>NC_057864.1:103191506-104519631 GCF_019393635.1 Dromiciops gliroides
CTATCTCCAAATAGCCAGAGCCTGCCTGGACTTATTTGCTTGAAGCACTCTGAAACAAGGCTTATCCTGCCTGCTAGGGAGGGCAAGGCTCTTTCATGTCTTGTTGTTGGCTACTTAGGTTAGTTTCCTTTTCTATTAGAACCAAAGTGTTTCCTTTGTTAATCCCTTAAATAAGCCACTCAGCATTTGGGGGGATTTGAAAAATTCCTTCGGATGAAGTGCCTAAACACTAGCGTGCCTTCACTTAGTTTGTGGGATTGGTAGGCACGTGGCAGAGGGGAAGTCAGGTACAAGAGGAGAGAGCCAGCAGCCAGCCAGGGTGGGTCTGAAAAGGGATGAAGACCCTTGGAAGCCACAGGCTTTGACTTCTGTGTTTAGATTACTCAGCTCTGCCAAAGAAGCTGGGGGGAGAGTGAGTGTAAAGAGTACCCTCTAGGAGCCAAAAAGGTCTTGGAAAAATCCCTGGTGATGGCACTAGATACTCTCTTTTATGACAAACTTATTACAGACATTTCAGTATATAAAGCAGTAGTAAAAGGAGCCTGTATTGAAACCTGAACACTTGTGTTAAGTGCAGTTTATAAAGTATACCTTATATCTCATACCAAAGTAGAAAATTTGTATTCTCTTCTGAACTTATCTTTGTTTTCTTCTATGTATTTTTACATATTGATGCTCTTATCTGCATATCTTTTTTTGGCATTAAGTCCTCCCTTGCAACAAAGAAGCATGGTCAGACAAAGCAACTTTATATGGTGGTCCTATCTGAAGCTGTCTTTCATTCTGCACCTCTAGGCTATCTGATCTCTGTCCAGAGATGGGTCAGAAGGTTCTGTCCCGCCTCCCACCACTAAGTTTTTGTTTGGTCTTGGGCAAGTCACAACCTCTGAACCTTAATTTCCTCATCTGCAAATGAAAATAATAATACCTGCCCTGACTACCTCAAGGGTTGTTTTGAGAAGTTGTTGAAAAAGCTCTAACGCTTTTCAGTGGTGCCTATTTAAACAGATGATTCTATCTGCCACATAAAGTAGAAGGCATTGGGAGTGTTACGGTGCTATTATCCTATATTAGCTGACAGAGCTCTTGGGCAGATGTTTCAGGTACTCATATCCAGAAAACGGGGCTCATAAACTCACAGGGCTCCCTATCTGGCAGTGAGCCGATTGTGGGAGGGTTATATTCTCCTGTCCAAGCTGCTGCAGAGGACCAAGTTGTTTCTGTCAGGATAATTAATGTCTTTATGGAAGATTGTGTAGCTTCAGGTAGTAGTTTCCAGCATGTAACTGCCACACCATTATTTGAGAACACAAAAGTTCTCTTGTTCTTTGCACTTGTGTAGTTGGTACAGAAGTCACTGCCCATGTGCCAATAAGCATGCAGCTGATGTTAAGGAGTTTTGCACAAGTGCTGAAGCGAGTATTTTTATTTTAGGTTTGGGAAGAAAGAATTATTAGCAATTTTTTGAATTGTTCAACATGTTTCAGATGAGAAAAAGTGTATATTTGTTCTTAACCCAGGGTGGGTTTTGTTTTTGTTTTTTCATTTTTATTTAAAGTTTTGGCAAGGAGATATATTAACCAAGTTTTCTTAAGTCTAATTCTGCCGCATCTGTGTATTTTTTGCATTTGCAATATTTAATGCTTTTGAATAAGTACTGAAGCTGTATTTTGCTTGTTCAAATTAAATAGATCTTTAATTTTGTCCTTGTGATGTCATTATTGGAAAAATAAGTAATTTTACTTGTATTAATGAGATTTCAGTTTCAGGTTACGACAGTTTTGCTTGACTTTGGAGAGAGAAGAGAACTCTACTGCGGTAGAGAAGAGTCATTAATTTCAACAGAAACATCCATAAAATATTAGGTTGTTGACATGATGTGTGGTGTCTCCTCTCAGTTTCCCAATCTTATGGAAAGCAAACTCCAAGAGTTCAAATTGGGGCTCTTTTCTGCATTTTTTTCTCATTTCTTTCCACTACCTACAACCCTACAATTCAAGAGGGCAGGAGTAAGATCACCCAAATGAAAGTCCTTGCTCTGATCATAAATTTAGAGCTGGAAGGGACCCTAGAGGTCTACTACTCAATAGTAGTTTAGCCCTTCCCATAACACAGTGGAGTCTCATGAGTTGCCCAGGATTACTCCACTTAAGAGAGGTGGGATTTGATCTCACATAATCATGACTTTGTGGCCCAATGGCCTGCTCACTGCTGCACTGTTCTGCCTTTAAAGGTTATAGTAACAGGCTCCCTCATCAGGCTCATTTTTCCAAAGGGTCATTCACACATGCAAGTGCTTTTAGTATCCTAATGGTGGGGAGGGACTTAACCAACTAATAATTCAGCAAACATTTATCAGGCATCTCCTTTGTGTAAGGCACTGTACTTTTCCATTTGAACTTTTCACCTTCAGTTTCTCTGATGTTCGTTGTAACTTGTTTTTTTTTTCCCTTTGAGAATGGAACTGATCGACTGTGGAGGCAATCTTGCAAACAGACACTTCTAAGACCCCTTTAATGACCTCATGCTGTTTATTAGTGTTCTCCAAATAGAGTTCACTAACCCTAGAGATGGTACTTAAGGCAAGGGAGAGTCATTGATCGAGTTTCAGAGTGGGAGAAGCTTTAAAGTTCTTTGGGTTGTTCACCAGGCCAATTGGATTGAAGAAACTAGAGCTTGCTCCAGGCCACCACTGCTACCTAGGTAGGAGACATTTGGTTCTGGCAAATCAAAATCCCAACTCTTGGAATCAAATGGGTGCTACCGCTAACAAATTGATGTAACACTTCTTCCACCAGAGGGCACCAGTGACTAAGTTCTTTGAATAACATCTGGGGAAGAGATAGTTAACCAGATTCAAATAGGTAGGCCATTTAAAGCAACCCAGAGTTATGTGTGACATTACTCAGGCTCTTGTCTATATTTAAATGTTCTTATTCCCTGTACATGGAAGAATCTTGTTTGTGTTTGTGAGGCCTCCATACTACTCAAGTTCACTTGTTCATTTCTCCATCTCTAAGCAACTTCACAATAGCTATTTTTTTTTAATTAAAAAACTGACTATTTCAGTTCTTTTCCCCCTTGTTTATGCAGATGAGTAGTACTGCTCTACAGTTTTCCTTGCTTTCTCTCATACATTTTTCCTCTTGCCAGAAGGGTAGGTGGAGGAAAGAACCTATTTCAGTCAGAGCTTGCATTAACTGCAAACTCTTAAGCCATGTTTCATACGAAATTGGCTTTTTTGGGGAATCTGTCGTACTGATTGGTAGATGTCTTTAGGATAGAATCCATTTTTCTTTCCCAATGAAGGTGGGCAAGTGTTCTTAACCTGGCATTAGTGAATTCCTTGGGGATAGACTTAGGGGATCTGTGAACTTGTATTAAAAAAAGTTTTTATTGTTATTTCAACATCATTGATTTCCTTTGTTATCCCATGTATTTTCTTTTAACGTTTAAAAACATTTTGGGATTGTTCAACAGACTGCCAAAAGAGTTCATGATTAAAATAAGGTTTAGCCTTACCACAAGCACTTATAAAAGGCTGTGTAACACATGTTACATACCAGCGTCTTTCATCTTTGTATCCCCACATAACCTTTTTAAGTTTTTTGACTGTAAATGTTTTATGTAGGGTGACATGGAGGTTGAACCAACTAGCTATCAGGATAGACACACTTAAGTAGGGGAAAGTTAAATTCTATAACAAGGAAGTCAGTCAGGTGTGGCTGCTGCCTGATCAGTGCTAAGGGACAGAGATAATTCCAGAAGTTAGGACCACCACCCCATTCAAGCTTTCCCCACCCCCAAAGGGAACTTTCCAGAGTCAGGTGGTCATCCTATACATCTATTTATCCATCTTCAAAAGCCATCCATCCTCTATAAAAGCTTTTGCCTTTCTTCTGTTCAATGGAGATAACTATCTCAGAATCATGTCTCTGAACCATTTCCCCTTGCTGTGAAATTTTTGACTTCCTCTTGGTCCCTTTCTCTAGTGCCCTAAATAAAAGACTTTTATTCTAATTGAATTGTGTTTGAGAGGGTGTAATTTTTTCCTTGCAATTAATTTTTGAATTTTTTGTTTTGGTTTTTTTTTTTCCATAAAAGTATTTTATCATTTTCCAGTTACATATATAAAGATAATTTTCAATATTTCTTTTCTTTTTTTCCTTTTTTTTTTTTTTGCGGGGCAGTGGGGGTTAAGTGACTTGCCCAGGGTCACACAGCTAGTAAGTGTCAAGTGTCTGAGGCCAGATTTGAACTCAGGTCCTCCTGAATCCAGGGCCAGTGCTTTATCCACTGCTCCACCTAGCTGTCCCAACATTTGTTTTCATAAGATTTTTAGTTCCAAATTTTTCTCCCTTCCCTCTCTCTTCCCCAAAACAGAAAGCAATCTGATATAGCTTATGTATGTACAATCACATTAAACATTTGTACATTAGTCATGTTGTGAAAGAAGAATCAGAACACAAGGAGAAAACCTCCCCCCCCCAAAAAAAATAGAAACAGTCTGGTTTAATGGGCATTTAATCTTTTTTCAGGATGCGGAGAATGTTTTCCATCGAGTTCTTTGGAATTGTGTTGGATCATTGCACTGCTGGGAAGAGCTAAATCTATCACAGTTGATCATCACACAATGTTGTTACTGTGTACAGTGTTCTCCTGGTTTTGCTTACTTCACTCAGCATCAGTCCACTTAAGTCTTTCCAGGTTTTTCTGAAATCTTCCTGCTCACCATTTCTTACAGCACAATAGCATTCCATTACATTTATATACTGCAACTTGTTCAGCCTTTTCCCAATTGATGGGCATCTGAGAAGATGTATTTATTTATTTATTTTTTTTTTGGTGAGGCAATTGGGGTTAAGTGACTTGCCCAGGGTCACACAGCTAGTAAGTGTCAAGGGTCTGAGGCTGGATTTGAACTCAGGTCCTCCTGAATCCAGGGCCAGTGCTCTATCCACTGCACCACCTAGCTGTCCCGATGTAATTCTTTCTTTCCTTTTTTTTTTTTTTTTTTGCAGGGCAATTGGGGTTAAGTGACTTGCCCAGGGTCACACAGCTAGTAAGTGTTACATGTCTGAAGTCAGATTTGAACTCAGGTCCTCCTGAATCCAGGGTCAGTGCTCTATCCACTGTGCCACCTAGCTGCACCTCCCCCCCCCCATGTAATTCTTTAAAGAGGAATACCCCCATTACCTGTTTCCCCTGTGACATAGCGTATGTGTGCATATAGGATCTTTGGATCATTTTGTCTTAGCTGCTGAGGAGGGAAAGGCAATTGCTTTCAACATTTTGTACCTGGTGGCTGAATCAAGAGAAAAAAGGAGTTGAGTTCATTAGTTTGCATCCACAAACAGACATAACTCTGCTAAACAGTTTGCAGAAGTTAGTCCAGAAAAGGTGCTATCCATTGAATCAGTACCACTCCAGTTACCTGACCAATACCCTAGGTTAGACCCTCATCACCTTTTGCCTGGAGTACTGCAAGTAGCCTTCTAAGTGCTCTCCTTGCCTCCAGCCTCTCCTATCCCCATCATCTATACAATTGTCTAATATTTCTAAAGCCCAAGTCTGATTACTTATTTCTGCATGTGTTGTTAAAGTGCTTTGTGAGCAACAACTGTTTTCTTTTGTGTCCTTGTTTTCCCAGCACCTAGCAGTGCCTGGTATGTAGACATTTCATTGAATTCCTGGTATAAGCTTACGAGCATAGAATAAAAGAGACAATAGGCTAGAGAAAGGCCCTGTGATTTCATTGGTATGGAGAATTCCTATGTGAGAAAACTCCCTCTGCCAATGCAATTGGTCGCCTTCTCTGCAAATCATGTTTTCCTAGAACACTGAGGAAAGGGGTTAGGTGACTTACCCAAGGTCACAAAGCCATTGCATGTCAGAGATGAGAGCTGGACCCAGTTTCCTGGCTTTGAAGGCAGGTCTTTGTCCATTCATTATGCTGCACTGCTTCTCAGAAATGAATGACCCCTTAGATAAATGCGAGAAGGCTGTTTCTTACCCTTGAATTTATCTAAGCTTGCCAGTTTAGTTATTTTTTTAATCTTGGAGAATGAAAGATGGTCAGGAGTGGAGGGACCCCATAAGTGTTGGGAGGGGAAAAGATGGTGATAAAATGGTATTAAAGCTTCCTCTCTCTAATCTTTAGTCTCTTCCTCTCTACTGGCTTCTTTCCTGATGTCTACAAAAATGATTGTGTCTCCATTTTTTAACCTTCACTAGATCCTTCCCCTCTACCCCTTATCCGCTGAATTTGAAAAAGCTCAAGTCTCTACTTAATCCTTTCACTCTCTTCTAGCAATCTAGCTTGCAACCTTGTCGTTTGACAAAACTATTTTCTCACATGAAGTCAACGCCCATGACACTTGTCAGAGAATTGGATGACTTGCCCAGGGTCATGTAGCCAGTGTGTGTCAGAATGCTTGGATTCAAGCCCCTAGGCCAGCTCTATGCATTATGCCTGGCTACCTTGCACATAACAAACACTTGACTGCCTAAGGATGCAGTGAGTTGCCCATCACTGAAAGTTGAAGCAATGGCTTCTGACATGACTACTGTATAGATGCTCTCTACAAAACATGAGTGTTTGGATTGCCTCTAAGATCTTTTCTCATGCTTTTCTCATGTCTATGAAGGCAGAATTGGTGAAAGACCCCTGGGGTCTTAGGTCCTTCTGTATGATAACCAAAACAGATCCCTTGTACTCCTTCCCTAACTCCGAGTCTCACATTTCAGTTCAGATGCATAGAAATGGGAGAAAGAAGATGTACATCTGCCTGTTCCCTGGAGGCTTCTTGCCTTGTTCTGGCTCCCGGCAGTTGACAAAATCTAGCTGGGTTTAGTCTCTTAACAGCCAGTGGGGACCCTGCCTCTAATTCCAGAGCTAAAACAACTAATTTTCCAACCCAGCTGTTCAACCACACTGATTTTAGTTTAAATGCATTCTTTGGAAACCTTTGAAGGAGCTCTCAGGCAACCTCCTCCCAAACTCCACCCCTTTTAAAATCCCAGCTGAAGCTAGGTACATCATGAGCTGGCACATTAATGGGTAGAATGGCAGAGCACACTCATCAGATAGCCAGTCCACCAGACCTCCCCCTGTGGAGCCTCCTGCTTGTGTATAAGAAGTTGGGAATGCATTTGCATCTGATCTACCTGCACCCCTTGGGACTTAGCATTTGCAGATCCTTTTAGTTCTCTGGACTGGTAAAGCTCTGCAACTTTAAAAATAGTGCCTTTGATCTCCTGCTTATGGCAGTGGAATTGTCAAATGTGGGGGAGGTGAACAGGGCTTTGCAAACCAAACCTTTGATGTTGAGGAGCTGAAAAATCTGAGCTGAAAAATTTGCTGCAAATGTTAAACATTAACATGCCTGGAAAGAGGCAAAAGAAAGCAGGTCTTTTCACCGTCCTTTCCTCCTTGGTTGCCTATTCAGCCTTTGGTTTCAGAGTCTTCATGTTCCTATCTCGGATGCCAACCCCAGGGAGCTTGGGGAGTGCTCTGTGTTGGCCTTGGAAACGGTCCCCCCCCCAAAAAACCCTGTGCCCGCCAACTTTGCGTCTGCTAGTGATGGAGTAGAAGGACCATTAGCCTGAAGAGTCAGCACACTTGGTACTTGAGTCAGTGTGACCTTAGGCAAATCAGCTTACCTTGCTAAGTCTGTTTCTTCCTGTGAAAGGGGAGTAAGGACTGGCCAATGAGGGCTCGGTCCTTGGAGCTTGTGCTTTCCACCCTGTCTGGCATCAACCCACCTGGAGGTTTGGTTTAGCCTACTTTTTGAAATTAAATTTGTGAAAAGAAGGGCCGGTCTCTTCCTGTGCAGGTACCCTGCCTTTACTATCAGTTTATTGAATGGTAATGAAAAGTCTTTTAATTGACTGCTGAGTTAGAACTGTGTGTGAATACAAAAGGCCAAACTGAAGAAATCTCTCATGTTAACTAAAGCGACAACTGCTGTGGGCCTGGGTGAGGGAGGAACCTCCTTTTCACCTGGTTACCTTGTGGCAATGAATCCATGGTGCCCTTCATTTCTTACTTGTTTTCTCACACCTGAGCTCAGATGAATGGTAGCAGAGATGGAACAAACTAAGACCTTGTGACCTTCAAAAGACCCAGCAATTACATTTTAGTTCAAATGCATTCTTTGGAAGCCTTTGAAGAAGCTCTCAGGCAACCTCCTCCCAAACTCCACCCCTTTTAAAATCCCAGCTAAAGCTAGGTACATCATGAGCTTGGCAGGTCATAGTAGTAGCCAGGTCTGATGAGGAGCCAGCCCTGAAGAGGAACCCACTTGACCCTACACAACAGTGGATTGACACCCTGTCCTGCAAACAAGCGAGTGGCTTGTCTGTTGACTATGCCATACTCAGAAATTAACTTGGTGGAGAGGAATGTTGGTTAATTGATATTGAGGAAAGATCAACCGGTCTTATTAATATTGGAGACAGAATATTAGGCAATTGGTATGTAAGGGAATATATCAGATCTGGATTTGTGAGCAATAGTACCAGAAAAACACCTCCCACCCAACAACAAAAAAATGCTCACAGTTCTTACTAGAATCCTGCTGGTGAAGGCGATAGTCACATAGTAGGGAAGCAGCCTGACATTCATTGCAAGTGGGTATTGGGAGAGTAAGACCTACATCCTATGCCCCGTAAAGGTACATAGGTTAATTCTTTGTCACACCATAGAGACAAGTGGGATTTCTTTTCCTGACCTAATCAGGGCCTAAATTTGAAGGCTTTCTTTTTTTTTAAAATTTATTTTTAAATTTATTTATTGTGAGGCAATTGGGGTTAAGTGACTTGCCTAGGGTCACACAGCTAGTAAGTGTCAAGTTTCTGAGGTCGGACTTGAACTCAGGTCCTCCTGAATCCAGGGCCTGTTCTCTATCCATTGCGCCACCTAGCTGCCCCTGAAGGCTTTCTTAAAGAAATGAATGCATAAAAAACATTTATTAAGTGCTTATAAGCACTATAGTGTTCTGGGTACTGTGTTAAGGAGCTGGGAAAACAAATGTGAGACAGATTCTACCCTCAGAGAGCTTACATTCTAACAAAGGAAGGCAACATTATTTAGGAGCTAGATAGACAGGTGTTTTGGTCTGGAAAATCATAGGGTTGGTGAATAGAGTAATACAGCAAAGTAAGGTGTCTATTAGGGTCAAATAGCAAGGAAGTGTCAGAGCCTGGATTCACAATTTGACTCCCAAGACCTCTGGTAAACTTACCCTAGTCAATAAGCATTTATTAAGCACTATGTGTCAGACACTGTGCTAAGCACTAGGATACAAAAAAAGGCAAAAAATGACCCCCTAAGTCCTACCTGTCTTCAGGGAGTTTCTGTTCTAATGAGGGAGACAACATGCAAAAAACTGTACAAACAAGATATGTCTAGTGCAAATGAGCAGTCATCTTACAGGGAAAGCAACCAGCAAATGGGAAAGGGGCACGGGGAGAACCTGGAATTTCCTCCTGTAGAAGGTGAGTTTTGAGGAGAATCTTGAATGAAGCCAAGAAAGGCAGGAGGCAAAGGGGTGGAGGGAGAGCACCAATGGAAACACAGAACATATGTGTTTGTGTGTATGTTTGTGTGTGGGATTTATGTGTGTTTTTAAACAAGTAGAGGAAGTTGCTACAGCTAGAACTAGACCAGAGATAGACAATGTGTTATTCCCATGGGAGGTTTCAAATCTGTTATTCGATGGGAGGTTTCAAAACTGGGCCAACAGCTGCATGGAGGCAGGGGCCTCAGTAGAATCACTCCTAAGCTGAGAGCAGTTCTATTGAAACGTCACTGCATAAAGCCTGATGTAGGGGAAATCCAGGGATCAGAGAACAAAAGGTCTGCTCTGAACACTAGCATCTTCTTCGTTTCTACAGGTATTTCACTGGCAACACCTTTCCCACACTCTCATCTTTCCTCACTTTCTTGTTGCTATGATGGTTTTTGTTTAATTGACTTTCTATATGAAGAAAAGGGAACCTAACAAATACAGATGGTCTCATGCCAAATCACTTTCCTGGCTGCTGACTCCCCTGGGCCCTTGTGTTCTATGTGAGTACTCTATAGGGGCTGCTTTGATCTGACTCAGCTGCTCCCAAAGGGGTAGTCACTGGCATAGATTAAATATTTACCACCAATCTGGTCCCCACACACCCCTGTAGGCCCATTCCTTTAATTAAAGATTCAGTGTGAGGGTGGTGTTATGATGGGCAGGGAGAGAGAGGCAGCAGTGTGAGCTCGGTCCCTTTAGGGGAATTGGGCTTTGATTTCTCTCTCTCTTTCTTTTCCCCCCTTCTCAAGAGTTTTGAAATCCCTGTTCCTCCAGAGTCAACACTGAAAACTGATTTAAAAGAAAAAGGTCTGGACTCTAACTTTGTGACCTTGGGCAAGTCACTTCCCCTCTGAGTTTTACTGTCTTCATCTGCAAAGTGGTCGTCTGTCTTTTGCCTGAAGACCTCCATTGAAGGGAACTTGTAACCTCTTAAGGCAATCCATTCTCCTTTTTAGATAATATAGCTCTAATTATTAGGAAGCTTTCCTTTCCATCCCTTCTTTGCAATTTCGAGGATCATAGATTTAGAGTCAGAAGGGGCCCAGCTAGTCCGATCCTCTCAATTTAGAGATGAGGAACTGGGCTGCAGAAAGATTAAATTCCCAAGATCATACAGGTAGGAGTAGGTAAGAGAGCAGAGATTTGAACCTGAGTCCATTGATTAGGGCACCTTCAGTGGCTGAGTCTCTATGCCTTACAGAGTCTCCTTTAATTAATCAATTAACATTCATTAAATCCCTACTATTTACCACATACTGTGCCAGGAACTAAAGAAACTGAGTTCAAGCTTGAGGTTATGTTGACTGATAACTTGTGACTTTGAGTTTTTAGGACAAATTAGTTGTTACCTCAAGTCATTTGCTTTTCTGGGCCTCAATTCTTTTTTAAATTTATTTTTAATTAATTAATTATTTTTTTAGTGAGGCAATTGGGGTTAAGTGACTTGCCCAGGGTCACTCAGCTAGTAAGTGTTAAGTGTCTGAGGCCGGATTTGAACTCAGGTACTCCTGACTCCAGGGCCGGTGCTCTATCCACTCCGCCACCTAGCTGTCCCTAGGCCTCAATTCTTAGTACAGTGCCTGGCACATAGTAGGCAGGCACTTAACAAATGCTTGTTGACTTGACTCCTACCTCCATCTCACTGTCTTCTGTAAAATGAGGGTAATAATAGACCTGCTCTCCCCACCTTCTAAGGCTGGTGTGAGAACAAATGGATATTGTAAAGGAGAAAACACATTGAAAGTGTTAAATGTGCCTTGCAAAGGTAGAGGACTGTTTCATCAATAAATGTGTAGGCATTGACATGGATCTAGAGTTCACAGTAATTAGAGCTGACATTTCTATTTTGCTTCGTGCTTTACAAAGCCCTTTTCATCTATTATGGCTTTCCTTCCTTACAGCAACCCCAAGTAGGTAAAGTGAGTCTTATTAGTCCATTTTATAGATGAGAAAACTGAGACTAAGAGAGATTAAGCACCTTGCCCAGTGGTAGTTACCGACTAGTCAATGGCAGAACCGAGATCTGAATGGATTAGAGACATTTATGAACTTGGTGTCTGTGATTTGGGACACTGCTCCACAATCCTTACCATAGTATCATAAGAGCCCAGAAAAGATTTCTAGCACAATCTCCTTATTTTACAAATGAGGAAACTGAGGCGTAGGGTGGTTAAATGACTTGTCCACGGTCACACAGGTATTATCAGAGACAGGATTTGAATTCTTGGTGTTTTTTCTCTTTCATCTCTAAAAATGTCAACTTATTTTCTTTCAGTCTGGTGAAGCCAATTGACACCTTGGAATAATGTTTTTAAATGCATAAAATAAAATATATTGGACTACAAAGGAAGCCAAAGGTTAGTGACATACAGTTAGTCAAGATATTAATAACATGGGGCAGCTAGGTGGTGCAGTGGATAAAGCACTGGCTCTGGATTCAGGAGGACCTGAGTTCAAATCTGGCCTCAGACCCTTGACACTTACTAGCTGTGTGACCCTGGGCAAGTCACTTAATCCTCAATACCTTGTGAAAAAACAAACCAAAAAACCACAACAAAAAACCAAAGATATTAATAAAAGCTAGGCTCTACACAGGGTGTCCCAAAAGTCTTAGTGTGGCTTAAAGTTTTATGTTTGAAAACATTATAGCTTAAAACTGCACTGACTTTGGGGATATCCCATGTTGTGTTTTTATGGTCAGCAAAGCATTTTATGTGTGTTAAGTCATTGACCCTCACAATAATCCCGTGAGTTTAAAAAAAACCCAAATGAACAAACAAGTTTATGGACGTAGGTTAAGAACTCCTGCCTTAGAGGAAAGGTGTGGTCAGAGAATGTAATGAAACAGGGCACCCAGTGAAACCTCTTGTCAAAATCTCCTCAGCTGGGTCATGCTACATGCTCACTTTCTTCTGCTCCCATCTGGGAGCTCAGGAAGCACATCTCTAAGCATGAGCTCCCTGGAATCATAACTATTTCCTCTTCGATATCTGTTGAAGTGTACTCCCCAATAGTGCAGTTGCCTGTGTAAGGTATGCAAACAGCTAGTGCTATGCCTGCCTGAGGGACTTGCAGGTACAAGCTTTCTCAAGAGAAGGTGAGTTACAGGGTCAAAACCAATATTATGACACTTAAGTCATAAGCTTAACTTGGACTTAAAACATTGATCTATCTCTTTTGGGCCTGGCTTCTCCAGCCCTGATCCTTCTGCACCCAGTCCAAAGCCGTCTTACTCCCTTTCTCTCTGGCAAAGTTGGCCCTTAGATGCAACTCCTTAGTTTCACGTTGAAACTATACTCATAGCTGCCTAAATCTAACTGTAGCCAGTTAAGACAGTAGGGGAACCCTTTGTTCTCCCTTTCACTCAGGCATTATTTACTGGCTTGTATCTGTGGGCTCAGGGTGGTTCACATTCAGGTAGGAAGTATTTAAGAATCCGCTGGCCAAGCTAGAACCTTTGCCTCAGTGTCAAGTCCACCCACCTCAGAATCTTCTGATTGCTAGTGCCCTGTATTGATTGATGCTCCTGGACAAGATCTCTTACCTGCTTTCCTACCTGCTCTGACCTCAGATAACTGTTTCGTTTTCAACCACCAGATCCAGTCTACTCTGCTACTGTCCATGGTCCTGGACCTTACCGACTTCTCAGTACTTAATCCTCTTTCAGTTCCAAGGTAACATATCTAATAGCCACTTTTACATTACAATTTTTCTGAAGTCAGCCAGATAGAGACATTTAGAAGTCATGTGTGCAAGAATGCGCTCTTTCCCCACTACTATTGCATAATTTGGAATCATGTAAAGAAACTGATTAAACATTTCATACCCTTTGACCCAGACTTTCCACTTCCAGGCATATTGTCCCAAGGATGTAAATGACAAAAAGAAAAGACCCCTCACACACACACACACACACACACACACACACACACACACTGCTATGTAATCCTATTCTTTTCATTATCTATGGGTTTTTGTTCAATTGACTATTGTGGGCTGCCTTATAAGGTCGCAAGCTTCCTATCTTTGGAAGTAGAAACATAGAGCATTACAGTTGGAAGGAATCATCCTCAGATACAGCCTTATCATTTTATATATGAAAAACCCGAGGCCCAGAAAATCAAAGTGGCCTTTTTACCGAACATCACCTATAGGAACAAAACCCAAGCCATCTCACTACTAGTTCAGTGCTTTTAAAAAATTATTATTATTATTCATGCTGCTATTCAAGGAGAAATTGGGTAACACTTTTCAGGGATAATATGGAGGGTATTCCTGCTCAGGGTAGGGGGTTGTACTGGGATGATTTCTGAAGTCCCCTCCAACTGTAAGGTTCTGTAATTCCACGTTCAGAGGAGGGCAGGGTGAAAGAGACGTTCTCTGTGTTTAAATGACATAATCCCAAGCATGTGTGTCAAATTGAGTGAGTGGACTTTAGAGAGTCTGGCCTTTGCAAGTCCATAAAGACTTTTTATGATAGAAATAACTACCTCTCCTCTATCATAAAGCATGCATCAGAGAATCCAGCCACCTAGGTAAGAGAGCTTTTGTTCCTTCTTCCCATTTTGCCAGGCAATGGAAGAGTTGATCTCTTTCCTAATGAGAACAGGGCTATTGAAGTCAGTGTGGTTTCCACGTATCAAATGAGAGAATATTTGTAAAGCACTGCCATATAGTAGGCACTTAATAAATGCTTATTCCCTTCCCTTTCTTCTCCTTTCAACAGGTAGAGTGGATGAGTTCAGAGAAGAAACTGTCATAGAATGTTAAAGCTGAAAGAGACCTTAGGGATCCCTTAGTTCAAGGGTTAGTAACCTTTTAAGGGAGAAGAGCTTTTGGGGGGTAATATTCTTGGACTATAACATTTGGGAAAGCTTCATTATATTTGATAGATGTGTATGTGATTGGAATTACAATTCAAAATGCTCCCTCTCCCTTAGTGCAATCCTTTCTTTCCTCAGCATAGTCACTTGCACTGGGAAGACTTGAATCCACTTCCTCCCCCACCCCTTCCTCCTTTTTTGAAGGTGGTAGCCTGAAAAGAAAATGGAAAAAAAAAAGAATTGAAGTATTTCCCTAAACTCCCAAGAGACTCAGTGAGACTTAGAGGAAGGCACATTGTCCAGGTGTACATGAAAGTAGAAAAACTGGACAGATTTATCATAAGTTGACCTAGAGAGGAAAGTAGAGATTAGTTGGAGTGATTCCCAAAATAGATATTCCCGTAATCAGGCACCTGAAAGAATGATAAGGCCACTGAGGTGTTTACAATGTGCCAATTACTATACTAAGTACTGGAGCTAGACATAGAAAATCAAGACAATTCCCACTCTGAAGGAGCCCACATTCTATTTATGACATAAAACACATATGGAAAGGTCCAGTGGCAGGTCAAATGGTCAGGTCTGGTGACCCTCAGTCTCACTAATTGTAGTTGTTGACTCTGAGTATTGAAGCACTGTGAGTGGCCATGTCCTGCCTCAGAGGGTGGAGTTTGAGAGACCTAGCCCATGACCTTTGAGAATGGGCAGATGGGGAACCCATGGGTTGCAGTTCTGGGTCAGAAGTAGGGGAGTGTTCAGCTGTAAGGGGAAAAAAGGGAAGGAGACATTGACAGGCTCCAGGCTCTCTGCCTTACCTAATATTTTGGGTCCAGGCATGACATAACACTGCTGTGTGAAGAATGATGTTATGGGACCTGGATTTTAAACAACAGAAGATACAAATAGTCAAGAAACAGTTTGGCCACAGAGATGTGAAAGAATTATAATAATCTTGGTAGCTGTGGCATAAATATGGCGGTTCCATAGGACCACTATTTAAAGTAGTACTAGAGATAATTGGCATCAATTACCAAGAAGCAGAAATTGGAGGAGAGGCCAGAAAAATATTAGCTCAGAGATAGAACAGAAGAAAGGTAACTTCAAGGTAGATGTGACTAGAGGCATTTCCCAAATTAATAAGCTAAGATTTTTTTTTTTTAGTGAGGCAATTGGGGTTAAGTGACTTGCCCAGGGTCACACAGCTAGTAAGTGTTAAGTGTCTGAGGCCGGATTTGAACTCAGGTCCTCCTGACTCCAGGGCCAGTGCTCTATCCACTGTACCACCTAGCTGCCCCCAGTAAGCTAAGATTTTAAGCCACATCTAATTCCAACTTAAATGTTTTTTTCCCCACTATATGCATATTTTCTGGCAGTCTCTTCAGGGCTTCCTGTCCCATTTCCTAAACTACACCTGTGCATTATAACAAGAGTCATCTTAAGGCAAATAAATTTGAACTCGGGTTGTCTGATTCCAAATCCAGTACACTTTGTACCATCCCATGCCATCTCCAAAATCTAGAAAGGAGGGAATAAAACTCAGGAAAATGGTGGCAATCTTTCTCCTTCTCCCTCCTATCTTTGTCTAAACACTCAAATGGGCCTAAACTGATACCTTCACACAATTTTGAAGGAAATTCTTTTTGTAAAGTTTTGTTTTTCTTTCCTCTTTTCAAGAAGGGAGCTGGATGGTGTTATTAGTTGAGAAGGGCAAGAAGGCAGGCTCTCTTGCCTTTAAAAAACTCTTGCCATATTAAATTGAGGTTGAGTGAAAGAAGGGGCCCTTTTAGCTTCCAAATCTTTCCTTCCATTTTTTGGGAGGCAATCAGGTTTAAGTGACTTGCCCAGGGTCACGCAGCTAGCAAGTGTCTGAAGCTGGATTTGAACTCAGGTCCTCCTAACTCCCGGGCTGCCCCCCTCCTCCTTTATTTATTTATTTGTTTGGGTTTTTTTGGTTTATTAATCAATTGATTTATTAATTTATTTTTGGTGAGGCAATTGGGGTTAAGTGACTTGCCCAGGGTCACACAGCTAGTAAGTGTTAGGTGTCTGAGGCTGAATTTGAACTCAGGTCCTCCTGAATCCAGGGCGGATGCTCTACCCACTGCACTCCTTCCTCCATTTTTGCTGAGAAAGTTAAAGAACAATGGTCCCCATAGATCAAGGACTGGCCCATGTCACTTATTTCTTGATTGTTCTTATATACCCTAGCAGTGTTCTATATGGGAAATAAGACCGTACAAGCTTTTCTGGGAGGCAAGATAGTGCAGTGGATTGAGCATTGATTGGTTTGGGGGTCAGAGGACCTGGTTCTGTTATTTGTTAACTGTTGATCTTGGACAAGTCACAACATCTCTAGGCCCCAGTTTTGCCATCTGTCAAATGAGGGAGTGGGGCTAGATAGATAGTCTTTAAGGTCTCTTGCAGCTGTAAATCTGTGATCCTAATCATCTCCTCTGATAGTGAAAAGGATACTGAAGTGGGCTAGTAGAGCCCAGTCTGAAGTGAGACTCAGGTACTTGCTTGGTCATTAACTAACTAATCAGCTGTGTGTCCATGGGCAAATGATCTCACTTCTTTGTCCCTGAGTTTTCCTCTGCAAATTGGGGAAATTGATCCCTGATATGAGTATCTAAGAAGATAATAGATATATAAGCACTTGGGTCTTTTTTGGGACACATCACAGAAAAACCCCAACACACATAGAATTGAACCTCAAGAGATATAGTGATAGCCTGAACACTCCTTCAATCATGGGCCTTCAGACAGCCTCCAGTCTCATGGCATGCTTTTTGTGAGCATCTACTTAAAAACCTATAGCTCATGAGCCCCCACCTATATTCCTTTTAGCAGATGAACCAGAGAATGTTCACTTTACATAAATATCCAAGGGTTATTTATTTAGTATATAATTGAGGCTTAAATCAAGCAGGAAAATTTCCAGCACCCATTCCCCAAATGACTAACTCCTCCCTATGCCATTTTTCTCTAGGGGAGTGCTCCTGCCTTACATCACAGCAGGAGCAAGGCACTCATAGCAGGGGGTTGGGTTAGTGTATTAGATTAGTATCTGCAGCAGCAGCAGCAGCAGCAGTATTGTGTTCTCTATTGGCTCTCTATTAACTGTCTGGGACTTTTCATATACATAGCAAGTTAACTTATAGATAGGTGCTAGAGCTTGGAGCCTGGGCTGCTCTGCCTAGGCTAGTTTCTCTTAACTTTTGGCTGCACAAGGAAGGAACAAAGGTCCCCAAAGACCAATCATCCAAAGCCATTGGTCTCTTCCACTAGCCCATAGTAGTGTTCTGTTCTGACCACTCCCCTCTGACACGGGTTCGATTTGCATCTGCTCCACATGGCATTGCAAGCTGGTGGAATGCAGGACTTCCTGTTATGTCATTACAGGCTGGGGAATGGCAGACTGTCTTTAGGGACTGTTTCTTCCCATTTCCACCATGCCTCTGTCTCCTTTTCCATTACATTCATCCTTCTTGCCCCTAGCCTCCATTCTCTAGACTGGCATAGCTAAGTGTGTTTGGGTGTTGGAGGTAGGTGGAAAGGGGGATATGGGGAGAGGGGAGGATGAAGATAGCTAAATTACCACTTATGGGAAATGTAGTTTCCCAAAGGAATATATCCATGCCCCTTACACTGTTCAGCCAAAAAAATGACAGTGATTACCACTGTTAGACCCAGCAATCTTATGTTTTAGTAATTTTGTTTTTTTAAAAGACATTTGTGTGGAGAGTTTTTTTATAAGTTTGTGTTAACATTGTCCAATATTTTTGATCTTGATATTGTTGCCATTCAAAATTGTTTTCCTTTATACAGTTGTAATCATTATGTTCATTGCAGCTTTGATTCTACTTTGTTCTTCCCAGTAGTCACAGTGACCCAAGATCTGGAAAAGAAAGCCCCCGGCATTATCAAACTGTTTGACAGCTGGACAACAGGACATCAGAAATGCATAAGGTTTTATTAGTGGAAATAGCATTAAAGAAGATTCATTACCATCCACTTTGCTGCTATATCCCAAGGACCATGAGGTCCTTCCAGCTGATTTGATGCTAAAACCTCTTCTGTGTTCTCTTCCCCTGTTAGGAAGTGAACACCTTGAAAGCAGAGGCTGTCTTGTTTTCCTTTTTATATCTCCATTGCTTAGCATTGTGTTTACATATAGTAAGTGCTTTCCTTCCTTCCTTCCTCCCTTCTCCCTCTCTTTCTCCCTCCCTCCCTCCTTTCTTCTTCTTCTTCTTCTTCTTCTTCTTCTTCTTCTTCTTCTTCTTCTTCTTCTTCTTCTTCTTCTTCTTCTTCTTCCATGATGTTGTTAATGCTATTTCCTTTATGCTCAGAATGCCCTCCTCACTCCATCTCCACCAGTGGAAATCTCATTTGTTTTCCACCACACATTTCAAACATCACTTCCTCCGTGAAGTCTTTCTAAGACCTCCCAGCCAGAAATGATCTATCTAACCTTTGAACTTTTATAGTCCTTTGTTATATGCTTAATACATTTTACTTTGTATTATAGTTATCCATGTTTGGCTCATCTCCTCCCCTGGACTGTTGCTGCTCAGGAAGGGGCAGGGATGGAGTTTAATTCATCTTTGTATCTCCCAAAGCTGCTGCGCAACACAGTAGACGCTCAATAAATGTTTATTGAATTGAATTGAATTATTCTTTGTCTCATTTCCCAGGCTCTAAGAAGCTCACATCAATAAATCAGGCAGGTTTAGCACTTAAATGCTCAAGGAATACAGAGGACTTGGCCATGTTTTCTCTCCCCATCTGGGATTAGGGTATATAAGGGAACAATTTCTAGGTTTTTTTTAAAGGAAGCTTCCGGCCCCATGTGTCAATAACATCTTTTTAAAAAATTAATTTCATTTTTTTTCAACCAACAGACATTTTTTTCTCTCCCTTTCACCTATTCCCATACCCAACTGAAAAACAAATAAAATTCTTGTAAGAAATACTCATAGGCAAGCAAAGCAAATTCTTGCATTGGCCATGTTCCAGAATGTATATCTTATCCTGCCTCCTGAGCCTATCATGTCTCTGTCAGCATACTTTATCTTCAGTTCTCTGGAGGTCATGGTTTTTCATTGCGTGGATCAGCGTTCTCAAGTCTTTCAAAGTTATTTTTCTTTATCATGTTGTTGTAAACATCGTTCTCTGGGTTCTGCTTACTACACTCTGTGTCAGTTCATATGAATCTTCCCAGTTTTCTTTGAAACTGTCCATTTTGTCATTTCTTTTGGTGTAAAGATCCTTTCATATCCATGGACCAGTCATGGTGTTGGGACAATGGAAAAAAAAGAATGAACGAGAGCCTGGAAGAGGCTAGAAAGCAGCCAAATGTTTAGTTGTGCATCTTTTCCTCTTGTGCTTGTATTGATACAATTCATGCTATAGAAATGCTAGCTATTTGCCACTGAGACCACATATGACACATGCAAGTATGGGGAGCAAGTTATGAGGAAGCTGTGAAATCAGATACAGTCTGGCACTGCCTAGTGAGTACTTGTGACTACTGAGCTTAATGCTCAGTTCCTTTCCCTAGATCAGGGGCTAGAACCCAGGAGAATACCAGAGTTTTGCAACTCAGGCAACATAACATCCTCCAATATGGAACAAGGCCCGTCTGTCCAAGTGGTAAATTTCATGCAGGCTAGAAACGAGCTTTCCAACCTTCTCACAACTCAGCCCTTTCTTGGGTGGCAGGCCTGGTGATCATCAGAGCTAGATCAGTAGTCAATGACATCAGTTCTCTAGGAACTCTCAACCCTGAGGTAGTATGACAGAGTAGAAAGAGAAGCATTATAGAGAGTTGGGTTTGAATCCTAACTCAGCTACTCCTGGGCCATGTGACTTGAAAATCACCTAATATTTCCAGGGACCTTAGTTTCCTTCTCTGTAAAATAAAGAGATTGAACTAGATTATTTTCCGGCTTTGTGAACTGTGCTACACATCTATATATTTATATGTATATATACATACATGTGTGTATGTATATGCAAGCATAGACACATACTTATATATGTGTGTATGTATAGGGTGTTGGGGTAGGTAGAATATATATATATATATATTATATATCCCTTTGTTATATGCTTAAAACCTTTCCCTCTGTATTATAGTTATCTGTCTTTATGTATGTCTGTGTGTATATATACACCACATACAAGACATATACATACCACACACATATACCACAAATATATCCCATATATTATATATTCAGGTATACATATACATGTATACACACATATACACACATATATACACATACACACATATATACACATACACACATATCTATCTCTATTTATCTATTATCTACCTATCTAATTTATAACCGCCATCTGAGTAGAAAAGAAATCATCCTTCCCTTGCAATAACCACATCTGATATTTCTTTTTTTTTTTTATGGGGCAATGGGGTTAAGTGACTTGCCCAGGGTCACACAGCCAGTAAGTGTCAAGTGTCTGAGGCCGGATTTGAACTCAGGAACTCCTGAATCCAGGGCCGGTGCTTTATCCACTGCGCCACCTAGCCGCCCCCTGATATTTCTACATAAACATCATGGGGGTAATGGTGAAAAGACCTTAGGTTTTGTTGTTGAGTTGTTTCAGTTGTCTGACTCTCCGTGACTCCTTTGGGGGTTTTCTTGGCAAAGATACTGCAGTGGTTTGCCATTTCCTTCTATAGATCATTTTATAGATGAGGAACTGAGACAAACAGGATTAAGTGACTTGTCCAGGATCATACAGCTAGTAAGTGTCTGAGGTCAGATTTGAGCTCAGGTTTTCCTGACTCCAGACAAGGCCACTTAGCTGCCCTAAGCACTTAGGTAAATATTAATAAATGAAAAGTAACAATAAGAATAAGTGACACTTACAGAGTGTTTAAAATTTACAAATTTCTTTACATAAATTATTTTATTTAGGCTTTGCAACAAACCTATGAGGTAGGTACTAGAGCTATTTTTAGGCTGATTTTACTGATGAGAAACTGAGGCTCGAAGAAGTTCAAAGACTTTCCTATGGTCATGTAGCTAGCAGGTGTCATGAGTGGTTTGAATCCAGGTTTTCCAAATGCCAGGTTTAGCACTATCCACTCAATCTCAGTGATATTGTTACTAGAGTATACTAAAGACCATGGGGACAGAAAGAGGAACTGGATGAGGAGTTGGGGAAAAGATTCCAAGCTTGATATGGAGATATGATGTAGTAATGATTAGTGACTTCATTATTTGGACTTGCTGGATTTCTCTCTCTCTCTCTCTCTCTCTCTCTCTCTCTTAGCAACTAATAATTTCTTGATTTGCATTGCATTTCATCCTATAAAAGGTAGAGAAAGTAATGAGGAGAATTGCTTTTCTGCATTTAATTCTAACCAATAAGGGGGGAGCTGACTGCAGAAATAAAAATGACAGAAACCTTGGGGTAAAGGGAACACATCATCTTCTAATTTGTGGTAGGGAAAGAGAAAAGCTAAACATAATCTTACATGTACTGAGATTTTTGGAGAGCAGATGGCAAAAGGTTAAGAGAAAGGGCAGGTAGGATCCCCCGAGCCAAAATTTTACATGGTAAGTCAGCTGAGAACAGATATTCTCAAGAATGAAATTCTAAAGACACAAAGAGAAAACAAATCTGATGAAGAAGAAAAGTGGGAGTTCTCTAAAGAGAACAATGTAAAAACAGGGAGCCCTTTGACCACCTTGAATTTTTGAAAGAGTTATACAGAATATAGATGAAAGGGCAGGTGATAAAGGATTAAGGCAAAGGCCTGTCCAAGTCCTAGAAGAATAGTGTGATGAACATTAAAACTTAGAAATGAGCAGATGCTGAAATGAATGTTAATGACAACAAAAAAGGTGTGTTTTACAGAAATGGTGGAGAAAAGAGAATAACCAAAGAAGAGATAGAACTGTTGCTGGGTTTGGATGGGAAGATAATAACAAAGAAGATAGGACCATTGAATGCTTATTTTGTTTTCTCAGTCAAGGAGAATACTCTTTGGATGGGAAAAAATAGAACAAAGATGACTAAAGGAGAGTTGATTCCCAAATGAGTAGAGAGAATATAAGAAAGCACCTAGTTTTCTTGTGATGAATTTAAGTCACCAGGCCCATATGGATTGTACCGCTAGAATTATGAAAGAACCAGTAGATGTGATTGTTAGTCCATAATAATTTGTGGAAGATTTTGCAGAATGTAAGATGCACCTTAGGACAACCACACTGGGAAAACCATAGTATGATTTTCTCAGTTGGAAGGGTAGTAATGTTTGGGATAATAATTTTCAGTTGGACTTGAAGGGATGTCTGTCTACTGGTGGTATCCTCATGGACTTAGTATCTGGTTCTCAGATTTATTGCTTAGGAAAAATTTGTTAGTCTTCCTAGGCTTGACCAGGCTTTATTAGGGAGTATATTCATGCTAACAAAGCTCAGAGGAGACTAAAAGATAAACCAGCTGTTAATGTATTGATTTATATAAGGGTAGGGGGTCTGTTGAGTAAATCAATCAACTTACCCCCACCCCACCTATAGTAAGTGATAAATGGCTATTACTTAGAACCTTAACCAGTTGGGAATGCAACTCCATTGAATCAAATCAATCAAAACCTTTCCAACTAAGTGTGAAGAGACCTTGTTAAATAAAGATTTCTCTCATGAGCCATTGTATCAACTGGAAGTGACAGTTGCTAAAGAGTGTTTCCTCAGCCAGTCCATTGTTTTGTTTTTACAAAGAGTGGTATAATTGATATTTAGATATATATTGTAGTTTTGCTTATGTCTTTGATATCTTGGGCATATAGATATTGATAGTTTGTGCACTTTTATAAGTCTAAATTTTTTTCCTACAATCCCTTCAACATTAAATATTTTTACTTTTTAATCATCTTTTTCCAATTTGCATGATGTGATTAAAATTACCTCAGAGTTATTTTTAATTTGCATTACTCTTATTATTAGGGATTTGGAGTAAATTTTCATGTGATCATCTACAGTTTTCAATTATTCTGAAAATGCTCATATTTCTTGATAATTTATTAGGGAATGGATCTTGGTATAACTAATTTAGGTCAATTCCCTATATATTTTAGATATTATATTTTCATGGGTGATATTTGATATACTTTTCCTACTCTCTAGTTACTTGTATTTTATCTTAATTGATTATATTTATGCAAAATCTATCAATAAAATAACAAACCATTTTAGGCTTGAGAGAGTTTCAGAGTTGTTTGGGGGGAGGATTGGGGAGAATACCTAAGGCATAGGAAACTTAGGTTCCCTCCCACTGTCTTGGCTCTGTAGGATTTTGTGAACTTCCCCCACTGGTCTCTAAGACATTCCATTAGTCTAATACTCCCTGGCATCTTAATATTATAGCTTATACTACATTTTCTCTCTTTCAGAATGGCTGCTTACTGACAACATGGACCAGGAGTCCTTGACCTGAAGGGGTCCATGAATAGATTTCAAAGGAACTGTGAGCTTAGATGAAAAAAAAATGTATCTTAATTTTTACTAATTTCCAACTGAAATTTGTCATTTCCTTCAATTATTTACAAACAGTATTCTGAGAAGGGGTCCCCTACCTTAACAGGTTGCTAAGGGGGTCATGGTATGAAAAATTAAGGACCCCTGATGTAAGGCATCCCTGTGTCCACTGTGTGTGGATTCTGACTACTCCCCAATAAAGGAATGTTGTTCATCTTTGACTTAGACATCATCCCTTGTGGAAATTCTTTATTTCTTTCAAGTCCCAACTCAATTCCCACCTTCTCACAACTACTCAATTCTTATTTTGTTTTCTCTGTCAAAGAAAATGATCTTTAGACTGGAGAGAACAGAATGAAAACAACTAATAAACAGTTGAAACCTAAGATAAATGGAGTACAAGCTTAATCAAGTCAACAGTGATAATAATGGCAGCTGATGTTAAGTTTTGAGTATTACATTTTTTGAAAGAACATTGATAATTTAGAGAGCATCGAGATAGAGGTGACCAGTCTGGTGAACACACGTCTTGAGATTATGACATGAGAAAATTGATTAAGGATTCTGGGATGTTTTGTCTAGGGGAGACATGATGGTTGTTTTCAAGTATCCAAAGGGGTATCAGATGAAAGAGTTATTAGATTTATTTTGCTTGACCACAGACAAGAAGGAAGGAATGTTAGAGATATGAAAGATGGAGAAATATAGTTTTTCAGGCAGGAAAAAACTTCTTAACATGAGAACTGTCCAAAAGTGGGATGGACTGCCTCAGGAAGTAGGGATCAAATGATCCTCCCCAATCCTTTATTATTTAATGAGGACAATCAGGGAATTCATTCATTCATTTATTTATTTGTTTATTATTATTTATTTCCTACCCTGCTCACCTGGATTTCATAATCTCCAGAAACTCATCATTCAGTAAAATGAAATTAACTCTGACACTAATTAAGTTTTCAGATAATTTCCCATCTCAGCTTCATCATGAACCTTCATTGGCTACCCTCCTACACATGCTTTCAGCTTCTTTTTCCTTCATTCAAACCATGATTTAGTTAGCTCAGAGAGCCAAGGCCACACCAAGCCAAGAGAGAGAGCCAAGAGGAGCTTCTTCCTCTATGTTGTCTCCCCTATTAGACTGTGAGCTCCTTGAGGGCAGGGATTCCCAACTGGTTAAAGTTCTTTATGTCCTCAGTGCTTAGCATAATGCCTGGCACATAGTAAACACTTAATAAATCTTTGTTAACTGACTAACTCATCAATAAAATCACGTGTAAAGGGATTTGTACATTTTTTTTTTTTAGTGAGGCAATTGGGGTTAAGTGACTTGCCCAGGGTCACACAGCTAGTAAGTGTTAAGTGTCTGAGGCCGGATTTGAACTCAGGTACTCCTGACTCCAGGGCCAGTGCTCTATCCACTGCGCCATCTAACTGCCCCTGGATTTGTACATTTTAAAGAGGTTTGCAAATATTACTCATAGCAGCAGCAGCAGGTCCCTTCTCTGTATTGAATCACCATTTGTTGGCCAGGTGCATATTGTTCCTAAGGGTCCTTCAAGGTCCCCAACAGTTCTTTGACCCCTTGATTTTGTGATGTTCTTCCAACTTAGCTCGGCTGGTGCTTGGTCAACAGACATAATAGTTTATTGCTAATAAGAAGCCTTTTCATTCTACAGGACATGATAGACCTTAGACACAACCTTTGGAAACTCCATGCTAGGATAAAGAATCAGAGGAGGATGTTAGTGTATTGGGTGCTTCATTGGAGATTTAAATAAATGGCTTCCATAGACAAAGGAATCAGCAGGAATTTTCCTACCTAATGTCTAACACAGCTCCCATTCTTCTTCCTAATTTTCCTGTTCCTTTTGAGGAAACTAGCATCCTTCTGATCCCAAAGGTCCCTAACCTAGGTATATCTTCCACACTTCTCTCTTCCCCACCATCCATCTCTGACCAGATACCAAGTCTTTTTTTTTTTTTTCCCAAGGCAATGAGGGTCAAGTGACTTGCCCAAGGTCACACAGCTATTGTCAAGTATCTGAGGCTGGATTTGTTTGTTTTTGTTGTTGTTTTTGCAAGGCAATGAGGGTTAAGTGACTTGCCCAGAGTCACACAGCTAGTTAAATGTCAAGTGTCTGAGGCTGGATTTGAACTCAGGTCCTCCTGAATCTAAGGCCAGTGCTTTATCCACTCTGAGGCTGGATTTGAATTCAGGTCCTTATGAATCCAGGGCTGGTGCTTTTTCTACTGTGACACCTAGCTGACCCTCAGATACTAAGTCTTATGGATTCTAGATCACAACATCTTTTGCATCTGTCTTCTCTCCACTCAAGTGGTCACCACTCTCAACTCTCACCTGGACTACTGCAATAGCGAACTAATTAGACTCTGCACTTCAATTCTCTTTTCACTCTGATCCATTCTCCATATGGCTTTCAAAGGAATGTTTCTAAAGCATATCTCTGTTTGACCATGCCACTCTCCTACTAAAGAATCTTCAATGATTCTCCATTGCTTCTTGAAAAAATAGGAACTCCTGTGTTTGACATTTATAGTCCTTCACAAGCTGACTCCAGCCTAGCTTTCTTGGTTTATTCCATATTACCCCATTTCCAGGATGGCACAGTTCCAGCAAAATTGACCTTGTGATTTTTTGCACATAATATTCTATCTCCTTGGGGCAGCTAGGTGGTTCAGTGGATAAAGCACTGGCCCTGGATTCAGGAGGACCTGAGTTCAAATCTAGCCTCAGACACTTGACACTTACTAGCTGTGTGACCCTGGGCAAGTCACTTAACCCCCATAGCCCTGCAAAAAAAAAATTCTATCTCCTTTCTCTGTATCTTTGTAGACTATTTCCCATGTCTGGAGTGTATTCCCTCCTCATTGCTGCCTATTAGAGTCCCTAGCTCCCTTGAAAGCACAGCTCAAGTGTCACAGTCTACATCTAGCCCTTCTCTGATATCCCAACTGTTAGTGCCACTCCTTTCCCACATTACTTTGTATTTATTCTGTCTTTCCTTATAAAGGGTGTCCTAAAAGTCTTGGTGCAGTCATAGGCTTTAATAGCTGTATGTGTGATCCTGGGCAAACCATTTACTTCTCAGTACTTTCAGGAAACTCTACAAGAGTATACATTGCAGAGCTGGGACCAGCCTGCATTGGCAGGGTGAGTCTCCTGATCTAGTGTGCTGGCAAACATTTGACAACCGGCTCTCCAGAAAAGAAAATGTTCATGACGCACTTTTCAGTTTAATTTACATTATTAACATTATCTATACCACTTCCTAAATCTGGGAACAATAAATCAACTAGTTAATTTCCAAGGTGGCTAAGGGTATCTGGGGACACCTCTTGCCTGGTGTTCTTAGAAGAGCAGAGATAGTGTTCCAAGGTATAAAAGCTCCCACTTAAATTTAACAATTGGCTCTTGTGAGCCAGTATGATCTGACTCCATCACACCCCTGTCTATAACAATGAAATCACAGGTCTATTTCCTATCCCTATCCCAATATTTGGGGCAGCTAGATGAGACACTGGATAGAACACTGGGCCTGGAGTCAGGAAGACCTGAGTTCAAATCCAGCCTCAGATGCTTACTAGTGTATCACCTTGTTGGCCTCAGTTCCTTATCTCTAAAATGAACTGGAGAAGGAAATAGCAAATCACTCCAGGATTTTTGCCAAGAAAACCCCAAATGAGGTCACAGAGTCAGACACAAATGAAGCAAGTGAACAACCACAAGTTCCCAATGTTTATGTATTATTTTATCCTGTTAAGGATGTGAACTTCCTTGAGGGCAGGGATTGTTTTGGTTTTGGCTTTGTGCCCCCAGTACCTCAAATATATTAGGTGCTTAATGAATGTTTGTTTGACAGTGCAGAGTGAGGACTGAGCAATGTGAGACACAGTTGAAAGGCAAGGTGAGAACTCACATCAGAGGGAATCCATCTCTGCCTCCTGATAGACTAGCCCTATTAAAGGAGGATTCCGAGCGCCCTCCCCCCCCCTCATCTCCATAATCCCAGCAAGCAAGAGGAAACAGCTAATTGGTCAGAAGGGCTCCAAGCTCCTGGGAAGAAAAGGTTCAGAAGATTGTTAGAGAAATGCCATGGGAAATATTAGTAATCAGGGGCCTGGGGTAGAGGCAGCCTAAGCCTTAGATAATTGCAAGGACATCAGTAAAAAGATAGTATCATTCATCCCTGGCAGCTGTGGCTTGACTTCATCCTCCCTCTAGGGGGAAAGAGAGGAGTCTTCAGAGATGATTATTCAAAGTCCTTTGGAGGTCGTGTTGTTTCTCCCCCTGACTCAAGAGTGGGGGATGGCTATTCCACACAAGCTAGGCTAGCATCTTTGCTGTTTTTATTAAAAACACCAGGCAAGAGGGAGTCTTAGATTCTCTTGGGCGCCTTGGAAATGAACAGCAGTAAACACTTCCATGCTTACTATGTTAAAGGTGCTGGGTTAGTACTCTCATTCTTCATGAGGCTTTTGTGCTAGACATAGCTTTTCCATATATTCTGTGCATATCACGGATGGAATTAAGGGACTTTGGGAAGAGTTTCACTAATCCCTTGGAAATACTTGAGTAAACATGTATATAAGGAAAATATGGGCAGCTAGGTGGCACAGTGGATAGACTGCTGGGCTTGGAGTCAGGAAGACCTGAGTTCAAATGTGGATTCAGACACTTACTAGTTGTGTGACCCTGGGAAGTCACTTAAACCTGTTTGCCTCAGTTTCCTCATCTGTAAAATGAGCTGGAGAAGGAAATGGCAAACCACTCCAGTGTCTTTGCCAAGAAAACCCCAAATGTGGTCATTAAGAGTCAGACATGGGGGCAGCTAGGTGGCGCAGTGGATAAAGCACTGGCCCTGGATTCAGGAGTACCTGAGTTCAAAACCGGCCTCAGACACTTGACACTTACTAGCTGTGTGACTCTGGGCAAGTCACTTAGCCCCCATTGCCCTGCAAAAAAAAAAAAAAAAGAGTCAGACACGACTGAACAACAGTAAATCTGTTACAGGCAGATCCGTGGTGTAGTGGACTGAGCTTGGAATCAGTATGATTCATCTTCATGAGTTCAAATCCAGTTTAAGATGCTTACTAGCTGTGTGACCTCAGGCAAGTCACTTAACCCTGTTTGCCTTAATGTCCTCATCTATAAAATGGCAAACCACTCCAGTATCTTTGTCAAGAAAGAGTCAGACAAAACTGAAATGATTGAACAATTGCAGCAGGAAGGAAAACATTAGTTGACTTAGAGTCAGAAGACCAGATTTTGAGTAATTGCTCTTCCAAAGGTCCACTACTCCAACACTCTCATGTTACAGATAAGGAAACTGAGGTCCAAGGAGGTTAAGCAACTTGCCAAAGTCACACAGGAAGTTAAGTGGCAGAGCCTGGATTTGACTCCAAATTCAATGTATCATGTAGTTCCAGGAACTTCATCTCTTAGTACATCAGTGCACATCATAGAATTTATCTGCAAAATGAAGAATTCCCTCTAAATGATCTCTCAAGTCCCTTCCAGCTCTCATGTTCTTTAATAGTGCTGGGGGATTGATCAAAGGAGTTCCCTTATCAATTTTCTTTTGGGCTGGGCTATTAGGATTAAGTGACTTGCCCAAGGTCACACAGATAGTCAATGTCAAATGTCTGAGACAGGATTTGAACTCAGGTCCTCCTGAATCCAGGGCCAGTGCTTTATCCACCGTACCACCTAGCTGTCCCCTCCCTTATCAATTTGATGAGCTTCCTGGGAGGGGAACCTTTGTATGGAACTTTCAATATTGTGAAACATATGGATATGCCAATTGGTACCTTGATGGGAGGACTAAAGACATTTGATTAAGTCTCTATCGCTATAACTGTCTCCAAATGAACTAGTCAGTTTGGAATGACCCCTTGGTGCCTCTGAAAGATGACTTTCAAAGATGGGGGCTCTTTACCCTCCTGATGAGTGAGGTGGTTATCTAGCACTTTTGGAAGAATAGACTCATGTGGGAGGAGTCACATTTCTGTGCTAGCCTCTTTAAAGAGAACCTACAGACTTCTTTTATACCATTTCCCTCTTCTAGCTTTTTTTTTTTTAAATAGAGAGATCCCAAGAGTATGGCAGTTCAGGGGAGCCATTAATAGTGACTTTAAGGAGTACACAACAAAGGCAGAAGTCCTCACCCATATGGCCTGAGAAGACATTCCTGGACTATGTTATTTCTAATCCCAATCCTCATTCCAAGAGAAGGGGAGATTTTATGGACAGAATTTGCCTGAGGGCTTACCTTGAAAGTAACTCCAAGTTTGAGAGCTTGGGAGTTCTTTGGATTTTGCACTCTACAATGAGTTATGTGTTCAAAGTGAGTCTCATGGAAAGGGGATGTTGACTATCTAGTAATTCCAAATGTTTTCCCCTTGGGAGCAGTTCAAGTCCTCAGTAGTTCTCAGTAGGGTAAAAGAAGGATTCACCAGATTGTTAAATTTCTCTGTTGACAGCCCCAGATTGTTTACATTTCATAGGGGAGTCCAGACTATGTGGGTGGCAATGAGTATGGGGGAATTTAGTATTCTGTGGAAAAGAGAGGGAGAATTGCATTGGTTGTTTATGGGTTATCAAGAGCCCTTTGTTTGTTTTATAGATTTTAAGGAAACTGAGGCAGACAGAGGTGAAGTGACTTGCTCAGGGTCACACAGCTAGTAGATGTCTGAGGCTGGATTTCAACTCAGATTTTCCTGACTCTTGGCTAAGTGCTCTATCTGCTGTGCCACCTAGCTACCTCTATGGGGATAATAATTGTGGTACTTACCTCACAGTTTTGTTGTGGGGATCAATTGTAAAGTGCTTTCCAAGCCTTAATGTTAGATATAAATGTCAGGTATTATTATTGTGGTCATTGGAGAGAAGAAATTTAGATGCCAGCTCAGAGCAGTAGTTGAAACAGCTGAATTCACTAACATCTATATAGGTCTTGGTTCAGAAATAAACAGATTGGGATAAGGGCAGGGCTTCTGGAAGCCTGGAGTCATATCAGGGACAGAAGTAAAATAATCTTCAAGGTCATTACAGAGTGGTGTGAAACACAGGGAAGAAATATTTGAGATAAGGGATAAGGGACAAGGAGGCAGCTAGGTGGTGCAGTGGATAGAGTGCTTGGCCTGAAGTCAGGAAGACCTGAGTACAAATTCATCTGGCTGCAGATACTTACTAGCTTTGTGACCCTGGACAAGTCATTTAACCTTGTGGGCCTCAGTTTCCTCATCTGTAAAATGACCTGGAGAAGGAAATGGCAAACCACTCTGGTATCTCTGCCAAGAAAACCCCCAAAAGGGTCAGAAGAGTCAGATATGACTGAAATGACTCAACAATAACATAAAGGACAGAAGACCAAGGTGTGACCTGGAAACTCCAGAGATTACAGCTAAGTGGCAGAGGAGGAAACCTGGAGCTCACAACCAGGGATGAGAATTAGAAGTAGGATTTGGCGGGTATTGAGGTTCCCATTAGATCTGGCTTTGTGCCAGTCTAGACCCACTCAATTGGGTCTCAAGGACTATTTGAATTTTGTTTCTGTATGCTCAGTTCTAGGCATCTAGTAGGCACTTAATAAATGCTTGTTCGTTGATTGTTTTTATTAAATATTTATGCCAGACAAGGTTGAGGCAAGAGAAAGGAGTACCCCATAGACTATGCACACCAATATCATCTCATCTTAGATTTTTTTTTGTCTGGATCAGACTTGAACTTTGAAGAAGTACCTTTCCTCTTTGATCCAAGTCAAATCAACAAGCATTAATAAGCATTTGCTACATCCTAGGCACTGTGCTAAGCACAGGGAATATAAATACAAGGAGAAAGAAAGGCAGTCTCTGACCTCAAAGAACTTACATTCTAACGCAGGAAGCTAATACATAAAAAGTAGCTGGAAGGGGGCAGCTAGGTGGCACAGTGACTAAAGCACCAGCCCTGGATTCAGGAGGGCCTGAGTTCAAATCCAGCCCCAGACACTTGACACTAGCTGTGTGGCCCCGGGCAAGTCACTTAACCCTCATTGCCCCGCAAAAAAAAACAAAAACAAAAAACCAAAAACAAACAAACAAAAAAAGTAGCTGGAAAGTAGGGAGGTGGGTGCTGGGGTGGGGCAAGAAGGTACCTGCATGATGGAGAAATCCAGAGTCCTAAGCAGAACAAGGAGGGGACTGAGGAGTGAGCACGGCCAGCCTGGGCACTTCCTCAAAATAGAGGTTGAGGGAGGAACTTACCCATTGAAGGAGGGGAGAACAGGGTTCTAGGGATCTTCCAGGGTGAGAAGGCCTCCAGAACCAGATCCACCAAATGATCTGACCGGCAGCTGACCTGGACTGCCAGCTACATGGATTTTTTTATTTTTTTTTCGGTGAGTCTATGTATGTACGGGTCGTCTTTTATTTTACTTTTCATTTTTTTTTGGGGGGGGAATGCCTTTTGAAAAAGCTCCAACCACGTGCTGGCTGAGCTAAGGGAGAAGAGGGTTGTTTTATTTTTTTCCCCTCCATGTCACAGTCAATAGAGAAAAGAGATTTTTGCTTCCCTAGGGATCAGGTGTTGTGGTGTCAGCAACCAGAGCCTGGGGAGAAGCTAGGACAGATGGGGAGTGGGAAACCAGCAGGAAGAAACCTCATCAGAACTACATGTTGGGGACTGCTAGGTGGCACAGTGGATAAAGCACCTGCCCTGGGTTCAGGAGGACCTGAGTTCAAATCTGGCCTCAGACACTTGACATTTACTGGCTGTGTGACCCTGGGCAAGTCACTTAATCCTCATTGCCTCACCAAAAAAAGAAGAAAAAGAAAAAGAACTACATGTCAATGCTAGAGCTCCTTTCTAGCTGGGCCAGAAGTTCAATTCAATTCAGTCAATGGTTTTTTGGTGCCTACTGTGTAAAATGAATCATGCTCTGTGCTGGGGATGCAAAAGTGAAACGTGACTAACTTCCTGCCTCTAAGGAACTTACCTAAAGCAGACGGGTGCAGTGGAAAGATGGCTGGGTTTGTAGTTAGAGGACCCGGATTCAAATCCCACATCTGATGTATACTCCATGGGTGACATTAGACAAGCTACTTAGCTTTCCTGGGCCTCAGTTTCCTTACCTGTAAAACGGGGATGGGTTGGATTAAATGGCCCATAATGTTTCTTCCAGTTCTAGATTTATGATTCCATGATCCAAGGGGGGATAGGATAAAAATACAAACAGTCATAAACATAGGTTGTTGTTTGTCCTTCATTATCGAAGAGGACCATGATATCCGTGATGTCATGACTTGCACTGAATTGGATTTAAGTGAGGGAGGGCTGTGCAAGGTCACCCACTTCAGTCTCTCCTCCAGAGCCGTCTGGGTCCAGTGGTAAAATATACATCAGGACGACTAAAGTGGGGTCACACAGCTAGTAAGTGTCTGAGGAGACACTTGACTCCAGGGCCAGTGTTCTATCCACTGTGTCACCTAGTACATTATAAGGGGAAAGTAAAGGAATAAGCACCTACTACACCATAGTTACTGTGCTAAATACTTTACAGCAATTATCTCATCTGGTGCTCATAACAATCCCGGGAAGTAGGTGCAGATGAGGAAAGTGAGGCAAACAGAGGATAAGTGACTTGTTTATAGTCACACAGCTAGGAATTGTCTGAGGCTGTATTTGGAGTCTTCTTGACTCCAGGCTCAGAGCTCGATCTACTGTGCCGCCTAGCGGCCACCACATAGAACTGCAAAGAATAAATTCAGAGAAGTCCAATTAGAGGGATGGAACCATACATAATGCAATAAGAAAAGAAATTGGTTCAGGGACCACAAACAAAAGATACAGACCCAAACAGATTTAACAAAGAAAGGAAACATCACTTGTCACTTCAGGAAGCTTGGGATATTTCCAAGGAGGTGATGCCTGATATGGATTTTGAGGAAAGCGGAGGATTTCAGCAGTCAGAGATGCGGAGGAGACCACGGCAGGCACGGGGACAGGTTGGGATTGAGGGGAGAATCTGGACACGTGGTTCAGTGGCAGATTGTGGAGGACCTTGAATACCAGGCGTTTGCATTTTATTTGTTAGGTGGTGGGGAGAAAATCGGGGCGGGGGGGGGAGTTTAGAACAACTTTATGTTGATGGGATACTAGAGGAAGTGACCTGGAATCAACGGTGAAATGAGTCTCAGGATAGTGCCAGCATGGGACAATCCCCTGGCACGTTGGTTGGCCCACTGAAGCAGAGTCCACATCATTCATGAAATCCAGGGAACCCCAGTGATGAAGAACTAAGAATCAAGAGACTTTCATCTGTGTCTTTGCATACCTATGCCTGCAACGTACTCCCTCCTCATCTAGGCTCTTAGAATTCCCATTTTCCTACAAAACTAACATGAAAAAGCATGAAGTTTTTTCCTGATTGCTCCCCCCCGCCCCCTTCTAGGGCCTTCCCCACCAAATACTTTATATTTATTCTGGATATGCATCTATATGTCTATACACACACAGATACACATACACACATAATACATAGGAACAAATAAAATATATGTGTATGTATATGTGTGAATATGTATATATGCATACATATGTATAAATGTGCATGTACATAAACACGTTTCTCACCCCCGTTGCCCCTCCCCCCTTTTCCATGTAAGCTCCTTGAGCGCGGGGATTTTTTAGTTCACTTTGCCTTTGCCTCCGCTGCACCTAGCAGAATGCCTGGCATATAGTAGGTAATTAATAAATGTTTCTTTGCTTGATTGACTAGAAGCTAGAAAGCACTGCCCCTTCACGGGTTGGGGATGAGCTCCCAAGGCACTATTCTTCGCTTTGGTATTTTGTCTACAATACGGAGCGCTGCTTCCTCTCTCCATCCCCCCACCCTTTCCCCTGTCCCCGAGCAGCTGTCTCTCCTGTCTTGTCAGCTCCAGAGCGACTGTCAGGTCGTTGCATTATTTATCTGCTCTGTAACATTTACTGGGATTTACTGTTTAATAACTGTCACTCCAATATATCTTTTCTTAATCCCTTCAGATCTGTCGCTGTAGCGATTTTAAATATTTATCAACGCTGTTTGTGTGTTCGTTGGTTAGGTCGCAATTTTCTTGTAATTAAAGATTTACAAGACACTGCTCAAGATTTACGGAGGATTGGCAGAGATCAAAGGCGGGGGAGGGGGAAGGAGGAGAGATCGGGTCTCAGAATGGATCAGCGCCTTCCAGCCCAAGGAGGGGGTCCCGTTTCCCCCGGGGGAAGATGGGCAGCTTTCCTACTAGAGTTCAAAGTTTCTAATGATCTCAGATCTCTGTTTTTAGCTCTTGTCCTTTTTTTTTCTCTCCTCCCAGTGGGAAGAAGCAGAGTTCATACAACAACAACAGCAGCAGCAACAACAATAGCTGACATTTATATAGTGCTCTAAGGTTGACAAAGATCTAGTTATTTCCAAGGTACAGAGGTTTCAGGCCGACCAAGGTCCATGTGGCATTAATAAGAGCCTGAAGGACCAGCAAGAATTTGGCTCGATAAATGTCTACCTAATTCTCTCTCTCTCTCTCACAATGAGGGTTAAGTGACTTACCCAGGGTCACACAGTTAGTGAGTGTCAAGTGTCTGAGGCCGAACTTGAACTCAGGTCCTCCTGAATCCAGGGCCAGTGCTTTATCCACTGTGCCACCTAGCTGCCCCCTACCTAATTCTAACCCTCAGATTGTTTACATCTTCACCAGGAGAAGAATCAGTGATCTGACTGAAGCCATTGTCCCAAAGTGCCCCAACCCAAAGGTGCTGGGGAAATACTGAGGTCTGACTCTAAACTCCAGAAGGGCAGAGACCATATCTTACCTAAATTTTGTATGTCCCTTAGAATGTAAAGTGTTTTGCAAACAGTAAGAAGTTAGTATTTTTAAGTAAAAATTTACAATTCTTAACTTAAATACCAAATAAAATGAGAAATTTCCATGTACAAAATAAAACAGAGAAAAAGGATTGTATATGAAATCCTCTAAAGCATAGGTTTCTTTTCCTTTTTTCTTTTTGGTGAGGCAATTGGGGTTAAGTGACTTGCCCAGGATCACACAACCAGTAAATGTCAAGGGTCTGATTTGAACTCAAGTCCTCCTGAATCCAGGACAGGTGCTCTATCCACTGCACTACCTAGCTGCCCCTAGTTTTCTTTTCCATTTAAGGAAGTAATAACTTTAACACTTTAAAAACTGTCCTGTTTGTATGCATCCTTCCGCTTCTTTTGTCTATTACAAAATACTCTCATGTTCAAAATGCCTTTTTTTTTTAGGCACCCTATTGTTAACCCCCTTCTCTTCCCTCCTTCCTCCACCTTCCCCAACTGAAAAAAGGAAAATAAAACCTTTATTATTGTAAAACAGTAATTCTCTGGCTCTCACGGTCTAAAGGCCAGGTTACATTTGACTTTCCCTGTCCAGAGTTCCTGGACATCTTTTGTCTCTGCCATTGGCTCAAGCCAATTATCTTTTCCCAATTTTAAGGGTCTAGCACCCCAGTTTCATTTAGTTACTAAAAAGTTACATTGGCTTTTTATAAAGGAATATTTATTTCAAAGGTATACCAAGAACAAACATACAAACAGGACATAATCCCCTCTAATACCATCTCAGCCTTTGGAGAGGGAAGGGAGATTAGGTTCAGAGCCTAGTTCAGTTCCTATAGGGTATGTCTGGGATACCAAATAGTTTTCTCCTATCAGAGAAATTTGATACAAAGATTTTTTCCTATTCAACCACTTTCCTTATTGTCCTAGATAAATTAATGTTGTTTGTGCAGAACCTTTTTGGTTTTGAGCAAAATTATTTATTTTATCTTTTGTAATTGCCACTATCTCTTGCTTGGGGGCGTCTAGGTGCGCAGTGGATAAAGTATTGGCCCTGGATTCAGGAGTACCTGACACTTAACACTTACTAGCTGTGTGACCCTGGGCAAGTCACTTAACCCTCGTTGCCCTGCAAAAAAAAAAAAAAAAGAATTCATTGCTTATCTGTACCCATTTTATAACCACAAGAGGTATATGGTCTATTTCTCTTCTACTTTTCGATAGTATGACCTTTAATATTAAGGTCACATATCCATTGAGAATGTATTGTGGTTTGTGCTATTAGTTTAAGCTTAATCTCTGCCAGACTGCTTTCCAGCTTTCCCAGCAGTTTTTTAAAAATCAAATCGGAAGTTTTTTCCTAGGTAAATTATATTTTCCACTTTATCAAACACTGGATAATTGAGTTCTATTATTTCTGAATCTCCCTTCTCTAGTTTGTTCCATTGATCTCTCTCTATTTTTAATCCAATACTATGGGGCAAATAGGTGGTGTGGTGGATCAAGCACCAGCCCTGGATTCAGGAGGACCTGAGTTTAAATTTGGCTTCAGACACTTGTTAGCTGTGTGACCCTGCAGTAAGTCACTTAACCCTCATTGCCCCGACCCCCCCAAAAAGAGTAAATCAATACCCGATAGTTTTGATGACTGCTGCCTTATAGTCTGTGATCTGGAAATGCTATTTCTGCTTCATGCTTATTTCTTTCCATCATTTCTCTTGATATTTTTTCCAAATGAATTTTTTTTATCATTTTATCAAGCTCTGTAAAGTATCACCTTGGTTATTTTATTGGTATAGCATTAAAAGCATAAATTGATTTTGGTACTATTTAAAATTTTGTTATATTGACATGGTCTAGCCATGAGCACTGAATGTTCCTCCAGTTATTTAGGTTGTTCTTTCTTTTTTTAGGAGCACTTTGTAATCAACAGTATACAAATCTTTTGTGTGCTTTGGGAGACTAATCACCAGATATTTTGTGAATTTTCTAACTGTTGGGAATGAGATTTTCTTTTCTATTATTGCTTCTTTAGTTTGGTTATTATTATGCATAGAAATGCCATTGATTTTTAATGTTTTTTATCATCAAAGCATTTTATTATTTTCCAATGCTATTGATTTTTGAGGATTTATTTTGTAGTTTTGTAGTCTACAACTTTGCTGAAGCTACTAATTGTTTCAATTTTCTTTACTGATTCCCTTAGGTTTTCCAAGTAAGCCATTATATCATCAGCAAGCAGGGATAGTTTTGTCTCCTCTTTATTATTATTCCTTTAATTCCTTTCTCTTTTCTTATTGCTATTGTTAGCATTTCTACAGAAAGCTATCAAATAATAGTGGGGAAAGTGCGCATCCTTGTTTCACCCCTGTATTTTTTGGAAGAGGTTTTCGTTTAACTCTATTGCATATGATGCATAAAAGGGTATTGTAACTTGTCAAAGGCTTTTTCTGCATCCATTGAGATTATCATGTGGTCTTGGAGGTTTAGATTTTTTAACATGTTCATTGTTTTCCTAATGTTGAGTCATTCTTTCATACTTGGCATAAATTCCACTTGATCATTATGGATGATTTCTTGAATAAATTGATATAGCCTGTTTGATGGGGTTTTGTTTAAAAATTTTTTAATCAATTAAATTAATAATATTGGCCTTTAGTTTTCTTTCTGTGTATTTATCTTTTCCTGATTTAGGTATTAGGACTACATTTATACCATAAAAGCATTCTGGTAGGGTGCTTTCTTTTTGAATTTTTGAGAACTGGTGAAGTATGAGGATTAACTGTTTTTTTTTTAATTAAAAAATTTTTTTTTTATTTTTTAGTGAGTTCAATGGGGGTTAAGTGACTTGCCCAGGGTCACACAGCTAGTAAGTATTAAGTGTCTGAGGCCGGATTTGAACTCAGGTACTCCTGACTCCAGGGCCGGTGCTCTATCCACTGCGCCATCTAGCTGCCCCACGGATTAACTGTTTTTAAAAAATTTGATGGAATTCTCCTGTGAATCCATCAGGTTCTGGAATTTTTTCATTGATATTTCCTTTACAGCTAGATCTAATTTATTTTTTGAGACTGGGTTATGATCTCTATCTGAACTTTTGATCATTTGGATAGTTTATATTTTTGAAGGTATTCCTCTTTCTTTTTGTCCTCAGTTTTGTAAGCAAATCACTGTGCATAGTATGTTCTGATTATTATCATTTTTCCCTAGTTTTGTGATTTCACCTTATTCATTTGCTATTTTGTTGATTTGATTTTCTGCTTTCTTCTTTTTAATCAGGTTGGCTAAGGATTTATCAATTTTATTAGTCTTTTCAAAGAATCAGCTTTTAGTTTTATTTATCATTTCTATGGGGTTTTTTGTTTCCAATTTATCTATCTCCCTTATAAATGTTAATACTATCTCTTCTTTTGTACTTATTTTAGGTTTGTTTATTTGTTGATTTCCTAGTTTTTAAAATGCATATTCAGTTCATTAATCTTCTCTTTTTCTATTTTGTTAATGTATGAATATAAAGATATGATTTTCCCTTTGAGGAATGCTTTAGCTGCATCCCAAACATTTTGGTATGCTATTTCATCATCACCATTTTCTTTTACATAGTTATAAATTGTTTCTATGATTTGTTCTTGGACCCATTATTACAAAAGATTTCATTGTTAAATCTCTGTTTGGGTCTGTATCTTTTGTTTGTGGTCTCTGAACCAATTTCTTTTCTTATTGCATTATGGTTTATAAAGGATATATGTTGATGATTTTTGCCTTCTTACATTTGTTTGCAATATCATTATGTCTTTGTACATGGTCAATTTTTAAAAAATATCCATGTGGTGCAGAGAAATATGGGTTTTGTTTTTTTCTCATTTAGAAGATACCGTAAGCCTCTTAACTCTAGTTTCTCCAGAAATTTGTTCAATTACATATTTTCCCTTTTCTTTATCATTCTGAAGACATCCAAAACTGATAGAGGGTTATTGAAGTCTACTGTCACTATTACATTACTGTCTATGTCTTCAGGGGCAGCTAGGTGGCACAATGGATAGAGCACCGGAATCAGGAAAACAGGAATTCAAATTTGGCCTCAGGCATTTTACATTTACTAGCTGTGTGACCCAATTGCCTCAAAAATCTGGGGACATATCCAGTCATCTTGATTTATATTTTGCCACTGGACCCAGATGTTTCTGGAGAGAGTGAGGTTGGTGACCTTGCACAGCCCTCCCTTACTTAAATCCAATTCAGTGTAAGTCATGACATCTGGGTGATGTCATGGTTCTCTTCAAGAATGAAGGACAAACAACAACAACAATGTCTTCTTGAAACTCAGATGTCTTCTTTATAAGTTTATAAACTGAGGTATCTGGAATGTATTTCCTTCCATCCTCTTTGCCCTGTTTATTCTCACTCTCTCCTTTCACCTTGTTACTCCTCAAAAATATTTTACTTCTGACCACTCCAGTTTGCCTTCTCTTTTATCAGCCCTCCCTTCCCTTATCCCCTTCCCCTCCTACTTTCCTATAGGGTTAGGTAGATTTTTATACCCATTGATTATATATATTATTTCTTCTTTGAGTCAATTTCAATGAGAGTGAGGTTCAAGCATTATCCTCTACTCTTCTGTCTCCTCCTCCACTGTAAAAGCTCTTTGGTACCTCTTTTATGTGAAATAATTTATTCTATTTACTTCTCCCTTTCCCCTTCTCCCAGTGAATTCCTCTTTCTCATCCCTTAATTTTTTTTTCAGACATCATTCTGCCATAGTCATCCTTCTTTCTTATCCCTTAATTTTGATTTTGTTAAAAAAAGATACCATCCCATCATACTCAGCTCATGCACATGCCCTCTGTTTATGTATACTTCTTCTAACTGCCCTAATAATGATAAAGTTCTTAGGAGTTTACAAGTATCATCTTATATAGGAATGTAAACAGTTTAACCTTATTGAATCCCTTATGATTTCTCTTTCCTGTTTACCTTTTTATGGTTTTTTTGAGTCTTGTTTTTGAAAGTCAGATTTTCTAGTCATCACTGATCTTTTCAACAGGAAGTTCTGTATTTAATTAAATGAGTATTTTTTTTTTTTACTTTGAAGGATTATATTCAATTTTTCTGGTTGGGTGATCCTTGGTTGTAATCCTAGCTCTTTTGTCCTCTGGAAAATCATATTGCAAGCCCTCTGATCCTTTAATGTAGAAGCTGCTAAAAATCTTGTGTTATCTTGACTGTGGCTCCACAATACTGAAATTGTTTCTCTCTGATTGCTCGTAATATTTTCTCTTTGATCTGGGAGCTCTGGAATTTGGCTATAATATTCTTGGAAGTTTTCATTTTGGAATTTCTTTCAGGAGGTGATCAGTGGATTCTTTCAATTTCTATTTTACCCTGTTTTTAGGAAATTATTTTCTTCGGTGAGCTTTTATACATTTCTTTTTGGCCAATTCTCTTCAGTGGATTTTTGTACCTTTTTAATCATTTGGCCTATTCTTTTTTTTAAGGTGCTGTTTTCTTTAGTATTTTTTGTGCATCCTTTACCAAGCTATTGACTTTTCTTTTCATTTTTTTTGCATCGCCCTCATTTCTTTTCCCTAATTTTTCCTCTACCTCTTTTATTTGATTTTTAAAATTCTTTTTGAACTCTTCAAGAATTCTTTTGGGGTCTGATACCAGTTCACATTTTTCTTTGAGGCATTGGATGTAGCTATTTTGACTTCATTGTCTTCTTTTGATTTTGTGTTTTGGTCTTCCCTGTCTCCAAAATAACTTTCTAAGGTCGGGTTCTTTTTTTGTTGTTTGCTCATTTTCCAGTCTATTTCTTAACTTTTAACTTTATGCTAAAGTTGGCTCTGTTTCTCAGGTGGAGGGGGCACTGCCTTAAGGTTCACATTTTTATGCTGCTACTTTTTAGAGCTAGTTCAGGGGGTCTGTAGGTTTTCAGTATTTCCTAGGCGATATGATCTAAAGAGAGGTGAGGTCACTGCTTTCATAGCCTGTGTTCTGGTCTGTGAGCAACCACAAGTTTCCACTGTGGAACTGTGACCAAGGCTCCCTATCCCCTGAAGCCACAGCCTCTAGTGTGATCATGATCTTCCTTGCTCTGAAACTATGACCGTGCATGGGCAATACAACAGAGTCCTTCACCAAGTGCCAGGAAAGGGACTCCTGTAACATCATTCTGACCACTCTTTTTGACCCCCCCCCCCAGTCTCTGTGGGCTGAGAATTCTGGAAGCTACCACTGCTGATCCAGTTGATCCCAAGGCTTGCTCCTGGCTTGCCAGGGAGCAGCCTGTGCTAGAATCTGCTCCACTCTCACCCCAGTGAGACAGACCTTTTCCTGCCAACTGTCAAAGTTGTTTTAGGCTGGAAAGTTATTTCACCCCATCCTTTTTTGTGGTGCTGCTGCTCCAGAATTCCTTTTGAGGCATGATTTTAAAGTTTTTCAGAGGAGAATTTGGGAGAGCTGAGGGACATCCATGCCTTTACTTTGCTAGTTTGTCTCCATCACCTTTTCCTTTACTTTAGGCCCTCCTTCTCTGATTCATAACTCCTATAATCATCTTTTTTTCTTGTCTCTGTTCTTAATATAATCAAATCTTCCAAGGTATCCATTCTAGGCTCTACCTTCTAGGTATTTTCTTCCAGTGCCTTGTAGGGCTTACTTACCTCATGTATTCTCTTTTCCTGTTGTGCTACACTCTCAGAACAATATTGATGACTGCAAGTCACCAAATCCCCCATGCCTCATCCAGTATGAATTCCTTATCTCCCTTCATCCAGAGGAGCATTCATTAGAGGAATCCCCTCCCATCTCCAGTGTAAGGCATCCTTCCTTTCCTTCCCTTTTCAATCTTTCTCCCTTCTTTCTCATTCACTCCCCTGTAGGCTTTTATCTTTCTGAGATCACAGAGGTCAACTTCTCCTTATTGCCAGCTCTTGATTTGACCCTGGCACATCACTCACTCCTCTCTATCCCGCTTTTTTACCTCACCCTTTTCATGTACCCTCCCATCTTGTAATGTTGTTGTTGGTTATTGTTTGTCCTTCATGTTTTGAAGAAGACCAGTGATTTCAGGGGTGATGTCTTGACTTGTGGCTGAATTGGATCTAAGTGAGGCAGAGTTGCACAAAGTCATCAACCTCACTCTCTTTTCCAGAGTTGTTAGAGTTCGGGGGCAGAACAAAAGTCAAAATGACTGGTGATAGCCTGGGATATAGTGGAAGACCTTGGCATCTTTGATGCCTGACCAAGCTCTAAGTACTTTATAGTATCTGCTTCAGCCACTGTTGAAACAAATTGCTCTCATTCACCCATTTTACTGGGGGAAGTTTTCATATGCTTGGGATAGACATCCCCCTAACTCACTTATAGCTTTGAGGCCAGTTGGTCACCTTAACTTGGTTTAACCCATCTGCCAAGACAGTTTACCAAAGGTAAATGAGCAGTCCTAAAAAGGGCTCAGCAAGCCCTTACACCAGAGGTGGTAGTCATCTGTAGGAAGAGCATTGCCAAATCCTGTCCATAATTCCCCTGTTCATCTCTTCACTGTTATTTGTACCAGATTTCTACCTTTATCCCTATCTCCTTATGAACCTCTTACTGGTCTTTCTGTTGCCATTCTGTTGCTGTGATTCTATTCACCCTTCTTGCAATTTTTTTCAAGTTTAAGAAGCAAATAATCTCTTCAGTTCTGATTTTCTTTCTAAAAATGTTCCAAACCCTTCTTTATTATTTAATGTGCATCTTTTGTCCTGTATGCAATTTGTAAGATAGGTCACCATGGTCGCATCCTGAGCTCCAATGCTCTTCAGAACACATTATTCCACTCCCTTCTCCTTTTTCTAGTGGATGTGGAGTAGTCTTGCATTGTTCAAATAGCCTTTCCTTTTTATTTGATGGTCTTTCTCCTGATGACTTGCAGAACTTGCTGTTTTTAAATTTAATAGTTATATTTAACCACTCTGTGTCTTGGACTATGCAGCCCTGTTTTTTTTTCTTTCCTTTTTTTATTTTCTGTAGGCAATCTGTGAATTCTTCCAATTGGGATTTCATTTTTTACGTTTAAAATTTTGGAAAGTTCTTTTCTATTATTTCTTTCATTATGCTATTAAGGTTTTTGTGTTGTTTTGTTGTGTTCTGGGAGACCTAAGATACTTAGGTTGTCTCTACTCATCCTGTCTTCCATCCATATATTTTGCTTACATGGTGAGCATATTTTCCTTTAATGTTTTTGTTTTTTTGCTTTTCTTCTTCTGGGTTGTCCTTGATGTCTGTGTATTAGCATTCTCAATCTATTGTTCTTTCTTTTGTTTCTTTGGCAAGGCTTGCCATTGCTGATCCAAATTTTTCTATTCTGTTCATCATTTTTGCTGTGTAGGACATAAATTTTGCTCTCATAATTCTCATTTTTCTTAAACCACACAGTAACAGCAGATTGCCATTCTAGCTTCTCCTCAGTTTTCACACAGTTCTCTGTCTCATCAAGTGTTGGATTATTTTCTTTTATCTTAAAGCATTTATTCATAGATTCCTGCACTCATTTACTACATCTGAAGACCTTTTTTCTTCTTCTATCATTTTTTTCCTGTTGATTTATCTGTTTATGTCAAGGCCTTTGAGAGTTACCTTTTCAGAAATCTTTGGTACTTTCAGCCTTCCTCTCACCCCCTTTTTAGTTTCCTTATCACTCACTTCCTGATTTCCTCTCTTTCTGAGTGTAGTTTTCTTGGGAGCTGGATCTCAAAGTATTTCAGCCTTCTTCTATTGTGGGCACTTCATGGTTCACCAGCCTGGGTCTTTGCCCTAATTGACTTTGGGTGGTCAGAAATGGTCCCAGCTGGATGTTGTGTTTTTCCTCAGGCTTGGTGGAATGCTACACAACTCCATACACACAGGGGTGTTCTGTCACAGTGACCTGTCCCATTCCCTCTGTTCCTTGGTTCTTTGGCCTGGCACCTGCAGTTCAGAGCCTGTTTTCCCCAGCACTGACTATTTAGAACTTTGTGGTGCTGGTGCTTCTGGGTTGCCCCACACAGCCACTCATCCTCATCCTGGAAGGCTTTTGCTCCTGAAGAGCTATGGCCAAGCCGACTGTCAAGGCCCAAGCAAACTTCCATAGCCTGGGATCTCTATGGCATTGGAAAGGGGGAGGGGCAATGGGGGTGCAGGAGTGGATTTTAACGTAAGCTTGTATTGTGTCCTTGGGTCTGCTAGTGCAGCCTCGTTACTGGTAGCATGGGAAGTTGAGAAGGGGTTCAACGTGAGCATCAGTTACTGAGTATTTTTTTTAGCAAGCCCAGTTTTTTGTTTTTTGGGTTTTTTTGGCCAGGCAATGAGGGTTAAGTGACTTGCCCAGGGTCACACAGCTAGTAAGTCTCAAGTATCTGAGGCCGGATTTGAACTCAGATCCTCCTGAATCCAGGGACAGTGCTTTATCCACTGTGCCACCTAGCCGCCCCACTGGGTATTTTTTAACCTTCTTTTGGATTCTGGGTGTCCTAGACCATGGGAACAACTGAAATTACTTTATTTTTGTTACATAATTTCTGTTTTGGAGAGGTTTGAGAGGTTGTGGGGATCAGAGAGAATGTCTAGTCTACCATCTTTTTGCTTGCCTTTTGCTTGTCTTTTTACTTCACAATCCCTTGAAGGGACCCCCATGATCTCTTCCTTTTTCCTGGTGGCCCTTCTCCTTGCCAAAGCCAACCCCTCAAAATGAGCACTTGATCCCATCCTTACCGATCTTCTCCATCAGATTAGCCCTCTCTCCTCAACCTCCAATCTTCAGTCCATGCCCATCAATTGGTTCCTTCTCTATGATGTTCCAACATACTCTAGTCTCTCTCATCCTTAAAAAATAACCCTACCATTCCCTCAACTTTTATCTCTCCTTCCTTTTTCAGCCAAACTCCTAGGAAAAGATTTCTATAATGACTGTCTCCATTTCCTCTCTATTCATTATAACCCCTTGCAATCTTGATTTTTTTTTTTACTCAACTGAAACTGCTCTCTCCAAAGTTACCAATGACCTCTCAATTGTCAAATATGGTAGTATTTTCCCAGTCCTAATCTTTCTTGACCTCTCTGCTGTGTTTGGCACTGTTGATCCTTGTGTTGTTTTCTAAGATTCTCTTTCCTCTCTCGGTTTTCCTGAAACTTCTCATTCCTGCTTCTCCTCCTGCCTGTCTGATTGTGCTCTCTCTCTCTCTCCCTCTCTCTCTCTCTCTCTCCCTCTCTCTCTCTCTCTCTCTCTCTCTCTCTCTCTCTCTCTCTCTCTCTCTCTCAGTATCCTTCAAGGCTTCTGTCCTGGCCCTCCTCATCTTTTTTCCCTTAGTATTCTTTGTTGGTGATATTGTTAGCTCTCATGGGTTGGATTATAATTTCTATGTCAATGAATCTCAGATATGTACATCCTACTCCAGGCTCTGTCCTGAGCTTCAGTCTTGAATCACTCCCTGCCTATTGGACATTTCAAAATGAATGTCTCAGAGACATCTCAAACTCAGCAATGTTATTGTCTTTTCCCCCAAATCTATCCTCCTTCTAAATTTCCTTATTTCTGTTGAAGTCACCACCATTTGTCAATCCCCAGGGTTTGTAACCTTGGCATTATCTTCAATTCCTCATTGTCATGCACCACACATATCCAATTAGATGCCAAATCTTGCCATTTCTACGTCTATACAATTTCTTCAATCTGAGCCCTTTTCTCCCCCTATCCATATATCTACCTCCTTAGTTCAGGTTCTCATTACCTCTCCCTCTAGATTATTGTAACAGCCTCCCAATTGTTCTCCTTGCCTCAATTATCTCCCTGCATTAGTCATCCTCCACATTGATGCCAAAGTGATTTTCCTTAAGTGCAGACCTGACCACATAATTCCTCTACTTGATTAAATGCCACTGGCTCCCTATTTTCTCGAGGATAAAATATAAAGTCTTCTGTTTAGCTTTTAAAGCCCTTTACAACCCAGCTCCAATCAATCTTTCTATCCTCACTGTTCATTAGTTTCACTGCTGCACTCGGTGACCCAGACAAACCGACTTTCTCTCTCGCACACGATACTGTTTCCTGTCTCTTTACCTTTGCACTCGACATTCCCCACAGCTAGAGTACACTTCCTCTTAGCTTTTGCTTCACGGTGTTCATCTTTTCCTTCAGGATGCAACTTCTATCTGGATGCAACTTCATCACCTTCTATCTGGAGCCTTCCCTGATTCCCACAACTTGCAGTGCTCTTGTTTCCAAACTACCTTATATTTATTCCCTTCCTAATTTAAAAAATTAAACTAAAATTAAAAATGTTCTTTATTCTTTTTATATTTATTATGTATTTTTTTATTTCTCCCACTGGAATGTAAACTCCTTGGAAGGAAGGAATATCTCATTCATTGTACTTGTATCCACAGCACTCAGCACAGTATCTGGTTTATAGTAGGTCCTTAAAATATGTTTGTTGATTGATTGATCTAGAACTTTGAAATTCCAGTCTCCAACAGCAATATTCTATCCATCCATCCATCCATCTATCTATATCTATCTATATCTATCTATCTATCTATCTATCTATCTATCTATCTATCTATCTATCTATCTATCTATCTATCTATCTATCTATCATCTACCTCTCACACTTTGTCATTCACAACAAAGGAAGGACCAGCACCTTTGGTCTGAGGCTTGACAAAGCCTTTTCAGGGAGGCTTATCCACCTTTGGTGTCCACCTTCACCCAATTCTTGCCTGTGACTCCAAGAAGCTGTAGCATGAGCAGCAGTCACACCCAGGTAAACCATTTCAGCAGATGGGCTAAACCAGGTTGAGGGTAACTGACAGGCCTCAAACCTGTCAGTGAGTTAAGGGGATGCCTCCCCCAAGCATGTGAAGAATTTTTTCTTGGTTCAATGAGAGGATGAGAACAATTTGTTTTGATGGCCACGAAGGCGGATAAAGCAGGAGCTGTGGAGTGCTTACTTAGAGCTTGGTCAGACATCAAATATGCTAAGGTCATCCCCTGCATCCCGAGCCACTGACAGTTGTCTTGACTTCTGTCCTGCTACTGGACTTGGGCGGCTCAGAAAGAGCGAGTAAGGCTGATGACTTTGTGTGACTTTGCCTCACTTCAATTCAGTTACGAGTCAAGACATCACCTCTAATGTCACTGGATGCACATCTTTTAGCCAAGGGACCTTTGGCCCATTGACTCATGCCTGTTCTCCAAATCCATTTCCCCCACTCTAGTTTCACTTGCTTCCACATTCAGCTATGACCATAGGACTTACCATTTTAATATTTCAGACAGGCTAAGCACTTCACTAGTTACCCACCTAGAATCCATTACCCTGATGACCTTCAGTCCAGACCTGTGAATTCTTATGCCTGGATAAATATCAGACATCCGATTTTTCTGTTCCTCCACCAAAGCTGCTGAGTGTCAAGAGTGAAAGTCCTGAAATGAAGCTGAATCCATTCATTACCAGTTCACAGTATATAAATTCTCAGATGGACTCTTGCTGCTTCTTGACAATCCTTTGCTCTCACCTTCTTGCTTCCCTACTTCATTCCCTCCTACAAACCTCTTCTTTTCTCTTCTCACCCCAGACAGCCCTTCCATCTGCCTGCAGCTAATCACCTAGCCTTCTGCCTCACAGAGAAATGCACATGTGCACTACATTAACCCTTCCCTCTTCCATTTCTCAAAGCTCCTCAACATCATCGTTCTCAAGCTCTTCCTGCCTTTCAATCAGAGAAGAAAAACTATCCCTATTACTCAACAAGGCTAATTTTGGTCTCATTACCTCCTGACCCCTCCAGCATCTTGCTCCTGTGATCATATCCTCTTTCTCATGCATCAGTCAGTCCACAAACATTTATTAAGTTCTAACTATGCACCAGGCCATATGCTAAGTGCAAAAAATACAAACACAGGCAAAAAATAGTCCCTGCTCTCGAGGAGTGTACATTCTAATGCATCTTCAATTTCTCATCATCTACTGGTCCCTTTCCATCTATCTATGAGAGCTCTTGAGGCTAAAAAAATAATCTTTCCCTCGACAATTCTATTCTAGCCAACTAAGTATCTTTCTCCTAAAGTTTCCACTATCAAGTTTATCAAGGACAATGCAATATTCATTTAAAAATAAAACAAATAAACAAAACAGAAGAAGGGCAAAAAAAGCAAAAAAGAAAAGAACCTGAAGAGACTGAAGGGAATTCTGACCTCTGTTGTGGGGTAGGAAAATGTCACAAAGAAGAGAAAGGGAAGTGGGACAGTTGAACAATTTGGAGCTACAACATGCTTTCCTTTCCCTGAAGGAGGGAGCTCTTTCCCCTGAAGAAGAAGCAGTGGTGGGGGCAGTTAGGTGGTGCAGTAGATAGAGCACTGGCCCTGGAGTCAGGAGGATCTGAGTTCAAATCCGGACTCAGACACTTGACATTTACTAGCTGTGTGACCCTGAGCAAGTCACTTAACCCCAATTGCCTCACCAAAAAAAAAAAAGAAGAAGAAGATGCAGTGGTACGGCCTCCAAGGAATAAAATGAGTTCTTTTAGGTGAGAGCTCATTCAGGAAAGGTCAGAAAAAGAAGACAATTGTATTAGTAGTTGGTAACTCCCTTCAGAGGGATTCACTAGAGAAGTTCTTTGTTGGACATGGCCTGCTAGCTTCCCTGGGGCACATATCCAAGATGTGACAGAGAACCTCCCCAAACTTGTCAAATCCAATAATGACTACATCTTCTCCTGACTTAGATGAACACAAAGGATACTGACAGATGTACTTTAGATGGATGGGCTGGCTAATGTAGATTGGCTGGCCCTGGGGAGGGGGAGTGTGGCTATAAAGACATCTCTTCTGGGATCTGGCCCACCCCATTTCCAAGGAAGACAAGTTTTTGCCTTTGGGAAGCAGGAGTACAGCCATGGCTGGACATTCACTCCTTTCCTCTTCTGTCTCCATGAAGGGTCTTGGACCAGAGCTCTATCTATCTACTGCCCCTCAAATATTTGTAATCTTAGGGTAAAATATTCTCTTTTATGAGTTCAAAATAAAAGCCACTTTCCCCGGTCATTATAAAGGAGAGAGTAACAGCTTACTCTTGGCTATGTTAGCTCTCTCCTATCAAGTGCGGGTTATATAAATGGAAATCACAAATAGCAACATGTTTATCAAAGCAAATTGGAAAACAGAAATTGAGGGAGTTATATAGATTAGAGCGGGTGATAGGATACATAAGAGTAAATGAGCTCTTTGACTCAGGAGTGAGATACAATCTCAGCTCAGACCAAGATGGGAATGAGCTCATCAAAGAAGTCCACTCTTAATATTCAAACTTGGCAGCTGACTGAAGATGGAAGGAGTCACCATCTCCCTGCTCAAGGGATGCCTTCCCATTCGGAAACGAGGCAGGGTCCTCACTTACCCAAGGTAAATGATGATTTGTCTTTATTAAACAGAAGGGTCTTTCTTAGGGCTAAGTAACTCTCCTTTTGTTAACCATAGAATGACATAGACAGGCCTCATTTCATCCCAATGTCAAATCTGAACTAATAGGGTATTAGACTGGCTAAGCCAGCCCCTAAAATTTTACAGGCATTTGGTAAAGGGACATGTTGGAGAAAGAGTCTGGGAGTTCTCATTAGCCATTCAAAAGTTTGTGCTTTTTCTCTTGCTTGTCTCTCTTGAACCCCATTTCTCTCTCTCCAAAGTCTTTCCATTATGGATTCAGAGGTCTCTCCTATCAGGAGTCTCTTCATCCCCTCCCCTCCCTGATCCCCCCCCCCCCACACACCCCTTCCTCCCCCTCTGGAAGATGAATCACCACCGGGCTGTCATTCAGAGAACAACAACCCCTCATGACTGCTTGGGAGTATTTCACAGAAAAAAAACCAACCTGGAATGTATTGCTAAAGATTACAAATTGAAGACCTTCAGGGCATAGCTAGTGTTTTCATCACTCTAGACCATTGGAAGCAAGAAATCCAGAAAAGATACATCTTTGCATTTGAAAAATAAACAACTGTAAAATGACTGTATTTAAGAATGAGATTTTAATTTCGGGAACACTGCTTAAAATATAAAAACGGCAGGCTGGAGGCATCAAAAGAGGGCTGGTAAGGATGTACTCATTTGGAATTTTCCACATCTCATCAAAAGGACATCAGAGTGAAAAGAAAGTAGAAGGTAGAAAAGTGCCTACATGTATCCACCAAGGTAGACATGATGGAGGGGAGTTACTAGGTAGAATAAATAATAGCAACAGAGAAACACCCAGAAGTTTATAGAAGACAAATATCCAAGAAAGTAGCCCATAGGGGGAGACTCAAGGCCTCAGATTTGTATACATATGTGGGAGACCAGAGAGGCTTTGTGATGATTTTTAAAAAATCACTAAAGCCAGCAGTTTCTTTGCTGGTTGTTACGCATAATGAGAGAAATGTAGATCCTGCCTACTTCACCTAATTTCATCTGCATCACAATCAAAAAGGATGTGACAGCTCAGAGGATGAGGTTTTGCTTTCTATCCCAGCCTCCACATAGCCTCTGTGGGGTTTTGTAGAGACACAGCCCTTGAAATGGATTTTGGGAATATAGTCTCATAATCAGGAACATTAAAAGGAACTTTTAAATCCCAAATCATCTGAGACTAAGGACCAGAATCAGTTAAAAGAACAGGCTTAATCATAGCCTGGGATATTCTGCTGACTTTGGTTATCTCCCCTGTTGGGTAGGGTGCCTCACAGTCTTGACTATGCACTAGGAGAGCATTGGCCTACCTTTGTCATGAGGAGACTTTTTATCTGATCCACCTTAGCTAATGGAAGCAAAAAAGCATCAGGTTATCTCTCAAAGAGCAGAAGTTCAGTAGAGGGTAGCAGAAGACAGTTTATCAAACATAAGGCCAGTGGAGACAACTAACAGAACCAATGGATAGGGAAGACATGGCCCAAAGAAGAAAGTATGGTGATATCCCAAGACCACTTTGGAAGCTATGCAGTTGAGTTGGCCTAGCTACATGGGCACCACACGGGTGCTGTCCATGGGAGTATGAGTGCATCTTGCTCCCATGAAATCCTGGTGAGCACTCTTTCATATATGCTCCCTAGGCACATATGTCCCTCGCACTGACAAGTAGTCATCCAACCTGTATTTGAAGATCCCTAGTGATAAGTATAGAGAACTCACTATCACATCAGGGAGCCCATTCAACTTTTGACTCATTCTAATTATTAGGAAGTTTTCCTCTATGTTGAGCCTAACTTTGCTTCTTTGAAACTTCCATATGTTGCTCCTAAATTGGTCCTCTGAGGACAAGCAGAAAAACTTTAATCTCTTTCCCCCATGATAGTGTTGTAAATACTTGAAGACAAAAAAAAAATACTTGAAGACAGCTAGGATGTCCTCACTAAGTCTTCTTTTTCTCCACACTAAAGGCCCTTCACCATCCTGGTGACCCTCCTTTGTATGCTCTCCAGTTGACCAATGTGAAGGGATTCCTGCTCATTTAAGGGATTAGTAGATGACCTCTGAGATTCTCTTCAACAGTGATAGTCTGTGGTGGAGAAGGAGGTACAGATGGAAGAGAGAAAGTCAGTTGATGAGCAATAGTCCTGTTCTAGAACTGGCAGGAGATCCATGCTTTGGAAATTATCTCTTTAAGAATAGACCTGATGAGAAATGAAGACATTTCTTTGAGTGTGACTTGTATATGTGTTTCTACGTGGATATGTGTAGGAATTGGACAGTTTGCAGCTCTAGTGGATAGGGGTAAGGGAAAGGAAAGAAAGGTTGTATCACCCTAAGGAGTAGGCTTCTGGAAACACTCAATGCCCTATCCCTTTCAGATTCTTTTAGGCCTTGTTTACCTTAAAGAACTTTGAAGGGGAACACCAGTTACCCATAAAAACTGCAGTAAGAAACCTCAGAAAGGGGCACCTAGGTGGCGCAGTGGATAGAGCACCGACCCTGGATTCAGGAGTACCTGAGTTTAAATCCGGCCTCAGACACTTAGCACTTACTAGCTGTGTGACCCTGGGCAAGTCACTTAACCCCAAATGCCTCACTAAAAAACAAAAAAACAAAAAAGAAAGCTCAGAAAGGGACCTTAGAAGGGTGGGGAAAACTAATGAAGTCTCATGCCTAAAACAGCTGTCCCAGCTATATGTAATATTGAGCAGGTTCTTACTTCCACTGACCTTTTAAAGTAGACTTTCAGTGAGAGATATGAAGGAAAACTGTGAGATTCTTTCAGCTTTTACAACTCTGGCCAAATTGGAGATTGCAGAAATAAAAGCAGACCAAAAAAGAAAGGAAATCTTTTTTTTTTCTGCTTTGTAGAAATTTATGGTATTATAAACTAATTAGAAATGAAAATATTAACTGAAATGAAATACCTTTAATGTCAATTTCCAAATTAAGGTTTAAAGGTTTTGTAACTGCTAAAACATTTCAGTGGATTTTTGGAGGGGGTGTGGTTAGGATTAAGAAGAATACCCACCCTGGAAGGACTTACATGAACTGATGCTGAATGAGATGAGCAGAACCAAGAGAACATTGTACACAGTATCAACAACATTGTGTGTTGATCAACAGTGATAGACTTGACTCTTCTCAGCAATACAGTGGTTCAAGATAGTTCCATAGGACTCATGATGGAAAATGCTCTCCAAATCCGGAAAAAAGAACTGTGGAATCTAGATGCAGATTGAGCCTTACTATTTCTACTTTTTTTGGTTTTGTTTTTTGAGGTTTTTCCTTTTTGTTATGATTCTTCTTTCACAGCATGATTAATGCAGAAATATGTTTAATGTGATTGTACATATATAACCTATATCAGATTGCTTGATGTCTTGGGGAGGGGGGAAGGGAGGGAAGGAGAAAAATTTGAAACTAGAAATCTTATAAAAACAAACGTTGAAAACTATTTCTACATGTAACTAGAAAATAATAAAATACTTTTATGATAAAAAAAGAAGAATATTCACACAGTGTATATGTCTCTATTACTTTATCTCCTTCCTGGAGGGTGATAGATTGTTCTACTTGAAGGTGATTTCACCTACTAGGGAATAAATAGAACTGAAGCAAGTTTGAAATGATTCAATAGAAGTTAGCTGTTTAGGTAAACTAGCAGCTAAGTCACCTAAAATGAAAAAGACTATGCAATGCACAATGTTGTTGATACTGGGTATAATGCAACTATGCAACTCAGGTTGAGAAAATTTAGCAGTTAATTGGTATTGTGTAAGGAAATCTGTACAGGAGTAATTGAATGGAATGTTAGACTAGAAGACGATTGGAAAATAAGATAGAGAAAAGTAGCAAAGGTAATGTGAAGTGTGGAAGAGGGCCTTAATGAAGTTCACTGGAAGGAAAACAAAAACAACACAAGAGAGTAGGGGAGGAACCTTAAAGAAAGGTGGAGTCCCTTTGCATAGACAATATGAATAGAGGATTAAAGTGAAGGGAAAGAGAAGGTTTTTGATCTCATTGAGATAAGAAGGATATGAGAAGCTTTTTGGAGAGGTGCCAATATTCTATCACTGGGTGTATTTTGCTTTAAAATGGATAACTATTTAAAAAAAAAAGGCAGCTAGGTGGCGCAGTGGATAGAGCACTGGCCTTGGATTCAGGCATACCTGAGTTCAAATCCAGCCTCAGACACTTGACACTTACTAGCGGTGTGACCCTGGGCAAGTCACTTAACCCCTATTGCCCCGCAAAAAAAAAAAAAAAAAAAAGGATAACTATTGTGTGGGGAAAAGTACCACAGACCTCTTAAGCTGTTCTTGGGACTTTCTATTTGGGCAAGATAGTAAGATCTTATCAACTCTGAGAGAAACTGCTGAAACAGGTTGGAAACTTGTAAAGAACTTTTAAGTTTGCTTATGGTAAAGAGTGAGTTTTATATGATAGATAGCTTTGTCATCACAAAAATTATGAAATTCTACCTGTTAAGAATAGACTTTAGTTTTAAAGATTTTGTTTTGTCTTAAGGGTTAATAGACAATAGGAGCATGTGTTAGTTTGGAGGTTTACAGTACCCAGCAAGTCACTTAATTTCACATAGCCTCACTAAAAACAAAACAAAACAAAACAAAACAAAAACCCTATAGCTCTTAAGCGCCTACTAGTGTGCTTACCCTTAATAGTAAAGGAGCAAACAAAATTAGCTCAAAACAAAGGCACTTACAGTAAGACAGTAGCTACACAATATTTTCCTCATAAACCTGGGGTATATTTTCCCACAAATACACACATCATCAGTGGGAAAGTTAAGTATAACTTAGAGTACATTGGTAGGGAGGCAAACACATAGAAAGTACAGATAAGCAAGGGAACTCTTGTTTTCTGTACTCTGGGATCTCTTTCTCCTTTCTCATGGTGGTAGTCTTATATTCTCCCTTCCTCATCCCTCACCAGTGCAGTCTTTGCTGGGTGAGTGACTTTCTGGGTCAGTACCTCTCTGAATCTTGACTTTTGACTGTCTAGACAATTCTTTCTTGACTCCATAGTTTGTTCTTTTCATTACTGCCAGAGGTAATGCTACTCAAAATGGCTTCCTGCTCCCCATTCTGTTTCTGTTTCTAAAAAGCATTTCTTTTTTTTTTTTAACCATCTGTCATGGCCTGTCCTTGGTCAGGAAATAGTTCTCTATTCTCTAATTCCATCATAAAGAATTCATACTTGGTAAAGTTAGTCCTTGACCCATCTTTGCACTTTGTGTTAACACATTAAGCCTCATTATCTGCTCCATCTGTGATCTGATCAACTAGAGGAGGTAGATATGCTGTCCTCCTACATATAAATATAGGCCATTTTGATGAATAGATTGTAGGCTCTTTGAGGGCAGTGACTATGCTCTTCATTCTTGTATCCCTCTCCCTTGGGCAGGAGTACAGTGTCCAACATATATTTCAAGTCCAGTCATCCAAGAGAATTCTTAAACTGCTTCTCTCTACTTCCTGTGTTCTCTTCATGCCTCATTATTGTTTTGTTGTTGTTGTCCAGTCATTTGTGTCCAACTCTTCATGACCCCATGTATCATAGCACAGCAGACCCTTTTATACTCTACCACTTCCCTAAATCTGTCCAAATTCATGTTCATTTTTTCCCATGGCACTTTTCTATCCATCTCATCTTCTGCTGTCTATTTTTCCTTTTGCCTTAAATTTTCCCCATGCCTCTGAATATATAATTATTATTCTCCATTAATATGCACCTAGTGTGTAACTCCATGCTAATTGACTCAGATTTCCTTCTAATTAAGATTTAATGTGCCCCTTGATGGACAGTGGAGGGACGAGGGTCAGAGGAGGTCTTGGATATTTTGCCTGACCCTTTCCCAAGAGCTGCAGATGAGGATGGAAGATAAGGGTTCACAGGCTAGGTAGGGGACCCCCTGGCTAAAACCCTTCTAGGAAGAAGGAGGAGGTTTGAATACTGTCCTTTTTTGTCCTTCTCCCTCCAGTCTTGGGAAAAGACCTTCCTTTAACCTTTAGCCCATGGGTCAACAAATACTTTTGGAATATAAATTAGGAGGGACAGATTGGGGCTACAGACCAACCCCAGGGGAGTAAAGGCTGAAGAATCTCCTTCCTTGGAGGTCTGTGTAAGAGAAACCCCTGTACTAGCCATGAAGCCACTCTCCAACAGGGCAGTGGAAAGAGACTGTCAAAACTTGCCCTTCCTCTCCCCTTAATAGAGAGCTATTTGTGTTCCAATGTATATTCTGAGTCATTGTATACCCGTGACTGGAAGTGCAGCTGCTTCTGTGTCAACAGAGAATTTTTTTTTTTCCTCCCTAGGAGAGGTAACTTGATTCAATGGAAAAAAGGATGGCGTGCGTCGGACCCAAGAGACTTGAATTCAAGTCCTCATTTTGTCATTAACTATGACATTAAAATCTCCTTACCTCAATTTCCTTCTTCATACGATGGTCTTTTATGCCTGAGTGCTAGTGAGTGTCAAAACACAGGTGTCCTCCCTACAGGTCTATTGCACTTTTAACTGAGAACACTCAAATCAAAGCCCATCCCTTTAATCTCTAATGCTGCCACTTCTGAGAGATAGGATTTGGAATAAGTCACATTATCCCTCTCGGTTTCAGTTTTCTCTTGTAAAATGAGGGGGTGGTATTTAACCAGATGACTTCTAACATATTTAAATCTATAAGCCTATCATCTGTTTTAGTGAGAGGGGGCTCGGGCTAGAGGTGGAAACCTCCTGCTCTTTTTAATTGAATTGAGAACAGGTGACCAAAAATGGTAGGATGCTAGGATGATGGGATGGAGAAAGCCCATGAATCTAGAATTGAGGCCATGCCCAGTATGGAGGCTCCATGGCTAAGGGCAGAGGATACAGGCTAGTGGATACCACGGAGAAGAGCCTGGGAGAGAGGGTCTTGGCACACTCATCCCAGAAAGGAGATAGTTCCCAGGAAGGGTGGTCCAATTTAATTTAGATTACATGATATGGCTAAATAGATACCCAAGGAGAGGAACCTAGGTTTCCTTGTACCAATATATAGGACAATATGTTTAAAGCTATAAAGGGTCTTAAAATTTTAATTATCCATTTTGTAGATAAAGAATCTGAGGCTCTGCAAGGTTATAACACTTGCTAGAGGTCGCATGACTACTTAAAAATTTGATTTCAGAATTCCAATTCAGGTCCTCAATTCTTAAATTACTGTTCACACTACTGCACCATGGATATTTTCTCTAACACATTTGAGAGTTACTCTCCCAACGCTCACTTGTATTGGCAGATTAGGTTCCCAAGAGCCCTGCTACTATGTCCCACTCAAGACTCTAGGGATAGCCCTGAGGGTTTGGGGGCTGTCTTTCCAATGCTGTAGCCCATGAACCCCCTGATTTCCTACCTTACAAGGGAACCTCATCAGAAGAACCTCACTAGACTGAGCTGGTGTACTAGCAGAGATGTTCCTTTGGATGGAACCCACTCTTGGGTGTTCACACCATCTGTCACTGGACTCTATCACATCACATGTAGGCTTGACTCAGTGCTTTGGAGCTCCCTTTTTTCCTTAAAGGAGTACAAGCACCTCTAAATTTCCCACCTTGGAGTAAGTTTCCCAACTTGGAGTAATGCTCTTATTAGCTTGCCCTGGTTCTGCTCTTATTCACTAACTACTATCTTAGAATCCCAGGCCTTCTGACATTCCCAACCAGTGAACCCTCATTCCTGGATAACCCCCACTTTCTGATTTGTCTGCTGCTATTTCAGAGCTGCTGAATATCAAAGGAAAAAGTCAAGAAATGTCAGCTATGAAATTGAGCTCACTGCAGATTCACAGTACATGACCTCAGCTGGACCCTTGATGCTGTGTGACAATCCTTCTTCTCTGCCTTTATTGGCTCCCTGTCTCATTGCTCACATCAACTGTTCCAAACCCTTTCATTCATCCTTTCACCACTAGCTGTCTTCCTATCCTTAATACTTGGAGCTGAAGTTCCTGTCTCCTAGCTCACAGAAAGGATTGAGACCATCCTATATGACATCTTTTAGCTCCCCTCCCCCACACCATACCATACAGTCATGGGAGGGTTATCCCTTATCCTCACGGTGGCTAATCCCCAAACCTATGCCTTCGATCTTTTACCCCTTAGTGTACTGAGACCAACTCTCCACTTTCAAGCATGAAGTCCGCAATTTTACAGTGGAAAATTCAATTAAATGAGAAAAATGAAATATAAATCATAGAATGAGCCACCAAAGATATATGTAAATGGACAGAATTGCTTATAGTCCCAAGTATGAAGACTTTTCTGGTAGGTATTCCCTCCCAGTCCCATATACTATGTATAAAAATTTTCTGCTTGAAGGCTGAGGGCTGGGAAAACTCTAATCTAACCCTAATTTTAAACCTAAATTCATTTCTAACCTAAAGCCAACTCTAATCCTAATTCAACCCCAAACCTAATTTTGACTATCTCTCCATGCTCTAGCCTATTTTCTGCTGACCTTCATGGATTTGAAGCATAAAGAACATCAGTTTTTGTCTGCCAGATTTTTCATAAGGAATCTCAATAAGTCTCCTCATCCCTCAGTGCCATCAACCCAGTGTGCCAAGATGAGAGTTTACAAACAAATAAATAAAAAGCCCAAACAAATATACAACTGCCCACCACCCTAACCTCTCTTTTCTCCTTAGGCATCTCCTTCTCTCTCACCTCTGGAGTTTCTTCTCCTGGTTCAGCCTCACTCCTAGTTGCCAGCCCCATTCACTACCATGCATATCCTTGGAGGGGGGAGACATTTTATTTTTCCCAGTTATTCAAATGGCAAAGGATGATGGAAGGGGCAACTATCTCAGCATAGGATGATAGTGTTCAGTTATTGCTGCTTGTGTCATATTCTTTACTAAAAAGGAAGCTTTATTTAGATATCTTTTTTTTTTTTTTGGTGAGGCAATTGGGGTTAAGTGACTTGCCCAGGGTCACACAGCTAGTAAGTGTGTAAAGTATCTGAGGCTGGATTTGAACTCAGGTCCTCCTGAATCCAGGGCTGGTGCTCTATCCACTGCACCACCTAGCTGCCCCCAAAAGGAAGCTTTATGAGGACTAGGGACCCTGTTTCATTTATATTTTATATCTTAGGCTACAGGAATCTGTTCATGATAAATGCTTAATAAATGTTCGTTGAATGAATGAATGAATGAGTGGATGAGAGAATGTGGATGTGGAGAGCTAATAGGACCTGGTAAGAACCTTGAATTCACAGACCAGAGTCTGGAATTCTGATCCTGGATCAGTCCCCGACTTGGTGTGTGAAAAGGAGCAGGTCACTTTGCTGTTGTCTTGGACCTTAGTACCTCCATATATAACTTGAGGAGGCTGCTGAATGTTGCCTCTCACCGTGCCTGGAAGGTGTGGGGAAAAAGAAGAGAAAAGATGTACAAATTCTGAGGAAATAAAAGGGCTATAGGAAAACAGTCTCTTATTGGTTGTAATAGGGAGTGGGTGACGATAACATTTCTTTCCTGCTTCCAAACGTCCCAAGCTGCCATGAAGGTGTCTCTGTGCGTGAGCCTGTCCTTTTTGGATGGATCCTTCTCTCCCTTCCTCTCCACCCCAGAACAATCGCTCTTCCTTTCAGAAAGTCCCCAGACCAGGGAACTGCTGTTTATCAGCTGTAGGAAAAAGATGCTGTTGGGGAGATTTTTGTCTTGCTAAGTCATTCCGTGGGGAATGGCCAATTAGAGCCCAACTCGGTGAGATCCATCACTGTCAGCCTTTCTGGGCCCTACCTGGCTCTCCATCAAGCCTGCCTGACTCACAGGGCAGCCTTCCTTTCCTGAATTAGAATAGTCTCCTGGAGGAGGTGGTGCATGAAAAGGGATTGAAATGACCATCAGGAAACACACTTGGGTTGAGGCGTTTGGATGGGCAAGGAGAATGGCTGGGGAAAGAGGCAGTTCTATGAGGAAACTTGGAGTTCTATATTAGCCAGGGCCGTGGGAGCTGGGTGATTGAAACCTATGAACCTAATATAAGCAAGCTTTTTTCTGTTGGCTTAAAAGAAGCAATTTAAGATTTGCCCTTTATTTTCTTTTCCTTTCAAGTTGAATATTTGGATTCCACCACTTACTATTTGGGTAGTAGTAATGGCTGGACAGGTCAATTAATCTCTTTGATCCTCACTCGACTCATCTGTAAAATGGGATAATAGTCAAATACTCACATGTGTGACTCTGGGCAAGTCACTTAAGACTTAACACTTAGCCTGTCTCATGTATAAAATGAGGATAATAATAGCACCTTACTCATAGGGCTGTTGTGAGGATTAAATGAGTATATATACATACATACATATATGTGTATAAATATCACTTTGCAAAGCTCACAGTGCTATATAAATGTTTATTATTATTATTATTATTATTATTATTTATTGTGATCCTATCAGATGTGTGTGGAGATTCCCTTCAATTGAAAAGCTAACGGTCCATCCTTGGCTGTCTATCTTGTGTGGCTCTTACCCATGTCCACCCATTGTGTTATATTCTTTTGACATAGGAAAGACATCTCTCATCCTTATTTCAAGACCTGCCTATTTTATTTTTTTAATTCCACATTCCCTTGCTGACTTCCTCTACACCAGTTCTTCTTTGTAATTCCCTCTTTTCCAGTTAAATGGGGATGATAATATCCTTGATACCCAGGGAACCATGTACTTAGTGCTAGAGAACCTGGACTCTAGAGTTGGTGGACAAAAGTTAAAAACTGTATCTGTCCTCACCCCCAGCATGTGGTAACTGGTTGGCCTTACTACCCTGCGTCTCAGTTTCCTCAGTTCTAAAATGAGAGGGTTGGACTCTGTTAGATGGCATCTGAGGCTCCTCCTAGCTCTTTATCCATGATAGCTCACTTGGTAGTTGTGAGAAGATGAATTTGTAATGTTGAAAGTGTTACACTAATGTTGTTATAATAATAATTGTTATTATTACTATCAATATTATTACCAACCCTTCTCTGGGAGATGCTATTGGAGCCAAAAATATCTCATTGCTTTAAGATTTACAAAAGTGCATTCCTCACAACAGCTCTATCAAGTAGGGCAGTATTGAATCCTTGTTTTATAGATGAAGAGACAGAGGATCAGAGGAGTTATTTATTCAGTGGCACATAGCTGGTAAGTGTCTGAGGCTGGTCCTTCTTCTGCCTCTGAGTCCAGAGCTCATTCCACTATACCATGCTATTGGACAGGAAAATAAACAGAAGGTTGATTAAAACCAAGAGGCTTTGAATGGCTCTACCTGGTAGCCATCAGCTGTAGGACAGCGGAGAACTGTGACTTTTGGGGAGATTGCCAGTGTGTCCAACAGACACACTTGCTGGCCGAAAGATCTGGAAAGACAAGGCTTTTTGACTGCGAGTGCCAACAAAGCCCAAATCTCCCAGGGAGGTGGGTCTGCCTTCCCTATCCTGGTTGCTTAGTCAAGGGAACTGGTGACCTCCTCCTCATTGCCGGTGGAGGGTCTTGGCTTGGTTTCTTCCTTCTCTCCTCTATGTACCCCCTCCCCCTTTCTGCAAGCTGCTGATGACATCAATTTTTTTTTTGCCAGAAGGAGCTATAATTTGGGGGGCGGCCCTCCCCTGGCGTTTGTTTTACTCACTTCCTTGAAAACCCTAATTTTCACTGTTACCACCCAGGCCAGCTGGAGGGCATGACTCATCCGGAGGTTGAATGAGTTCAAATTAGAAACAGAGACCTTGAGAAGGAAGCATCTGGGAGGAGGGGGGCATAGGACCTGTCCAGCTGGGCTGGAAGTCCTAGGTTCCAGGTTGACCTTTCCTCTGATGTAGTGCTGGAAGGCCTTGGAGAAGCCCCTCATCCAAAAGGGCAGCATCGTTCACCTTCTACTTTCTGGGGGGAATTAAGGGATGAAAGGAAACCAATGAGATGGACTCTCCCCACCTAGAGTATTGCTTCCTCATTACCTTCCTAATTTTTTTTTTTTAGTGAGGCAATGGGGGTTAAGTGACTTGCCCAGAGTCACACAGCTAGTAAGTGTTAAGTGTCTGAGGCTGGATTTGAACTCAGGTCCTCCTGAATCCACGGCTGGTACTCTATCCACTGTGCCACCTAGCCCCAACCTTCCTATTTCCATGCCCTTGCTGGTGGCTAGGCAGGCATCATACTTACCACTCAGGTAGGCAGTCCACAGGGGTCCCCAAAGGAAGACCTTAAGCTCATATATGTGAGCTGAATTCGAAATTCCCATTATCACAGGATAAAGTACATATCTCCCTATCTTGGCTTTATGTTTTGTGTTGATGTTCATCCTAACTTAGTTTCATCTGAATTAAAATGTTGAAGTGGAGAAGAACACAGTAAAATGTGCCCAGGCCTCATGCTCTGCCCTTTCTCCCCTTACCCTGACATGACTATTTTCCTCACCCCAGCTCTCCCCTCCATCCAGCATATGTTCTGTTCATGGGGATTGTTGGTATCCATCCTTCTCATTCTTCCAAGTCACCATGCATTTATTTTGTCTATAGCTCTCATTTACTCACCTGTGAGCTCAGTTCCCCCTAGAACAGCATAAGCTTCTTGAGGGCCAGGACTACCTCACATTTGCATTTATGTTTTTGCCTGGCACAGTGCTTGGCACATGATTGTTGTTGAATGATCTTTTTTGTGTGTGGGAGGCAATGAGGGTTAAGTGAATTGCCCAGGGTCACACAGCTAGTAAGTGTCAAGTGTCTAATTCCGGATTTCAACTCAGATCTTCCTGAATCCAGGGACAGTGCTTTATTCACTGTACCACCTAGCTGCCCTGAGGAAGTAGAATCTTAGAGAAGTTAAATGACTTACCCAGGGTCACTCAGTTAGTGAAAGCTGGAGACAGGATTTGAATCTAGGAATCATAGCAGTCTAGCCATTAGGCAAACCAACTTACTAGTAAAGGGAGGAATCAAGGAAGAAGGCTCTTCTTTCCAGGTGGTAAGGGAAAAGGTACCTTGCATTTTTTCATTGCCCATGTACCTTTTATTTCTTTTCTTTTCTTTTTTTTTTGGCAGGGCAATGAGGGTTAAGTGACTTGCCCAGGATCACACAGCTAGTAGGTGTCAAGTGTCTGAGGCTGAATTTGAACTCAGGTCTTCCTGAATCCAGGGATGGTGCTTTATCCACTGTGCTACCTAGCTGCCCCATACCTTTTTATTTCTATCCAAGTAGATTCACCTCCCCTGACCACTCAACTTCTGTCTCCAGTCTGGGAAACTAGGTGTTCTGGAGCTGGAGGCTTAGAGCTAATGGGAAAGGCAGTCTTCTGGATCTCCTTACACCTCATGGAGCACTTTGTTTTACAGTCCTGATATGTGTATGAGTGATTGTAGGACCCTAGATCTAGAGCAATCCTAGAGACCACCTAGTTCAATCCTCTCATTTTACTGATTGTGATGCCATTTGATCAGTCAATAAGCATTTATTAAGCACCTACTATGTCCCAGGTGCTGGAAAAACAAAGAAAAATGGAACAGTTCCTGGTCTTAAGGAAATGTGTCCTATTGATTAATGATAGAATGTAATTGGGGAATATTGAGGGATAGATGGCTATTAGAGATGAAATACTCCTTTCTCTAGTTATGACCTGTTATCCATACCTTGTTGAGTCTACACAAGTCCACAGGAGCAATGATTTTTGGCAGACCCTGCAACCTTGCATTAAAGTCTTATACCAATGTCTCTGACATCATTATATAGATGTGATTTTAGGTTTTCTCAAGTAATTTCAGTAGAGCTTAGGCTCTGAGAAGTCTTATAAAGAGAGAAAGTTTTTGAATATGGCTCAAGGACAGATGATGGGTCTGATACCTAAGGACTGGCTTGGCAAGATGTTATCTGGCTACATCTCTGAATGTGCACAAAGCCATCCTTCCTACTTCTTGTTGACCACATATATGACTCAACCCTGAGGGAGCTTGAGACTCTGATGTGACAAGGTAGTCATCTTATTGGCCAAGGAGTGGGAAGACCTGATGACTCAGTGTATATTTAAAAGGAAGTAGCCTTACTCTCAGTGCTCTCTTCTCTTCTGACTTCATACCATGTCAGTATTATTTCACACACTTTTCCACAGAGGTCGGGAAGGATAGCCTGCCCTGCTTCTTCACTCCAGCTGACATGTGTCTGTAAACACATGGCATCTAAAGCAAATGTCCTGCTTAAGCAAGTCTGAGCCTGGATGATAGCCCGACTCTTTTGTGTTTGTTCTCTCTTCATCTTAGGTAAACAAGTACCTGTCTTAAGACAGATTTTTATGGTCTTGGGAATGACATTGGAAGCTCCATATATCTGGAGGTCCTTGATCCTTTTTGTTGAATCTGATTAGTGCCAAAGGGAGGAATCCTGAGAAACTACTCCAGTGCTCCTGGAGGAGGCAACCACCACAAAGAGGATTGGTCCAAACTTGGCCCATTTTGCCAGATGATGTAAACCAGGAGTTGTTTGGACAGTGAAGAGCTACTTTGAAATGTGGAATGCCTAATCAGTAGATCCACAGACTACTTTATGTTTTAATAAGGTTTTGATGAGGATCAGCTAGTTCTAAGTTGTCACTGAATTGCATTTTTTTTTTGCAGGGCAATGGGGGTTAAGTGACTTGCCCAGGGTAGCACAGCTAGTAAGTGTTAAGTGTCTGAGGCTGGATTTGAACTCAGGTCCTCCTGAATCCAGGGTCAGTGCTTTATCCACTGCACCACCTAGCTGCCCCTGAATGGCATTTTAAGGCATTATGTTGGCGTTTGCCTAGAATCTTTTGTGCCTTTTAGCATTTCTTTTGTGTGTGGGAAATAAATATCTGTCCCATACCTGATTCATAATGCAGATTTAATAGCTCTCTACTCCTCAGTTTGGGGAAACCCTAGATATGATCCACAAAGCCAGAACTTTAAACAATTTGTCCCTGGGGAGCTGGGGTGGGAGTTTAACAAGTCCAATAGGATGACCAGAAGGAGCCCTTCTCATTACAGCTCATACTCCCCCCAAACTGGACTCAGTTGGGTTGAATGCATGGGTCCAAAGCAGAGGAGTCCATTAATGAGATGAATACAGTGCTCAAGCAGAGGTGCTTATTGTTAAATACATATGAAGAAGTTAATCACAAGGTTGATTAACAACTTATTTTTTTTAGTCCAAGAAACTCATAAAACATTCTACTAAGGTGAAGGGGTTGCCATTTTCCATAGTGGGGGAAATCATGGAACTTGTAGTATTACAGAATTTTAAAAAATAGTATTGAAGGAAGCCCTGAATTAGGAACCAAAGGAATGGGTTAACATTTTCTAACTCACAGTCTTATCTATGGATTCTTGAATTTTGTTTTTTGTTTGTTTTTTGTGGGGTAATGGGGGTTAGGTGACTTGCCCAGGGTCACACAGCTAGTAAGTGTCAAGTGTCTGAGGCCGGATTTGAACTCAGGGACTCCTGAATCCAGGGCTGGTGCTTTATCTACTGCACCACCTAACCGCCCCGAATTTTGTTTTAGTCAGGATTTGGGGTAGAGAGAGGGGAGGAAAAGGAATCCCATTTAGGGATAGGTGGATCATAGAAAGCCCTACTAGGAATGAATCCCAGGTCTGTGTTTCCTGCTCTTTTATACATTTGATGGTCTTATTCACATCCAGAGGTCCCTGGGAAACCAGGACAAAGAAACAAAGAATCTTTCAATCTCTCTCTCTCTCTCTCTCTCTCTCTCTCTCTCTCTCTCCCTCCCTCCCTCCCTTCCTCCCTCTCTCCCTTTTGGACCTGGGGTAATTCCATCTGGGGGCCTCAGTTGCTCATTCCCCAAGGGGAATAAAGGGTGGCACACCCCAGGATTCATTCCAAAACAGTTTTATTAGGTGCTCAAAATAGATTCTGACAGATGGTGTTTGGGAACTGGAGACCATGAAGCAAAGATGAAGATGTCATTCATGATGCTGTGTATGTGGCAAAGGGGGAGAGAAACATCAGTTCTCTGAAGATGCATCTCCTAGCAGCACACCCCCTGTGGGTGGACCAATAATCCACTAAAAAACCAAGGCTGGGGCAGGAAAGGGGTTTCCAGAAGAAGCTGGGTGACAAACTTCCAGAAATCATGAAAGAGCATGTCTTCCTTTCTTTTTATCCCCCATAGCAACTACCATAAAACTGGGCACACAGTTGGTACTCGATATTAACTGGCTGAATAGACTCCGATGTGGTCAGTGAGGGGTGCTGAGAGCTGCAAGTGGGGGTGGGGATTGGAAGAGACTAATGGGATAACATTTTAGGACTGGCGGGGCATTAATATTGCAGATGAAAACTCTGAGATTGTTTTATTCCTCCCATCCTCCCTTCTACCTCTATTTGGATTCATCTCCAATACCTCACTGTGGCATGGAAAGAACTTCCAGCTTCTCAGATTCTCTGCCAGCAAAGCATAAACTCCAGGATGTCCCATTAAATTGGGAAGGAGTGAGACTCAGGCTAGTTAAGTTCAGGGAGACTCATAACTAGAAGACCAACATTTTGGCCATGGTTACTCATTAATATTATTTACTGAGACCTGGAGGGGCTGCCATCTGCATTGATAGAGAGATTATTCATGATTTTCTGAAAAGAGGCAGCTTGGCATAGTGGAAAGCTTGCTGCCCAGGTTGGCTTTGTTACTTACTATTTGTGTCTTTATATGATTGTCTTAACCTCTCTGGGCCTATTTCCTCAACTGTAAAATGAAGTGGCTTGAATACCTTAGATCTCTTTCATTTCTAAGTCTATGATCCCATCAAGTATTGGGAAAATCTAGCTATTGAATCTTGAGACAAAGATAATGGCCCTTCATTAATCAACTTGCTACATCCAGAATTCCTAGGGCTTCAGATATATGTTGCTCTCTGGAAGAGTCCTTGCTGATTCCTGTCACCACAGATTAGTCAGAGCTACAATTATCCCTTCCATATCACAGGGTTAGAGGTGCAATGCCCCCTTGATCTGGAAAATCCAAGTAAAAGTTTTTGGCCCTTCCTTTGTATTAGAGAAGTTTGAATTTTTTCTTTTTTGGGGTGTTTACAATACTTTTTTGTAAAATTTGGGTATATTTATGGTATTAAATAATAAAACAGGTTGATATTATATAATACTATACACACATTTTATTCATTTCTGAGTTTTTAAACTTTTTTTCCTGTCATCTGCGGCTTCTGCAAAATCCCCCCTTCCTAAATTCCCATTATTTATTTATTTTTTTGCAGGGCAATAAAGGTTAAGTGACTAGCCCAAGGTCACACAGCTAGTAAGAGTCAAGTGTCTGAGTCTGCATTTGAACTCAGGTCCTCCTGAATCCAGGGCCAGTGCTTTATCCACTGCGACACCTAGCTGCCCCTCCCACTTAATTTCTTATGCCGACCTTTGATATATTGAAACCTCCATGGGGAAAGTCACAATATGGAAGGGATAAATGTAGTTGTGACCCCCATGCACTGTAATTGGAGACTGCCTACTGGGATACTCTCCCTTTTCTTTCTTTTTTTTTTGCAGGGCAATGAGGGTTAAGTGACTTGCTCAAGGTCACACAGCTAGTAAGCGTCAAGTGTCTGAGGCCGGATTTGAACTCAGGTCCACTGTGCCACCTAGTTGCCCCCCACCCTCCCTTTTATTAATGGACTGTAATCCCAATTTCCCTCCCAATGATTCAATCAAAATCTGGAGACCAGTAAGGGCTTCCTAAAGTGGTGGCACTAGAAGGTGCTCAAATATGCAGTAAATGGTAGTCCAACCCTTACTGCTCCCTTCACCCTCTCCCAACCCCTTCAGGCAGGGAGCAGTGCCTAGTGACCTCAGGGGGCTTCGTCTGTGGGTTGAAGATGAAGGAGGTAGCCATGGTTATAGTGGAAAGGAAGTGGAACTGGGATGCTAAGAATGATGGCTTTAGTCATAGCTCTGCCACTAACTAGCAAGTCAATTTCCATTTCTGGGCTCCAGTTTTCATATCTGTAAAATGATGGGGTTGGGTTAGATGTCTTCCAATGTCCCTTCTAGGTTTAATATTCTTTGATCCTATGAAGGAGGCAAAACAAGGTAGCTTAAAGTCATCACCTCAAGAGTTTCAGAGGACTGAGTGAACAAGCAGTTATCTCCAAAGGAAACAGGATTTGGATCCTGAAAGAGCCTAGGCTAAGAGGGACAGGAGACATGCCCTGCCCCCCCCCTCCCGTAGTCTTCCTGACCCTCTCCTCACTCCAGCCCCTCTCATGCTCTGTCCTCAGTACCAGCTTCTTCCTTCCCATCTCTCATGATCTAGCCTCCACCCTGACCTTTCCAGTTTACTACAACCCCCTTGTGCTTCATCTCCCAGCTTTGAGAAGCAGATCCCCCAGCAATCCCCTGTGGCAGAAAAGTTACTTTAGGGGATGAGTACAGTGATCGTCTTACATTTAAATGGCACTTGAAGTTTGCATTTTCTCCTTGTTTGCTTCTAATGCCATTGTAGAAAGCAGGGCAAGGGTAAAGACTTTTTTCTAGGCTCTGCTACTGAGAGTGTGATTCTGGGTGAATGCCCCCAGCCTCTCTGAGACTCAGTTGCTTTGCCTGTTAAATGACAGCAACACTTCACTTTCTTGAAAGCAGCAGGTTGGACCAGATGATAGGTTTTACGTCTAAGTACATCATTTTACAAATGTGGAAACTAAGGGACAGAAAAGAAAAGCTACTTGCAGGTCACATGGCTAGTTAGTAGCTGAGGCAGGATTCAAACCCAGATCCTCTGACTCTAAATGCAGTGCAGAATTAGTGCTCTGTGATTGGAGACTTCTTGCTGGGATGCCCTCCCTTTCTTTAATGGACTTTAATATCAAATCCCCTTTCAATGATTCAGGGCTAATGTCTAGGGATTAGTTAGGTCACTTACATGCAATACCTGGTACATAGTAGGCACTCTATAAATGCCAACTCAACTTCCTTTCCCTTCTGCCTATTTTGGTGCTTATCCATTTCCTCACTCTTGAGGTCCCTTCTTGCTCCAAGCTCTTTCATGATATTAACTGTAGGCACCCCAGTTTCGGGGTCTCTCTCCTTCCTCCTCATGAGGCTCTAAGTGTCTCTGGCCCAGATGTGGTTAAGATCAGTCTATGGCTGTGTTCTCAGGGTTGGTGCTTCAAATTCCAGATAAGGACAGAACAGATAATAGTCTCAAAACTGTGTGCTGGGAAGTGAGGGGGAGGGTGAAGCTTCAGTTCTTGGAAAGCCATCCACTCTGAAGTGTAGTAGTTCCAATGCATTGAAGAGCAGGGAGGTCAGTGGGGGCTTCTGAGAACTCAAGTAAGAAACTCTCTAGAGGTCCCTCCACAGCTTTAATATCCCCTTCAGTGCCTCACACTGGTACTGAGCTGGACAGAATGTGGCAAACAGCATTAAAGAGTCAGAAGCCCTGATCTTGAGCTCAGTTGTGTGACCTTGGAAAAGTCATTTAGCCTTGATTTCCTCATCTGTAAAATAGGGCTAAATATTGGTACTATCCACTTCACAGTATTGCTGTGAGTTATTACAGATCTTGGTGATGATGTGGTGGGAGGGGCTCAAGTGGGACTGAAAGACTACAACAGGGCTGGAGGGGTGGGGTGGGAAGGGGATGATGGAGGTGGAAGAGTAGGGAGGTCTTTTATCTAAGCCATACCCTTTCCTATCCCTCTCCAACCCCCAATCACAGTGAAGGGCTTCATCCAGAACTGGGGCTTCATTTGAATGGTAAATTCCTGAGGGAGTTGCCTTCTGTTCTTCCTTACACCTCTAGCATGGATCCAGACTGTGATTGGGCATTTTCCTTTCTTTTTATTGGTTGGTGGTCTCTCTGTCTCTGTCTCTTCCTCCCTCCCTCCTCCTACTCCTCCCTCCCTCCCCCCCCATTCCTGAGGATAAAGCGGTTGATGGGTTAGTGCTAGTGGGTTGTTTCCAGAAGACCTCCAATTAGTGGCCACTCTCCTAATGAGGCAGCAGCCATTTCTGGAAAAATGCCTCTTCCAGAGCCCAAGTCTTTATATCAAGTGAGGCTTTTAGTGGTAGGCAGGTAGTGTGGTAGACAGGAGATAAAATGGAGCGATGCCTCCAATTCCTTTGGCTGGTGATGGAATGAAATGGGACCGAGAAACCTGGCTCCCAGTTTCACTGCCTCAGGCAGCTGGAAAGCAGAGAGAGACGAGCTGATGAAATGCAAACAGGCAATAAGGCCTCAGTATCTCCTCCTCAGGACCCTGGATATTCCATCCCCAGCCCCCATTCAAAAAAAGCTGTATTCCAGCCCCAACTTTCCTTGCTGAGCACCTTGGGAAAGGCAGCCTGTGGAAAAGGTCACTCCATCAATCATTCCGAGAAAGAGGCAGACTACGAACAATGGGGAAAACCAATCTGCCTTTCACCTTTCTTTCCCAAATGGGTGTGGCACCTCGGCTGGTGTTCTCAGCTCCCATCTTTCTGTCTATGAAAGATAAATGGGATCTCCAGCCATCCTTAAACTCACCCCAGCTCCTTTCTCCAATGCAGCCATTTACCCATGGGCAATGGTTGAGAGAACAGTTGAATCATTTATAACTGTTTTTGGAAGGTGGTGTAGGTGAGTACTTTTCAGAATGTTTATTTGTTAACCACATTTTTGCCCTTTCCTCACCCCCAAGGAGCAGGATAGAGGGGAAAAAACAGGATTCTAACAGACTAGATTCCCAGATCCTTTTCTTCAGGTGCTCATTGTTCCATCTTCTTAGATCCTCCTATCTGTAGATAGACTTAAGGCATGGGGGGAGGAGAGAATGGGGAGAAAACAGCAATGGAAGGAGCCAATGCTTATCTTTGAGGAACCCTGCACTTTGTGACCTTGTTCTAATCCTCCATTACCTGGGCAGGCTAGCCTTGTAAACCTTAGGCTCTCCAATTTGTACCTGATTAGCTTCTTCACCAATCTTAGACTGGACAAGAGATCTTAGGACAGTATTAGGACTGGTTGGGGGGTTTTAAGGACTCTACAATTTCTTTCAGGGCAGCTAGGATCCTTTCTTCCAGAGGGATGGCTTATTGATTCTCCATACCATTTAATAATTGTGAAATAACCACTAGGTTGGGAGGGAACGGGGATATTGGAGTCTCTGGTTCTACCTCCCCATGTTGTTCACAAATCTCTGCTTTTTTCCTCCCTCCCTCCCTCCCTCTCCTAGATGGAAATGATTAAGACTGATTCAATCTTCTTCCCAGCCATGTATAGCTTTTGGTCTCAGGATAGATGCCCTTCCTTTCTGCAGAAAGTTCCTATAGAAAAAAAAATTTAAATGAAAGGTTGGTTGCTATCCAAAGGGAGCAGAGCAGTCAGTGGTCTATGGTCCTAGTAGGGACAGCCCCATGAGTTCAGAGGAGGAACCTCAAACCTGCTCCCTCTGTCGGTGTCTATTTGCCTCCCCCCCCCCCATTCTTCTCCTCAGCACTGATGGTCCCTAGTCTGTAATACTGCCAGGAACAGAGAGGATGAGGAGGGAAGTGAGAAGGCTACTCCTCCAGAGGACAATTGAAGGCAGTCTTGAACTCAGTGCATGTGTCTTGGGCTAATATGGGAAGAAAGGAGTAGCAGGGGGCCCAAGGCCCCACACAGTAGCCTTTTTTTTTTTTTTTGCAGGGCAATGAGGGTTAAGTGACTTGCCCAGGGTCACACAGCTAGTAAGTGTCAAGTGTCTGAGGTTGGATTTGAACTCAGGTCTTCCTGAATCCAGGGCTGGTGCTTTATCCACTGCACCACCTAGCTGCCCCCCCCCCCCCACTGTAGCCTTTTTGTCCTCCCTGGGTTGACTGGAAGGCTTGTTTATGAGAAATTTTCCCATGGAATGCTGGAAACCATGGATATCTGAAGAGATTCAATTTCAGTTTTTTTTCCTTTTAGACTCAAGAATACCAGGGCCTCCTTTAGCCCACCTGGGGAGAGAAGCAATATTCACAGCTACCTCCCGCCCCAACATAGTCTTCACTGGGGTCCACAGCAGCCCCCTTCCCCTGCTTTATTGGCACCGCTATTATAACAGTGGGTTATCAACAAATGTTCCTGTTCACATTTGGTCCTAAGAAGTCAATCCGATAAATAAAAATACCAAAAAGCAAGTTGGGCTCATTACAAACAATACAGAGACTGAACGGAAAGATAATTGCAGCAATTTCCTCCTCCCACATCCTTCCCCTCGCCCAACCTCCCATCACACTAGCTACCCCTGCTCCTCCCGGAGTCAAACTGCTGACTTTTTTATGGTTTGCAAGTCCCTTCTAGGCTCTCAGGTTGGTTTAATTAGAAACAGGCTGGGAAGTGCTTCCCATGCAGTGGTATGTTGCATTTGCAATGTTAATTGCTTATCAGAGAAGAAGGGGTGACAATGTTTAATGATGGAAATTTCCTCTGTCTCCCTCTCTATCTCTTGCCCCATCTCTGTCTCTCAGCTTTGTTTTCTCTCCCCCTCTCTTCCTGTGTCATGCTTTTCCCCTCCCTGTATTGTCCCTCGGGAGCTAAAAGCACTTTGTACATTTCCAGGGATCCAGGGGGGTTTATTGGCAGGTGAGCAGAGATGATTAGAGTATCAATTTTTGGAAACTGAAATGAAAAAACAATCCTTCTATCTCCATTCCTTCCTCCCTGTCTCATCTCAGCCTTCTCTGTCCTGGTTTTGAAGAGGTGATTTCTGAACAGGGAATTATCTAGCTATACACTGCAATACAAAGGATTTTCTCTCCTCTCTTTCTCCTATCCTCTCTTCTTCCTTTCTTCCTTCCTCCTCTCTCCCATTCCCTTCTTTTTCTCCTCCTTTCCCCTTCCCCTTCCCCTCCCCTCCTTCCTTCCTTCCTGCCTTCCCCTTTCCAAATTAGAAGAGAGTAAATTGAAGAAATAGGAGAAAGTGTCATGTTTCTCCACAAAGGTACAAAACTGTTTGCAAAGTCAGCTCCAGAGCGACCTAGTCCTGTGGGCATCTGGGTGATAAGGATCCCCCACAGTGCACTGGGTAGCTCCTTCCTCTCCACATCCCCCAGATGCAAGTTATTCCCTTCCCCTTCAGAGAGAGCTCCTTTGGGGTGGAAGGAGAGACTAGCCCTGGCCAGGGCTAGGAGGGGTAAGAGCAGGCAAGTGAAACTGTACAGAGGAGAAAAGAAAGGCTAGGCTCCCTGGGAGGGGGTGTGTGTGTGGGGGGGGGGGTGGCGAGGGGTAGGGCCAGGGCCCAGGATCCAAGCTAAGTCCAAAGGGGCTCCCAGATGAAGGGGTCACAGGCTGGATGGGGGTCTCAGGGGAGCACCTCCTGCTCCTGGGAAGCATCCTCATGAAGGCAGCAGGGAGGTCCCACAGAGGACCGATGGCAGTGTTTTGAGGGGCAGGAGACTGTGGGGGGTCCAGGCCGTCCATGTCCAGCTGCCATGCCTTAAGGGTGTGGGTCCGCATCACTTTTACAGTGGGATGTCTGTTCCAGTCCTCTTCCCTTTTGGTAAAAAATAGTCTTAGTTATTCCCCTACCCCCAAGAATAAGACGAACTTCAGGAATCATGGAGCGTTCCTGGTGCAACCATCTTCCCTTCTGCAAGTAATGTGGGCTTCCTCCCTGGATTCCAGTGCTTGACAAAGGGGGGTGATACCACTCGGAAGGAAGGGGCGCTTCGGCCCCAAGGAGCCCAGGGTGGGAGGAGAGGTTTTTCACCCACCCGCCCGCTTGGTTTAGTAGGGCAAAGGCCGCAGTGAATGGCCAGCCCGGCAGCTAGCAGTAGGGCAGTGAGCGCCAAAGCGGCAAGGACGCCTAGATGGCTCCCCAGGGCCCCAGGGCGGGGGCCAGCCTCCTTAGTCCTCGTCCATATGCAGGCCACCTGGGTGTGGGCATCGGCGAAGGCCAGCTGCAGGCAGGCCCAGTACTCGGTGGCTTGGAGGAGGCGGGTAATGTTGTAGCTGTGGGTGCCCCCAGGAAGGCGGGCAAGGGCGGTGGTTCCCGGCCCTCGGAGGGAAGAGGAGCTGGACCAGGTAAGGTTGGTGGAGATGGTGTTGGGGAGGGGCTCCCAGCGCAGCAGGATATGATACGGGTAGACTTCCTGAACCCTCAGTTCTAGCTCCCGCTCCTGGTCACTGCCTCTAGGGAGGGAGCTGCCAACAGCCAGGCTGACTGATTTGGTGTCGGCCCCCACCAGGTTCTGGGCCACACAGGTATAGAGCCCGGCCTCACCTTCAGTGACCTCTCGGATCTCCAGTGTTCCCTCCGGGTAGACCCGATACCTTCCGCCTGCCCTGGAGGCAGTCAGCCGCACTCCCGCCGGAGTCACCCAGTATATTTCAGGCTCTGGCTCAGCCAGGGCCCGGCAGTGGAGAGCCAGGTTCCTCCCACTGGCCACCTGAAGGCTCGGGGGAAAGCTCCGGGGAGAGATGAGGGGCAGGCAATGGTTGGTCATCTCCCGGAAGGGCACGTCCCGGACGGGGCAGTGCTGGAGATCGGGCGGCTCGGCGCACAGTGTGGACTGCGGCTCGATGAAGCGGACGTGGGTGCCCGTGGTGTTGGCCCAACGGATGACACAGTCACAGCGGATGGGGTTGCCGTGGAGCCCGATCTCCTGCAGGTTGGGCAGGGATTCCACCGTCTGCTGGTGCAAGGCACTAAGGGCATTGTTGTTAAGCATAAGGGTTTCCATTTGGGGCAGGTGGCGGAAGGCGCGGGGGTGGACGAAGGAGAGCCGCGGGTTGTTGGTGATGTCCAGCTTGGTGAGCTCGGGCAGGTTGACCAGGGCAAATTTGTCTATGGAGACCAGCTCCTCCATGTTGTTCAGTCCGAGCTCTTTGAGGTGCAACATGTTGGTGAAGTCACCCGGGCCCACCCTCTGCAGCGGGTTCTTATTCAGGTCCAGGAACTTGAGCCCAGGCACATGCTCCAGTGCCCTCTTGGGTACTCGGGCCAGTTTGTTGTCGTAAAAAGAGAGGCTCTCTAGGCTCCGCAGCCCCTCCAGGGCATAGTCAGAGATCTCCTGCAGGTTCATGCCCGCCAGCACCAGGCTGCGCAGGTTAGCCAGAGGCCGAAAATTCATGTCCAGGATGGCATCCACCTTGTTGCCCCCTATCATGAGGACCTCCAGGTTCGGCAGGACCTGGAACCACCGGCTGTCCACGGCCTGCAGCAGGTTGGAGTTGAGGTGGAGCCGCAGGAGGTTGCTCAGCCCCGTGAAGGCCCCCGGAGAGATTCGCCGAAGCTGGTTGTGGTTGAGATAGAGCTCTTGAAGGTTTGCCAGCCCCACGAAGCTGTCGTCCTCTAGCTGGGTCAGCTGGTTCTCCTCCAGGTGAAGGCTCAGTAGCTGGGGCAGGGCCCGAAGGCCAAAGTCCCGGGCATCGGAGAAGCTGTTCTGGGACAGGTCCAGCTCGGTCAGGTTGGCCAGGTAGTCAAGCTCACTCTGCTCCACCCGAGCGATGTTGTTACTCTGCAGGAGGAGGGTCTGGGTGCCGATGGGCAGCCCTGGGGGCACAGAGGACAGGAACAGGTCATTGCAATCCACTGTGGTGGCCTCCCGGTACACCGAGCGGGGGGTGTACCAGGGCCGGATCTGGCAGGTGCATTGGGGTGGGCATGGTACCCTCCAGGGCACCACAGGCACAGCGGCAGCTGCCCCTGCCACCCAGGCCAATACCAGGTAAACCAGAAGGAGCCACATGTTGGGACTTCAGTGAGGAAGCTTGCTCGCTTCTAAGCTGACTCCCTTCCTCTTCTGCTTTCTGCAGGTCACTAATAGCGTCCTCAGTAACCCATTGGTGGGCCAGGGGACCTTCCTCTAGGGGAGATCATGCTATTCAGGGATGGGCAGTGTGGGTGGGGTAGATGTTGAGTCCTTCACCGGGGGAGGTTATAGTTCCTTGTCTTCCTCTGACCCAGCTCCAGTTCATTCATCACTGCCCCCTGTCAAGGGGCCACCTGTGGCCATCCCTGCAAGAGAAGAACAACATCATTAGCAGTGGGGCATGGGAGCAGGAGTTAATTCTCCAGTCATTATCATTCTTCCCTACTGGCCCAGGGGCCTTGGCAGGGCTTGGAGCTAGGAATTCGAGGTTCCAATGCCTGGCCCACCAGGGTACTGCCTTGGCTTCCCTCTGAGGGTAGTGATTCTAGGGCTGTGGGCAGGATGAAAGCAGGAGGCTGAGCCTGCGAATTCTTTGAACTCCTCTGAGAGAAGTGATGAGGGGGAAGATGATGGGCTGTTGTTACGACTGCCGCTGTCTCATCATTATCTCCATGTTCCTGGAGAGCAGGAAGACAAGACAAGTGGTTTCTCTTACTCTCCTTCCCACTAGACTTCTCTCCTAGCCCTTGTCACATGTGGAATTGTGTGGAGACCCCGAAGTCTCAACCCTCCACCTTGGAGTGAGCCCCTAGGGAGGGGGCTGAACATCAGAACTGGTTTAGAGCTTGAAGAGACCTTGGAGATAATCCAGTTATAGGACCATATATCTAGAGTGAGAGCAGTTCTATCTAGGTTACATAGGCAGAACACCTCCATTTGACTTAATAACAATTATAATTTATATTCTATTTTAAGGTTTGTAAAGTGCTTTACAAATATCTCATTTGATCTTCACAATAACCTGGGAGATAGGTGTTATTATTATCACTCCCATTTTACAGATGAGGAAACTGAGGCAGGAGCTGGTAAAGTGACTTGTCTAGGGTCACAAAGCTATTAAGTGTCTGAGGTCAGATTTGAACTCGAGTCTTCCTAACCCGAGGTCCAGCAATCTATCCAGAATATCAGCTAAGCCTAGAAAGGTATGGCAACTTCCACAATGTGACTCCGGCAGTAGGGAGAGAGAGCTGAAATTTGAACCCCATTCTTCTTCATTCCAAATCCAGAATGATTTCCTGTGGACCATGCTGCTTCTAGTCCAACTCCTTCCTTCCTTTTAACAGATGAAGAAACTGAGGCCCAGGGTGGACAATGACTCAGCTCAAGGTCATACAGGCAACAAGTAGCAGAGCCTGAATTCACTGATCACTCTCACTGTTTTTCATGGATTCTTTAGAAAGGCAGCCTCCTTGACTGATGTCCAAGCCCAGTCCACCTGCAGGTCGATGGGGAAGACCCCTGCCTAGATGAGAGGGGGGATGCCCATTGAGGCACTGTGCTCCTTCTGTCTCTGGTTAACTCATGGAACATAGGTGCTGGAATCTTTCTAAAGCACAAATCTAACCATTCCATTCCCCTCCTTAAGAAATGCCCCCATTTCCCTATTGTCCCTAGGGTAGAATATAAGTTCTTCAGCTGGCCATTTAAAGCTCCTAAGAAATCTGGCTATGGATCATCTTTCTGGACTTATTGCCCATTATTCCCCTACATCATTCTCCACATCGTGGAATTGAACTCTTTTTGCTGACTCCTAATTAGAACCTGGTTGATACCACTGATATGGTAGGATCTTACCATAGGATAAGATCGAGTGAGTCTAGCTTAGAGAAGGTAAGACTTCTAGTTTGAGATCCTGGGATTCATAGCTTTTTTTTTTTAATTAAAAAAAAATTTTGGTGAGGCAATTGGGGTTAAGTGACTTGCCCAGGGTCACACAGCTAGTAAGTGTTAAGTGTCTGAGGTCAGATCTGAACTCAGGTACTCCTGAATCCAGGGATGGTGCTCTATCCACTGCGCCACCTAGCTGCCCCAGATTGATAGCTTTTTATATCATTTTGTATAGGCTAGCAAACTTTTCTCTTCCTTTGTAAATATTATTGCAAACTCACAGTTGCTGCTGTGATCTGAGATGGGAGGAGTGATGGATATGGGGAGACACCAGGTATCCATGATGGTAGTCATGATTTAGAAGATAGTGGTAGAGGGTGGTTATTTATCAAGGCTTTAGGCCTTTCACAGGCAGGATCTATCAAACTGGTAAGATTTGGACAAGTTCCCGAGGTTGGCTCTGAAAATGGATCCAAGTGTCCTTGGAGTAGGGGATTCAGCAGAACCTCATATTCCTTCTCCCAAGGTTCTCAGATTGGAGAAGAAGGCATTCTTGGTGGTGATGGGGGGTGGGGGGGTGGGGCGTCCAATCTCCCTGAAGGAAACCCACTCTGAATCCATCTGTGTGTACTCAGGCTACTAAGGCAGACACCCTCCTGCAGTAGGTTGGACATACTTCCAGGAAGGCAAGTGCCTCAAGGACTTAGGTTAGTGTTATTCTGCTCTGGCTTAGAAAAGTGAAAACAGGAGAGGCTTCCCCATGGTTCCCTAGACCATGCCTTGTCGTCCTCCAGGGGAGTCTGGCTTGGAGCCAAGGAGGGATAACAGGGAAGGCATAGGGTCTGTGCTCCACTTCTTGGTACCTAGTCTGACAGTCTTGTGACATGAGTAAATTGGGGTTGGCCCAGGCAAATAGTCTTTGGGATGCGCTGAGGCTCTGGTTTGCTTTGAAATCCTCCTTTGGGGTCAGTATAATGAGGCTGAAAGACATTGGGTTTTGAGTCAGGAGATAGGAGTTCGAAACCCAACTCTGCTACATAGGACCTGAACGGGTCTCTTAACCACCTTTGGTCCTCACTTCCTAATCTGTAAAATAGAAGTATTTAGAGGCTTACTGTTTAAGTGCTTCCTATGTTCAAGGCATTGTGCTAAATGCTGGGAATGCCAAGAAAAACGAAAAGCAGTGTGGGTCCTCAAAGAGCTTCTATTCTAATACCACGGACATAAAAAGGAATATATGTATTATATATATTATATGTGTATATGATACAAATATAAAGCTGGAAGAGATCTTAGCAATCCTCTAGTTTAATTCATCTTACAGAGGAGGAAACTGAGGCTCAGAGGGAGAAATAACTTGCCCAAGGTCATAAAAGTCACCAAGTAACAGATCCAATTGTCAAACCCAGCACTTTGTAGGACATTTTCTCATGACATCATCTCCTTTCATTTTAGACTTGCTTCTCCCAGGTAGAGGCTGGTGACAGAGCCCCAGGAGGACATAAAGTCCAGGAGCAGGTGACATAGGAGTCAGGGGACCTGGGTTCTAATTCTAGCTCCAGTTACTTACTAGATCTGTGACCTTGGGAAAACCAAAGCACTTCCTCCTGCCTAAGTTTCCTTGCCTTTAAAATGAGTCCCTTTCAGCCCTTTCACATATAGAATCTCATTTGTTGCTCACATAACTCCAAAGTACAAAGGTTAGAAGATTAGATGAGGTTCATTTACTGGCTGTGTGATCCTGGGCAAGTCACCTCATCCTGTTTGCCTCAGTTTCCTCATCTGTAAAATGAGCTGGAAAAGGAAATGGCAAACCACTCCAGTATCTTCACCAAGAAAACTCCAAATGGGGTCATGAAGAGTCGGACACGACTGAAACGACTGAATAACAGCAGATGAAGAAGCTTAGAGATATTAAGTAGTCCATCCAACATCATACAGTGGTGCAGCCATGACCCGAGCTCAGGTTTTCTAAAGGCAAAACCTTTAGAAAGTGCCTTTTTCCAAGTGGCCCCAGGCGATGCCTTCATCAGTGTAGGGAACTCCAGATAAACTACTCCTTGAACCAACGGAGACCCCATAACTCAGAGTCTTTCAGTTACCTGGAATGAGAGGGGAAATGACTCTCCCACAATCATACCATCAATCAATCACTCAATCAATAAGTATTTCCCAAGTGCCTACTGTGCAAGGCACCAGATACAAGTGTCAACAATGATTCCTGTTCAATTCCTACCTGCAAAGAGCTCACATTCTAATAGAGGAGACAAGAGAACATGTAAATGTCAATGGCATAAATATGAAGTGAATAAATACAAATATACACAAAGCAGTGAAATACAGGATCGTTTGGGAGGGAGGACATTGGTCAGTATGTGCTGGAGGCAGAGTTAGTTTCCTATCCACAAATATCACATCCCTTCTTTTCCGAGTCCTTTCCATTTCCACATCATGTCTGCTGTGCTAAGCTCACAGGTCCCCATGCCCAATCCCCTCCTGCTGCCTACTCCCTGGTTCCCAGAGATTTCTACTATGGCCCCTTCCTGTCTTTGTGCTCTCACTGTTTTTTCTAGCCAGTGCCTGGAGCTCTGAATCTGCTCTCCAAAGCTTCGTACAAATCTGAATTCTAAGACTCTACTCAGAGATTACAGCTGCATGCTCCCGTATGAGGTGATCTGGTGCCTACAGAGACCTGTGGGCCACCTATCATTGTCTCCCCATAGGAGGTGGGTGCCCATCTTAGAACTTAGAATCCTCACTGTCACCCCACCAGCCAGGCTGGCCCCAGCAGGGAGGTGACTGCTCATTTTCATCTCTACTATCATACATCAGGGCCATGTTTTCTCAGGGTGACACCTTTCCCCCAGTGCAACCTTCCTCCTCCTTCTACAGCTATTTCTGTAGGTGGGAAAAAAACCAGAACATCCTCAACTTGAAATGAGCAGAGGTTTTATGTGGGCTGGTATATGTACACATTTTGGGGTAAATAAACATGAACCCAGGCGTGTCTATTCAAGTGCATGCGCACGTGCCGGGGACAGTTCAGGGAATAGAGACTCTGGCACCTTCAGTTTCTTCCGGACTTATGAGAAGTCAAGGAAGGTGGGTATCTTTCTATAGTGGCAAGAATGCTGGATTTAGAATCAGAGGTTCCGAGTTCAAATCCTAATTCTGCAACCTCACTGGATCACAGGTGTAGAGCTGAGAAGGGCCCTACTGACATTTAGTCCAACTCCTCCATTTTGCAGATTAAGAAATGGGCTCTAGGAGGTTAAGTGATTGACCCAAGGTCACACAGTCAATGTCAGAGGCAGGATTTAAATCCAGGCCTTATCTTAAGGGTCCCTGAGGGCCACATATCAACTCAGAAACCCCCACAGTGCCAATTACTCTAGGTTTCATTGTATTTTTATTTCTTTTGCTAACTATTTCCCAATTCCATTTTAATCTGCTTTGGCAGCACTCAAAGATACTGTGGATTGCATGTTTGACACTTTGGTTCTAACGCTTCTTCCAGCTCAAAACAGCCTTGATTTTGTCCCAGGTAGGGAGAAGACCAGGGAAATGCCAAAGCTTCCTGATGGGGAAGGTTGTCAAATCCCAGGACAGGGACAGGGAGCTTGTGAAATGCCTTGTTCGTGGTTTGGGTGTGACTTATAGAGGGGTTTAAGGTTTACAACCTGTTTCACAGCAACTATCTCACTGGAAGGGGAGTAATACAGACTAAGGCAGTAAAGGAAGGTGGAAGCCACACTGTGAAGGGCTTCAAATGATAGGTTAAGACATCGGCATTTTATCCTGAGGTAATAGGGAGCCACTAAAGATTACATTCCATGCTCTCCTTAGAGAAGACTTTGAGGAGCATGTAGGACCTGAGCCAGACCTTGAAGGACCAGGAGAGGGAGGAGGGATGAGAGGGGAAAGTGCTCCAGGAAAGAACCATATCTCATGGTGGCCTACAAATATCCTACAGATGGCATTTCAGGTAGGGGGATGCCCATCCTGGAATCCCTCCTCCTCTCTTGTTTGAGCCTGCTGGCCAAGGGAAACACACATGTAAAGTAGAAGGCTTCAGAGGCTGAAGGGGTCCTGGGAGCTGCCCATAGTGTCTGGAGTTGAGAGAGGAATGCTTTAAAGCCAACGCCCCTAAGACTTTGCCGGGAGAAGCTCTTTCTCTGTCCCATTTTGATTGTATCCTCGCTGTAGACTGGCAATTGTCTTGCTTCACCAGGGTGGTCTGGGTGTTGATGGGAAAGGAAATGCAAAGTCTCCTAACAAGGAGTAGGGCAAGAAGGGTAAGAACTAAGAGCTCTTGAGAGGAGAGGTCCAAGGCGGGAACCGGGAACAGGACTGGCCAAACAGAAGGCATCATGATGTGTGTGTGTGTGTGTGTGTGTGTGTGTGTGTGTGTGTGTGTGTGTGTGTGTGTGTATAACAGTCATCGAATTTGTTCTGAGTTCAAATTCTAGTTCTGGTCTGTAAGTAATGAACTAGGGTGGGGCCCACCTACCTCAAGGGGGACAGGAAAAAATTATGTCATTGTTTTTGTTAAACCTCTAATTGAAATTTAAAATCTCCTTCAGTCAGCCAATGATAGGGGGCCAGAGATGTCACCAGACTGCCAAAGAGGAATAGGGCATTAAAAATGTTAAGAAACCCTGATCTAGGGGCAGCTGGGTGGTGCAATCCGTGTCCAGAATGCTGGACTTTGAGTCAGGATGACTTGGGTTCAAATTCTGTCTCAAACATTTACTCAGTAACTCTGGGTAAGTTACTTAGCCGTTCTCAGTCTCAGTTTCTTCTCCAGTAAGATGGAGATGATAATAGCATTCACCTCGAAGGGTTATGAGGATCAAATGAGATACTTGTAAATCTTACTAGCACTTTGTGGTATATGAAGATTAGCTATTGCTATTTTAATTGATGATTTTAGCCTGACTCTTCTGGGTTCTCTGGGAGGTAAGGGAATAGGAATGGAATGCAATTGAGAAATCAGCTCTGGGGGGCAGTGGATAAAGCACCGGACCTGGATTCAGGAGAACCTGAGTTCAAATCCGACCTCAGACACTTAACACTACCTGTGTGACCCTGGGCAAGTCACTTAACCCTCACTGCCCTGCTCCCACCGCCCCCCCCAAAAAAAAGGGGGAAAAAGGAGAAATCAGCTCTTAGCCTGTCCTCCTAGACAGATGAGCATTATCAAGTCATGGCAGTAGTCTGCTCGAAAACCTGGGTAGAGGATCTGTGTGCGGATGTTTGGTTGTAAGTTAAACATTATTGCCTAAACAAGAGATGACTTTCTGACCCTGAACTCAGAATCCTAGAGAATAGTAATATTAACATTAATATTTCATTTTTATGGTTAAAAGCTTTATTTTTAGTATCTCATTGGATCCTCAATCAATTAATTCATCAAAAAGCATTGATTAAGTACTTACTATGTACCAAGCACTGTGCTAGGTCCTGGGGATAAAAAGCCCAAACAGTTCCTGCCCTCAAGGAGTTTACATTCTATTTTGTTGTTGTTCAGCTGTGTCCAACTCTTCATGACCCCATTTGGGGTTTTCTTGGTAAATATACTGAAGTAGTCGGCCATTTTCCTTACAGGGAAACTGAGGCAAACAGGGTTAAATGACTTGCCTAGGGCTACACAGATATAAGTATCTTAGGCCAGATTGAACTCAGGTCTTCCTGACTCCAGACCTGGTGTTCTATCCACTATGCCGCTCAGCTGCCCTTACATTCCATAGATCCTAACAATAAGTTGCTGAGGTAGTAGAATTTTTGCTTCCATTTTCACAGAATTCTGGAGCTGGAAAGGACCTCAAGGGTCATCTAGTCTGACTCCTGCCAGAAACATGAATCCCTCTCCAGCATCCCAGAGAAGTGGTCATCTAGTATTTACCTAAAACCTCAAGTCTTGGGAGCCTCCCAAGTCAGCCCAGTCAGTTTCAAAGTTTAATGAGATGACCTGTGGAATCCCTTCTGATTCCTGAAGACTTCCCTAGTCACCTGGTCCAAGGCCATCCTTTTACAGATGACAGGCTCAGGGATGGGAAGTGAGTCATCCCAGATTACAAAGCTAGTAATTGCCAAGTCAGAGATGTCAAGTCAGCTCTCCTGACGCCTTGTGAGCATCAGAGTGTTGTTTGTGTATCCATAAGAAGGAAGTCTGTACCTTCATCATATCCCAACGCTTCTAATAAATGAGGTTTCCTAGACCCAGAGACATACCTAGGAGGCCTTGGGCTATGTATAATTGCCTTCTATTCCTTTCTACAAGGGTAATAAAGAGAGAGCCAGGTCCTTAGGAAGGATCCAAGAGCCTAGGGTAGTGACTCAGATTCTGGAAAGAATCTATTTAATGCTTGAAATTATAAGGCATTTTCCCATATATCACTGATATGTTATTTGATCCTAACTACCAGCCTGGGAGGTAGATAAGGTAGTAGAGGCATTTTTTATATTTTACACATGAAAACACCAAGAGTTAATTAAAGAGGATTATTCGGATTGTCAAAGATCATGCCTCTAGTCAACTGTGGTGACTGTACTCTGACTCTAAGTCAGAAATGTTCTTTCCTTTGTATTTAATGTTGCCTCTCCTGTTTTGTTAACAAAAATAACTTCCCCTCCATGTGTCTTTGCCTCCTCCTCCTGCTCCTCCTCCTCTCGGGATCATAGATCTAGAGACAAAGGGACCTTAGAGATATCCAGTCCAACTCCGACAGTCAATGGAGCATCAATTAATTAATTAGTTAATTAATCAACAAGTATTTATTGAGTAGCTACTCAGCGCTCAGCTCAGTGGAAACCTTTTGGCTTTTGCACCTTCCACATCCTCCCTCCCTCCTTGGTAGTTTCCTTTGCTTAGCTCTTAAATGGAACTTGGCCTAGCCTGGCAGTAGGAAAAAACCCTGAAACCCGAATAAGGATGCAGACTTCTCAGAGGATGCAGACTTGGAAGAGGCTGGATATGAGGGATGATGGGGGATGGCCAGCAAAGTTCCTTTGTTAATCAATAGGCTCCACTAGCCATTGCCTGAGAACACAAAACAAGCAGAGCATGGGAGCCTTCATCATCAGCCTAACCAAAGAGTCCAGCTCTTTGCTGGTGTGTTCTTGGCCTTTGGAGATTCAAGAAGATGGATAAGGATTGCCTTGTTCACCTAAGGCTAGCCTTGGTGAGGCAGAGGGAACAAGTAAACAGCAATATCCCAAGGGAGCCCAGCCTTTCAACTTTCCCTGCTCTGGCTCCATCTTCCCTGCTCCCCCCTGCACTTAGCACGGTGCCTGGAACATAGTAAGTCCTTTTTTTTTGCAGGGCAATGAGGGTTAAGTGACTTGCCCAGAGTCACACAGCTAGTAAGTGTCAAGTGTCTGAGGCTGGATTTGAATTCAGGTCCTCCTGAATCCAGGGCTGGTGCTTTATCCACTGTGCCACCTAGCTGCCCCATAGCCACTTTCTAGCTGTGTGACCATGTCATGTACCTCTTTGACAAACTCCAGTGGTTCCCTATCACCTCCAGAACTGAAGTCCTTCAGAGCCTGGCCCCTTCCTACCTTTCCACCCAGGGACAATGGCCTCCTGGCTTCAGTTCTTCCTCTGTACTCCATCTACAAGGCTCCATGAATTTTCACTGGCTGTCCCTGGGTGTCTCTCCCTCCTCATCTCCACCCCCTGGCTTCCTTCGGGTCTCGGCTGAAATCCCGCCTTCTTCAAGAAGCCTTTCCCTGTCCTGATTTACGTTAGCGTCCTCTCTCCCACCAATGATCTCCACTTTTTTCTGCATGGATCTTGCTTGTATATAATTTTCTGCATTAGAATGTGTTCCTTATAGGTAGGGATGTCTTTTGCCTGTTTTTGTATCCTCAGCACTTAACACAGTACCTGCTGGCTCATGGTGGGTGCTTAATAAATGCTTGTTGGCAATACAGTGGGTGCTCAATAAATACTTGATGGTGATAAATGAATCGGCTCAAACCCTGTCTTTCGCCACTACTAACCATGATAGCAAGACTTACTTTTGGAGACATAGCAGAGCTCAAAGGGGTCACTGAGTCTAATTAAGAGGTCACTGAGTCCAATCCCCTATTTTATAAAGGAAACTGAAGCCCAGAGAAAGGACTGTGACATGCCTAAGGTCATACAGCAGACAGAGCTAGACTTCTGGTTCAGTGTTCTCTGCACCAAGCACGTGGACCAAGTTATTTACAAGTTGTCCCCCAACTCCCATTATAATGTGAGCTCCTTAAGAACTTTGTTTTCTTTAGCTGTTTCCAACTCTTCTCTTGGCAAAGATGCTGGCCTGGTTTACCATTTCCTTCTCCAGCTCATTTTACAGATGAGGAACTGAGGAAAACAGGGTTAAGGGACTTGCCCAGGGTCACACAGCTAGGAAGTGTCCGAGGCTGGATTTGAACTCAGGTCTTCCCGACTCCAGGCAGGATGCCCTATCCACTACTCTACCTAGCTGCCCCTCCTTAAAAGCAGGGATTGTTTTTACCTTTCTTTGTATTTCTAGCACTTAATAAATGGAACCTAGGAAATGCTAAATAAATGATTTTTGATGACTTCCCTCCCAGCTTGTTTTTGTTTTTGTCTTTTGGCCTTTCTTTGAAGCCCAAGTGCATAGGATAGTGCCTGGCACACAGTAGGTACTTAATGCTTATTGACCGAGCCCCAATACTTTTCTCTGTTCTCGCAACTGGCCACTATAGTGGTTCTATAGCATGTCTCAGAAACTTAGCTACAAAGAAAGGAAGGGGGGAAACCCCTTAATGTATTAAGAGACTAATTAAAAATCTTGTATGGGTTTTAATTTATCCTCCCCCGTTCTGGGCATGACAGCCGTCCCACCATTCGTTGCCTCTGTGCTTTCCCCCCTTGCTCTCGGTGGACTCAGCAGGAGAGATGGCTGTTGCAGGGTGGATTCAGTAACTGGGGAGCTACCTTTGGGGCTTCTGGGATCACGGGCCACATCCATTGGGTGGAAGGATGACTCAGCAATGCTACCACACCTTTGATCTCCAAGTCCAGGGAACGAATGCCCAGACAAACCCTCCCCCTCAATTCCAAGCTGCTGCAGTTCCTTCTGGAGTTGTGCCCAGACCTCCCCACTCATCACAGATGCTTGCTTAGCGTCTGGAAAATAGGCCCACTCACCCGCTGGCCCAGGCTGAGCCACACAAGGATGCTTATGTTGCTTATCTAATCCCCTGGAGGTGGGGAAGGGGTCAGAACTGTAGCGCTGTTTCACTATCTATAAGTCCTGTCTCCCCAGTTAGACTGTAAATTTTTGGAGGCCCCCTGGACCAGGCGTCATGTGACAGAGGAAGTGTAGGAAGGCAGCTGGGAGGCACAGTGAATAGAGAGTTGGACATGGAGTTGGGCAGACCCGAGTTCAAATCCTGCCTCAGACATTTATTAGCTGTATGACTGGGCAAGTCACCCTACCTCTCTCAGCCTCAGTTTCCTTATCTGTAAAATGGGGATAATAATAGCAACTACCTCACAAGGTCATTGCAAGGATAGAGGAGATAACAGACGTAAAATACTTTGTAAACCTTAAAATATTGTAGAAATGCTAGTTATCAATAAAAACAACAAGAAGACAGCTTGAAATCAGGAGACCTGGGTTGTAATCTCCACTCTGACACTTCATTCTCATCAGCTTTGGTTTCCACATCTATAAGATGGGGATACCAAATACCAATACTTTTGTTACTTATTTCCCAGGTCTTTTAATAAAGAAATGATTGTGTAAGACTAAAAGCATTATATAAATGTAAATTATTTTTAAAAATTTTATTTATTTTACTTTTAATTTATGAAATAAGACAAGCATTTCTATAACGTGGTAGAAAAAAAGAGGATTGTACATGAAACTGCAAATCTATAAATGCAAATTATTAAGAGGCAGTGCATTGTACTAGATGGAATGATAGGCTTAGGGTCAGGAAGGCCTGAGTTCAAATCTCTCCTCTCACACTATGGAAAGTGGATGCCTACATACCTCAAAGGGCTCTTGTTAGGATCAAATGAGAAAATATGTGGAAAGTCTTTTGTAAAAAATCAAAGCACTATAGAAATGTAAGTTATTATTATTAATTATAATTAATATGTTGTCACTGTTGTTGTTATTTCCTCCCCCAGATTGAACCAACTCCCTCGGGAAAACCTCACAGAAGCTATTAAGAGCAGCACCTTGTGGTTCCCCCCCCCCCTTTCCTCCCTTCACTGGCAAAGGGCTGCCTATAAATAAGGAGTGAGAACATGGCTCTTGGGGAGCAACTCTTGTGAGCTGCCTAGGGCTTGGTGCCCCTCCCCCTCCCCTGTGGCCTCAGCCTATGCCTGTGGGGTACTGAGGGTCTGGTTTGGACAGGCAGAGCCTCGGGCAGTGATGGATCACTTGGCCCTCGCTCTGTCTGTGCCAGGTCCCTACGAGCTGCAGAGACAGATGGGCAGCATAATTGAGTGCGGCATTGATAAACTCCAGCTACTTTGCCAGAAGATAAGCCTAAGGTAGGGGGGAGGAATCTAGGGGGCAGGGGAAGAGGCCCTGGAGGCAGAAGGGCCAACTCTAGCAGCTACGTTGTTCTTCTTGCTAATTTCATATTATGAAGGAAATCACCACACCCCTCCTTCCCCCTCACCTCTGTGCTAGAGTGGAAAAACACAGGATTGGGTGCCATGAACCCTAAACTCTAGTCCTGGGCTTTGTCAATAACTCTGTGTGACTCTGGGGAAGTCACTTCCTCCTCATCCTCCTTGTCGGTGGATTCACAGGATTTAGTGATGGAAGGGACTGTAAGACAGTGAGTCCAGTGCTTTCTATTTTATAGATGAGGCAAGAAAAGTCTGGAAAGGTTAATTGACTAGCTTGGTTATATGCTTTAAATACATGATCCCATTTGATTCTCACAACAGCCCTGTAAGAAAATGAAGTAGGGTAGGGAGGAAAAGGGAAACTTGGTACTTTCCCAAGGGTTGTGCTCCTTCTGTTGTCTCCTAGGGCTCTTAGCATTTCTTCCCATGTTACTACCATTAAATGCCAGATTGAATTTGGGTGTCCCTGGGACTTGACTCTATGCTCCATAAGAAGAGCTCCCTTAAGCAAGAGACTGAACCCATTGGGATCTTCTCCCTCCCAGGGTACCCCAGGAAGAGGCTTTTCAGTTCACTGACAATTCGGCCAACATTTATCAAGAGCCTACCAGCTATAAGCCATCAGATTTAGGTTCTAGAATGAAAGATGAATATAGAACAATCACTACCCTCAGGGAGCTTAAATTTTACAGATAAAGTAAACAAAGGCTGGGGAGGTTAAATATACTCAGGGTCAAACAGCTTTGTTGTTGTTCAGTCGTGTCCAACTCTTCACGATTCCATTTGGAGTTTTCTTGGCCAAGATACTGAAGTGGTTTGCCATTTCTTTCTCTAGCTCATTTTATAGATGAAGAAACTGAAGCAAACAGGGTTAAGTGACTTATCCAGGGTCACACAGCTAATAAGTGTCTGAAGTCAGATTTGAACTCAGGAAGATGAAACTTCCTGACTCCCTATCCATTGAGCCACCTAGTTAGTAAATATCCAAAGCAGGATTTGAAACCAGGTCTTCTTGACTCCAAGCCTAGCTGTCCACTAGGAGTTGATGTCTGAGCTGGAGAAGAATAAACACCCACCAGTCAAAGTGGGCAGGTGACATGCAAGAGTGGAATGATGCTAAGGGCAAATGCCAAAAAAAGACGAAAAAAGATGAGATACAGGAAGAATGTCAGGGAGGGAGCTGGGGTTCTCAAGTGAAATGTAAAAGCCCATAGAGGTGCGTGAAGTGGATGGGCCTGGATCCAAAGTGGGGCATTTAAAGTACAAAAAGAAAAAGAAAACCATACATTTCCATAACTTTTTTTTAAAGGTTTGCAAAATGCTTTTCCTAATAAGAGCCCTGTGAGCTAGGAGTGTAAGTATTATTATTCCCACTTTACACATAAAATAAAAGGGAGCTGGATTGGACAATCTCTCAGGTCCTTTCCAATTTGGAAATGCTGTGATTTATGAACCCTTAACCTCTCACCCACATTCTTTTTCCTTTTTATCACACCTTATAACAAGGACATCTAGGTGCAGTCTTCTCTTCCTGGACTGGGGGACTCCCAGAATCCCAGGCTAGATTTCAGGACTGGAAAAATCAATGAGTTCTGCAAGTCTCCAAGCAGAATTACACCAACCCTCGGCTACCTTAATGAGGATCTCCAACAACCCATGTTAGCATTCTAGCGCTCAGTTCTAGAGTTCTGTAGGTAAGAAATTCCTCTGTGTGTTTCTACTCAGTCCCTTAGTCCTGACTTAGGCCTAGTTTTCAGGTGAATCGTGAGAGGTCAGCTTGCTATCTGTCTGGGGGTAGATTAGGTGCCCTCCTGCTTACACATACTGGGTGGATAAGTGACCCCTCTGGCAGCCACTCAAACTTTGATGTCTTATGATCTTGAGATTTTCCATCTCACAGAGAAGTCTAGTGGCTATCTTTGACAGGACTCCTTGGGTGAGTTGGGGAGCATTCCGATTTTCTCCCCTTCTTCTCAGCCCCAGATCTTCCTTTTAAAATAGTGGAATCTCCGGAAGGTAGGCTAAATATACTGTATTCTGGATACTGGGAAAGGGGACGGGAGCAAAGTATAGGTGGTGTCTTTATAGGAGTTGGTGTTTGTTGGCATAGGCGTCCCCAAGAAGACTCTTAGGACCTCTTCAGGCTTTGATCTTTGAAAAATGTAAAATACGTCCCTTATTTAACAGAGGACACAAGTCTGAACTGAATACGAAGGGATGTTATGTTTTGTTCTTTGTGGGGTGTCTTATGTCTGGGGCCAGATTTGGGCTTGGGGCCTCTTGGGTCCAGGGCTGGTGCACTGTCCACTGTGCCACCTAACTAACCCATAATGACATCCTTAAAATAGGGTTGAGGTGTAGGAGAAATAGACTGGGGGAGGGGGAAGGGGAGAGATGGTCTGGGGAGAGGTTGTTCACATGAAGGAAACAAGAAAAAAGCTTATGGAAGGAAGGGGAAGAGGGGGAAGGAATTGGGGAGTGAGTGAACCTTAATATCATCAGAATTGACTCAAAGAAAGACTAACATACATACTCAAGTGGGTATAGTAATATATTTTTGCCCTGAGGGAGGGGAGGGAGATAAGTGGGGGAGGGGAGGGGAAGGAGGGAAGGGGCAAATTGGGGAGATAGTAGTAAAAAGCAAAATACTTTCCAGGAAGGTAAAGATGTTCTGCATAACAGCACAAGTATGACATTGAATTGCTTGATTTCATAGGGAGGGTTGAGGAGAGAGGGAGGAAGAAACTTTGGAACATAGAATTAGCTCAAAGACCTTAAACTCATCAGAGTTGGCTCATGGAGGGAATAACATTCACACCCAGTTGGGAGGGGTAATCTATTTAGCCCTACAGGAAAGTATGAGGGGAAGAGGATAAGGAAGGAAGGGTGAAAAAAAAGGGAGTGCAGAGTAGGGGAAGGGACAGTCAGAAGTAAAACACTTTTGAGGAGAAATAGTTTAAAAGAAGATAGAAAATAGAGTAAATATCATGGGAAGGGAATAGGATGGAGAGAAATAGTTATGATGATTGAATATAATGGCAAAACATATGGTACCTACTTTGCTAGGCTAATATGAAGAAAATTCTTTGTCAAGTTTAAGGTACTTTATTTAGGTTATGATGAACAGGATACTATCAGAAAAACCTGGAAAGACCTACATGAACTGAAGCAGAGTGAAATGTACTGTATACAAAATAACAGCAATAGTGTAAGGTGATCTGCTGGGAAGCATGTGGTTATTTTCAGCAAGGCAATGGTCCAATATAACCGTGAAGGACTTATGAAAATGGCAACCCATCTACAGAGAAAGAAGTGATAGTATCTGAAAATAGATGGAAACACATTTTTTTCCTTTTCTTTTTTTCTTTCTTTCTTTTTTCTTTTTCTTTTCTTTTTTTTTTTTTTTGGTGAGGCAATTGGGGTTGGGTGGCTTGCCCGGGGTCGCACGGCTGGTGGGTGTTGGGTGTCTGGGGCCAGATTTGGGCTCGGGTGCTCCTGGTTCCAGAGCCGGTGCTCTGTCCACTGGGCCACCTGGCTGCCCCTGGAAACATTTAAAAAAAATTTTTTTTTTCTCTTTGACAATTCCTCAGTCTGAAGTTTTGGGAGGTTTTTTTTGACTATTTTCTCTCACAACCTAGCTAATGTGGGAATGTTTTCCATGACTTATTTATAACTTATTTTGAAGTGCTTGAGTTCTAGTGGGTGGGGGGTGGGAATGGAGGAGGAAGAGAAGGTGGAACACAATTTAAAAAAAATTTGATGTTAAAATCTGTTTTACATATATTTTGGAAAATAAAATTCTATTCAATAAAAAAAACAAACAACAACAACAACAACAACAAAACCCCAAAAACCCAAAAAACCAAAAAGATGTCCCTTGCCCTCGGCTCACAAAGCCTCTCTCCCAGCGGAATGCCTCATTTACCTCTCCCTGGACTACTGTAGCAATAGCCTTCTAATTGGTCTCCCTGCTTCTAGTCTTCTTCCCGCCTTCAATCCATCCTCCACACAGCTGTCAAATGGATTATCCCAAAGCACACCCCTGGCCATAATCCAGCCCTACTCAAAAATATTAAGTTGCCCCCCATTGTTTCTAGAATGAAATACAAAATCCTCAGCCTGGCAGTTAAAGCCTCTCTTAATATGGCTCTACCTACCTTTCCAATCTTGTTTCCTATTCCTCACCATTCATGCACTCTCAGTTACAGTCAAACATCCTGTCTCCCATCTCTGCTCCTTGGCATATCCCTTGATTTCCTCAGAGTTGTTAGTTGTCCCACCCTCTTGAAATACTTCATATTCCTTTATTTCGGTTTTCTATTTATGCATATGTACACACATTGTATCCTCCCAGGAGAAGGTACTGATTGTTCTGTATTTATCTTTCATTCTAGAACCTAAACCCGATGCCTTATAGCTAGTAGGCTCTTGGTAAATGTTGGCTGAATTGTCAATGAACTGAAAAGCCTCTCCCTGGGGTACCCTGGGAGGGAGCAGATCCCAATGGGTTCAGTCTCTTGCTTAAGGGAGCTCTTCTTATGGAGCATAGAGTCAAGTCCCAGGGATACCCAAAATCAATCTGGCATTTAATGGTAGTAACATGGGAAGCAATGCTGAGAGCCGTAGGAGACAACAGAGGGAGCACAGCCCTTGGGAAAGTACCCTACCCTACTTCATTTAGGCCTCCAGCACAAGAGAGTCCAGTGATTTCTAAGCATTGATCCTTCCCCAAGAGATGCTGAGCCCCGGTAGGGGATGAGAGGGGCTGGTAGGGCCTGTCCTCATGCAGACCCTTGGCCTGCTTGCGTAGCAGGTACATTGCTCTGCTATCTGGCACTGAGCTTGCCTCATTATTTCTTAATTAGGAGCAGAAGATGCCCATAGGTGGCACACAAAGTCATTTTCCGTCTCATTATACTGCACCAATAGTGGGCTGCAGGAGCAGAGGAACTTGCCTGTTTGGTTTAGCCAAGAGAGAAGGGAGAGCTGTCCCAGGGCTTGCTGCCTCCCCCTTTCAGTGGCAGTTGCCGATAATCTTTGAGATTTAGAAAAAAGGACAGAACCATAGGTTGGGGCCAAGATTCCTTATCAGAAAGGGCCAAGGAGTGATATAGGTCTTCCATTGCAGAAGAACTGGCCAGAAAAAGAGGCAGTGTAGTTTAGTGGGAAGCATGCTGGGTTTGGAGTCACAGGACGTTAAACCATGAGTTCCTTAAGGGCAGGGACTGCCCTTTGCTGTTCTTTGCATCTTTAGCAAAGCGCTTGGCACACAGTAGGTGCTTAGCAAATGCCTGCCTGCTGATTCACTGCCTGACATGAACTTTAACCTCAGCTCTTATTACTTGTGTGACCTTGAGTATGACCTCACTGTTATGGGTCTCAGTTTCTTCATCTGTATAATGAGTTGTCTGGGCTAGGTGACCTTTAAGGTATCTGGATTCCCGTTTCTGTCATCAGGGGCTCAGGCCACAGCTGTTCTTTCCATTTGGTAAAGTGGAAGAGGTTTGGGTTCCCACCTACTCACTGACCCTTGAGGGAACTTCACCTTGATGGTAGGGGTTTCTCTAAGCAGGAGTTGCCTGCCCTCTGTACAACTATTCTATGGGGAGATGGACAAATACAGTAAGTCATTATGGAATTAAGAGATGGAACACACCTGAGAGTAGGGGTCCTTAACCATTTTTTGTCACAGAAACCTTTGGCAGTCTGGTGAATCCTAAGGACCCCCTCAGAATAACATGTTTGAATGCACAAAACAAAATGAACAGGTTTGCAAAGAAACCAGTTATATTGAAATACATTTATCAAAACATTTTTAAGCACTTGACACTTAGTAGCTGTGTGACCTTGGGCAAGTTACTTAACCTTCATTGCCCTGCAAGAAAGGAAGGAAGGAAGGAAGGAAGGAAGGAAGGAAGGAAGGAAGAAAAACAGGGCGGCTAGGTGGCACAGTGGATAAAGCATCATCCCTGGATTTAGGAGGACCCAAGTTCAAATCTGGCCTCAGACACTTGACACTTACTAGCTGTGTGACCTTGGGCAAGTCACTTAACCCTCACTGCCCTACAAAAACAAAACAAAAAACAAAAAAAAATCAAACCCAAACATTTTTTAAAACCAAGTTTATGGCTCCCAGATTAAGAACCCTTGCCTTAGCATTTATTGAGTTCAACCCTCTTATTTTGTAGATAGGGAAATTGAGGCAAAAAGAGGTAAAGTGATTTGCTTAGGGCCACACAGGTAAATAATGTAGCTGAGATTTGAACACAGGTCCTAAGTCCAATGTTGGTAAATGGTTAGGTGTAATACTAAAGGACTGACTACAATGCATGCAGGGCTTTGTGCTTAGTTGTGGCTTCTGGGAAAAGAGATGCTGGGATGCTGGAAAAAGAGAAGAAAGAAGCAGGGACACCTGAAGCTTGAGGCACACTATGGCAATGACTCTGAGTGGCCAAGTGGCAATGACACTTTTCTCCTCTTCCCCTCCCCAGTAGCTTCTTCCACCACCACTTCAGCCACTTAGGCACTACTTGTCTAGAAGGCAATATCCAAATTTTCTCTTCCTTTTTCTTTTCTCCTCTTTCTTCCCTCCTCCTCCTCTTCCTTTTTTCTCCTCCTCCTCTTCTCTCTTCCCCCTCTTCCTCCTCCTTTTCTTCTCTTCCTCCTCCTTTTCTTCTCTTCCTCTTCCTTTTCTCCTCTTCCTCCTCTTCTTCTTCCTCCTCCTCTCTTCTCCACTTCCTCCTCCTTTTCTCCTTTTCTTCCTCTTCCTCTTGCTCCTTCTCCCCTCACTCCTCCCTTTCTCCTCTTCTTTCTCCTTTTTTCCTTCTCCTCCAATTTCACCTTTTCTCCATGGACCCAAACGTTTAGAGGTATTAAACCGTGGGCAGCCAGAGGGATTGAAGTTGTTTACCCATTAAACAGAGGCACCAACAAGAATGGGGAGACCAAGGAGAATAAGCCAAGGAGGATAAAGTAAGGAGGGTTGGGTTTCCTGGGGCAATTAAGAAGGTGGACCAGCAACAGGAGAAGAGAAGAGACAGGAGGCAGAGCAGTTAAACAAGGAGAAAGGCAAAACCTCTCTTAACGGAAAGGGAAAATGAAATCAGAATGAAAATTGATGAGGCGGAGAGAAAAGAAGACTCATTTCATCAGCAGGTTTGCCAGATGAAGCCCAGAGATAAATCACGAGGCGGAAGGCGGAAGAAGACTCCGTCTCTATGCCGGGCTCGCTGCCTTCTCCCTCTGTCAGCTGTCTCAAGGGCCGGCCACAAGAGATAAATGGTTGCAGCTGAGGCCTGTGGGTTTTCCCCCCCTTACTGCAGTGAGCACAGTCTGTCAGCCCAGGCCAGGCCAAACCAAGTCAGCTCATCCCAGTGCTGGCCAGTTGGTTCAACCCATCCCTAGTCCCCCCATTCTTGCCAGCCCAGGCCAATCTCCTTCCTCCTAGCCCTTCCCTTGTTCAGTCTTTGCCATCCCCTCCCCCAGCTCCTCCTCTATCTCAGCCCATGTTCCAGTCCTCAGGAATATTCAGGACCTCCAAGACCACCTCCATCACCCCCCAGCCTTTCTTCCCTTAGGGGATGTGCCATTTAAAGGAAACTTTCCAAATAAGTGGAGAGGAAATGGGAATCCAGTTATCCCAAAGAGGAAGAGGGAGGGAGAGATACAGAGGACAGGGGAGAGAGAAGCATCTGTGTTTGAAAGTCTGGCTCTTCTACTTCCTACTGAGGTGAGGTCTCAGAGGCATTGGACTGTGGGCAGCCTACAAGTCAAGTTCTGGGCCTCTTGCCCTTCATATGCAAAATGAGATGGTTGGACCCCATGATGTCTAAGGCCCCTTTCAGTCCTAAATCCATGCTTTTAAAAGACATAGGGGTGAGATGTGGGAGGTGGTGATGATGTGGACAGAGCACTGAGTAGGAGTCCAGAGAACTGACTTGAGCCTCAGCTATGCCACTGACTTTGGGTGATCTCTAACATTTCATTTCCTCCCTCTTGAGCCTCTGTTTCCTCATCTAAAAAACGGGTTAGGGTTAGATGATCTCTAAAGGCCTGTCCAACCTGATTCTAAAGATTTCAGGGTGGAAGAGAGGGCCTACCTCAACCATTTATTATGGTTTAATTTTTTAAAATTATCTCTTGGTTTTAGATCACTTTCATTTCTGAATACACCTCTCTCCTCCACATCCCTATCATTCTATGTACCAAAAAAATCAAGGTGCGGGGGGGAGGACTCTCACATAACTGATCTATCTGCCGTGTCTGACCCTATGGGCAATGTTCCATACCTTTAGTCTCGCCACCTCTGCAAAGGAGGAAGGCTTGGCCCCTTACTGTTAAGTGGAGAGATGGAAGAGTAGCAGTTGGTGTTCCAGGGCCCCATTTAACACCACTTGCATAAAATAAGAGGGTCTGACTAGATGGTCTTGCAAGGTTCCTTCCAGCCCTGTTTAGGATAAACCAATGACACCAGATCCTAGTGAAGTCCATGCTTATCAACCCTTCAGAAAGCCTGGTTAGGGGGAGGTTTTCAGTTGGCCATTACTCATCCAAATTTCAACTTCTGGCTAGGAGTGACCCTTTCTCCCTCCCTCCCTCCCTCCTTCCTTCCTTCCTTCCTTCCTGGGGACCTTTCTCTTCTTCCCACCAGGGTTTGAGTCCAGTGAGTAAACTTCCTTAGTTCTCCCTCTCCCCCCTCTTCAATGCTGCTCTCCCTGTCCCCAGATCAGCAATCTCTTTCCCTATGCAGACGCATCTTTCAAAACTGGAAGGGATTCTGAGCAGGCACGGTCCCTGTATCCTGACTCAACTTGTCTAGATCTTACAGAACCCAAAGAACCGCCCCCCCCCCCCAGCAGAGTGAATGCTCTGGAACTAGCTCTGCTGAGTTCAGTAAGGATAGAAATATTTTAATTTGTGATCAATAAGAGGCAAACAGCATAATTCAGTGGCTACGGTGAGCACAAAGGAGTGTAGGTTAAATCAATATTTAGAAGTCTCAAAATTAAACTAATTAAGAGCCAATTTTAATGATTCTCACTGTCTGGGCATAAGATGACAAAAACTCAACTATCTATCTTGATGCTGGTCTGATAGTTGTAACCAAAAACAACTCCAAATGAATCTTCTATTCAATACTTAGGGACCAAATTAATCAATGTATGTAATGGACTTTGCAAACTTTAAAATCCTATATAGAGGGGCAGCTAGGTGGCGTAGTGGATAAAGCACCGGCCTGGATTCAGGAGTACCTGAGTTCAAATCCGGCCTCAGACACTTAACACTTACTAGCTGTGGGACCCTGGGCAAGTCACTTAACCCCAATTGCCTTACCGGAAAAAAAAAATCCTATATAGGGGGCAGCTAGGTGGCAAAGTGGATAAAGCACTGGCCCTGGATTCAGGAGGACCTGAGTTCAAATCCAGCCTCAGACACTTGACACTAAACTAGCTGTGTGACCCTGGGCAAGTCATTTAACCCTCATTTCTCCACCAAAAAAAAAATCCTATATAAATGCAAGGTACTATCATTATTGTTGCTAATGTTACTAGGTTTACTAGGATTGTTATTATTATACCTGAACTAGGGATGTGGGTATTTCACACCCAGATCAAATCTGGGAGCTGAAGTCAACAAAAGTGAAATTAATTTGCAGGAAATGGGCTAGAGGAACCAGGGGTTGAAGGAGAGCTAAGTGACGTGGGTTATAGTTACAACTCTGACAATTAATTCCTTGTGTCATTTTAGGCAAGTCACTTCACCTTGTAATGCCCTCCTCTAGCAGATGGGGATAATAATGCCTGTCCTGCTTCCCTTGTGATGAAGAACAAATAAGGTATGGTGGGTGTGTCCAATCAAGTATGTCCCAGGAGGAGCTAGGGAGGCCTCTTTCCTTTGTTTGCCCTTGATAAGGTATGCACCCTGGAACAATGTACAAGCTTGCTTTGACCGGCATCCTTGTGGCCCACCTTGATGTGGTCCTTTATTCTGGCATTGACTCAAGTTCCCAGCTTTGGAATTGCAGCAGCAAAGGGGATCGATACATTGATTAGAGATGTCAAAAGGGTTACACACAGACAGTCCTCCTTTCCCTAAAGAGAAGCCTGTGCATTCACCTGCTCCAGGTAATCAAGTATCCTCCAGGGAATCATGAACATTGAGAAGTCAGTGCCAGATGGAAAGAGATAAGGAGAAGAGAGAATAAAGCTCTTCTGGAGGGAGAGCTCACTGGCAACTTTAGGAGAGACAGAGACAGAGACAGAGAGAGACAGAGAGAGAGAGACACACACACACACAGAGACACACACAGACACACACACACAGAGACAGAGACAGAGACACACAGAGAGATACAGAGGCAGAGAGAAGAGAAAGAGAGAAAGAGAGGAGAAAGAGAGAGAGACACACACAGAGACAGAGGGGGAGTGAGAGAGAGAGAGAAAGAGAGAGCGAGCGCAACTGAGCCATCACCAGATGGAGATGCAGAAAAAGAAAGCTGTTGCCAGATGGAGACAGGAAAGGGAAGAAGGCTCAGCATAGCAGGGAGTCATGATGTAAAGGAACAACCTGGCATCATTCCTCTGTAGAGACTGTGCATCACCAGTGCTCTGTAGGTCCCCATGGAAGCAGGCACCTATTAGAGGCTAAGGTTCTTTGACTCTAGTGACCCCAAGTTTTTTTCCTCTTAGTAAAAGTCTGGAAGACAATACAGGTCCCCAGGGAAGGCAAAGACCCATTAGAGAGGCAAAGGACTTGTCTTTAATTCTTTATGGGCTCAAGTGAAGAATAAAGACGACCTATTCTACATTTAATTAGCTTGTATGACTGCACAGGAGCTAAGGGCCTCTGTTGCTGTTCAGTCATGACCCTGTATGGGGTTTTCTTGGCAAAGACATTGGAGTGGTTTGCCATTTCCTTCTCTAGTGGATTAAGACAAACAGTGGCTAAATGACTTGCCCAAGGTCACATAGCTAGTGAATGTCTGAGGCCAAATTTGAATTCAGGTCTTCCTAACTTCAGGACTTCAGGCTCAGGACTGTATCACAACTGAGCCACCTAGCTGCCTCCAAGGCAAACAGAGATTAAGTGACTTACCTAAGGTCATACAGCTAGTGAGGACCTGAGGCTGGATTTGAACTCAGGTCTTCCTGACTCCAAGCCCAGCACTCTATACACTGAGCTAATTATCTGTCTCCGAAAGGGCCTTTAGAAAGACACAATCCATACTCTGACGTTCCTGGGGGGAAACCCACGGGTGGGGGGCATGAGCCAAAGAAATTTGTCAGAGCTCGCTGGGCTATGGATTACAAATCTGACATACATGAAATTCAGGAAAATTCAAACACACACTTTTCAAACCAGATCCCTATCAAAGCAGATAGGTGCCTGTTCTTCAATTTATCATTTTCAAAGCTCCCAAGTGCACTGAGTGTTGTGGTGATTTGTTCAGGGTTGAGAAGTCAGTATGTGTCAGAGATGGGACTTAAACCCAGATGATCCTGACAGAAGCCATTTCTCTACCCACTATGCCAAGCCGTTGGTTGGCCAAACAAATCCTGGACACTGTTATTATCCATAGTTATTTTGTTTGCTGCTCACTTGTCCTATTCCCTTCTCTGTTAAGGGCTCCCGAGGGGAGAGAATAGAGAATAGCTAAGCCTTGTTCCATTTCAGGCTGCGTAATAATAACAACTCACATTTACATCATGTTTGTAGTGACAAAGCATTTTATGTGCCCCGTGTCATTCTTAAACATCAGTCAATACACAGGTATTTATTAAGGACCTACTATGGGCCAGGCGCTATGCTAGACTCCAATAACAAAGAACAAAATAACCCCTACTCTTTAAGAAATTTTCATTTTAGTGGAGGAGACAATAAGGACATGCAGTGTATTATATCTCTTTTGCAAATGAGGAAACTGAGGCACAGGGGCTGCTATGCCTCACAAAACAAATAAGACACAGAGCCAAGACAATCATTCTTCTATACCATGTGAATTTGTTTAAAAAAATATATATGTAATTGCTTCAATATAATTAGTTTCCTTTGTAGTTCTCTGTATTTTATTTTATGTATTTTAAAAACATTATTCTGAGTAGGGGTCCATAGGCTTCATCAGACTGCCAAAGAGGTCCATGACAGAAAACCAGCCAAGAATGCCTGCTTTATATCCTCTTTCTTTCCTAAGTCTTTTGCTTATTGTTCAGTCGTGTCTGACTCTTCCTGACCTCTTGGACCATACTGTCATTGGGGTTTTCTTGGCAAAGATACTGGAGTGGCTTGTCATTTCCTTCTCCAGTTCATTTTACAGATGAGGAAACTGAGGCAAACAAGATTAAGTGACTGACCCACGGTCTCACAGCTAGTAAGTGTCTGAGGTTAGATTTAAACTCAGGTCTTCCTGACTCCAGAATCAGGACTCTATCCACTGAACCACCTAGCTGCCTCCTTAAAAAAAATGGGAACCCCCCCAAACCCCAATCCATCTCCTGTTTTACTTAGGCTCTGGTTAAAACAAGTCCGGGTTTCTTCAAGCTGCCCTTTTCAGCTTTTAAAGCACTTTCACACATTTTAAAGATCACCACACATTTAGTGGCAGAAAGGCCATTCAACCTCTTAGCTGAACTTCAGACTTCCTCTCTAACAGGCACATGCTACAGTACTACAAAGATGGGACCCTTCTGCGAGCCACCGTCATATCTACATGTAAAGAACCAACCCCAGCTGGGAAAGGTGACTGACTGGGTCTCACCTTTGAAGTGGAAAAGAAAAGCAGAAGGGGGCAGCCCAGGAAGAGATGCTTAGATGTTGAGGCCCTGCCTGGGGAAATCATGGCAACTGGCTGCATGTAGAGGTCAGACCTGGACACCAATTGCATTATAGGTCTAAATGTAGAGCTCCCAAATCTAGCTTACATAGAGAGTGTAGTCTACACTTGGTATTTTTTTGGGGGGCGGGGGGGGGGAGAGTATGGCTATATACATATTTTTTCCTTTTAAAGAAAACCATTAGTAGTGTGGCCCATCTAAGGAGGCAGCCTATATTCAGAACTACCAAACTGAAGCATCTTAGTGCAGTGGGGATTACATTGAATTTTGTCTTTGCTACTATCTGTGTGACCTTGGGTAGGTCATTTAACTTCTGTGTGTGTGTGTGTGTGTGTGTGTGTATGTGTTTTAATAAAATAAGGCACCCGGAATAGGGGATTTCTAAGATCTCTTCCAACTCTATAGCTATGATTCTTTGACTCGATGAATCAGGGCTAGAGATTACAGATTAAGCAAGGAATTCAGTTCTGTTCACATCAAACACAAAGTTATGGAACACTTATAATGCACAAAACACTATGCCTGAGGTACAAAGACAAATACAAAACAGTAGCTGTCCTCCTGGGATAGATTCCCTTGTTAGATAGCATCAATTAAGTGTCAGTAGTTTTATTTTTCCTTTTCCCCTTAGTTGCTAGTAAAGTCCTCTGGCATTATGGTAAGGTGGGAAACCACCCCACCCCATTTTAACCTTAATTAGGTGAGAACATCTCTGGAGATTAATCAATCATAGGCTTTAAGCTAAATGCTTAAAGCACTTGTGGGAGAATGTATCATAGACTTGGGGTGGGGGAAGCAGAGTGTTTTGTGCCAATTATTTTTATTCTATTACCTTAGTAAATACTCTTTTCTAAAAGCTACTTTAGGCCATCTGACTAAATCAATTCCCAACTGATAATTCTGGTGGGAAGCACACCAGCGGAGGCCCAAGCCAATGGCACTAAAGATAGGCCTGACTCCTCATGGGAATCCTTGGAAGCTTTAGAGGGAGATGCAGCCTTGCTTTGGGACCAGAGTCTCATCTGTAAGTGTGGGAATTGGCCTATGGATCCTTGGAGTTTACATGGACTACATGGAGAAAAATCTAACCTCTGTCTCTGGGACATTAAGAGGGAGATCCAGGGTATGGGATGTGAGTTCTGGCCACCTTCTTGCAGGTAGATGGTGCAGTGGATAGAATGCTGGTCCTGAAGTCAAGAGGACCTGACTTCAAATCTGACCTCAGACACTTCCTAACTGTGTGACCCTGGGCAAGTCTCTTAACCCTGTTTGCCTCAATTTCCTAATCTGTAAAATGAACTGGAGAAGAAAATAGCAAATTCCTCTGGTATCTTTGCCAAGAAAACCCCAACTGGAGTCATGAAGAGTTGGACATGACTAATAGACTAAACAACAGCAACAACGAAAGAGGCCAAGGGTATGGGATGTGAGGTCTGGACTCCTTGCCTTAGCTGCTTCTTCATTTGAATGCACCCCTCCTGAGTTACGTCTTATAAGTCCTAAACTCCCCTCTCTTTTTCTTCTGAGATCTCAATGGATCTCCAGATCCCCAATAGGAGAGACAAGGGGTCAGCAACAGGCTTCCTTAAGAGGGATGCCAGGGATGTTCCCTCTGTCTTCTTTTTCCTAGCCCTGGATACAAAGGGAACAGAACAGAAAGTAGGCAGCAAATAAAATTGCCATCGATCGTGAGATTGCTAGCATCTCAGGCCCAGACTGTTCCCAGAGCTGTTCATCGTAAATAAATGTTCCTAATGATCCACTTGTACTTAATACACAAGTTCTGTCTTGTGAAATTGAAATGGAGTAGGGCAGTTGAGTGCAGAGCTACTGGGTACCAGCTTGGAGAGGAAGACTTCACACTATCTCCTGGTGGATCAGACTGAGGCACCATGCTAAGTGAGTGGGTGCAGCTGGAGTCCCAGGCAGAGGGTAACCTACTTCTTGCCTCTAGGCACCACAGTTTAGGATTATAATCTCTTCTGACCTTTCTAGAGCCACAGTAATATTGGCCAAATAGTATTCAGTGCCCATCTGCCCCTATTCACTCTTGCCATCACCACCATGACTGTTACTGCCCCTGCTAGGGTCACTGTCACAATTAGCATCATTATCATTACCAATATTGCTATAACTGTTACCATAACTATGGTCATTACTGCCATCACCATTATTGCTTATTATCAACACAATCAATGCCACCACTATGATCCATATTCAATATCATCATTGAAATCATTACTATACTATTATTATTATATTGCTATATGTCAGTACTGTAGTAATATTGTATTACTATATAATTATTACTACATATTACTATATATAGTTACTATTACTACTATTACTATATATAATTCTTAGTACCATTATTACCATCAGTATTACTGTCACTAATACTATTGTCATTTTCACTGTCATCATAATGATCACAGACATAGATTTGGAAGGGACCTAGTCCAAGCACCCATTTTGCAGATGAAGAAACTGAGGCCCTGAAAAAATGAAGAGGTTTGCCCAAAGCCACACAGACACCATGGAGAGGAGAGTTACAGAGCCAGGATTTGAATTTCAGTCTTCTGACTCTAAATCTACTACTATTTATTCCACTGTACCTAACACACTAGGTAGCACGGGTGATAGAGTGCAGGCCCTGGAGTGAGGTGGACTTGAGTTAAAATTCAGCCTCACTATCTGTGTTACTCTGGGTAAGTCACTTCATTCTGTTTGCCTCAGTTTCCTTACCTGTGAAATGAGCTGGAGAAGGAAATGGCAAACCACTCCAATATCTCTGCCAAGAAAACCCCAAATGGGGTCATGCAGACTGGGATACAACTGAACAACCACTACCACACCCATGCTGCCTTAATAGTATGACTATTATCGCTTTCATCACTATCACTAATCTCATAACGACTGTCATCCCTCCACGTCTGCTGATTTCTTCCTGTTGGTATGGTTTTGTGGGAAGGGCAAAATGTGAAACAGGGTTGAGGGTGTCTCCCCCACAAGGAATTTAAAAGAAGAGATGATATTCTCTTTTTTTGTTGTTTTTGTTTTTTGGCAGGGCAATGAGGGTTAAGTGACTTGTCCAGGGTCACACAGCTAGTAAGTATCAAGTGGCTGAGGCTGGATTTGAACTCAGGTCTTCCTGAATCCAAGGCCAATGCTGCCCCCGATATTAATTCTCTCACAAGCCTAAAAAGAGCAAAAAACACTGGACATCTAAACAGAAAAATGCATGATCACACACATAAAGAAGTAATTCCTCTATGCATGGGAGGAGAGGAGAGTCAAAGGCAGTAGCATGGTGGCCCTTCGTAGGGCTTGATGATACCACCTCACTCTTCTCCTCTGGTGAAAGGAGCTAGCAAACGACTTTACTTTACTTTACTTCCTAGATATGAACTACAAGTCCTTAGACAACAGAGATTCATCTCCACCCAATCTGAGACCATCAAAGAGTCCCAGTGTTGGCAGATGCTAAGGCTCAGATATGGTAACAATGAACCAACTCCTATTTGGAGAGGCACATGTGTCATCTCTCTCCCTAAACTGCCTTGCTCTATAGTCAAATACTAAGGTCAGTAACATCCTCCTAGCAAGGGGGCAGGATGCTTGTGGCTTACTCTGTTTCTAACCAAGAGAAATAAAGTCCAGGAGCATTGTCACCAGCGCTCAAGCCAGTATCTCCAGGATCCTGTCCCAAGATTTTGGCCTCATGAAGGGGGTGTTGACGTGGAGAAGAGCTGAGAATGGGAGGACTAGTGGGACAAAACAAAAGACAGGGCCCTAGCCCTCTACTCCCCCAAGCCTCTGTTTCACACCATCACCCTCATCTGTATGCTCTGTCACATCAAAGCTCAACCCGCCCAAGGGGAAGCGCCATGGTAACGATGTGGTCTTTAAACACAGGAGTTTGTGCAGCCATCAAAAAGCAGCATTAGGCAATTTAATTAAGGAGCTGGCAGCAGACAAACTTTGTGAGTTAAAGGCATTTTATTAAATTCCATTGTATTATGCAGCTTGAACCCACCAGGAATTGCTTTGGTGGGGGAGAACACAGAAGATGCTGCTGGGCTTTTGTTTTCCTTCTTTTTGCTTACTTGGTCTCCCTCCCACTCTCAGCTCATATGGAGGAGAATAGGGATGTGGCAGGGGGACAGTGCCCTGCCACAGACCGTGGCCCTTGACTGTCTGCTACACAGGTTATTGGAATGGGATCCCCAAGAAGAATGTGGGTCTCTGGAGGCAGGATAACCTCAGCAGCTCAAGGGAAGAATGATTCTTTTGTAAAGCTAGGGTGGGAATTGTTTTCCCTGGGGCCCTGATCACTCAAGACCCCTGCTTTTAGTTCCCAGTCACGGTATCTTATCTAAGGACCCCAGAAATCAGAAAACTATCCTCCCTGATTGATAAGAAAACCCAACAGAGGATTATGAACACAGAGGGGGCAAACCCTTTTGCCAAATCCCCTGGTAAGTGGAATCAAGTCAATAAACATTTATCAGGCACCTACTATGGGACATGTTATGGGGAGAAAAAGAAAGGCAAAATAATGGTCTTAGCCTTCAAGGTGCTCACATTATATGAGATTTTTTTTTTGGGGTGGCAGGGCAATGAGGGTTAAGTGACTTGCCAAGAGTCACACAGCTAGTAAGTGTCACATGTCTGAGGCCAGATTTGAACTCAGGTACTGCCGAATCCAGGGTCGGTGCTTTATCCACTTTGCCACCTAGCTGCCCCTCATTGACAGCTTGAATTCCTTTTTTCTTTTTTTTTTTGGGAGGGGCCAGGGCAATGAGGGTTAAGTGACTTGCCAAGAGTCACATAGCTAGTAAGTGTCACATGTCTGAGACCGGATTTGAACTCAGGTACTACTGAATCCAGGGCCGGTGCTTTATCCACTGTGCTACCTAGCTGCCCCCCACCCCTTCAAGGTGCTCGTAATCAAATGGGGGAAGGGGAGAGAAGGCAGGAAGGACCTTTACCCATCTTGTCTGCCTTCCCTTTTTTTTCCCTCCCCTCTTCTTTTCCACCTTTGCAGATGAGGAAGTTGAAACCCAGATTAAGTGACATTCCCAAGATCACACAGGTGATGATCTTCAAATCCTGGCTTTGAGTTCCAACCTCTCAAGTGGCCAAGACTCATCAATTCTACCTTTACAACATCTCTCGCATCTTCTCTCTTTCTGCACTCACACAGCAAATACCTAATTCAGACACCACTGATTCTCCCTTGGGTAGGACATCTACTTAGGTAGGACAAGAAGAAAGAAAGGAAACAGGGGGAAAAGAAAGAATGAAGAAAAGAAGCAGGAAAAGGTGAAGTGGATAGGGAAAGGAACCTATCTAAGTTGATCTCCCTTGTTTCCAGGCTTTCCCTTCCCCAATCCGTTTCCCTTCCCCAATCCTAAACAGCTGCCAAAATAATTTTCCTAATGAAGAGGTCTGGATGACCATGCTGTGCTTTCTCTCTGTTGATTATCTCCCATTTATCCTGTCTGTATCTTGTCAGTACATAGTGTGTGTGTTGTCTCCCCCATTAGAGAACGAGCTCCTTGGAGAGCAGGGACCTTTCTTTGTATCTTCTTTGACTTACTTTGTATCCCCTGCCCTAAGCATAGGGCTTGGTAGTCAATGTTGAATCAACGCTTATTGACTGACTGCCTGCTCAAATGTCTTCAGGGGCTCCCTACTGCCGTTAAGAGAAGACTCCTCAGTCTGATATTTAAAGGATCAAGTCGGCCTTTACAGACGTTTCCCGTGACTCCCATCCACATAGTCTATCCAGACAAAGATGCCTATTAGTCTCCTTTAAGGCTCATCTCAGGTGCCACTTTCTACAGAAACTTTTCTTAGTGCTCATCATTGTCTGTATTCTCTCCCCTCAAATGATCTGTATTTACTTGTCTGCCAGTAGACTGTAAGATTCTTGAGAGTAGGCACTACAGTGAGCCCTTCCACATCTGAGGGATTAGGGGGACATCGCCCCCACGATCTGTGTAAAATATTTGTCCCCCTCTTTGTACTAGAGAAGTCTGAATTATTATGGTATTAAAAGATAAAAATTGTTGATATTACATAATGCTATACACATATTTTATGCATTTCTGAGTTTCTAGACTTTTTCTGTGTCTTTTGTAGCTTCCGTAAAGCTCCCCAAAACTTCCCATGTAATTTCTTAAGCCCACCTGTGATATAGCAAAACTGCAATGGGGAAAGTTATGATGTGGAAGGGATAACTGTATTTTTGGTTATTCATACCTCTCTTCTATAACAATAACAACAACAGTACTCTAGGATTTATAGAATGCTTCAAGGTTTGCAAAGTGCTTTATACACATTAACCTATTTGATCCTTACAACCACCCTGGGAGGTAACTGCTATTATTAGTCTCATTTTACAGATGAAGAAACTGAGGAAGCGAGAAGTTAAGTCACTTGTCCAGTGTCACACAGGGAGGCCAACTTGGAACTCATTTCTTCCTGACAATTCTATTGCTTCTATATGTCAGGCACTGTGCTAAGTGCTTGGGATACAAAAAAAGGCAAAAGACAGTCCCTGTCCTCAAGGAGCTTATAATCTAATGGGGGAGACAACATGCAAACAAATATATAATTAACAGAGGGAAAGCACTGGAATTAAGGGGGGGGTGTTGAAATTAAAGCACTGGAATTAAGACGAGTTCTATCCACTATACCACCTCTAAAATGTATATAGCGCTTTAAGATTAGCAAGGTACTTTACATGTGTTTTCTCATTTATTCTATCACAGATATTGGTTTATGTATCTCATCTCCCCCACCAGATAATTCCTTAAAATCAAGGAGTGACTCCTTCATTTTTCTGCACTCCCCCAAAGCAGCTAAGCCCATGATTGATACACAGCAGGTGTGCAATAAATTTGTGGTCTGAAGATCTGAATTTGAGTCTCAACTGTATTATTTGTTAGCTGTATGACCCTGGTCGAGTTGCTTCTCTCCTCTGGGTCTCGATTTCTATCCTGTAGGATGAGGGGACTTGGGAAGATAATGACTAAGTTCCTTTAGAGCTATGAATCTATGATGACCTTTTTCCTCTTCATTTCTTCTCTTCCTGTTTCCTTTCTCCCTTCTTTCCTTATTTCCTTCTTTTTTCCTTCTTCTTGTCCTATCTTCTGTCATGGTATGCTTTCCCTTGTTATTCTCCCCTCCTTTTCTTTTCTCCCAATTTCTTCCTTTCGTTTCTTCATACACCCTCCCTCTACACACCCTGTCACCACCTCCACCACCCCCAGGCCCCCCTATGGTTTCTCCCTTCTTCTGCCACAGACTTCTGGCTCTTGGTCTCCCAATAGACTCTGCCTGAGCTGCTGTAGCCATGGCAACAACCCAGTTTACCTTCATGGGGAAGGGGTTTGACAGGGGCTATTCTGTGAGTCAGGGGCAGAGCTGAGTGCAGGATAAATCAATTAGTGCCAGCTGCTGGGAGGAGGCTGCTGGGGGGGGGGCAAATGAATTAATTCAGGATGTTCCTGGATTCCCTCCCCCAACAAGCCTTTCAGGATTTCCAAAGAAGAGCCAAAGAAAATGAAGATGGGGTGGGTGGGTGGAGATGTTTAACCCCTTTCCCTTCCCACAACTCTCTTGTGTCTTAGTTAGCCCTATTCTCAAAAGATAGGAGCCAACACCCAAAAACGATGCTCAGGGGGCTGGGGAGTTGGGGTTGGACCAACTTCTTCTTTATTAAGAGCAGTACAGTGAAAACAGCCAGGAGGGGAAAGGTGTGTTCATGGGCCTTAGCTACCCAATTGATCATTTAGCCAACCAGTCAGGCAGTAGCAGAGGCCCTGGGGGAGGCTGTATGGAATGGGGAGGGCAGAAAAATCTCTCTGGTCATGCTAAATACCCAGCTGGGTGCACCAGTTTTAAAGAAGAAAGAGCTTGGAGATGGTTTGCCAACAGTTATTCCTCTGGGTGCATGGCCTGGATGATGCCAACTCATTTCCATAGCAGTTTTCCCAAAGAACCAACTTGGGGAACATTCTCCCATCTAATAATGGTAAAAATAATAATAATTAACACTACTATAGCTTACATGCCTCCGGTCCCTTTCTCCCAGGCATTCAAATCCCTGGGGAAGACAACAAGTTCTCTAGCTTCAATCAATCAATGAACAAATAAATGTTAATGGAAGTGCCTACTGTGTTCCAGGAACAGTGCTAAGAGCTAGGGAAACAAAAAGAGGCAAAAGGGGGCAGCTAGGTGGCACAATGGATAAAGCACCAGCCCTGGTGCTCAGGAGGACCTGAGTTCAAATCTGACCCCTATCACTTGACACTTAACAGCTGTGTGACCCTGGGCAAGTCGATTAACCCTTAATGCCCCAAAAAAGAAAAAAAAGGAAAAACAGAGGCAAAAAACAGTCCCTGCCCCCAAGGAGATTATAATCTAATAGAGGAGACAACATGCAAACAAATATATACAAAGCACACTATATACAGGATAGATGGGAGATAATTAATAGAAGGAAGGTGCTGGAATTAAGAGGTGATACGAAAGGCTTCCTGTAGAAGATGGGGTTTTCGTTGAGACATAAAGGAAGCCAGGGAGGTCATTAGTCAGCATGGAGGAGAGAGACCATTCCAGGCATGGGGAATGGGCAGCCTGATGACAGAGATCAGGAGGCACTGGAGATGACAGGATCATAAATTTAGAGCTAGAAGGGACATTTGGAGGTCATCACGTCCAACCCCTTTATTTTACAGATAAGGAAACTGAGGCACAGAGAGGCTAAGCCACTTGCCTAAGGTCACATAGCTGGTGGCATTTGAACCTTCGTCTTCCTATCTCCAAGTCCAAGCTTGCCTTTCAATTGCCTGGACTTTTCAAAGTACAGAATGAAACGTCCATTTTTTGAACACTGTCAATGCTTGATTTTTTTTTTTGCTGGACTATGAATATTTGTTATGAGTCTCCTTTTTCAGTTTTTTTGAGGCAATGGGGAAAAGGGGAACCAGAATAGCATTAAAAAGAAAGAAAGGTGCGTCATTGAAGCTGGGTTTTATGTTGTTTTTGATGCACAGAAGTGAACAAAAGGAATTATAGACAAACGGGGCAATTCTGAAAGTTACATGTTGAATTTCTTCTATACTTAAAAGGGAAAGCAAGCTATATATTAGAAAGATGCATAGCTTCCTGTACAATCTGCTTTTTTCTGTTCTATTTGGTATATGGGAATTGCTCCTTTTATTTGGCATTTAAGTTCAGAATAAAAAAAATTGAAAGTAAAGAGGTTAAAAAAAAATCAATTGTATGGATTTCTCCCAGCTGGGGAGACTGCAGTCCTAGGTCCTCCCTTCCCTTTTTTCACTGAGGTGGGGAACTATGCATGTGGAAAAATGGGATTTCATATCCGACTAGGCTGATGTGCCAGCTAGTTTTGCTGAACTGTTTTTTCCCTTTTCTTTCTTTCTTTTTTTTTATTCTTTGTTCAGAGCTGGCTCTCTGGGAGTGTGATAGGAAAGGGCTATATTGGGAAATGAAAGTAATTTCAAAATGAAAGATACCAATAGAAATTGAAAAGAGAAAAAGAAACACTGGATGCAAGACTGACTGACCGGTCTCAGGTGCCACCGCACCCGCAGCTAGAACCAAAGCTGGGAGGCGAACCCTACCATTCTGGTTCTCTAGCCTTGGGCTTCGGCTCCATCCTTCCCTTTCCTGCTTATCCCTCTACTGTGTGATTTCTACCTGGGAGCGGTCACTGAAGCCGCTCGGGATGGACGTTCCCAACGCATCAGTTCTCTGGGTGTTTGTTTCCCCACACTCAGCTGCCCTCTTGGACACCTCAAGGGATTACCCACCCTCTCCTGCCAAAGCCAGCAGGGACAGGGTCAAGCAGGGCCGGTTCCCCTGCAGTCAGTGGCTGATGGCTTTCTCTGCTCACAGCCAGGAGTCATTACACACCAAATGTCTAGTTTAAACAAGTAATTAGGCAGGTCTATTAGGAAAAGCACGTGCTTCTCACCAAAGAGGAGCCCAGATTTCAGGAGAGGTTGGGGGAAGAAGTGACCCTGAGCACCAGCACTGACTCAGCACAGCAGCTGAACTCCAGAGGACTCCTTCCCCACATACACCTTCCATGTTACTTTTACCCCCAGGAAATTAGAGAAAAAAGTCTGACAGTTTCTGATGCTGCTCCGTGACTAGAAGAATTTTTTGGATCCAACCCAGTCCCAGTTATCCACCATCACTGGGGATAAGGAGGAAACTGGATCACTGAAATCCACATACTATATTAAAAATCTACACACTGAATTTTAGCCTCAGGCCTCAACCTTTTTTTCCAACACAGAAGTGCTTTTAAAAGAACAATGTGGAGGGATGTGAGTTATATTTCCTTTGCTTGATTTCTCCAGGTGCTACAAGCAATCTGATAGAGAAGAGAGGCCATGGACTTTCAACTCATTCTTCTGTCCTTCCCTCAGGTTCTCTGGAGAGGAAATGCAGGAACCCTTACGCTTTATTCTTTCTCCTGTACAAATGACTATAGTTGGAAACTTTCTACGAGGCCAGCTTAATCTTTTTCATTTTATTGATAAATTTTGCTTTTATATCACCCAGATATATTCCCACCCCAGAAAGCCTTTCCTAGTAACAAACAAAAAACAATTGGCTCAGTGACCTGATGGGATGTGGAACATTACATACCCCTATTACATTTCCAATCCTCTTTTCTCTGGGCCAGGATTGGTTATTACCATTACACTGTGCTCAGGCTGACTTACTCTTTCTCTGCTAGGGAAACCTGTGGAACCTGGATGGTGAAGGGAATGGTAGGGGGTATATTTGGGGAGCTCAACAGCAGAGGCGGGAGTCTATAAGAAAGCCCTGTACCAGAAGTATTTTCAACCCAAAGACAATGATGAATCATCAGCCCCGTCCCATTATCACTGCTCCAACAACAGCTCTCTGCCAATCATTCTAGCAAGGTGTGAAGGCTCTACCCCACATAATCTTAGTCGATAAACATTTATTAATTATCTACCATATGCAAGATTGAGCGCTAAACTCTGGGGATTCAGAAAACCAGCAGAAGACAGTCCCTGCCTTCAAGTAGCTCACATTCTAAAGGAGGAGACAAGATGCAAACAATGATGTACAAATAAGCAGTAAACAGAATAAACTGGAAAGAATCAACAGAGAAGGCACTAGCTTAAGGGGGATCAGAAATGGCTTCCTGTAGAAAGAGAGATTTTTAGCTGGACCTTGAAGGAAGCTTAGTCTGGTGTTTAAGAAGCAAGACCTCCTGAAGTCTGTCTCCTTTCTAACCTTACCTGCTATTCCCCTTCATTTATAGTCTAGCCAAAGTGGATCGATCTCTGCTTCCCCCCACCCCCGTTCTCACCCAGCCACTGCCTACACCTTTGCCCTTGCTCTCCTTATCTCACTTGCCTGGAATGGATGCTCAAATCACCTTTCCTCTCCATCTCCATCCATTTGAGGTTCTTTCCTTTAATGTTCAACTCAGATTCTATCTCCTCCATGACACTCCTTTCTTATCCTCCTCCATCTCCTAGTGAAAATTATGTTTCCTGATCACATTTCTCATAGAACTTTGTGTGACCTAGTCCTTTGTACTTATTGAACGTTCCTCGCACCATAGTTACTTTTGATACATACACAAGTATGTATCACCTTCATCCCTACTAGATTGGAAGCCCCTTCAGAGAAGGGACTGTTTTATACATAGAATTAATATATTTATGTACAATTAATAATTATATAGAATATTTATATGTAATGTATGCATGTAGAATATTTATATGTGATATGTGTAATATGTGACATATTACATATATAACATGCCAGTCAGCCTCACAATTATATATTATATATTTATATGTAATTTATATAGGATATTTACATGCAATACATGACACATTATATATTTACATGCAATATATGAGATATTATATTTATATGCAATATTAGATAATTACACATAATATTTATATGCAATATGTGATGCATTATATATTTATATTATATTTATATGTAATATATGACATATTATATATTTATGTGTATTTATATGTGACTTTAGTGTCCAAGGCAGTGCCTTGCACATAGTAGGTGCTTTGCTTTTTTGTTTCATTTTTGCAGGGCAATGAGGGTTAAGTGACTTGCCCAGGGTCACACAGCTAGTAAGTGTCAAGTGTCTGAGGCCGGATTTGAACTTAGGTCCTCTTGAATCTAGGGCTAGTGCTTTATCCACTGTGCCACATAGCTGCCCCCATAGGTGTTAAATGGAACTGTAATTTTTGAATTTAATTATTTCATATTGTTCCTTCACATGAACTTGTCATTCCATCATTTTTCCACGAACACATTCTGTTCTTTAAGGTACCCACACCTTTGCTCCTGTCCCTCTTTCTGGAATGTTCACCCTTCATCTCAGCTTCTCTTTCATTGACTTTTCCTGGATCCACCAGCTGGGATGCTGAAATTGATCTCTTTTGCCTCTGAATTCTCATAGTAGCTGACTGGTGCCTCTCTTAAGGCACATTTTACTGTGTATGATATTTATTGATGCACTTGTCTTATCTCCCCTACTATACTGCAGATTCCTGGATGGTTGGCACTTCGTCTTATTTATTTCTGTACACCTCTCAGGCTGAGCAAGGGCCTTCTGTATAGAAGACCTCAGTGTCTGGTTGAATGAATGAATTCTTCTAAGACCCTGGAGGCTAGAAAGAAATAAAAAAGAAAGAGTTTTTCCTTATGAGATGGAGAACGCAAGAGAGAAGTATGCAGGGAGAATAATGAGGTTGAAAGAAAACTGGATTTGTTGTCAGAGGTCCCTCACTTTGTCTGCACTATATGTTTGATTTTGTGTAAATCATTTAATCTCTCTGGGTCTTAGTCTTCTCATCTCTAAAATGAGGACACTGGACTAATGCCATAGTATGAGTCTCACTCCTCTGCTTCCTCACGGGTCAAGATAGCCCCAAGGAGAAGAGATCCTAAGGGCCTTGAGTGACTTGAGAAATAGCCAGAGTTTGCCCATCTCTATACTATCTTTCCAAATTCTAACCATCTTTCAAACCTATATCTGAAATTCTACCCCCTCCTTGAAGCCAGCCCAGGTGACTTCAACCCACATTGATCTCTGACCCCTTGCTCCTCCCATAATACTTTCTGTCTGGACTATACTGGTATAGCTACTATTTTCAGCAGTCTCTGCTGTTCTTCTTTGGTGAAGAAGATCCCAGTTGATGGTTGCCTTTATAACCTCTGGACATCCTTTCCTCCCTACACCAAATCAATTCACATCAGATGGTTCCCACTAAGGTAGATCTTAACTCAGCTCCTCAAACCAGTGGACCCATAGGGATATACAAGGCACTGGAGACCCAAAGATAAAATGAAAAACAATCCTTGCCTTCTATGAGTCTACATTCTACTTTTAGGTAGTCAGAGTTATAGGGATTAAAACTATGATTTCATTGATTCAGGGCATTCCCAGATAAGGAACACCTTCTAAGGATACAGGTTATCATCCTTTCTTCGATATATAGTCTTTAAGAGTTGCCTAGAACACTGAGAGGTTAATAAACGTTCTCAGGGTCACACATCCAGTGCTGTCAGAGGTGGGATTTGAATCCAGGTATTCCTGACTCTTAGGCCAGTTGACTATCCACTAAGTCAGGCTGCCTCTGATTATTAGCATCATTATATCCCAATTCATAATCACTTTTTTTTTTTTGGCAAAGCAATGAGGGCCAAGTGACTTGCCCAGGGTCACACAGCTAGCAAGTGTCAAGTGTCTGAGGCCGGATCTGAACTCAGGTCCTCCTGAATCCAGGGCTGGTGCCCCATCCACTGCTCTACCCAGCTGCCCCCCATAATCACTTTTAAAAGGCAAATATTTACTGAATACTCAATTAAAATAGATATTTTTTATTCATGCAACTAAAAAGATGAAAACATATATAAATGTAAAGAGAAAATAAAGCTATTCCTTTCCATTGATGGAGTAGTTTACTTAGAAAACCCTAGGGATTCAGAAAAGAGACTAATTGAGACAAAATAACAGTTTCAGCAAAGTTGTAGGCTTCAAAATAAATTTAGAAAAAACAAAGGCATTTCTATATAATAATAACAAAATCCAAGAAGCATTAATAGAAAGGGAAAGCCCATTTAAAATAACTACAAAAAACACAATATATTTTAAGATCAATCACCAAAGCACAGTAAACAGTTGTATAGATTCAATTACAAACTGATATTTAATGGAAAAAAAAGAACAACTTAAATACCTGGATATATATTCAGTGCTTATGATTAGACCATTCTAATAAAGTGAAAATGGAAATGCTACCAAAGATAATTTACAGTTTTAATGCAACATCAATCAAATTTTCAAAGTGATACTTTGCATAACTTGATAAGTTAATTACAAAATTCATTTGAAGGAATAAGAGACTTAGAATATCAAGGGAAATAATGAAAAAAAGTAGGAATGATAGGGAAATAGTGCTTCCAGACCTCAAACTATATTATAAAGCAGTAGTCAACAAAACCATTTGAAATTGGTTTAAAAAAAATAGAGAAACAGTCTAAAGAGATCAGAAATAATGGAACCCAATACCAGTGTTTGATAAACCCTAAAATGTAAATTACTTAGAAAAAACCTCACTCTTTGATAAGAACTGCTGGGGAAAAGGGTAAAGTCATGTGGCAAAAATTAAGCTTAGACCATCTTATATGCTATTCCACAATAAATTAAAAATGTACATATGCTTTGAACATCAAAGATCATACTACAAAACAATTAGAAGAAAGCAGATCACATACATTTCATAGTAATGGGTAGAGATGTATTCTTATTTCTTTTCTTTTTTTTTCTTTTTTTTTGGGCGAGGCAATGGGGTTAAATGACTTGCCCAGGGTCACACAGCTAGTAAGTGTCAAGTGTCTGAGGCCAAATTTGAACTCAGGTCCTCCTAAATCCAGGGCCAGTGCTTTATCCACTGAGCCACCTAGCTGCCCTGAGATGTATTCTTAATCAAAAAAAGGGATAAAGACAATTACAAATGATAAAACAGGTGATTTTGATTACCCCAAACTGAAAAACTACAAACATTATTAATGCATCAAAAATAAAAAAGGAAGTGAGTGATCAAATAGGGGGAAAGTCTTTTAATAAAATTTCTCAGATAAGGGTTTGGTATCCAAAATACAGACAACTAACATGTATGTGTATATATATACATATATATACATATCTCCACAAAATATGTATAAACACATATATTTGCTATATATACATATATCTGTTATATATAAATATATCTATTTTATAGCGGTAAAATATGCTCTATATACATATATATGTTAGCCGTTTGTATGCCTCTCTCCTTCCCTCCCTCCCCTACTAGCTTTCTCTTTCTTTCTTCTCTCTTTCCTTCTGTCCCTCCCTCCCCTGCTCTTTTTCTTATATATGTATATATTATATACATACATATCTGTTAACATATCAATTATGTATGCATACATACATACATGTTTTCTGTATTTCCTTCTTTCTTTTCCTTCCCTCTCTCCCTTCTCTCTGTCTCTGTCATACACTCACACATAGACATAAACACGTATAAGATTAAAAGCAGGGGGCAGCTAGGTGGCACAGTGGATAAAGCACTGGCCCTCGATTCAGGAGGACCTGAGTTCAAATCCAGCCTCAGATACTTGACACTTACTAGCTGTGTGACCCTGGGCAAGTCACTTAACCCTCACTGCCCCCCCCCAAAAGGATTAAAAGCCATTCCCTAATACATAAATGGCCAAAGGATGTCATCAAAATTCTCAAAGGATTATGAACTATCTAAAAGAATGCTCCAGATCACTGATAATAAGAGAACCGTCAATCAAAATAACCCTGAGGTTTTGCCTCACATTCGGTAAATTGGCTGAGATGCGAATTATCAATGTGGGAAAATAATTAACCATATGGAAAGCAATTTGAAATCATGCAAATAAAGTGACTGAAATGTCCATACCCTTTGACCCAGAGATTCAACTATTAGAGATATAGCCCAAAGAGGTGACTAGGGATAAAAAATCCATGTATACCCATTGAAATATTTATAGCAGTACTTTTTGTGGCAGCAAAGACTGCAAACAAGGTGGATACCTAAATGAACAACTAGATTTGAACCCTTCTGTTATTTACTACCTGGGTGACCTTGAGCAGGTCACTTAACTTTTGGGGATACTTTTTCTGACATTCCTTCTAGTTTGAAATCATAGGATCCTAATATTTCTATATCATTCCATAGGGATACTATGATGTCCTCTTAGCTGAAATACACTGAGCGAGGCACCAAGGTCAGGGTGGCAGGGTGGGAGGCAGGTAGAAGGATTATTCTGAAAGTAAAGATAAGAAATCATGGGAGGGAAGAAGGTTATGATGGGAATGCATGCAGGAAAAGGATATCCCACGGGGTGGGTTCAGTTAGGGGCTGGAGCCCTGGACAAGGAGCTAAAGGGATAGCTCAACCCTAAAGCCAGTCTTATCCTAGGAAAACTCATCCCCCCACTCCCCATCTTGAGAGAACATAGTGTGGTCAAGTCACATTGCAAGTCACTACCATGGCCTCTGAGAATTGCCTTGGTCACAGTCGAGATGTCAAGAAGAAAACAATGTGGCAGGAGGGTCAGAAATAACAAATAAAATCATGTGAGGACAAAGCCTAGTGAAGGACTGTGGATACCTCAAGAGATCTGAGTGTCCGGCCCTCTTTCTAGGGGAAAACTATCCCTCATAGCTGTCACATCTTTTCTAAAAAAAAATCTCCAAGAAAGGGGGCTCGAGATTGCTATCTATTTAATGAACACCCACAAACTACCCAAAGTTTCTGGGTCACTAGAAACAATGTTTAAGAATAGAGTTAGGGGAGCTTGGAAAGAAGACTGAAAGGACTAAAGATAGATCCAGAAAAGGGTTTCTCCTTTTAATCTGTTCAGTGTAGCCAAAGCCCTGCTGTCTGAATGCCACCTTGGAAACTGGCTCTGGAACCAAGGAGATGATTAGATACTTTTTTTTTTTTTGTCCTGCGGCAGAGATAGTACAGGCGGCCTCAGCCGCCTGGAAGACTTAGAGGTACAGGCAAATACCACCTACCTGGGAGCAGGAGGAAGGGAGAAAGGAGGTCAGGTGAGAAGAAGACTGTGAAGTACCAGGCTCCTAAGCGTCAGCGGGTCAGAGAGCCAGAGCAAGAAATTGGACTGGTAATTACGGAATGGGTTGGACCTAAAGAAGAATTCAGAAGTAGGGCAGCTAAGAAGGCTAGCCCGGGGATGTGTCCAGATAAATCAGAGCAAGGCAGTGGTTTAGAACCATATGTTGTCAGGCTGAAGTCAGGAGATCAGTACTCAGATTGGCAGGATGAGGGCAAGCACTCGTCCTGGGGCCTGACCGGTAGGTCAGGCTCATGCAGGTATCAAAGATCAGAGCGGAAGACAGCTTCAAAATCCAAATCTAAAGGGACCATCTAGATAGCAGTGATTAAGTATGTGGGGAATGACCCCTAGTCCTTCCCAGGGGCAGCCAGGTAGGTGGCACAATGAATAGAGTGCTGGCCTTGAGTCAGAAAAACCTGAATTCAAATTTTGCATCACGACTTTACTAGCAAATTTACTCGCAATTCACTTAATCTCCTTCAGCCTTAGTTTCCTCATCTGTAAAATGCACACACCTCCTGAGGTTGTGAGGATCAAGTGAGATAACATTTTTTAAAGTGCTTTGCAAACCTTAAAATACCATATAAATATTATCTATTATTATTATCATAACAATGGATAAAAAATTTTGATAAGCCGAATGAAAACTCAGCTCTTCTATTTTTCTATATAGAGATTGAAAAAAGAAAACACTTAGAGAGGCACCATGGTATAGTGGAAAGAGATCAAATCTGGAATGACCCCTGGCTTTGACACTTCCTAGCTGTATGAGTAACCCTGAACCTCAGTCTCCTCGGCTGTAAAATGCGGACATTTCCATTATCTACCTTAGTGGGGCTCTTGGGAGGAAAGTACTTTGTAAACCCTAAAGTCTTATAGGAATGGGAGTTATAACTATTGTTTCTCCAAGGAAGGGCATTAGCTTTTTTTTTTTTTTTTTTTTGCAGGGCAATGAGGGTTAAATGATTTGCCCAGAGTCACATAGCTAGCAAGTGTCAAGTGTCTGAGGCTGGATTTGAACTCAGGCCCTCCTGAATCCAGGGCTGGTGCTTTATCCACTGTGCCACCTAGCTCCCCCACCCACCCCCAACCCCCATTAATCTTTAACATTAGCCTCTACTTCAGGATGGGTCTTTTAAATCTTGAGGATAGAACTACAATTCAAGTGCTCTTATGTAGGCAATAAGATGGTAGTAGTGGTCTGTGGTTTGGGAATGAATGGTCCAGGGCTCAAAAAGGAGCCTGGGGGGTGGTGGTGGAGTGGACTTCAGCAGAGAGGGCAAAGAAGCAGGGACAGGAAGGCCCAGTAAGTGGCACCAGTCAAACCAACCCATGACTAGTTTGTTTGAAGCAGAAGCTGGATGGCTTTCAAACTCATTCCTTTCAGCACTTTTGTGGGGATTATATATTTATTTATTTTCTAGATCATCAGACCTTAAAGGTTAGCATATTCAGAAACCATCTCATTTTCTAGTTGAGGCCCAGGGAGGTTAACTTGCCCAGGGTCACATGGCTAGTTAGTGGCCAAGCAGGCATCAAAGGCAGGTCTAACTCCCAGGTCTCTCCACTAGGTTTTTTGTTTATTTGTTTGTTTGTTTTTAATATAAATTCCTTTTAAAAAACTCCAATTTAGTATTGATCAAAATTTAGACAAAAAGGTTCCCTCTCCCAATAAGATATGGTTGTGACTATAACCTTGTCAGCTCCAAGGCCAGGGGAAAGAAAGGTGAACGTCTGAAGGGATGGGGTCAGAGCCAGCAGTAGGAACTGAAGCCCGTTCCTGGCCTGGATTCATTACAAAAGTCCAGGGAAAGACTCCAGGCATCAGAGAGTCAGGACCCAGGAAAGCAATCTGGACACAGGCATGGGACACTGGCAGGAAGAACTTTCATGCTGAACCAGCCCCAAACCTCAGCTGGGGATCTTTTATAGGCTTCCAGTTAGGGCAACAGCCAATCCATGAGAGTGACTTGCCCGGGGCCTTCTAACACAGGAAATGGCAAAGTGCAGATAAGGCCAATGACCAACCCAGCCAGACTCAGAAGCTAGGGAGGTGAGAAGCAACAATGAGCTAGTCAGAAAAGGCCTTGAAAAGCCTGGCCTAGTGGGACTAACATGCTACTTCCTTCAGGGAAGATTTCATGCCACATTGAATAAATAAAATACTTCGCAATTGCAAAAGACTCACTACAGAGTATATTAGATACCACCGTGTTGTTACGGGCGTCTGTCAGCCAAGATCAGAGTGACGGATGACTTATCAAAAGCCAACCTGACATTTCCAAATGAGATGTTTTGATAGAAATGCCATTCTGTAAGGCCTAAAAAACCCGATAGAACCGGAATGTAAATGAGGAGCATTTGTCACCTTTGTCTCACCTATTTAAAGGGTTCCTGTCTGACAACATGGCCTGTTCTGGGAGAAAGGGAGGGAGAGAAGAAACAAGAGGCAAGTGAAAGGAATGGGGAAGAGGGCTGACCCATTCTGAAATATCTTCAAATATCTTTGAACCCTCAGAGTTTGGAAAGGAAAGGAGAATTTTCTTGGTGTGAGCAGCGCCAGTGAGGGACTCAAGGGGAAGGAGGGGAACATGAATCGCCATTCCTGGGTTTTGGCTTGATTTACCCTGTGGCTCCATTTGCCCCTTTGCCACAATACCCCTCTCTAGGGTGGGTTTTGAGATTGTGTTCTCAATAGGTCTGGGTGGCTCCCATCACTGATTAGCTGCTAGTCTTAGGCAAATTACTTAACTTTCTATGTTATTTGATTTTTCTTTTTTTTCTTTTTGGTGAGGCAATTGGGGTTAAGTGACTTGCCCAGAGTCACACAGCTAGTGTCAAGTGTCTGAGGCCGAATTTGAACTCAGGTCCTCCTGACTCCAGGGCCAGTGCTCTATCCACTGTGCCACCTAGCTGCCCCAAATTACTTAACTTTCTGACAACCTCCAGTTTTGCATTTCCAACTGCCTCCTGGACATTTCAAAGTGGATGTCTTGTAGATGGACGTATTAAACACAACACTGATCTTCCTAGAGAGTCGTTCTACCCATGTCATCCCCCTCCCCCTGCCCATTCAATCAACTCCAGGGGCTCCCTGTGGCCTCTAGGATCAAATATATAGTTCTCTGTTTGGCTTTTAAAGCCTTTCATAACCTGGCCCCTTCGTACATTTCTAGTCTTCTTACATCTTATAACTTCCCCAACCCACAGGTACTCTTTTTTCCCCATAAGGGCAATGAGGGTTAAGTGACTTACCCAGGGTCACACAGCTAGTAAGTGTCAGGTGTCTGAGACCAGATTTGAACTCAGGTCCTCCTGAATCCAGGGCTGGTGCTTTATCTACTGTGCCACCTAGCTTCCCCCCACCCCAGGTACTCTTCGATTCAATGATACTGACTTCCTTGCTGTTCCTCCCTCTATTTCTAGAATGTGAACATTTTCTCAGGCAGTGTGGGATACCTGGATATCCCTCCTCCTCTCTGCCTCCTGCTTTCCCTGGCTTCCTTAGGTCTCAGCTAAAACCCCACCTTCTGCGAGAAACCTTTTTCAATCCTTCTCTCTGTTGATAATCTCTAAAGTATCTTGTATACATCATGTTTGTATATAGTTGTTTGCACACAGGCCTGGGGTTACACAGCTAATACATGCCTGGGGCCAGATTCAAATTTAGGAAGATGAGCATTTATTTATTATTTATTTGTTGGTGAGGCAATTGGGGTTAAGTGACTTGCCCAGGGTCACACAGGTAGTAGGTATCAAGTGTCTGAGGCTAGATTTGAACTCAGGTCCTCCTGAATCCAGAGCCAGTGCTTTATCCACTGCGCCACCTAGCTGCCCCAAGATGAGCATTTATTAAGCATTCTGTGAAATGAATAGAAGAAGTGGGAGCAGAGCTGGGTCACAAAGAGTCTTTCAAGGCAGCTGGTCTAGCTCATGCCCTACTCTGGGTTGGAAGGGGGAAATCAAGCTGCGTTCTTTTCTAACTGGGAAATAACACACAGTTTAAACAGAGGATTGGGTTCATGGTGACACTAAGTGAAAGGAGACGGGGCAGTTTTGTCAGGGAACATCCAGCTGTCTCTCTTCTCACCTGCTGGTCGGTGAAGGGCATAGGCAGGACAAGGATCAGAGATGATCTCACTGAGCTAGGGGAGGAGGACTCAGGGAGCCACCTGGGGTCGCTGGCACATTATCCTCCCTTACTGGGTAAATATCAATTAAAGGTTCCCATTGAATAGAAATATGGCTGGCAAAGAGCCCGGGGCAAACACAGAGAAGGCCTAAATACCAACAACCTCTTCCACTGACGCTGGACTTTGTATTCCTCAGAAATCAACACAGCAGCCAGGCTGGAGATACTGGGGTCAAATGAAAGTGCTTTCTTATCTGATGTGTGTGTGTGTGTGTGTTTATATATGCACACACACAACTAGGGTGACAGCCCAGTGGATCTACAATCAGGAAGATCTGAGTTCAAAACCAGCCTCAGACACTTACTAGCTGTTTGACCCTGAGTAAGTCATTTAACCTGTTTGCCTCAGTTTCCGTAACTGTAAAATGGTGACAATAATAGCACCTACCTCCAAGAATTGTTGTGAGGATCAGATGAGATAATAGTTGTAAAGTGCTCAACACAGTGCCTGGCACATGGTAGGTACCATATAAATGATAGCTATTATTTTTAAGCTATTTTATATACATACCTATATGTATATATATATATATATTTGTATTACATATATACTTAGAAATGATTTCATTTAGTTCTGATGCCAGCCTCTGAGGCATGCAGGGGAGGGAGCTATCTTCATTTTACAGATGAGAAACCTGAGATCCCAGAAAGGTTGGGGTTTTTTGTGTGTTGTTTTTTTGTTTTTGTTTTTTTGTGGGGCAATGAGGATTAAGTGACTTGCCCAGGGTCACACAGCTAGAAAGTGTCAAGTGTCTGAGGCTAGATTTGAATTCAGGTCCTCCCAAATCCAGGGCCAGTGCTTTATCCACTTCACCACCTAGCTGCCCCCGATCCCAAAAAGTTCAAGTGAGGACCTAAGCTCACAAAGCTAATGAACAAGAAATCTGGGTTTGGACCCCAGATCTCCTGGCTTTGAATCGAGCACCACGATGGCTCCCTGGTGCTCTCCGGGATCCTAAATGGAGCAGGCCTAATGCTTCTGTCACTATGCTTGTGTTTCAAGACCACCCTCAGATCTATGTCTCTTGGGGGTAGAGCCTACAGCACCGGCAGGAAGCGGGAGGCCCATCTCCCATGTCTCAGTCTCTGCCTCCTGGTTTGTGGGAGCTAATTCTCATGGAATAAAAACAACTTGCTGAGCAGTGGGAGGGAGCTGGGTTGAAACAAGGTGCCCAAATGGCGTCCAATCCTATACTAAACCCAATTACTTACTGAAAACAAGAATTGGTGTAGAGGGAGATATTTAAATGCATAAGCTCATGACCAGTCTAGAGCTGGGAGAAACCTCAGAGCCATCCATCCTAACCCCCTCCCCAGCCCCCCAATTTTATAGATGAGGAAATTGAGTCCCAGGGAGGTTACTAACTCGTCCAAGGTCACACAGGTAGTGAAGTGTGAGAGGAGGGATTTGAACTTTGGTCCTCTGAACTAATAGTTATTGTTCTTCCCCCAGTACTACATGTTGCCTTCCTTGGGGTTAAATGCCTCAGCACTTTCTAGCCATGTGACGATGGACAGATCACTTAACTGCCCTCAGCCCTCGGTTTCCTTATCTGTGAAATGGGGATAATAATATATGTATTACCACCTTACTGGATAACTGAGAGAAAACAAGTAATGGTGCTGACCTTGGAGCATTTCAGTTCAAATCCTGCCTCAGACACTTAGCTGTGAGAATCTGGGTAAAATCATTTAACCTTGCTCAGCCTCAGTTTAGGGATAATAATAACCCCTAACCCACAAGGTTGCTGTGAGGACCAAATGAGATATTTGTAGAGTGCTTTGAAATCCATAAGTTCTTACCATGGGGAGAAAGGAGGAGCAAATAGTCCCCTTTCGCCTTCCCCCAGCGCCAGGAAGTCCCAGGACCCACCAGGGAAAGCCTAGGTTGGGAAAACTCACCACCACTGGGGAAGTCTCCTTGCTTTGCCCAGGCTGCCGGACTGCTCACACAGCTGGGAAGAGAAGGGAGTCCAGCGCTCCATTCCTTCCGGTGAGATGGAGAACCCCCATCTGCCTTCACCATCTGGCCGTGCCACTATCTTCCAAGGTCCTCCAGGCCTTACCATATGCCGCCCTGCCTCTCTGCCTTGCTGTCCCACAGCACTGTCACCTGACCTACTTATATAACCTAGGGACTCCTGGGTCTTGCCATCTGTCCCACGGCTGAATTTTCTTTTACATGTTATCTCCCCCATTGAGAATGTAAGGTTCTTGAGGGCAGGGCCTGTCTTGCCTTTTTCTATTTGTATCCCCGGTGCTTAGGACAGTGCCCAGCACATTAAGAGTTCAATACATAATTTCAAATTCATTATTATGATGAATAAACTATGAAGTGCCATATACGTGTGAGCTCTTATGATCAAGTTCAGTCAAAAACAAACCAAAAATGATTGGTAAAAATGAGAGAACTGGACTAGATTATCTCGCTCTAAGATTCTATTTTTCCCTTTCCAGAACACAAGAAACAATATCCTTGCCAAGTGACGGGGGAGGGGGAGGGGTTGGGGGGGGGGAGGTTGGAAAGGAGAAGGGGAGAAAGTGGGAAGGAAGAGATGGTGAAGAGTGAAAGGAGGAGGGAGGGAGGAAGCAGGGGTAAAAGCTTCCTGGAATGAAGGAGACAGACTCCAGCCCCTGCCCCCAGAGAGTGAGCAGGCAGAGGTAACCGGCTGTGACAGAGGATAGAGCAGGCAGTCAATTCCATTCAATAAAACTTTGATTGCATATAAGCCTTGCAAATGGGCAGCTCCCCACAGGGACTAGAGCTCTCTGTCTCCCACCTGCCCAGCCTGTAGCCCTTGAGCCAACTCTCCCCCACTCCCCAGGCCCAGGCCAAAGAAGGCCAGGCCCCTGCCAGACCCCAGTCGGCAAAAGGTTAACGCTCCAGGGCAGGTAAGGGCTGAGGGGCAGGTGGGAGGAGGAGAGAGATGGAATCACTTAGCCCTCATTAGTCCAAATTAAAATCAGGAGTGAGATGACAATTACAATTTGCAGTGGGCTAATTGTTTTCCCTCTGAAGCTGATCGCTTCGCAGATTGGGGAAATTAATTGTTGACAGCCCCAGGTGGGTTGGCTTTGAACCTGGCAGAGGAAAGGCAGCTTCTGCCCCACCCCCACCTTCCCTTCCTCTGACTTCCTCATGCCTGGTCTCTTCCTGAACCCCACCTCCTCCCAGGTTGCGTACTACTGAGTGGGAGCTTCAGTGGATAGGCAAGGGCAGGGATGGGAGAACCTGAGCTTGGGTCATGAAATCTGGACTAGGGTTAGCAGTAGGGCAGGTGTGGCTGCTCAGGGACTACTGTCAAAGGGGGTCTCCCTTAGTAACAGCTAGGAGGGGGCCCGCAGACTTATTCTCTGCATAGGGTCTAGTAGGGCCTGAACTCGGATCTGGGTAGGGAAGCCAGCTGGATGACCATCTTTGGGTGACATCAGACTGGCACAGGCTCCTGGGCTTGACATACAGAGCCCCGGTGCCCAGGAACGGAGACCAAGACTGGAGGCAGCATTTGAGGCCTCATCATGCGGTACCTCCCAAGAGATGGCTGAACAAAGCTGGCCAATCACAGATCCCGAGGATGTGATGATGCCTGGGGGGGAGGGGAATCAGCGCTAGATTTTGATACCATGAGTGAATGAGAGAAAGTTAAGCAGACTTCCTCCTTCTGTTCTCTGCTTGATCACCCTGCGTGTCCCCCATCCCACTGAAGACTGGGACAGGAACAAACTATGGTACAACTTGAAGGATTTCCCTGATAGGAGGGGTGACAGACCCTGGGGTGGCTGCTTGTGTCATGTCCTTTTCAAGAGCTCTTCAAAATCACCCGAGGTTTTTATCTGTCTGAGAGGGTACAGTCCTGTCAGGAGGCAGGGGAATGGGTGAAAGGATAATAACCAACATTACTCCTGCATTTTAAGCTTCACTAAGCACTTTCTTCCCAAGGATCCTATGAAACAGGCAGTGTAAGATGTATTATTCCCATTTTACAGATCAGGAAACCAAGGTGCAGAAGAGTTTGAGCGAGCTGTTCAACTAACGGTAATTGTCAGAGCCAGAATTTGAACTCAGGTCTCCCGACCCTAAGTTCAGTCTTTGTATTGCACTTAAAACTATGTTCCTAGGGTTCTTGTTAGCCCTCAAATTTGGATCCTTCCCACTCTGCTCAATGCAAACTCCCCTCCCTCTCCCTCATTGCCTCATCCTGCCTCCTACATCCCTTTTTTTTCGGGGGGGGGGTGAGGCAATTGGGGTTAATTGACTTGCCCAGGGTCACACAGCTAATAAGTGTCAAGTGTCTGAGGTCGGATTTGAACTCAGGTCCTCCTGAATTCAGGGTCAGTGCTCTATCTATTGCACCACCTAGCTGCCCCATCCCTTTCTCCTACATCCTATTCTCCCTCCCCTTCTCAGTCTCACTTGCCCTCTGCCTGAATCCAGGGGTGCTGCAAGTGCCAGGGTGCCGGGTGACACCCCCATCCCTCAGGTGCCTGCTACTGGGGCTGCTTCTCTCCTCTGTGGGATACTGGCATCTCCCCAACCAGCGCACAGCAGGGGATATTTTTCATGACATCTTTAATTAGTGAAACAATTGAGAAAGGGGAGAGGGTAGGATTACAGAAGTAACATTTGCAGGTTTTTTCACAGCTGGTTGAACATAAGGTGCTGAGCCTGGAGAATGACTGAGAGAAAAGGCAGGATCAGGTGTCAGGGCCCTCTCCCTATTTCCCCTTCTGCCACCACTACCCTTTGCCTTTACCCCGACCCCTCACCCGGTCTATCCTGTACCCCACTGTTCAGTCTATTTCCTTCTTCTTCTTCTTCTTCTTTTTTTTTTTTTTTTTGGTGGGGTAATGAGGGTTAAGTGACTTGCCCAGGGTCACACAGCTAGTAAGTGTCAAGTGTCTGAGGCTGGATTTGAACTCAGGTCCTCCTGAATCCAGGGCTGGTGCTTTATCCACTGCACCACCTAGCTGCCTCCCAGTCTATTTCCAAGACAGCACTGGGCTCAGCCCCACCTACAGGTAACACAGAGTTGGGGGCAGGGTAAAGGGGATAAAGGTCACATTTTAACTGTCTGATTATTCAAATGCCTTCCGATCCCTATTATGTAGGAGGTTAAGGAGATGGAAAGGTCCAGTTCCCAGATCAGACAAAAGATGCTCCTGTTTCAGCCTAAATTTAGGTAATAATACTTCTCTACTGGATGAAAAGAACGGGCAGAGGGTGATTTTTGGCATTTAGCAATGGGAACAGTTTGCCATGCTATGCTGGCTTGCAGAACTATGTGACCCCCGGAGACCAGGCTCCTACCCTGGAGGGTCAGGAGGGATGCTCACTCCTGGAACACTGGGTAGTACATCATTCAAAAAGTTACAGAGCTATATGCCATCAAGGGAGTCAAGCGGGAAATTGTGGGAGCCTGGCTTGTAGGGAACCCCTAGGCTGAGCCAGCTGAGTGGGTGCCCAGCTCCTCAGGATGCAGATTTCCCTCTGGTGCCTTTGCTCAATTGTTTCTAACCATCTGCTTTGGCTATGGAGGTAGAACAGGGTAGGCTAAGCACGGAAGGGGTTTGAGTCTCAGGAGGGGCTGATTCCTGAGTCCATCCTTGGGGAGAGGGATCACAAGTAGTTCTGAGAGGCATCAAACCTTCCTCTCTGGTGCCCCAGGCACCTGGAAAAGAGGACGCCCAAAGGAAGCAAGTGGGTACGGTAGGGATAGAGGCCAATGTTGTAGCCAGATGCTGGGAGTGTTTGTCAACTCTTCCTTTCTCAAGTTAGATAGAAGATTGGACGCATTAACAGCCCGACAGGGGTTAAGTATGATAGGAACGGTGGGATAGCTCTGGTGGAACAAAGTAGAGCAAAGGGGATAATGAGAGGCAGAGGTGGTGGCTTTATAGCTGTTGGCTAGCCTGCCTCCAGAGCCAGCCCCGCACTGTGTCAGCAAGGGCGGCAAGAATCCCACACCCCACTCACTCCCAGACCTTCTGACTGAAAGGCAAAACCAACCAACCAACCAACCAACCAACCAAACAAACAAAAAACCCAAAACCCCCCAAAAAGAAAGGCAACCTATGCAGGAAGCTAACACACTTCCTGCAAAATCTAATGAGTCCCCAACAAACCTCTGTCAAAATGTTAATGAACCTCTGGGCAAACCTGGAGGATCCTCCAGCAAAATTGAATAGGCTAATGCAAACAGACCCCCAAAGCAGACACAGGGAAAAGCCAGGGTCCCGGATGTGCCCATGGGTGGCAGGAGGGACTATAGGATGGGACAGAATTTAAACCTCTTAAGCGTTCCTAGCCTTCCATCAAGAGAACAACCTGGCTCTCAGTGACTGGAGGGAAGAGAGAGGAGGATGTCCTTTCACACTGTCCTCTTTAGCTAACTATAAATCTGACCCATTCTTATAGTAATGATAATTAATTGCCATGTATTTTTGCTAGATAAAGGGATTTCCATACTCTTTGTCTTGACCACAACATCATCTGGTTTCCCTGGGTTATAAAGCCACATTTTTGGCACAAAGCCAAATTGCCCCCAGGCATTGAGCATCCCTGAGAGGAAACCCTGCAAAAAGACCGATCCAAAAGCCCTAAGGACCTTGCTTTCTTCCTCGCCTCTCCCAGAGTCCCCTTGGTTCTGTTTTCCTTTAGCTATTCAAAGCAGGAAATGAGGTAGAGGGGGGAATGTTTTCTTCTAACCAAATACAATAGAGAAGGTAGAAATTCAGAATTGTAAGGAATAGTGCAGAGTCCAATGCCAATGCACAAATCCTCTCTGTCCCATTCCTGATTTATGGATGTCCAACATCTCCTTGAATACTTCCAGTCATGGGGTGGGGGGGGGCAGCTAAGTGGCAGTGGATAAAGAACCGGCCCTGGATTCAGGAGGACCTGAGTTCAAATCCATCTCAGACACTTGGCACTTACTAGCTGTGTGCCCCTGGGCTAGTCACTTAACCCTCACTGCCCCACAAAAAAACAAAACCAAACCAAAATACTTCCAGTGATGAGAAGCTCTCTACTTTTTTGTTCCATTGTTGGGCAATCCTAATGAATAGAAACATGCTTCTTTATGTTAAGGCAGCCTAGAACAGTGAATAGAGTGCTGGACCTGGAGTTAGAAAGATCTCTGACCTCTCTGAGTCTCAGGGAAAAATCTCTATGACTAAGTTATAGGAAGGTTGTGATCTTAAAAATCACAGACTTGTGACATACTGAGTCCCATAATTTCCACTCATCTGTCCAGGGAGGAAGGCTACTTTCTCTTTATACATGGCAGTCCTTTATATACTTGAAGAGACCTGTTATTACCATTTCTGATCCTTAATCTTTAAATTCCTTTCCAGCTCTAAATTTTTATGATTCTATCTTTCTCCCTTAGTTGTCGCTTCTCAGGATATGGTAGGTGTTTAATACATGATTGTTAATTGATTTTTAAAAAAAAATCAGTGTTTCTATGCTGTGTTTTTACCTATCTCCATTTATTACCATATTTGCTAGCATACAGTGAGTACTTAATAAATATTTTCTGACCGATGGACTGCCCCATACCATCCTGGTTGCTCTTTTCTGAATGAACCAGAGTTCAAACCAGAGTTTGTCCTCTTAAAAATGAAGCATCCAAAATGTGACTCAATACTACAGCTGACCTCTTTTCTTCTCTGGGTTCTGTCAATAACTGGCTATGTACTCTTGGATAAATCACTTCCTCTTTTTCTGAGTCTCAATTTTCATTTGTTTTTGTTTTTGTTGTGGGGCAATGAGCGTTAAGTGACTTACCCAGGGTCACACAGCTCGTAAGTGTCAAGTGTCTGAGGCCGGATTTGAACTCAGGTCCTCCTGAATCCAGGGCTGGTGCTCTATCCACTGCACTGCCTAGCTGCCCCCCTCAATTTCCTTTTGAACAAGAAGAGGGAAAGTCAGTCTAGACAAGCCCTATGGCCTCTAGAGAAGAGACCCACTATGGTTTCCTTTGACTTTTGGACTGCCTTCTTCTCTTTGGCATCATTCATCCATGTTACAGTTTGACTCAATTGGCACAACTGGTCAGGAATGGTGGTATTTCCTACTGGGTTGGACAGCACCTTTCCCTGACTTTGATCACCATTCTCTCATGACCCTCTTTAAGGGACCAAGCATCTCTCCCATGACTGCAGGAAGAAGCCCAGCACAGCCCATTCTGCTGCTTATGCCAGGGCGTAACAGGCTAGTGGTACACTCTCCACTATGTGACTCTAGACTCACATTCCCCATTACTGTTGACCCATTTGCCATTCACAATAACCATTAACCTATGAGCCCTGGAGAGTACAGGATGATAGAATATTCTCGTACAGACCTTGGGCAGAAACTGCATAGAAAAGAGACACTTCTGTGTTGAGACCCCCAGTCTGGGTATCAGAGCTCTTGGGTGATAGATAATGTAGGTGAAAAGCACTTCCCTGCTTCCCCCTTCAGAAACTCCCAGGGATCATCAGCTATGGCCAGAAGCCGCTGGGCCATGTGCTGGGCGTGATTCAAGTTTTTACGGGTGGAGTTGAGCAGTGCTCACCAGTGACTGGGGAGCCCAAACAAAGGGTTGTAAAATCTTTATCACTTCGGCCCCCGCTCCAGCTCTCATTCACTTTATGGTGCTCATTTGCTGGTGTGGATAGCTTTCCTCCTTTCCATCTCTTGCTCTGTTTCTGGATCTTCCTCAATACTGCTGCCAAACTAATCTTTTGGATGCACAGATCCTGACATGTTGCTCAATCCTCTACTCAGAATCACAAATTGTCTACCAACTAAAGTTCAAACTCCTCAACCTGGCATTCAAGGCCCTCTCAGATCTGACTTTGCCTGGCTTTCTTTTCTCACCCTACTGTCCTTCATGTACATAATGTTCCAGCCCAACTGGGCCACTTCCTATCCCCACTGTTCATGGCACAGGCTTTCTCGCCTCTTTGCTTTTTACTTACATTGCCACATATGCTTCCTCACCTCCTTTCCCCCTGAGTTTCTATTTCCTTCTTTCTTTCTTTCTTTCTTTCTTTCTTTCTTTCTTTCTTTCTTTCTTTCTTTCTTTCTTTCTTTCTTTCTTTCTTTCTTTCTTTCTTTCTTTCTTTCTTTTTTGCTGAGGCAATTGGGGTTAAGTGACTTGCCCAGGGTCACACAGTTATTAAGTGTCAAGTGTCTGAGGCCATATTTGAACTCAGGTCCTTCTGAATCCAGGGCTGGTGCTCTATCCACTGCACCACCTAGCTGCCCCTCTATTCATTTCTTAAAGCCCAACTCAAATGGTACCTCCTTTATGCCTTTCCCCCTCCATTGGTAAGCTCAGTTTGAACTTAAAATAACTCATGTTTGTAGAGCATTTTAAGGTTTTCAAAGTACTTTAGATGCATTATTTTATGCGATAATAACGACAATGACGATGATGATGATAATAGGGGCAGCTAGGTGGCACAGTGGATAAAGCACAGGCCTTGGATTCAGGAGGACCTGAGTTCAAATCTGACCTCAGACACTTGACACACTAGCTGTGTGACCCTGGTCAAGTCACTTAACCTCTGCCTCAGTTACCTCATCTTTAAGTGAGGATAATAATATCACCTACTTCCCAGGATTGTTGTGATGATCAAATGAGGTAACAGTTAGAAAGCCCTTGGCACAATGCCTGGCACACAGTAGGCACTATATAAATGCTAGTTATTATTACTAATATTTATTACCATTATTACCTTATGATCTTAGGTATATCACTTAACCCTTTTCTGCCTCAATTTTCTTAGAAATACTACTAATCCTATGTGACCCTGGGCAAGTCACTTAACCCCCATTGCCCTGCAAAAAAAAAAAAAGAAATACTACTAATCATGTATTATATAAATATATTATTAGAGTACCCACCTCCTGGGATTATTGTGAGGAACAAATGAGGTAACATTTATAAAGTGCTAAGCACAGTGCCTGGTACATAGTAGGCACTACATAAATGCTAGCTGTTATTAATTATTGTTGTTTATACATCACTTAACTGTTTTCTGCCTCAATTTCCTTAGAAATAGTAATAATTGTATAACATATAATTCTATAATAACATAATATATATGTATAATTATAATGTACGATGATAATATAATATAGAATAGATAATATATATAAATACATAAGTAATAATTTTATCATTTATATTATAATAGCACCTATCTTCCGGGTTTATTGTAAGGATCAAATAGATAATATTTGTAGATGGTACTTCCTAAAACTTAAAAGTGCCATATAAATAAATAAATATGGAAAAAGGATTAGGTTTGTTGTTCTTGACTCCAAAGGACAGAGTTAGGAGCAAAGGGCAGAGCTTGCTAAAAACCACATTTAGCTTGATGTCAAGAAAAGCCTCCAAACCATCTGGGCCATCAAACTGTGGTGTGAGTAGTGGGTTCTCTTTCACTGGAAAGTCTTCAAGTACCACCTCTTGCAGATGTTGTAGAGGCCTATTATTGTCTGGACAGGTATGGGTTGGCCTAGATGTTGTCCTTGGAGGTCACTTCCAACTGAGATTCGTTATTTTAGGGTGATAATCTTTCTTGACAACAGGAACTGTTTGCCTTTTTTGTATCCCCAGTACTTAGCACAGGGCCTGACCATCCAATAAATGTTTATTAACTGACTCACTACTTCCTACCACTTTATGGCACTTATTATGTATTCTTTTATAGAATACTTATTTGTAGATTTTATATCCTATTTCTAGACTGTAAGTTTCTCATGGCCCACATCTCACCTCAACTTTGTATCTTCCCCAGAACCCTGGGCAAATCACTTAATCCTGTTTGCCTCAGTTTCCTCATCTATAAAATGAACTGGAGGAGGAAATGGCAAATGACTCCAGCATCTAGCCATAAAAACTCCAAAAGGGTCTTGAAGAGTTGGAAAGGACTGAAAAATTACTCAACAACAACAACAACCATAACAACAACAGGGCCTGGAACAAGGCTATGTACAAAGCATGTGCTAAATAAATATTTGTTTAAATTTTTTTTCTGGGGCAGTGAGGGTTAAGTGACTTGCCTAGGGTCACACAGCTAGTGTCAAGTATCTGAGGCTGGATTTGAACTCAGGTCCTCCTGAATCCAGGGCTTGTGCTTTATCCACTCTGCCACCGAGCTGCCCCTGTTTAATTTCTTTATCTATGCATTCCATCGTCCCTGAATTTCTTCTTTTTGTCTTTGCTTCTCCTGGTTTTCTTTCTCCCTTTGTTCCTTTCTCTGTACTCACTCTTTTCTTTCTTGTTCCCTTTTTCTAATTCCCTTAATTCAGTGAATGTACTTATTAACCGCCTACTATATAGAAAGTACTATAGGTGTGCTTTAAGAGACATAAAGATTAATAAGATACAGTCTTTGACCTCAAATAATTTACAATCTAGTAAGAGGAAAATGTCACATATGCAAATATTTACATATGTTAGGATGTAATAAAGACCGTAAGAGATCCAAATTTAGTACTCAGGAAGAGAAAAGTCCTGTTCTTTCCTTCCCATTTCCCTCCTCTTCCTTTTTAAAATATTTCTCTACCACCTCGCCCTGTCCCTTACTCTCTGTCTGCTCTGTCTCTGTATCTTGTCCCTTCTGGCTTTTTATCTCTTCTCTTTTCTGCCTCTCTCTTTCTGTTCCTTTTCTCTCTCCTTTGTACATTTTTCTTCTTTCTTGAGCTTTCTTTCCCTCTCTGTCTTCTTCTTTCTGTCCCTTTGTTTCTCTCCTTTTCTACATCTCTTTCCCTTCCTGTCCCTTTTAAAAATTTCTCCTCCTTTCTACCTATCCCCTTTTCTATATTTCCCTACTAATCCTCCTTTTCTTTAGATCTCTTTCCCTCTCAGTCTGTTTTTTTCCATTTCTTTCTCTGTATCTCTTTTCCCCTCTGTCCTTTTCTTTCTTGTCTATTTCTGGTCCATTTTGCCCCTCTACATCTCTTTCCTCTTCTACTGCTTTCTCTCTCTCTCTCTCTCTCTCTCTCTTTCTCTTTCTCTCTCTCTCCCTCTCTCTCTCTTCCTTTCTGTTGTTCCACCCTTTCCATCGCTCTCATCATTCAAGTCACTCCTTGCCTTTTGCCCTTTGAAGTATCTCTGTCACTATGGAAACCAGCTCCCTGGTTGAAATCAGGCCCAGCAACATCCACAATTGTTCCATCAAAGTTGATTCTGACTTTGGTAATAGGCAGTGAGAGGTCCCAGAGGAGGGCAACCTTAACCCTATTTGTAGCATAAATACAGTCACTAGCACACCCTACTGTAAACCCTTATGACCTGTATTCATATCCTGCCTTCCTAACTTACTATCTGTGTGACCCTGTGCAAGTCATTTAACTTTTCAGAACCTCAGTTTCCTTATCTAGAAAATGGGGATAACAACACTTGCATTATATTATATATACTATGTGTTATATATACTAATTGCATGCTTTATTGCATATTCTATTTTATATATAACAATACTTGAATATTCTATTCTGTTATATCCTGGAAAGGTTTAATATGAAGAAAGCATGTTGTAAAGTGATATGTATATGTGAATGGCCTAAAAAATACCATCAGGGAGATGAATGAATGGGAAGAAAAAAAAGTTGGCATGGCCATGTAGCTGGAGAGGAAGATGAACTGTGTGTTCCACTGGTATCTACCCCAAAGTCAAGAGATCTAAAGGGGGGGGGGCAGTCCATTGGCTGTCTGCCCTCATTTCCCCTCTTTCTGTGGTCAATTTATAGCAAGATCCAGACAAGAGTAGAACTGTAGGGGCAGGATAGGTCAGCTGTAATCTATACTTTTTAGAAAGGTGTACCCATGTCAATGCCAAAGGGGCAGCTAGGTGGCACAGTGGATAGAACACTGGCCCTGAAGTCAGGAGGACTTGAGTTCAAATGTCACCTCAGACACTTACTAACTGTGTGGCCCTGTACAAGTCACTTAACCCCAATTGCCTTAAACATTCAAGGACATTTCCAATTGTCCTGATGTATATCTTGCCACTGGACCGAGATGTCACTGGAGAACAGAATGAGGTTGGTGCCTTGCACAGGCCTTCCCTCACTTAAATCCAATTCAGTGCAAGTCATGACATCACCCTGATGTCAGGGTCCTCTTCGAGGATGAAGGACAAACAACAACCCATGTTAAAGCTATTACTGTTGTTGTTGTTGTTATGTATCTGCTATTACAGGCACCTTGTAAGGGGAGGGAGAAGGGAAGGAAAGGCATAGGAAGGGTCTGGTGATGTATGCCCGAATCTGTTCCTAAGGTCTCCAAACTCAAACCACATTGATTCACAACTCATGACACCCATAAACATCCCCTGGTATCCCTGGGAAAGGGCAGAAAGAAAAAGAATTCTTGAGCCAATAAAATGTCAGCTCTCATTGGAGCAGATAATCCCAAACAATGGATAATCCAAAAGTCATTTATATTTGGCTTTGGAATACATCATGGGATAATTTTTACAGCATACTTACCTTCCTAATCCTATTTAGTTCAGGTTGACATTAAATCAACTTTGTATTTACTGATTTAAGTATTGCTAAGGCCGTTAGAGAAGTGGTCTGGATCTGCCTGACTCTACTACTTCCAGTTCTAAGGAGACCTTTGGACTTGGAGACCTAGAACTCCTGAGGGGTGTAATAGATAGAGTGCTGGACCTGGAATCAGGAAGACCTGGGTTGGACTCCTGCATCAGACACTGACTAGTTGTATGACCCTAGGCAAGTCACTTAACTTCCCTCAGACTCTATTTCCTCATCTGTGAAATGCACACAATCATGGCACCTACTTCCCAAGGTGGTTGTGAGGATTAGATGAGATAAAATTCATAAAGTGCTTTGCACACCTTAAAGAGTTACATGAATGCTAGTTAATATTCTCTATTAGCCCTAGTCCTGATTGCCCACCCTGAATAAATTAATTGATGTTTGTAAAGTAACTTGAAAACCTTGGCTGCAGATGGCAACCAATGTCTCTTTCCTGCTGGCTCAGCTAGCTGTCTGTTCTCCTGGAGCGCCTGTGGGAAGGATGGAGGGGTTCCAGCTATCTGACTGTGAGCCTCCTCTCTCTCACAGTCTAGTTTTTATTGGAGTTCAGGTTCTAACATAACATTTGTGTTCACTCTCTCTACCTCCCAGCCTCTCCATCGTCCAACCAACTCTTCAGCAATGAACCACCTTTGGCTGTTTCCCCTCTGTCTCTATCTCTGCCCTTCCTACCTCATTCTCTAACGTTGTATCTCTCTAGTTCTCTGTCATTGATCTCTTTCCCCAGTTTGGTCTCTTCCATCTCGTTCCTTTCTTTCAACTTTTAGATCTAATTCTTTTCCATTCTGTTTTCCCTCTCATTACTTATCTGCCTTTTCTCTCTTTTCTTTCATCCTCTTTCACCTCTTTCGTTTCCTCACTTTATGTTCATCTCTCTTTTTGTTATCTTTTTAATTCTTCCTTTTTTGGGGGGGCTCTTTTTGAACTTGAATTCAAATCCAGTCTCGGATCCTTCTTAGCTGTGTGACTGTGGACAAGTCACTTGACCTTTCTCAGCCTCACTTTCTTCATTTGTAAAATGGGTATAATAACACCACCCAAATCCCAGAGTTTCCATAAGGATAAAACAAGATAATATTTGTAAAGTATTTTGCAAAACTTAAAGCACTATATAAATGATTATTTATATAGCTATTTGATACTACTTAATATATAATGTAATGTACAATTATATAATGTTGTTGTTGTTTGGTCATGTCTGACTCTTCATGACCCCATTTGGGGTTTTCTTGGCAGAGATACTGGACTGGTTTTCCATTTCCTTCTCCAGCTCATTTTACAGATGAGGAAAGTGAAGCAAGCAGGGTTAAGGGACTTGTCGAGGGTCTCACAGCTAGCAAGTGTCTGAGGCCAGATTTGAGCTCAGAAGGATGTCTTTCCTGACTCCGATGTCCTGTATGTATGTCTATGTGTGTGCATATATACGTACACACCTATTTGCCCAATATGTATATATGTAATATCTTATTATAGTATAACAATATATTATCTTATTGTAGTATAATAAAATAATATAGTACGTATGTATAATATAAATGTTATATAGTATATAATACAAACCAACATTATATAATATTATATTGTAATGTTATATATATATATATATATATATATATATATATATAATTTTTTTTTGGCGGGGCAATGGGGGTTAAGTGACTTGCCCAGGGTCACACAGCTAGTAAGTGTCAAGTGTCTGAGGCCAGATTTGAACTCAGGAACTCCTGAATCCAGGGCCGGTGCTTTATCCACTGCACCACCTAGCCGCCCCCGTGTAATATTATATATTATATAACAATATACTTTGTACATATAGCTATTTAATACTAGCTGTTATTATTATCACATGCATATACACATATATGAATACAGACTCAGCCCCCTACCCCTCCCAAGTCCCACTGGCCCTGTAGGTCCTTCTACTTTGCCTTGAGGTTGGATTGCAGCAGTATTTGCCTATCAGGATATTATCTTCAACTTTAGGCCAGAGGCAAGAACCAGGCCCAAATGAGCAGACTGGCAGTAGCAAGACTTGGTGCTGGGTTTGACACCTTCCACTGTGGCATAGTATATACAAGCTTGTCAGTAGTGATTTTCTTCTCTTTTGTCTTTCTGTGACTTAAATTGAACTCTTTAGTATGGCCTGAGCTTGAACTCATAAGCAGTCCACAAATAGATCTTGGGATCTATTTGGATTCAGAGCTTGAAGGGGCCTTCGAGCCCACTTAGTTCTATCAACACCTTCCTTTTAAAATCAGGAAACTAAAGGTCAAGGTCATACAGGTAGGAAAATAGCAGAGTGGATTGGACACCAGAGATGATGCTGGATGTTGCCCACAGGAGTAATTCAGAAAGGGATGTCTAAGCACTTTTTGAGAAGTTTGGTTATTGACATAATCCATTTGGGGTACCATGTGTTCCTGACTCTCTGTGTAATAAAGAAGAGGATATACTTAGTGCTTGTCCACATGTGAATTCATGAGCAGCACATCAAAGTGTGCCATATATGAGGGTCTCTTTGATTGGCTGAGGATGGTTTTAAAAATTTATTTATTTTTTGAAGCTGGTTCCTCCCCCCCCCCTTTTTGTTTGTTTTGTTTTGTGATGCAATTGGGGTTAAGTGACTTGCCCTGGGTCACATAACTAGTAAATGTCAAGTGTCTGAGGCCACATTTGAATTCAGGTCCTCCTGACTCCAGGGCCACCTAGCTGCCTCGAGGCTGGTTTTTAATGGACAAATGAACCACAAGTAGGTTATTGCCCAAGGGGCCAGAAGGGTAGAGCCAACCTAATCCAGAGCATCCTTGGGTAAAGAAATAAGTAGCCTTCCCAACCAGGAGGATTGCTCTCATCCATACCTCTTCTAGTTAAAGGAGGCAAATAGATTATGTCAGCAAGTTCAAGGGTGGCCAGCTCTGCCTGAGTAGGAGGGTTTTTCACAGTAAAATCCTTTGCACCCCTTTTCCTTATTTTAAAATGTTCCCTATAAATAAATCCTGGGGGGGGGGAAAGCACCCTTGAACTTGAGATCATGTGGAATCAAAAGACAGAGAAGAAAAGGGTGGTGGCAAAAGTCTGGGAAGAGCAGGGTAAGTCCCAGAGAGGTGCAGAATATTTGGCTCAGGGCTCTGAGCCAAAAACAGTTGGGAAGAAGGAGCTCTGGGGTAGGTCTATACTCTTTTAGGACAGATCTGGTCTATCAGTGCCTAGAAAAAGTCTGGTAGAGTCCAGAGAAGTGAGCAAATACCATCCATTTATGACATTATTTTATATTAGAAGCAGCTAGATGATGCAGTGGATAGAGTACTAAAAAGTCAGTGAGATCTGACTTCCAATGCAGTTTCAGATACTTACTAGCTGTGTGACCCTGGGCAAGTCACTTAACCTCTGTTTGTAAAATGGAAATGATAACATCAGCTACATCCCAGGGGAGGATTAAATGCCATGAGGATTAAATGAGATATTTGTAAAGGGCGTTTGGCACATAGTAGGTACCTAATAAATGTTTATTCTCTTCCCTCTTATACATAATATTTTTGGATGGGACTTGTGATTTCATCAGTGGAGGGAGCTTCTTCTACAATACAGGGTAGGGCTTTCTTGGGCAATTAATTGTCCTAGAGAGTTTCCATGGGCATCTGGAGATTGCTCATAGTCCTAGTTATGTCAGAGGCAGTACCTGACTATCCAGGAATGGGGAGAGTGTACAACAGCAGGGGTGGGGAGGAGTTTCTGAAGCCTTAAGGAGTAGCTATACAGACACGGTGCACAGCGCCATCCTCCCTGGGCACAGGAGAGGAATGAGAAGGCAGAAGACGCCAGCAATGTCAGAAGCGAGAGAGCACCAGTCCAGGGCCAGACCACTGGGGTCATCAATAAGTGGGAATGGAGACTTGGGTAAAACCGAGGAGCTTAGTGAGCCAGTGGTGTTAAAGGGGTTAAACATCAGCAGGAGGGTGAGCATCAGAGCTTATCATCAGCCGAGAGGAATCCGGCATCTCTCTAATTAAGGATCACTCACTCTCCCTGATTCTCACCTCCAGTCCTTGCCTCCTAGCCTGGGCTTCCTCTCAGGGCTGTGGGAAGCTCCTGGGACTCCCGCAGAGGCAGAATTATAGATGAGAGGCTAATGACTCCACTGGGAGCAGGAGGCTGGGTCGACCCGCACCACTCATTGGGCACCTGCTGCTTTAAAGAGGGAGCCAGAGGAAGCAGGCCCAGGCTGAGGGTGTGGCTGGTCGGCCTGTGGTCCTCCACTAAATGCTGGAGGGAGGCAGGATGCTTTTGAAAACACAAACAAATCCCCCCACCCCCACCCCTTTTTGGATGCAGGCTTCCATGACTCCAGTGAAATCTGATTCAAAGCCCTGTCACCCTCTCCCGGGTGTCTCCTCCCGAGGTGGGAAATGGATCTAGTGTCCTACTAAATCAGAGATCCCACCCACCATTTTATAGGAGGAGGGAACAGGCCTGGAGAATTGTCCAAGGTCACAAGGAAGGAATCAATCAACCAAAGGACAAGCATTTAGTAAATGCCTACTGTGTCCTAGACGTTAGGGATGAATCAAAGACAAAGAATGAAACAACTGGGATAAGAGAGATGGTTTGGGGATGCAACTGTAAAAATCTGCCCAGGGGCTGAGCTGGATAAATGGGCCTCAGATGAGGGAAAAACAGAAGCCCAGAGAGGGTGAATGATTCGACAGAGATAATAAATAACTCTTATTTATACAAAGCTTTGAAGTATCCTGGGTTCTTTATATACATGATCTCATATGACCTTCAAAACAGCTCTGGGAGCCCAGGGATGTTAGTTATTCCCATTTCAGAGGAGGGAGGGGAAACTGAGGTTGTAAAGGGTTAAGTGATTTACCCACTGTCTCACAGTAAGTATCTAAGACAGGACGTGAACCCAGGTCTTTTTGACTGCAAGTCCCACATAATCAAGTCAACAAGCATTTGTTAAAGCTAACAAAAGGACAGTCCCTGTTCTCTAAAACTTATATTCTTTTTTTCTCATTTTTAAACTTAAAAAATGTCAATTATCAAGCACATATTTTTCTTCCTCCCACTCCCCCCCACCCTACAGGAAAAAAGAAGAAAAACAAAATCCTTGTAACAAATTCCCATATTGGCAATGTCCAAAAATGTGTCTAGGAGTTTATATTCAAATGGGGCAGAAAACATGTAAACAATTTGTTAATTATAAGAAATAAGACATATATATTTATATATGCATGCATATATATTCAGTTGTTTCAGTCATGTCCAACTCTTCATGACCTCATTTGGTGTTTTCTTGGCAAAGATATTGGAGTGATTTGCCATTTCCTTCTCCAGCTCATTTTACAGATGAGGAACTGAGGTCAACAGGATTAAGTGACTTGCCCAGGGTCACACAGCTAGTAAGTGTCTGGGGTTGGATCTGAAATCAGTTCTTCTTGACTTCAGGCCAGACACTCTTTCCACTGAGTCATCTAGCTGCCCTATGTGTACATACACATATACAACATATATAGCCTATTACATTGTATGTAAATATGTACAGGGTATAAGTAAATCTGAAAGGGAAAGAAGGTAATAGCAGCTGGGTTTTGGGGGACACAGTTAGAAACCCTGAAAAGGCCTCCCTCTGAAGGTAGACTTTGATGTGAACCTTGGAGCAAGCTAGGAAAACCAAGGTGATGAAGAAGAATATTTCCACATTAGGGGAAAGACCACCAGTGCAAAGGCCAGGTGGTGGGAGATGGAATATGGTGTTGGAGATATTACAAATAGGCCAATGCCCATGAATCTTTTTTTTGGTGAGGCAATGAGGGTTAAGTGACTTGCCCAGGGTCACACAGCTAGTAAGTGTCAAGTGTCTGAGGCTGGATTTGAACTCAGGTCCTCCTGAATCCAGGGCTGATGCTTTATCCACTGTGCCACCGAGCTGCCCCGATGCCCATGAATCTTAGTGTGTAGAGGGAAGTGACTGAATAGCTAGGAAGGAGCCACGTTATAGAGAGCTCTGAATGCCCTTAAAGAGGGCTTTATATTTGATCTGGAGGTGATAGGAAGCCACTGGAGGCTGCTGATCAGGGGAGTGATAAGGCAAGACCTACACTTTAAGAAAAATAACCCTGTAAGTTGTGAAGATACTGATCAACATTCGAAGAGAGATTTCCCTAACTTAAGAGAGTTCTAGTGCCTATTCCAAGTCCTCTTCTTCCCTTTTTCCTCCCCAGAGCTCCTGGCTTCCTTTCCCAGATGGGAAGCAGACCCATTCATTTCAATCAGCCCTTGTTGCAAGTCATGCCCTATTAGACTTTCTCTAGGATAACCACTGGGCTCAACAGAGGCTTTGGGAAAGAGCTCTGACTCAAGTCATGAAGGAGATCTCTGACTGGTCCCTTGGGGCCTCTGCCAAAGGGCTCCATGGTACACCTCCCTGCTGCAGGGTTCTTGTCAGCAAGGTGGGTCATGAGAATCCCAAGGTGGGTGGGTGGTCTGCCTTGAGGTTCATCTTTCCACATATTGTTGGTTAAGTACAGACATTTCCAACTTGTTTTGGTGCCCCTATCAACTTGGCTTCATTATTTTCCCTCTTCAATAGGAAAGAAATAAATTCTAGAATTTTCCATGCATATGCACAAAATAAATAAAATAAAAGATTAACTGGATATCTTTTTAAGGACTCATGGAAGCACTAGGCTATATAAATCAATTTAGGCCAAGTTTTATAACTTCGTTGACTGCAAATCAATTTTTTTTTTTTTTTTTTTTTTTTGGTGAGGCAATTGGGGTTAAGTGACTTGCCTAGGGTCACACAGCTAGTAAGTGTTAAGTGTCTGAGGCCGGATTTGAACTCAGGTCCTCCTGACTCCAGGGCCTGTTCTCTATCCACTGCACCATCTAGCTGCCCCGCAAATCAATTTTTAAAAACTAAATCAAAATAATTCTCATACTCTGTTGATAAGCTTCTCTTTGGGGAGGGGATGTAATGCACACTCCAGTCTGGGAACTGCTAGTCTAGTGAGGTTGGTGACCTTGCACTGCCCTCCCTCACTTAAATTGAATTCAGTGCAAGTCATGACATCACCCCAATGTTGTGGTCCTCTTTGAAAATGAAAGACAAATAACAACAACTAGGCCTCAGTCTCTTCACCTGTAAAATGAGGGGACTGGACTAGATGACTTCTGAATCTCTGATCCTGTGAAATCTTGACTTCCTTCAAGGCTCCGCTCAGGTTCTATGACCTTTCCTGATTTTCCCAACTGAGTCGACTCTTTTGAGTGACTACACTCTAGCCTGTTTTTCAGATATTTACATACAATGACTTATTCCCCTCTCAGCTAGACTGTAAGCAATGGGAGTATATTGATTCATTGACTTAAAGCTGCCCAGGTTTCCCCAGGCTGGGAGGTATGTGAACAAGTGCCTGCTAGGAGACCCACCAAGAGCCAAGGCCCTGTCCCCACTGCTGCTGTCACTGGCAGCCTCGCTGGTCATTCTGGACTGTTTTTTCTCCCTTTATCAATGAAATCACAGGTCCAGTGCCTATGCCAGTCCTGTCTCTAACATACCCCTCTTCCACTGTCCAATCAGCTGGATGTCATGGTGGACAGATTAGTGTAGTTAAAGTTAGGAAGATACGAGTCTGAATCTCGCTTTGGACATCTGAGAGCTAAGTGTGCTTTTGGGCAAGTCGACTAGCCTTTATTGGCCTCAATAGTCTTAATATGTAAAATGGGGGGTAATAATAGCCCTTATAGGTTGTTCTGAGGATCAAATGAGGTAATACACAGAAACACAACTCACACACACACACACACACACAAGCACATACACATAGAACATTTTGTAAACCTTGAGGCACTATAGATATATTAGCTATTGTTATTAACTTTACTAATATCCATATTATTCTACCTCCGAAGTTTTCCCACATCCATCCTCTCTTCTCTCCTCCCCTCCCACTAGCCCAATTTCAGCCTTTATCATTTCTCATCTGGACTCCCCAGTGGTTTGACTAGCTTCTCTCTTTTCTGAGTCTTCCTTCACACAAATATGAAAATAATCTTTCTAGGTCTAATGCTTCCCAGGTCTGATCAGGCCACTCCCCTGCTTAAAACCCTTCAGTAGCTCCCTATTGCCTACAGGATAAATTATGAGCTCCTGATATGGGCATGCTAGTGCCTCCAAGCCACCTTTCTAGCCTTATTTCCCATAATGCCTCTGCATGGACTCCAGTCAAACTGGGATACTTGTTATTCCTGCTTTCTGCCTATGCATTATATACCCTGACTGTCTCCCTCCTCATTGCTGTCTACTGGAATTCTTCTCTTCATGTGTCACCTCCCTCTGGGAATTCTTCCCCCATCCTCTCCATTAGACTAAGCTCTCCCTTTTCAAATCTTTATGGTACCTTCTGTCTAAATGTCTCCATTGTCCTTATCACATTTTACCTTGTATCAGTTATTTGTGCACACCTTACACCCTCCTGATGATACTGTAAGCACCTGGTGGACACAGACTATATTATCATGGGATCAGGAAACTTAGGGGCTATCACACCCAGCATATTCATTTTACAAATGAAGAAACTGAGGCATACAGAGGTTAACTGATTTGCCCAGGGTCACACACTAATAAGCGTCTGAGATAGTATTTGAACCCATATCTTCCTAACTCTGAGTCCCAGCACGATACCATATTGCTTCTACATTGTTTTTGGTCTTTGAATTCCTAGTACCTAGCATGACCAACATAGTGGGTGCCTCATGATTGCTTGCTAAATCTAGCTGGCCATCTGGAGGTTCAAGGCTGGGACGCTGATTAACCTTCTCTGCAGGTATCTGTATCTGCCCATACTTTGGATACTGCCAGGAGAGAGTCCAAAGAATGGTTCCCTTCCAATCACTTAATCTCACTTGGCTCTCAACACCTTTAGTGGGAGAACTTCCAATAGCTCTACCAATCCCCCTTAATGAAGCCTCCTGAGACTCCCCCTCCCTCCCTTCCTCTGCCCAGAGGTAATAGATCCCCCCCTCCTTGTCTCTTGTGGTTGGACCAACACAGTCTGGGATGGGATTTGGAAAGAAACGAAGGAGGTCTGGAAAGACTTCTGTTGTATATTTTGACAAAATAAGCCATGCAAATTAAATGTAAATGATATTCAAATAAGCATATATCAATTTGGAATCAATTGCTTTGGGCATTTTGGATAATAAGACTGCAGTCCTGACATGTTATCATGATGAATTCAGTACAAAGATTTATTAAATTCTTTCTACATGCAGATGTTAGGGATACAAAGATGAAACAAGACCTAGTGCCTGCCCTTGAGGGGCTTACAATCTAGTAGGCAGCATGGTGAAGTATATAGACAGTGAGCTTGGAATCAGGAGGAACTGGGTTCAATTCCTGCCTCAGATACTTGCTAGTCATGCAACCCTAGGCAAATCAATTAACTTCTCTGAGCCTCAGCTTCTTCATTTGAAATTGAGGGGTAGTACTGTGATGCCTTCTAAAGTTTTTTCCAGTTCTAAATATAACAATAACTACAGCACATGTTTTCATCTAACTATAGAAGAGGTATGGAGGGGTGGGTACACATGATTGACCTGAGAAGGCAAAAGAGGCTTCATGCAGGACACAACACTCAGCTGGGCTTTGAAGGAAATATTTACTTTGACTGCACTTCTAACTTTTGTTGGAGGCAGAAGGGTTGAATGACTGGCCCAGGGTCACACAACCAGGAAGTGTATGAAGCAAGATTTAAACCCCGATCTTTCTAACTCCAAGTACCAGCATGATACCCTTTTGCTTCTTTATTGTTTTTGGTCTTTGCATTCCCAGTACCTCCCAGTCTCAGGAGGCTTTATTAAGGAGGATTGGTAGAGCTGCTGGAGAGTCAAGTGAGATTCCATGATTGGGAGGAAGCTATTATTTGGACTCTCTCCTAGGCTCTTCCCAATTCTCCACACAAAGTTGGGGGCACAGACAATAGGATAGAAACTTTGGATGTGGAATATTCCTGTTTCCCAATAGGATGTAGGATTACAAGCCAATACTGACATAAGGGTAACTGTTATGTTGGTAAACATGATAACTAAAAAAAGTTAATGAATAACAAAGTGCTGTGTAAAACTTAAAATGAGATGTGAATTATCATTACTAATAACAGCATTATTAGTATTAAAGGATAAAGCCTAGACTTATGATTTTATTGGTATAGAGGACTCCCAGATGAGGAAACTCTCTTCATCAGTGTGTCAGCAGTTTCTTTGCAACTTATAATCTTAGAGAGCTGCCTATACTTACACTGAGACAATAAGTGACCTGCCCAGGGTCGAATGGTTAGTATATATCAGAGATGGGACTTGAACTCAGATCTTCCTGGCTCTGAGGCTAATTATAGACACCAATAATAAATAAATATTTAGTTTAGTTGTCTCCCTGAGGCTCCATCACTAGATATTTACTAACTCAGATACCCAAAATTATGTCTCCTCCTCCCTCAATGAGTGAGAGAAAACTCACTGAAACTTCCACTTCTATCATCATAGGAATCTTAAGGGTCAAACTGTATTCTTCTTCTTCTTTTGGTGAGGCAATTGGGGTTAAGTGACTTGCCTAGAGTCACACAGCTAGTGTCAAGTGTCTGAGGCCAAATTTGAACTCAGGTCCTCCTGAATCCAGGGCTGATGCTTTATCCACTGCACCACCTAGCTGCCCCAGGTATTCTCCTTCTAATGCTAAGCAAATCTCTGCCTCCTCCTCTCAATCCCTATGATTCTGCACTGCCCTATGCCTAGGAGAAAACCCCCTCCCTCTGCTGCCACTCTGCCCTCATATACCCATCCATTTCAGTCTTACTCATCCCTTATTAAAGTCCCCATTCTATTTTTCCTTTGCTCACTGTGCCAACTGATAATCTCACTTGTCTCATTATTGTCCTCCCCTTCATCCTAAACCTCTTATCACATTCTTTCCAACTCCTTGCACTTTGGCAAACCTGGCTTTCCCCAGAAGACCCTGAATTCCAAGCCACCTTTTCCAATACTAAGTGTAGCTTTTCTCATTCTCTTCAGGACCTCTACTCCCCACTCCCAACCCCCAACAACATTAGACTAGGAAGAGATGTAAACATACTCTTTATTCCTCATTGCTCCTTCTAGACCCGCCATTTATCTATCTTACCCTATCCCGATTATAGATATTTACAATCCCTCACCTTCCCCTCAAGGTAAATTGCTCCCTTTTCTCAATGAGTTTGGTGACTAAGCGGCTCACAGTCTTCATCAGTAGTCCAGCTCTGTCCTCATACTTGGGGTCTTCAATAAAATGTTGGTCTGTCAAAACCCCAGCTTCCTAATTCATTCATCTCTTCAACTCCCATTCCCTGCATTTCCATCTATGTTAGTCACCCACAGTGACAGTCATATCCATGCTTTCACCATCATTCCTAAGTAGTCTACCTTTATGATCAAGAACCCCGAAATTCCTCTGATTACAAATTCCTATACTACTCCTCTACCCTAGTTCTTCAGTTCTATCTCCCAGTGCTTCAGTGTACTCAGTTCCTATGTCAGAATCTTCAACTTCAACTCAGCTACACACAAGGATGGTCACAATCTTGGCCACCCCAAATAAATTCACTTTCATAATTAAGAACTCTGAAAATCCCTTATTTGATCACAACTTATTGTTCCATCCTTGTCTTATTCTTCCCACTGTACATCACCTATCCAATCTCTCTGGCCACCTTAAATCTATTCTTTGTCCTTTACAGACCCCAGTTTTTCTACTCATTGCTTTCTCAGTCTTCCCCCATCCTGTTCTTCCTCATCTTTCTCCCTTCACAGTCTTGACCCTGAGGTCTCATTCAATCATACACTGTCTCTTGCTCTTCAAGGCTTCCCATGCCTTGTCAAACCCCAACCAGGGGCTACCTTTCCCATTTGCCTTGCCTGCCTGATCCTGAACATTTGTGGAAGAAGTCATGCCATGACAACTGGGTCTACTACAAATGTTATATGATCTCAACTGGACCCTCACTATTGCAGGGCAACCCTTTTATTATTCCTTGATTGCCTTCCTGTCACATTCCTCACAGATGTTCCAAAACTTGTCTCTCCCTAAGCTTCCTACACCAGCCTCCCCTTACCCCTCTCTCTCCTTAGCAGAAGGTTCCACCTATACTTTACTGAGAAAAAGGTTATCCATTGGAATCTTCCCTGCCTCCCGCAGTCTATACCTCAAAATCATTCAACACATCCTCTGTTCTCTTCTTTCTTTCAGGAAAGGATTGGTTTGACCTTGACAAGGTCAACCCAACTACCTGTGCTCTTGTTTCCATCTTTTCCCATCTCCTCCAAGAGTTTGCTTTTTTGGTCATTTTTATTTCTTATCTTAATTCTCTTTTTATCTACTGATACACTCCCTGCTTTCTATAAACATATCCAGGTTCTCTCTTATCCTTAAAGAACCTCTACTTGACCCTGCCATTCCCTTGATCTATTGGCCCATTTCTTCTCTTTCATAGGCAAACTCATTCTCCATGTTCTACCCTTAACCCACAGGTAGCATACAAGGCTCTTCTCTCTATGTATTCTCATCTACATGATATCTTCAGATCCCATCAGTTCTATTATCTCTATGCAGATAACTCTTAAGCTACAAATCTAGTCCTCACTTTTTCCCTGAACTCCACTTTTTCATCCTCACCTGACTACTAAACATCTTCATCTAGATGTCCCATAGTTATCTCAAACTGAAATTAGCCAACACGGAACTCATTATATTTCCCCCTAAAGTTGCTACTCCTACAAACTGAGGACAGGGTCTATTTCATTTTTGTCTTTATATCTAGAGTCCCTAGAAGAGTTTCTGGAATACAGTAGGTGCTTAATAAATGCTTGTTGAAGTCAATTTGAAAGCTCAGGACAGGTGATCTTCCCATAGGAAGTCCTTCATCTCCCAAGTTGTTAGTGCTCTATAACTCCTCACATTATCTTCTTTTTACTTCATGTAGTTTCCTTAGTAGAGTGTAAACTCCTTGAGGGCAAGGCCTATTTTTCATTTTTGTCTTTGAATCCCCAGAACTTAGCACAGTGATTTTGTACATAGGAAATGCATAATAGATTCTCACTGAATTTAATTTAATTATAAGCCCCAGAGCTGGGTACTGGGGAGATAGGGAAGTACAAGACACACTCAAAAAGTTTAGTTTTTAGTTTGGTTTAGTTTTAGTTTTGGGGAAGCAGAACATATGCATAGTGTGGAAATTTATTTTGATTTGGGGACCCTACCTTTAGGCTGTGTGGGCCCCTCCCACACAGAAGAGACCCTGAGGGCCTAAGGCTTTCTGATCTCAGCCAAAAGGTAGGGTCCCCAAATCAAAATAAATTTCCACAATAGAAAGAGAAGAAAGCATGGAAGGCAGTACATGTTGATTCCATAGTGGTTGAATTCCATAGTAATTTAATAAGGGCTACAGGAATTCAGAAGTAATAGTGATCACCGAACTGGGCATTCTCAGAATACCTCTTAGAAGAGGCAGGATCAGATCAGGGCATTGTTGTTGTTGTTGTTGTTTGTCCTTCATTTTCTTTCTTTCTTTCTTTCTTTCTTTCTTTCTTTCTTTCTTTCTTTCTTTCTTTCTTTCTTTCTTTCTTTCTTTCTTTCTTTCTTTCTTTCTTTTTCTTTCTTTCTTTTTTTAGTTAAGTGACTTGTCCAGGGTCATACAGCTAGTAAGTGTCACGTGTCTGAGGCCAGATTTGAACTCAGGTACTCCTGAATACAGAGCTGGTGCTTTATCCACTGCACAACCTAGCTGCCCCTTGTCCTTCATTTTCTTTTTTTGTTGTTTTTTGTTTTGCTTTGTTTTCACGAGGCAATGAGGGTTAAGTGACTTGCCTGGGGTCACACAGCTAGTAAGTGTCAAGTGTCTGAGGTCGGATTTGAACTCAGGTCCTCCTGAATCCAGGGCCGGTGCTCTATCCACTGCGCCACCTAGTTGCCCCCTTGTCCTTCATTTTCAAAGAGGACCGTTAGGGTCTTAAAGAAAAGGAAGGACTTGGGGGCAGCTAGGTGGCGTAGTAGATAAAGCATTAGCCCTGGATTCAGAAGGACCTGAGTTCAAATCCGGCCTCAGACACTTGACACTTACTAGCTGTGTGACCCCGGGCAAGTCACTTGACCCCCACTGCCCCACAACCCCCCCCAAAAAAAACCCCCAAAACCCAAAAAAACCAATCCGACCTCAGACACTTGACACTTACTAGCTGTGTGACCCTGGGCAAGTCACTTAACCCTCATTGCCCTAAAAAAAAAGAAAGAAAGAAAAGGAAGGACTTAAGAGAAGTGAAGATAAAGGAGGGCCTGACATCCCAGGCGAGGAATGAACAAAAGTATGTGATAGGGAACATACCAGCCTAGCAGCAACAAAGGGTCTTTACAGGAGAACAGAAGGAGGGAAGTAAGGATGGAAGATCATGTTGGCCACGTTGGCCCTCAAAGACTGACTAGGCTCTAGACCCACGTGTCTATCAAGTGTTCCCTTGGGCACCTCAAACTCAGCATGTCCAAAACCAAGCTTGCTATTTCTCCCTCTATACCTGCTCCTCCCTCTTGAATTCACTAGGTGGTGTGCCAAGTAGAATGTTGGATCTGGAGTCAGGAAGAACTGAGATCAAATCCAGCCTCAGTCACTTACTAGCTGTGTGACCTTGGAAGTCATTTAACCTCTGTCTGTCTCAGTTTCCTCATCTGTAAAAATCAGGATAATAATAGCACCCTTCCTTACACACAGTTCTGGTCATGCCTTTGCTCAAAAATCTTCAGTGGCTCACTATTGTTTGCTAAATGAAGTTCAAGCTCCATTGCCTGGCATTCAAGGCTCCATCCAACCTGGCACTACCTTGCCTGCCTTTCCAGGCTTCTCTCCTCTCACTTCCTTCCACACACTTTTTTTTGGCTGGGCAATGAGGGTTAAGTGACCTGCTGAGGGTCACACAGCTATTAAGTGTCCAGTGTCTGAGGCTGGATTTGAACTCAGGTCCTCCTGAATACAGGGCCAGTGCTTTATCCACTGAACTACCTAGCAGCCCCCTCCACGCACTTTTTGGTTCTGCCAAAATGGGTAACTGTCTACCCCTGAAATCACACTGTGGTGTATGATTATACTTCATGTCTTTCTCCTGCCTTGATTATAATGCCTGGGATCAATCAACAATTAATTAACAAAAATTTATTAAGTGCTCGCTATGTATCAGGCACTATGGAAGGTGCAGGAGATACAAAGAAGGAAGCAGTTCTTGCCCTCAGCAACTTACAATCTGTTCTGAGTAGATGTACATATATAGGTATACAGAAAATAAATGAGGGAAGGGCAAGTCACTTCACCCTGTTTGCCTCAGTTTCCTCATCTGTAAAATGAGCCAGAGAAGGAAATGGCAAACCCCAAATGGGATCACAGAGAGTCTGAGATGACTGAAACAACTGAACAAAAAGTTTTCAGAGAAGGCACCAGCAGCTGGGGAAAAATCAGGAAAGAGTTCATAGGGAAAATGGCATTTGAGTTGAATTTGGAAAAGACTGGGATTCAAAGAGGTGATAATGAGGAGGGAGTCGTGGGGGACAACTAATGCAAAAGGAAGGAGGCTGGAGGTGGAGCGGTAGGTATGAAGAACAGGAAGAAAACCAGTTTGGCTGGACTATGGTTTATGTGAAGGAGAGCAGGGTATAAAAAGGCTGGAAAAATAGGATGAGGCTAGATTGTGAAGGGTTTTCAGTATCAAATGGGGAAATTTATATTTGATCCCAAGGTAATTGGGAGCCACTGAAGTTTATTGAGTGGCATGGAGAAACATGATCTGATCTGAGCTTTAGGAATATCACTTTGGCAGCTATATGAAGAATGGATGAGGTTGGAAGACCGATTAAGAAGTGGTCATAACAGTACAGGAAAGATTAATGAGCATCCATGGTGGCCCTGTGAGTGAGGGAAGAGGATATATGTGAGAGGATTTGGGCAAGTCGAAATGGTAAGAGCTGGCAGCTGATTAGATAAATAGGTGAGGGAGCATGAGGATTACACTCAAACCATTAACTTTGGCTACTGGAAGAATAGTGGTGTCCTTAAAAGAAATGGGGGAATCTGGAAGAGGGCTAAGGTTTTAGGTCTGCTTTGAGCATCTTAAGTTTGAGAGGCATATAAGACATCCAGTTTGAAATGTGTGACGCTCGCAGATGCAGTCCTGAAGCTCAGGAGAAAGACAAGAACTGGATTTGTTTTTAGCATCAAGAGCACTCTGGGCTGGTGAAGTCAAGAAGGAAAATGGAGAGATAGAGAAGAGGGAACAGGATAGAAATTTGGGGTATTATATTCACGGTAAATAAGAGGCAGGGTCCTGAGGATAAGGATGAGGCAAAGGGGTCGCATAGGACGCTTGAGGAGAGAAGAGAAGGTTAATTTAAGGATCAAGATCGGAAAGGAAAAAAAGCAAAAATAGGAGCCAGGTTATGACTTGGGTGAATATAGAGGAAAGAGGGATTGGATAGATGATGGACAGTGGGAAGAGAAAGACAAGGATGGAACAATAAGTTGTGACCACATAAAGGATTTTCAGAGTTCTTAATTAGGAAAGTGGACCAATTTGGGGGGCCGAGATTGTGACCATCTTTGTGTGTAGCTGAATTGGAGTTGAAGATTATGACATAGGAACTGAGTACACTGGAGAAGTGAAGATTATAGTATTTGAGGGAACATCAAGATGTATGCTGAAGGCATTGTCTAAGGGTAGGAGTTGGGGTAGAGAAGAAGAATGTGAGCCAAGTACTGAATTCTTTGAGGAAAGAAGGAAAATTATAAGGAGGCCAATAGATAACAGCCATGAAGATCTGGATCGGGTGACAAAAGTTCATACAGTGTGAACCCTAAAGGAGGAGACGTTGTTGAGTGATGAAGGAGAGAAATAATCTGGAAATGGTAGTGGTGAGCAAGGAGTATCTGAAATCCTCCTTCAAGATCAATGTGTCGGGGAGTGTGAGAGAAGGCATGACCAGTAGTGGAAAGGGTGGCCAGGGATGCAATTTCATCCAGCCAGAGACATGTTTCTTTATGAGACAGAGGATAGAAGGGGGTACAAGAGGAAGAGTCAAAAATGAAGGGAAACTTGTTAAATATGAAATGGGAATTCCAGAGGGAACAGTGGACAGGGGTGTTTTACTTTTTTGACAGTTGAGGATTCAGTTTCACTGGGATTAAGAGATTCAAATAGGATGGATGTTTGATAACCACATGGGAGGAGTTCTGGCAGAGTAGAAGCAGCAGCATCCCCACGAGGTCAGTTAAGTAGCCCATATTTTTCCTCAGCTGCATCTTGGTGCCTAGATTGCACCTCTGTGGAAGGACCCTCCCTCTCCATCTTCACCTGCTTAACTCTGACCCAGTTTTTAAAGTCCCACTCAAATACCAACTCCTTGAATCTTCCCTGGATTCCTCCACTTGGTAACACTCTTCCTTTTGGATATCACATTGCATTTTTTGGGGGGGTAATTCTGCACTGCATTGCACTCTCAATATTGTGTATTATAGTTATTTCTATATGTCTCATCATCTACAAGACTCTCTCTCTCATATTCATATATATATATATATGTAGTAAGAGCCACAGGCTCTTAAATATAAACTCCTTGAGGAAAGTATCTAGGTGTTACTTAAAGCTTTCATCTCATCTAACACAAAGCACCATATTCAATGCACAGGAAGGACTTAATAAATGTGTGTTGATTGACATAATAATAATAATAAGCATTATACATAGTGCTTTAAGGTTTGCAAGGCATTTTACATGTGTTATCTCACTTGATCCTCACAACAACCCTGGAAGGTAGGTGCTATTATTCTCACCATTTTACAGATAAGGAAACTGAAGCACAGAAAGGTTAAGTAACTTGTCCAGGGTCATACAGCCAGTCAGTGTCTGTGGCAGGATTCCAACTCAGGCATGCCTAGCTCTACTGTGCCACCCAGCTGTCTGGTGATCCAGAGAGTTCTTCCAGATTCATAAGGGTCTCACTTAGGTTTGGCAATAAATAAGACCTGGAGAGAATCTGACTCTGTGTATGTCAACTTTGATGGTCCTTATTCTCTACCTCAGATGCTCTGCAGCAGTTTCCATATTGGAAGGCACTTGCCCTGTCACCTGGCATTACCTGGGTTTCCAGAGAAGCCCAATGTATCCATCAAAAAGAATCACTGGACACTTACTCTGTGCATAGCCCTGAGGAGGATACAGAAGGAGCAGCATCCCAGCCCCAGGAAATGCTGACTCAACCAAACCAACTGAGGCAGGCAAACCTGCCATACACCAAACCCCACACCCGTAGGGCTTTCAGTGCCAAAATAAAAATGATGTTTTAAATAACCCACTCTTTTGAATTTTCCATTCCATACTCTGCCCCCCATTACTGTGTGCATTCATCAACCCTGATATCTCTTCTTCATAAACATGGGTCAATATTCTTGAGTGATATCTAGCTTGAGCAGCAGAGCCTTAATTAGTGATTTTCTATATGTGGGCAAAGGGGAGAGGGGATAACTTACCTGGGCTATGGGGGGGCAGGGTGAAAAGCACAAACTAAGACACCCCAAGGTTACTAAGTGGCCGATAGAGGAGGAAACACCCTCACAAAGAAGAGAATAATGCCACAAAAGGGTAGGGACAGGGCAAGGAAAGAACTGCCCCGTGCTCTTGGAACATCTCTACCCTTATTCTGGGACAAATGCCTGCTTGACCCACCCTAGTTACAGTTCTGTTCAGGAGTCACCATGCCTTTTATCTTCCTGACCATATTTCTAGAGGATCAGGAGGAGAGATAAGAAGGGGACAGGAGAACAGAAGAAAGAGAAACATCAAAGGTAGCAAGAAGGGGAAACCAAATGATCAACAAAGATTTATTAAATGCCTGCTGTGTGCCAGGCACTGTGTTACAAAGACAAAATGGAACAATTCCTGCTCTCAGGGAACTTATATTCTATTGGGAAGATCACATATATACAAATATGCATAATTAAAATGAATCCAAGGTCATTTTGGGGGAGGAGGGGACAGAAAAGGCTTCTGTGGAAAGTTCCCACCATTGGTTTCCCTTTCTAGAGATAATAGTGTGTTAAGATTTGCAAAACACTTTTTATTCATTATCTTACTTGATGCTCACAACAACCCTGGTGGGGCAGAGTACTAGAGGCACTGTCACCCCTATTCTTTGCAAATACACAGAGGGGTCTGTGATTTTGGTACAGTGTGAGAAAACTCTTCACCAACACAGATCACAACCTGGCCCACTTGCCAATGAAGATCACAATCATTTGCTCTATGATTTAGCAGGTAAGTCCCAGAGAACTGACTAAGGCCCATGGAGTTCACATAGAGAGAAAGTCGGACCTGAACCCAGAGTCTCCCAAATCCAAGCTTGGCTACACCACACCGTGAGGAGCATTTATAAGGGATTATAAGAAGGAGATGTGAAATGGGATTGCATTCCAAGGACTGAGGACAGCCAGTGTTGAGGCTGGGAGATGGGATTTCATATGTGAGGTCTAGCAGAAAGCTAGTTTAGATGGATTATAGATCTTAGGAAGTGGAGGAAAGTAGAATAAAGCTGGAAACATAGATTGGGGCCAGACTGTGAAGGGCTTTAAAAACTAATATAAAGTGATTAATTTTTTTTTTTTTGGTATAGCAATTGGGGTTAAGTGACTTGCCCAGGGTCACACAGCTAGTAAGTGTCAAGAGTCTGAGGCTGGATTTGAACTCAAGTCCTCCTGAATCCAAGGCCGGTGCTTTATCCACTGTGCCACCTAGTTGCCCCTAAGGTTTTAAAAACTAAACAGAAGAGCTTCTAGTTGCTACTAGAGGCAATAGGGCGCCACCGAAGTTCATAGAGGGGTTACCAGGTCAGATCTGCACTTTAGGGAAGAGGAGTTCTTATTATCTTTACATATTCCTTTTCCTCTAAAAGCAAGGCAACTAAGTACTATGCCAAATCATTATCACAACGAAGTGGACTATCTAGTTCTTCATTCTTTCATTCATATATATATATATATATATATATATATATATATATATATATATATATATATATATATATATATATATATATATATATATGCATATAGTTTGCAGGGCAATGAAGGTTAAGTGACCTGTCCAGGGTCACACAGTTAGTAAGTGTCAAGTGTCTGAGGCTGGATTTGAACTCAGTTCCTCCTGAATCCAAGGCCAGTGCTTTATCCGCTGCACCACCTAGCTACCCCATAGAGATATATTTTTTGACCTAAGCACCTTACAACTTAAATCATCTTATCCACCTCCATCTCCCTCTCCACCCCCCAAACACACAACCACCTCTGCCTTCTCCAGGACAGTTTGGTCTCCTAGGTGACAGAGGGTATTAGAGAAAGAAGGCAAAAGGAGTTAGAATCTTTGTGATGCTGTCTTGGGATGGAGCAGAGGGAGGGGGTCCCTCAAGATGATGCCAGAATAAACAGTTGAGGCTGGCAGCCTGGTGGTCTCCCCTTATCTCTCCTATGCAAGGCAATATAGCTACCTTTTGCTCCAGGGCAGACGTGGGTCTGCTAGCAGGAAGGAATAGGCAGATCTGTCCCTGCTCCCTCCTTCCTTCCCTCCTCTCACGCTGCAGCTGTCCTCAGAGGTCCAGGTGTGTGCTCCAGGAAGGCCTTCCTTGTCTTATTCCTCTCCTAAGCATCAGGTGGCAGCCAGGTCCAAAGGGTGCAGCACTCTGATGGAGGATGGCATTGGCCACACACCTTAGCAAACTCCCTTATTACACCCTCCCCTGGCCCCTGTTGCCTTTCCTAGGACACTGCCGGCTCTGCTTTCCCAGACAGGATGTATTTTAATCTGTCCTCTGGCCTGCTGGCAAAGGGAGTGGGGTTCAGAGTACCCGCAGCGATGTTCTCAGCCAGGTTGGGAAGGCTAGCTACCTGTTCCCTCCACACTGGCTACAGAGCCCCCAACTCTCTACCTCACTCCCAGCCCGAGGGAGACGAAGAGACAATTTATGGAGGGAATAGAGGGGATGGAAAAGAATACCTGCTGAATTCTTGGTCTACCCACTCTTCTATGCCCCCAAATCGGCAAAGATAAGAACCCCCGCCCCCAGCAGTCTAGTCTTGTTTCTCAAAATTTTCCCCAGGAAGATTTTCTGACCCTTTGGGAGTGGAGATAAAGTACAGCAAACAATTAATCTGGTGCCATCTCTACCCCGATCCCCACCCCATTCCCATCATCTAGCCTCTTTCTGGGGCACTTCCTCCTGACATCAGCTGCTGCATGTTCAAGAATGCACCACCATTTTAATTCCAGCCAATTCTGACATTCTGATGAAGGCTAAGGCACCCAGGGCAGTGTCTTGTCCATGGATGATAATCAATAAATCTTTGTGGAATAAATGAATGAATGAATGAAGGCCAATTCCAGGCCTATGAATAAGAAAATCCCTCAATTGCTATTGTTTTGTTTTTGTATTATCTACTATTTGGTGATGACCCTTGCCAGTGATCTCTTGATAGAGCCCCCATATGAGTTCAAATCCTGATTCTGACGCTTACTAGCTGTGTAACCCTGGGTGAATCACTTAATGTTGCTCAGCCTTGCCTGTTTCCTTAACTGTAAAATAACAACAATAGTAGTCCCAACCACGCAGAGTGATTGTGAGAATTGAATGAGGTGATACATGTAAAACACTTTGCAAACCTATTCTGGTTATCCATTTGAACAACTATATCTGGAGGGGGAATAGAGACAGAGGCAGGCAGAGAGGACAATGAAGGGATGTCCTGTCCAAAACCAGCACAACACTGACTGCTGCCATTTTCTCTGCTGTCCTAGGAGAAAAGAGTTCCTGGCATGCCTGCTGTCCTCTCCTTCCTTGACTTTCTCTAAGACTCTCCTACGACTGCTTTACAGCCCAGATAATTTGCAGGGCTTATCCACTTCTCCAATTTCACTGCACCCTACTGTGCCCAGTTCCTGGAGCCTGGTGGAGGCTGGTGAGTGTGTGGCTATTTGAGTGAGATGAATGCCCTCTGGGTACCTCAGAAAGCAGACTGAGTTAGACCTGGGACATCCCCTCCTCTGAGGACTCAGGGAGAGTCCATAAATTGTCTCTTTGTCTCCCTTGGGGCTTCAGGTGGCTAGAGGTCAAGAATAAGTCTAGCTAAAAGTACTTTTACGATTCTGCTTTCCAGTCTTTATCTTAATCCCCAGAATGGAGCATAGTACTTGGCATGTTAAAAAGCACTTGATAAATATCCTGCCAAAGTCAGTCAGTCTGTCTGTCTGTCCATCCATCCATCCACCCACCCAACCACCTACCCACACATCCATCCATCCATTCCCCATCCATCCATCCATCCATCCATCCATCCATCCATCCATCCATCCATCCATCCATCCATCCATCCATCCATCCACCCACTCAACCATCCATCCCTGATTCTACTTCAAAGAAAGGCATGACTGAGGTGGAGAAGAGTAGCTTTACTTCAGGAGTTAATAAGGAGGTAATGGGAGGATGGATGAGGGGGTGGAAAGGAACTAGCAAGCTCCCGCTACCCTTGCCCCTCTCCTAAACCTCAATACTATTCCCACCCCCTGCCATCCGCCCTGATTCCCCAGCTCTGCCTGCCAAGCTCTGCAAATCACCACACATGCCAATAAGTCATTAGAAACTGGAGCTGCAAATGTGGGGTTGCCATGGAGACCGACACTGGGAACTGGCAAGCCCCAGCAGGCTGGGCCGGCGGGCTCAGGTGTGCAGTACCTAGAGCTGAGGAGGGCTATGGTGCCTTGCAAGGGAGAGATAAAGTAGAGCCCACCAGACCGCCAGCCTTATCTTCGGGCTGGCGCCAGGCAGAGTGGGCAAGGGAGACTCTGCCACCCCCTCCTCTTCCCCGCCTCTGCCCATCATCGGCTTGTTAGACTTGATAAATGTCAGCTCAGGCTCTGGGAGCCAGTGGGGGATGGGAAGGTGGCACACAGCCTGAAGCCACCGTGCCAGCTTCTCTCCTGTCGCAGGGGCCTCTGAGGAGGCTGTTTCCATAATGTCAGTCTCTGCAACCCGTTCTGTACCTGTAATGCAGAAGGAGCCCTGAGGATTGGTCCGGCTGCCCACATCGGGGGTGGGGGAGAGAATGGGACAAGACTGAGAAATAGTGGGTTTGAGAAGCAGAACTGGACTCTAGGAGCATCTCGGGTGACTGTACCCCTTGGACCCAGGGTGATGGGCCTTGGAGAGATGAGCTTAGAAAGAGCACTGAACCACAGGTTCTGCTCCCACCTCTGATACTAACTAGCCATGTAACCTTAGGCAAGTCACTTCACCTCCTCCAGCCTCAGTTTACTTATATATAAAATAAAGAGATGATTTTTAAGGTTCCTCCAGGTGCTATCACTTGACTTCCTTCTCTTTTTCTTCCTGAAGCTGACCCAGAAGTCCAGGATCTCTGGGCGTTGATAAAAAGGTGAGAATGCAGGTTTTGGTTGTTCTGGTTGGGGTGGAGAGATGAGATAGGGACCTTATCTGATCTAGAAAAGGACAGTATAGGGAGCAGTGCTGGACTTGGAATCAGGAAGACCTGGGTTTGAATCCTGCCTTGGCCACTTTCTAGCTAGGTGACTCTGGGCAAGTCACTTAACATCTCTGGGCCCCTAAGGAAGACCCAGAAGGTGCCTGCCAGCTCTCAGTCCATGCATGATCTCATGACCTTGTTTTTTCTGACTGAGCTTCATCTCTTGTGTGTGTGTGTGTGTGTGTGTGTGTGTGTGGGCCAGTATGTTAGTGTGCGTGAGTGTGTATGTGAGTATGAGCGAGTGAATGTATGTTTGAATATGAGTGTGTTTGTGAGTGACAGTATATGTGAGTTGTGTGTGAGTGTATGTGTATATGAGTGTGTTAGTGTGTGTGTGTGTGTGTGTGTGTGTGTGTGTGTGTGAGTGTCCAGTCTCCTTGTCAGACCTAGAATGCCCTCAGTGTAAGGACCACGTCTCTTTCCTCTGAATCCTATATTCCTTGGAGCAAAGTCTAAAAATGATTGACAGACTGATACAACTGACAGACTGATAAATGCAACAGAGATTCTGCCTTTCCTCCCCATGCCTTGGCCTCCTTTTCTGTACTCTCTGTAGAACCATCTGAAGGAGACCCCAGATCGTTTAAAACATATCCTGAAATGCAGATTGTCAGAAATAATAATAATAATAATAATAACAACTGACATTTTCATAGCTTCTTAAAATGTTTTCAAGCATTTTATATTAATTCTCATTTCTATGTGTATGCTAATATATGTACACTTACACACACACACATATATGTATACACACAGAGCACAGAAGAGGAGTGGCAGAGTCCCCCTCCAAAAGGTTGGAGTTCTATATATATACACATACATACATATACATATATATATTTTTTCATTTTATTTTCACAATCTTGAGGAGTAGGGGCTACTATGATCCCCATTTTTATAGATGAGGAAACAGAAGTTAAATGATTTTCCCAGGGTCAAACAGCTAGTAAGGTAGGAGGCAGGATTTGAAATCTCAACTTCCTGGCTCCAAGTCCATCGCTCTACCCACTGTGGCACATCCCAAATTCACAGAGATTTTACCCAATTCCAGTTTTGGGGTTGGGGAAAGACACCTCTAAGTTTGAAAAACAAAAGATAATATTTGGCTGGGTTTTCGGGTAGTAGCTTTACAAAGTCTTTCCCCATGCACCATGACCACCCCCTGCAATAATGTTGCTTCTCTACCCTCCTTGTCCTTCATATGGGAACACTTTAGCTCCTCCTCCCGCCATGGGGTCCTGTGCTTCTGACTGGTGAGCCTTAATTCTAAACACTCCAAGACTCAATAAAAAGCACTCCAGCCATCTCCTTAATACCCCCTGGCTCTCAATTTCTCTCTCTTATTCTGGGAACAATAATCAAATTAATGCTACTATTCCTGGAAAGGACATACGGTCTTGTTTATATATATTTGTTTACTGTCTCCCCCATTAGATTGTGAGCTCACTGAGGGCAGGGACTTTTTGTCTCTTTTTATAGCCCTAGCACTTAGCATGGGTGCCTGGCACACTGTAGGCCTTAATAAAGTTTACTGATTGATTAACATGTGACTCAATCATCTTATGACTTTAAGTCACCATCCCTGTGACTTCCCTGCCCAAAGTTCCTCTCTCTGGCCTCCACTCTTCAAAACATGTTGTCCTGGGGGCAGCTAGGTGGCACAATAGATAAAGCACTGGCCCTAGATTCAGGAGGACCTGAGTTCAAATCTGACCTCAGACACTTGACACTTACTAGCTGTGTGACCCTAGGCAAGTCACTTAATCTTCATTGCCCTGCCACCCCCCCAAAAAATACAAAACATGTCCTTCCCAAATTCTAATATGAACACAAGCTCCTTGAGGGCAGGGATTGTCTCAATTTTATATTTGCATTTCCAGAGCTTGGCATGGGGCCTGGTACATAGAAAGTGCTTAGTAGATGTTTATTTCATTGATTCATTGATTCGTTGATTCATTCATTCGTTCATTCATTGATTCATTCACTCATTCGTTCATTCATTGATTTATTCACTCATTCATTGATTCATTCATTCATTCATTCATTCAACATACTTCTGGTCTTGAATATAGAAGATACTCTTAGCACCATTTTCCTGGAAAACAGTAGGACTGAGTGAGAAAAGACGGGAGATTTAAGTTCTATCCCCAGCTCCAGTTATATGAACTGAGGCAAAGTAACTTCCTTTCTATGGACTTTCTCTGATCCAGACATGGATCAGCTGAAATATATGGGGATATTCAGCCTGGCGAACGGAAGACTTATGTGAGGCACAATCATTCTGTTCAAATACATGAAGGACGGTCGTACAGAAGAGAAATTAGTCTTCTCCTACTTGGCCCCAGACGGCAGAATGAAAAGCAGAATGATAACTATTTATTGATTGATTGCTATAAGGAAGCACATTTTCAGCTCCATACAAGAAAAGCTTCCTAAGGACAGAATCAATAAATCAATAAATATCTATCAAGTACCTACTATGTGCTAAGTGCTGGGTTCACAAAAAGAAGCAAAAGACAGCCCCTGCCCTCAAGGAGCTCACAATCGAATGGAATTGACAAAAAGTGGAAATGGCCACTTCATGGGGTCACAGGATTATAGATATGGAGTTGGAAGGGACCTTAGAGATCATCCGGTCTTCTCATTTTACAGTCTAGGAAACAGATCCAGAGATGTGAACTCACTTGCCCAAAGTCACACAGATATGAAGCAGCAGATCTAGAATATAAACCTAGGTGATTTGTTAACAAACCTAGCATATTTCTGTACTATACCACGCAACTGAGTTCTCCATCAAGAGGATTAAATGAGATCTCTGCTCAGGTATGTCTCTGTGGACTTTTCCAACTCTGCCTTCTCTATATAAAGCAAAATGACTGAGGGGGAAAGAGACGAGTTTTTTTTTTTTTCTGTGCGCCAGGAAAAGCCATGGAGACAATAAACCCCCTTGCTTCCTGTCTGCTATGACCTCTGCTTGATGTCTATGCCATTCTCCAGATGTCCCAAGAGACTTATGCTATGACGTACCCTCAGCTCAGCCAACTCTTATGCACCTGTTTGGGCCCAGAGGAAATAAAGTGAGTGCCCTTGTGAGTTGGGAGGCTCTGACCCAGAGATGAAGGTGGCAAAGTCAGCCTTGTCTCTGAATGAGCCATCAACCCACCCCAGCCCATCCCCAGGGACAGCCCAAGTCCATGAGCTGGAGTGGTTAGCACTGATTCCCTAAGCCCTTGCCCTATGGGAAGGGAGGGGCTTGCCCTTCATGGGTGAAGGGGTCTATTCATTCTCGATGAATTCATTTCTGGTTCATTTTAAATTGAACTGTCTGACCGGCCCTGGGACTTAATGGCCAAGGAGGAACCCTGGGGAAGTGACAGCAAAGGAGAGAGGGTGAGAGAGAAGCAGTCTGGGTATCTGGCAGCAGAATGTTTCCCAGGGGAATTCTGGAGGTCTGGAGCCCGAAGAGGTGAGCTTTGGCTCAAGGGGAGAGGGGGAGGTTAGCAGACAGCAACCCATTAAGCCCGCAATAGAGATGGTCCTAAAGGAGAATTATGGAAATGATTAGAGCGCCGGAAAATAGGACTGAAGGAAGAAAGGTTAAAAGAACAGGAATCATTTGGTCTGGCAAAGAGAAATAAGCAGGGGGGCTTAACAAGCTCTTCAGGCCTCTGAAGGGTTATTCTACAAAGGGTGATGGCTGGTTCTCCGACTCCACGTACACAGGGCAGAACAAGACCTCACTAGCTTCCCTGATGCAGTCCCACCCTGTCTATGCAGCCTTCATCATTGGAAATAATGAAACCAGCAGGTGCCATTCACTAGCATGCGGCTTTAAGACTGACAAAGCACTTTACATGCATTATCTCACTTGATGCTTAAGTCCCTGGGCTCCCCAACACGGACCCTTTACTCTACTGAACTAGTGTCCTCACCGTTCCCCACTCAGCCAACTTTCCTCCCAGCCTTTGTTCTGCTCTTTCCTCACCTAGAATACCCTCCTGGCTCTTCTTTGACTATCCAAGTCTCCCTTCAAGGTCGATCTCCTGCAACAGGCTTCCTGTGATACTCTAACCCACACTGATCTCTTCCTTCTTTGAGCTCTGGTAAGGTGTATGCTCTAAACCACACAGTGAAGTTCAGCATGTGCTCACATACATTGTCGGGCAGCAGCCTCTCGTCATTTCTGGTGCTTGTTTTCTATTTCCCACCACTTCATAACCCCCTTGAGAACCGGACTTATGACTTAGACATCTCTGCATGCCCCTGATGCACAGGGTGTTAAGATAAAGGAAGTCAAGACTTTATCTGTTTGAGGAACGTAGGGAATCTCCAGCTTGCACTCTTCCTTATCGGGCAGATTGTGGATTTCAGATGTATGTGAGCTCTTTGAGGGCAGGACAACTCTGCCTTTTTGTCTTTGTATCTTCAGTCCCTAACATAGGGGCTGGCGCGTAGTAAGTGCTTAAACATGCTGAAATGAATTGAGGAAACAGCCTCAGTTCAAAGAAAATTTCAAGGTCAGAGCACAGATTAAGATTTTTTTTTAATGTGGCCAATAGGGGGCAGCTAGGTGGCTTAGTGGATAAAGCACGGGCCCTGGATTCAGGAGTACCTGAGTTCAAATCCGGCCTCAGACACTGAACACTTACTAGCTGTGTGACCCTGGGCAAGTCACTTAACCCCAATTGCCTTACCAAAAAAAAAAAATGTGGCCAACGTGGGAATTTGTTTTGTTTGGCTATACGTGTTCATGACAGGGGTTTTTGTTTTTCTTTCTTATGTGGAAGGGAGGGAAGGGAGGGCAGGTGGGAGAGAGAGAGAGAGAGAGAGAGAGAGAGAGAGAGAGAGAGAGAGAGAGATGACAGATATTAGTTGATTTTAAAAATCTAATGAAAAATTTAAATAAAAATTTAAAAGAGGGTTTCAGAGCTCTTAGGTGACAAAAGAATCCTGAGTCTCCATACTACATCTGAGATGAATGAGGGCATAATCCTATTTAGAGGCAAGAGAATAAGCATTCATTAAGCACTTACTACAGTATGGGCCAAAAGTCATGAAGGGATTTCAATATTTAATAACTCCTTTATTTTTTGTTTTATTTTACAATAACATAGCATTATATACAGTGTAGATACAGGAAATGAATTTACATTACACGTGAAAAAATCACATCTCATAAATGGCAAAAAATAAAGAAAAATAATTTTCAAACAGTTATTAAAACATCGTGAATTTTGGCCCACCGTGTATGTGCTAATCACAATGCTAAATGCTTTACAAATATCTCATTTGATCTTCAGAACAACTCTGGGAGGTTAAGTTCTATTATAATCCCAATTTTACAACTGAGGAAACTGAGGCAGAGAGGTTAAGTGGCTAAGCCCAGGGCCACTGAGCTTCTAAGCATCTGAGGCTGGATTTGAACTCAGTTGTGGGTCCTGAGTTCAGGCCCAGTCCTCTATACACTGCACCACCTGCACCACCTAGCTGCCTCAGGTCACATGTAGTTCTAGCTCTCTAGACTTTCATCCTAGGTGGCACTGGGCAAGATTCCACAGGCACTGGTGTAGACCCAAACCCAGAGGTGCTTTCTGATGATCATATTCTGTGTACAGAAGCCAGAAGGGCCAAGGAACCCTTGATGGCAAGGTGAAGAGCCCATACCCTGGCCCACCTCCAACACCCCCTGGCATCCCTTCTGTGAGCTCTGCCACCTCCTGGGCCTCACATCCTCTGTTCTTTTAGACCAAAGTTTCCTGCTTTTATCACTCCCCTCTGAAGGCTCATTTTGAGAGCTGCTTTAAAGAAACATAACCTTTCCTGTTGGCTGCTTTTCTTCCCTCTTCCTCCCTTCTCCCCTCCCTCCCTCTCTCTTTTTTTTTTGTCTTGAAAGCATCAGATGAGACAGACCTACTGTTCCTGTGGGACCTAAGGAAAAGCGAGATGCCTAACAATTTCTGCCCTTTCCTCTCCATAATATTCCTTCTGAAGGATCTGACTTCTGAGACATGTGTAAAAATGAAAAATTCCACTTTTTTGCCCCAAGACAAGTGAGCCTGGTATTCTGTCAGTCCTAGAACCCAAAATGAGCCCCCAACTCTTACAAAATATCCCCAGGTCACTTGGATTCTTCCTGTATTTGGTCTTATGCTCTAAGAATGTGGTGACAGAAGCCTTTGGGTTGTATGACCAAGTAACTTTCCCTCTTGGCCTCAGTTTCCTTAGCTGTAAAAGGAAGGGGTTGGGTGAGACGGTCTCTAGCATTCTGTGACTCAGCGGTCTCTCAGAGGCACCCAAAGGGCCTTGGGTAAGTCATGTGGAAAACTTCTCTCCACTAAGCTTGTTGTAAACTTGTGGAGTAGGCGACAGAGGGAAATGACATCATCTTCTACTCCAAAGGCCTCAAAGGAGAAAGACAGTCATCTGCCTTTTGGGCTAAGCTTCCTCCTGGAGGAAGGGAAGATAGAGGAGATGACCTTCAGATGGCCTCATTGTCTCAAGGACTGTTAGGATCTGGGATATAGTGAGCAGAATTGGGAAATTCTTTCCCAGACTCAGAGATTGAGAAATATTTGTTTGCTGTTGTTGTTCAGTTGTTTCAGTCGTGTCTGACTCTTCGTGACCCCATCTGGGGTTTTCTTGGTAAAGATACTGGAGTGTTTTGCCATTTCCTTTTCCAACTCATTTCACAGATGAGGAAACTGAGGCAAACTGAGGTGAAGTGACTTGCCCAGGGTCACACATACCAGTAAGTATCTGAGGCTGGATTTGAATTCAGATCTTCCTGATTCCAGGCCCAGTGCTCTATCCACTCTGCCACCTAACTCCCCACTAACCTAAACTCATTCTTCCTCTAGGAATTTGCTTCAAGTCCATCAAACTGGGGAGGTTGAGGAAAACCTTCGAGTCCAAATTCAACCCCATCAAAGAGTAACTTTCTAGGGGGCAGCTAGGTGGAACAGTGGATAAAGCACGGGCCCTAGATTCAGGAGGACCTGAGTTCAAATCCAGTCTCAGACACTTGACACTTACTAGCTGTGTGACCTTGGGCAAGTCACTTAACTCTCACTGCCCTGCCGAAAGAAAGAAAGAAAGGAAGAAAGGAAGGAAGGAAGGAAGGAAGGAAGAAAGAAAGAAAGAAAGAAAGAAAGAAAGAAAGAAAGAAAGAAAGAAAGAAAGAAAGAAAGAGTAACCTTCCAAACGGCTGCTTCTATGCTGGGTCCTCTTGGACCGTCAGCAGCTGGTAGACAGGGGTGTGTTTGGGCATGTCTGTGTTTGGTACAGTGCCCAGTTGTTTTTTAAGCTGGTTAGAATTAGATGCTAATGAAGCCAAGGTCACAAGTTCCACTCCTATAGGGACCATTTTTTTTGCACAGAGGAAAAATTGTTTTAAGACCAAAGATCATGTCCCCAACCAGCCCATTAGTGTATGGATGGCTTAGGCCAACCCATCACTGCCATGGGAGAAACAGCTCAAAGCTCACATTTTACTGATGGGGAATGAGAGGAGGGAAAGATGTGTTAATAACACCATCAACTGTATACAGAAGACAATAGCTACACCATACACATCAGGCATGATGTGGGCACCAAATATTCCATTATTAAGTTGTAAGGGAGAAGAATTTGTTGGGCAGCAAATCAGAATCAGGAAAGGAACCAACAAGCATTTATTAAGCACTTGCTGTGTACTGGGCATTGTGTTTGGTGCTAGGGAGATAAGGCCCCAAATGGAAGCATCTCTGCTCTTAGAAGGCCCAAGTACCTATTTTATTTGTTGTCTGTCATATTCTACTTCAAATGTAGGCTCTCTGTATTTCACCCTCTCTCTATTCCCTCCCTTTTAAAAAAACTTGTTTGACTTTTTGCTAAATCTTATTTTCTTATTTGCATTATTTGTCCCCTTACTCCTCCCCTCAGTTTTGGTTTTTCTATCTCTTCTTCAGAAGCAGGTGAAGTGGAAATACAGTGGAGAGAGAACTGGACTTGCAGTCTGGAAGACCTGAGTTCAAACTCAGCCTCAGATGCTTAGTAGTTGTGTGACCCTGGGCCAGTCACTTAACCTTGTTTGCCTCAGTTTCTTCATCTATAAAATGAGCTGGAGAAGGAAACAGCAAACCACTACAGTATCTTTGCCAGAAAAACCCCAAATGGGATCATGAAGAGTTGGACACAACTGAACAACAAAAATGATTAGCCATTATGGTATCCCTGACAGATGGATATCCAGCCTCCAATTTAAGGCTTCTACAATGGGGAAGCATTCTATTCTTACACAATTCTACCCACTAGGGAGTGTTTTCTTTCATTGAAATCTGCCTCTCTGTACCATCTGAGACCAAACAAGATAAAATCCAGTCCCTTTTCCACAATGACTGAGATGATGAAGGCTCTTTGACTCTATGCTATGTCAGGACAGGTTGAAGGGAGGGATGGTTAACGAGGAGAAGATGCAGAGGAGGACATGATGTAGCTGTCTTTAGGTAAGGGCCATTACAAGGAAGGAGGGATTAGAATCACTCTGTTTGGCCCCAGAGGGCCAAGCTAGGAGCAATGAAGCATATTTAGACTCGATGTCAAGAAAAACAATTAGCGCTGTCCAAAAATGGCATGGGCTGCTGCCTCTGGAGATTAGCTTTCTCATCCTTGAAAGTCTTCAAGCAAAAGCCAATGACCACTTGTTAGGTATGATACAGCTGAGATTGCTTTCAGATCTGGGCCTGACTAGGTGGTCTCCCAATGTAGAGACGGCCGATAACTCTTACCATCACCATTCACACTAATCTGGTTCCTAGGGTCCTGTGTCAGTCCCAGTCTCTTCTTTAACCTTCTTGCCAGAGAAGGTTTAGGGCATAGTACCCTTACTTTTTCCTGTGCAGAGGCACAGGTCCCTCTGGAAGTTCATGCCAGCACTGAGGAGAAGGGTTGTATGCAGAGCACTGGGGTTCCCTTTGCCTATGGGCAGCATATACCAGGAAAAGTCACAGATGAGTAAACTGACCTGCTTTCATGCCCAGGAGCCTTGGTTAGTGAAAAGATGGAGGGAGAGACACAGAACTGGGTATGCAAGGCTTAATCCATACCCACTGGTAGTGGCCTTTTCAAGTGATCTCTACTTCTAGAATGTCTCACAACTGTTCTTAAATTCTCTGATTCTGTTTGTACCCCTTCTATCCCATTTATCCCATTTTAAATTGTATTTAGTCACCCTGTCTTCCTTAGTAGACCACAAACTCCAGGAGGGCAAAGGCTATGCCTTGTCTTTGCATCCACAGGGACCATTCTGCATGAAGTAGGCACTTGTAGTGTTTTGCTAACTGAATGAACGGTGCATGTTGACTACAAATCGGCACTGGGATAGGCAAACACTGGTTTCTCTCCTCTGCTCTCTTCCCTCCCTCGCCTCCCCCACAAGGACTCAGGTGTTGGCCCCTCTAGGAACCTTCTCTGATTTCTAGGCAGCTGAGGGAACTGAGTCAAATAAATATTTATTGAGCTCTTACAGTGTGGCAGCTCTATCTTGGGTCCTCTGGAAGACACAGAATGGAAGAGTACACAGTCTTTGACCTTGAAGAACTAAGTCTGGGTGGCAAGGCACACACACAAAGAGGTAAATAATAAAACAAGTTAACTAATGATGGGAAACAGCAGTGATCACAAGGCAGCATGTTCCTTAAGGGCCAAAGGACAGCAGATGCTCAGAGTTCAAAGGAGAAAGCACTAGCTAAGGGCTGGAGGGATCAGGGGTAGTTTCTGATAGAAGGTGTGTCGAGATGGCCTCTAGGTCTGGTTCCTGTTATACCCAGGCTCCATCCACATCCAGGCAAGCCACCCTCCTGGACCAAGCTTCCTGAAATGCCCCCCTCTTCCACCTCACCCCGTCTCCTCAGTTCAGTGTCAGAAAGCACTGAGTGGGTCCTAAATTTTAAGGAGTTTTAGAGTGAAAGGGCTGTCTAGTCCTCCCCCCCCCAATTTTATGGATGAAGAAACTGAGGGAAAGAAAGGTAAAAAGATCAGCCCATGGGCACGCGGTAGCAAAGCTTCTAGAAGGCACAGTTTTTCTAGGGTCTCTTAGGTTGAGCACTGACTAGATTCTACTCAGAAAACAACCCAGATGCTGTAATGAGGACCATTCTCCATCTTTTTCCAACTCTCTCTCCCTCTGCTGGGAGTCTTAAGAGCTTTATGGGCACGACTGGAGTTGTCCAGAAGCCCAGATACTGGCATGGAACTGCCTGGGAGATGGAAGCAGATGAAAACAGGGGCAAAAATGAATGTTAAAAAAATCGATGAATTGTTTTTGTCATTTCCCCTCCAAATGAGCAAGTTGCAGAGGCTGGGGATAAGCAACAGAGAGGGGTAGGAAGAATCCAGGGGAATGCAGCTCTCAGGTGGGTCTTCCTAACAAAGGGGAGGTGGCAAAGCCTACAGTCAGGCTGTTTGGGGAAGCATCATTTCCATGACTGGCATTTGGTTCAAACTGCAGTTTGCAGAAGAGGGAGGAAGAAGGAGAACTCTGGAACAGAGATGGAGATAGAGATAAAGGTGGTAAAGCTTCAGGGAGAGGGAAAGAAAGAGATACGAAACAGTAAGGTGGCAGGGAGTAGGGGAGAGAGAGAGAGAGAGAGAGAGAGAGAGAGAGAGAGAGAGAGAGAGAGAGAGAGGGGCAGAGGGACAGAGAAACACAAAGGGATAGAATGGAGATGGGAGAAAGACAAGAGATTAGGAGATTGAGAAATGGAATATACTGTTTCCAACCTGAATGAACTTTACTTAAGCTTCGGAATTACTTTCCTTAACCATTTAGACTCCTCTTCAGTCCATGGGGGTAGAGATGGTGCTCAGAGGGAGGTTTTCAGAGGCCCAATGGACAGCAGTTCTCAATGCTTAAGGTGCAGAGATCCAAAGTCCCATTTCTGTCCCCAGAAGTATTATAGCTTTAAAGCTACTAGATGCCCACCTCACTTGGCACCCTAACCTAGGCTAAAGTCTCCTCCTCCAAACCAGGACACAGAGAAGTCCTCTCTGCTTCAGCAGTTAGCAGTTTTCTTTCAGGGCCTAACAAGCCCAGGGCATGCAAATATCCGGAACCTGATGGTAGATGGTCTGATGCCACCATCTCCCTCCTGGATTCTGCCAATTAAGGCTCGCATACCAGTTCTGTGCCTCTCCCTCCATCTTTTCACTAACCAAGGCTCCTGGGCATGAAAGCAGGTCAGATTACTCATCTGTGACTTTTCTTGGTACAGGCACAGTGCTGCCCTTAGGCAAAGGGAACCCCAATGCCCCATGTACAACCCCCCCCCCTTGATGGGGGCATTAACTTCCAGAGGGACCTGTGGGAGGAGATCTTTATCCACTTGTCCAGGAAAAGGGGAGGCAAGAGGATGGCAAGAAGGTTAAAAGGGGAGACTGAGCCTAGCACGGGACTTCAGGAACCCAGGGAGGCCTTAGTGTTTGCAGATTAGTGAGAACGATGGTGAGAGACGCTGCCCATCTCTACATTGGGAAAAGGTGGTTGCTCCCTGCCTCACTTCTTGGGGTTCTCAGGTGGGGAGGTGTGCCCCGCCATGTAAGGGATACATTCATCTCAGGAAAATGAGAGCTGTGCTCAGGTCCCCTTCCCCCTCCTCCTCACTCCTTCCCGACCCTGCCAGCCACCCAATTAGAAGCTGCGTTGGCTCCAACAGATGGGAGCTGCTGCGGCAGGCAGCCTGAGGATCAGAGCATAAAGCCCAGCTGACAGTCTCCTTGCTTATTTTGGTCCAGGGAAGATGGGTAGGAGCAAAGGCAGAAGGAAGAATCGGGGTCACAATATACTCAGGCCCTGTCCCTTGGACTTTCTAACCCCCCCGTTCCCGCCCCGTACTCGGCTCCCTCAGTCCAGTGCAAACCAGGACTCTGGCTCCTCCCAACAGAGCCAGTTCCTTTTCCTCCAAGTGAGGAAGTCAGAAGACGCCCTCTCTCATAGGGCAGATGGACCACCTGTAGCTGGCCTGCTTCCCATCTCCCTAGCGTCTAGGTGCAAGAATACCCAGCTTGCAGAGTGATGCTTTGCTGTTTGCCATCTGGCCTCTCTGCCCTCTTCCAAAGGAAGGGCCCCTCGGCTGAGAAGAAGGGCCTCTCCCGGCCCATACACCTCCTTCTCCCCTGTCCCATCTCCCACCTCTGGCTGCCCCCCGTGCCTGAAGAAGGAGCCTCCCTCCAGGCGGTGCAGCGCAGGGCAGCCAGGCAGACACCAATACAGGCCTTTTTGCTCCTTTCCCCGGGCACTTGAGAACAGCAGAGTTCAAAGACCAAAAGACGCCTCCCAGCGTAGTGCATGTCTGTGTTGTTCCAAGCCCCCTCCGTATCCCCCTAGGTTCCCCTCAATGCCTTCAAATGTCCAGATGCTCCTTTCCAACCAAGCAACAGTTTGTGCAGGTTCCAGACTCCAGAGGGTTAATTAATCCAAGAGAATAAGAGATCTGCCCCCACACAGGAGCAACCTCCTCGCTGAGCTCGTAGTCAATGTCTGTGCAGCTAGGAGCCTGCTTTTTATTCCTCTCCTGCCACCAGCCTCTCTTTTCCCTCTCCCCCTCCCCCTCTTCCCGAGGCATCCTTCCTTCCTCCAAGCAGCATCCCCAGCTGCCCATCACCAGCCCAGTCCGCAGGGGCCCAGATCCTAGGGGGTGAGGGGCATGGGCACTCCCGGCTCCCCTTCCCCCAGAGGTCTCGGCCATCTCTCAGCCCCCGAAGCCAAGTCCTAGCGAGCCCGCCCTAAAGCTCCCCGGCTGCGCTTCCCCGCAGCCGGCCCCAGCTGGAGCTGCAAGATGCCAAGCTCCCGGCCGCCCCCAGCCCTCGCCCTCGCCCTCCGCCAGCGGCGGCAGCGCAGCGCCCCAGCCCGGGCGGACTCACCCTGGGAACGCCGCCGCGCTGGCTCGGGGCAGTGCCGTCATCCGCCCGTCTGCCGCCCGCCACCTGCACGCACGCACATCGGCTGCAGCCCGCAGCCCCTGGCTGGGATCGGGCTCCGCTCGGCGCCCCTGCCCCCACCCGCTTTGCATCCAGCCACGAGGACGCGGGCTTGTGGCCCCGGCCCCGGCTCCGGCTCGGGGACGGAGTTGGCTGACGAGCGGGGTCCGGGGTGGGCTGGGCGGAGGTGAGAGCAATGGCAGAATAGCAGCCCCAGCCCGTCCGGGCCGCCCGCTCCCCTTGCCCTCCTCGGGGCTTCCCGCTCCTCCCGGCTCCCTCCAACCCGAGGGCGAGGGCTCCGCTCTTCCTTCGAACTCCTCGTCGGGAGGCGGGCGGGACAGCGACTGTGGCTCGCTCGCTCTGCTCGCGGCTCATTTGTAATTGCACGCAGCAGGCCCTCTGCGCTCCCCGCGCGCCCCCCGCCCCCCACTTCCCCACCTCGTTCTCAACCTCCCCAGCCCCGTTGTCTCCCCTCCTCCCAGCCTGCGTGTTTCACCACCCACCGCCCGCACCGCCTCTGTCATTTTAACTCCTCAGGTGCCGGAGGCCCCCCCCCCTCCCCGACACACACATACACACAGACACACACACACACACACACACACACACACACACACACACACACACACACACACACACACAAGACCGATGGAGATGGGCCTCGGAGCTGCCAGTCAATATCTCAACAAGCATTTATTAGGTCTCTACCCTACTCTTGGAGCAGGAGATGCAAAGACAAAAGGAAGATGAGTTATCCTGCCCTCAAGGAACTTGCGTCCCGCGAAAATAAATGGGGTTGCTTACTGCTGTTCTGATGCTTTGGGGGAGAGGGCAGTCCTACAGATCCCTGGTGTGTGTGGTCATTAAACCTTATTTAGAAGACTCTTGGAAATCCTCAAAGCACTTTTCACCAAAATAGTCCTCTTAGGTAGGCAGCCACAAGTAAAATTATCCCCTTTTGATAGACTAGGAAACTGGGGGGGGGGGGGGAGAGCCAGAGAAGAAAGCCAGAGAGAAGAGAATTTCCCCAAAGACACATAATACTGAAGGCAGGATCTGAACTCAGATTTCCAGACTCCAACTTCAGTGTCCTTTTAGCTACCTTTGATATTGATGGTGAGTGAAGGAGCTTGTCTGAGTGATGGGCCTAGAATCCTAAATGGAATGGATCTTGAAAGTCATCTAGTTCAACCTCAACATTTCACAAACGAGGACACTGAGGCCAATAGAAGTTAAGTGACTTGTCCAAGGTCACAAGGTAATCAGTAGGCAGAATCCAAATCCTGTTGCTTACTAAACTTAAGGCACATTCCCTAGGCAAATCACTTATTGTTCAGTCATTTCAGTCTTGTCCAACTCTTTGTGATCTCATTTGGGGTTTTCTTGGCAGAGACACTAGAGTGGTTTGCCATTTCCTTCTCCAGCTCATTTGACAGATGAGGAAACTGAGGCCAACAGGGTTAAGGGACTTGCCCAAGGTCACACAGCTGTCTGAGGTCAGATTTGAACTCAGAAAAAGAAATCTTCCTGATTCCAGGCCTGGCATTCTGTCAAATTCACTACCTAGCTGCCCCAATCCCTTTCCATGATTTGCCACACAGGACAGACAGACCCTTCTGCTCTAGCACCACTAAAGATGGGAAAGGGCCAGGCTGATCAACTGGAAGTGTTGGGACCCAAGGGAGGAAGCTCAGGACTTTGTGTTATCATTGTTATTTACACTCATGTATCATCCTGCCTCCACTCTCCCTCCTGCCTTGGTCCTTCATGACCCTGACAGAATAATCTTCCAAATGTATAGATCTACCCATCCCACTCCTCTGTTAAAATTATCAGTGCTCCCTTCTCTATTGCCTACCTAGTAGGCATTCCCACTCCCTGGCATTCTGAAGCCTCCTTGGGCTGGCAACATACCACCTTTCTACCCTTATTTCATAGGATTCTCCTATGCACACCCTGAGCTCCCACCAAGCTAAACTTTGCTCTGTTCTCTTGTAACAGGCCTTGCTCTTTCTCCTTGCCTTTGTTCGGAGTGTTCTTAGCAAAGGGATGGAGGTACCTCCCCTATTCTTCTTCAACTGCTAAATCTCTTTCAGTCCTTTAAAATACAACTCAAATGCCTTTTCCTTCATGAAGCTCCTCCTTGTGTTTCTAGCTGATAACTTCTCATAGTACTGTGCTTAATGCCTCTGGTACATATATGGACTGTTTCTTGTTACAATAAACTGCTGTACATGGGTCATTAGGGCAGCTAGGTGGCACAGTAGATATAGTGCTGGGCCTGGAGTCAGGAAGACCTGAGTTCAAATCCTGCTTCTGACACTTCCTAGCTATGTGGCCCTGGGCAAGTGACTTTAGCCTGTCTGCCTCAGTTTCCTCATCAGTCAAATGAGCTTAAGAAGGAAATGGTAAACCCCTCCAGTATCTTTGCAAAGGAAACCCCAAATGGAATGGGTCATTTTCCTTCTTTACTAGGTTGTAATCTCCATAGAGTCAGGGGTCATGTTTTATCTAACCTTTGTCTCTCCCCCCAACCATCCCTCCTCACTTGCCCAACATTTTAATAAATGATCATCAAGTTTGTTGATTTTATAGTAATCCAGATGGGCAGATGGGAAGTGACAAAGATGGCAGTCATAGAAATGGGAAGGGTATTGCAGTTGTTTAGGTATATGTTATCTCTTCAATTAGCTTATAAACCCCTGTAGGGTGAAATAGATTTTTTCTGTATCACCTATAACACCAGACATAGTGCTAGGCATGTGGTGGGCCTGAGTAAATGATTGATGAGTGATTGAATAAATAAATAAATAGATAGATAGATGAATAGATAAATAGATAAATAAATAAATGAAATAAGAGCGTGAAACATTTCTCAAGTCCCTTCCTCATCCATCACATCCCATAGGAAGACATTGGACAATGGAAAAGAACAGTAGAAAAAGAGGAATATTCTAAAGGCATATTCTCAAATAGCCTGAAATTCTGGAAAGTCATCCCTGTCCTAAGGGACAATAAAGTAGACTCTATTGACCATGCTCTTCTAAGCTCTTAGGTAATTAAGTCTAGAATTTGATGACCTTGCTATTGACTCGTCTGCCCCAAAGTTCAACCTCCAGGCTCAGCAATGCAGAACTGAAACTTTCTCTATGAACCAACTCTTCCACTTAGACAATAAGGATGCTCTGGTCTCTGTGCCCTTCACTTGATCCTCAGGAGAGAGATACTGAGGTTATACCAACCATGGAAATGATCTTTGGGTCAATCCTCAGATTAGCCCTGGATTTCTGGATCAGGACACTAGATTTAGAGCTCAGTGACCCAAGACAAGATTGGAACCCAAGTCCTCCTCCCTCCAGGGACATCAAAGTATGTAATCTCTTGGCAAGTCACATCAACATCTCTGATCTTCAGCTTCCTCTTCTGTAAAATGTGACTAATGATACTTGCACTACCTAACTCAAGGGCTGGAGACAGGGAGGTCTTTTCTAATTCTTAAGTTGCTATATAGGTGTGAGTTATTATTATTGTGCACTGAAGCAAGTCAGGAAATAAGATGAACTAATTGGCCCAGTTTGTGCCTTGCCTGCTATTAGTTCCATAGGTAGTAATATGGCTGCGAAACTGAAGAATATAATGGAGTCGGGAAGACCTGACTTCAATGCTGGCCTCAGACACTAGCTTCGTAACTCTTGGCAAGTCAATTCATCTCCATCTGCCTCAGTTTCCTCATCTGTAAAATGAGGATAATAATAATTGTGGCACTTCACAGGGTTTTTAGGAAGATAAAAATGAAATAATATTTATAAAGCACTTTGCAAACCTTAAAACACTATGTTGTTGCTGTTATTATTATTATAATAAATATCTCACTATCAATATAATTTGCTTGCATAATATATATCACCTTAGTTACTTAGGTGATACGTAAGTTCTGAGGGAAATGTTAGAGTGAAAGGAATAAAACAAGCAACAAGAATTAATTAAGGCTTACAATGTACCTGGCATTGTGCTAAGCATTGGAGATACAAAGAAAGACAAAAACAATTACTGCCCCCAGAAAGCTTATATTATTTTTTTTTCAGAGCAATGAGGGTTACGTGACTTGCCCAGAGTCACACAGTTAGTAAGTGTCAAGTGTCTGAGGTCGGATTTGAACTCAGTTCCTCCTGAATCCAGGACTGGTGCTTTATTGGCTGTGTCACCTAGCTGCCCCCAGAAAGCTTACATTCTGATGAGGGAGAGACACCATGCATATGAATAGGTACATAAACTACATACAGAGCAAATGGAAAGATGGGAGTCAGGGGCTAATCAGGGAAGGCTTTCTACAATGACAGCAAATGGCTCTTTTTCTTACTAGGCTATAAGTTCCATAAAGTCAGTGGCACTGTCTTATCTAACCTTTGTCTCACTCCCTGCACCTGTCTAGCACTTAATAAATGGTTGTCAAGTTTTCTGATTTTATAGTAATCCAGATGGGAGGTAATAAGGATGGTCATCCTCATTATAATTATTAGTGTTATATAGAAATGGGAAGGAAGGGGTTTAAAATAAACTTTGAAAGAGGGTAGAGGAAGAGTGTGGGCTTATGCCCCCTGCCCTCAACAAGTCAGTCTCCTGGAGGGATCCACACCTGACCGTCTCACCCTGATCAGTGTAATGCTTAAGGTTGCTATGAAGGCTTTTTTCATGAAAGCTCAAAGGACTTTTCTCCCTCCCTAACCTCATTAATCCTCACAAATTGTCTCCTGAAGTGATATATGTCCCTGGGATCTCTCTCTCTCTCTCTCTCTCTCTCTCATCTATACACACAAGGGTCTCTCACACCTTCAGAATGACAAATCCATTTTTTCCCACTCCACATTACCACTCTATTGACCATCTTCTCCTCCAATCAGATTCTATTCATTTCTACATATCCCATTTAAGAAACGGTTCACATGACAAAGAATCTGGGAATGCAAGCATCCTAATATTGTCACATCTTATTCTGCATTGTCCCGGTTCCCCACTTCTCCCCTCCCCATTAGCGATCCTCACCAGCATCACCACCATTATCACAGCTCATATTTATACAGTCCTTCATAGCTTCGCTTTCATCCTTTGGATTTACAGAAATAGATTTTTAGCTGGAAGGGACCTCAGGAGACCCTGCGATTCATCCCTTTTTAGGCAGTGAAAGTATTAACAATAATAATAATTGCTGATATTTATTTAACTTTCAGGTTTACAAGACACTTTACATATTTTATTTCCTATGACCTTCATGAGAGCCTTATGAGGTCAGTACTATCAGCACTGGCAGAACTATTCATTATCATTATTTTTAAAATCCAGCCCAGAATCCATCTGACCCACTTAGAATATAATCTTTGCTACGGTTCCAGATTTGCTTTCTGGTGTTTTTGTTTTGTAAATATTGTTACCAAGTACAGAGCACCAGTAATTTATTATACCCCATCTACAGATGGAGAAACTGGAGCCAAGTGCCGTTAAGTAACTTGGCTAAGGTAAGAAGTCAGCAAATACTTGGTAATAACAATAGCTAGCATTTATACAGGGCTTTAAGATTTGCAAAGCGCTTTACAAATATTATCTCATTTGATCCTCACAACTATGGGAGAGGTAATATGATTATCCCCCATATTACAGGTGAGGAAACTGAGGCAGGTGGAGAAGTGACTTGCTCAGGGTCACAGAGCTGGTAAATGTCTAAGGTTCCAGGTTCAGTGCTCTATCCACTACATTAAACTGTAGTCTTCTAACTCCTGTTGCAATTCTCTTCTGATGCTACATCATCACTAGGGAGCAGGAGGGGACATCAGTATGGCTTTATATCAACTGAAGGAGCACTGAACTTAAAATCCAAAGACCTGGGTTCAAGTACTGACACTTCCCTGCTACAAGACCCTGGGCAGGTCATTTAGCTGCTCTGAGCATGTACATAAAAAAAAATACAGGGTTATTGTGAGGAAAGCACTTGGTAAAGTGCCATGTGAAAGTGAGTTACTTTAATGATTCTCCCCATTTTTCAGATTGAGGAAAATGAGACCCAAAGAAGTTCAATGACTTCTTTTAGGCGGTGTGGTATTAAAGCCAGAATGAGGAACAAGGTTTTCTGTCTCTTAGACTTGGACTTTCTCCACCAGATGCCAAAGACTTTCTAACAAGATTATAACAATAACAATAACAATGACAACTCTAGGCAATGGAAAGCCACCAGGGGTTTAGATAAATTAATGCAGACTTCTTGAATTTATCTAAACCTTTCTACTTTTATTTTCAGCCCGTACCACCCCTTGGGTCATCGATTTTTGTAAACTCACCATGTGCTGTGTGAAGTAGGGCTGCATTCCTTTTCATTTGTGCTAAATTTGCCTCTCTTAAGATATCTCAAGATATTTTTTCCATTGAAATCCTACCCAGTCTTCAAACCAAAGCTCGGTTCTGCTTCCCCCAAGAAGGCTCCCCCAGATTCCCTGAATGTGCCTAGATGGGGTCTCCTCCTCCCCTCCACCCTGGCGATGCTTTGTTTGTACCTTTCTCGTTTAGTTTCATTTAGCAAACATTTGCTGAGCACTGACACTGAAAAGGCACTATGGCTAATGTTTCTGTAGCATTAAGGCTTGAAAAGTGTTCTACAAATAGTATCTTGTGACAATTCAAAGAGGAAGGTTCTATTCTTATTCCCATTTTATAAATAAGGAAACTGAGGCTGGCAGAGTTTAACTCACTTGCCCAAGGCCAACCATCTAGTAAGTGTCTGAGGACAGATTCAAACTCAGCTCATTCAACTAACTAGTCTATAGCCAACCTCAGCTTTTTTTTTTTTTTAATTTTTAGGGAGGTAATTGGGGTTAAGTGACTTGCCCAGGGTCACACAGCTAGTAAGTGTTAAGTGTCTGAGGCCAGATTTGAACTCAGGTACTCCTGACTCCAGGGCCGGTGCTCTATCCACTGTGACACCTAGCTGCCCCTAATCTCAGTTTTTAAATCTCACTTACAAATTGCCTCCTTTGGGAAACTGTCTCTCACTGACTCCTCCCAATTCTAATTTCTCTTCTTTGCTTACTCTGTACAAATGGCAAATCTCATTTACATATCATACTAAACATCTTTCTCACCACTTTGTTAGGCACATGGTACAAGATTATTATTTTCATTTTACAGATGAGAAAAATGAGGTAGTCTGGAAAGAACATTGACTCTGGTATTGCAGGACCTGGATTCAAACCTACCACTGACACTTACTACTGTAACTAGTCTTAGACACATTCCTCAAGTTTCCTGGACCTCAGTTTGCTCAGCTGTGAAAATAGATGGTTAGATCAGATGGCTTCTGAGGTCCCTTCCCGTTCTAGAGTTCTGAACTATGAAACGACCCGAGGTGTTACAGGGAGAAAATGTCAGGCTTGGTGTTTGAGCTTGGCTCTCCTCATTCCAAGTCTAGCCTTCTTTCCACCAAACCAGGCTCCCTCTCTAATGCTATGAATTCTGTGCCATTCTGTATTAATTTCCAATAACTATTCTCCTCACTTTACAGGTGAGGTTGCATGAGGATCACTCTAAATTGATTTCATATGTAGGTGCTTAGACCAGAGGCTCCCCAGGGGTAATGACCTTGTCTCAAACATCTGAATCCCCCACCAGCCTAGCAGAGTGCCTATATATAGGTACTAAATAAATCTGATTTCTTTTATTTTTATTTTTTAAATTGTATTTTTATTTGTGATATAATTATATTTTATACACATATGAAACAGATATAATATACACACATATGACATATATAAAGTAAATTTTCTACATTATTACATTTAGATATAACTGGATATATTCTAATACATACAACTTGAGATTTTAAATCTTTAAATAACTGTTTTATAAATAATGTATACATATCAATTTGTAGAAATAATATATATGACAAATTCGTTTAAATGTAATTATTATATAAATAAGACCTCAATGACTCATATATGCACAACATATATATTTATGTGTATGTATATAAATACTTATATACCTCCTGAACTCTTCCCAGCACACTCCCCACCTTGTTTTTTTAAAATTTTTTCCAGATTAAACATTTTTATTTAGATTTTTCTGTTCCAATCTCCATCCCTCCTTTCCTTCCTCCTTCCTCAAGGTGGCAAACAATCCGATATGGGTTATACATGTATGATCATGAAAAACATCATCATATTTGTCATTTGTCACCTAATGAAAGAAAGTGAAAAATAGCCTGTTTCAGTCTATTCCATCCATATCAGTTCTTTCTTTGGAGGTGGATAGTATGTTTCATCAATATTCTTTTAGGATTGTCTTGGATTAATGTATTGTTGAGAACAGTCAAGTCACTCACAGTTCCTCACCGGAAAATATTGTTGTCTCCGTGTCCAGTGTTCTCTTGGTTCTGCTCATTTCCCAATACAGAAATCTTATTGGGATAAAATCCAATCTTTCTTCTTCAGCATGCCGCCTTCTTCCCTCCCTCTCTCCACAGCATCCAGGATTCTAGATTTCACAAGGGGTAGTGAATGACAGACCAGAGACCTGCCTGGTTCAAATAGACGTATTGATTGGGGCCTTCTGGCTCTGTCTGACCTTACTCTAATTCTGTAGTTTGGGGACGATTCAGTGGAAAAAACTGAACCCAGGTGACCTCCCCAGGGCTCCAACTTTGTCAATATTCATCACACTCTGCCTTTCTAGGGACAGAGCAAATGGGAAACCCAGGCAAGGTGAAGAACCCCTTTAGAAGGAATCTGAAATAGGTACCATACTGAGAGAGTTTGAGGGAGAATGGTGGTGAAGTGGAGCCCCATTCCCTTTTTGGAATCACCTATTCCTGAGGCAGCTAGGTGGTACAGTGGATAGATGACTAGGCAGGGAATCAGGCTTCTCTGGGTTCAAATCTGACCTCAGACACTTCCTAGCTGTGTGACCTTGGCCAAGTCTCTTAACCCTGTTTACCTCGGTTTCCTCATCTGTAAAATGAGCTAGAGAAGAAAATGGCAAACCACTCCAGCGTCTTTGCCAAGAAAACCCCAAATGGGGTCACGGAGAGTTAGAAACATCTAAACAACAACAAAACTCCTTCAGTAGAGGTTCTCTTTCTTGGAGTGAGGGATGGGAGGGAAACAGGTTTGGGAATAAAATAGCTTCGATAGAAATCACCCCACTGAGCCAGGTATGATAGTGGATGCCTATAATTCCTGCTAACAAGAGGGCTGAGGTATGAAAATTCTGAGCTGCAGGAGGGCCCACACTGATCCATGCCTGTACTAATATGGTGAGCCCCAGGCTGCCTAAAGAAGAGGAAAATAGTTCAGGTCAGAAAGTTGGCAGGTCAAAGCTGTCAGTATAGGGCTCAGCCCGTGAATGAAGAGCCAACCTTAGTGTGCTATCTGAATGTTAGTCATTATTGTTGTTATTGTTATCATCACCACTGTTTATTTACTAGCTTCTTCACCTTAACCTTTGGGCTCCAGTTTCCTTATCAGTTGATGAGGTATAGAATAAATGCCCAGTGTTTGGGAAAAGATAACAAAATAAAACTACCAAGAAGCATCAGGTCACCTGGTTGATGCTACACCTCCAGCCTGGGTGACATTGGGAGACACAGGTCCAAAAACAAAAACAAATAAACAAACAATAGGAAACCATCCGCCAGATAGAATGAACCTCTAAGAGTGAAAAGGGCAGAGATCTGGGTTGGAGTGTGAGTTCAGTCACTATACTAGGTGAACTTCTGGACAAATTATTTGACCTCTCTGGGCCTTGCTTTTCTCATTTGTAAAATGAAGGGTTTAGATTAGATGGCCCTACAGGGAAAGAGATTCCATCACCATCCTTAGACACTCATTCAAGGAATGAAAAACTCCACAAGTGGGTCCTCCTATGGTGTCCATATTGCTCCTCTTATCATCGAAACTGATTTCTTCATGTTTCAGTCTCGGGGGAAATGGAGATGCTGGTCACTGTGCTCTGTAGGTTGTTGGTGAGTCGTTTCAGTCATGCCCAACCCTTCTTGACCCCATTTGGGGTTTTCTTGGCAAAGATACTGGAGTGAGTGATTTGCTAATTCTTCCTCCAGTTCATTTTACAGATGAAGAACCTGAGGTAAAAAGGGTTAAGTGACTTGCCCAGGGTCATACAGCTAGTGTCTGAGGGCAGATTTGAACTAAGAAAGATGAGTCTTCCTTGTTCCTAGCCCTGTGCTCTATCCATTGTATCACCTAGCTGCCCTTATGCTCTGTATAAGTATCTTAATTATTAAATACCCTTTTAGGAGATAGCTAGGATAAAGCTCTGAGCCTTGAGTCAGGAGTTCAAATCTAGTCTCAGACATCTCTCTCTGGCTATGTGACCCTAGGCAGGTCATTTAACTTCTTTTTGCCTCGGTTTCCTCACCTGTAAAATGAGGATCAAATGAGATAATATTTGTAAAAAGTGCTTGGCACAGTTCCTAGCACATACTAAGTATCATATTACTTACATTATTCCCTTCATTTCCCTTTTAATCTCCTTTTCTCTCAGTCCAATAAATATTCAGTTCAATACAACTCAACTAGCATTTATTAAGCACCTGCTATTATAAGTTACTATTGTAAACTCCATGGGCTGCCTAGAGGGCGAAGTGGATAGACTGCGGGAGTCAGGAAGACTCATCTTCCAAAGTTCAAATCTGACCTCAGACACTTAATAGCAGTGTGTCCTTGAGGAAGTCACTTCACCCTGTTTGCCTCAGTTTCATTATCTGTAAAATGAGCTGGAAAGGAAATGGCAAAGCACTTCAGTATCTCTGCCAAGAAAACCCCAGATGGGATCAGTAAGTCTGACAAGACTGAAATGACCAAACAATAACAACGATAGCAACAACAAATTGTTAGCTTCTCAAGGGCAGGGACTCTATTGCCTTTTTTAGTACCCACAGAGCTTAGTACCGTGCCCGACACACAGTGTTTCTTTTTTTTTTTTTTTGTGGGGCAATGAGGGTTAAGTGACTTGCCCAGGGTCACACAGCTAGTTAAGTGTCAAGTGTCTGAGGCTGGATTTGAACTCAGGTCCTCCTGAATCCAGGGCTGGTGTTTTATTCACTGTGCCATCTAATTTACATTCTAATGGGGAAGACAACACCTAAGATGAAGGTAAGGGAGTAGTGGAGTGGGGGGAAAGAGAAGGAGTTAGGGACAGAGCTGAGAGAAGTGTGACAGAAGCCTGGCTTGGGCACTTCCTGGAAATGGAGGCTCTGGGAAGAACCCACCAGAGGGAGAAGGTGGTCCTAGGGGAGTGAGATGACTTTCAGAGAGCTTTTACAAGCAGGTTACCCCAGGATTGAATAATTGAACTGGGTGAAATTCATGCACACAAAACAAAACAAAACAAAACAAAAACAAAAACAAAAACAAAAAAACCCAACCCTAGGAGTTGTGCCTTGAGTAATGTGGTGTAGAAGAAAGACCACTGGGAGATAGGACTCCTGGGTTCTAGTTCTAACTCTGCTGTGTGAGATAGAGAAAGCTCCTTGACCTCTCTGGGCCTTGGACTAGGAGATTGCTAAGGTTCATTTCAGCCCTGTGAGACTATGATCCTTTGATTCAATGGCCTGACTTGGCAGGAAGATGGAATCCAACCTGGGTTCCCTGGGTCAGGAGCTGAGCTTCCCCCACCTCGCCCCCGCCCTCCTGCCTCCCATTTCAGAGATGATCTCTCTGCACATTAAGCAGGGTGGCTGAAGCGGATGACTAATGTATGTCATTTTCAAGATGCTATCACTGCACAGGAAAGTACATTCAGATCCAGGTTTTAATTGTATGTGATTTTAGCTGAGATGGCGTTAATTTATTTCCTCTGCTATTTCAGCGGTTCTTCCTCTTTCATCATGGTGAAATTATCTGGAATGTATCTTTTTTCCCCCTTAAGGACAAAGCTGATGTTGCTCCTTTCCTTCTGCTTGGGCTTTTAACATTTGGGGCGCTGGCAGATGCCCTTACAGTGGAGGTGCCTGGAACCTTCCCATCATTGACCTACCCCCTCCCATTCCCTTTCCTTCCATTCCCACAACCAGATTCAACAACGGTATCTCCATCCTTCCCCCTTCCTTCTACTCCCAGACTTAAAAAAGGTTGCGGGGAGAGAGAATGTATTTTTGCCCCCTCATGCTTTTGGTTTTCTTTTTGCCTACTATTCCTGCCTCTTCCCTTTGATTCCATGGTTCTCCACCTTGCAGATAGCAGCACCTTAAGCCAAGGGACAGTGAGCCTTTGTTCCATCGAGGATTCATACAGACCAAGCCTAGGGAGAGAGAGGCTGCTTCTTCCCATCTCTCCCAAGAGGTCAAGGTGAAATAATGATAATAGCTAGTATTTATGTAGCTTTTTAAGGTTTGCAAAGCACTTTTTGTATATTATCTCATTTGATCCTCAGAATAACCCTACAAGGTAGGTGCCCTTTTTTTTTGCAAGGCAATGAAGGTTAAGTGACTTGCCCATGGGGGTGTCTGAGGCTGGATTTGGACTCAGGTCCTCCACTGTGCCACCTAGCTGCCCCAAGGTAGGTGCTTTTATTATGCCTTTTTTTTTTTTTTTTTTTTTTTTTTTTTTTTTTTAGTGAGGCAATTGGGGTTAAGTGACTTGCCCAGGGTCACACAGCTAGTAAGTGTTAAGTGTCTGAGGCCGGATTTGAACTCAGGTACTCCTGACTCCAGGGCCAGTGCTCTATCCACTGCGCCACCTAGCTGCCCCTATTATGCCTATTTTAAAAATGAAGAAACTAGCCGGAGAGAACTAAATGACATGTTCAGCTCACAGAGCTAGTAAGTGCCTAAGATAAGATTTTAACTCAGGTCTTCCTGACTCTTAAGTCTAACATTTTATTTACTGACCTGCCCTAAATAATTTGTTATCCAAAAAAAAGGCTTCCTAGGGGTAGTAGGACAAATTGTTAAATAAGGAAAAACATTCTTAAAATTAGGAGTGATCCTTAAGGGTCAGTGGCTAAGCAGATGCTGATACCTCTTCTTTAAAATGTCATTTCTGCTGATAAAACCATATCTGTTTCTGATGATGAACCATTTGACAGGGCCAAGAACTTTGATGGGAAGAACTTTCTTTTCTGGATCTTCAGTTCTTGTCACCAAAGTCCTAGCCCTGTCAAATGGTTCACCATGAGAAACAGATATGGTTTTATCAGCAGAAATGACATTTTAAAGAAGTATTGTGTTGCTTTGCCACTGAATCCTAAGGACTTGTGGGACTTTTCCATCTGACTTGCAGCTGAAGCCTTCTCTCTGTCTTGACTCCCCTATTAGAATGCAAGCTCCTCGAAGGCAGGGACTGTCTTACTTTTTTTTTCTGTATCCACAGGATTTAGCACAGTGCTTTGCACACAGTAAGTGCTTAATAAATGCCATTTTATTCAATCATTCATTTAGTCATTTGATGATTCATAGGCTCCTTAAATGTCTAGGGGTTTTTTGTTGTTGTTTTTTTGTTTTTGGCGGGGCAATGAGGGTTAAGTGACTTGCCCAGGGTCACACAGCTAGTAAGTGTCAAGTGTCTGAGGTCATATTTGAACTCAGGTCCTCCTGAATCCAGGGCCAGTGCTTTATCCACTGCACCACCTAGCTTCCCTGTAAATGTCTAGTCTTAACCCTTCATTGAATAGAAGTAACTGAGGCTTGTTCAATGTCATATAGCTAGTTATTGCTTCTGCAAAGAAAATCTTCCTCCCCAACTAACCCCAAAGCATCCCTGATGTTCAGTCTCCAAACTGTGACTTAGGATAAGAATTGAGTTCTATAAGGTCCCTTGGAGGTCATTTAGGGAAAAACCCTCATTTGACAGATGAAGAAACTGACGCCAGAAATGATTTAACCAGATTCTCTGATTTCAAATCTACTGCCTTTAAAAAAAAAAAACAAAAAACTATTTCTCATCTTGGCTCCTTTGAGCTCCTACCTGGTTAGAAAACTTAGTCCTGATGCAGTGTTCAGCACATAGTAGGTCTGAATAAATATTTGTAGAATGAATAAAAGCCTGGAAGTCAGCTAGAACGTCCCCTAGCCAGGTGAGGTCAAAGCTGTATAAGCAGGGACTGATGGCTGAAACTCCTTGGTGGACAATTTTGTATATTTGATTGTGTTCTTCATACACAGGGCTTTGATTTACCAGTGGGTTATTACAGTTTGGAAATCATTCTCGGCAGCCCATTTTTTCCAGCAATGGTTAGTAGTTTATTGGAAGCCGGCATCACTCTGCTGATTAAAATTTGCTTCCAAGCTCTCCTCGGATTGCTTTGACCGGCTTTGGGGTGTTAGTTGCTTTTTCTTCCAACTGACATGGGCCAATTCCCAGCTGTACCAGCTGCAGGATTTGTTTCTGAGACAGCCACAAGTTTCCTTTAAATCAATGACTTCCTCCCTGTATCACGACCCAGCTTGCTCTGACCTGACTTCAGCCAAGGTCAGGGATGGGGGCTCTTTATCTAGGGGCCTGCAAGCTAACCCTCCAGTCAGGTGACAGAGCCAAGAAGGACCCACCCATAGCTATATGTCCATGGGCTTTTACCTGCTTTGGAGATTGGAGAATAGGAGACTGTGGGTGGTAAGAGAAGAGGTGGGGAGGAACAATAGCTGCCTTCAAGTCCTTGAAGAGCTGTCAGGTAAAACAGCGGATAGATTTAATCTGCTTGGCCCCAAAGGGAAGAACTAGGAGCAGTGGGTGGATGTTGCAACAAGACAATTTGGGGCTTGAGGTAAGGAAAGACTTTAATGTAACTATTCAAACAATTGTTGTTCAGTCCAGGCAGACTCTTCCTGACTCCATGTGGGATTTTCTTGGCAAAGATACTGGAGTGGGTTGCCATTTCCTTTTCCAGCTCATTTTCCAGGTGAGGAAACTGAGGCAAAAGGGGCAAGTGACTTGCTTAGGGTCACACAACTTGTAAGTATCTGAGGCTGGATTTGAACTCAGTTCTTAGGGCATCTGGGTGGTACAGTGGTTAGAGTGCCGGGCTTGGAGTCAGGAAGACTCATCTGGACAAATCACTTTACCCTGTTAGCCTCAATTTCCTCATCTATAAAGTGAGCTGGAGAAGGAAATGGCAAACCATTCTAGTATCTTTGCCAAGAAAACTCCAAATGGGGTCACAAAGAGTTGGACATGACTGAAATAACTGAAAAACAACAACTTTCTGAGTCTAGGCCCAGTGCTGTAATGATTGAGTCACTTAACTGGCTCCATCAAAATAATTAGAGCTGTCTAAAAATGGAATGGCTGCCTAATGAAGTGGAAGACCCCTCCTCAGAGGTAGCTAGATCGATCATATAATGGATAGAGAGCTGGAGCTGGATTCAGAAGATCCCGAGTTCAAATTTGGCTTCAAACACTAACTAGCTGGGTGACCTTGGGTAAATAACTGTTATCTGCCTTAGTTTCTTCATCTGTAAACTGGGGATAATAAGAACAGCTACTTCCTTAGGGTTATTGTGAAGATAAAATTAAATAATATTTGTTTCTTTTTTTGGTAGGGCAGTGAGGGTTAAGTGATTTGCCCAGGGTCACACAGCTAGTAAGTGTCAAGTGTCTGAGGCTGAATTTGAACTCAGGTCCTCCTGAATCCAGGGCCAGTGCTTTATCCACTGCACCACCTAGCTGCCCCCTAATATTTGTAAAGAACTATGTAAATCTATTTTCTTTCTCCTCCTTTTCTTCCTCTTGTTTCTCCTCCTTGTTTCTTCTTTTTATTCTTCTCCCTCCTCCTCCTCCCTCCTCCTCCTCCTCTTCCTCACTGGAGGAAACTAGGCAAAAGCTGGATAGCCACTTGTCAAGGAATGTTGTAAAAGAAATTGTGGGGGGAAAAGGTTGTTGTTCTACTTAACATTTAACCATAAAAGTTAAAAAGTCCCCCAGGCATTCTAGGTTCCTTCACTAACCCATTGTAGATCTGTTGTCCAATCAACCCAATCCCATCCAGTTCAGTTCAGTTAACATATATTCTGTGCTCTCCATGAGCAAAGTGAGAAGCGTTATGGCTCCGAGCATAGAGTGCTAGATTTGAGTCAACCTCTCACACATGCTAGTTGGGTGACCCTGGCCAAGTTACTTCTCCTCTCGGAGTCCCATCAAATCTCCAAGAATTTAAATTATAAGCAAGGGACCAAACATCTGAGGGGCATCAGTTGAGGGAGTTACCATTCAGGAGCTTCTCTTAGAGGAAATCATAGGACTGGACCTTCTCCCTCCACCCAAAAAATAATACTATCCCTTTAAGACCTGGTGATTTATTGTTATTCAGTCGTGTCTAATTCTTCGTCGCCAGTTTGGGGTTTTCTTGACAAAGATCCTGGAGAGGTTTGCTATTTCCTTCTCCAGCTCATTTTACAGATGAGGAAACTGACTTAGGGTTAAGTGACTTGCCCAGGGTCACACAGCTAGATAGAAGAAAAAGAAAGGTACAAAGTATTATAAGAACATTTGAGGAAACAGAGAAAAGATGAAGATAGGCTTCTTTAAGGAGCCTCGGTTGGACCTTTGTGGAAAAGAGGATTTCCAGGCTGAGAAGAGGAAAAAGTGAATTCTAGACATGTGATGGCCCGTGTGAATGCAAATAAGCAGAAGAGAGAAGGGTGAGAAGAGGGAATAATTATTAGTCCAGTTCATCTGAAACAGAGTGTGTGAAGAGGAGGATAAATTTGGATAAGGCTGGAAAAGTAGGTTGGAGGCATATTGTGCAGGGCCTTAAATGCCAGGAGAAGGAAGTTATATTTTATCCCATAGGCAATGGAAAGCCACCAGGGGTTTAGATAAATTAATGCAGGCCTCATGAATTTATCTGAACCTTTCTACTTATATTTTCAGCCTGTACCACCCCTTGGTCATTGATTTTTGTAAACTCACCATGTGCTGTGTGAAGTAGGGCTGCATTCCTTTTCATTTGTGCTAAATTTGCCTCTCTTAAGATATCTCAAGATATTTTTCCCATTGAAATCCTACCTAGCCTTCAAACCAAAGCTCGGTTCTGCTTCTCCCAAGAAGGCTCCCCCAGATTTCCTGAATGTGCCTGGATGGGGTCTTCTCTTCCCCTCCACTCTGGCGATGTTTTGTTTGTACCTTTCTTGTTTAATTTCATTTAGCAAACATTTGCTGAGCACCTACGCTGAAAAGGCACTACACAGGAAGCCAGGGTTCCAAAGAGGTGTAAGATGTGTTCCGTCCCTTGTCATCTTGGGGATATTATCACACAGTAACAAGTATCACTACAGTATAAAGTAAGATGTGGTATGTGGTATAAAATCAATCTACCAACCAGCATTTATCAAGCACTGCCAAGCACTCTGATTATCAAGACAAAAATGAAATTGTTCCTGACTTCAGGGAGCTTACATTCCATAGTGAGAGTCAACACATACACATATACATCAATACAAGGAAATTTCCTGGGAGGAGGATAGAGATACCAGGACTGGGGAGTCAGGAAAAGTCTTATGTAGGGAGTGGTGTTTAAATTTAATTTGGAAGGAAATTGTGGGGTTCTAGTAATAATAACATTGTTGTTAATAAAAATATTATAATAATAATAACGATAACAGCTAACATTTATATTGGGGCAGTTAGGTGGCACAATGGATAGAGTGTTGGGCCTGGAGTTCAAATCTGACTTCAGACACTTCCTAGCTGTGTGACCCTGTGCAAGTCATTTGACCCTGTTTTCTTCAGTTTCCTCATCTGTAAAATAAGCTAAAGAAGGAAATGGCAAATCCCTCCAGGATCTTTGTCAAGAAAACTCCAAAATGGGATCATGAAGAGTAGGACGTGACTGAAAACATCTGAACAACAAAAACATTTCTATAGTACTTACTATGTGCCAGGTACCATGCTAAGTACTTTACCAATATTATATCATTTGATCCTCACAACAGCCCCTGGGAGGTAGGTGCAAACTAAGGTGCCCAGAAGTTAAGGGACTAGCAATAAAGACAGCTAGTAATTGTCTGATTAGATTTAAATTCAGGTCTTCCTGACTCTAGGCTCAGTGCTATGTCACCTAACTGCATTTTCAGAGGTGAAGGTGAGGAGGGAGTGCATTCTTGGCATGGGGAACAGATCCTGCAAAGGCATAGAGATTAGAGATGGAATGTTTTGTGTCCCCTAGGTACCTCAAACTCAGTATGTCCAAAACGCAAAATTCATTATTTTCCCCTCTTCTCTTCAAGGGCACTATCATGCTCCAAATCACGCAGGCTCAAAACCTTGGTGTCATCCTCAGCTCCTCTCTGTTACCCCACATAGCCAATCAGTTGCCAAATTTTATCATTTCTACTACACAACATCTGTCACATATGCCTCATCTCCACTCACCCAGCCATCACCCTCGTTACCTGGAATATCGCAATAGCCCCTAATTGGTCTCACTGCTTTATGTCTCTCCCTCCTCTAATCCAAAATCATTTTCCTAAATGAGAGGTTTGACCCCATCCCCTCCCTTCCATATTCAGTAAACTACCAGACTCCCTAGAACTCTAAGGATGAAACATTGAGTCCTTTGTTGGGCATTTAAAGTTTTTACATGTTTCTATTCACTTATTCCTTTTTATATGCTCCTTTTCAGTCCTCATACTTTAATTCCCTCGCCATATCCATATTGTAGAAATGATAAAGGCAGCAAGCAAGGTGGCCCAGTGGATAGAGGTCTGGGTCTGGAATCAGGAAGACCTGAGTTCGCTTACTAGCTGTGTGAAATCACTTCAATTCTGTTTCCTCAGTTTCCTCAACTGAAAAATGGTGATAATAATAACACCTACCTCGCAGAGATCAAATGAGATGATATTCGTAAAGTTTTTAGCCCAATGCTCAGTGCATAGTAGGTGCTATATAAATTCTTGTTTCCTTCCTTAAAAGAAAACCACCAAGTTTGATGAGCAGAAGATTGACCTGTCCTTCAGAATAATACCTTGGCAGGTCTGTAGAAGATGAATTGGAGAGAGGGAGAAATTTCAAATAGGGAAAACAACTTGGAAGCTTTTGCAGTAATCTGATTAAGAGGCAACAAGGGCCTGAAAAAGGGTGATCACCGTTTGAGTGGAGAGAAGGGGATGCAATAGAGCGATATTGGGGAGGTGGAATCCACAAGACTTCTCAACTGACTGCATGTGAGGGAGCTAAGTTGGACATGTGTTGTAGTGTGTGTTGTAGACACAGATCTAAAGCCAGTCCTCTGAGTTCAGGTTCAGTTTGTTTTTTTGCGAGGGGCAATGGGGGTTAAGTGACTTGCCCAGGGTCACACAGCTAATAAGTGTCAAGTGTCTGAGGCCGGATTTGAACTCAGGTCCTCCTGAATCCAGGGCTGGTGCTTTTATCCACTGCACCACCTAGCTGCCCCTCAGGTTCAGTTTGGGGAGGAAATGAGACATTGGTGAGTCAGGGAACATTTAACAAAGGAGAATTACTGTGCCCAAACACAGCAATGATATAGAGTGAGGATACACTGGTACTTTATCTTCAGCTTTGATATAAGCAGCCACCCTGCCTCCTCAAGGAAACTTGTTTGACAAACTCGGGGACCTCCCTCCTCCAAACCATCCCTTAACCCCTACTCTAGCCCAGCCCCCAGCTGGCAGTAAAACTGCATAATGGAACCCAGACCAGACTGAAATGTAATTGGGAAACACTGAACAAAATAAATAAAAATACAACATGATATAAATAATATTAATTTGTGGTTTTTTATGTCAATATACATCCCCCACGTTTCTATGTCTATTTAAGTTGGGCTGAGACTTTTAAGATTCTGGACCAGGAAGGGACCTCAAGGAAGATGAGAATTAAGGTAGACAGGTCAAGAAAATGCTGGTCCTATCACAGAGTGCTGGGTTTAAAGTCATGAAGACCTATCGATCCTGCCTCAGATACTAGCTATGTGACCTTGGGAAAATCATTTCAGACTTAGTTTTCTCTTCTGAAAAATGGGGATAATAAGGGCATCTATCTCCCAGGGTTATTGTAAGGATTGAATGAGATTGTACATGTAAAGCACTTTATAGACCTTAAAGGCTACCAGGATGACTAGAAGTTTGGTAGCAATAAAGACATTAGGAAAAGGGGGAAGGATTAGAGGGGTAAGAATGAATACTATTTTAGGTAACTAAGTGGCCATAGTGGATAGAGCACTGGGCTTGGAATCAGGAAGACTTATCTTCATGAGTTCAAATCTGGCCTCAGACTCTTTATTAGCTGTGTGACCCTGGGCAAGTCACTTGACCCTGTTTGCTTCAGTTACCTCATCTGGAAAATGAGCTGGAGAAAGAAGTGGCAAATCACTCCAATGTCTTCGCCAAGAAAACCTCAAATGGGGCCATGAAGAGTCGGAGGCAACTGGAACGATACAACAACTATTTTGGACAGGTTCTAGGCATGTTGAGTTTGAGATATCTCCAGTTCGGGAATGTCTAATACCCAATTGGAGGTGGAATACGGGACAGACTAGGGCTGGCTCTAATAGATCTAGGAGTCCGCTCTGTAGAGATGGTAATTAAACCCCTGGAAGCTGATAAGCTCTCTGAGAGAGAGGGTGTATAGACAAAAAAAAGAAGAGGGCCCGGGGATGGAGAAAAGGCCATCAGATTTGGCAATTAAGAGATCACTGGTAACTTGGGAGGCAGCAGTTTCATTTGAATAATGATGTGGGAAGCTAGATATAAGAGGTATGAAGGATTACACAGTTTAGAGGAGGAAGATAGGACCTAAGATATAACCTACCTCAAGTCAACAACAAGTTGCTAAGCACCTATTGTATGCTAAACATAGTATAAGACGCTGGGATATAAAGCCCAAACCAAAACAATGCCTACCTTCAAGAAGCTTGTGTTCTAACTTAGGGAGAAAGAGTTGCATAGAAAAGTGAATGCAAGATAATTTTTGGAAAGCATTAACAACTGGGGGAATCAGGAAATTATAATATAATTATAAATTATAAATTATAATCTCTTATCTCTTCTACTAAGGATGTGTGTTATCCTCTCTCTTCCAGTCCTCTACACATAGCAGGTGTTTAATAAGTATTTATTGAATAGACTTCAATCCTCAATGATAAGCTCCTTGAGAGCAGAGATCATGTTCTTATTCATCTTCATACCTCTATAATATTTCACACAATGTTTTGTATACAGTAGGTGCTTAATAAATATTTCTTGAATGAACAAATGAAGAACAGTACTAATTCTAGTGTTCCAAGATATAGTAGATAAGTCTGTGTTTACCCTGCCCACATTGCTCATCAAAGTTTGGGATGGTGGGGCTTTTATTTGGGGTTAACATTGGTGGCACCATGGAGAAAGTGCCAGTCCTAGAGTCAGGAAGACTCTTCTTTCTGAGTTCAAATCTGGCTTCAGACACATACTAGCTATGTGACTCTGGGCAAGTCACTTAAGTCTGTTTGCCTCAGTTTCTTCCTCTGTAAAGTAAGCCGGAGAAGGAAATGGTAAGCCATTCCAGTACCTTTGTCGGGATAACACCAAATAAGGTCATGAAGAGCTGGACACAACTGAAAAGTAACTCAACAACAATTGGTCGGGTACTGCTTGCCCTAGATTCAAGATTGGACAAAGGTAGGGAGGAAAGGAGGTTTTACCACAGTTGTCTTGCTTAGTATCTCTTTGCCCCTCCCCTTATGGGAGGAACTAATTGGGATTTGGGGATGGGGTCAGACATTGACCCATCATGAATAAAAATATGGCAACTTATAGGATCATACATTTAGAACTGAAAGGTTCCTGAGAGGTCATCTAATCTAACCTTATTTTACACATAAGAATGGCGGCTCAGATAGGCATTCAGTGACTTGCCCAATGTCACACAGTGTAAGATTAATAAACAACAGAATTTGGTCAGGTCTAGAGTTAGACGTATATATCCATATGCTACTTTCTGTCCAGCATCAGCATGTACCTATCAGATGTTTCCAAATTGGTTGTCCCAGAGATAATCTCAAACTCAACATGACCAAAATAGAATACATTGTTTTTCCTCCAGAACCACATATTTCTGTTAAAGGTATTCTTTCAGTCACCCAGGTTCATAAACTAGTCATTATCCTCTTATTCTCACTCTCCTTCACACAATTCTAAACTCCTTGAGTGAAGAGATCATGTTCTCATTAATCTTCATAGTCCCCCAATACTTCAACCAATGTCTCGTATACAGTAGGTGCTTAATAAATATTTATTGAATGAATGAACACATGGATGTACTGCACTAATTCTAGTGTTCCAGGATATAGTAAAGTCTACTTCCAGAGAGAGTGAGGGTGACAACTTTGTGCAACTCTGCCTCACTTAAATCCAATTCATGCTCTAGTTAAGGCATCACCTGAGATGTCATTGGTTTTCTTTGAAAACGAAGGACAAATAACAATCATACATGGATAACAAAGATACACATACCCATTCTTTAAAATCCAGCTCCAGGTATACGTCTTTCTTGAGGTCCCTCCTGCCTCTGAATTTCTCTGGTAGTTATTGTCTACTACATTTACAAAGTACTTAAAGAATATTATGCTCCCTCATCAATTCCCCTTTTACAAGTGATGGGGGTGCAGAGGAGTTGCTCAAGATACCCCACATTAATTGATTCTGCTTTGCCCCTGCCCAAAGTTCAGTTGATCCAAACATAGAAGGCAGCAGGTAACAGAAGCAACAAGGTGTTAATGTGTTAAAGAAGGGCAAAGATGTGTTTGTACTCTGCTACCCCTTTATGAAGTGTGAAGAAGTTCTCCTTGATGAAATAAAGAAACAGCTAGCTCTTAGTTGGCTGAGGATAAGCCACTCCCCTCACCTTAAAAAGTAGAACACACTCTCTAGGGAGACACAGAGAATTGAGGCAGAAGACTTTTGGTTAGTGGGATCTCTGGTAGCAAAAAAGAGAGCCAGTAATGGAGAAAGCACCCGAGTCCTGCAGGGCATAGTTCTTTGCATTTCTCCTTGTTCTTCTACTAGGGAATAATGTGGGGTGGGAGATTTCTTTATTCTCCCTCATCCCAGTGGCTTTGGAACTGCTTGACCAGTAGGAGACGCTGCACCCATCAAGAAAAAGATAGTCAAGGCATGTGAGCTGTGACAACGGAGAAGAGAGTCTGTTATGGATTAAAGAGAATTATCCTTTGAATTTAGAAATTGGACTAAGGTGAGGTTTAGACCCAGAGGGTCTACTTGAGTAATCTGCCCAGTAAAAATCCTGCAACTAGGGGGGAAACAGCAGGAGAAGACTATAAGAAGAGAAGGGACATCAGGGGCCATTGGTGTTTGAAGTGCCTTTGGCACTTGTGTTCCCTAAGTGTATTCTTCACCACCTATGTAGTCTACATATGGGGCCACTCTTCCCACTGATGCTATGTGTATTTGTAGGAGAATGTACTTCAAGTTCATGGGGGAAATGTTTTGTAGCTATTGCCATCTCAGTAAATGCCTTTGCTTTGAGCTAGTAGAGGCTAATGGCTGGTTATTAATGATAAACATGTGGTAGGGGTCATACAGGGAAAGTGAACCCACAGAGTACCCAAAAAGTCCTGGATGGCAACAAGTGGCCTTTCCTTTTTTTTTTTTTTTTTTTGGCAAGGCAATGAGGGTTAAGTGATTTGCCCAGGGTCACACAGCTAGTAAGTGTCAAATGTTTGAGGCCAGATTTGAACTCAGGTTCTCCTGAATCCAGGGCCGGTGCTTTATCCACTGTGTCACCTAGTTCCCCCAACAAGTGGCCTTTTCTTATGAGTCCACAAGCTGTAGACACACATGATATAGGAGGAAAAAGAAGGAGCTTCTTTTTGTGCAGCCATGAGGAATGTCAGTGGGTAGCAGAGGTGGCAGGACCAGTGGATATGGCTTGCAGGGAAGCCCAGATAAATTCCTGGGATAAGCTTGATTGCTACAGGAGCCAGGGCAATTATTGTAAGATCATGCTGAGATGGCAGCAGCAATGGCTAGAAGCCAGGATAAAGAAAGGGAAAACTGGAGCAAGAAAACATCCCAAGAGAAAAGCTGGTGATTGGTGAGAGTACAGACCACAGAGAGAAGGGTAGATAGCACTGTGCTTGTCTCAAGGCCTATGAGGCAGACGCTGGTACCATGAGTCTTGGGGGAATTGGATTTCTGAACCTCTAGGCAGAGGAGGAAGGAAAAGGCATTCAGCAGCAGGTACACTGTATCTGTTTCCTTGCTAACCAGGCTTGTATGTGAATCCTTTGTTTTCTACCAGCTTTTCAAAAAACTGATCTAATGCTTAAATGCTTTTGTTAGTCTAGAGTACCTGGAGGGTGGAGGTGGCAGTGGTGGGATGACTAAATAGAAAGACACAAGGCAACTCAGATGTTCCCATGGCTAAGTCTCTGTTTGCTTATTACTGAGAAATCTTCAAGATTGAATCTGGTACTCTGAGCAGTGAGGGTTGTAGTTCTAAGCCATGGGCCACCATTTTGAGGGTCATAAGTACATAAGTTAGGAAAGCACCAAGGCTGGGTATGAGCCAGAAAGCACTGTACAGTTAGTTAGTTGTTAGGGATGAATAGACAACACGGCTGGTTCACAGTGACAGAAATGGACTCTTAGCAAATTATGCTTCTCATACTATCTAACTGTCTATCCTGACCATATTCTTGTCCTCCACCCTGTCACCATATATATGATCCCCACCCTCTAATTTTCCTAAGAGCACATTTTACTCTAGCAACCATAATCAAATCAGTGCCATCCTTGTTTCTGAGACAATGATGCCCATCAACCACCCCTGCCACCATTCTTGTGACTGACCAGAACAAAACACCCTCCTCTGGCTTCCACTCCCTTATATGTGTTGCCTGCTCTTATTATAATGGGACCCTGTGAGTTTGTGTTAGTTCAAAGATAAGAATATCAGTTGCATTATCCTCCTTCCTAAATATCTTCCCCAGTACTTTGCATCCCACTTCCCAAAGAGTTGATAGTAGTGGGTAAAATATTTTCAGGCTCATCCCAGTCGATAATCACTTCCAAAATCAATGACACCTGGTGAGAGTCCACTATGCTAAGTAATGGGAATATAAATGCAAAATCGAGACAATCCCTGCCTTTGTAGGACTGATATTCCAAGAACAGACAACACATATAGGGGAGTGGTAGCCAGGGAAGGGTGTTTTGGTCTGGGAAGTCATAGGGATAGATGTTGAATGGGACTGCAGGGGAATTGATAGACATTCCCTTTCCAGAAGCAATGGTAGCACTGATTTGATTATGCTTGAAGGGATTCTCTCGATTTTGTATTTATATTCCCAGTACTTAATACAGTGACTGGTGTACAGTAAATGCTTATTAAATGCTTTTCATTCATTCATAGATAACCTAAGAAACCACCTAAAGAAACTCTTGGTCAATAGTGTTGTCTCAAAGTCTGTATGATGTAGTGCCATTACAGAAGAATGTTGGGAAGATGAACAATAGAGCCTTGAGTAAGAGCACTAAGGTAGACGAATCAACCACACAACAAATTCAAAATGCCCTGAATGGCTTTTGGACGGTCAATGGTTCTTGATGGTGTATGTGAAAAGCATGTACTACCTGATTCTATGACAGTGAAGGATAAGGAAAATACAGCCTTCATCTGTCCAGTAGTTTTACCAATTTAATTTCTAGGACCCCTTGCCATTTATAAATAGTTCATGTTTTATTAATCTGGATGATCTCATAGTGTCTGAAAAGACTTTGGCAATACTTGTAATATAAGAATACATATAACACGAGAACTCAGGCTGTTTTCCCATAGATAAGCTGTCAAAGGATTTAACCAGGAAGTAGTAAGAAGAATTACAAGCCATCAAGAATCCTATGAAAAAACGTTCCAAATCACTAATAATAAAAGAAATGAACATTAGAAGAGTTCTGAATTTAACTTAGCCTTTAGATTGTCAAAAATGACCAAAGATAAAAATGTTAAATCTATGTGGGGCTAGGGAGAGACAAGCACACAAATATGGATCTGTGAATTGGTCCAACTACTCTGGAAAATAATTGAAAACTATACTAGAAAAATAACCATGGGGCAGCTAGGTGGCGCAGTGGATAGAGCATCGGCCCTGAAGTCAGGAGGACCTGAGTTCAAGTCCGGCCTCAGACACTTGACACTTACTAGCTGTGTGACCCTGGGCAAGTCACTTAACCCCAATTGCCTCACCAAAAAAAAAAAAAAAAGAAAGAAAAGAAAAGAAAAGTAACGAAACCATATATCTGCAGTGATACAACTGTAGGTCATATGCCCTACAGAGATCAAAGGGAAAGGGAAAAGTCCCGTTTTTACAAAAATATTTGCATGGCACTTTTTGAAGGAGCCAGAAATGGAAACCTAGTAGGTGCCTATCTATTTGAGAATGGCTGGACAAACTGTACATGAATTAGCAGAACATTATTACACAATGAGAAATGACAATTACGAAGAGAAACTTGGGGAGAAAACCAGAATCAAGAGAGCAAAGTACCCGATGACAATAACACAAAGACAAATTACATAAAAAGACCTTGGAACTCTGATCAATGCAGTGACCAATTGTAACTTCAGAGGCTTGACGGTGAAATATATCTCCCTCCTCCTGGACTGTAGATGCAGAATGAAGTATACACTGTCAAACACGGTCAATGAATTGGAACTTTCTCCTTTCATCTCCACCTCCTGGCTGCTGTGGCTTTCTTGAAGTCTTCGCTAAAGGCCCACCTTCTACCAGACATCTTTCCCAGACCCCCTTAATCTTAGTGCCTTCTCTCTGAGAGGATTTCTAATATACCCTGTACATATTTTGTTTATACAAAACTACCTACATATTATCTCTTCCATTTGATTTTTATCAGGCACTGTACTCTGCCTTTCTTCCCACATCCATCACTTAGTATAGTACCTGGAACATAGTAGGTGCTTAATAAAGTCTTATTATTGTTAACTCCTCACCAAGGAGGGTTTTCTTCTAGATGGGAAGAGTCCCTAGGACGTGATAACAATATATTTTAAAAGCATTACTAAACTATTGTTTTAAAAGGAGACATTGAAAAGACATCTACTAATCAATCCAAAAACATTTATTAAAGCACCTACTATGTTCTGGGCACCGCGCTAAGCACTGAGGATACAAAAAGAGACATAAGATTAGCTAGAAGCTGCTGGCCTCAAGCTGTCAACTGACAAGTACCAGCACTGCAGAGCCTCCGTCAAGAATGTAGATCACATAGTATCTCAGCAGGGAATGAGTAATGAGAAGATAGGAGCGCTCATCCCCTAGCTGTGTTATCAGAATCACAAGACGTTTCTCTGGTTTGTTGGCTATTATCTATCAGAGATTTGGGAAGGACTAGGCCTTAATCGCAAAGACTTCTCACCATCTTATCCATTGCATATGATTGAGAAAAACCATATGCAGGACAGAAAAGGCCAAGTTGGAAACCTGGCCCTCTGGGCATTTATAGAGATGATCTTGCAAGTAGGAACATTCAAGGACTTGGCAAACTGCCCCACAAACTGCACAAATGTTGCCTTTTGCCCATCCAAGAGAGCTTTTTCTGTTACACTCATTTCTCATTAGGCTACCCTGCTCTAGACTTTTGCACCATGCCCTAGACAGCTCCTCCATCTTGGATGATCACTCCATCCCTGGAATTCACATGTTGGAAGTACCTTTGCCCCTGGAACCCCCCCACCTCCTCAAATTGAATGGTTCCTTCTAGAACCTCTATTTAGGAGGATACCTAGGCCCATCCTCTCTTTATTTCTTTTTAGGTAGCACTCCTCTGGACTTCTCCAGCCCCCAAACCCATTTCAGCTTCCTTTTATGAGTCATGTTCCTTTTTAGAATGTAAGCCCCTTGCTGGTCAGGAGCTGTCTTTCTTTTCTCATATATTTGTATTTCCAGAGCTTAGCACACAGCAAGCATTTAATAAGTACTTGTTGACTGACTGGCCAACTCTTGGAGGCCAGCCTAAATCATTTATGAACAGTTTTGTACCTGTTAAAGGCTAAAATTCTATCTAGTCTGTCTAAAATCTCTAATGAGTGGTCACCAATAAATTATAAGCTTTAGCAAGAATTAGACTTTTAAGCATTTATTAAGGAGAATAAAAATTTGGTAAAGAGAGAGAGAAAGGCTTACATTCATCTATCTATTAAAGGGAGAGCACATTTCTAGCTCCGCTCTCTGCCAGAGTCCACAAGAAAGAGAGGGAGTCAGAACGCCAGGCTCCCACTTCTTCCTCCCACAAGCAAACGTCACTTCCTGACACCAAAGAAAAGACGCATGGTCTTGCCCTCAAAGACCTTCACCTCATGGTCGCAGCTCTTCTACAGTAAGTCTCCAGCAGGTGGTGTCATCCCAATCATTACGTACCAAAGGTGCAAAGGTCATTCGAGATGTACATAGTATTTGCTAATAAAAGGCTTACTCTTCATTCCATCCATAAACTGGATGGAATGTGTATATAGAGTTTCATTTCAAGCATGAATGAACAACAATCCACTCACTATGTCCTGAGAGGGGTTTTTGATGCTGTACCTGAAAGTATGTACTTCCAGATCCTATTACAGAAGAAGATAAGGAAAAGACAACTTTCATCTGTCCAGTGTTTTGTTTTGTTTTTTTAATTAAAAATTTTTTTTTTCTTTTTCTTTTTTTCTTCTTCTTTTTTTGTCCAGTGGGGTTTTACCAACTTGTGCACATGCCTCTAGGAGATTTCTGGGACCCTTGCCATTTTTAAACAGCTTGTGGAAAAGGCAAGCGGGAACACGAACTATTTGGAGATGTTGTTCCTAAGTTGTTCACCATTCGTTAGTACAGTCAACTATGAGTTTGACGTGTTACTTGCCAAAGAGAACCAAAGTGGGCACCCATAATCAAATGCAAGCATCCTGTTTCTTAAAGATCCCATGATCCCCATGGAGGTTTCAATGGACTGCAAACTTGAGTCAGCAATGAGATGTGTCAGCCAAGAAAGCCAATGCCATCTTGGTCTGCACTAAGAAAATCATGGCTTCCAGAAATAAGGAGGTGATAAGCCATCTGTACTCTGCCTTAGTCAGACGGTATTTGCAATATTGTGTTCGAAAGGGCCTTGAGTCCATGTTATATGATGATGAGTTGGAAGAGCTGGGGAAACTCAGCCTGGAGGAGAGAAGGCTCAGGGGGCACATAGAAAAGGGAATGGATTTGTTTTGTTTGGCTCCGGAGAACAGAACTAGGAACATTGAGTGAAAATTGCAAAGTAGCGAATTTAGGCTAGAAGTCAGAAAAGACTTCCTAACAATTAGAGCTGTCCCCAAGTGAAATGAGCTACCTTGGGAAATGTTGGTCTGCCCCTCACTGTAGGGGAGGGCATCCACAGGCCGGATGACCTCACTCCAAGGTCATCCTCCCAACAGCCTGTCAAATAGCCTCTCCCATGTCATGGAGGTTTGAATCTCTTCACTGGTGGCCTTATTGAGAACTGCCTCATCTGGCCCACTCTTTCAGGCAGGTCTCAGCCTTTTCTCATTTTACTTTCTAACCTCCAGCCATCTTCTTGGTAGCTTCAACAGCAACCTTGCTGCCACAAGCATGCTATTCCATACCCCACCCTCTACCGGATCCTATTCACACATTCCCTATCTAGTTCTGGAACCATAATCAAGGGTAGCCTGGCTACTCTTGTTCCTTTTTTATGAATTTTTTTTTTTTTGTGAGGCAATTGGGGTTAAGTGACTTGCCCAGGGTCACATAGCTAGTAAGTGTCAAGTGTCTGAGGCTGGATTTAAACTCAGGTACTCCTGAATCCAAGGCCAGTGCTTTATCCACCATGCCACTTAGCTGCCCCTTACCCTTGTTCCTTAAAGGGGTTCATCCAGCGAAACAATTTTGAATGAATCCAGGCAATTGAGAGACCTAGAGAAGAACTCAACTCCCAATGAGACAGGTGGAAGACAAATGGAGTTGTCCAAGAGGGAACCCCATGGTAGAGACAGCTGCCACATGGAGTAGGGACCAGAGCTCCAAAGAGCAGAGGAGTAAACTGGGTGGGCTTTCTGGTGGATGCTGTCACTGGAATTCTTCTAGACTACAGACTCCAGGGAAGTAATTCTATATATTCTCCCCTTAGACTCCTTTATGGGAGCCTGAAGGCCCCCCCACCCCCGGCCATTCCCCCTCTGAACAGGGAAAAGTCTGTTTATCTTTCCTTGTTTTAAGTGTTTACTTTGCCTTAATAAATAGTCTTATCCGCAGATATTTGCTAGTCTAGGTGAACTTATGGGAATGCAGCTAGGAGGAGGTAATTGAAGGGGAAAATACCCCTAGAGGAAAGAGAAAGAAATTTAATTCTGAGGTGTTTTGCCAGAGTGTTGTCTCTGGCTGGGGACTTGGAGCTAATAAAAAATAGAATTATAGATCCTTTTGTTAATAGATTCCTAGAAAAGAGTGTACACAGTGAGTCAATAACAGGGGGCAAGTAAGAGTGACTAAACAATTCTTCTCACTGAACCAATCCATCACTACTAAACTCATGATATCCTTGTGAGGTGGGTAGTACAAATATTATTATCCCCATTTCACAGATGAGGACTCTGAGGTTCATAGAATTTAGATTGCTTTCCTAAGGTCACACATAGTGGTGGATCTGAATAGAAATCATCTGATTACAAATCTGTTTTCATCCCGATAGTTTATATTAGGTGTGGCAGATAACAAAAATGTTTTTCTCTGCTCTCAAGGAGTTTACAACCTTAGTTATGATATGGTTTACACAAAGGAAACAATTCTATTCCCTACTTTCCCACCCCCTCCACCTTGAACTTGAATCTGGCATCCCATTCCTACATATGCCTTTGCACTGGTTGTCCCTTATGTTTGAAATTACTCCTCCCTCTGTCTCTTAGACTTAAAAAAAAAAACTTCCTTTTTTAAAGTTAAATTTCGTCTTGTTTTTGAGCAAAGATGCACCTTCTGTACCTCCTACCTCCTCTCTCATCCCCTTGACAAAGCAAGAAAAACAAAACCTCTGTTCCAAACATGTATAGTCAAGCAAAACAAATTCTCCATATTGTCCATGTTAAATATATATACACTCATATATGTGTATGTGCATGTATACACATATACATATACACATACATATATGTGTGTATATCTTTCTCTCTCTCTCTCTCTATCTATATCAATCTTCACTCAATCCATCACCTCTCTATCAGGAGGTGGGTAGCATGTTTCATCTTTATTCCGATGGAATTGTAGTTGGCCATTGTGTTGATCCCAAGTTTTCCCAAAAACATTTAAAAATGATATTGTTGTTATTGAATTAATTGTTCTCTCTGGTTCTCTCACTCTGTATTAATTTTTTTTGTGAGGCAATTGGGGTTAAGTGACTTGCTCAGGGTCACACAGCTAGTAAGTGTTAAGTGTCTGAGGTCAGATTTGAACTCAGGTACTCCTGACTCCAGGGCCAGTGCTCTATCCACTGTGCCACCTAGCTGTCCCCCCCCCTTTAAAAGTTTTTATTTATTTATTTATTTATTTATTTATTTATTCATTCATTCATTCATTCATTCATTCATTCATTCATTCATTCATTTATTTATTTATTTATTTATTTATTTATTTATTTATTTATTTATTTATTTATTTTGCAGGGCAATGAAGGCTAAGTGACTTGCCCAGGGTCACACAGCTATTAAATGTAAAGTGTCTGAGGTTAGATTCAAACTCAGGTCCTCCTGAATCCAAGGCTGGTACTTTATCCACTACGCCAGCTAGCTGCCCCCTCTCTCACTCTGTATTAATTGATAGAAGTCTTCTCAGGTTTCTTTGAAATTGTCCCATTCATCATTTCTCAAGGCAGAATAGTATTCTATCACATATATTAAACCATAACTTGTTCAATCATTCCCCAGTTGATGGGCACCTCCTTGGTTTCCAATTCTCTGCCACCACAAAAAGAGCTGCTATAAATATTTTTGCACATATGGATCATTTTCCTCTTTCTTTGATCTCTTTGGAGAATAGACCTAGAAGTGGAATCCTTGGGTCAAAGAATGTGTATAGGTTAATAGCTTTGGGAGGGCATAGGCATAGATCCAGATTGCTTCCCAGATCATCTGGACTAGCTCATAGCTGTTTTTTCATATTCCCTACAGCATTTGCCATTTTCCTCTTTTGTAAACTTTGCCAATCTGATAGGTGGAACCCCAGAGTTATTTTAATCTGCATTTTTTAAATTATGAGTGACTTGGAGCATTTTTTTCTCATGTCTGTTGTGAGCTTGGAATTCCCAGCTTCCTTCAAGGTTCAGTGCAGGTGCTACCTTCTATGAGAAGATCCCCCTTGTTGTTAATACTCCCACCTTCTCAAGTACCATGCTTATTCATCTGGATAAATGGGAGGCAGTGTGATTCTGTGGAAAGAGACTATGTTGGATTTGACTTCAGAGGGCTTGGATTTGAACCTCGGCTCTACCAAATTACCTGTGTGACCCCAAGCAAGTCATTTAATCTTGCTGGGTTTCAGTTTCTTTGTCTATAAAGTGAGGGGTAGGACTAGATGAATTCTTAGGTCTGTTCTAGCTCTTATCTATCAAATCTATCTATCATCTCTCTATATCTCTATCATCTATCATCCATTTTTCCATCTTTCTATCAACTCTCTCTCTCTCTCTCTCTCTCTCTCTCTCTCTCTCTCTCTCTCTCTCTCTCTCGCTCGCTCTCTTTACACTCCATACCCAGTAGAATATAAACTTCTTGAGGGAAGGGATTCTGGGATCAAATACAAAACCTCTGTTTGGCATTTAAAGCCCTTCATAACCTAGTCCCCTACTACCTTTCCTGTCTTCTTACACCTTACTCTCTGACAAGTACTCTTTGATCCAGTGACAATGGATTCCTTGCTATTGCAGAAACAAGGCACTCCAACACTAGGCTCTGGACTTTTTTCTCTGACTGTCCCCCTTTCCTGGAATGTTCTTGCTCCTCTTCTCTGCTCATTGTTTTCCATGGGTTCCTTCTAAACTAAAACCCTGTCTCCCACAGGAAGCCTTTCCCAACCCCTCTTAACCCTAGCGCCTTCCTTCTTTTAATTATTTCCTATATAACCTGACCTTGCACAGCCCTCCCTCACTTAAAATCCAATTCAGTGCAAGTCACGACATCACCCCAATATCATGATTCTCTTAGAGAACGAAGGACAAACAACAATCTATACTGTATATAGCTTGTTTGTAAATATGTTTGCATGTTGTCTCCTCCATTAAATTGTTAGTTCCTCGAGGGCAGGGACTGTCTTTTGCCCTTTTTTCTACCTCCACAGCTTGGCAGAGGGTACCTGGCGCATAGTAGGCATTTAATAAATGTTTCTTGACTGACTTATGTTCTCACCTTTGCCTCCCCATCATCTAACTCACATCTTGGTACCTTGGTTTTTAATAAATGCTCATTGAATTCAATTTAATGGAGTTGAATCAGAGAACAATAGAAGGCAGTTCCAGTGATAGATATCATATGGTCAAATGCCAAAGCTAAGGTACAGACACTAAGTGAGATGGACTAGGTTGAGTGATGGTGAGGCTGTCACCTATGAGATGGAACCCTAACACCCTAGAAGCCCCAACCCCAATGAGTTATCACTTTCTTTCCTCTACCCATACATCACCATTGCCCTCTTTCTCCCTTTTGCCAACTGGGAAAAGCGGCTCAGGCAGCAGCAGTACAAATTTGCTCCAATAAACTCATGGCTAGGGAACTGTGTCAGGTAAACTTAATTCAATCTGATTCAACAAATATGTATTAAGTGCTTGTTATGTACAAAGCTTTGTGATGAGCACCAAGGGCCCAAAGATGAAATATAACAGCATCCCTACCCTCAAGAAGCTCAAATTCTTTTTTAATTTAATTTATTTTATTCTGAACTTAAGAAATAAAACAATCATTTCCATAACATAGTATAATAGAAAAAATTATTGTACATGAAACTGCAAATCTATTATGTCTAACTTGCTGTTCCTTTTAGGAGCTCAAATTCTAATAGGGAAGTTGAGACATTCACAGAGTAGCTACAATATGTTAGGATGGAATGAGTGCATAGGAAATATTCAGCAGAGAAGATGAGAGACTGGGGAAGAAGGAATCACTTTGAGCAGAGGGCATCTGGGGAGGCTTCATGGAGGAGGGATTGCCTGAGCTAGACCTTGAAAGGAGAGAGGGAATCCCACTAATGGAGAGGAGGTACAAGTCCATTTGATATATGAGGGATAATTTATAATCATAATAATAGCTAGCATGTTTATAAAGCCTTAAGATTTGCCATGTCTTATTTCAGTTGATCCTCACAATAAACCCTGTGATGTAGGTGCTATTATTATGAGACAGTTAGATGGAGCAGTGGATAGAATGTACGACTTGGAATCAGGGAAACCTGGGTTCAAATCCTGCCTAAGATATTAACTAGCTGTGTGACCCTGGGTACTCCCTTAATGTCTCTCAGCCTCAGTTCCTTCCAACCATAAAATGAGGGTAATAATCGCATCTACTTCAGAGGGTTGCTGTAAGAATTAAATGAGTAAATGCATATAATGCATTTTAAAGACCATAAATCACTATATAAATGCCAGCTATATTTTACCATTGAGGAAACTGAGGCTGAGAGAGGTTAAGTGATTTACCTGCAGTCACTCTGCTAATAAGTATTTGAGGCAGGATTTGAACCCAGGTTTTCTAGCTCCTGCTGTCTAACCATTGTTCCATCTAGCTGACTACAAGGACATATAGAAGGAAAGATGACATAGGGGAATAGTGAATGGTCCAGTTTGACTGAACTTGGAGCATGGAGGTGGGGGGTGGAGTGGAGTAAAGTGAAATAAGACTGGAAAGAGACAGAGAGCTTAAAGTCTTGTTTGACTTGTTGGACTGCAGGGACCTGGGGAGACATTAGCTGTGGCTTTCAGAGACAGACAGCCTTCTATTCTGTGGTGTTAGCTGCCATCAGTCTCTCCCCAATGTTGTTGTGGAGTCATTTTAGTCGTGTCCGACTCTTCATAGCCCCATCTGGAGTTTTCTTGGCAGAGACACTGGAGTGGTTTGCCATTTCCTTCTCCATCTGATTTTACAGATGAGGAAACTGAGGCAAACAGGATGAAGTGACTTGCCCAGATTCACACAGTTAATAAGTGTCTGAGGCTGGATTTGAACTCCAGTCTGCCCGACTCTAAGCCTGGCTTCCTATCCACTGCACCACCTAGCAAAATGGGGTCTCTCATAGAAGATTGTGATCCTTAAGGTCCCCTAGGATGAAGTCCAGGCTCTCAGGAGGCCTAGGCATACATGGTGGGAGGGCTGGGGGCTGGAGGGAGTCATTGTTCCTCTGGCTACTTTATTTCCTTGGTTTGTGGCTGTTTGACAACAGCTGTAAAAATGGCTTATAAATTAGGTGCAGGATTGTAAAATGCAGAAATGGCCTCAGTGGGGAAGAAGCAGAGAGAACAGTTTTCCCCAGCCTTCTCAGACAGAAGGTCAAAGCCTGTTGCCCTACTGGAGGGAACAGCACTAAGACAAGATTATGTCTTTGTGTGTGCTGAGGAGGGGGTGGGTGACTGGAATCCTTGAGTTTTGACTGCTGTCCCTGGCTGCATCCAAGCAGGAGAACTCACCCTGCTCCTCCTTGGAGGCTCTTTAATCGGGGAGATGTTTATATCCTTTCAGTGAAGTCCAAATTACAAGCAGGCAACTGGAGCCTGGGGAAAATAAACTCAGGGATACAAGGTAGGGAACTTTTTTTCTTCTTCTTTTAAAGGTTGATTTATATTAGCCTTATGATGCGAGAAGAAGACTTCCAATGGAGCCAGGGAGGTCGAGAGGAGTTTGAGTGGGGTGGGAAAGAAAGACGGGGACTAGGTCGGGGAAAGCTGGGACATACCAATTTTTACCCCTCCTCTAGAAGGCAATGTTTTCTAGCAGAAAAAGGATTGAAGTCAGAAGACCTGAAAGTTGAATCCCAGCCCTGTTATTTGCTACTTGTGTGACCACAGGCAAATCAACTGACCTCTCTGGACCTCAGTTTCCTCATCTGGAAAAATGAGGGTTTGGATAGATGATATTTAAGGTCTCTCCCAATTCTCAATTCTATGATCTTATGATTCCTGGACAAATCTTATTCTTTCCCTGGGTCTTTTTTCCTTCTCTGTATAATGGGCAGAATTGAGCAATGTTGGGCAGTGCTGGGCAGTGTTGAGTTCCAAATTCTATCTCTCTTCCTCCTCCCTAAGGCAGTAAGCAATTAGATATGGGTTATATATGTACAATTATGTAAAACATTACCATATTAGTTGTTTTGTATAAGAAAACTCAAAAAAAAAAGAAAATGAAAAATAGCATGCTTCAGTCTGTGTTTAATGAATATCAGTTCTTTCTTTGGAGGCGGATAGTATACTTCATATTAGTACTTTGGGATTGTTTTTGATCACTGTATTGCTGAGAATAGCTAAGTCATTCACAGTTCCTCATCAAACAATATTGCTGTAATTGTGCACAACGTTCTCCTGGATCTGCTCACTTCATTACACATTAGTTCATATAAGTCTTTCCAGGTTTTTCTGAAATCATCCCACTTGTAATTTCTTATAGCACAATAATATTCCATTACAATCATATACCACAACAGGAGCAGCTAAGTGGCACAGTGGATAAAGCACTGGCCCTGGATTCAGGAGGACCTGAGTTCAAATCCGGGACTCAGACACTTGACACTTACTAGCTGTGTGACCCTGGGCAAGTCACTTAACCCTCATTGCCCTGCAAAACAAAACAAAACAAACTCCCCCAAACCCTCCAAACAATCATATACCACAGCTTGTTTAACCATTCCCCAACTGATGGGTATCCCTTTGCTTTGCAATTCTTAACCACCACAAAACGAACTGCTATAAATATTTTTGTATAACAATTTTTTTCTCTTTTTGGGGATGTCTTTGGGATATAAACCTAGCAGTGGTATTGCTAGATCAAGAGTTATACACAATTTTATAGCCTTAGTTCTAAATTGCTCTCCAGAATGGTTGGATCTTTTCACAACTCCACCAACAGTGGATTAGTGTCCACATTTCCCCACATCCCCTCCAATATCCAATATTTTCCTTTTTTTGGTTATATTAGGCACTCTGATAGGTGTGACATGATATGTCAGAGTTGTTTTAATTTGCATTTCTCTGATCAATAGTGATTTAGAGCATTTTTCATATGATTATAGATGGCCTTAATTTCTTTATCTGAAACCTACCTGTTCATATTATTTGACCATTTATCAATTGGGGAATGACTTGCATTTTTATAAATTTGACTCAGTTCTCTATTTACTTGAGAAATGAGGCCTTTATCAGAGAACCTGTTGCAAAAATTCTTTCCCATTTTTCTGCTTTCCTTATAATTTTGATTGCATTGGTTTTGTTTGTGCAAAAGCTTTAAAATTTTATATAATCAAAATTATCTTTTTTACATTTTGTAATGTTCTCTATATCTTCTTTGGTCCTAAATTCCTCCCCTGTCCATAAATCTGAATGATAAATTATTCCACAGTCTCTTAATTTGTTTATGGTATCACCCTTTATGTGTAAATCATGTGCCCATTTTTACCTTATTTTAGTATATGATATGAGACGTTAGTCTATACCTAGTTTCTGCCATACATACTGTTTTCCAGTTTTCCCAGCAGTTTTTATCAAATAATGAGTTTTTGTTCTAAAAGCTTGGATCTTTAGTTTTATCATATATTAGATTACTATAGTCATTTACTATAGTGTAATTCATATCTATTCTATTCCACTGATACACCACTCTATTTATTAGCCAGTACCAGATTGTTCTGATAATTACTACTTTATAATATAGTTTGAGATCTGGTACTTCTAGATTTGAGATCTGGCTCTTCATTCACATTTTTTTTTCATTGATTCCCTTGATATCCTTGAGCTTTTGCTCTTCTTGATGAATTTTTTAAAAAAAATTTGTTTTGTTTTGGTTTGTTTTTTGCAGGGCAATGAAGGTTAAATGACTTGCCCAGGGTTACATAGCTAGTGAGTATCAAGTGTCTGAGGCTGGATTTGAACTCAGCTCCTCCTGAATCTAGAGCTGGTGCTTTATCCACTGCGCCACCTAGCTGCCCTTTCTTCCTGATGAATTTTACTATTTTTTCTAGATCTATAAAATTTTTTGATAGTTTGATTGGTATGCCAAGCCCCATCTTTTTTATTAATAGGCACCTAGGGGGCAGCTAGGTGGCGCAGTGGATAAAGCACCAGCCCTGGAGTCAGGAGTACCTGAGTTCAAATCCGGTCTCAGACACTTAACACTTACTAGCTGTGTGACCCTGGGCAAGTCACTTAACCCCAATTGCCTCACTAAAAAAAAAATAGGCACCTAGGATAGAACACTGGACCTGGAGTCAAGAAGATTCCTTTCTGAGTTCAAATCTGGCCTCTGACACTTCCTAGCTGTGTGACCCTTGGTAAGTTACTTCACCCTGTTTGCCTCAGTTTCCTATAAAATCTAGATAATCTATAAAATGAACTAGAGAAGGAAATGGCAAACCATTCCAGCATCTTTGCCAAGAAAAGCAGGGTCACAAAGAGTCATACATGACTTAAATGACTCAACAACAATAAGAAGGCTCTTCCACTAATTAGCTGGGTGACTTCTTTGTACCTCAGTTTCTTCACCTATAAAATGAGGAACTTGATTTAAGTGATCTCCAAGTTTCCTTCTATCTCTGATTCTAAGTCTAGGATTTGCTTAATCATAAGGATGAACTAATAAGGAGAGCAGTGCTACGAGAACTGAATACTCCCTTATCAAACATCTCCTCCCACTCCCACAAAGATGTGGGTTTGTGAATCAAGTAGAATGTTAGATTTTACCATCATGAAGATTCTTCAAGCTCTAGATTGTTGTCTTCCTTCTCAAGGACTGACTCCACAGAAGGAAGCCTCCAGGTAGATGGTCTATTAAGTATATATAGGGAGATCATTGAGATTTTTTGTTCTATCTATCTCTATCTCTATTTATAGATATATCTATAGCTATAGCTATAGCCATAGTCATAGCCATATCTCTATCAAGCTTAGGTAAGAATGTGGACCCTGTTTAACCTATATTCATTTTCGTGACAATCAAAGAGGATTTTGAGAACAAGGCTCACCTCTATATCACAGCCTTGATAGAGTTGCTATGGGCGTTTGGGGTGCAGAATACCCTGAATGGCTTGGAGGGAACAGAAGTATAACTAATAATAGAACAAAAATATGAAATATATTCTAACCTCCAGTGGGAAAGTAGTATGGCACGATGAACCTTGAATTCACATCAAATTCACATCAAAAGGCAGTAAAGGAAGATATAAATAGCTTAGAACATTTGATTGTTGGTTTCCTGTGTAGAGTGACTGATAGCTTTGTCTATTTGCTAATAGCCAGCCATCTGCCTACACTTGTCAGGGAGAGGCTTTCTAACCATTGTATCTCAGTAGGTGGTAACAGAGAACAACCCATGACTCTGAAGAACTGCAGCCCAGAAAAGGGTAGCAGAGAACAGCTTAGCAGATATGACATCCAGGGGCAATACACACAACACAAAGGGTGTTTTGTCACTTTTTCTCTGCTATTTCATTAAATATCTTTTGTTTTGAATCAATGTATCCTCTGGCTGACTAGTAAAAGTAAAAGACTGTGGTGAAAGCTCATGAATTTTGAGTTGATGCTGACCCCTCAGAGTATCAGTCTTGAAGCAGCTTTTCTTAGGTCCCATGTGTGAAGGGATACACCAGAGGCCACAGATACAAGTTTTCATCATCTACAGCCTTAGCAGATGTATTCTATATGGTCTCTATGTAGGTTCATATACTTTTTTTTTTTTTTAGTGAGGCAATTGGGGTTAAGTGACTTGCCCAGGGTCACACAGCTAGTAAGTGTTAAGTGTCAGAGGCCGGTTTTGAACTCAGGTACTCCTGACTCCAGGGTCTGTGCTTTATCCACTGTGCCACCTAGCCACCCCCATATACTTTCTTACAATTATATTTCTCAGTACTCTTTTGATTTGGGTCTTCCTTCCTATAGAGCCTGGTGCCATTTGAGAGTGCTTGGGGTATGTTTACTGACGAGCTAGCTGACTTGTTAGGTTTTTGAGCACTTAGAAGAGTTATTTGGATTCATCCTCCCCAGCTTTCTTTACTCCATTCTTCCACCCTCCACCTAGACCTTGAGAACATTCCTCAGTGCAGTTGGGTTTGTTTGTACTTCTCTGTATGTTTTCTTTGCCAGTGTCTTAAGATATTTTTATATGTGTATGCATCCTGCCTCACACAAACAGTTCTTGCAAGGTAGAGACTAGGTATCCCCACTCCTCTCTCTGTCTCTGTTTCTCTCTCTGTCTCTCTCTATCTCTCTCTGTCTCTGTCTCTGTCTGTCTGTCTCTGTTTCTCTGTGTCTCTCTCTTGCTTCTTCTGTTTGTCTCTGTCTGTTTCTGTTTCTCTCTTTGTTTTTATCTCTTTCTCTATTTCTCTGTCTCTTCAGAGAGTGTCTCTGTGTCTTGCTTTCTCTGTTTCTGTCTCTGTCTGTCTATCTCTCTCTCCCTCTATTTCATGGCTCTTGAGGTCCATAGAGACAGGAATGGGAGTAGGGGGGAGCAATCCTGGAAAGAGTGGTTGTGGTAAAGACTCAAAGACCAGATTGAAATTCATATAAAAGGGAAAGTATAGTTTGGGTTGGCTAGGCATCCTGTTTTCCTAGTTTCATCTTCTGCAGTGTTCTCCAAGCTACTTACCCTGGCCCAAGCCTGGGAGGTGGCATTTTTTTTTTTCTGGGATGCCCTTCAACATTAAGACCATGCAGTGTCTTACTTTTAGTGAGCCCTTAATAAAAAAAAATTCTTTGAGTCGAACTGAATGAGCTTCACAAAGTTACTTTAAAGCACTATCTTAATTTGAGTCAATATTATAATAAGTAACACTGCCAAAGATGATGCTAACCAACCACAGTTTTGTAAGAGTGGCAATGGGCGGGGCAGCTAGGTGGCGCAGTGGATAGAGCAACGGCCCTGGATTCAGGACTACCTGAGTTCAAATCTGGCCTCAGACACTTAACACTTACTAGCTGTGTGACCCTGGGCAAGTCACTTAACCCCAATTGCCTCACTAAAAAAAAGAAGAAGAAGAAAAGAAGAAGAAGAAGAAGAAGAAGAAGAAGAAGAAGAAGAAGAAGAAGAAGAAGAAGAGTGGCAATGGGTTTCACCCTTGTGACCAGTGACACACATCTGTGGGACAGCACATCTGGTATTAACTAGCTATGCTATCCTGGTGATGATGATGATAGCATTTATATATCTCTAACCTTTACAAAGTACTTTACAAATATTAAATCATTTTATCTCCACAACAACCCTGAGAGACGGGGGATATTATCATCCCCATTTCATAGATCAAGAAGCTGAAGCCCCAAAAGGTTAAGTGACTTTCTCAGAATCACACAGCTAATAAGTGCTCAGGTCAGCTTTGAACTCAGGTCTACCACCTAGATGTTTTGAGATCACATTAGACTTGTTACAACCTCTTTAAGCCTTATTTTTCTCATTTGTCAAATGGGTATGATAAGGTACCCTGAGCTTCCTATCTTACAGGGGAATAAATGAAGTAATGAGATATGAGAACACTATGCAATGTGACATATTATTAGTATTAAAGAGACAGGTTAGCATAGAGAATTAGGGAAGCTCTATTCAGGGTAGAGCTCCTGGCTTTGGCCCTACCGGCATTGTAGATTCTAACCAGGCACAGCTCATAGACGTTCTCACGTACTTACTCAAAAGGGTAAAAAACTCCACTGAACTACATGTTCAAAAACATTTGCATCCATATGGATATATAAATACACAGCTACAGAAATATTATACATAGCAATATAGATAGATTCTACTTCCACATTCCATGCTCTGTATATAGGCAGAGAAGCGGGACTGTGGAGTCAGGAAGAACTGAGTAGTTACATTGTCCCTCAGATGTTTACTAGCTGTGTGACCCTGATCAAGTTATTTAACCTCTGTATATCTCAGTTTCCTCATCTATAAATGGGGATAATAATAGCAGTTACCTTCCAGGGTGGTTGTGAAGATCAAATGAAACAATTTATGCAAAGTTCTTGGTAACCTTCAAAGTGCTATCTGAATTCTAGCTATTATTATTGTCAGTGGAGAGGGTGCTAGACTTTAATCCAGGAAGACCTGAGTTCAAATCTTGCCTTTAAAACATATAAACTGGGGGTGACTAGGTGGCGCAGTGGATAAAGCACTGGCCCTGGATTCAGGAGTACCTGAGTTCAAATCTGGCCTCAGACACTTGACACTTACTAGCTGTGTGACCCTGGGCAAGTCACTTAACCCCCATTGCCCGGAAAAACAAAAACAAAAAACCAAAAACACATAAACTATGTATGTAGCAATGGGTAAACTGAGCCTCATCTCCCTCACCTATAACATATGGATAATAATACCTGCAGTACCCCACCATAAAAGGTAACAACTAGAGGGGCCCATTGGAGATAATGTATGCAAGTTGCTTTGCAAGCTAAAGAAGACCTATGAAAATGTCAGTTATTATTAGTCCTATTACTTTACATACACATGTAGTGACACATGGTCAGGCTCATGCCAATATCCAATATGCATGCATGCCTACCCAAATCTAGGCAAAATCCAATGTGCAGGCATGCCTATCCAAGTCCACCCCCTCCCACCATCTGGATCTGCCATACTCACAGATGAATGCACAGAGATAGGATGAACAGAACACTGGACCTTTCCAATGTGGGGCACCCCAGTGGCCCACATTTCTCATCATCTTAAGCCAAAGTATCTAGGACTATCAGTGATCTTGACATAGCTGAGGTCCAGCGAAAGAATAAATGAATTGAAAAGCATTTGTTAAGAGTTTACTATGTGGGGGACAGCTAGGTGGAGCAGTGGATAAAGCACCGGCTCTGGATTCAGGAGGACCTGAGTTCAAATCCAGCCTCAGATACTTGGACACTTACTAGCTGTGTGACCCTGGGCAAATCACTTAACCCTCATTACCCTGCCAAAAAAAAAAAAAAAAAAGAATTTACTATGTGTCAAGGGATGCAGTGCTAGGGACAGGGATACAAATCAATCTGCCATTGACTGCTCTTAAGGAGCTGACATTGTAGTTGGGGGAAGTTGAGGGAAGGGGTTTTGGTCTGGGGAGTCAGAGGAATGGTAAATGGAACTATAGGACAGTCAATTGACATGGCATTTGCAAAAGCAAAGATGCTGTTGTTTTGAATGACTGTCTTCAGAGTAAGAGGGTGGATGAGTTGGGCAGCTCTCATGGCCCTTGTGAAGCCCAGTTGAGGTGGGATGTGTAGTCTGGATCCAGTTAGATATAATGAGTAATATGAGCACTGATCAATCAGCATAGCATATCCCTAGAGCAGATTATCCAAGAATCAAATGCCTTAGTTCCTCCAGGGCGTTGTCTCTAGAGTTCTGGTTCATGAAGAGTAGTTATATCAGTAGCAGGCTACCACCTAGCACCACAAGAGGAGGCTACCCTTCAGCTGGAGACTTTGTTAAGACTAACTATTATTTCTAGATATGCTAGTGTTAGTTCCTAGTTCCTGGGACCAATAACACAAGATATACCCTAAATGCTGTGAGGAGGCTTGGTGTTGAAACCCAGGTACACACACTTTGAGACCACTGCTGGGGAAACCTTCAGGGGAGCTGAACAGAGAGAGTTGAGCTGCAGCACAACTGCATCAAAGTGTGACGTGTAGTTGCTTTCTATTTTAACAAATTATTCTTGATAAATAGGTGCCAAGCTCAGTTGTTTCTGCATTGTCAAAGGATAATAAGTCTTATTGCTTTGCTCTAAATTTCAGCAAGCTGGGGTAAGGCCTTGGACTTCCCCTCCTAGTTAAATTGATCTGTTTACCAGATTCATCAGGCTAATCTGACCTCAGTTTCAATAATTTCTGCTGAACCTTTTGTATTTGTTTACCCAGTGAACTCTTTGATTTAACTCTGACCTGATATTTTAATTATTGTTTTGAGTTATAGCTTGGACTACCACACCATTTCCTGCCTTACTCTACCCCTTCTCCCCAACATGTTGTTTTCTGTTCAATCCTGTCTGATTCTTTGTAACCCCATCTGGGGTTTTCTTGGCAGAGATACTGGAGTGGTTTGCCATTTCCTTCTCCAGCTCATTTTACAGATGAGGAAACTGAAGCAAACAGAGTGAAGTGACTTGCCCAGCCAGGGTTACACAGCTAGGAAGTATCTGAGATCAGATTTAAACTCAGGAAGATGAGTCTCCCTGACTCCAGGTCTGGGGCTCTATCTACTTTGACACCTAGTTGCCCTTCCTCTCCCATGTGTTAATTATCTTTAATTACCATCCCACCTAGGCCCCTTTCTTCTAGGGAATAGGGACCCAGCATAGGTCCCCGTTGTGTGTTATGCCTCTGAGCAATTTCAAAATCACCGTATTAATGATGCAAGATAGGTACATTTGTGGGGGAGGGTAGGGCAGGTAAAGTTACAGCCTCAGGGGCTCTGCCTTCAAGATTTAGCTCTAGAGGGCTTTCCTTCTTCTCCTGAAGGTTACCTTTCATGCACTCTGTAAGTAACTTGTATATACTTAACTATTTACAGGTGGTCCCTTCCATTAGAATGTAAACTCTTGGAAGGAAGGGAAAGTTTTTGCTTTTCTTTTTAATCCCTAGTGTTTACAATAGCCCTAGGCACATAATCAGCCCTTAATAAATGTTTGTTGATTGATTTGTTGATTGGCTGCCTTTGGGAAGGGGTGGGGGGTGGCCCAGGAAGATTTTTGCAAAAGCTAAGTCTATTGGGTTAGAGATATTTAAATGAAAAGGGGAAAGCCTTCAGATGCAAAGTGGACAGCTGGGAGGTTTGAATACCTAAAATACATCTGTGGGTCAGCTAGACAATGAACTTCCCTCCAGGGCATAGACACATTCATACCTTGGTCCCTAGCCGCTCATCTGTATAAGATTCCCCTAGGAGCAAGAGAGGTGAAACTGACTGAATTTAAACTAATCACCCTAAGGCAAGTTGGAGTCACTTGGAGGGAAGGGGCTTTTGAGCAAAGAAGGCTTTACCTAATAGGAGAGGCAAGCTTTACTCCTAACTACTACCTGGAGGTGATAAATAACTTCAGAGCTGGGGTTTGGAGGTAGTCACAGGGAAGAAGCTTCTAGCAGCCCCAAACTAAGGGGCCTTAAACTAGAAAAAGATCTCTGTAAGACTCAAGCAGAAAAAAAGGCTGGTGATCCTCTGGCTTAAGAGACAACAAAAGATACCCATCTAAGCTGATGGCTAAAGGTGGAAGAAAACTATAGCTGCTCATTGAAAAATGAACCCACGAATCCAATGATTTGACCTAGCCAGGAGAACTGCTCAGCCCAGCCTAGTAATGGACTAGCCCATGGAGCTCAGACACTTCTTCACCCAGGAAAAGCAAGCCTAGGTAAGCTGCCAGGCCTATGGAGACCCTGGGAAGAGCCAGCCCAGCCAAACATTGAGGATTGACTTGTCCATCACCAACACCATGACCTGCAGAAAGCCAAAGGAAACCAAGTCTCTAAAGTTTCTGATTTATTAGTTGCCTTGGCCTTGTACATTCCCTATAAGTGTGCCTCATTAACATTGTTTGTGTCCACTATTCCAGCTTCTTGGATTCTGGCTGTCTATGTGGGAGAGGGTATATTCCTGCTTTTAGAAAATAATCGAAACTACTGGTTGATTTTTAGGAGGAAGCATACCAGTGGGGGCTCATGACTTAGAGTTTAGGAGGATAATCACCCAAAGGGATTTATCCCTACAACCCTAAAAGTTGTAGTAGCCACCATATGAGAAACTAATCTGCCAGTGGCAACATGGGTCAGCTAAGTGAGCTCCTAGCGGATGGGACCGAGCTGAGCCGTATCAAAGAATTTTGTACTGATGGGGCAACTTGCATCATATTTATCTACATCTTATTTCCCCTACTATTCTGGAAGCTTCTTGAAGACTAGGACTCTGTCTTACTTATCTTTGTACTCACACGGGGTCTGGAATAGTGAATTGCATGTGGTGGACACTTAATACATGTTTAATGAGCATTATTGAATGAATATAAACATAGAGGGGGGGACTAGATCACAGCAGCTCCCTCTTCCTATCAATGTCATTGACTGGGTGAGCAGTCAATCAGTATCAGGCCAGCCAATAGCAGTTTTAGTTGGTGTTATACAACACCGACTTGGACAATGCTGATTGACAGCTTAGCAGCCAGTCGGTAATAGGGAAGTGAGAATACAAAAGTGTTTTCCTCCTTTTTGCCTTCCCCTCTGTGATTCAAGAAAAGAAAATATGAGGCAATAGCAAAGGGTGCAAAGAGTACAAAGCCCATGCTTTTATTGTGGAATTGCTGAAGCAATAGGAAACTCTCTCCAGTCCTCATATTGTGGCAGACTGTCTCCTTTGTGACCTCGTGAGTAACCTGTGGGGTGAGGAGGCAGTGATTCCAGATGGAGTCCATGTTTCCCCAAATAATGAAGTGCTCATCAATATCCCCATGTGCTCTGTTCAGTGTGATATATTGGAAAGTACACTGCATTTAAAATTAGAAGAACTGAGTCTGTATCTCAGGTTCTGCCACCTGTTCCCTATATGACCTTGGGCAGTTACCTTCCTTCTCTGGAAATGAGAAATTTCCTCTTTGAAATGAGAGCAGAACTGGGATTCAGAAAAATCTTTATAGGCTAGAGTATTGTAGAAATGAATTAATCAGAGTACATTTAAGAGGGAAAAATGTCAAGTCTTCCACTTGAATTTTTTAAAAAATCAACTTCTCAAGTATGGGAGGTGGGGAATGGCTGGATGGTAGTTTGGCTGAATGAGATCTGGGAATTTTATTGGGCCACTAGAAAAGAACCCCCAATTGGTGCATATTGAGAGTGGCATGGTGTCCAAGACTGGAAGGAAACTTGGCATAATGGATAGAGGGCTAGCCTTCAGGGGAGGAAGCTCTGGTTCAATTCCTGTGTCTCACATACTGGGTAGGAGATGATAAGAAAATCTTAGTTCCTTGGACAACTCTAAGACAGAATCAAAGTGCTCATGACTAGGACAGTGATAGATATACTGTCTTCCACATCGCTCAGTCCACATCTGGAGTTTAGAAAAGACATTTGTAAGATAGAGAATGTTCAGAGGAGGATAACCAGGATAGCTTCAAGTTTGTCACATGAGGAGTGTTTAGGGTCTGGGGAGAAGAGATGGGGGGAGACACGATAGTCGTCTTCAGATATTTGCAGGGCTATCATGTGGGAGAGGAATTAGGCTGGTTCTCATTGACCCCATGAAACAGAACCAATACCAATGGGTAGAATGTGCAAAAAAGGCTAGTTTAGTCTCAGTGTTAGGGAAAACAGCTTGATAAAGCTATCCCAGAGGGGAATGCTTTATCTCAGGGGTGACGTCTCCCCGCTGGAAGTCTCCAAATAAAGATGGGATGAAAAATGGTGAGGTATGTGACATGCCTAAGGAATCCTGCAGGTGTGGGTGAATATAGATGGTTTCAGAAATCTCTTCCAACTCTGAGATTCCCTGATTACAGAACTATATAATTTTGCAACCAGAAGAGACTTCAGCAGCCATCCATCCTACCCAAACCTGATGAAGAATCCCTTCTATAATGTTCCTGACAAGTGGTCATCCAGTCTCCACTTGAAGATGACCTGCAAGGAGGAAGAAGCCTGAGGCAGGCCATTCCTCTTTGGGACAGTTCTAATAGTTGGGAAGTTGGGTTACATATGTATGCACGCATGCATGTATATATGTGTATGTTATGGGGATAATGGGTTACGGGGTTTGGGTTGGGGGTAATGGTTTGGGGTTCTTAGGAATTCCTCTTTAAAGAATTACACCCTCTTAGGGGCAGCTAGGTGGCACAGTGGATAGAGCAGCAGCCCTGGAGTCAGGGGTACCTGGGTTCAAATCCAGCCTCAGACACTTAACACTTACTAGTTGTGTGACCCTGGGCAAGTCACTTAACCCCAATTGCCTCACTAAAAAATAAATTAAAAAAAAAGAATTACACCCTCTTGCACACAAAAGAAGTTAAAATAAGATGGTAGTTTATTTTGGGGCAAGGGAAGGGAGGGGAAGGGAAACCATGAAAGAAATCCTTGGACTTCTCATGGGGAGAGAGGTGTGGCACAAAGCTTGTGGCTTTGAGATACCAATCTTCTTGAGCAAGAGACTGGCAGGTACTTTTATAGAGGACTGATGGGGGGGAGGTGACCATCTGACTGTGGAAAGTTCCTTTAGTGAGGGAAGAGGACCATCCACCACTGGTAGGGACTGGAGGAATTGGGTGAGGGGTGGCTACGGATCTCTCAAGCCATTTCTCTCTTCTGGACACAAAGGCAGCAGCCACACCCAAACTTACCTCCCCAGGGGTAAGGGAGACCAGAATGAAGGGTGGAGGTCCCGAAGCTAGCTCAGCCCGGATCTGGTTCCGCTTATCTCTCTAGGCGTATATGTCCTCTGGTTTAGTTTCTCAAGGAGAAGATTCTTTGATGTGCCCCAGGGAACTTCTGGGGTACTCTGGGCCCCGTGACATGTATGTGTAGTTTTATGTGTATACATATGAATATATTTGTATGTGTGTATATATGTGTGTGTGTACACACACACACACACACACACACACACACACACACACACACACCCTAAATTGGCCTCAAAGCAGCTCCTACCTCAATGCCCCTGGTTCTGTCCTCCAGAGCCAGGAGAACAAGCCTACCCACTCTACATGAAAATCCTTCATATATTTGAACACCCGTCCCTCCTGAGTCTTCTCCACATTAAATATTCTTAGTTCCTTCAACCAATCTTGGTCAAGCATGGACCGACTATGCTGCTTGACCTTCTCTGGATGCTTTCCAGTTTATCAATGTCCTTCCTAAAATGTGGTCCCCGGGACTGAACACAAAACTCAAGATGTGCTGTGACCAGGGCAAGGATATCATCAGCTCCTTGCTCCTGGAAGCTGGGACTCCCTAAGTGCAATGTAGGGCACGTTAGTGTTTTTGGGCTATCACATCACACTCTTCACTTGGAGCTTTGACATTCTACGAGTCCATGATCCTCTGAGCCCTGTCCTGGGAACATACGTTAGTCAGGCTATGCCTACTAGAATGAACCCATTGGCTAGTTATGGGTTTCCTTCAACTAAGCACTTCTTGTGAAGGATCACTGGTCTGTGTTCAGACCATGGGGTGTGCTCGTTAGCTAAACTAACGGGAAGTGGGCTACAGGAAGTGTAGTTACAGACCATTAGGAACAGCTACAATCTTGATGGGTTTCAAAAGTTGCTCTTCACATTGAGAATTTCATTCACACACTAAAGGGAGAAGCAGCTGCTTCATGGGGAAGGTCTCTATTTTAAGAGTTGACAGATTAAAGGGCTAGTCATCACTGCCATGCTGGACCATCAGATCACAGGGCCTTAAAATCTCAAGTTGGAAGGAAACATAGTGGACATGTCATTAACCCCTCAATGCTTTAGTGACGTGAGTCCCAGTAAGGAGAAATAGCATGATGTGGTAGAAAATATACTGGAGGCAGAGGACCTGGGTTCAAATCTTAGCTCTGACATTACTCGTGTGACTTTGGGAAAACCACATAATCTACGTGGGCCTCACTTTCCTCTTATGTAAAATGGGGGTTTTGGATTAGATGATTTCTCAAATTCCTTTCAAGCCTAAATCTATCCCTAATCCTATTTACAATGCTAACCTTTACCCTCATTCTGAGCCAATGACTCTAACCCTAATCAATGGACAAGCATTTAAGTGCCTGTGCTAGGTTCTGGGGATACAAGAATAAAGAATGAAATAATCTCTACTCTCAAGGAATTTATGTTCTCATGGGACGAGTAACAAGTACATGTTGTATCTAAATACAGACAGCATAAAAACAAGGTGAATAAATACAAATGTCTACAGAATAGTTAAATACAAGGTAGTTTGGGACGGAAGGCACTAACATTCGGGGGGGCGATCAAAAAAGGCTTCATGGTGAATGTCTTAATGGAAGAGGGGGACTTTATGAGATGGAGGTCGATTGAGAGTGCTGTAAATCTATGATCCTGTGAAATCACTTGGTCAATGTCACACATAAGTAAGTGTTACGGTCTAGATTTGAAATGAAAAATCTCCTGATTTTATTATTTTCTTTTTTTTTTCATTTTTTGGGGGGACAGGGCAATGAGGGTTAAGTGACTTGCCCAGGGTCACACAGCTAGTAAGTGTCAAATGTCTGAGGCTGGATTTGAACTCAGTCCTCCTGAATCCAGGGCCAGTGCTCTATCCACTGCGTGACCTAGCTGCCCCCGGAACTCCTGATTCTAAACCAAGTTTTCTTTACATTATATAACTGCCTCACAGCCCAGTGTCTGCTGGGGGTGCTCTCCTCTTCTCTACACCCTGGGCAATATAATCACATCATTCAAAAAGCATTAGTTAAGCTCTTACTATGTGCCGGGCATTGTGTTACTACAGGGCAGAAAATTTCAAGTCCCTCTTTCAAATGTTGCCCAGTTTAGGCAGAGAGAAGGAAGTATAAAAATTCTAGGGACCTAAGTTAATGATAGGACAGGACTCCCCCCTCCCCATAACCCTTCCTAGTAAACATGGGACACAACACAAATTCAGTTATACCCTGTCTCTTAACCCAGTCTGGGGTTACGCCTGCTGCACTCTTTAAATAGCCCTAGTTGGGAAAAGAGTACAGTTATCCTTTTCATATTCCAGGTTTTAGGGGCATGGTGCCCCCATGATCTCGAGGATCCACATAAATTTTTTGGCTCTCTCTTTGTATCAGAAAATAAGTCTGAATTATTATGGTTTTAAAAGATAAAATATATTGATATTATACAATACTATACATATATTTTGTGCATTTCAGAATTTCTAAACTTTTTCTTTGTCATCTGTGGCTTCTGTAAAATTCCCCCCTCCATTCCCATTTAATTTCTCATGCCTCCTTACAATATATGGAAACCTCAATGAGGAAAGTCGAGATGTGGAAGGGATAACTATATTCTCTAAGCTATTCTTTTGGATTGAGAAAGAGGTGCTCGTAGCACCTCAAATTCTAGCTATTATATTTATAAATATAATAATTATTATTACTAATTAGAAGATCGGGGACCAAATCTTGATTCTGCTACTTACAACCTGTTATTGTGGTTAAGTCACTTGAATAATCTGGGTCTCAGTTTCCTCATGTATAAGATGAAGGAGTTGCATTAGGTGATCCTTTAAAGGGTTCCCTCTAATCACCTTGTATTTGTTGTTCTCTGTACAGGTAAGTTCCGAGGGGCTATAGAAAGTCATCTCTTTGTCCTCCTATTCCCAGCTTTGCAAACTGGGCATTTTAGGAAATATTTGTTGAGTTGAAGTTCCAACTTCTCCATGCATCCAGAGTGATGTCTGGCTTCTCTGTGGCCCACGTGAGGTGGTTCTCATTGGTCTCTTACTCTTTCTTCCCCCCTTCTCCCTAAACTACAGGAGAGAGGTAGTGGCATGGTGGGGGGAGGCCATCAGTATGTGGACTGCGTGGGTGACCCGGGTCCTGGTGATAAATGATTCTCAGAATCCCTGCTCTGATTCTATTGTAGCAGGAAGAATGAATGCGGAGCTTCAGAGAGCTCCTCCCTGCTGTCCCCAGCACGGTATTTTTCCACCTACTCTTCTGGCTTCAGTATCGATTTAAATAGAGAGAAGGCAGGTGCCGGGAGAGGAAAGAGCTACCCACTGGCTCAGGGAACAAGAGACGGACTCAGTAAGGCATGGACGCAAAAAAGGATGAGGAAAGAAACAAAGGGAGGGAGGGAGGGAGAGACAGAGACACAGAGAGAGAGAGAGAGAGAGAGAGAGAGAGAGAGAGAGAGAGAGAGAGAGAGAGAGAGAGAGAGAGAGAGAGAGAGGGAGCAGGAAACAAAGGAGACTAAATAAAGAGATAGAGGGGAGAAAGAAGAGAGGCAAACCATTCCGCAGAGACTAAAAGAGGGGAAAGAAGGGAGGTGAAGGATCCAAGGGAAGAAAATAGTGGCAGGGGGAACTGGTACGTGGGTAGATTCTTGACTTCAACAGTATGTGGGTTCTCCTGCTGCCAAAAGCAGATCAAACCTCCCAGAATAACTTTGACCTGGGTGTTGGATGCAGTGCCTTGAAGGTAGCTCTTAACCTCGCCTCCTCCATAATGAAGGGATCCATCTTTCTGTTACCCTCAACAAATTCCACCTGGTCCCCCCTGCCTAGTCAGGGCAAATAGAAACTGTTCCTAAGGCACTATGAGAACCAGGCCTGGCTCTGTGCTCTTGCATGTAAACAGAGCATGCACTCTCTCTCTTCTCTGTCTCTGTCTTTGTGTATGTGTCTGTCTGTCTCTCTTCCTCCTCTTCCTCTCTTCTCTCTCTCTCTCTCTGTGACAGACAGAGACAGCAACAGAGACAGAAATAAAGACAGAGATGGAGAAAGAGAGAGGAAGAGAGGGAGAAATAGATTGATAGGGAGAGTAAAAGAGAGACAAGGAAGGAGGGGGAGGGAAGAGAGAGGGAGAGGGAGAGGGAGAGGGAGAGGGAGAGGGAGAGGGAGAGGGAGAGGCAGAGGGAGAGGGAGAGGCAGAGGGAGAGGGAGAGGGAGAGAGAGAGGGAGAGGGAGAGAGAGAGAGAGAGAGAGAGAGAGAGAGAGAGAGAGAGAGAGAGAGAGAGAGAGAGAGATCATCCTGATCTCTTTAGGAGGACTTAGATTCCTAGTTATATCTTGAAGGAATGGTTGATGTGGTTTTTTGTTTTTTGTTTTTTACCTCAGGGGATGGTGCAGAAGATTAAATGAGACTTAGAGAAAGGGAAGAGAAAGAAAGAAAACAGCCCCAATCCACTCTTTCCCTGCCCCCAAATCCTAGCCTTACTATTCACTAGGTGCTCCCAGTTCAGTGCTGATGGGCCCCTAGAAGCCCCCTGAGCTCTGAATAGAAAGGTAAGGAGAGTCAGCTTCCCCTCTTCCCCTCTGTTTGGTGGGGCCTCTGGCTTGGCGAGATTCACACACACAGTGGTGTTTGCTATCACAGTCAGATTTGTCTGTGTTGCCATGACAACCCCCAGGGCTGCCCCTTTTCTCTCCCCTACCCCAGCCTGTTCTCTTGCCATCTCTCTCTTCTTATCCTCTCCACTATCTCTGACTTAGCCTACATTTTCTCTATGTATCTTTCCTAGTCATCCTTTGCTTTTGGTTCTCCATCATTTCCTCAATTTGCTTTCCCTCTCTTCTCCTCTTCTGTCTCTCGCATTTCCATCAGAGCTGGGTTCCTTCCTGAGGTTGTGTTTCTGCAAAGTAGGATCATAAGAATAAAAGATCTAGAGTTGTGAAGACCCCCTTAGAGCTCATTCAATGCAGTCCCTTCATTTTATAGATAAGGAAACTGAGGCCAAGACAGGTTAAGTGATTTGCTTCGGGTCACGTAGGGAATAAGTAGTAAACCTGGGCTTTGAACCCAGGTCCACCAACTGCAAATCTGGCACATTTTGCTGTACGAAATCAGCCCTCTAGAAATGAACGGTCTTTTCCCAGAGTTGACCCCAGTATCTTGAAGTACATAGTACAACACTCATCAGTGAAGGCAGGGACTTGGGAGCTACGTTCACAGCAATCATCCAGGGATCTTCCTGTGCAAAATAATCTCAGAAATACTCTTGTCTTTCTTCACTATGCTTACCCCGCCCACATCCCTGTTTCCCTAGAGCTAAGAGAGAAAATCCTTCCGGTCCTCTCAATAGCCTCTCTATCTTGTTCTCATCTTTCCAAATTTCAGTCAAGAGCTACTCCCTCCCAAGTAGGGGCAGCTAGATGGCTCAGTGGATAGAGGCCTGGGACTAGAGTCAAGAAGACCTGACCTCAGACACTTAATAGCTGTGTGATCCCCGGCAAGTCACTTAACCTCTGTTTGCCTAAATACAATGGAGAAGGAAATGGCAAACCACTCCAGTATCTTTGCCAAGAAAAACCCATAGACAGTATAGTCTACAGGGTCAAACAACTCCTCCCCACCCCCCAGCAAGTTTTTCCTGATTAACCCCACTTGGTCCCAGTCATGTTATGAACTCTGGGGTGGCCCCTTGGACTCATGAAAACATTTACATTCTGCTTGGTTCATTTGTTTTTGTTTCTGTTTCTCCTATGTGGTTATGTGGTTTCTGTGTCTTTATCAGTTTATGCCTATATTCCCCAGCAAAATGGGAGCTTCCTAAGTGACCATGTCTCTCCCATCAGACTCAGCGGTCCTCAAGGTCAAGGACTGTGCCTATACCTTTTCTGAATCTCTTCCTGCCAATTAAAACAAGATGTCTCACAGGATTGCCTCACTACAGAGTGAAATGTCATGTTGATTGAGCAGAAGGATGAGGGCTTTCCAAAGGCTCAGTACATCTTTTGGAGCTTTGCAGAGCATACTTCCCTAGGTAAGCTCTGGCTGAGAGCCGGTCTAGTGTTATGTTTCCCCAGTGCTTGTCACCTAATAAACACTCTTTTGGGAGGTAATCAGGATTAAATGATTTGCCCAGTGTCACACAGCTAGTAAGTGTCTGAGGTTTGATTTGAACTCAGGTCTTCTTCACTCTGGGGTCTAACTACTGCACCACTTAGCTGCCACTGTAGTAAGCACTTTTCTTTTTCTTTCTTTCCATCTTTTTTTTTAGGCAATTGGAGTTAAGTGACTTGCCCATGGTCACTAGCTGTGTAGCTAGTGTCAAGTGTCTGAGGCTAGATTTGAACTCAGGTCCTCCTGATTCCAGGGCTGTACTCTATTGACTGTGCCACCTAGCTGTCCCATAAACACTTAATAAATACATGTTGCTTTGCCTAGTGGTCTCCTTGTCATTTAATCAATGTTGGGTCAGTGGATTGCCATCTAGAAGGGTCAGTCTCTATTCAGGGGTCCAGTCAAAGGGTTTCTGCTGGGTTCTACCTAGGAGTGAAACAGGCCTAGGCCAGCCCTTCAGTGGAGGATTCTGGTATTCTGTTGCTGGTGACTTTCCATTAACCCACCCAAGAGCTCATGGTCATCTGAACAGGAAAAGAAGAAGCACTTGATTCAGAATTGGGAGATCTGGGTTCAAATCCTGAATCCATTATTTACTAGCCTAGAGACCACAGACAAGTCATTTAACTTTTCTAAAGCTTAATTTGTTCATCTAAAAACAGAATAATCATATTTTCACAATTTCCCTTTCAGGATTGTTGCTTTATAGAGCCCTTTATAAATGAGGGTTTTTATTATCACCCTGATTGTCCTCTTTAGGTAGACCCTATTCTTGGGGCCTTGGCTTGCCCCATCTCCCTTCTTTATGGAATTCCTCTTCAATACTACACAACTTCACTTGTAGGGTTAAAAAGCAAAATCCATTTATTTCCAGGTATGGAAACCTCAGGGAATGCATTATAGATAGCTAAGTAAGTAACAGCTTTGGTCCATCACTTAGCACAGTGCCTAGAACATAGTAGGCTCTTAATAAATGTTTACTGGTTTGTTTGATTATTGATTAATGGCCTCAATGACTCAGTTCTTGTTGAGTTGACTTGGCACATTGTTCCCCTTTGAAGTCTGTTACTCTTGTCGTTTTCATGCCCAGAATGGCTGACTCACTGGTCCTTGGGTAAGTCTATTGGTGGGGCCACAGGGCCACTCTTAGGTTCCAGATGAAAACTGTTCCCTCTGCAGCCATCTAAACTCCAATGATCCTTTTCTGGATCCCTCCCAACATCCATTTATCAAGTCTCTCTTCTGCAGACTCTAATGTCTGCCTGGATGAAATATCTTCGGTGACTGTTCCTTCCTTTTATCCTGTGTCCCTGGCTCCAAGATGTCAATCCCAGCATTGTTTTGTCCTCATAACACCAGCGATCTCAAACCTACACTTAGAATTTGATCACCCCCATCTCCCAGACAGGAGTGCATTTAGGTCCACAAACATTTGGGGGAGAGGGCTTTTGGCCACATGCTCCTACATGAGTTCCATTCAAGAGTGGGGAAGGCTGGAAGAACACAGCAAAGTGGGGCTAAGCTGGTTCCCCCCTTCCCTTCTTCTGTCCTCTATTTAAACTGGCCCTACTGCAGCGTGAGAAGTGCTTTTTGGATTTGGATTCAGAGGACTTGGCTTTGAATTCTGGTTCTGCTCCTTTACTATGGAAGACCTCGATTGAATCACCCCCTCTCTGGATCTTATTTTCTTCCTCTGGAACATGGGGAGAAGTTAGAACAAATGGAAGGTTTCTTCCAGCTCTGTAAGCTCAAAGTAGGTAACAGAGTCTAGAGGAAGACCCTGAAGTCCCCCTCCCAACACTCCTCATTCCTGCTTTTCCCCTTCTCTGCCCCTTCCCCTTAGGTCTCCTCTGTCGAGAGCTGGTTATTTATATCCCAAGAACAGCTACTGACAGACAGCTGGGAGTTGCAAGGTGTTTGACAGGGATAAGCAAGGCAGACATGACAGGGTGGTGGGTGGCCATGTCATTCTTACCAAGGCCAAGAGTTATGACTTCCTCTCCTCCCTGCTTTGCCCAGGGATGCAGCTGAGACCAGATATGCTCAGATTTCACCAGCCCAAATGAGGAAAAATGGGAATGAAGGTCACAGAAAGGAAAAGAGCCAGGCCTGGGTAGGGATTCAGTAGGTTAGGGTTGGAGAGAAGTATACAGATTGAAGTCTTCTCTTTCCCCCATCCCTCTTTGTCCAGCTCTCTTTCCCCTTTTCCCCCATCCCCAGAGCACTCCAACACATGTCAAGAAGATCTGTGAGGAAATCGGCTCCTTTAGTCCTTCTCCACTGTGTGTGTGTGTGGGTGGGGGGGGAGGGGAACAGGCTTGGCTGTTGCCACTGCATAAACTTGGGCAAGCCCTTTCACTACAAGGAGCTCAGAGGATCATGGGATTTAGAGCTGAACAGGACCTTAGACAGCATGGACTCCAAAACCATCACTTTACAAATGAGGAGACTGAGTAGCAGAGGGGAGAACTGCATAAGTTAGTGGGACTGGTAGGATTTGAACCCAGATTCCTTGGTCCCACATTCAATGCTCTTTCTTCTTTTATTATTATCGTTGCCTGTAAAATGAGGGAGTCATACCAGTTACTCTCTACCATCTCTTCCAGCTCTAACATTTGATGACTCAATGATCGAGGCCTGTTCTGGGGAGGTTAGTTCACTTTGCCTGAGAGTCTATGTGTGTGTGGAGGGGGTGTTGGTGAGGGGGTGGGGGGAGGTTCATGTACACTGTTTCATTACATGACTAATGTGCAAATTTCCAAAGACCTTTAGGAAACAAGAACATAGGCCTTTGTCCTGAGACTACATCATTCTTTCCATTGATCTGCTTCCTCCACCTGCAGCCTGGCTCTTTGCTCATTGCTTAGACTAAAGGAAGTCCAAAGGTGTCTGCTCCCTTCCCCTCCTCAGCCCCCTTTCCCCTTCCGCCCCCCTTCCTGTCCTATTTTAAAAACTAATACCTGGTCTCAGAGAGAACAGAATCCCAAGCGTGTAATTAATTCCCTGGGTACAGCTGCTGCCTGCAGCAGCAGCCGGGCTGTCAGAGAGGGGCTGGGACTGGCAGGGACCTGGGGTGGGGGTAAGGGTGACCTTGGAATGGGGAGCCCATCAGCTCTGGGACCCCCCTTCCCTTTGTTTTCCCGATTTGTGTGTGGGAGCTAAGTGGACTTAAACAGCCTCTCTTTAAGAGCACTTCAGCTGAAGCAATTTGGAAAGAAGGGCAGGGCCAGAGTGACATTCTCCTAATTTTGCTGATCCACAACCTCAATGTCAAGGTGTACCCCCATGGCAGGGGATTGAGGAAAGGAAAAGGGAGCTGATGGGTTGCCATGGGTTGTCATGGGAACCAACCAACCACAAATTCTGGGATTGTCCATTGCTTGGTTTGACACAATACCTCCCCTCTAAGACAACAACTTGATAGGAAAAAAGAAAAACCTCTTTCCTTTTAAGTATTAAAATCAAATTGTATTGATATTTTTTGTTTTTACATCATCTACATTTTCCAATGTATCCCTCTCCCTCCCAGAAAGCCATCTTTTAAAACAAAGAAGAAAAAAAGGGGAAAAAACAGTTCATCAAAACTAACCAACATATTTTTAAAAGTCTGACATTATATGCAGTGTTCCACACCCATAATGCTGCCCCACCTCCACCTCTTTGCAAAGAAAGAGGGGAACATGCTTTCTTATATATCTTCTTTGGAATCAGGCTTAATCATAATACTTTCACAGTATTCAGACAAAGTTAGTAAGCATTGATTACCATATACATTCATATTATGTGCAGTGTTTCACACCAAGGGCCCCCCATAACCCCATTGCAGAGAAGCAGGAGGAAGTGCCTTCTTAGGGGCCAACTTTGGCCCCAATACTTACATAATATTCTGTTCAACAAGCATTTATGACTATTTACTTTTTTTAAAAAAAAGGTGATGCAGTAAGAGTGCTGGGCCTGGAGTCAGGAAGACCTGAGTTAAATCCAGCCTCAGATATTTACTAGCTATGTGACCTGAGACAAGTCATTTAACCCTGTTTGCCTAAGTTTCTTCATCTATAAAATGAGCTGGAGAAGAAAATGGCAAAGTTACTCCAGTATCTATGCCAAGAAAACCGCAAATGGGGTCATGAAGAATTGAACTTGACTGAATAACAACAGACTTTTTGTATGTGTGTGGTTATTATATATGTAATTTTTCTAGTTTTGCCTATTTAACTTTGTATCAGTTCGTATGAGCCTTCTTCCCATGCTTTTCTGTATTCATCAAATCCATTGTGTTTTTTTTTACAGTACATTAATATTCCATTACATTTGTATACTATAGTTTATTTAGCTAGTCCCTGATCAATAGGCATCCACTTTGTTTTTAGTCTGTTACCTAGCCTTAATCACTGAATGGGCATGACCTCAGGCAAACTGAGACCTGTGAAAAGCCTTAGCTTAAAAGGCCAAGGTCTCCCACTGCATCCAAGGTCATCTCCAATTGTCCTGATAATACATCTTGCCACTGGACCCAGATGGCTCTAGACGGGAGGGTGAGGCTGGTGACTTTGCACAGCTCTCCCTCACTTAAATCCAATTCATTGCAAGCCATGACATCTGTCATGGTTCTCTTTGAGAAGGAAGGACAAACAACAAGTTCTTTGGTATCACAAAAAGGGATACTACAAATATATTGGTGTATGTAGGGCTTGAAAAACCTTTTAAAAGGTCTACTAAAAAGAATATATAAAGTATATGTGTATACATACATATGCATACACATACATGTACACACATACTTATATGTGTATATCTGTGTGTATATATGTATGTATGTATATTTACTCATTTTCATTCATTGAGAGTATATAGACTGTATATACACTGGATTGTTTTGGGAAGGATTCCCCCAAGGAGATTTGGGGCTTTTGCCTAGCACTTTCTCCTAGAGGTAGCGAGGAGGCACTGACATTTTGTGAGCAGAAGAATGACACGGTCAGATTTGCACATTAGAAGCATTAGGCAGTGATGGGGAGGCGGGAGAAACTGGAGGCAGAGCTGAACTACAGTAGTGGTTGTATGAGTGGAGAGAAAAGGGTAGATATGAGAGCTTTGGTAACTGGCTAGAAATGGATATCAAGGAATTGTGAACAGTCCAGAACAACTATGAGGTTTCAAACCTGGGGGTGCTCAACAGAAATAGGGAAGTTAGAGTAGAGGGTTTCAAAAGGAGGCTCATGAATTCTGGTTTGGACATGGTGAGTCTGAGGAGAGATCCAACAGGCGGTGCAGGAGCTCTGGAGAGAGATAAAGGCTGGATATGTAGGTTTGAAGATGCTCCGTGAGAGGAGGGTCTTGTCGTTTTCCAACAGTATATCCCTCTCTATGCCTCTTGGAACATAGTTCATTTGATACCATTCCTTTTTGTGAAGTTCATGGGTACATCCTTCCATGGTATTGATTCTTGAGACCCGGCTGTCAGCAGCACAGCAGTTGTTGTTTGTCCTTTGTTTTCAAAGAGGACCATGACAGCAGGAAGGAGGTGTCAGCTGTTTCTTTTGCCAGAGAAGTGGATGTTCCAGGTTTGCCCTTCCACATCATGGATCTTGGTTCCTCTCTCTGCCTCTTGGTTTTCTTTTGGTCTTAGTCCAAAAACTCCTCTCTTATTTGGAGAACTCTCATCACTGCCACTACTGCTCCACCATGTCTTGGCTGTGGCTTCAAGTTTCCCTGGGAGAGACAGTCTCCAGATCTCCACTCAGAGGCTCATCTGCTCTTCACCATCCCTCTCTCCACTGCATTTCTCTCTGATGATCTCTTAAGGTCATTTGCAGCTTTAAATCCTAGGGTGTTATGGCTTATATGACAGAAGAGAGGTCTGAGAGGACTTGACAACATAGAGGCAGAACCAATTCTTTTTAGAAATCTCTTTGTCTTTTGTCTCTCTGTTTCTGTCTCTCAATTTAGTTTTCTCTCTATCTTTTGTTGTCTATTGCCTCTCTGTGTCTGTCTCTGAGTTTATTTCTGTTTCAGTATCTCTGTCTCCCTTCTAGATTGCCTCTCTGTCTCTGTCTCCTTATTTGACTATCTTTATCAGTCTCTCCCTCCTTCTCCTCCATGATTGGGTCCCAATTTCTTTGCCACTTAATGTATTTGGAAAGTTTCCCTGACCATTCTCCAATCTAATTACTGATCCTTTCTCACCCAGTAGAGGTCACTGTTATGTAAATTCAATTTTAATTGTGTGGGGGCAGGTTTGTTCTGATTACCTTCTTCAACCCCCTTCCATCCCCATCCTCCCCCTCCCACTTCCAATAGTGGTTTATTTTCACATTTTTGACTGTGACACCGCCCCCCCCCCTCCTCCACCCTCCCCAGACTTCCTAGAGCTGGCGGTGATTACTTACTCCCATCCCAGGAGCCACAACAAGGTTTGCCTAGGGCAAAACAGAAGGAAAAATAAACAGCGTTTAGTCGAATTTGCGTTATTTCTTTGGAGATGCAAATCAGAAGGTTCCAGATGAATGTTGGGGAGCATCTGCACCGTGCGGAAGGAAGCCAGCTCAGAGCAGATCCTGCCTGGGAATGAGACTCTGCTGTAGCCCGAGGGGTTGCACTGATTCAATTGGAAGGAGAGAGAGAGAAAAATTAAACAATCCAAAGCCCCAGTCTCCACATTTGTTATTTCGCTCTTATTAAAAGGTTCCGGACACTGTCCTGTTAGATCAACTCTCCAGAAACAGCAATCGACTGCTCTGTGGTGGAAGACACCAATGGTCTGTAGCCTTCCTGCCTTCTGAGGCCCTGCCAGTGAAATGCCCCTTTATCCTCTCTCTCTCTCTGTATGTGTGAAAGACAGAGACAGATACAGAGACAGACAGAGACAGACAGAGAGAGACAGGGAGACAGAGACAGACAGAGACAGATAGAGACAGATAGAGACAGAGAATGAAATCATTAGGGCCAGACAGGGACCTCTGAGGCCATCTAGTTCAAACCCCTTATTTTACATATATGAAAACCGAGGCCCAGGGAGGTGAAGGGATTTGATTAGAATCACACAGCTTAGTAAGTGGCAGTCAATTTTTTTTTTTAAGTGAGGCAATTGGGGTTAAGTGACTTGCCCAGGGTCACACAGCTAGTAAGTGTCAAGTGTCTGAGGCTGGATTTGAACTCAGGTACTCCTGACTCCAGGGCTGGTGCTCTATCCACTGAGCCACCTAGCTGCCCCCCAGAGTCAAAATTTGCTCAGACTTCAGGCTTCAGAACCGGCGCTCTTTCCAAGAGACCTTGGAGATTATCTGGTCCAAAATTTCGGAAACTGTGGGTCTCAACTCCATATAGGGTCACAGAACTGAATGTGGGGGTTGTGGAAAATTTGGCAGTAAATGTTTGATTTGTATACCTAGTTTACATAAATATATATCCAGGGTGGAGTAAAAATTTCTTGGGCAAAAAGGGGTTATGAGTGGGAAAAGTTGAAAAGCCCTGATCTACTCTAATCCCTTAAATTTACAAAGGAGGAAACTGAGGTCCAGAGAAGTAAAATCATCTGCACAAGGAAAGGAGAAAGTAATTGAGCAAAATGATGACGACAATGACGATGATGATAACAATAACAGCTAAAATGCCACCTTCTGAAAGAGGCCTTTCCATCCCTCTTAATTCTAGTGTCTCCTCTCTCTAATTATTTCTAATGTATCCCAGATATAGCTTGTTTATGTTATCTCCCTCATTAGATTGTAAGCTACTTGAGGATAGGGACACCTCCCCTGCTTTTTTTTTTTTTTTTGGTATCCCTAGGATTTAGTACAGAGCCTGGATTGTAAGTGCTTTATAAATGCTTCTTGACTTGGCTAGCATTTATATAGCACTTTAAGGTTTGCAAAAATACATCATATAGATTATCTCATTTGATCCCCACAACAGCCCTTGAAGGGAGGGGCAATTATTATCCCCACTTTACAGAAGGGGAAACCGAGGCTTAGAGAAATCAGGTGACTTGCCTGTGGCATAGCATCTGAGGCAAGTTTCAAACCCACAAATTCCCAACTTTCTGACTTTAAGTGCAGGACTTTACTGATATGATGTTTAGATTTGCACTCTCTCCTCCTACCTGCATCTGTTTTAAGGGCTTTATATCAGTGGTTCTCCAATATTTTGGTCTTCTGGATCCCTTTATTCTCTGTTGAAGGCATCCCCCAGAACTTTTGCTTATGTGGGTTGTAATCTATTGATATTTACCAGATTCAAAATGAAAACATCTTAGTATTGTCATGAAAATAGTTTTGACTTCATGGACCCCTGAAAGGGTGACAGGTCCCTGGTACCCAGACTAGACTTGGGGAGGTATCGCTTTAGGTAAGTGAGAGCTGGTGGCACAAATGCAGAAAGCAGCGTCTGCTCCAGAAGCTTAACCACTTCCAGGTGACTATTGGAGCGAGTAGCTCACTCCCCTTCCAGCCTTTAGATTGGGCATCGGCTTTCTAGAGCCCCAGCCCTTGCAGGAGTTCAGCCAGTGGGAGGTGGAGGGAGAGGACTCCAAGTCTGGGCTAGGCAGCAGGAAGTCAGACTCCCTCCTCAGCTCCCCTGCCTCTCCATTTGCACCAGCTTTGAGAGACAAGCTTATTCTCTCTGCCTTTGCTCCTCCCAGTCCCTGCCTCTCACAGACACCCACGCAGCTGTGCCTCTGTTCTCCCTCTCCTGTTTCCCTCAAAATGGGTCAGGCTCTCAGCTTGTAGGAGGCCAGGTGGGGGGTGGCGACCAGGGCCCTTCTATCTCTGCATATCTTCTCCCTGGCACCTCCAAGGTGCATTCTGTCCAACTGGGTGTGGGGCATGTCCCTAAACTGTAAGCTACTTGTGATCAAGGACTGTGTTTTTCTTCCTTGCACCCACAGCCCTTGGCACAGAACCATGTAAATATTAAGAGCTTTATGGATGTTTGTTGAATTGTATTGTTCACATGTTTCCATAGTCTGAGGAGAGTTCCAGAGTAGCCCTGTTATAAGCAAGACAAATTAAGTCCAGCCTGTGGTGGGGAAACTCAAGTGAACTCTCCTGAAGTCAGAAAATCAGAGAATGTTAGTGATGGATGGAAGAGAGGGGAAGGGAAGGTGGAGAGAGCCCTGGGGCTTGGAGGCTCAGGGTTGCTGCCTACTGCTGTGTGGGCTGGGGCAGGGAACTTTATCTCTCTGGGCCAAAGTTTCCTTAGCTATAGAATAAGATGGTTAGATTATGTATCCTCTCCTCTCCTCTCCTCTCCTCTCCTCTCCTCTCCTCTCCTCTCCTCTCCTCTCCTCTCCTCTCCTCTCCTCTCCTCTCCTCTCCTCTCCTCTCCTCTCCTCTCCTCTCCTCTCCTCTCCTCTCCTCTCCTCTCCTCTCCTCTTCTCTTCTCTCTCCCTTCCCCCTCTACCACCTCTCTGACTCTCTCCCCCACCCCATTCTCTGTCTCTATCTCCCTTCTTCATTTCTCTTCCTTTCTCCTCTTTCTGTTTCTATCTCTCTCCACTCACTTTACCCCCTCTCTGTCTCTTTGTTCCCTCCTCTCCCCTTTTCCTTCTGTATCTTTGTTCCCTACTCCCCCCTTTCCCTATTCTGTCTTTTTCTCTCTGTTTCTCTCCCTCTCTTCTTTTCTGTCTCTGTCTCTGTCTGTCTCTCCATTTCTGTCTGTCTCTCTGTCTCTGTCTCTGTCTCTGTCTCTGTCTCTGTCTCTCTCTCTCTCTCTCACACACACACACACAGAGGCTCAAAAGTCTTAGTGCCACTTAAAGCTTTAATAGCCTTAAATACCCTGTATATCATTTTCAGACTAACAAGTGCTTTCCATATGTTATCTTGTTTTGATGCTCACAACAACCTCATGAAGCAAGTACTGCAATGATTATTATCCCTATTTTACAGATGAGGAAACTGAGAGAGTGAAATGACAGCGTATGGTCACACAGCTTGTAGGAGTCTAAGGGGAGATTCAAACCCAGGTCTCACTGACTGTAAGTCTAGCATCCCATTAACTACTGTATAGCAAGCTATCTTAGACATCCCCTAAGCTTTCCAGTGCTAATATTTGGGGATCGTTCTGTGCTTCCATACCATCTTTTAGAGGAGGAAACAGAAGCTCAGTACTGAAGTAATTTGTTCAAAGTCACATGGCTAATATCAGAGCTGGGACTAGAAACTAGGTCTCTTGACCTAATAACAGTAGTAATAACAAGTGACATTTATAGAACACTCTGAAGTTTGTAATACACTTTTACATGTGTTATATTATTTGAGTCCCAAATCCTATGGGTTTTTTTGAAGTGTTTGCAGGGACGAGCACAGTGAAATCTAAGGAATTCTAGGAGAAGGCAGGCATCTAGACAGCCAGCTTGGTGACAGAGGATGTAGCTATTGCTTTTGAGTTGTTTGGCTGTAGGAAAGAAAGTGGGGTGGGCTGGATCTGGAAACTAGGATAGGATAGGAAAGGATAGGAGTGCTTACCTAGAATTAGAGGCTTTAAAAAGTGAAGGAAGGGGCAGCTAGGTGGCGCAGTGGATAGAGCACCAGCCTTGGAGTCAGGAGGACCTGAGTTCAAATCCGGTCTCAGACACTTAACACTTACTAGCTGTGTGACCCTGGGCAAGTCACTTAACCCCAATTGCCTCACTAAAAAAACAAACAAACAAAAAAAGTGAAGGAAAATGTTGCTCTTAGATCTTAATTTCTAAATATGCTTTAATGTCAATCTTCTGTCACACAACTCTCCATTGGCTCCCTGTCACTTCCAGGATGCAGTCTGAAACCCCTTAACTTGGCACTTCATAGCCCACCTCATTTTCCACTCTTCACAAATAATGCAACCTCTATTTCAGAGGGAAAATGTATAAGGGGAACGTGTGATGCTGTGATATCATATTAGGGAGAAACAACAGGTTAGAAGAGACAGGGGCTCCACCAAATCCAGTACACTCAGGCTTCTGTAGGCAACTAATGAAACTCTTCTAGAAGCTTGGAAAAGCTGGAAGGGAGGAGGCTCTCACTCTGGCTCTCCCAGGTGCCTTTGAAAGAGGATCTGCCAGTCAGTGGAAGGTCAGATGCAAAGATGGGACTATGACCCAGGTAGGGTGTGCTCCCCTCCTAACCCAAGCCCACAAGCTTACAAAGACGGAAGAATAGTCAACATAGACATGGGATGTGAGAGCTGGGAAGGACCTTGGAAGTCTATCCCTTGTAGCCTGTTAAACTCATAGCGGGGGCAGCTAGATGGCACAGTGGATGGAACACTGGCCCTGGATTCAGGAGTACCTGGGTTCGGATCCGGCCTCAGACACTTAACACTTACTGGCTGTGTGGCCCTGGGCAAGTCACTTAACCCCAATTGCCCCCCCCCCAAAAAAAACCCTCATAGGGGACACAAATACATAAGTGAAACCCTAACCCTAAACGATTTACTGTCTAGTCTAATAGTTAATGATGTGACACAGTATATGATTATGCCCCAAGTAAGTGACATAGACAGGAGTGTTTACTGTGGGTCAGGTACTGGAGCAAAGCTCCATGACTTTTGTTCTTTTCTTTATTTTTAAATCTGTTTAATATTTTATTCCCTCCCCCCAATTACATGTAAAATTTTTCAATGTTCATTTTAAAAATTAAGTTCCAAATTCTCTTCCTCTCTCCCCACCCCCTCATTGAGAAGGCAAGCAATTTGATATAGGTTATACATGTGTAGTCATGTAAAACATATTTCCATATTAGTCATGGTGTAAGAGAAAATATAGACAAAAATAAAAACCCAAGAAAAATAAAGAAAGCAAAAAAGTATGCTTTCATCTGTATTCATACTCCAGCAGGTCTTTCTCTGGGGATAGACAGCATTTTTCATCCCAAGTCCTTCAGAGTTGTCTTGGATCAGTTGTATTGCTGAGAATAGCTAAGTCATTCACAGTGCATTATCTTACAATATTCCTGTTACTGTGTACAATGTTTTTCTGGTTCTACTCATTTCACTTTGCATCAGTGCATTCAAGTCTTTCCAGTGCATGGTTTTATAGCCCTTTGCTCCATGACTTTTGACAGCCAAAGTGATTTGATTTCTGATCCAGCCAAGCTTGAGAATTGAGAAGGACCACTCAAAAGGTGTTGTCAAGGATTCATCTGTCTCTTTGACCTTGTGATGCAGAATCATCATTGTTCTGCTCTTTGGTAGTCTCTGTGCCCAAGATCTCAGACAACTTGCTAAGTCTATTACAAATGAACTTCATTTTCTCAGTGACCCATAAAACACAATGGACACACATAGGGAAAGTTAACCTGCTAAAGAGATTGCCCAGAGCTGTGCCACTTTATCATAACTGGGCATCACATGGCTATCTTTTCCTGCATTTTAGAGATTCACTAAATTCTATATCTACAACATAAGGACCAATTTAGAAACAACAGCTCTGAAACCTGGGATCTCTCTGCCTTCACATGCCCCCTATAGGCAGCCTTGGAATGGGAGAAAGATGGATGTTCTTGTTGGTGCTATTGGCAGTACTGTTTTACTGATTCAATTCACATCCCTTCTTCTCTGTATACCTCTATAGCATGAGCTAGGCCTTAAAGGCTGGGTAGGATTTGGAGAGGTAGAGGCAAAACAGATGTAAGGTATGGCATGAGCAAAGGTGTGGAGGTAATAACTCACATTTCTGATTTGGTTCCTTCACCTAGAGGAAGAATAGTGATATACAGCTAGAGTAATTGATTCATAGCCACAAGGTCAACACTTGGCTCCAGTGGAATTCTACCATTCCATAGTGCATATAATTAGTACACTAATAAAATGACAAATAAGTAAACAGACACATGGGCAGCTGGGTAGCACAGTGAATAGAGTGCTCAGCCTGGAGGCAGGAAGACTCATCTTCCTGAGTTCAAACCTGGCCACAGACACTTACTAGCTGGGTGACCCTGGGCAAGTCAGTTTACCCTGTTGGCCTCAGTTTCTTCATCTGTAAAATGAGCTGAAGAAGGAAAGGACAAACCACTCCAGTGTCTTTGTCAAGAAAACTCCAAATGGGGCCACAAAGAGTTGAACATGACTGAAAAATGACTGAACAAGATAAAATAGACACATATTGGGAGTACATTCTCAAAACATTCTTTACTTTTCCAAGTTTCCAAGAGCCTCTTTCTTAGCTTCTGCTGTCTCCTACCTGAAATGACCTCATGTACATTTTGTATCTACTCATGTTGCCTCCCTGTATATAATTATAATGTAATCTTTTTCAAGAGAGGGGCTACTTCTTGTTTGTCTTTGTCACCCCAGAAGCTAGCACAGCACTTGTCATGCAGTAAGAGGCTAACAGTAGTGTCAGTGGATAGAGCATTGGACTTGACTTGAGTTCAGATCCTTCCTCAGACACTAGTAGTTGCATGACTTGGGTAAGTCATTTAACCTGTAAGTCTTAGTTCCTTCATCTGTAAAATGGGGACAATAATAGTACCTCCCTGCATCTCACATAAGATAAGACCCACAGAGCCCCTTGCAGACCTTACATTGAGATCTCAGCTCGAGCTCTTGTTACAAATGTGTTTTGATTGATGATTGATTAATAGAGAGAAATATGGTGCATCCAGGCAACAGAGATCACTCGGAGATGGAGTGAGCGCAGGGAGCAGTCCTTCCTTCCCACCCCAGCCTCCCATCTAGCCTCAATCATCTCTGGCAGGTGCCTGTTTCAGAAGGTATCGGAGCACCTGGCACAATGAAGGCCTCCTCCCTGCCAGCCTTGGAAGAGCTTTATAAGCATTTAATTAGCTACCTCCAGGTGCCCATGTCGGAGTGAGTGCTCCATGGTTGGGCAAGGAGGGGAAAGGGAGCAAAGGCAGGGAGCAGTGCCTGGCACCGGATTTGGTTCCAGTAGAGCTACTGCCTCACTGATGAGCTGCCCCCTCAGGAGCCTTCCCCTCTGGCTCATTTCATTTCCTTCTCACCTGGTCTCACAACTGTTTGCACTCTTTTTATGCATCGGTCATATTCCAATTGGTATGACATTTATTTGGGTATGTTTCTTATCTCCTACTAGCTTACTCCATGAGGGCACGAATTAAATCTTATATATCTTTGTATCTTTCCCCAGTCAATTCATTGTACACAGTAGGTGTTTAATAAATATTTGTTGAAGGAAGGGAGGAAAGCAGGAAGGAAGGGAAGAAAGGAAGGGAGGAAGGAAGGGAGGGAGGAAGGAAAGAAGGAAAGAAGGGAGGAAGGAAGGATTTGTGTCTCATACTCTCTTAGCCCCAAATTCTGAGGATCATAATCCACCTGAAACTTTTACGACAATGTCCACTAGAAGCCCAAGGCAGTATGTCATTCATGAAACAGCTTCAAAGGGATTGACTCTGGCCTCTTAACCATAGTCCCCAGGACACAGCAACCCCACTATCATAGCCTTCAGTATGTGTCTTACTGACCAAGCCTTCACTGGTTATGTCTGAGGCTCAGTTATAGCCTCCTCTTCAGGAACATACAAATTATATAAATTTCCCCTGGATACCTTCCACTTCTACCTCCTCTATCCTGTTGATTAAGCTCAAATTACTACTTCTCTTCCATTATTCAGATACCTTTCTTTTTTTTTTTTGTTTTTTTTCGGTGAGGCAATTGGGGTTAAGTGACTTGCCCAGGGTCACACAGCTAGTAAGTGTCAAGGGTCTGAGGCTGGATTTGAATTCAGGTCTTCCTGAATCCAGGGCCAGTGCCTTATCTACTGCACCACCTAGCTGCCCCAGATACCTTTCTAAAGCCAACCTTCCCTGGGGAGTATTCCTGGACTGAGTGCAAAGGAATTGTCAACTCACTTAGAGGCTATGGGTAGAGTACTGGGCTGGAGTTAAGAAGACCTGAGTTCAAACATGGACTCAGACACTAGCTATGTGACCCTGGGCAAGTCATTTAAACTCTTTCTGCCTCAGTTTTCTCGTCTCTAAAATGAGCATAATAATTGTTGTGAGTTTTAAATGAAATATTTGTAAAGTACTTAACAGAGTTTCTGGCAAATAGGTTCATTTTTTGTTGCTAAGATAAGCAAATCTTTGACATCCTTCCCCCTTTCCCTTGTAATGACAGGAGGAGGCCACAGTTCTGATTCAAGGTGGAAGAGCCAACTCATTTGCTGATTAGCAAGTTCCTGCTCAATAATTGAGCCCTTGGTTAAGATAAACTCACCAAGAGCTCTAAAGATGGGGAAGGAGGTAGAGACTATGGCTATAGTGGGGTTCAGGGGAGGAGGAGGGTCCAACCATTTTCCCAATTTATCCCTTTTTAGGGCTCATCAACCTTTTCTCTATCCCTGGAACCAATGGTTCTGGCCTCAGTATCTGTACAACAGAGCTTAGGCTGATACAGTTGGGCTTAGCTCAAGTCACACAATCTTTCTAGGACTAGAAGGAATTGCTGAAAGCCATTTAAGTCATCCCCCTGCTTTGAACCCCAAAGCATTCAAATGGATGAGATAAAGAACTTGGATTTTTAGATATTTCTGCCCCAAAGACAGACAAATCCTTTTTTTTTTTTGGTGGGGGGGGCAGCCAGTTTTCTTGTTTCTTTTTTTTTTAATGTGATCAAACAGAATCATAGGCTTTAGAAAGGGACCTCAGAAGTCATCTTGTCAAACTCTAAACTGAAGTACAGAGAGATTAAGAGATTTGCCCATGATCACCCCACTAATTAGCAGCATTCAAAGAGCACTTATCTAGAGCTTCCTATATGCAAGGCATATAGATTCTGGAGAGATAAAAAAAAATAGTTCCATCTTCCAAGTAGCTCGTGTGTGTGTGTGTGTGTGTGTGTGTGTGTGTGTGTGTGTGTGTGACAATATAAGCACGGTAAGTCAATACAAAGTGCATTAAAAGCAGGAGGTTGAAGTTTGGAAAAGGTTTCTCCTAGGAAGTGGCATTTGAGCTGAGCCTTGATGGAAGCTAAGCTTCTTAATAGGCAGAGGTAAGGAGGGAGGACATTCCAGTCTTGTTCACAGTCAGTGCAAAGTCAAGGAGGTGGAAGACGAAATATCATGGACAAGGAACAAAGAGTCCAGAACATGAAGTGGTAGGTAGGGAGTGATAAGAAATATATCATGGAAAATAGATTGGAGCCAGACTGTGATGGGTTTTCTGCTATGTCATAGTCAAGTGGATGTCTCATGGGCAATTTAGATCATAGGATTCACCCCTATCTTCAAAGAGAGGAGACTTATCTGGGGACAGGACAAACATTCTAGTCTTGGCTTAGATGACTTGCTGTGGTCACTGGACCAATGTCAGTTGCCCCCAACTCTCATGAATACCATCAAAGCTACACTACTTGGTGTATGAGTTTGACCAGATGAAGTCAATCTCATATCCCAACTTTGAACTCATCCATGACTCATCTACCAATTCATATGCCAACTCTGAATATCAGAGTTGGAAGAGATCTTCCAATTTTTCTGTGATCATTAAGAATGGGGAATGGGAACAGGCAATTCTGGGGCATAGTCTGATGGCTTCCAAGGTCATGAGTGGTAATGAAAGAAAGATTTCCCATTCATTTTATGTCTTTTTGGTTTGTTCCCTCTCCCCTACTCTCTTTCTTTTCTCACCTCTCTTCTCCTCTATCTTACCCGCCCCTTCTGTCCCCTCTCCATACTTTTTACTCCCCTTTTGTTCTCTGTCCCTCTTTTTGTCTCTGTCTCTCCCTGATTTTCTCAATTCTTCATTCATTCATTTAACTCTAGTTCCCAGGACATCGCAGAGTTGGGTCATCATGGTGTTGCTGTTCACCAATAGAGGGTCATAGCAATAGGTAAAAATGGAGATGTATCCATAAGAAAGAAGTAACTGAGGATGTACCAGTTAGTACTCACTCTGTGATACCTGCTTTCATAGGTTTAAAAACCACTACCAGGATGATTTTGCTCATGTTTATTTCTTGTCTAGGGACCCTTCATATTCCTCACCTTCCTTTCCCTTCCCTATACCCCTTCCCCAGTCTAGCTGATCTCTTGGGCGCCATGGCTCTTAAGAATTGTCTGCATATTATCGTAGCTTTGAGTTGAAGGCCAGGCTAAGTCTAGGCCCAGAAGAGGTTGGCCTCACTGCTTCCCAGTGGGAGTGGAGTGGGAAGGTTGTTTTGTTTGCTTTTGGAATAGACCTGATTGCAATAACAGCACCAAGGTGCCCCCACAGCGTTGACTATTCTCTCCCTGGGCTCTTAATGGAGATTGACAGAATTTGGAGTTACAGGTAATTCCATTGTCAGTTCCTACAGCCTCCTGCACCTTGTTACACAAAGGCAGAGAGAAATGAGCAAAGAGGGAGATGTCAGCCCGAACAGAGGGACCTGGCAGCGTATATAGCTTCCAAAAGACAGTAAGGGATCTGAGAAATTATCCTGGCCTGACTGCTCCAGAGCTCGTGTTGGGCTTCAGAAGTTTGGGGCTGGTCCCTAAGAGTTTGAATGTGGCCACTGGACTTGAGTTCTGTTCTTGGGGAGCAGGAAATCTCTGTTCCCTGGGTTATGGTACAAGTAGAAGGAGGAAAGAGCAGCAGGTAGGGAGGGAATGGTTATTGTCTATAGCTAGAATCAAGATAGACCCAGGTTCAAATGTACTCTTGACATTAAATAGCTCTTGTTACCAAGGGCAGGTTATCTAATTTCTCAAATTCTTATTTTTCCCATCTGTGAAATGGGAATGATAGAAATCCCCTGTAGACCCACCTGAGCTATAGTGAGGTTCAAAGGAGTTGATGCAGGCTGTGCAAAAAGTCTTAGTGCAGTTTAAAGCTATTAAAACTCAAGACTCTGGGCATACTCTGTATATGTAAAGTACTTTGAAAAATTTTAATTTTAAATGTTATATAAATGTCAGTTATTACTATTTATGATTCACCCAGGAATTGGCTCATAGTGGCTGAAAGGTCCAGGCATTAGTCTCTGTAGGAGGTTAGGAAGGAAAGTTGGACCCCCTTTCTGCAGTTACATGACCTTGGATAAGTCACTTAATCTCTTTGGGTCTAGCCCTAGATTTGATGCATGTTCAGGTGTTTTCCAGTTGTGTCTGACTTTTGGTGACCCCCCCAATGGAGTTTTCTTGATAGAGATACTAGAGTGGTTTGTCACTTCTTTTTCCAGCTCATCTTACAGATGAGGAAATGGAGATAAGCAGGGTTAAGTGACCTGCCTAGGGTCACACAGCTAGGAAGTATCCGAGGCTGGATTTGAACTCAGGAAGATGAGTCTTCCTGACTCTAGGCCCATCCACTCCAGCCACTGAGCCACCTAGTATCCCAAGATCTGATGATCCTACAAACAATCTCACTAGCTTAGAGAATTCCTAAAAGTAGGCCTTTGTTCATGATCAATCATTCAATCAATCAAAAAGCATATATTAAAAGCATGCTATATGTCAGGCACACTGCTAGGCACTGGGGACACATAGACTATAATGAAATAGCCCCTCAAAAAGCTTACATTCCACCAGAGAAAATGACATATTCTTATAGAAGGCTATACAAATATTCATTGGGGCAGCTAGGTGGCGCAGTGAATAGAGCACCAGCCCTGGATTCAGGAGTACTTGAGTTCAAATCCGGCCTCAGACACTTAACACTTACTAGCTGTGTGACCTTGGGCAAGTCACTTAACCCCAATTGCCTCACCAAAAAAAAAAAGAACAAATATTCATTGCGTTCAAAGGCCCTGGCAAGCATGGAAAAGGCGTCTATGATATGAGTAGCATCTGAGCAGTACCAGGACCAAGGGCATCTCTTGACACTTCTAACAAGCTCTGGGGGACAGAAACAAGAGTCATAATGGGTGACTCAGAGCTCCATGATTACCGAAATTTCAAACCTTTGAGGATGGGACAGCCACCATAGGCTTAGGTGGAGAGAACACCAGGACTGGGGTGAGGGGGGGGGGAATGGCAAATTGTCACTTGTGAGAGACAGAGACAAACAGACAGAGACAAAGAGAGGGACAGAGAGACAGAGAACAAAAGGGGAGTAAAAAGTATGGAGAGGGGACAGAAGGGGTGGGTAAGATAGAGGAGAAGAGAGGAGAGAAAAGAAAGAGAGTAGGGAAGACTACTTAGCTTCCATACCTATGTGCTTTCTCTTTCTCTCTGTCTCTCTGTCTTTCTGTCTCTGTCTCTCTCTTAAACACACACACACACACACACACACACACACACACACAGAGAGAGAGAGAGAGAGAGAGAGACAGAGAGAGACAGAGAGAGACAGAGAGAGACAGAGAGAGAGAGAGCCATATTTTGTGTGGGAATTGGATAAAATGAACTCTCTTAGAGGTAGATCTGACTCAAGACCATAGCTGGTTAGTTTAAGTTCCATGCTAGAATGAAATGAGACTCTCTTCTGTCATTCCTTAGTTCTCAAAGGGAGATTTATTTAGCCATAGCAGGAGTTGTATATACAACAAAGCCACTCTTACACTTTGCCTCGGTAGGGTTAACAGCCCCTCCCATATGAAAATGGGTCTCTTCAGGAAGACAGAGTATAGCACCTCAAAGGGTCTTGGGACATCCTCTGAGACTCAAGGACCTCCGTCCCATGTGGATAGGCCTTTTTCTGTTCTTAGGTAATCAGAAAGCCAGTTGCCATGACCAGAGGATATCAGAAAGCTACATCAAGGGACATCCCATGGACCAGTCAGTTATGTCTTTGAGATTGTGCAGTTATCTCCTTTCAGGGAAAAACTCACCTAACCTATGGGGAGAAGAGAGGGAGCAATCCTGGTAGAGGGGTCCTATCACAACCTCCAAGGCTCATAGCTCTGATATTCTGTATGTGTGTGGTGTGTGTATGTGTGTGTATGAATATATATGTATATATACATATATATATTTCTCACTCTCACTCACGTGCACTTGAGTGCTTCACACACACACACACACACACACCCCATCACTATAAAGTAATGAGACCCGGTTTTACTACGTGGCTTGTAGAATAGTCTCCAACACACATCCACTACACACACATTCTCACCCACCCACCACTCACTCACCATACCACACACAAACACCCATGCATAAACATATTCATAAATACATACCACACTCCCCCAGCTCTCTGTATATTTACCCAAACACACATGGTTTTCCTCCATCATTCCCATATATACACAAGCAGTGACATAAACACTGACATACACAAGTCCCCAAATGTACACAAAACCTAGTCTCTGGAAGTATGTCCTAGGGCCCCCCAACAAAGAGCAGCGAGGGAGCATTGTGCGGGCTTCCTCGCTGTCAATAAGAGGCAACACCCATCTTGCTCTTTAGCTTTCTGTATTCCGGCTCTGGCTGGGTGCAGTGCCAGAGCCCACTTGGCATAGAGCCCAGAGGCAGAAGTCCCTGAGCAAGTGTCCTGAAGGAGTGAACCTCCAAGTAGCAGGCATGTGGGAGATGCTGACCTTGGCGGAGCCACTGAGGGAACATGTGCATCCTCACCTCCTTTTCCCCAGTCATCTTCTACTCAATGATTGCTGTGGACAGCTCTAGGTGTGAGTAAGCACCTACCAGTCCCCTTCCTCTTCCCCTCCATAACTTCCTAGGGTTTAAGAACTGGAAGAGACATCTAGCTCAGTTCTCTCATTTTTCAAGGAAGGAAATTAAGACCCAGAAAAGTGAAATGATTTGCCTGAGGTCACAGAGGCAGCAAGTGAGATTTGAACTCAGGTCTTCTGACTTCAAGTGCTCTTTCCTCCAGGCAACCTCTCAAAATCTCCTCTGACCCTCTCTACAAAAGCAGGAGTAGGAACCTGATAAAATGGGAGCTCCTTGAGAGAAGGGATTGTTTTATTTTTAAATATTTGTCCCCTAGGTCCTTGAACAGTCCCTGGGCCGCAGTAACTGCTTAATAAATACTTAATGATTGATCGACCCTTGGAAAGATTATCTTCTCTCTGTGGCAGGTCCTTTCTCTGCTCATTTACCTCAGTGGATATGTGAAGGTCAATTCTTCCTCCATTCCCCACTAGCATCTTCCAAGATTTCATATCAATAGATTTAGAACTAGAAGTGACCTTAGAGGGTCATCAAGTTCAACCTTATTTTACAGCTGAGGAAACTGAGGATGAGAGAGGTTAAGTGACTTATTCAAGGTCACACTGCTAATAAGTGTTTGAGGCAGGATGTGAACCCAGGTGTTCCTGACCCCAGGTCCTGGTTCCATTCATTGAGCCACCTTGCTGCCTAGATCCCTAGAGGCCTATTTTCCTGCATACAGGCACTCACCTACATTATGTACACGCTATGCACACATTTGCAGAGGACCAGGCAAATTATCTCTCAGATTTCTCTCAGGCACCAACATCTGGGATCAGCTTCCCTGTTTCATGTCCTGCATATGCTGGGTTGCAGCCAGGAATGGTGGTGAGTGTGGAAGGGTGAAGCAGTTTGAAAGGTGAGCCCATGAATACTTCCCAAGGAAAGGAGGAAAAACAGATACATAGCTCAGGCTCCTGAGGTTTCCTTTGCTATCTGAGCCTTAAAACTTCAGAGAATCATTGAAGGAAGGAAAGGGAACATGCCAAAAAAAAAAAAAAAGATGGATTCTTGAATTAGGTGGTTTTGCTATACAAGCAATACTGTCTATTGAGGGTAGAGTTCTGATCCCATGGGATTTGATATAACAGAAACCACCTGGACCTTTTTTTTTTTGGGGGGGTGTCTATTTATAAACAGATGGAATTTTTCTGGAGGATTTGTTTCTTCCTCTAGGAAAGAAATCCAAATGCTTATATTTGTATGGTTAGTCAGAGAATGCTCCCATGTGATTCCAGATACAAAATGCTGGGGTGAGAGGGAGGAGTTAAGCAAGTCTATTCTAGCAGCCATGTGTGGATCCCCATCTGTTAGCAGGGAAAAGTATAGAGGTTATCCTTCCAAATGAGTGACATTTTCTCCTGGCCTTGTTTGGCTGGTTAATGCAGCTTCAGACTCTCCTCATCCATCATCCCACTTATATACTTCCTTTTAAGCTGTGCTGGAATCAATCAATTAAGCAATAAGGAGTTATTAAGCACCCGGCAGGAGCCAGGCCCTGAGCTAAACATTAGGAACACAAAGTCGCAAGTGAAAATAGTCCCTACCCTCTAGGAGGCTACATTCTAATGGGAGAGATAACATGGATATAAGTAGGCATATACATGACATACGCAAAGCAGCTGTAAGGTCGTCTCCGAGGCACTGAGAACTGGAAAGGACTCATTAGGAGGATGGCATTTGAACTGAGTCTTGAAGGAACCCAGGTTCTAGGAAGTAGAGGTGTGGTGGGAAAGTATTCCAGGCGTGGGGGACAGTCAATGCAAAGTCATGGAGAGGAGAAATGAAATTTCTTATGTAAGTGACAGCAAGGAGATCATTATAGTATATAATGTAAGTGTACATCTTGCCTTCATATTTATTAATCTTTAAATGTCTTCTATAATATGTTTATTTATATGTTCACCTACCTCTCAGCATAATATATGTATTATAGGTAAGCTAGTTATTAATCTTCAAATGTCTTCTATAATGTTTGTGGGCTGAGAATCAGGAAGACTCATCTTCTTGAGTTCAAATCTGGCCTCAGACATTCACTAGTTGTGTGACCCTGGGCAAGTTAACAGTTAACCCTGTTTGCCTCAGTTTCCTCATCTGTAAAATGAACTGGAGAAGGAAATGGCAAACCACTCCAGCATCTTTGCCAAAAAACCCCTCCAGGGCAGCTAGGTGGCACAGTGGATAGAGCACTGGCCCTGGAGTCAGGAGGACCTGAGTTTAAATCTGGCCTCAGACACTTAACACTTACTGGCTGTGTGACCCTGGGCAAGTCACTTAACCCCAATTGCCTCACAAAAAAGTACAACCCCCCCCCCTCCAAATGGCATAAGAAGAGTCAGACATGACTGAAATAACCCAACAACAACAATGTCCAAATCTATGGATCTATGTCAGTCTCTAAGCTAAGACTGTGAGCAGCATCGTGGGTTCCTTTTAATGGCATTTGGAGTCAGAAACTTTGGTTTGAATCCAGTATATGGAACTTAGAATGTGAGAGCTGGAAGGGAGCTGTATCACCATATCACACAAGAAAGGAAAAAAGAATAAACATTTATATAGTGCCTTCTGTGTGCCAGGCACTTGACAAATATTATCTGATTTAACCCTCACAGCAATCTGGCAAGGTAGGTGCTATTCTGAGCCCCATTTTACAGTTGAGGAAATTGAGGCAAATAGAGGTTAAATGATTTTCCCAGGGTCACACAGCTAGTAAGTGTCTGAGGCTGGATTTCAACTCCTGATTCCAGGTCCACTGTTCTATCCACTGTGCCACCTGGCTGCCTCAAAAACTTAAGAGCTCAGGTAGGATTTAAATCTCAGTTTCCTGACTCAAAAGCCAGTTCGCTTTACACTGCCACATGCTGTCTCATTCTTACTAGCTTTATGACCTTGGGCCAGTCACTGAACCCCACTGAGTTTCAATCTATTTATCTTTAGCTAATCTTTTAAACTAAAACGCAACATCTGTATTTGTCTAATTCATTTCATTGTGTTTACACACACAGTTGTTGCCTAAAATGTTGGAGAAAGAAAAAGAATAAAAACACTGGATTTTGAATGAGAGATCGACAGTTCAATTTCCTTCTTGGCCAGGATGTTGAGCCAGTTATTTAACCTCTCTCAACCTCAATTTCCTCATCTGTAAAATGGGGGATTAGAGGAGAAAAATAGGAGGCAGTGGCAGTATGATACATTGAACAAATGTATCGATGTTCAATGATACAATTGAACCCACTGGCTTTGGAATCAAATCCTGCCTCTGGTTCACAGAAACTGTGTGACCTTGGGCAAGTCACTTTCCTTACCAATAAAATTAAGGGGCCAGACTCTGTGACACCCAAGGTTCCTTCCAGCTCTATATGTATAATCCCACAATGGCTGAGTATCTATTCTATCTTTAAATTCTGTGGAGAGGAGACAGAAGAGGAAGAAGACATATAAAAGGAGAATGATGAAATGTTACATCAGGAGATCCCAAAACATCTAGGATTATAAATAAAATGGAGAACTCACTTGCTGGTCATTCAGAGATGACCCATAAGTTGTGAGAGGCCACAATGAGTCTGAGAAGGATAATGCAATTGCTTCTCATCTGTGACTTCATTTACTTTCGATTCATCCCTTTGAGGGAGGGGCCAGCAGGAATTATCTGTTTTACAGATCGGGAAACTGAGGTCCAGCCAGCTTATGTGCCTTGTCCCAGGTCAATGTACCATAGTACATTGACTGGGAGTCTGAGCTCTTGACTCCATCTCATCCAAAGAGCTCCTTGCCACTTCCTAGCAAAAGAAGCTACTTCCTGCTGATGACAATAAGATGGCATTTTGGATGGCACCCAGATGCTGCTGTATTCCCATCAGCAAGAGATCAGCCTGTCCCCCTCCTGCCCCACCTTGTCCTTGTCCTTTTGGTTGTCCTCTGTCTTGGGGACAGCTCTCTCCTCCTTCTTCCCCACATTTCCTCAACCCATCCTGCCCCTTTGCGCCCTTCTGGCTGGTCATTCAGTCCCTCCTTCCATCTCATCTTCCCAACACTGACTCCTTAATTAGGAGTGTTATAATCGCTCTGCCCAGGGGCCAATGGCAGGCCTGAGTTTTGGGCAGCTCCTGTTTGGCTGTTTTGTCAGCTATCAAAAGGTGTTGCTACTTTATTCCCCTTCACAGAGACACTTGGACATTTAAAAAAAAATTCAGTCACAAGAAGAAGCAGATAAATTAAAGTTTTACCCGAAAAGATGGGAGATAGAGTTCTTGTGGGTGAAAGGGAAGTTTCTTCACTTCATAGTAAACGGCCCTTTGACCTTATATCTCAACCACCCTGTACCTCAATTTTGTGTTATTTTCATCATTTCTTCTTCCCCACCTCCAAAAAGCTTCTTCTGCCTAGGGCTACTTAAGAGGCTGGCCCAGGCCTTTCTGACTTGCTGATGGAGAGAACTTTAGTGTGAGAGATGCATTAATAATAGCTAAGTTTCTTCTTGCTTATAGTCAGCATGAAGCAAGGAACAAAGGGCTGGTATCAGAGTCAAGAAAACCTGGGTGCCAGTACAATTTCTGATACATATTGGTGGTGTGACCCTGGGACAGTCATTTAACCATTCAGTGCTCCCACATACCTCTCTAAGAATGTAAGTCCTAGAGAAGGTTCTGATATAAATGTATATATGTATTTCCTCCATGGGAATTCTGCAAATCAATGAAATCACAGGTCTGGTTTAAAAAAATACACATCTTGAACCCCCAGGATAGTCTCTGCTCTGGTCCAGAGACTCCAGATAGAGAAGAACAGATTGAGTCTCTGCTTTTTGGGAGCCATATGACCTGATAGGATGGACATATAGACATCATTTCAGAAATGGTAGACTCCTGATGATTTTCATTACACAATAGGAAGCCTTGGTACCAAACCAATGGATAATTTAAAAATGTTTAACCCTGTAATGTATTACATGATTTTTGTAGTGAGTTTATCTCATTACTTCTACTTGGCAAAAGCTCATTGCTTCATTCAACAATCTTTTACTAAGTAAGGTGCTTAGTGTTTTACTAAAGTGCAAGGGACTATGCTAAGATCTTAAGGGGATAAGAGAGAATATAAAACTGAATAAGACCGTTCTTCAAGGATTGACGGCCTAGAAAAAAGGTTAAGACAAGTGCACAAGTGATTAAAACACAAGGTATAATGTGATAAGTGCCATAAGAAAGGGACAAGCAGAGGGTTAGAGGGGATAAGAAGAAGGAGAGATCACTTTTAACTGGGAGTAGCTCTATGAATTATGGAAAATTTCATGAGGAGGTAGCCTCTGAGTGGGCCATTGAGGATGGGTAGGATTTTAACATTATTAGTGCTGTCTCAAGCATAGCAGTACCCCAGAAGCACATTCTTTTCACAGTGAGAAATCAGGCTTAAATTCAAACACAACACAAATACCCCTGAGAGAGGTAATATGTGTCACAAAAAGTATAAATGATTGAAAGCATGCTTTTGTCATGAGAGTCCTTTTTGTTGGCTAGGTGGTGGAGCAAAGGGAGAATAGAGGGCACTGAAGTGGGTAGCGGGGTTGTAAAGGGTAAAGAAAAGGTGTGGCCAAACACAACTTCATTTTCACAAATATTTTGTGTAGAATGGGCTCTTAGGCAGCTAGGTGGCACCATAGTGCACAGAATGCCAGGCCTGGTGCCAGGAAGACTCCTCTTCCTGAGTTCAAATCTGGCCTCAGACACTCACTAGCTGCCTGACCCTAGGAAAGTCACTTAACCCTATTTGCCTCAGTTTCCTAATCTGTAAAATGAGCTGAAGAAGGAAATGGCAAACCACTCCAGTATTTCTGCCAGGAAAATTCCAAATGGGGTCACGGAGAATCAGATACAACTGAACAACAACAGAATGGTCTCTGTACATGTGACCAAATATGTCTAATAAGGGTTGACATTTATGCAACGCTTTAAGTTTTAAGAGAACCTTGATAAGCTGGAGAGTTCCAGGGAGGGTAACCAGAATAGGGAGGGATCTTACATTCATATGAGGGTTCTTATCACAGAGGGATGTTTAGTCTAGAGAGAAGAAGGTGCAGAGAGGGGATGTGAGAATATGTGAAGGTCTGTCATGTGGAAGAAAGACTAGACTTGTTCTATTTGGCTGTAGAGGACAAACACAGGGGCAAAGGGCGCAAGTGGCCAAGAGGCTAAGTTAGACAATTAGAACTGACTGGAAGTAGAATGGGAGAATTAGTGGGCTCTTTCTCCTTTGGGGTCTTCTTAAACAGGCTAGATGATAGTGGAGATTCCTTTCATACATGTGATGGATTGGATGGCCATTGGCATCCTTTCCAACACTCAAATCTTGTGATTGTGTGAAGACTTCCAAAAAACACTGTATAGACATGAATTAACTGGGTCCTCACTGGGTATTATTCCCGTTTTACAGATAAGCAAAAAAGAGGCTAAGTGACTTGACCATGTCACCCTGCTTGCTAATAAGTGTCCAAGGTAAAATTTGAACCTAGAGCCTCCCCTGATTTTCTTCCACCCCACCAGCCTGTCTTTCTAGACAATATCATTTGGTAGGTGTTTTGGAGAGTTGTTGTGACTCTTAGATATGCTCTGAGGAGTGTAAGGTAACATAGTCTAAGGCATTTGGAGAAAATAAAAAACTCTAGCATCTCATCACATAGACCCTCAATCCAGACATGCCTTTGCCTACTTTCTGATTGACCAAAAGGGAGAGAAGAGGAAGAAGCAGGACGGCAAGAGGAGGGGGGGGAAGATGGGGTTCTGGGTCCCCCCATTTTTCTTCTTTGAGCACTGCAGAGGGGCAGGTTCTGGTTCTCTCTTAATTCAAGGAGCTGATCTCTCTGGCAGTTCCTCAGCAGGAGAGCAGAAAACAAATGGAGCGTGAAAAAAATTCCTCTAAAATAATTACAGGTTACAACAAATCAATTGGAACTGTGTAAATAGCCTTCAGGCAGGTAGAAGACACCGTGTTCTTCAGCTTAACACACAGTCCTCCCCTGAATGCCTCCCTCTCTGCCTTGGCTGCCCACCTCCTAGCCCTCCTCCATTGGGAGCTACTAGGTTGGGGAGAAGAGGAGGGTGGCATCCTGCAGGGCTTTAAGGTACCAAAGGTAAGCAGAAGTAGAGGAAGAAGGGCTGGGTTTGGAGACAGAGCACCTGGCTTTGCTACATATTTCCTGTATGACCTTGGGTGAATCATTCCCCATTACTGATGCTGTTTCTTCATTTGGAAAATGAAAAAGTTACACTAGATCAGGGGTTCTTAATCTGGTGTCTGTGCATTTGTTTTTGTTTGTTTGGTTTTTTGATGAAGCAATTGGGGTTAAGTGACTTGCCCAGGGTCACACAGCTAGTACGTGTCAAATATCTGAGTCCAGATTTGAACTCAGGTCCTCCTGAATCCAGGGCCGGTGCTCCATCCACTGTGCCACCTAGCTGCCCCTGTGCATTTGTTTTTAAAAATATTTTGATAACTATTTTGGCATATTTAGTTTCCTTTGCCATACTCTGTATTTTATTTATGTATTTATTTATGCATTTAAAAACATTTTTATGAAGATGGGGTTTATAGGCTTCTCCAGATGGCCAGAGGGGTCCATGATACAAGAAAGGTGATCTCACAGGTATCTTGTCTAAATCTCTGATATGATGAGCACAAGACCTCTCCCAGCCCTAATGCTTGAGCATAGTGGAGGAACAGAAGGGGAGTTGGGTGGGGGGTTACAGTGCTTGTCAAATGAGTTCAAGGCAGAGTGGAATAGAGTAAAAGCCAGGAAGAACTTGAAAGTGTATATTGTATTTATTTGAGGGGGAATGGGGATTGCTGGGTGAGAGAGGAGTGGAGATGTGAGGGCAGCACCTCTCGAAACCAGTTAAATATATTTCCTCATTCAGTCATTCCTTCAAAGGGTATTTATGAAACGTGTTTGAAGGACAGGATCTTTTCCTGCAGGAGAACTAGAGATAAATAAGAAAGGATCCCTGTTTTTAGAGATCTTGCAGTCTAATAGGAGAAAGGAAAGCAGGGGCCAAATAACTAGGGATAGGAAGAGTGAGATAAGTATCTTTGGGGGGGGCAGGGCAATGAGGGTTAAGTGATTTGCCCAGGGTCACACAGCTAGAAAGTGTCAAGTGTCTGAGTTCGAATTTGAACTCAGGTCCTCCTTCGAAATCTACAATTCCTCCAAAGTTCTAGCATCAGTTACTAATTAGTAGTCAATCAGTCAACAAGCATTTATTAAGTGCTTAATATGTGCCAGACACTGTAGTAAGTGCTGGGAATATAAAAAGGGGGCCCAAAACAAAGCAAACAAATCCAAAGCCACAATCCCTGCTCCAAGGAGCACACTATCTAGGTACATACAAGATATGGACAGAATAAATGGAAATCATCTGAAAGAAGATGGTATTATCAACTTGATGGCAGGGCCAGGGAAGGTCTCCTGTAGATGAGGGGGAGTCGTGTTGGCTCCTGAAGGAAGCCAGAGGAAGCAAGAAGCCGAGGTGAGGGGGAGCCAAGCATTCTAGGCACGGGGGACTGCCTAGGTCAAGGCGTAGAGATGGGGGTGATTTGAAGTAGGGAAGTATAGCTGGATCACAGACTGTGTGGAGGGAAGTAAATTATAAGAAGGCTGAAAGGTATGATGGGACTGAGTTATGAAGAACATTAAATGTCAAACACAGGGGCGTATATTTGATCCTGGAGGTAATAGAGAACCACGATAGTTCACTGGTTATGAGTGTGAGTGTGAGTGTGAGTGTGTGTGAGACATGGTCATACTTTTTATTTTTAAAAAATCATTCTGGCAGCTGAGTGAAGAATGGATTAAAGCCAGCAAAGGTTGGAGGAGGGAACACTGAGTACAGAATGGAGGATAGAATGCATATTTTTTTTTTGATGGGTCAATGAGGGTTAAGTGACTTGCCCAGGGTCACACAGCTAGTGTCAAGTGTCTGAGGCTGGATTTGAACTCAGGTCCTTCTGAATTCACTGCACTGCCTAGCTGCCCCCAGAATGCATCTTTTGTTAACATGTTTCTAAGGTAGGTGAACAGAGACATCCTGTGATGGTTTCAGAGCCAGGAAAATCTAGATTCAAGTTCCGACTCCCACAAATTGGCTGTATGATCCTGGGGTAAGCCCTTTAACCTCCTAGTACTTTGGCCTAGGCATCTTCCCAAGACTACAAATGGTAGAGAAGGTACCAGTCAGCATCGGTAGAAGGAGTTCTCTCCTCTGGGAGTTCCATAAGTCAATTTACTTATACCAAGTTAAGTAGCCTTTTTTTCAAAGCTCCTTGCTTCCTTTCCTAGATGGGAGCCTTGTCCAAAGTTATCCCCTAGTAGCTCAATCTCCAGGTCAATCGTCTAGCTCAACAGAGACGTAGAGGAATCCTTGGAGAAGCCCACCCCAAGTCCTCGAGTAAGGAGGTGACATGCTCAGAGCCACACATACAAAAATCAGTGTGGTTTTTGAGTGGGTTATAGTTTGAAGTGGGGAAAAGACTAAAAGAGAAGCCAATTAGGAGTTGTTGCAACAATCTAGGAGAGTGAGAGTCAAGGCCTGATGGGTAGTAGTTTTGAATGAAAAAAAAGGAAATGAATAAAAGAAAGATATAAATGTGGAAACAATAGCTTGAGAACACTTAGAAAAGAAAGTGGAGACTACAAGGATCCAGAGGTAAGAATAAATCACATCTAACTTACTCTTTTTTTAGACTGGTATATCAGAGGAAGAGGGACACTGTGGTGTCATGGTTGGGGAGCTGGCTTCAAAGCCAGAAAGACTTGGATTCAATACTACTTCTGTCACATACTGGCTGTATGATCCTGGGCAAGTCACTTAACATTCAGTGCTCTAGACACTAAATTGCGGAAGTAAAGGGAATTTTTTTTGGGGGGTGGGCAGGGCAAAGAGGGTTAAGTGGCTTGCCCAGGGTCACACAGCTGGTAAGGGTCAAGTGTCTGAGGTCAGATTTAAACTCAGGTCCTCCTGAATCCAGGGCTGGTGCTTTATCCACTGCACCACCTAGCTGCCCTGTAAAGGGAATTTCTTAACCCAAGGTCCCTATACCAATGAAATGACAGGTCCTATCCCTATTGAATGAGATAATATTTGTAAAGCCCTTAGCACAGTGACTGGCACATTGTAGGCACTTCAAAAATGCTTGTTCTTTTCCTTTCCCATATCCTTAAATCACAGGAATGTCACTGACATAGTGCATCTTAATTTAAGCAAAGCATTAAAAAAATTTTTTTTTTGTGAGTCAATGGGGGTTAAGTGACTTGCCCAGGGTCACACAGCTAGTTAGTGTCAAGTGTTTGAGGTCAAATTTGAACTCAGGTCCTCCTGAATCCAGGGCTGGTACTTTATCCACTGAGCCACTTAGCTGCCCCCCCTGAGCAAAGCATTTAATGAAGTTTCTCATGATACTCTTGTGTTGAGGGAAATATGACCTGGATAATGATATCCCAGGAACTCAGAGGGGTCATTTAGTTCAACATTCTCATATTATTGAGGAAGAAATGGAGACTCATAGATATTAAGTAGTTAAGGTAGGATTTGAACCCAGGTCCCCTAACTCCAACATCCAATGTTCTTTCCAGCATATCTTTCTGTGTCTTTGATGACTCTTGTTCTATCCTCCTGGCTTGTGTTGGGGGTGAGGACAAGGGGCAGGGCATTTCCAGCAGAGATAGGGAGTTAGAGGCATTCAGGTCTTCAATAATTCCTGGTGGGGCAAAAATGAATGAATAATCTAGAATGTATCTAGGACACTGAATTCCACAAGGCCTGATGAGAGGCACAAATAAGAGCCTCCTTTTGAGCACCAGCTTCTCATAGATCAAAGCTTTCTGGCCCCTGCAAAGCTCTCTGTGGGACATGTGGAGTGTTCAGGGAGAAATAGCCCTTCTGGTGTGAGGGCTGATCATCTACCACAGGTGTCCACCTGGCACTCAATGCTCCTGTGGCTCCAAGAAGCTGTGGTGGGCACAGTGGCGCACTACAGTTTACCCTGGTAAATTGTTCCCCCAGAGGGGCTAAACCAGGTTGAGGGTAACCTATGGTCCTCGAATCCATTGGTAGTCAGTAGGGTGTCTGCCCCAAGCATGTGAAGACTTCCCCTGGCAGAATGGGCAGATGAGAACAATTTGTTCCAATGGCCATGAAGGCAGCTGAAGCAGGTGCTTTGGAGTGCTTTGAGCTTGGTCAGACACTGAAGATGCCAAGGTCATCCCCTGCATTCCCAGCCATCGCCAGTCATCCTGACTTTGTTTTGCCACTGAACCGTGATGATTCTGGAAGAGAGAGTGAGGCTGGTGACTTTGTGCAATTCTGCCTCACTTAAATCCAATACACATACAAGTCAAGATATTATCCTGTGATGTCATCGGTCCTCTTTGGGAAAAAGGACAAACAACAATAATAACTCTATACTAAAATTTAACTGAAATCACCACTAATTATAGGTACCCTGGCAGCACATAATTCCTTTCCCCTTTATCACATATTGTAGAACACAAGTTTCTTTTTCCTAGAATATTTGCAAGGGAGAATAATAGCATTAGCAGAAATGTCAATAATGAGTTTCAGATAATCAAATGAGTATCTAAAGCTGAAGTTCTTGAGCTTTGTTGTGTGACTTGGACCCTTTTGGAAGACTAATGTAGCCATGGACCCCTTCTCAGAATCATGTTTTTAATAAATGAGATTAATTAGAGATCAATGAAGGTAAAGATGTAAGTGACTTGCTTTTTCCCATCCAAGTTCATAGAACCTTTGAAATCTATCCATGGATCCAGACCTTGTCCTTCCCCTAGCCCCAAGGGAGTCTGGGAACCTCAGAGTTAAAAGAATGGTTCCCAACCTCCCTAAACTATCCTTACTAGAACTCTACTTGAAAGGGGGTACTCAGGCTGACTTGTTTGTTTTTAGAACTCGCCCAGGACAACCAAGTCAGTTTCTCTGGATAAAATTTATTATTCTGATTTATAATCTCAACCAAAAAATCCTCTTGGTCAATGGCCTGTTTTGGGGCCTCCAAAGTCACCTACTTAGAACTCCTTGAGCAAAGTCTAATTAGATAACCTTCTTATATTTTCCACAAGGGAGGGCAGCACATGACTCTTACAAGAGATAGGGATGGGACCTGTAATCTCATTGGTTATGAGGTACTCCCGGCTGAGGAAACTCTCAGTACCAATGTAGGTCAGCACTTTCTTTGCAATTTAGAATCTTAGTTGCCTGATGCACTGAGAGGTGTCAGAGGTGAGACTTGAACCCACATCTTCATGACTTTGAGGCCAACTTTATATCCATTCTACGAAGATGCTTCTGACCCATAAAAATGATACTAACAACAACAACAACAACAACAACAAATGTTTACATATAACATTTTAAGGATTATAATAAGCAGCATGATATAATAGATAGAAAACTGAGCTTGGAGTCAGGAAGACCTGAGTTCAAATGTCTCTGATATATTCTGTCTATGAGGCTTTGAGCAAGTCACTCAATCTTTCAGTACTGCCGACTGCTCTCTAAAACTATCTGCTAGGATTTCACATGTATCATTGCCTTCATATTGCTTGCCTCCTCAATGGGTGAGGGAGTGGCTGGAGGGAGAGAAAGAATTTGGAACTCAAAATTTTAAAAAATGAATATTCATGAAAAACATTTAAACCTGGAATGTGTTATATTTGTAATATGTTATTAAAGATATGGCATATGCTTAGATTTTTCTTTCACAGATCTTCCAAGGTATATAGCTCCCTGGAATGAGTTAAAATATTTTTTGTGCAAATAAATTACATAAAACTGCAAAAAGGAATGTTAAAATAAATAAAATTATTTTTTAAAAGATACCATGTGCTACAGACCAGTTGTAGATGTCAGTGGTAACTGTTACTCTCTGTTATTCACCAATGGAATCATAATACTTCCCTCCCTGTCAGAAGTCTTATAAAGCAACTTCCTTATAACAACAATCCTGTGAGGTAGGTCATGTACAGATTATCCCCATTTTACAGATGAGAAAACTGATGATGAGAAATGAATTGACTTGCTTGCAGTTCGAAGGAAGGCAGCGTGAAACAGGATTTGAACTCTGGTCTCCTGACCAGAAATAGACTCTGTCTTAGACCAGAAGGTCCAACTTTCTTCCCATTATACATGATACAGTGTTACAGCTATCAGCAGTGGTCATGGGCTCAAATGTACTAAGATGTGTCCCCCCACCCCCAAAGCTCTCAAAGACTTCCCTTTCTACCTATAAGGAGCAATTTGTTTTACTCACAAACTGGCCCATGAGCTAGCCTTCTAAGCTGAGGAGAAAGACGGGACGGGAGGAGGGGTACGGCAAACCAGGGAATTCCACAGTGCCTAATGCAGCACATTTGTCTTCTCTGACTCCCATTCCAGCAAATTCGTGGTTGGATGGACAAGTATATCATTATCTAATAATATAATCATAATGACAATAATTTATATAGTACCTACTATGTGCCAGGCACTGTGCAGAGTGTTTTATAAATATCTCATTTGATTCTCACAACAGCCCTGAGAGGTAGGTGCTGTTATGATCCCCATTTCACAGTTGAGCAAACTGAGGCAGACAGAGATTAAGTGACTAGTCCAGAGTCAAAACTCTCACCAGTAAATGCCTGAGGCTAGATCTGAACATAGGTGTTCTTAACTTTAGGCCTAATGCTCTATCCACTCCACCACCTTGCTACCTCAGGATAACATGTCACAGGGCTCAGTCTCTGGCCCTGTTCAATTCAGTATTTTTGCCTCAATAACCTAAATGAACATTTGGAAGTATGTTTGTTAAGTTTATGGCTGATACAAAAATCGAAAAGGAGACTCGGTACAGTGCAGATGATGCTGGGCCTGGAGTCTGGAAGCTCTGGGTTCCTATCCTGCTTCTGAAACTAACTGTATGGTAAGAAACAAGCCACTTAATCTCCCCAAGCCTCAGCTTTGGTCACCTGAGACAATGATGCCAGGATCACCTGCCCCACGGTGTTTTTGTGAGGCTCAAACGAGATAATGTAAGTAAAGTGCTTTGCAAAGCTTAAAGCCCCATATAAATGTCAACCATTATTTTCTCCATATGCTGGAACAAGAGCCAAGATCAACAAGATGAAATTTAACAGCGACTAATGTAAACTTCTGCATTAAGGTATAAAAAAATCAATTACTCAATACTGGATGGGGGAGACCTGGCTTGACATCAGTTTGTGTGAAGAAGAAGACATCCCATGAATCAGGAATGTGACATAGATGCTTAAAAGAAGGCAAATGTAACCTTGGACTGCATTAAAAGAAGCACAGGGGACAAAGGGAGGGATTGGAAGACCCTCTGCCCTCTGCTCTGGTCAGGCCACAGCTGGAGTGTTGTGCTCCCTTAGTGGTGTTGACAGAGCCCTGATATTAACGTTGATCCCTGGACAAATGGCATGCAATAAGCTTTTGCAACGTAAAAACAAACATCAACAACGGTCAAAAATACAACCTAGAATAATGTTGGAAAAATAAAATCAAGCTCATTAGGCTTGAAGTTTGCTGGAAAAAAACAACTGTGTGACCCTGGGCAAGTCACTTAATCTTTTTGCCTCAGTTTCTTCATCTATAAAATAAGGGGATTGGACTAGATGTCCTTGGACGTTCCTTCCAGTTCTAGATCCATGATCTTATAATTATGATATATTCTTCATCATTCTAATAGATGGCATTTGTAGAGTACTTTAACATATCTCATCAGAGAACAAACTGAAGAGGGACTTCTTCATGGGTACACATCTAAGACCATATCAGGGTTGGGATTTGAACCTGGGTCTTTCTGGCTAAAGGGCCAGGTCTTTAACCACTGCTCTCTTTGGGGAGAGACAAAACAAAACCTCAGCAACACCAAGTAAACTTCAGCTGGGTTAAGTGCAGATGAGGGGAGAACCCTCGATTCTGGGAGGTGTTCAATACAAATGTGGTGAATAAATGAATGCATGGATGGATAAGTGAGGAATATTTTCAAGCAGATTAAGGTGGGGAAGATAAACCCAGTGGGATAGATCTTGGGAATGGAGAGAAGACCAGTTAGGGGGCTTTGAATTCGCCCTTTGGATGTAAGTTCAAAGAAGCCGAAACTCCAGGCTACTCTGGGCGTTTGGACAGGGTGGCCAGGCATCTAAAAGGCCCTGAAAGGAATTCCCAGGGGGCAGTTTCCTGCCTCTGGTCCCAGCGTCTGTCATTAGGCATTCAGGCAGCTAATTCTCAGAGAGGAGCTGCCAGAAAGGAGCCAGCATCCTTGTAGTGTTGAAAATTTGATGACTTTGAAAGGTTCCTTATAAAAACCTCCTGGGGAGAAGACAAGGATTGTGTGAAGACATTTCCCATCTGGAGACACTAGATCCATCCCAGCAGGTCCAGGCCTCTCCCTTGTCCCTACTTCTCAGAACCTGGTCCCCTATTTGGGCCCCTGGTTGCCAGAACCGCCTCAAACACCTGGTCCCCAGCCTACTATCTGATGCCCAGCCCTCCACCTCAAATATTGACTCTGGCCCCTGGTCCCCATTCCCAACCTCAGATGCAGCTCCAGGCCCCTGGCTCCAAGGAAGGGACTGAGCTAATAGGATGGGCACTGTACTGTAAAATATCTGGCTGGCTGTTTAGAGGAGCAGGTGGCAGAGTAGAGAGCCCTCCTGGAAACTTGTGAAGCCTGGCTGTGTTATTTATTGCTATTCCAAGCCCATCTTTTCTACTTCTTTCCTCTCACAACTCTGGACCAGAGCTAGTAAGAGGGAGCAATGGGTATGAGTTATCCCCTTATCTTCCTGCCCCCATCTCCTCCCCAAGGAGAAAGTCCAATTCAGAGCACATAGACTCATAGCACCGCCTTTAGGCTTAGTGCCAGCCCCTTGGGTACTGACAGTTAGGGTCCCCAGAGAATGACTGACTACTCCTTTTAGTGATTTACAACTAACCCTGAGAGTTTGGGGATCTCTTTAACATTGTCACTTCCTTGTAACTCCCAAGGTTGGGGCAGCTAGGTGGTGCAGTAGATAGAGTACTGGTCCTGAAATTGGGAGGATCCGAGTTCAAATCTGATCTCAGACACTTACTAGCTGTGTGACCTTGGGCAGGTCACTTAACCTCAATTGCCTTAAACTTCCAGGGCCATCTCCAGTTGTCCTGATGTATATATTGCCACTGGACCCAGATGGCTCTGGAGAAGAGAGTGAGGCTGGTGATTTTGCACAGCCCTTCCTCACTCAAATCCAATTCATTGCAAGTCATGACATCTGTCATGGTCCTCTTCAAGAACAAAGGACAGGGGCAGATAGGTGGCACAGTGGATAGAGCATCGGCTCTGGGTTCAGGAGGACCTGAGTTCAAATCCGGCCTCAGACACTTAACACTTACTGTGTGACCCTGGGCAAGTTACTTAACCCCAATCGCCCTGCAAAAAAACCAAAACAAAACAAACAAAAAAAAAAGAATGAAGGACAAACAATAACAACAACAAAACAACCTCTCCCACATTCCCAGGAATATTCCATATATGCTATTTCTTTGATTACCAGGCAGATAGACATAATTATCTATTAGAAAGGGGTATTTACTAAGATACTATAGTAAGAGAAGTAGGTACAAACCCATATGAATCTATGATGCATTCTCCCCTTGTATAATCAAGATCCCTGGGAAGAGTGGGATCAAGCTCAGCTTACATATGATCAGAGTTGTTCATATCTCCTAGTTATTGGAAATCCTTTTCTTTTTTCATAGATTCCTCGTGAAATTCCCCTTTGGTGTAGCTCTCTCCTGGGCTTCAAACTGTGATGTTTAAAATCTAGCCTAGAGTTCCAGCCTGGTTGGGTTCTTCCTCAAGTCCTCCTCCAGGAGCCTGATTTAATCAGGAACTCTCTCCAGCAAACTGATTGTGGAAGCTTTTTATAGGTCTGGAATAGAGGCGGTCCTTACACACTGCTTCAAGCTGATTGGTTGGCATCATCCAAATCCATTGGTTCTGAAGGTGTTCTCAAGGTGTGATTACAATCCAGTTAACTTGAAGTAGGCTAATCAGCAGTTAATCACTCTCACTTGATCCAATCAGTCTAGATTAATCTCCAGGTGGGTCTTTGAGTATCTGCTAAATCTCATTATTTCATCACAAAGCTAAGTGCCCTTGCAGAGGCCTGGGGCTGGTATTTCTCAGTTTGTCTCTCACCCCTGAGACTGATATTGTAGGACACTGATACTAACATCAATGGGAAGTGACCTTTAAAAGTTCACACACTTGGGGCATCTAGATGGCGCAGTGGATAGAGCACTGGCTCTGGAGTCAGGAGTACCTGAGCTCAAATCCGGGAGACACTTAACACTAGCTGTGTGACCCGGGGCAAGTCACTTAACCCCAATTGCCTCACTAAAAACCAAACAAACAAACAAAAAAAAGTTCACACACTCATCCTCTAGTTGGGGTCAGGAGGAGACAGAGATTCTCCTTTCCTTACTCCCCTAGTAATTTCTTCTTAGGGACTTGACTGAAGCGTATCTACCACAAGGCTGACTTGCTACTGGAATGTGGGTGTTTGAACTAACTTGCTCAAATATTTTACACAAAGTCCCACAGGGTGATTTTCTTCAGCCAACTACAAGATATTTCCTATGTGGTGTTAGCTGCTTTCGTTCAGTTTATACCTAGGCTAGATGACACCTTTGATGGATGGATTGATTCTCTTACTCAATCAAAGAAGGGTTCTTACTGATAAAGGACTTGGGGCATCTTGTTAGTTACATTCATTGGAGTTGAAAGGTATGGGAGGCCCCTCCTATAGAATGTCAGAGCTGGGAGGGATCTTGAAGATCAGTGTGTCCAACGCTCTCATTTTACTGAGAAAACAAAGATACAGAGAAAGTGGAAGGAACTTGCCCAGCAGCAGGCAGCAGGAAGTGTCAGAGTCAGAACTAGAATTCAGGTCCTGCCTCTCAGGCTAGTGCTCTTCCCACCATTACATCATGGTGAAATGCAGCCTGGCGCAGTCCACATAAGGAAGGCTCCTCTGGTCATTTTGCTGTGCTTGCCCATAATTTTCCTCTGCCATAGCCGAAGACAAGAGGGGCAGGAAGACTCGGAGTGTAACTGGGTCTGGGTTCAAATTCTGCTATCACTTGTGTGAGAAATTATCTTAACCACCACGAGCTTCAGTTTACTCATCTGTAAAAGGGCAATAAAATATCATAGAATCATTGTGTCTTAAACGAAATAACATATACGAAGTGTTTTGTGAACCTTAAAGTGTTATATAAATGTCAAGTTTCGCGTTGTTCTTTAGTCAGCTAATCATGTCTGATTTTTCATGATCCCATTCAGGGTTTTCTTGCCAAAAATAACTACTGCGGTGGTTTTCTATTTCCTTCTCCAACTGATTTTATAGATGGGGTAACTGAGGCAAACAGAGTTAAATGACTTGCCCAGGATCAAACAGCTAGTAAGTGTTTGAGTCTGGATTTGAACTCAGGTCCTCCCGACTCCAAAGCTGGCACTCTATCCATTCTACCACCTAGCTGCCCCAAATGTTAGTTAGGCTTAATATAGGTTTCTTTATTATTGTGTTCATTTTCCTTTGACTATGATCCATCTTGTCTGTATAGTTCCTAAAAGGTGGTGTCTGAATTGTACACGGTATTGTGCTCCAGATACCAGGGCAGAGTACAATGGGACTACATCCTCCCTTGTTCTTCATGCTATATATATATATACACACATACATACACATATATATACATACATACATACATATATATATATATATATATATATATTCCCTTCGCTAATTATATATTGAGGACAGGAGTCATTTGTGTTCACTCTCCCCTCCCCTTTAGATTTTTCTGCCTAGATGGCAGGTAATCCAAAACCTAATCTATCCTTCATCTTTCACTCTGACTCTCATCTTGTTTCCATTCCTACCCAGCTGAGACCCCGGGACCTTTCATTCCATCTCATCCTAGAGGGTTTACCTATCCTTTACCTATCTCTATAAAGCTGACTAAGAGGTGGCTAGGTATCACGGTGAATAGAATCCTGGGCCTGGAGTCAAGAAGACCCTAGTTCCAATTGGACTTCAAAATTTACTAGCTCTGTGACCATGGGCAAGTCACTTAACCTGTTTGACTCAATTTCTTCAACTGTAAAATGGGGATGCTAATAATAGCAACACTTTCCAGGGGTTTTGTGAAGATCAAATGAGATAATATTTGTGAAGTGCCTAGCAGAATGCCTGGCTATAGGAAGCTTTGTGTTATTCTCCATCTTCACCGAGGGTATGAACTGAAGTTACAGCTGGATAGATTTCAGTTAAATGAAGGACTTCCTACTTGGAAGTGCTAGGAACCATAGGAGTTTATGACCAAGGAAGGTAGAAACAGTTAATAGTCCCTTTCCTCAATTGTTCATGTATATATACTCCTTTTTTTGCTGGAGACAAGAGCTACCTCATGTATATTAAATAGATGGATATTCTTAAATGCTCACTTTGTGACAAGCCAGAAACTGATTGACAGGAGACAGAATAAATATGGCACAGACAACTTGAGGCTGATATGGTTGGGAGAAAGAAGAAAGAAAAGAAAGAAAAGGAAGGAAGAAAAGAAGGAAGGAAGGAAGAGAAAGAAAGAAAGGGGAGGAAAGAAGGAAAGGAAGGGAGGGAGGGAAAGGCAATGGGAAAGAAAGAAGGAAGGAAGGAAAGGGGGAAAATTAGAAAGGTGAATGGAAAACAACAGATGAAAAGAGGAATGGGCTTGTATGGATGTCATCTTCTCAAAGTCTCTCCATTGTTGTGTGTGAAATCGCACTACTTTATAGAATAATATTTGAGAATTAAAAGTTTTTCAGAAATGAAGAAAAATGAGAGAAGCTCAGAGGTTACCTAGGCTGGGCAAAGTGATCTCTTTCAGGTTGGATTTGGGCTAAACAATTGCTAAGTCTCTTTCTAACTACAATGTTCTATGACTTTGGTCATGAGGATTAGGGATCATAGATACAGAAGAGACCTTAGAGGCCATTTGATATAAGCCCTTCCCCCATTTTACAGATGAGGAAACTGGGCCCAAGTGACCCACCTATAGTTATATAACGAGTAAATATCAGAAGCATGAGTTGAATCAGGGCTTCCAACTCCAGAGTCAGTTCCACTCCACCATCCTATTGCCCATAAGACAGTCGCCTCTGAGCATGGGGAATTATCTGGGCTATCCGTCCCTCCAGAACTAACCAAATGGAATTTTGTTTGCTTAAAGACTGGGGGTTAGTTTGCATGGTGTGGGGAGAAGCAGACTGGAACCTGGCTTAAGCTATGCTCTCTAACTACATGGTGACCTTGCAATTTGCTGACCAGTCTGTAGCATATGCCTTGATTCCTCACCACTCAGTGAAATAGAGTCTCGCTCCCTAACTAGCTGACTGAATGCAGCAGGAGGTGGGTGCCTTGCTCCCAGGACCTTGGGGGATCAAAGGGGTCAGAACTGTGTTCTCAAGGCTACAGCTGTGAAAGCGGGGTATTCTTGGGTGGGGATGGTAGAAAGGACCACCAGGGATGCCTGTTTCATGGCAACTCTGACATTTCTTCATAGCTGGGCAGGATTTGAGTTCTGAAAAAGGAAGAATCCAATCTTTGAATTAGAGAATGTTAGAGTTATCAAAGGACTAACCCTAACTACAACTACTTGTGTGGTATACCTTGGGAGGTTCTAGGAAGGTCCTTATGTCCCAAAGTACCTTCCCCCTTCACGTGTGACTTAGGAGATATATTTCTTTGGGTTAAGTACTGCTCTCTCCCTGTGTCCTCTTTAAAATGCAACCACTGCTGGGAACATAACACATTAAGTCCCTAACATCTCAGTGGGAATGAGGTTATGAGATATTAATAGTTCACATTTATGTAGGCTTTTCAAAGCCTTTTCTTAGAACAACACTGCGAAGCAGGTAGTGCCAGTATTATCCCCATTTTACAGATGAAGAAATTGAGCTGCATAGAAGTGAAGTGACTTGCCCAAAGTCAGACAGCTAAAAGTTAGTAGCCAACATAGGTTTTCCCACAAGATATATAGTGCTCCTTCCATTCTACTTTTTTCTCTTTTTACAAGAGTCTGGGATGTCTCATAAGGTAGTGATATCCCCTTCACTAGAAGTATTCAAGCAGAGGTTAAGGAGCAGAGGAGATTCCTATACCAGGAAGAAGGTATGATTAGATGATCTTCTCCAACTCATAAGACTCTATAAATCTGTATTAGTTGGGAAGGAGGGCCTCTTGGGTTACCCTTGAAATCAGGCAGCCTGAAGGAAGCTTTTGTTTTGCTTTGTTTTGTTTTGTTTTCTCCTTGGTGCAAAACCCATCCAGCCTAGCTACTTAACTGCCCACAGGAGCCCTAAGGTCCTACAAATGGGTCCACTGTAATTCAGCCTGACCCTTGGAATATCGAGTCTTACTGGAAGGGAGAAAGGAAGGAAGGGAGGAAGGGGGAGGGGGAAGAAAAGGGACAAGAGAAAGCAGAGAGGGAGAAGCAAGGAAGGAGTAGGGATAGACGGGTGTGTGTGTGTGTGTGTGTGTGTGTGTGTGTAAGGAAGGGTCAGTGCAGGGGAGGCAGATGCTGGAAGACTAATGGGATTAATACTTGGAATTCATTAGGCAAGGGATTTGGAACCAGTCCATCCCCTCTCCCGCAAATGGTCTAAACTGCCCCTCTAATAGCATTAAGCAAAATTACAAATCGGAGACTCTGACTAATCAATCTCCATAGAGTTTCTCTGCATATACTGTGTGTTGAGGGTTGGGGAGGGGGAGGGAGGACCTGTGCCTGAAGCTAGTGGCCTCTCTTCTGCTGACTCTCTGCTTGGGGACTGGGTACTCTGAGCCTTTCTTTCTCCATGCCAGTCAAAAGAGAAGGGCCCCAAACAAGCTGGTGTGGATTGCTCTCAAGATACAGTCCCTTACCCCATATTTCCCGACAGAAAACTAAATCCCCCCAAAAGAGCAGGGAAATCAGATAACTGGCATCGCAGCATAACGTGTGACCCCTGGACTCAGGGCTTCCAAGAACTGATTTCAAACTTAGGGTTTATACTCCACTCCCACTCCCCATATAATTCTTTTTTTAGGCTTATTATGCCCATACCTAGAGTCTTCTCTGGGGAATATACAAATATTGCTGGAATAGAAATCATATCTAGGGCCCCACGGATGAGTTCAGATCCCCAACAAGCACTCAGGGTAACAAAGCATATATCAAATATAGAACAGCCTTTATTCCACTTCACAGAAAATGTAAAACCACATAAAAAACCTCACAATAGTCCATAAACAATTGATACAATTCTCCCTCTCCAGGGAGTCCTACCTTTTCCAGAATCCTAAAATCTTCCCCACTCATAGCATCACTCAGTGGTTTGGATTACTCTCAGAAGGGAGATTAATTTGGGGTTTCTAGAAAGGCTGCTCTCCAAGATTCTGGTGAGTTCTACTTTTCTTCCAGAGACCCATACAGGTCGTGATATTCTGATCGAAGTTTAACAGCGGGTTGGGGCGTGGGGGTTAAGGGGATGTTCACAGGATACATTTTTAAGTTTATTCTGCATCATTAACATTTTCTCCCTCACTTGCTTACGTCTAGACAATCAACAGAACAATAACAAGCCCTAATTTGGAGCGTTTTCCAATTTCCGAGATGTAAATGCTTACACTGAGAATTTAATAATAAACTCTGGCTGGTGGGTAAAAACTGGTTCCAGCAAACTGGAGATCTGACACCTTGCAGACCCCTGGGAGGCAAAGGAACCTGAGGCAGGCCCCTTCCAAATGGCCCTGTATCATCCAAATAAGTCTGTAACAGCAGAGAGAGGGTGCAGGTCTCTTCCTCCTCCATATCATGACTTTAGTCCCTGATTGAAGGCTGGGTTATAGAACTATCCAACGCCAGTGGACATGTATATGCCTTTTTTTTTTTGGTGAGGCAATGAGGGTTAAGTGACTTGCCCAGGGTCACACAGCTAGTAAGTGTCAAGTGTCTGAGGTCAGATTTGAACTCAGGTCCTCCTGAATCCAGGGCCACTGATCTATCCACTGCACCACCTAGCTGCCCCCTGTATATGCTTTCTTTATGGAGATACTACCAAAAGCCTCCCAGACTAATGATTCATTCAGTAGCTCATGAGGTAGGTTAGATAAACCTCCCCCCAATCCCTACCTCACATAGACCCTCTTTCAGCAACAAAGCATCTCAGCAAAGTGTTGGGGAAGAAACTCTGAACTTGGAACCAGGAGGCCTTGATCTGAATTCTGGCTCTGCCACAAACTCCTTGTGTGACCCTAGTCAGGACTTGAGCTTCAGCCTCCTTATCTATAAAAGGGAGAGGCTTTGTGATTTTTAAAGCCTAACAGAAATGTTATTCACCAACAACAATAGTACTATAGAAGCAAACAGCTTAGAAAGCCTTAAAACCTGTCAAAGCAATGACCAGTCACAATTCCTGAGGACCTGTGGGGAAACAGGCTGCCCACCTCCTACAGAGAGGGGATAGATTCAGGGTTCAGAATTAGACATGGATTTCTGGACATGGCCAACGTGGGCCTTTGTTTTGCTTATCTGTGTATGTTTTTACAAAGGATTTTTTTCTTTCTTTCCCAATAATGGGTGTGGAAGATGGGAGGGAGAGAAAATAAATATTTGATCATTTTTTTAAAAATTTAGTAAAACAAAATAACAACCAAAAGGGCGGTGATTAACTATTATCATTGTTCAGTCCAGAGGAGAGAGGCTGCAGTGGAGCTCTTGACTGAGAGAATCATTGCAGAAACAGAGAGGTAGAACATCTTCTAACTCAGCCTGTTTCCCTTCAAAACTCAAGACCCATTATCCCCACAAAAGCCTGATGTAGAGAGGGAAAGGGTGACTGTTCATTTATTTCTTTTTATAAGTTATTAATTTTAAAAAATTACATCACTTAGATTTCCCCACTGTATACCCCCTTCACTTCCCAAAGAGTTATTCCTTAAAATTAAGATTTTTTTTTGTGGGGCAATGAGGGTTAAGTGACTTGCCCAGGGTCACACAGCTAGTAAGTGTCAAGTGTCTCAGGCTGGATTTGAACTCAGGTGCTCCTGAATTAAGGGCTGGTGCTTTATCCACTACACCACCTAGCTGCCCCCAAAATGAAGAATTTTCAAAAAAAAATTAAAAAAGATGAAAACATTTTTTAGCAAAGTTGATCAATAGGTTGAGAAAAATTTGACCTTATATACAACGTTCCATATTTGTGAACCTCCCACTTCTTCAGAGGAGGGCTGCTCCCATTTCTTAGTTTCTTTGGCCTAACTGCTCAGCAAGGGACTCTCGTCTCCACCCCACCCCAGCCACCTTCTCCTGGCCTTTGCCTTCACAAATCCAGGTCCCATTGACCAGGAGGAACTTGATGATTTGAACCATTTCCTGTCTCCTTCAATGGCCCCATTTCCTGTGTACCAAGAGTCTGATCACCAGGAAGTCCTTCCTGGTCTCTGGTCCATAGAGTTCATGCTCCAGGTCCAAAATTTACACCAACTGGGAAGTGAACTGTTAACTGTCACCCTGCATAGTGCAACTATGAGAGAGTTGCCACCCAGCTCCCAGGGAAAGGGATGGGGGGGAGGTAGGGAAATCCAGGGTAGAGGCTCCCCCAGGTGTGGCTGGAAGAAGATGCACCCGGTGTCTAAGGGGATTGATCAGTAGATAACCTTTCTGCAGGAGGGCAAGCTAGTCCTCACAGTATCTCTAGGTTTGCAATGATCACTGGCTCTGGGGGATGAGTCTCATTTGTCAGGCTCTGTTTCTTGCTGAGCCCAGTGGCTTCCCTCCTCACTGTTACCAATCAGCAGTGTGGTGAGTTGTGAGGAGCAGAGGGAAAGCAATTTTCCTGGGATGTTTGCCAAGGGAAGGTTATATTTCTCACCTGGTAACATTTCTCTGGGCTTCCTGGAGGACTCAAGGGCTACTAGACCTTGGCAGCTACAGAACTGGCCAGATTCTCATAGATGGAAGGATCAGTCTAGCTGGTGGGCATATGTTACGGTGCAAAGATCACGGGGCTTGGAGTTCAGATCTCGGTTTCCAGTCATGGCTCACATATTAGCTATCTGGCTACAAGGGCTTACTCTAAGGCTAGGAAGCCAAGGAGGACCTCGAATATGAGAGAATCATATTTATTAAGAAAACATCCAGGGGCAGCTAGGTGGCGCAGTGGATAGAGCACCAGCCCTGGAGTCAGGAGGACCTGAGTTCAAATCCGGCCTCAGACACTTAACACTTACTAGCTGTGTGACCCTGGGCAAGTCACTTAACCCCAATTGCCTCACCAAAAAAAAGGGGAAAAAACCATCCGGGGCAGATGCTCTGACCTTAGCCTAGCTATTCCTTTTTTGCTCTATTTTAAACTTTTTTTTCTCTATAAACCTTGACTTGAATGCAGGAATTTATTAAGGATTTTCTCTCTGCCAAGCTCTGTGTTAATTTCTGGGGATACAAGTACAAAAGAAAGAGATTCCCTGGCCTCAAAGAGGGAGGGGGCGAAACCTTCAGCAGAGGCAGAGGAGACAGCAAGAAGATGGGCAGGGGGAGAGGACTGGATGGGGTGGGAAGCATGCCTGGGGTTGGCTAGATGGAGCAAGGCCATGCCTTGAGATCCTGAGCCACTACCCTTCTGTTTTTCTGAGACCTTACACCTGTGCCCATGAACTCTCCTATCCAACGACACTGGCCTCCTGGCTGTTCCACAAACAAGACGCTGAATCTTTCAACTCTGGGCATTCTCATCGACTGTCCCCCATGTCTGGAATGCTCTCCCACGATATCATTTCTGCTAAAACTCCACCTTCTACAGGAAACCTTCCCCAACTCACTCCCTTCTAGGGTCTTCTCTTGTTTGTATGCCATCTCCTCCTTTAGACTATAAGCTCCTTGAGGGCAGGGACTTTCTTTTACCTTTCTTTGTACCCTGAGAACTTTACACAGTGCTGTCACATAGCAGGAGCTTAATAAATGTTTATTGACCATTTCCTGAGCCATCTTGGCACCTTGGATTCAGAGATCTGCCGAGGCTAGTTCTATGCTTTCCTTACCTCCTCAGCTCTAGTGGAAGGATTACTTTTTGTTTTTTGGCGAGGCAATTGGGGTTAAGTGACTTGCCCAGCAATTGTTAAGTGTCTGAGGCCAGATTTGAACTCAGATCCTCCTGAATCCAGGGCTGGTACTCTATCCACTGCACCACCTAGCTGCCCCTTATATCACCTAGCTGCACCTGGAAGGATTACTTAATTTGGAATCATGAGACCTGGGGTAAAATCCCATCTCTGTTGTTACTAGTTTTGTGACCCATGGGAAGGAGACTTAACTTCCCAGAGCCTCAGTTTCCTCATCTCTTCAATGGGGATAACGCTTCGTATACCACCTCCCTCATATGTTTGTTGTAAGGAATGTGCTTTGTAAACCTTAAAGATGTGCTTTGTAAACCTGTTGAAATGTGAATGGTAATTATTCTGCCACAAGCAATACAGGATGCCTACTCTCCTCTTCCCCTTTTTCTCTTGTCAATATGCTAAATAATTCTAGGGAATTATTTTCAAGTTCAAGAGCATATAAATGTAAATATATAAAGATCTAAAATGTGGCTATAAAGTAATACTATTCTTAACAGATTAAGTGGGCTTCACCTTACTGATAAATTAATCAGTAGACATTTTATCAAATGCCTACTATGTGCCAGGCATTTCAATAACTGCTGGAGATAGAAAAGGAGGCAAAAGACAGTACTTGATATCAAGGAGCTCACAACATAATGACCAGACTAACTAATATGCTCATGGGATTCTTGCCCTCCATAACTCCCCCAGACCTCATAATTCCCCCAGGCCCTACATCATATATATTTCCTGCCTGCCCCCAAAGAAGAATTTCCCTATTTTCCCCAAAATATGGCCTGAAGATTTGGAGTTGGCTCAGTCCAGTGCTCCAGACATGGTTCATTTATTTAGCCCCAGCCATTTGAGAAGGCTTCTTGTGTTACCAATGTACATTTCTACTTAATTATAACCTAGATAACCATTCCATTTCTTGTCCAATTGCAGAGAGGAACTAAAAGGAGGCTTCTTAAGAGATGTTCCTGTGCTCCTGGAGATCTATAATTTAATTGAATGTTATGGGTATTCTGTCCAATGAAGCAATTTCAACCTATCCATGCCTACTTGCCCACTGTTATTCCTGTCCATCTCTGTCCATAAATTTACCATCATCAGTTGTCCCTTTCTCTTTACCTTTGATCTATCTGTTCTCCTTTCATTCATTTCCTTGATGATATCCCTCACACTACTTCTCCCACATAAATTCCTCATTAGTCATTCTTTGAAGCTTGCTTACATGTACTATCCCTCTCTTCATTGTCCTTTGGGTGAATGTCAATTTTAATTCTTTGGAGACCACAAAATTCCAAGACTTGTCACCAAAAAACACCACCAGGAGTATTCTGGTATTAAAGGGAGGGGCCTTTGTTTCAGGACAAAGTGTAGCATCATTAAAAGAATATAGAAATTTCCAAATGGCAATCTGACCAGCTCTCCTCCTTCTGTTCAATTCTGTTCCCAGCTCATTGTTCATTTGTGATGTCTGTCCCAGATATTTGTCCTGATGAATGAGCTCCACACATTGTCCATTTGACTCAACATCATAGTCTGCACTAGAGGTATTCTGATCCATTTGGTTTTCCCATGTATATATTTAGGTCAGATTAAAAAAAGTGCTTCTGAACCCTTTCCTTCAGCTCTCCAGTGTTCCAGGGCTCGATGCAGTTAGCACAATATCACCTGAAAATAGTGGCATCTGGAAAACTTCACCACATATAGGGAATCCATCTCCAACTTCTTGTTGTTTGATATCCTCCATCACTGTGAACACCTTTTTTTTATTTTATTTTAAAAATATTTTCTTTTTTAATCTTAAAAGTATTTTAAGTTACATGTAAAAATAGTTTTCAACATTTGTTTTTATAAGTTTTTGAGTTCCAAATTTTTCTCCCTCCCTCCCTAAGACAGAAAGTAATCTGATATAGGTTATATATGTACAATCACATTAAGCATATTTCTGCATTAGTCATGTTGTGAAAGGAGAATCAGAACAAAAGGGATAAACCTCAGAAAAGAAAAAAAAAAGGAGAAACAGTATGGTTCAATCTGTACCCATACTACACAGTTCTTTTTTCTGGAAGGGGAGAACATTTTCCATCATGAGTCCTTTGGAATTGTCTTAGATAATTATATTGCTGAGAAGAGCTAAGTCTATCACAGTTGATCATTACACAACGTTGCTGTTACTGTGTACAATGTTCTCCTGGTTCTGCTCACTTAGCTCAGCATCAGTCCACTTAAATCTTTCTAAGTTTTTCTGAAATCTGCCTGCTCACCATTCCTTATAGCACAATAGTATTCCATTACATTCATATAACACAACTTGTCCAGCTATTCCCCAATCAATGGGCATCCCCTCAATTTCCAATTCTTTGTGTGGTGAACACCTTTAACGAACACATATGTCTCCCAGTTTTGTGCTTCATATGATATTTAATCATCAGAGGGTCACCAGATTGTTATCTCTCTTCTTATAGCTTTCAAAGTATCTTATTTGATTCATTTCTTTCTTTCTTTCTATTTCTTTCTTTCCTTCCTTCTTTTCTCTGTCTTTTTCTTTCTCTCTTCTTCCCGTCCTCCATCTTTCATTCTCCCTTCCTCCCTCTCTCCCTCCTTTCCTCTGTCTCTTCCTCCTAGATTGCCCTATCCCATATAGGTTGGGAGTGCAATGGTCACTCTGGGGCCCAATTCCACCACTGACTGTCATAGAAGCTTTGCCTTTCTCCATTTCTACCTCTCCTTAGGAAGCCTGATGGCCTCCTCCCCTTCCAGTTTTCTGGGAGCTCACCATTTTGGTGGCCAGACTTAGTGCAGACACTCATTTAGTTCATCCCAGGGCAGTTCAGCACTGTGTTCAAATGATCCAAGAGCTTCATTCTTGCCAGTAGCAGGGATTATAAACTTGCACCCCCACACCAGGGCCATCTTTCATGATTTTCACATATGCATAGGAGACGCCTTGTTGGAGGAGAGCCTTTAAGGCAGCAATTTACTCTATTGAATCAAGTGGGTTTTTTTTATAGTCAATAAACAATAAGCATATTGGGATGTTTTATTCTCTACACCTTTCATTCAATTGTGTTATGGTAAAGATGTAGCCTCCAGTGTAATATTGCTTGCAAAAGCCTGCTTGTTCTCTTCTAAATATTCTCATGAAGGATGCCCTCTGTGCATGTGTAGATTATTCTCATAAAATTTTTTTTTGTAGAGATGGGAAAGTAGGCTTGTAGTTTAGCACTTATTTATATTCCCTCAGTCAACTCTTTAAAAAATAATAAAGCACAGAGTTGTTGTCATGCCATTGGTACTCTTGCTTTTCCAGTATCTTGAGAAATGATGCCTCAGTAACCTCTAGCATCACACCCCTTTGCATGCATTTGGCTTAGTCCAGATGCTTTCCCCCATTTTCCCTTCCTTATATGCCATGTATGAGTCATCATGCTGCACATCTGGGACTGTAATGTTAGAGTCCAGATGTGGTGGCCCCATTGTGCTGGATGGTTAAAAAAAGAGGAGTTTGTTATGAAAATCTTCACAGATGTTTCCCAATCTTCATCTTTTGGTTGCCCTCCTACTAGAATGTGAGCTTCTTGAGGCCAAGGCCTGTCTTGCTTTTGTCTTTGTACCCCCAGCTCTTAGCATACAGTAAGTGCATAGCAAATGGTTGATTGACTGTCATCTTTCCACTTTCATCCTTAGATGTCCCTTAGGGAAATTTTATTTAGTTGGATCTCTTGCTAAGCTTTCTTTAAATTCAATTTTCTTTCCACTGTTTCAAGCTGTTTGATGAAGAGATACTAGGTAGTACAGGGAATAGAGTCCTGGATTTGGGATTAAGAAGACAAGTTCAAATCCTATCTTAGACACCTATTAGTCATGTAACCTCTGTCTGCTTCAGTTTTCTCATTTGTAAAATGGAGATAATAATAGCGCATTACTTATAGGATTGTTGTGAGGATAAAATGAAACATTTGTAAAATGTCTTGTAAGCCTTAAAGCACTATATACATTCTAGCTATTATGATTATTCATAATCTTCCACCATCCCTCTCTGTAAGATTTTATAAACAAGTTTATATCCTTAACTGGCGTTGTCTTTGTCTTCCATATCTACTTGGCAAGAAGAACGAGTGTTTGCTAGCTAAGGGAGTTTCTCTCCTCTTTTGTTCTCCTTGTTTTAATCTAATCCATCATGCATTTATTAAGCATCTACTATATGCAAGGAACCATACTATATTTTGAGAACACAAAGGCAAAACAAAAGTCTCTGTGCTCAGAGAATTTCTCTCCTATTTGAGGATGGAGGTGGGGAGAGAATATTTATTTAAATCTTTAAAAAGCCAAATCTGGGGGAACTAGACCAGTGATTTTACTGATATAGAATACTCTCCTATCCATGCAGACCAGCCATGGCTTTGCAATTTAGTTTTAAGAGAGTGGCCTAGGACATTGAGGGGTGAAGCGATTTCCCCAGGGTAAAATAGACTGTGTGATTCACAGATAGGATTTCAACCTATGTCTTACTTACTCCTCAGATGGATCTCTATCCATATTTGATTGTTGTTGTTCAGTTATTTTTAGTCATGTTTAACTCCTCATGACTCCATTTGGGGTTTTCTTGGCAAAGATACTGGAGTAGTTTGCCATCCTTCTCCAGCTCATTTTACAGATGAGGCACTGAGACAAATAGGGTTAAGTGATTTACCCAGGGTCACACAGCTCGTAAGTGTCTGAGGCCAGATTTAAACTCAGGAAGACGAGTCTTCCTGATTTCAGGCTCAGTGCTCTATCCACTGACACACCTAGCTGCTCCCATATTTGTCAACATTTTAATCTGAAGAGGTGGGAAAGAGCATTCACAGATGAAGGAATCAGAAGAAAAGGCTTCTGGTAGATGATACATTAGCTGAGCCTTGAAGGAAGTTTAGGATTCTAAGAAGCAGAAGCAAGGAAGGTATGTGTCCCAGGGATGAAGGAAAATATATGCAAAAGTACAGGAGAGACAGACAGACAGACAGAGACCAAGAGAGAGAGACAGAGAGAGAGAGAGAGAGACAGAGACAGAGACAGAGACAGAGACAGAGACAGACCAGGAGAGAGAGAGGGGCAAAGAGAGGGGCAAAGAGAGGGGCAACGAGAGGGGCAACGAGAGGGGCAACGAGAGGGGCAACGAGAGGGGCAACGAGAGGGGCAACGAGAGGGGCAACGAGAGGGGCAACGAGAGGGGCAACGAGAGGGGCAACGAGAGGGGCAACGAGAGGGGCAACGAGAGGGGGAGAGAGGGGGAGAGAGGGGGAGAGGAGGGGGAGAGAGGGGGAGAGAGGGGGAGAGAGGGGGAGAGAGGGGGAGAGAGGGGGAGAGAGGGGGAGAGAGGGGGAGAGAGGGGGAGAGAGGGAGAGAGAGGGAGAGAGAGGGAGAGAGAGGGAGAGAGAGGGAGAGAGAGGGAGAGAGAGGGAGAGAGAGGGAGAGAGAGGGAGAGAGAGGGAGAGAGAGGGAGAGAGAGGGAGAGAGAGGGAGAGAGAGGGAGAGAGAGAGATTTTGAGGAATAGTCCATAGGTCTTAGAATGAAAAGCCATCTGGAGCTAGTCTGTAAAGATTTTAAATGACCAGCTGCAGAGTTTGTATTTTTCCAGAGGCAATAGGGAATCACCAAGTTTCTTGAACAGAGTCTGACATAGTGAGCCTTATGTTTTAAGAAAATTAGCTTTGTAGCACTGTGGAGGGTGGTTTGGAGAGAGGAGAATTTGCAAGCCAATAGTCCTAATTTTTAAAATTAGGAGGTTGTTGCAATGGTCCAGGCAAGAGGTGATGAAGGTCTACACCAGGAGAGTAACCATGTGAGTAGACATAAGGGAGATAGAATCAAGGTGATGACTGATTGGATAGGGAGGTGAAAGAAAGGGAAGAGTTGAGAGTGACTCCAACATTGTGAATCTAACTAACTGGAAGGGTGATGGTGGCCTCAACAGAAATGGGTGGGTCTAGGAGGGAAGATTATAGGTTCTGTTTTGTCGCTAGAGTTTGAGATGCATTTGGAGCATCCAGTTGTCAATCTCTAAGAATCAGATTACAGGACAGGAGCTCAGGAGGAAGGCCAGGAAGTCATCTGAGACCTGGGAGTCATCTGAGTTTTCTTGATACTACTGCTTCCTTGTTTTCCTCCTCTTTATCTTACCTCTCCTCGGTTGGTAGCCTTTGTTGGCTAATCATGCCCTCTAACTGTGGGTGTTGCCCCAAGGCTCTGCCCTGGATTCTCTTTTTTTTTCTATACTCTCTCACCATACCTATAGAAATAGAAAGGGGCAGCTAGGTGGTGCAGTGGATAGAGCACCAGCCCTGGAGTCAGTAGGACCTGAGTTCAAATGTGACCTCAGACACTTAACACTTACTAGCTGTGTGACCCTGGGCAAGTCACTTAACCCCAATAAAAAAAAAAAAAAGAAAAGAAAAGAAATGGAAAGGGGCCTCAAAGGACTGAGGGCCTCTTTGGATTTCTCTTTTTTCATGGATCGCCATGGTAAAGGAATTCATTACCTTAAGTGGTTACCCGACCAGTGCTGAACACTTTCCATATCTAGCTAGGCTACTCCTTGGAAAACAGACATAATCTGATGCTAGGACCATACCTGAAGACCTTTTGGCCTGGTACAACCTGTCTAATTTTGTGCTGTTTTGTCATAGCCTCCCAGAAATGAGTCTCCTCCAAGTCACTAAGAGACATGAAAGTAGGTCTTTGTGAAGGATATTGTGAGATATTACTATAGTTTTTCCCATCCTCCAGAAAGGGAATTCAACTAGACACCCAATTCACTCCACAACTTCTCAAAAGCTATATCTACTACCCACTTAGACAGGGTTATTGTGAGGATCCAATAGAATAGTATGTGCGAATGTTTCATAACTAAAACTTTCTAATTATGTAAATGTAAGCAACTCTGCTACTACTCTTGGGTGTGGGTGTATGTGTGAACTCAAATATGTTTAGGTGTGTCACTGGTGAGTGGGCATTTGTGGATGTGTACTTATGTATGGCTATAGCTACACAACATCAAAATAATGAGTTGATTCCATCAATTAAATAGGGGTGTCTGTGATTCTTGGGAAAATATCAGTCAAAACAATTTTTGACTTGAATTTATATGTGGCAGTATATGTGTTTCCCCAATGCTTATATAAGTACACATTATCTCTCCTGACAAAATGTAAGCTTCTTGAGGACAGGGACAGTTTTACTTTTATCTTTATATTCTCAACTTTTGGAATATAGTAGGTGCTTAATAAATGCTTGGTTGTTTAGTTTAACTGTTTAATCTAGTACTATGAAAGTTTGCCTTTTTATGTCTTTGATGTGTGATTTTATAGATATATAGATATACATATGTATATGAATGTATTAAGAGAGAGGAGGGGGGCAGCTAGGTGGTGCCATGGATAGAGCACTGGCCCTGGATTCAGGAGGACCTGAGTTCAAATCCAGCCTCAGACACTTGACACTTACTAGCTGCGTGACCCTGGGCAAGTCACTTAACCCTGTTGCCCTGCAAAAAAGAGAGAGAGAGAGAGAGAGAGAGGAGGAAAAGACAGAGAGGAAGAGAGAGAATGGGAGAGAGATAAGAAGGAAGAAGGGAAGAAAGAAAGGGAGGAAAGAAAGAAAAATAAAGGGAAGAAGGAAGGAAGAAAAGAAAAAAAGGAAGCAAGCAAGAAAAAGAAAGAAAGCAAGGAAGCAAGATTCCAGAACAGGTACCTCTGAGGCCATCTAGTGCAAGCCATACTTGAAAAAGAATGTCCTCTACCCCCCAGATTAGAAACGATTATCTGTTCTCTACTTGAAAACTCAAAATGAGGGGAATATATGACATTTGAGGTAGTTTGTTCCATTTTGTGATAGTTCTAATTGTTAGAAAGTTTGTTCTTCTCTCTATCTACCCATTATTTCTAGCCCTGCCCCCTTGGGCCAAGTAGAACAGATCTAATTCCAAGCAACAGTCCTCCAAATACTTAGAAGGAAGCTTTAGCATATTGATATCAAGTCTTCTCTTCTCTAGCTCTTTCAGCTGATCCTTTTATAACATCATACCCCTCACCAACCAACTCACAGTTTGTCAATGTCCTTAAAAAACAATGCCAAACTCTGTGTGTGTGTGTGTGTGTGTGTGTGTAAGTATGCACATGCATGTTTCATCCCTGGGCTTTGGATGAAGGTCCTATTGCTTTGAGCTGTTTTTTAAAAACCCTTTTCTCTGGAGGTTTTCACAACACCAATGATCTTTCTCCTTACTGATGTTCTTCCAATGAAATTATAGTCTGATGCATTTCAGAAGATTGAGAAAATTGATATATTTTGTTTTTATTTCATCTGAATTAGCAATATATCCATCTACCATTTTCTTTCCCTCCCAGAAGGTCAGCTACCACACTGATGGTAAATTATTTAATTTGAAAATACTACAAGCCAAGACTAAAGTGGAGAGAAAGTTGGTGAATGATTTTTTGTTTGTTTTCAGATGATTGTGCACTCAATGCAGCCTCTGAAGCTGAGGTACAACAAAGTATGGATTGATTTTCAGCTGTTTGTGTTAATTTTGGCCTAACAAGTAACACCAAGAAAACACAGGTTTTTCACCAGCCAGCAGCACACCATCCATACGTGAAACCATCGGTTACAGCAAATGGAGAAATTTTGAATATTGTAGAAAGTTCACTTATTTTGGCATTATACTTTCCAGGGATGTACATGTAGATGATGAGGTTGACGCACGCATTGCCAGCACTAGTTCATTGTGTGGGAGGCTCCAAAGGAAAAGTGTGGGAGAAAAGAGCTATTAGACCGTCTACAGAGCTGTTGTGCTGACCTCATTGTTGTATGCCTGTGAAACCTGGACAGTATACTGGTGCCATACCAGGGGACTGAATCACTTTCATTTGAATTGTTTGAGGAAGATTCTGAATCTCACCTGGCAACATAAGGTACTGGACACTGAAATCCTTTCTCAAGCTAAATTGCCAAGCATTCAAACTCTACTGCAGAGAGCACAACTCCAATGGGCTGGACATGATGTTCAAATGCCAAACACACATTTGCCTAAAAGACTATTTTACAGAGAACTCACACAAGGCAAACCCTCACACAGAGGTTAGAAGAAGTGATACAAGGATACTCTCAAGGTCTCTCTGAAGTACTTTGGTATCGATTGTGAGACATGAGAGACACTGGCAAAGGACCACCCAGCATGACATGCCCACATCAAAGAAGACACTGTGCTCTGTAAGTAAAGCAGAATTGGAGTAGCTCAAAAGAAACATGATATGCACAAGTTGAGAGACATCTCCACTCCAAATGTTCAAACAATCTATTTGTGCCCAACTTATGGAAAAACCTTCCGAACTAGTTTTGATCTGATCAACCGCAGTTGGACACAATATAACTTGACGCCAACATTGTAATGTCATTTTGGTCTTCTTTGAGAACCAAGGACAGCAACCAACCAACCAAACAAATCCTCTCAGAAAACCATGCCATGTCCCTTAGAACAAAGGAGGAAATGGGGTGGGGTGTGGGGAAGATCATCAGAACTCACATATCAAACAAAGCTGCAGTGTATTAGGGTGCTGCCTTCATCCAAACCCTCTATCTTTTTTATTTTTTCCCAGTTCACTGGATATGAGGTAAAACCTCAGAGTTGTTTTGATTTTCATTTCTCTTATTGTTAAGGGTTTGGCTCTATCTTCCAAATGGTTGTTAATGGTTTATAGTCCTTCCTTTGAGAATTGTTTGTTTATATCCTTAGACCACTTCTGTGTTGTGGAATGTCTTTCAGTCTTACATATTTATGTTACTTCCCTATATATCATGGATAGCAGACCCTTTTCAGATATCCTTGATGCAATATCTTTTTCAATTGACTATTTCCCTTCTCATCCTGGTTACATAGATTTTGTTAGTACAAAGGCTTTTAGATTTCACATAATAGAAATTATCTATTTTATCTTCTATAATTGCCTCTTTGCTTAGTTTGGTGAAGAATTCCTTCCCTATGGCTAAACAAATTGTGATACATGAACGTAATGAAATATTACAGCATTACACAAAAAGGAAGAACATAATGAATACAGAGAAATTGGGGAGACGTATAAACTGATGCCCTTTATAACCTGGCCTCTTTCTCCATTTCCAGTCTTCTTATACTTTCCTCCCTTCCATATATTTTATGATACAGTAACACTGGCTTCCTTGCCATTACTCACACAAAACATATAATTTCCTGACAGTGCATTTTTACTACCTTTTCCCCATGCTGCTCCAGGGCAGCTAGGTGGCACAGTGGATAGAATGCCTGGCCTGGAGTTAGGAACATCCGAGTTCAAATCTGACCCCAGACACTTACTAGCTGTGTGACCATGGGCAAGGCACTTCACCCTGTTTGCCTCAGTTTCTTCATGTGTAAAATGAGCTGGGAGAAGAGATGGCAAACCACCCCAGTATCTTTGCCAGGAAAACCCCAAATAGGGTCGTTAAAGAGTCAGACCCAACTGAAATGACTGAACAACAACATATCTGAAATTCTCTCCCTCCTTGTTTCTACCTCTTGGCTTCCTTCAAGTATCAGCTAAGATCTTAGCTACTGCAAGAAGTCTTTCTCAGGCCTAGCAATGTTAATGCCTTCCCTCTGAGATTATCTCCAAGTTATCATATTTTATATATACAGACACACCCACACACCTTGTTTGTACATAGATTTGGGGGTTTTGTATGTTGTCTTCCCTATTAGACTGTAATTATTTTGAGAGTAAGTACTGTTTTTTTTTCTTTCTTTGTATCTCCAGAGTTTAGCACGGTGCTTGGCACAGTGCTTAATACATGCTTGATTTGACTTGACTTGATGCAAAGTGAAGTAAGCTGTGTCAGGAAAATATATATATACAACAACTATAATAATATAAATGGAAAGAACAACTACAAAACAATCCAGGCTTTGCTCCAAAGCAGAGAGGTCCCATGGGTATGGAACATTGTATATAATGTGTGATTTTTTTCAAAGTGCCAATGGGTTTTGCTCATTTTTTCTTCCTCTTTTTGTATTCTTTGTTATAAGGGGTGGCTATCTGGGAGGGGCTGGGAGGAATTGTAAGTGGTGTGGAAATAAAAAAATTAATAAAAAGCTATTTAAATTTAAAAATATATATCCCATATTACTATCAAAAAATTCTCCCTCTAATAATAGATGATATCACTGAAGTTTTAGGGACAGAAGAAATACCTGTATCTCCTTTCATGTGGATGTTTCCAGTTTCCCATCCTTAGCTCCATCTCTGTCCTTACCAGGGATTCAGATAGTCATCACTGTCTGTAACAAAATTTTCAACTCTCAAAGTTCTCGATCAATCCCCTTTTATCCATTTACCTGGAAAGGGTCATGATTGGGAGCAGGTGGGCCGAGAATGATGATGATGTCATTAAGCACAGTTTGACCCAATCTTACTTATCTTGCTGACTCTTCATCTTGGCTCCAGTGAAAATCCTCTATCAGATCCAGTCCAGACTCACTTCATCACTCTGTGCCTCGGTTTCCCCATCTCTAAAATTAAAGAGTTGGACTAGATCAGGGCTTTTTTAACCTTTTTGGTGTCATGGATTCCTTTGGCATTCCGATGAAGCTTATGGACACCCTCTCAGAATAATATTTTTAAATACGTAAAATGAAATACATGGGATTAAAAAGGAAACCAGCGAGGCTAAAATATAAATATAAAAAATTTATAGATCCTTGGTTAAGACCCTCCAGACCAGATGATCTTCAAGGTCCCTTTGAACCTTAAGCCCCTGTGGATATTAACCGATTCTAACTCATCCCATGGATCTCTGATTCAAGACTTTTGCTTGTGCAGCCCCTACAATCTATAAATTCTCCTTTCTCTGATAAATATAGATTTATGGCTAGTCTTAGAGATAATTGGGTCCAACCTTCTCATTTTACAGAAGGAAAAACTGAGGATGAGAGAAGTTAAATGACTTACCGAAGATCATATAGCTAGTCAGTCAATAAGTGTCTGAGGAAGGACTTGAACTCAGATGCTCCTGACTCCAGGTCAGTCTAGGCTTCTACCCACCATGCCATGATGTCTGTATAGATATAGTGTAATTATATTTCTATTTTATGTAGTAAAAGGGCAAATGTTACATTTAAAGGTAGGCTTTAAACATGGTCCCTGATGGGAAGAACACAGAACTTGGAGTCATGAACAACTGGATTTAGATCCTGGCTCTGATACTTATTAATTGTATAACTTCTTTGAACCTCAGTTTCCTCATTTATCCAAAAGAGGGATAAAAACACCTGCTTTTCTTATTTTACAGGATTATAACAAGTGAGTGCTTTCCAGATCTTAATGCAAAAAATGAATGTATAAATGTCAATGTCAATTGTTATTAATATTAAAAAGAGAATCAGAAAGGGGAGAGAGAAGAAATGAGAGGGGGAGATGAAAGAGGGAGGAGAGAAAAGGGGAAGGAAAGAGAGAAAGAGATAGAGATGGGAGAGAGATAAGAGAAAGAGGGGGGAGGGAGAGAAAGAGGGGAGGGATGGGAAAGAGGAGAGAGGGAGGGAGAAAAGAGAGGAGAGAGAAAAAGAAAGAGAAGAGAAAAAGGGGGAAGAGAGAAAGAGATGAGAGGATGAAAGCAGGAGAAAGAAAGAGGAGAAAGAGGAGAGAAGAAAGAGAGGGGAGAGAAATGAAAGAAAGAGGGGAAGGAGAGACGGAGAAAGAGGAGAGAAAGACAGAGAGCTGGGGAGGGGGAGATAGAGGAGAGATGTGTGAGTGTGAGAGAGAGAGAGAGAGAGAGAGGAGAGAAAGAGGGAGAAGAGAGTGAGGGAGAGAAAAATGAGGGATTTAATTCAGGTTTGATGTCAGGGTGGGGATGTAGTGTGCATCAGGGAAAGTGAAGTCAGTGAAGAAAAATATTCAAAGGAAGAGAACAGTCACTAGAAGAATTTTTTCATTGAATATTAGGACTAGGAGAGAACTGAGAGAGCCCATCTAATTCACTCTTCCCTCATTTTACAGTTGAGGAAAATGAAGTCCAGAGGGAAGAAATTACTTGGCCCAAGTCTTCCATCTAATTAGTGACAGAGATAGGACTTGTAGCCCAGTGCTCTTTCCACTATACCACATTCCTCTTAATCAGGAAGAACCTAAGGTAGAAATATTTGCTTACAATGGTGCTAAAGTGGCTTTCAGTGGTCAGATGGCTATAGGGAGAACCTGAAGTCAAGAAGTTCTCATTAGATGGTGAGCTTCTTGAGAGAAGGTAACTTTCTTTATATCTGCTGTGCCAGGAACACAGTAGGCACTTCAAAATGCTTATTGATACTGGAAAATAATAAAATGTTTATATGTAAAAAAAGCTGGGGCAGCTAGGTGGCACAGTGGATAAAGCACCGGCCCTGGATTCAGGAGTACCTGAGTTCAAATCCGGCCTCAGACACTTAACACTTACTAGCTGTGTGACCCTGGGCAAGTCACTTAACCCCAATTGCCTCACTAAAAAAAAAAAAAAAAAAAAAGCTTATTGATGACTTGCTTATTAACACATACCTGGAATCCTGCAAGAGCGGACTAATTTCAAGAAATGAGAGTAAGATTAAAAATTATCTGGTTTGCCTGAGGAGAGAAATGGGTTAGAACACTAAACACCATACTTCTATGTTAATTTAGCCAAGATAAGTTGGATTTGGTGACAGCTCCATATACATTTTTTTAAAAAATAAGTTTTTATTATTGTCTTTTAAAAAATCATAGTTTCCTTTAGTATCTCTCTCTTTCCTCCTTTAAAAGAGTCATTTCACACAAGCGTTTTTAAGACAAAAAAGGAAAAAGAGGGAAAAAATCAGCATAATTGATTAGTACATCAAAAAATGAGAATAAATTCAATGTACAACATTTGCGGACTTCCTACCTCTGTAAAGTAGTAAAATGGGAGTATCTTCTCACAGCTCTTATTTATGTCAGCTGCATAAACTTTTTATCGGCTCAAATATATGTCTCTCCTCCCCCTCCCCCCCTGCCCAATATTGCTTGTATAGAACCTGAGGGGGCCCCTAATCACATTCTTAGGAAGAAAACAATTGAAATTGATAATAAAGAGAGAAATTATGATAAAATGAATAAGACACCTTTATTAAATTGAAAAAACTGCATGACACCTTTCACAGTAAATTATTTTTATGTGGTTATTTTGCATAGTTATATTCAGTGTACGGCTATGTATGTGTTTATTTCAAAGACATCATGTGGTGGGGTGTGGTTTATTTTCAAAGATGACTGGAATTCAGATCATTATTGTAGTTTTCACCTTCAAGATTTCTTTAGGTTACTTTGGTGATGGCCAGTGATGGAGGAGGGGTTTGTATGTGGGAAATGAACAAAAGCTTCATTATGGAGCAGAAATGTATCTTGGGAGATGGCAACAGAAGAAGCCAGAGATGAATGAGGGGGTTCTTAATCTTTTATTGTACCCCAGATAGCTTTGCTGCATGCTTTTCTTTCCACTAGTGTATATTTTGAAAGAACAGAGATAGACCAGACTGTGATTTATTTCAAGGGGTGTAGGTGAAGGAGTGAGGCAGGACAAAGGTCAGTAGTCTTTTCCGTTTTCTCCAACCAACCCAAGATTTTAAATTTTCATAAAACAGAAAAGCATGATGGGAGTGGGAGTTTAACTGGAAAATAGAAATTTCCTCACTCAAGCTTCATTCAGTTCCTTTTCTATTCAAGGAAGTTGAGCCATGGGAATACTTGCTCCAGGTGGAGACTTATGATAAGAACTAAGAAATAAAATGTGTTTCTGACCGTAAGTCAGATGGGATTTCAACTAAGGACTCCAGAGCAGACAAAGAGTGAATAGTTCAAGGAGCAGATAGGATCTTAGCTGAGGTATGTATATATTATGTTTTGTAAGCAGCCTGGCTAAGGGGGAGAGCTTTAGAACCATTAGCTGAGAGTTGAATGAGACAGATAATGGAAGAGAGCTGTAGCCCTCCTCTAGTGGGGAAAGGCTCACCAACTGAAGTACTCCCCAGTAGATGGTGGTGGACATTATAGTAGGTGGCTCTGAAGAGAGCACCTGAGCTAAAGATTATAGATGAGATACAGTAGGAGGCTGAAAGAGGTGGCTGAAAGGCAGGTAGCCCTTCCATGCAAGTGAGAAGCTTACTAACCACAACACTACTAATGGGTGGTAGAAAAGGTATTAGGTGAAGCTACCTCAATTACTGAAGGCCAGTTGCAGTAGAGGTGTAGGGAATAGGCTCAGCAGAAAGCAGACCAATGTCATCATAAGACATTGGCAGCTTTACTTTAGCAGTAGAATTTCCCATATACTTGTGTGCTGTAAGGGCTAAAATTCTAGCTATTCTGTCTAAAATATCTAATGAGTGGTCACCAATAAATTATAAGCTTTAGCAAGAGTTAGACTTTTAAGCATTTATTAGGGAGAATAAGAATTTGGTAAAGAGAGAAAGGCCTAGATTAATCTATCTATTAAAGGGAGAGTGCATTTCTATTGAGGGACTGCCCCTCTGGACAAAACTTTTCTCTCTCCCTTTTCTATATTGTTATTTACATATTGTTTGTTAGCATAGGGTGTGTTTTATCAAGGAACACCCTGTTCCTAGAAGAAACAAAGGGAGGAAACTGTCAAGATAATGGAATGTGATAGATGAGATTCGGCAAATACTCAGGAGCCCACCTGAGTGTATTACTGGCTGATTTGACTGGATTACTAGTTGACTAGATTCTAAGCACATCTGGCTGGTACTTGAGAGTACTTAAGAAAGCATGGTTCTCAGAAGCTAAAAAAACTTTGAACTTCCAGTCCAGTCAACCAACCACCTTGAAGAACCTCCCATTTCTGGGAGGGGACAGGAAGGAGGAAGGAGAGCCTGCACAGAGAGCACTGTCTCTTTTGGTTCCTGACTTCACCGTGGTGGAGGAGAGAGAGATTCCAGAGGACTTCACAGAGAAATTGAGGAAAGATAGGATTGCCAGGCTGTAGGAATTCTGTTCTCAATCTTTCTCTTTCTATCTTTCAATAAACCCTTAAAAACCTAAACTCATTTTATCAGTGATTTTAGTCAGTTTCCCCCAAAACTGGGGGAACAGATTAGGACCCACATTTAGAATTTTAAATAACACAGTGCCCTGACCACACATATTCTCTATATAGGCAACCTTTTCTGTGCATGCATGAATGTGACTCTCCACTCAGGTGGTACATCAATGACCATTGTAGGCTCATTTCTAGTCCTGTCTCCTTTTTCTAGCTGGTTTTTTTTTAGCTCAACTGGCTTCATTCTTCTCTAACTTTTTTTAAACAAGTTTTGGCCAGTCTATTAAAGAATACTTTTGTACAGTTTACTTTTCACTGGTCATCTGGCATGCTTCTATGTATATGTATATAAATATTTATTTATTTATCCATTCATTCATTCGTTTGTTTATTTGTTTATTTATTTGGGGGGGGGGCAATGGGGGTTAAGTGACTTGCCCAGGGTCACACAGCTAGTAAGTGTCAAGTGTCTGAGGCCAGATTTGAACTCGGGTCCTCCTGAATCCAGGGCCAGTGCTTTATCCACTGCACCATCTAGCTGCCCCCTTCTGGCATGCTTCTAATGAAATCAGAATCACCTAGATCAATGATTGCTAGTGTACATACTCTGTAGTATTTTCCACAATGCTGCTGCTACTGTAGTGACATACACCAGTTTTGGCCCATATAGTATGATATTCAGTCTCTGATTTCCTCAAGGCTTTATAGTTGTAGGCTAAGATGACCAATTTTTTTTTAAATAATAAACATTTTTAAAGTTTTGAGTTTCAAATTTTATCCCTCTTTCCCTCCCTTCTCTCCCCACTCCCTGAGGCTGTAAGCAATCAGATATAGGTTATACATATGCAATTATGCAAAACATTTCCATATTAGTCATTTTGTATAAGAAAACTCAAATAAAAGGAAAAAATGAAATAAAGAGAAAAATAGCATGCTTCAGTCCTCGTTCTATCAATATCAGTTCTTTGTTTGGAAGTGGATAGTGTGCTTCATCGTTAGTCCTTTGGGATTGTCTTGGATCATTATATTGCTGAAAATAGTTAAGCTATTCACATTTCATTAAATAGTATTGCTGTCACTGGGCACAATGTTCTGGTTCTGCTCACTTCACTATACATCAGTTCATACAAGTCTTTCCAGGCCTTTCTGAAATCATCCTGCTTGTCATTTCTTATAGCACAATAATATTCCATCACAATCATATATAGCACAACTTGTTTAGCCACTCCCCAATTGATGAGCATTCTTTTGATTTCCAATTCTTAGCCACCACAAAAAGACCTACTATGAATATTTTTGTACAAATAGATCTTTTTCTCTTTCTTGGGATGGCTTTGGGATGTAACACTGTTATTGCTGGATCAAAGGGTATGCACAGTTCTATAGCCCTTTGGGGATAGTTAAGATGACCACTTTGGCTTTGCCTTGTTTGATCATTTTCAGGGTCTGTTTGTAGCCTAGCATGCATCTGCCACTTTTCATGACCAGCTGGACCCTTGGAGTTGATAGACTCCAGCGACTTTTTCATCTTCTTTGCAGCTACGATAGTCCTGCTTGCACTAAGGGAGGATCCTCAGCTGAGGACCTGCTGCCAAGATGACCAAGAAGGCTTCTTTCATGTTTATAATGGCCAAAGTATAATGTCTTTCCTTTGATATTAATTTCTATCTACATCATGTAGGTATATAGAAATGTACATGTTGAATTTTTCATTAGAATATGATTTTCTTTTTAAAATATTTTTTCTGATATCATGAAAAACAAATTTTAACATTTGCTTTTTAAAATTTTGAGTTCTAAATTCTCTTCCTCCTTTCCTTTCCTCCACCCTCCCTGAAAAGGCAAGCAATTTGATATAGACTATATATGCACAGTAATGTAAAACATCTTTCCATATTAGCCATGTCTCAAAAGAAGACAGATGAAAAAACCCTTTCCAAACCAAGAAAAAAATAAAGTTAAAAAAATATATTCTTTGATCCGTATTCAGACTCTGTTAGCTCTTTCTCTGGACATGGGTAGTATTTTTCATCATAAATCCTTTGGGGAGGGCAGCTAGGTGGTGCAGTGGATAAAGTACCAGCCCTGGATTCAGGAAGACCTGAAACACTTGATACTTACTAGCTGTGTGACCCTGGGCAAGTCACTTAACCCTCATTGTCCTGCCCCCCCAAATAAGTCCTTTGGGATTGTCTTAGATCTAGAATATGATTTTACTGAGGTCAAGACTTATGTTTTTGCCTTTCTTTGCATCCCCAACATTTAGCACAGTGCCTAGAACCAAGCAAATACTTAATAAATGCTTGTGGACCGACTGGTCATAAAGGCCAAGGTCGGTTCTTGATTTTCTACATGCCTCATATTGGTCTTAATTTTATAGTCCTAGTTCTAGAGCTTGTTTCCCACTGAGATTGCTAGCTGTGAGAACGTAGGCATTATGAAGTATATACTTTGGTATCCTCCCTGCTCTCCAACTAGGACCTAGCCCAGATCTGAGCATACAATGGGCACTTTTTGATGAATTACTTTTGATGCCTTCAGAGAATGGATGCCTACTGGTCAGGGATGTCGTAGAGGGGCAAGAAGGAAGGAAACTAAGCATTTATTAAACACTCACTATATGTCAGACCTGTGCTAATCATTTTACAAATATCTCACTTGATCTCATAACAACCTTAAGAGGAAGGTGCTATTTACAGAAGAGGAAGCTGAGGCAGACGGTGGTTAAGTGACTTGCCCAGGGTGACACAAATAGTGTCTGAGGTCAGATTTGAACAATGGTCTTGACTTTGATGCTCTATCCACTAAGCCTCCGAGTAGCAACCGATCCCCCAGGTGGAATCTGAGGAGCTTGATGGGACTGTCAAAAAAAAAAAACTGCACGTGAGGGAATGGTAGAGCCTGGCTTTTTTAGAGTGTCAGGCCTCCCCCTCACCATCGCCCCCAGCTCTACCACATTCTAGTTAAACTGGTTACCATGGCCACCCTGTCTTCTATAAGTAGCACACAGAGAGTGGATGGGAATAGCCCTGGGGCCAGAGGTGGTAGGGGCCCTCTGGGGTCTCCCAGAAGATACATTAGATCACACTGCCCTTGGGCTGTGCAGGAGCTCTCAGGCCAGTGCAAGAAAACACTTTTTCCCCAGACCCCCGGGGAAGCAAAAAAGCTGGCCCATCTGCTCCTTTCGAGACAGCCTTTCCTGCTGTCAGGGACATGAGGGCTAAAGATGAGGCCTCGGGGTTTCCAGGAATCTCCTGTGTTGTGAAGTAGCAGGCCTCCCTTTTTATCCATCCCTGGGGTACCTGATCTGGGAATGAGTCAATCAATCCACAAGCATTTATTAAGCACTTGCTATATTCCTGATGTCACTGCAAGGCACTGAAGATACAGATAAAGAAGGGAAACAGTCCTTCCCCTTCAAAAGGGGGAGACAACAAACATGGGTATCTATCTAGAACCCGGACATGGCAGATACAAGGCGACCTTGGTGGGAAGACTAGCTGCTTTGAGGTCAAATAGTCTAATGCTTCATTTTACAGATGAGGAAACTGAGGCACAGAAACCAGAAGACCTCACACAGAAGGTGGCACGTAAGGGATCTTGAAGGAAACCCGGGGTCTGAGAAGGGTCAGTATATGGAGCGCTAGGGCAAACATACCAAAAGGAACCGCTCCCATGATAGAATTTCAGGATGACTTTGCTGGAGATTTACTCTTCCCCCTCAGGGTGGGGCCATCCCTGATTCATCTAGAACCCCATCTGTGGGCTGGGCCATGTGTGTCTCTACTCGCAAACAGACTCCTAGCTTCCCTAGCAGGAAGCTCCCTCGGTCTCAGCTCTGAGATACCATTCAGAAGGAGGAGGAGGTGGGGGGGGCAGAGGGGAGGGTGTGGAATCCACCATCAGTGCCAGCATCAAATTTCCTGTGTCTGCCAGGATAATAAAGGTTCATCTGGGCTGTTGCCTTCAGGAGGTATAAGAAGATTCTGTATAAATCATCCACCTCTAATGCGGAGCAGAATGTAAACTGCTGTGGGGATTTAGGAAGACAGGGAGGAAGGTAGGGGCAGGAACAGCTGGTGCCATATTTTTATCCCATCAGAGACAGAGGTCAAAGATTCATAGAATTTTGAGCTGGGAGGAACCTTGGCAGTTCTCCCGGGCTCACTCATTCATTTTAGTGACAAAGAAACTGAGGCCTGGAGAATGGAAATGACTTAGCCAAGGTCATGAGATCGCATTATCACTGCTGGGGCCATGGACCTGGCTGTGGCTCCCAGAACAGATGAAGTGCCTACAGGCAGGGCCACAGAGCCCTGAACTGGATTGGCTGCCTGGCTGCCTTCCTGCCAATCCATAGCATCTTGTAGTTCCTGGAATCCCGCACCCCCACCCCACCAGGGAGCTTTTCCTCTCACTGCTCTTAGAACACATGTTAGATATGTTCACACTCACTGCACTCTCCCCATATTGTGGAGGTGATAGACAGTCTCCCTGAAACTCCCATGTCTGCTTAGAACAGTTATTGCCTATGGGCTCCAGTTTTCAGATGAGGTACAGATGGGCTGGTGTTGTAAATGGCTACTAGGAGACAGACGAGAGGCAGGGAGGTGTGGAGTGGTTCATACACACAGTGAAATACACTAAGTCCAGGAGAGGGCTTTCTGTTGTAGATGCAGCTTGTCTGAGTGAAGAGACCAGTGCAGGTGGGGAACAGTGCAGGAAGAGTCTCCATGCTTATTGGAGTAGCCCTGAGCCAAGAGCTGGTTAAGGGGTCTAGGGAGGAGGGCAATTATTGGAAACAAGTGCCGGAAAATCTAGTTCAATCCGACAACAAGCATTTATTAAGCATCTCCTAAGAGTCAGACATGGTGCTAAGTCCTAGGGACACAAAGAAAGGTAAAAACACAGGCCCCATTTTCAAGGAGTTCCCATTTTTTTGTTTGTTTTTTTTTGGCGGGGCAATGGGGGTTAAGTGACTTGCCTAGGGTCACACAGCTAGTAAATGTCAAGTGTCTGAGGTCAGATTTGAACTCAGGTACTCCTGAATCCAGGGCCAGTGCTCTATCCACTGCACCACTTAGCCGCCCCCTGGGAGTTCCCATTTTGATGGAGGGGATGACACACAAATAATTGTATATATAAGATATGTGTAAATGGGAGGTGATCTCAGAGGGAAGGCCCTGGCAGCGGGTGGGTAGGTGGATGGGTGGGAGTGAGGGACCAGAACGTTGCCAGAGCACAGGATGAGGGAGAGTAGAATGGCTAGTTTGTGCCTTAGTGGCAAGCTCATTGTGAGTCGAGAGTATGCACAGCAACTCAGAACATTAGTGCAATCTTCAGGTGCATTAAGAGAGGCAGGAGGATGGTGATGGTCTCACTGTCCTCTGCTCTGATCACATAACACATGCAGTGTGGTGTTCACTTCTGGTAACCACAATTTATCTTTTTATTTGATCATGTTTTATTGATAATCTCAATTTTTCTATCATTATACACTTACTTTTCAATATATCTGCACTACCCCCTCACTCTAAGCCTTATAAAAATAATTTTAAAAAGGTAGGGGGGAGTCCTCAAAACTAACTCGGAAAAAATCAGAAATTTTTTGTAGTTTCCCACATCTTTAAAGAAGGTTGATGTCACGGGGGTTACCTTAGATGGCAAAGTGGATAGAGTGCTGGGCATGGAGTCAGGAAGACCTGAGTTCAAATCTAGCCTGAGATACTTACTAGCTGTGTGACCTGGGCAAGTCACTTAACCCCAGTTGTCTCAAAAAATAAATTAAAAAAGAAAGTTGATGGAGGGAAGTGTGGAGAGGAGAATGGCCACCACATTTTAGATGAGACATTGATGAACTAGAATGAGTCTAGAAGGCAGGATAATGAAAGGACTCAAAATCATGTCATAGGAGGTTAAAAGAATTGGACTATTAGCCTTGGAAAGAGACAGTGTGGAATAGTGCTTTGAGTATAGGACTTGGCACCAGGAAGACCTGAGTTCAAATCCTCTCTCTGACATCGAATTAGCTGTATGACTCTAGATGTCACTTGGCCATTCAGAATCTCCATTTCCTCCTCTGAAAATGGAGGTAACACCTGTTGCATTTGCCCCTCAGAATATTTGTGGGGCTCACATGAAATAATGGAGGTAAATGTTTTGCAAAGTTTAAAGTGCAATATAATTGTTATTAAAAATGCTTAGTGAGAATGAGCAATTGTCTTTATACATTTGAAGGACTATCAGGTAGGAGATTAGACTTATTGTGCTTAGCCTCAAAGATCAGAAAAAGAAGCAATAAGTGAAAACTGGGGAAAGAAGCCAGAGAAAAGGGGAAATTTCCCATCAGTCTGAGCTATCCACAAATGGAATGAGCTGTCTCAGGTGTCAGTGATGTCCTCACTATTTGTTAGGGTTGTGATAGAAGGGATTCCTCGTGAGGTATTAGATGACATCTAATAACCAGTGTGGAACTTCTATCATTCCCAGTAGAAAGTAAGTTTTTTGAGGCCAGGATTTTTTTTTTTTTGGTTTTGAGTATATCCCCAGCACCTAGCGTAGAGTCTTTGACATGGTAGGCATCTAATAAATTCTGGTTGCATTGAATTCTACATTGGTCACAAGGAGGGAATAAAGTAGAGAGATTGGTGTGTGTGTGGGGGAACAAGCCAGAATCAGGACTGTCAGGGACTGTGGTTGGAGAGTATGTAATTCAAGGTTGGCATAGCAACAATAACAATAGTAGCTAACATTTATGTAACACTTTAAGGTTTGCATACAGATTTGTCACATGGAAATGGGACAAAGTACAAAAGTCTCCAGATAATTAAAAGGGAGCATCACACAGAAGGCAAGGAGAGGCTTCTGGGTGATGTGAGCAGGCTGTAACAAAATGAATGAGGAGTCCCAGAGAAGTCATGGAAGAATTGTCTGACAAAAGGAAAAGATGGAGAGGTCATATGGTGAGGGCAAGGGATGACAGGTGGAGGATTGCAGTGATCTACTGGAGCATCCCAGTCTGTCAGGAGAAATGGAGAAAGGCCTGGATACTCCCCTTGTGGTGAACTTAGGGAAGTGGTGAACATGGAAAAGGATCAGTCACACTGACTGGGGAGGCCTGAAGGGATTGTAAACTACATTATTGGGGGGAGGGAACCTCCTGAATCAGTTTGGTCACAGAATCATTTGAGTGCATTGTGTCTAATTTGGTCCTCACGACAACACCATGTGGCAGATACTATGATATCTATTATACATACATACATACACACATACATACATGTATGTATGTATATCTCTTTTATCTATGCTAAGAATACTGAGGGAAATGATTGTATTTGTAAAAACTAACTCAAAATACATTTTCTCATTAGATGAAGAATTTCCCCTGAATAAAGAGCATGACATTTCCCTGTTGCTTCAGCCATGACCTTTACTCAGACTATTACTTCCACCTCCTTCCCATCTGTTTGAAGATGAAGAGATGGAGATTCAAAGAAACTAAGTGACTTGTCCATGCCCTACTCCAAGAAACCCTACGCCCCATCTTATCTCAGTTGTGTGGTTCTGCCTTCATCCTTGATGAGGATCAGTTTAGCCCTCATGATATGTGAAGCAGAGAGCTATACCTGGAATTATAGAAACTTCTTAGGATTGATAGATAAAATATTTATTAAAGACTTACTATTGGCACAGAAGATAGAGTGCTGGACCTGGAGTCAGGAGGACCAGAGTTCAAATCCAGCTACAGATACTTACTAGCTGTGTGACCCTGGGAAAGTCATTTAACCCTGTTTGCATATTTCCTCATCTGTAATAAGCTGGAGAAGGAAATAGCAAATCACTCTAGTATATTTAGCAAGAAAACCCCAAATGAAGTCACAGTCAGACATGACTGAAATGACTGAACAACAATAATGTGTGTTAGACACTGTACTAAACTCTGGGGTTACAAACACAAGCAATTGAAATAATCTTTGTACTTGAGGAGTAATTATAATAGGACATGACAATGCACAAAGGGGAAATGGGGGGGGGAACACACTCACTACAGCTAGAGACAGGAAATGAGTTACAGGAGTGGGCCCTGGCCAAAAGACAAAAGCTGACCTGTCAGAGCTGAGAGACCAGGGATAGGGTCCAAGTTATAGGTGTGGAGGAAATAGAGGTGATAGTCTGAGTAGAGGTCATGGCTGAAGCAACAGGGACATTTCTTGCTCTTCGTTCAGGGGAAATACTTTATCTAATGAGAAAATGTATTTTGAGTTAATTTTTACAAATACAATCATTTCCCCAGTATTCCTAGCATAGATAAGGATACCTAGTATCCCCCCTCAGGTCTTGGGAAAGAGCTGTGCTTCCTTTGCCCTATTGGTAGCCATCAGCAGCCATATTTTCCTGAGCTGGATTCTCAGAGTGAAGGAGAAGGTGGCTAGGAATTTAACAAGGGAATGCCTACACTTCCCCCCTGGCACCTCCCTAAAGCTAAAGGGGAACCAAGCAAATTCTACTGGCTTACTTTGGATGTCAGGAAGAGATTATACTTGGAAAGAATTCTATGCTGGCATTTAAACAACTTTTATAGCACTGTGAGAATCCAGTGTCAAGTGGGTAATTTCTTGTGTGTGGTTAATGCTACCCCCAAAGGAGCTCCCAAGAGCAAACATATGTCTTTTTTGGAGAATTGTCTAATTTTTACCAAGTGGAGTGTTCCTGTATTTCATCAGGGGAAATCAAGTCTGAGAGGCTGAGCAATCTGACTCCTATCACACAACAAGGCTGGGAGAGTGTCAGGGACTGGACCAAGTTCTCTTTGCCACATGTGCATTGCTTGTTGTTGTTTTTATTTGTCCTTCATTTTCAAAGAGGACCAATGACATCACAGGATGAAGACTTGTGCCTGATTTGGATTTCAGTGAGGCAGAGCAGCACAAAGTCATCAGCCTCACTCTCTCTTCCAGAGTCATCAAAGTCTAGTGGCAAGACAAAAGTTAAGACAACTGGGGATGACCCTGGATGCAGTGGCACAGATACACCTTGATGTCTTTGATGTCTGACCAATCTTTAAGCACTTCACAGCACCTGCTTCAGCCATTCTATCCCTGCCTTGACTTCCTCCTTCTTCTCCAACTCTATCTTCTTTATTGGCTGGGTAGTGCAGTGGATAGAGTGCTAGACCTGGAGTCAGGAAGACCTGAGTTAATTGTCCTGTTGTTATGTTGGTAGTTGCAAGTTGAGTCACAAACAGCAGGATCCCCAGCTGAGGATGATGCTGTGCTGGAGGTTGGCAGCTGCCAGGACCAGGGGTACCAGTCAGAAGCCCTTTAATACATCAGATGGGCTGCTGCTGCCTGAAGCCCCTCCAGTTGCAGATTCCTTTGGGAGGTGCTAACTGAGCTGAACCTTGCGCCATCTAGTGGTCAGCTAGAGGTTGTAGGCTGCAACCCCTCCTCTATGGCTGGGTACATTTCAATCCCCTAACCCCCTTTATTTTGGCTTGGATAGGTGATTTCATTAGTATGGAGATCTCCCTGTGAGAAAGCTCCCTCCATTGATATAGATAGGCAATTCACCTGTAATTTATAGCCTACCAGAACACCAGAGCAGGACTGGAATTTCAGATTGTCTAGTTCTTTTTACAGATGGGGTGACTGAGGTTCACAGAGATAAAGTGACTTGCTGAAAGTCAGAAAGTCAGAAGAAGAGGTAGAGTTTGAACCCAAGCCATAGGTTCTTAGCTCTGGGAGGGACCTCAGAAGCTATCTAACTCCTTTTACAGTTAAGGATATTGAGGTGAGGGCCAGGAAAGTTCAATGATTTCACTAAAGTCATACAAACAGAAATAATCAGGAGTAGGATTTGAACCCACATGATTTGTGTCTGGAGGCACAAGTCTTTCCACTGAACTACATAGTCACTTGCCTTTTTGGGCACATGGGAGTATGTGTCAGAGGAAGACCCAGATCCAAGTCTGTCTAATTCCAAGGTCACTCCTCTAAACACTAATCCATGTTTCTTTTGAGCCATTTTTTTTTGAGATATTTTATTTTTTTTCCGTTACATGTAAAGATAGTTTCAGATTTTTCTCCCTCCCTCCCCTCCCTCCCCCCTCCCCTAGACAGCAGGTAATCTGATATAGGTTATATCTATATATATCTATACATATACATATAGATATATATATACACACACATATATATATACACATAATAACATTAATCCTATTTCTGCATTAATCCTGTTACAAGAGAAAGAATCAGAGCAGTGATGCAGAACCTCAAAATAGAAAAAAAAAACAACAGCACCCAAAACAAAAGAAATAATATGGTTCAATCAGCATCTATACTCCACAGTTCTTTCTTTCTTTTTTTTTTCTTGGATTTGGAGATCCTCTTCTATCATGAGTTCCCTGGAACTCTTCTGTACCATTGCATTGGTGAGAAGAATATAGTCCATCACAGTAGGTCAACACTCAATGTTGATGATACTGTGTACAATGTTCTTCTGGTTCTTGAGCCATTTTTTAAAGTCAGAAAATATCTCTGCTCTGTTTCCCACCCCCAACATGATCATAATTGTGCTATTAACATTCCTTCTTTGGAAAAATAAAGGATGACTTGTACTGGAACTTAGAAATGGAGGTACGGGTGGTGGGAGAGACCTGGCAGAAGTGACTGCCTTGGCTGTTTTCCCCCATATCTCCTTTGCCAGCAAGGCCAGTGGTAAAGTAAAAATCTGCTGTGCTTACTTAGTATGGGAAAGGAAGGCTGAGGCCACTGAGAAGAGACCTCAGTTATGCAAGCTGTTTATAGAATGGAAAACCATAAAGGAAGTTATTTCAGCTCTCTGATCTCCTCTAATATCATCATGAAAGGCACTACCATGGAGTTGTAAGCAGGTGGTATCCCAGGAAGGCCCTGCCAATTTGATATTCATGGCAAGGTAGAAAAGATGTTCTCAGCAGGGAGGAAAGGGGACCTAGTAGAGCCCCACTCAACTCCTAGTAGACTGGGCAGTGGAAAAGGCTGAGATATTTACCCATAAGTCATAGAAGAAGGATCCTGGTCTCAGTCTCATCTACTTCCAGAGCCAAACTTCTCCTTCTTCCTGAACTGCTAGAGAAAGGGGATATATTTCATTATTTCTTCTGCAGATTGATTATTCAGTTTAGCTTCCCTGTCGTGTTCTTTTCATTTACATTATTGTAGCACTGTGTATGTTGTTCTCTTGGCTTTGCTCATTTCACTTCATCAGTGCATACATGTCTTCCCAGGTTTCTCTGAATTTCTTACAGCCATATTCTTCCTACAGAAGAATATTCCAATATGTTTATATGCCACAATTATTTACTACCACAGGAGGTTCTTTGTTTCACATGGGATTAATTTCACAAAGTCTGTTACCACTCCCAGCTATTTCCCTTGTGCCCTTTTGGGGGAACATCTGTCAATCCATTAGTGAATAAATATTGATTAAGTCTTATTATATGTGAGGTGCCATACTAAAGCACTGTCAGCTTCTCAGGGAGGGGGGGAGTTGACACCACTTTTCTCTCTGTCTTCCTCTCTAACTCAAACGAAATTGACCCCCATTATAGATTTTTGTATTAGAAGCATTGATGAATTAATTTTTTTTATTACATTGAATTTTGTTATGTTTAAACTATCAAAAGGCCTTACATTGATTATTTTGAAGATTGTGAGGGGTGGGTTTCTTGCTGATTCTGTAGCAAAACCTGGGAAGGGTTTATGCAAGTGAACTTATCTGATTGTAAGGACTTGTCTAGCTATAGAATTTTCTATGAAAGCTACTAGGACCGAAATTTGTAAACAGATGTAAAAAATCCATTTATGTTTTATTTTTAATAAATCATTGTGTTTGCAAAAAAGAAAACACATGATGACAAAATGTGCCTATGAGTTCAGTAACACTTTTAAATAAATTTGTATTTTATTACAAACCACAACATTTATATACGTTTGAAAATACCAATATGTAGAATATGTGTGAGACATTGTTTATCGTCTACAGAAGGTATTTGTTTATTATAATGAATCACACTGCATATTTTGTCAGAGTTTTTAAAAAGACCATTAGTGTTTGGTAGGGGATCAAAGGAGTTAGAGATCTTAGAGCCAAAAGATCTGAGTTTAAGTCTTGCCTCTGAAACCTACATATTCACTGCGTGACCCTGAGCAAGTCACTTAAATTCGTAGCGTCCCAGGTATTTTTCTTACATAAGACACTGAAGCAGTTTTCCATTTCCTTCTCCAGATCATTTTACAGATGAGGAAACTGAGGCAAACAGGGTTAAGTGATTTGTCCAGGGTCACATAGGTACTAAGTATTTGAGACCAGATTTGAACTCAGGTAGATGAGTCTTCTTGATTTCAGGGCTGGTGCTCTATCCACTGTGCCACCTATCTACCTAAATCTACCTTCCCTTATTCTTTTTTTTTTTTTAGTGAGGCAATTGGGGTTAAGTGACTTGCCCAGGGTCACACAGCTAGTAGGTGTTAAGTGAAGTGTTAAGTGTCTGAGGCCGGATTTGAACTCAGGTACTCCTGACTCCAGGGCTGGTGCTTTATCCACTGCGTGACCTAGCCGCCTCGACCTTCCCTTACTCTTTTTTTTTTTTTTTTGGTGAGGCAATTGGGGTTAAGTGACTTGCCCAGGGTCACACAGCTAGTAAGTGTCAAGTGTCTGAGGCCGGATTTGAACTCAGGAACTCCTGAATCCAGGGCCGGTGCTTTATCCATTGTGCCACCTAGCTGCCCCCATACCTTCCCTTACTCTTAAATTATGTCCTAGAGAAGTTCCGTTTTTACTTATTCTGAAAGAAAGCACTTGATCAAGTAATTCACACTAAGGTATTAGGAATTAAGTGTGATGTCCTCCCTATGCTGTGATGGACAGATGGCCTCAGTCAGGAGCACCTGGGTTTAAGTTTCACATCTGACACAGGCAACTTTCTGAGACCATAACTTGTAAAGAAGCTGCTCATTTACATTAAAATACTATTAATAGAACAGAAACAGCTGGTGACACAGTGGATAAAGCACTGAGAGTGTTGTCAGAAAGATCTGAGTTCAAATTTGACATCACTTACCAGCTGTGTGATCTTGGGCAAGTCGATTAATTTCTGCCTCAGTTTCTTAATCTAGAAAATGGGGATAATAATTGCATTTACCTTCCAGGCTTGTTGTAAGGATCAAATGAAACACTATTAACATAGTATCTAGCACATAGTGGGTATCTAGGTGGCACAACAGATAGAATGCCAGACCTGGAGTCAGGAAAACTCATTTCCTCAGTTCGAGTCTAGCCTTAGAATCCTTGTTATCTGTGTGACCCTGGGCAAGTCAGTTTGCCTCAGTTCCTCATCTGTAAAAGAATAAGCTGGACAAGAAAATGGTAAACCATTCCAGTATCTTTTCCCAAAAAACCCCAAATGGATCACAAAGAGTTGGACATGACTGAAGAAAACTAAACAACAACAAGCATATAGTAAGTGCTTAATAAATGTTTCATTTCTTTTTTCCCTTCCTTTCTTCCTTCCTCCCAATGTTACATTCCTTAAACAGATGAAATCACAGGTTTCCCCCAAAAACACCTTTCAAGGAACATTTTAAAAAGAAACCCCCAGATAGAAGGTTTTATCCAAATGCATGTCTCTATAATGGGAGTATTTCAAGAATGCTTGGGGAAAATATTTAGGGGGCACAAGGGCCTTCCCAGGGCCCCTCAAATCACACCTTACATGCATAACCTATTCAAGCCTTTGTTTCTATTTGGTCCAGTAGTGGAAAGGATGAGTATGTATGCAGCTAGTCTGTACTTGTCAAGGCTAAAGACTGAAGGAACCTATATCCATCAAACAAGGAAGATCAATTAGGAAATTAATGATTTAGAGTCCCACTGGCAACTCTAATCATTTGCCTGAACTAAAGTGTCTGGTCTGTATTAGAATCGTTAGTGAATGCTTGCCAGTGAGTGATAATAATTTCCACAAGAGAATGGCAATTTCACTCTGTAGACTTAGGCTCAAGTAATCGTTTCACATGAAGAGCTGTGACCCTTTGCCTCACTTAAGCTAACAAATACTTATCCTTCACAATAGGACTCTAATTTCCTAATGGTTCTTCCTGGCTGTCACTCCTGTTTAGGCTGTAAGATGTAACAAGGACAGGATGGGGAATGCAGCTAAAGGACAGTTGATGTGTCCTTTTGGAAGGACATTGATAAGTGGGAGAGCATCCAAAGGAGAGCAATCAAGATGGTGAAGGACCTTGAGTCCATGCCATATGAATATTGGTTGAAGGAGCTGAGAATTCCTGCCTAAAGAAGACTAGGGGGAGGAGCATGATAGCTGACTTCAAGTATTTGAAGGGCTGTCATTTGAAGAAGGGATTAGGTGTCTTCTTTTTGGCCCCAGAGGACAGAATCAAAAATATTTAAAACAAAATAAAAAATGATTAGAAGGATAAAATGAGATAACAATATATAAAATGCTTCACAAAAGTACTATATAAATGTCAGCTATCATTTTCAGCATCTTCATCATCATGATGCTGCAAAGAGACAAATTTAGGCTCAAAGTCAGAAAATAACTTCCTAACAATTGGAGCTGTCTAAGGTACTTGGGCTACCTTGAAAGGTGATGGATTTTCCCATCACTGGAGATCTTCAGGCAAAGACTGAAGGACCACCTAAATTTGCCTACTAAGTAGTCTTTTCATCAATAAGAATGGGGTGGGGGCAGCTAGATGGTGCAGTGGATAGAACACCGGCCCTGGAGTCAGGAGTACCTGAGTTCAAATCCAGCCTCAGACACTTAACACTTACTAGCTGTGTGACCCTGGGCAAGTCACTTAACCCCAATTGCCTCACTAAAAAAAAAAAAAAGAATAAGAATGGGGTGGTGTTGCAATATAGAAACTTTCTAATTCATATAATGGTGGGATTTCCTTTTGGGTATGGATTAGACTAGATGGGTAGCTAGGTGGCACAATGGATAGAGTGCTGGACCTGCAGTCAGGAAGACTCATCTTCATGACTTTAAATCTGGCCTCAGACACTATTTGTGTGACTCTGGGCAAATCATTTATGTCTCTTTCTCTCAGTTTCCTCATGTGTAAAATGAGCTGGAGAAGGAAATGACAAACTGCTCCCAGTATCTTTGACAAGAAAACCCCAAATGGGGGCACAAGAAGTCAGATATGACAGAAATGATTGAACAAGAAGAAACTAGATGGCCTCTGAGATCTCTTACAACCCTGAAATTCTGAGTCTTAAAAAGCTCCAGGGGGTTAAGTGTGGCCCAAGCAATTATGATTCAACAGTGGGACTCCATAGTCAATAGAACTACTACTAGTAATAATAATTCAAAGACTGTGCCAACAGACTGAAATCTTGAACAGGTGCTGCCAATCTGGAAATGCCTAGTGATGGACAGAATATCTGCTGTCTGAACACAAGGCTGGCTAAGTTCAGAGTGTCTCAGACATCAGCCACAGGGTGATGGATTTTTTGGTGGTGACAATTCTTTTTTTAAATTAAATTAAATTATTTTTAAAGTAATAAACATTTTTATTTGGGGTTCCAATTTTTATCCCTCCCTCCCCTCTTTCCTTCCTAAGGCAGTAAGCAATCAGATATAGGTTATACAGTACAATTATGTAAAACATTACCATATTAGTCATTTTGTATATGAAAACGAATAAAAGAAAAAATAAAGAAAGTGAAAAATAGCATGTTTCAGTCTGTGTTCAATCAATATCAGTTTTTCCTTGGAGGTGGATAGTATATTTCATCAATAGTCCTTTGGGATTATTGTGGATCATTGTATTCTTGAGAATAGTTAAGTCTTTCACAGTTCTTCATCAAACAATATGATGTATCTGTGCACAATGCTCTCTTGTTTCTGCTCATTTCACTATACATCAGTCCATACAAGTCTTTCTAGGCCTTTCTTAAATCATCCTGCTTGTCTTTCTTGTAGCACAATAATATTCCATCACCTTCATATACCACAGCTAGTTTAGCCATTCCCCAATTGATGGGCATTCCTTTGATTTCCAATTCTTAGCTATCACAAAAAGAGCTGCTATAAATATTTTTATACAAATAGGTATTTTTCTCTTTTGGGAGATGCCTTTGGGATATAAACCTAGCAGTGGTATTGCTGGATAAAAGGGTATGCACAGTTCAATAGTCCTTTGGGCCTAGTTCCAAATTGCTCTCCAGAATTGATGGACCTTTTCACAACTCCACCAACAGTGGATTAGCAGGTAGTGACAATTCTTAAAGACCATTTACTAAGTTATGACCTGTGTCTGTGGAGGGAGTAGACACAAGGAAAAGTTTATACATCCTTGTAGTAATTACAACTCACATTTCTGGATCACATTAAGGTTTGTAAGTTCAATGTTGGGATTTATGAACAAAAATGTAGTGTCTAGGATGAAGGAGGTGATGTTTCACTGTGGTTTGTACTAATTGGAGCAGATCTGAGGTATTTTGTCCACTTTCAGGTGGGATGTTGACAAATCAGGGTAAATCAAGTTGCCAAGCATTTATTAAGAGTTTACTATGTCCAGCTGTGTGACCCTGGGCAAGTCACTAAACCCCTGTTGCCCCACAAAAAAAAGAGTTTACTATGTACTAAGCACTGAGAATACATATACAAGCAAAAAGTGAGATAATCCCTGCCTTCAAGGAGTTTACACATTCTAATAAGGAAGAAAACACATAAAATGGGGCTGAAAAGGTTGGAAGGGGAGGAGGAGGTACTCACACAAGGGTGTCAGGGAGAAAGTCTTGAGAGTAAGGAATGGAGCCCAAAGAGGAATGAAGACATGGATAACCTGGACATTTCCTTTAAAATGGAGGTTCTGGTAGGAACCAACCAATCAGAGTAAGGGACTACAAGGTGGAGTGAACTTTCAAGGTAAGAAGACTGCTGTGGCATGGTGGAGGAGAAAATTCAGAGTGTCAGGAGTGGATCCCATAGAGAAATGACAGGTTGGACCAATCCCAAAAGTCAATCAGGATGGTGAGGGGTACTATCAAGTCACAGTAGTACTAAAGTAACTGGAAGTGTCCAAAAGTGAAATGGTAAATTATGAGTTCTTCATCATCGCAAGGCAGGGTTCAAGTAGGGGCTGAATGACCCCTTGTTGGAGATGTGGCAAAGGGGATTCACGCTTCAGATAAAGGTTAGAATAGATGAGCTCTTAGGTTTCTTCTAACACTGAGATCCAATTCTATGACGTACTTAATTGTTCTTTACTTGTCTGCTTAGTTGTTAGGTCTATATGGCTTGTAAGTGACTTGTAACTTTGGTGAGAGAGAAAAAGAAACAATTTTCATCTTTTAGACAATGACATACCATACTAAGGCACTCCCAAGTTTCTTTAAAACACATAAACAGGGGCAGCTAGGTGGTGCAGTGGATAGAGCACCAGCCCTGGAGTCAGGAGGACCTGAGTTCAAATCTGGCCTCAGACACTTAACACTTACTAGCTGTGTGACCCTGGGCAAGTCACTTAACCCCAATTGCCTCACAAAAAAACAAACGAAAACCCCCATATAAACCCACAGAGGAAAAATCTTTTAAAAGGACTCTTTCCCCATTTTCCTGTGTCAGAGAATAGAGACCTTAACCCAAATTTTTATTACAAATATCTTTGCCCTGACCAGAAATTGTTGAAGTTCTTTCAGTCACCTCTTGGATATCTTAAACTAGATGTCCATTCAGTCCAACTGGATAAGCATTTCAAGCTAAATAAGTCCAAAACAAAACTCATTATCTCCCCCAACTCTCCCTTCATTATAAATATCAAAGGGACCACTATTCCAGTCACCCAGGTCCACAGCATCAATTCCTTACTCTCTCTCACCCCACAATCCAATCCTTTAACCAAATATTGTCCTTTCTATGTCCATAACATCTTTCCTATGTGTCTCCTACTGTCTACTCATATAGCCATCATCCTAGTTCAGGTCCTCATCATCCCTTGCCTGTTGCAAAAGTGTCCTAATTGGTCTCCCCTGTTTCAAGTCCCTTCCCATTCCAAACCAACCCCTGACTGCCAAACTGAGCTTTCCAAAGTATAGGTTTACCCATGTGACCCAATCATCATACTCAATAAACTCAATGACTCCCTTATACCTCAAGGATAAAATATTAAATCCTCTACTTGGCTTTTTTTTTTCAGTAAGGCAATTGGGGTTAAGTGACTTGCCCAGGGTCACACAGCTAGTGTTAAGTGTCTGAGGCCGGATTTGAACTCAAGTACTCCTGACTCCAGGGCCGGTGCTCTATCCACTGCGCCACCTAACTGCCCCTCTACTTGGCTTTTAAAGTTCTTCATAACCTGCCCCCTTTTGACCTTTCCAGTATACTCACATGTTATATGTGTTCACATGCTCTATGATTGGCCACACTGGTCTATTTTCTGTTCCTCACACATCATTCCATTTCCCATTCCATGACTTTGTCTCCCATGCATGGATTCTTTTTCCTCCTCACCTCTGCCTTTAGGTTTTCCTGGATTGCTTCAAGACTCAGCCTAAATCCTTCCTCATGCAAGAGATCTTTCTTGCTGCTCTCTATCCCCATGGTTGTTGCATTCCCTCTGAGACCGCTTTACATTTAATCTGTACATATCTTGTATGAACCTATTACATGCCATCTCCTCTCTTAGAATACAAGCTTCATGAGGGAAGGAACCATATTTTTGCCTTCCTGTATATTTCCAATGCTTACCTCATACTGAGCACTTATGAAATGCTTGTTGACTGACTTACTAACTTATTCTCTATGTATTGGACCACAGCTGCATAGTTAAGAAGGGGACACAGCCACATACAACTGCTATGAAGAGAAATTATTATCATCTAGTTTCTTATAGGAGACCAATGCTTAGTCACCAATATCTTTTACCCTACCCCTGGCCCCCAACTCCCTGGTGTTTTTCTTGGCCTTACTCTGTACCCCACCCCTTCTCTTTTATTCTCAGGCTCAATTAATCATTTCTTTGCAGTGTGGTCTAATGGCAATGCAGCTTGGAGGCAACAGAGGCCCGAGCTGGAATGCCAGCTTTGACATTTACTTGATGCATGACCCTGGACAAATCATTTTATCTCTCTTAACTTTTTAAAATGGGGATGAAAATACAGGCACCAGTTACCCCACAGGACATAAGTGCTGTATACTTGTGACCTCTCATTAGCCCTCTAGACTGGTCAACTTTGGGATAGCTTAGCTTTGATTTCATCATGGTTTTCAATTCAAAATTTATTAAGTACCTACTATGTGCAAGGCTCTGTGCTAGGAATATGAGGGATAAGAAATGGAAAGAATGCTCAATTTGGAATCAGAGAACTGATGTTGGAATTTTGTTACTTATCACCATTGTGACCTTGGGCAAGACACTTGGACCTCAGTTTCCACATCAGTAAAATGAAGATTTTAGACTAGAAGATTTCCATGGTCTCTACTAGCTTTAAATCAGAAGCAGCTAGGTGACCTCCAAGGTCACTTCTAGGTCTAAATTAGGGGTAGTTAGGTAGGGCAGTGAAGAAAGTGGTAACTTGAAGTCAGGGAAACCTGAATTTGAATTCTGCCCCATATACTTGCTTAGCTATGTGACCCTGGGAAAATCACTTCACCACCTCCTTCCAGTCTCAGTTTCCTTATCTGTAAGAGGGGATACTAATAGGGTATTGTGAAGGAGATAACACCTGTAAAGCCTTTTATTATTATTATTTTTTTTGCTGTGCAATGGGGGTTAAGTGACTTGTCCAGGGTCACACAGCTAGTAAGTGTCAAGTGTCTGAGGCTGGATTTGAATTCAGGTCCTCCTGAATCCAGGGCCAGTGCTTTATCTACTGCACCACCTGGCTGCCCTCCTGTAAAGCCTTTTGCAAAGCTTTAAGCCCTGTAATAAATGCTAGCTATCATTATGATCATCATTATCACTATTACGATTATTATTATCTTTGATCTATCTCTACATCTTTGATGCAATGAAATAGCCAATGCCTTCAAGGAAGCATGTTATACTGTTCAGTTCCCTCCCTTCCAGAGGGAAATTAAGGAATGGGAATCAGCTCTTCCAGATGTGCCTTTTTTAGATGATGCCCACACCACTGCCATAGGAAAACAGGCAGTAAGTAACAATAAAGACAAAAGCAGCAAGTTCCAGGGACACCTCTCCTAGAATTATAAACTGGTGATTGTTCCCTCCCTGACTGCAGCATTCCCTTTCCCCTGCCTCTTGAATCTGCTTTCATAAAACTCTAAAATATTAGGGATGGAAAGAAGGTTACAGTTCATTTACCTCAACTGTCTCACCTCCTCAAGAAAATTCACTGAGTTAGTTGCAGGTCAAACACTAGAATTCATCCTCCTGACTTCCCATCCAGTGTTACTTCTACTCTCTCTTCTCTACTCTCTCTTTTCTCTCTCCCTCTTCTCTCTGTCTCTCTCTGTCCCTCCCCTTTTCGCTGTCTCTGTATCTCTCTCTCTCTGCCTGCCTGACTAACTGTCTCTCTGTCTCTGTCTCTGTCTCTGTCTCTCACACACACACACACACACACACACACACACACACACACTAGCAGGCCCACCATAGGACAATGAGACAATGACAAATGTTGGTCATTTTGGGGTTGATTAAAGCAGGAGGCTTCTCTAGTGCCTCTGGTTCATAATAATGAACCTCCCTCAGGCCACCAGAGAGAGAGAGAGAGAGAGAGAGAGAGAGAGAGAGAGGCAGAGAGGGGCTGTGTGCTCTCCAGAGTTTCTTCCATGCTCTTAGCATTCAGATATAATAACAATAGTTCCCATTTCTATAATTTTTAAAAGGTTTTCAAAACACTTTGCTCAGAACACTGAGAAAACAGTGAAAGCACGGTGAGTCAGTCAATTAACCTTTATTAAGTGCCTTCTATGTGCCAGGTAGTCTGCTAAGCATTGGAAATACAAATATGAGAAAGAAAAGAAAGGTCCTGCCATCAAGGACCTTACACTCTAATGGAGGAGGCAACACGCTAAAAAAAAGCTGAAAGGGGTGAGGGGAAGGGAAATGATGATGGAGTCCAGTCTAAGGCATGCAGCTCATGTGAAATGAAGAGATGACTATAAATGGAGCTTTGGGGAGGAGCCCTTAGTTTCACCCTCCAGCCTTCCCATGGGAGGGGTGGCAGAGGGTATTGAGGATACTGAGGAGCTGTGAGGACCAAGGCTGATGAATCTTGCAGGATGATGAGTTTCCTGATGATGAGACTTCCTAGAGATGTGATGGAGTCCAGTACAAAGGAGTGTACCTGGTAGAAAAGGAATGAATAGGACCATGGGATCACAGATCTAGAACCAATGGGGACTCAGGAGCCATTAGTCAAGTCTCTTCATTTTATGGGTGAGGAAACTAAAACCCAGGGAATTTAATTAACTTGCCTAAAGTCACTCAAGTAGAAAAATGTCAGAAGTAAGAGTCGAACTCAGGACTGCTACCTCCAGAGCTAGGGTTCTTTCCACTGTACCATGATGACTACTCCCATTATACAGAGCTTCAGAGAGGTGAAATTACTTTTCCAGTATCACAAAGATAGTAGGTGGCAATGTCTGGGCTCAAGCTTGGATATTATAACTCCAAGTCCAATGTGCTTTCCACTAAAAGACACATCCCCTCTATTCCTCTCTTGGTTTTTTTCCTTACCCTGTGGTGGCTTGAGGCAGGATCATTATGAACCAGAGGCAACAGAGAAGCCTCTGACTTAGCCAACCCCGAAATGACCAGCATTTGTCATTGTTTCATGGTGGCCCTCGTATGTTTGTGGGTGTGTGTGTGAAACACAAATACACAGATTCATGGACAGAAAGAGAGACAGAGAGAAAGAGAGAGGGGTACTAAGAGGCAGAGAGAGAAAGAGGGGGAGAGAGAAAAAGAGAATGGAGAGAGAGACAGAGAGAGAGCAAGAGCGAGGAGAGCAAGAGAGAGACAGAGGGAGACAGAGAGACAGAGACAGAGAGAAAGAAACCTCAGAGTTGGTAGGGACCTCAGAAGAATTTAGTTCAACCCAGTCTTCTACCTATCTAGGGCCACAGTTCTAGAAAAGTTCAGCTGCCCTTATAGTCCAGATTTCAAAATCTTTGCTTTTTGGTTTTAAATTGCCCCAGATGAGCTCAGCTATCTTGGTTATGTATTGTCTTTCCTTGTGTTTCTTCCTCTCCCCTCAACCCAGCTCCTGAGTTATTTGCATCCCCAGCATTTATTTCTCTCCCATAATCAGGCTGCTTGTGCTCCTGTGATTGAGGCCAGAGAAGCTGGGTAAGAATAGAAATAACAATTGTTAGCACTTGGATCCCTCACTCACAGATCACTTACCAACCCAGGAAGTCATTGTTTTCGAATCTAAAATTTCCTAAGTATCTGAAGGAACAGTCCTTTACCCTTTAATGAGCATTTAGAAAGCTCTTTTCTTTGTCCTAGCTCCACTTAAGTAGGACTCTAGCAGCACTAACTCTCCTTAAAAATGTCTCCCAGTCTTAGATCCCTACACCTGCTCCCTCCAAATTATGTTTTCATCAATACAAAGAGTTAAAGTAAAGAATCTAGTTAAAGATTCTTTATAGCTCTTCTAGAGTGAGAAGTTCCTCCTAGGATCCCAAGATGAAAGATTTAAAGTTTTGTGGTAGCTTAAAAGCCATTTAGCCCAACTCCCTCACTTTATAGATGAGGCAATTGAGGCACAGAGATGTTAAGTGACTTGCCCAGGGTCACAAAGCTAATAGATGTGCCCAACAACAACTATAATAATAACCATTTATATAGTGCCCACCATGTTCCAGACCATATGCTAGGCATTTTACAATTATTATCACATTGGATTTCACAACCACCTTGGGAGGTAGATGCTATTATTATCCCCATTTTACAGATTAGGACACTGAGGCTGAAAGAGATTAAGGGTTTTGTTTTATGTGGGGCAATGAGGGTTAAGTGACTTGCCCAGGGTCACACAGCTAGTAAGTGTCAAGAGTCTGAGGCTGGATTTGAACTCAGGTCTTCCTGAATCCAGGGCCAATGCTTTATCCACTGTGCTACCTAACTGCCCCTGATTAAGGGTTTGTTTTTGTTGTTGTTGTTTATTTTGTTGTTGTTGGGGTATTTTTTGGTTTGGGGTTTTTTTTGCCCAAAATCATATAGCTAGTAAGTGTCTGAGGCAGGATTTAACCCATGTCTTACTGAATCCAAGTTCAGTACTCATTCCACTATATCATGTGGCCTTGAGGGTGCAATGAAGTCCTAAAAAGATGTTTCCATTTCTCTAGGTACTATTGCCAGCAGCCCCCTCGGTGGTTACCAACAGTAATTCCCAACCAGAGTAGAGTTATAGAATCTCTGAGCCAGACTTTAGAGCTCATTAATTCAACAATATGATTGGGGAAAACTTAGACCTAGAAAGAAGTGACCCACAATGATTATACTGATCCTTAGGGATCTGGCTGGAATACCATTTCCCTGATTCCCTTCCCCAACAAGAAGGTATCTTTCCTTCCTCTCTGGTCCCATGGCACTTTGGAACTAGCTCTCTTATGGCACTGACTACATCCTGCCTTGGTTGTTGCCATTCATGGACACAAGACCACACTGGGTTCAAAGTTCAAGTCACCTGAAACATACTAAATGTGTGGTCCTGAGCACCTCTTCTAATCACTCAGTGCTCCAGGCAACTTACTTTTTTTTTTTTTGGAGGGGCAATGGGGGTTAAGTGACTTGCCCAGGGTCACACAGCTAGTAAGTGTCAAGTGTCTGAGGTCAAATTTGAACTCAGGTCCTTCTGAATCCAGGGCCAGTGCTCTATCCACTGCGCCACCTAGCTGCAGGCAACTTACATTTAAAAAAAATTTTTTTCAATGATTTACATTTCCAAATGTATCCCTCCTTTTCCCCTCCTCAGAGAATCATTTCATAAAACAAAGAATAAAAAAGCAGGGGTGTTGGGGGCAGCTAGGTGGCGCAGTGGATAGACCACTGGCCCTGGAGTCAGGAGTACCTGAGTTAAAATCCGGCCTCGGACACTTAACACTTACTAGCTGTGTGACCCTGGGCAAGTCACTTAAACCCAATTGCCTCACTAAAAAAAAAAAAAAAAAGCAGGGGGGAGCGGGGAGACAGGTCAACAAAACTAATCCACACATTGGAAAAAAGTCTGACATTATATTTAGTATTCCACACTCATATCCTCCCACCTCTGCAAAGAAGGAGAGGGAAGTTCCTTTCCATATTTCTTTTTGGGGTCAATCTTGGTCATTATAGTTTCATAATATTAAGCTTCAATTGTTTTGATTTTGTCTTTTCCATTTATATTATTGTAGACATTGTGTACGTTGTTTTCCTGGTTCTCCATTTCTCCAGGTAACTTCTAATACCATAAATTCCAGGGTACTTCCTGATCTGTGTTGGAAAGCTCCCTTTACCAATGAAATTACAGATGTGTAGCACAACCCTCCCCCATTCATTTCTCCTACTAGAATACAGGGGCTATTGTGGGGGCACAAATGAAAAAAGGGATGTGAAACAAGTTTGTGCGTGTCAAGTATTGCAGGGTAAATATATCAAAATGAAACTCGATATAGATGAATGTAAAATCTTACCCTTTGGTATAAAAAGTCATCTCTACAAATAGAAATGGGGGAGGCATGGAAAGAGAACAGTTGTTCTGAAAAAAGATCAGGGAGACTTGAGAACACTGATCAACACAATGACTAGCTGCAATTCAAGAAAACTCATGATAAAACATGCTACCCACCTCAGATAGAGAGGCAATGGACTTAGACTGCAGAATGAGGTATGTGGTCTACACACATAAAATGTATATATTAAATATATATATGTATATATAATATATATGTATGTATGTTTGTATGGAGGAGACATGACCAATGCAGGAATTTTTTTTGCTTGATTATACTTGTTTGTAATGGATTTTGTCTTGCTTTCTCAATGGGCATGGGGAGAATGGGAAGGTGGAAGTGAGCATTCAAACTGAAAACATTTTTTTTTTTTGCAGGGCAATGGGGGTTAAGTGACTTGCCAGAGTCACACAGCTAGTAAGTGTCAAGTGTCTGAGGCTGGATTTGAACTCAGGTACTCCTGAATCCAGGGCTAGTGCTTTATCCACTGTGCCACCTAGCTGCCCCAGAAAACAAATTTTTAAAAAAACAAGAAAAAGGGAAAAGAGACCACAGGTTTTTAGTGGACTCCCAAAGACAAAACCAAAACCTCCCCAACCAAATGTGACATTGGATTGCATTAAGAGAACCTAGCTTTCAGGAATTAAGGAGATGACAATTCCACTATACTCTGCTGTCATCAGAAAACATGTAGATTATTGTGTTCAGTTCTAGACACAAATTTAAGAAGGGCACTGATAAGCCAGAGAGGGTCCAGAGGAGAGCAATCAGCATAGTGAAGGTCTTTGAGATGAGATCACATAAGGACAGGTAGGAAACTGGGGATGTTTACTCTGGAGATGAAAAGACTAGGAGGGACTGTGTTCAGCTATTTGAAGAGTAGTCATTCGAGAAAAGGGTCTTATTTGTTCTATTTGTTTTCAGAAGCTAGGACCAGGAGTGATGGGTGGAAGGTGCAAAAGGGCTAATTGAAGTTTGATGTCAGGAAAACATTTTTTTTTTGCGGGGCAATGGGGGTTAAGTGACTTGCCCAGGGTCACACAGCTAGTAAGTGTCAAGTGTCTGAGGCCGGATTTGAACTCAGGTACTCCTAAATCCAGGGCCAGTGCTTTATCCACTGAGCTACATAGCTGCCCCAGGAAAACCTTAACAATGAGAGCTGTCTACAAGTGGGATGGGTTGCATGGAGAGGTGATGAATTCCCCTTCTTTGGAGATCTTCAATAAGAGACTGGATGACCACTTGTTGAGTGTGTAATAGTGAAATTCCCACCATATATGAGTTGGACAAGATGTCCACTGAGGTCCCTTCCAACTCTCAAATTCTCTGATTCTGTGAATGTAAGGACTCATTATTGGCATCATCACCATCTGTGTTATCTATAGGATTTATGTCATATTCTTAGGGCAACATGGTATAATTGACAGAGTGCTAGACTCAGAATCAGGAACACTTGAGTTCATATCTTGCCTCTGACACTTTGTGACCATAGGCAGGTCCCTTAACTCTTAAGAGACTCAAACAACTCTCTAATACTATAAGTTATAGACAGGTCACAATCTGTCAGTAGAGGGTTTCTAGCAAATCATGGGTCCTTGATATATTATGTTCATATTTGCATTTTTTGGTTCTTTGTGAATAATAGGTGCTCAGTAATTGTAATTAATGAATGGATGTCCATAGTTCTTCACTCAGGGCACATCCTCAGGAAAATGAGCCTTTTATTTACTACCCGGCTTCCTTAAGATGCTAGACCCTTATTCCTTTTGATTATCTTGAAACTAACCAATCACATAAGAGTTAAGCAAAGGTAGAAAGGCTTTTGTCACTACCAGAAAGGAAAGCATTTTGTAACTTTTCTGGATCTGTCATTCTAATACCTTACAACTCTTGCTTCTCATTCCGTACTGTATGAAATATTGCCTTTCTTTTCATTTGTTCACACAACAAATATTTATTAAGCACAAATTATGCAAATCACTATGATGAGCATTGGGAATACAAAGATTTGTTTGTTTGTTTGTTTTTTTGTTGGGACAATGCGGGTTAAGTGAGTTGCCCAGGGTCACACAGCTAGTAAGTGTCAAGTGTCCGAGGCTGAATTTGAACTCTAGTCCACCTGAATCCAGGGCCAGCACTCTATCCACTGTGCCACCTAGTTGCCCCACAAAGATGTTTTAAATGACACAATCCCTGCCTTCAAGGAATATATCTAACAAATTCAGCCTGCTACAAGTTGATTTCTGGGTTATTAAACACTTTGTCATTTAATCTTTCTGGGCCTCAGTTTTCTTACATGCAAAATGATGGGGTTAGACTATTAGACCTCCAAGTTTATTTCTAGTGCTAAATGTGTGCTCCTGTGAGTAATGGCTAACTCTGTGTGAGATTTTTTAGCCTTCTCGGCTAAAGAATCCTAGACTTGATTCTTTAAACTTTTCCTACTTGCTTCCTTTATGGGAATTGTACTGAAATTCACTCACACACACACACACACACACACACACACACACACACACACACACACACACTTAGCTTCCTCATTTCCAAATCAAAACCTCTGCTAACCTTTGACCCCCTTTTGACTTTCTTGTAGCTATCTAGGTAACAGTACTTACTGAAGACTCAGGGCTTCCCTATGACTTTGGGCTCAGGTACACTGCTCTCCTCTGCTCATCTTCCTCATCATAGTAAGTCATCCTGAAAGCACATAGCCTAAGGTCAGTTTTCTTAATTGCAACAGAATCAACATTAATTCAGTGTCCCAGGCTATTGCAGCTTTTGGGGCTTAGAGATTTCCACAGAAGAGGAAGAACACTTGGTAGATGCTAAAAGCAATAGGTTTTTATTTGGCACATTTTAACTCACACAAGAGAAGGCTTATGGTTTAACTTCAGATACCCAAGGGCACACAGATTGGGACAGAGGAAGAGAGGACAAGGATAGACTTGGATAACATCATCTAAAAGTTTACTCCCTTTCTGGAAGGGGCAAGCAATTCAGCCAGGTGTAGAGTTGGTGCCTGCAGTGGGATGATGAGGCCACAGAAGAAGAAGGAAGGGGATGGATATATGACCAAGAAAGAGACGATCCTTTCAAATCAGCATTCAGATTCAACCAAGCTCTCAAGAGTTTTCTAAATTTATTATGGGAACATCTGGAGTTCCACACAACATATTATCTCTATCATGCAAAAGAATGTCAGGGGAGGGTCAGGGTCTCTGGAAGGCATATCCAATCAATTGTTTACTTCTGATGGATGTAATAATAGCTAATAATAATAGCAGCTAGTGTTTATGTAATGCTTGGATGGTTACAAAATGCTTTATAAATATTCTCATTTTATTCTCACAAAAACCCTGGGAAACAGGTGCTATTACCATTATACTCACTTTACAAAGGAAGAAACTGAGGCACAGAGAGGTTAAGGGATTTGCCCTAGGTTACACAGCTAGTAAGACTGAGGCATGATTTCAACTCAGGACTTCTTGATTCCAAGTCCAGCGATCTATTTACTATACCACCTTGCTGTCTCTAACCAAGTAAGGGTCACTTGGTGAGGCTGAATTTCATATTTGGAACAAAGGCTTCAAATATGAAATTAAATACAGGGTGATATGACACACCAACAGCAGAGAATCATGGCATGGCAGAAGTAGAAAGGACTTTGCAAGTCATCTAACACAACTCTTAACAAAAACATAAATCCCATGTATAACATCTCAGGCAAGTGGCCAGCTAGAGCTGGTTGGTACCCAGATCTTATTATCTGTCCCTTCTCCATTTCATCTCCCATTGCTTCTCTATCAAGAAATACCTTTGCAATCCCCCAGGAAGGCAGCCCATTTTAGGGAGCAAAAAAAATTGTAGAACAGGTGGAAGGTAAAATAAAACCTTTTTACAGCTGTAATCCTCTTCCCAAATCAAGTGCATCTACTGGGTTGGAGAGAATGGTATCAGAGAGCCAGCAGTTGTGGGGAAGAAAAACCCAGAGGACAGGAATATAGTCTCCAGCTCCTCTCAGCTCCAGAGCCTAGGATCCCTCTGACATCTCCAACTTTGTTCTCCTGCCAATTATCCAGGAACATCAGGGACTGTCAGTGTAATTATAGAAAATTGCTATAGTGTTTAGGGAATGGTAATTGTGCCACCCGCTGCCCAGGGCCCTGGGCTGGGCAGCAGGTACTTGCCAATTTTAGCTCCTCTTCTCTCCACAAGTTTAGGCATGCTGAGGGAACTCCTTTTCCTATCTCTTCTCCTTCCTTTCCAAATACCAACTTATTTTCTGTCTCCTTTATTTTGATTGACAGATTCTTTATCTTGGTCTTATTGCTTATGAAAAGCTGTTATCCTTTTTCCCCTTCTAGGTCCCTACAGATCCCCTGAACAAAAGTTCAAGAGGTCTAGCCTAGGGGGTAGGAAGATCTGGATTCTATTTAGGTGACTGGCATGTTGCCTAAAGTAGCCCTAAGATCATTTAAGTACTAATATACAGTTTGTAGGTATTGTAAGGATAAATGTAGATTGTTTTTTGCTACCAGGAAGATTATGGGAGACCTAGTGACTTTACTTCTTCTCTAGACCAGCCCAGCCCCAAGGTAAATGGGTTAGGGCATGGAACTAACAAGAACATCTTCATGAAAGACTTCAGTCTCTTCTCTTCTCCTTCCCCCACATTCTGTTGTGTGGGAACTAGATCTCCTTCATACCCAATCAAGACAGGAAAGATAAGTGAGGTATTGAAGGAGGAGGGGATGTGTATAAAGGGATTTCTTCTCCAGGGAATAGATGGGGAGATAAACACCAAAATCAACATACATACACACCCACACCCACAGAGGTATATTTAGTAAAGTTTTTTTCTCACGGCTTGAAAGATCAAAATTGCTTACAAAAAAAAAAAAAAGGAAACAGCCATTGTGGTTTCTTTTGACAGTAGCACAATTTCCTAGCTGTCACAATACTTTAAAATAAAATACATGAAGACTTTCCACCATGCGTTATCCTTTACCCTAAAACTGGGGAAATAAGTTGGCACAGTCAGCAGGTAAAACACCAAGCAGACCGCTGGCCATGGTGCTGAGAGGTCAGGCCTCAGGTTCTAAGACACCTCTACAAAGAAAAGCAATCCTCTCCCCAACACACACCTACACACACACACACATACACACATACCCTGTGGTCGATATTATTACTGAGGTCTCCAGAGGCTTGCTGAACTAAGGCCAGTAAGGAAAGGGATTGTCTATTGTAAAGTTTAGGGGTAAGTTGTGCACTTGGTTGAATTACGCTGACTTGAGGCAATGGGAACACTAATTAGTTTTGTATTTCCTTGCCATCCTCTTTTCATTTGGATAAAAGGAGAAATTAGATAACTAGAGATAGGGTAGGAATATGGGGGCAAAACTAAAAAATATCATATGTGGCTGAGGAGACTGGGATTGCACATGGAGGGAATGAGCTTGGGCCAGAGTGTCCAAATGGGCAAATTTCAAATCTGTAGGAGTGTAGGGGGAGGGGGAAGAACAAAGGACATCATTGTCCAGGAAGGGGATTAGGATTCTCTAGCATGTGCTCCCAACCTGAAGAGAAACATCTGGGCCTCAGTTTCCTCTTCTGCAAAATAAAGAGGTTTGACTAGGGCCCCTTACTACTCTGTGGTGGCTGAGCTATGTTTGGAAAACTTTAATTAAATATTAGACTAGAAATCTTAGGTACCGCCCAATCTGGGATTGGGTATTTTTCTTTCCATCAATTAATCTATCAACTACTATTTATTAAGTAATTGCTATGTACTAAGCATTGTGTTGGGCGTTGAGGACACAAAAACAAAAACAAAACAATCCCTGCCATTGTGGAGCTTACATCCTACTGGGTAAGAATCAACATGTATTATTTTTTAATTTTTTGTTTTTTGTTTTTTATTTTTTTTGCAGGGCAATGGGGGTTAAGTGACTTGCCCAGGGTCACACAGCTAGTAAGTGTCAAGTGTCTGAGGCCGGATTTGAACTCAGGTACTCCTGAATCCAGGGCCGGTGCTTTACCACTGCGCCATCTAGCTGCCCCTATTTGTTAATTTTTAATATTATCTTTCCTTAGGAAATAAATCTTAGAATCCTTGTAGGTAGTGTCTCTGGAAGATAAGGATAAAAAGGGAAAAAGAGAATGATTGCTAGGTTGGGCATCCAGTTACACAGTAGTGGTGAAAGAAAAGGAAAAGATATGTAGGATCTCCAAACCCAGAGGCCTAAATAGGGACCTAGAAGATTAAGAATCATTCTCTCTCAGCTGGGTTTTCTTGATCGATGAAACTGAGAATACAGTAAAGGAGAAATTCCTAGAGCTAAAGGAAAGGTCCCTTTGATTATTTGAAGAAGGAACTGGAATCTCTAAGAAGCAACAACTCATAGTCCAAGACCTGATCCTTTATATAGCCCAAACCTAGTCTATCCCAGCCAATGGATGGGCAGGTGCTGTATGTGAAAACCAACAAGGGGCCTCCACTCAGTGTTACACCATTTATTTACCATTCCTTTTTTTTTTTTTTTTTTTTTAGTGAGGCAATTGGGGTTAAGTGACCTGCCCAGGGTCACACAGCTAGTAAGTGTTAAGTGTCTGATGTTGGATTTGAACTCAGGTACTCCTGACTCCAGGGCTGGTGCTCTATCCACTGCACCACCTAGCTGCCCCTACCATTACTTTTTATAGCTTACAGCTCAGATTTCTATAGAACTTAAAATTTTTGAAGTACTTTTCTCAACCTTTTGAGGTACTATTGTTGTCTCCATTAATTCATTTAAAACAAAGACACACTCTCTCTCTCACAGGGCAATGGGGGTTAAGTGATTTGCCCAGGGTCACACAGCCAGTAAGTGTCAAGTGTCTGAGTCTGGATTTGAACTCAGGTCCTCCTGAATCCAGGGCTGGTGTTTTATCCACTGTGCCACCTAGCTGCCCCAAACCAAAGAAACTCTCAAAGAGAACCATGATGTCATCAATGTGAGCATGTCTTTCACTGGTATAGATCTCAGCCTAATATGATTTCTTAACTCATGATCACTCATGATTCTTCTCTTTTTTCTCTGTAAAACCTCATTAGAGGAGACTTCCTTCATTTTTCATGGATTCCAGAGTAGCACTCAGATCATTCAGGTGGTATCCCTCACTCTTGACAATGTGTCCTGTTGCCTCCCCATGTCAACTCCCATGCCCTGCATTTCACTTCTTACTATGGCAATTGTAATCAAATCAGTAGTGCCATTACTACTGGAAAGTGTATGTCACTAATTCACTGTTGGTGAAGTTGTGAACTGATTCAACCATTCTCCAGAGCAATTTGGAATTATGCCCAAAGGGCTATAAAATTGTACATACCTTTTGACTTAGCAATACCACTACTAGGTCTGTATCCCAAAGATATAAAAAAGGAAAAGGACACACACGCAAATATTTCTAGCAGCTCTTTTTGTGGTGGTAAAGAATTGGAAATTGAAGGGATGCCCATCAACTGGGGAATGGCTGAACAAGTTGTGGTATATGAGTGCGATGGAATACTATTATACTATAAAAAATGACAAGCAGGATGCTCTCAGAAAAACCTGGAAAATTACATGAATGGATGCAAAGTTAAGTGAGCAGAACCAGGATGACATTGTACACAGTAACAGCAATATTGTACGATGATCAACTGTTAATAACATAGCCATTCTCAGCAATACAATGAACTAAGACAATTCCTGAGGACATATTATTTTAAAATGCTATCCAACTCCAGAGAAAGAATTGCTGGAGTCTGAATGCAGATTGAAGCATACTTTTAAAAACTTTCTTTGTTTTTCTTGGGTTTTTTTGTCTGTGTTTTCTTTCACAACATGACTAATACAGAAATATGTTTTGCATGACTGCACATGTATTACCTATATTTAATTGCTTACCTTCTGGGTGAAGGGAAAGAAAGGGACAAAGAGAATTTGGAACTTACCATAAAAACCCTAAATATTGAGGGCAGCTAGGTAGTGCAGTGGATAAAGCACTGGTCTTGGATTCAGGAGGACCTGAGTTTAAATCTGGCCTCAGACACTTGACACTTAACTAGCTGTGTGACCCTGGGCAAATCACTTAATGCTCATTGCCCTGCCAAAAAAACCACCTAAATGTTAAAAATTGTTTTTACAAATAATTGGAGAAAAAGATATCTAAAAAACTGCATGTTAGTCAACTCCCATGTGGCTTCACTTATTATCCCTGTGACTTTTCCAACTAAAAGCACTCATCCCTGAACACCACTCTTATATGTAATATGTCTAGTTCCACCTATTAGAATGTTAGCTCCTGGAGAATAGGGACTATCTTTTGGTATTTACATTCACATCATTTAGCTCATAGTAAGGTTTTTCATTCATTTATAACTCAATCATCTCCTTTTAGAGTATAATTACATGTGTTTTTAAATTTATTTTGCAGATGAAGAAACTGAAGCTCAGGACTGGTTAAGTGACTTGGCTAGGGTCACACAGCTAAGAAGTATCAGATCCAAGATTTGAACCCAGGTCTTTGGACTCCAAGCCCAGTGTTCTTTCCATCCAACATCCTATCTATATCTTGTTTGTACATACTTGTTTTCATGTTGCCTGACCCATTGGACTGTGCACTCCTTGAGAGAAGAAATAGTCTTTTGGTTTTTCTTTGAAAACCCAGTGCTTAGTGTAGTACCTGGCCCAGAGTCAATGCTTAATAAATGCTTATTGATTGATTGACCATTGTACCATTATCCCTCCCTCCGCCCCCCCTCCCCCCATGAACATACTGAGACTTATTTCAGAGTTTACAACTTTGGATGCATTGATTGAGAACATGTCATTGTACAATTTATTCCTCTTGAGGAATTGGCAATACTGGTAATTGACTCCATCATATTTGGTGTTTTATGTTTTATATTTACTACCCTAAAGTCTTAGGCTGCTCCTGGCCCAGACTAGGTATGTCATAGCTTCATGTATTCCAGAGGACATACTAAGTCTGCTGTTGTAAGATGGAAAATTTCCTTCCTCATAAGGAGAATACCAAACATAGTAGCTCATGTACCCAAGATTTTGGAGAGTTGATTTTATTTGTTTTGTTTTGTTTTGTTTTGCAGGGCAATGGGGGTTAAGTGACTTGCCCAGGGTCACACAGCTGGTAAGTGTCAAGTGTCTGAGGCCAGATTTGAACTCAGGTACTCCTGAATCCAGGGCCGGTGCTTTATCTACTATACAACCTAGCTGCCCCCAAGAGTTGATTTTAAAGAATAAGAGAGAATAGAGATAGGATCCTATGGCTTAATATCTTTAACCTGTTCCTCATGCCTGGAATGCTCTCCTGTCTGTTTCATTTTCATTTGTTGAAACCCCTAGTTCGTGTCTCTTTCTATAAAAGGATTTTCCCGATTCCCTCAGTTTTGAGTGCTTGCCCCACCTCCCAAAATTACTTCATGTCAACTTGCCTATATTTTATATGCACTTATATATGCATATATTTTCTATCTGCAGAATGTTAGTTTCTTGAGAACAGAGACTTTATGTTTGTCTTTTCCCCCCAGCAACTAGAAGAGTGTCTTGAAAATTGAAAGTTGACATTGTTCAAAGAGAAATGGGATGGACTATCTCAAGAATAAAATTCTGACAAATCCAATGAAAGAAAAAGAACTATTCAAAGAAAATTATATGGATGCATAGGAAACTCATTGGTCAATCTGCATTTTAAAAGACATGTTCAGAAGATAGAAGCAAGGAAGGCAGCTGAGGATAGTTACCAGAGTGGTCTTTTCATTTAAGAATAGTGCCTGGAGCAAAAAAGCTCAAATTAATCTTAGAGTGGTGAATAGTTGTAAGATGGAGAGCAGCTGGATGCATAGTGGATAGAGCCCTGGGACTGGAATTAGGAAGACCAGAGTTCAAACCCCAATTCAGATACTTACTGGTTCTGTGATTATTTGTCTGAGTTTCACAACTGTAAAACGGGGGCAATAATAGCACCTACCTCCCAGAACTATTGTGAGGATCAAATATGATAATATATGTAAAAAGCACTTAACCTAGAGTAAGCTCTACACAAATACTGGCAATTAAATTGTTTCTTAAGCTATATTGTTTTAAGAGGAAGGTTAGTGCTTGACGTAAATGGGAATGATAATAACAGACAGTGGAAAGAAGGCAGAACTACTCAATTTTTTTTTTGCTTCTGAAAACAATTTTTGGGCTAGAATTGATAGAAATAAATGGTTAGTAGACCCAAGATAACTGAGGAAGTGGTAAATGAACCCTTAAATGTCCTATGTTCAAGTCTCCAGACCTGAAATAACTACATCTCAGAGTATGGGAAGAACTGGTGAATGTGATTGCTGAGTCATTGTGAGTGATCTTTTAAAAATTGTAGATAATGGGAGAAAGAAATGCTGCAGGACTAGGAAAGGGCAATTATTGTCCCAGTGATTTTTTTTAAAAGGAAGAGGGTGTATAATTCAAACACTAGGCTTATACACTTGTCTTTGATTCTTGGCAAAATTCTAGAACATATTATTAAAAGGATGGTTTTTGAGTACTTAGAAAGGGAAATGGTGATGACTAAGAGCCAGCATGGGCTCATCAAGAATAGGTCATGCAAGAATAACTTCATTTCCCTTTCTAACAGGGTTTACTGATCAGAGCAATGCAGCAGCCAGATTGCTGGTATTCAGCAAGGCATCGAGCAGTCCCTGGCAATGCTAATAGCTGTCAGTTATGTAGCACTTTAAGGTTTGCAAAGCCTTTTACTTATAACATTTCATTTGAACCTCACAACTGCCCTGTGAGACAAGGACTATCGGTATTACAATATCCCCATTTTACAGGTGAGGAAATTGAGGTTTATTAAGGTTATGCAACTGTCCATGGTTGCACAGTTAGTATCAAGGTAAGGCTCAAACCCTGTTTCCCTGTTGACAATTCCAATGCATCCCACTGCCTCTCATGATATCCTGGTAAATAGGATGTACCTCTCTCCACAGTTGCCAAATTGATAATCCTCAAACACATCTGACTCTATTGCTCCACTCTTCAAGAAGCTTCAGTAGGTCTCTTTTGCCTCAAGCATACATAGAAAGAAACTTATTTGACATTTCAAACTTTTCAGGTGGGGTTCCAACCAAATAAGGGGATTTCTGTTTAGGGGAAAGCTAAATTAGATGATTTCTGAATTTCATTCTTCTGGAATTCTGGGATCCTGGAGCATTAGGGCCAGGCTCTAAGCTAGTAGAAGTGCAGCTCACAAGTTATCGTCTAAGCTGCTAGTCAAGGCACAAGGTTCTGAGACAAAACCTCAATGATCTAAGGAAGCTATTGCCCAAATATAAGTAAGTGTATGGCCACTTGTGCAGAGAAAGAATGTAACTATCAGAGACAGTTAGACCCTCTCTGGGTATACATACAAATTTATGTGTGTAGATATATGTATGTGTATGTATATGTATGTATATTTGTGTGTATATACATACACAAATGTGTTTGGATTTGGGACTAATAGACTGGACCCTTGAGTACTAAATCCAATTCTGCTGTCATACTGTTTTGCTTTTTCACAAGCCCCCATACCTTTCTGGGTCTTCATTATCTCAATCATAAAATGGGGCTGATGGCCTTGACCTGCCAGGGATGCATACCAATTGAGCTGACATCTTGGCTATGGCTCCTTCTGCTGGCCATCATTCGAGAACATCACAGATGGCCATCTGCTGAGCATCAGTTCTGGCATCACTTATGAGCCCATTTGTCCTAGTTACTGAGTACTATGGATTTTCTCTGGTTTATTGGTCTGACTCAACTATTTCCCCTCTTTCCCTGGAAGCCCAAGGTCCCTGATTGAGCTTACTAAAGAATAGGGATATAGGGTAGGGGGAGGAAAGAAAAAAAAGAAGCAATGCAGGAGGAAAAATGAAAATACAGAACAAGGAACTGGGAAGAAAAAGCAGAGATAGAAAGACATGACAGACGTAGACACAAAGAGAGACAGGCAGAATTCATAAAATGTTAGAACTTTAAGGACATTAAAGAGTGTGTAGTCTAATCTTCTCATATTACAAATGGGAAAACCAAATGCCAGAAAGGGGAAAGTAACCTGCCCAGTGTCATAAAACTAGTTAGTGAATGGCAGATCAGGATTAGAATTCAGGTCTCCTGATTCCTGGTTTAGTATTCTTTCCATTGAACCATTGGTGGGGGATGGGGACAATTAATGGAGGATGTTAAAAGATGGAGGAGTGTTACGAGGAAGAAAAGGAGAAGGAAGAGAAATTAGGGCATAGAAGAGAGGAGAGAGGAGAGAGAGCAAAGAGAAGATGTCTTATGGGAAAGGAAGAAATGGGGGGAAAGGGCAGAGGAGAAGGGAGGTGCAAAAGGAGGAGGAAAAAGAGAGGAGGGGAGAAAGGTTAGAGGAAGCCAGAGGGACCTTCTAGAATCCCAAGTCCCTGTGCCAAGAAGTCAGTTTGACTCAGCTGTGGTTGGGGGCAGTTGAAATGGCTCATTAGTGCCAGTTTCCATGAGAGCTCATTGCCCTTCCACCCCAGGTTTTGGGGGAGTTGCCAGCCCCTGTGAGATGCTATTTACTGTACCTCTTTCACCCATCCAGGGCCACTGGGGAAACACTGATGCCAATTCACTTGATGGATTCTGCTACTTGTTATTTGAGGGATCGGACAGGCATTGAGCTTTCTGGAGATTAATTTTTGATTTATTGGCGGTAACAATGATTTATTCTGATACTCCCCTAGGGCAAAGAAAGGGTTGTAAATATTTTAAATATTGTTAGCTGGTGACAAGAAACATCGCTGGATGGGGAGCAGGGCAGATGGGAATTTGAAATGCCTTCCCCTAAATTACTTAAAGGAAAACTGCACATTTGCTAGTCTGCTTAAGATGGAGGTGATGGTAGGGGGAGAAAGAAACATATTAAATTGTTATCTTATTAACTCAGACAACATCTTATGTTTTCTCTATGGAGTCCATTTGCTTTCTCCACAGATGTTGATTGGATTGGATTGGATTTTGCAGCCTGCTGAGGTAACAGAGGTAACATTATGATTCCTAGAGAGAGTAGTCCCTGACAGGAGAGAGAGAAGGTAACTGGGATTCATGATATGAGAATGAAAGAGCTTGGGTCTTTGTGTAGAAACACTTTCCATCATACCATGGCACCTTTATTTCTAAGGTCTTTTTTCATCTACAATCTCCTTTCCCCTCACACAATCCCTGAAGAAAAAGAGCTAAAGATGATCATTCCCATTGTAGAAATGGGAAAACTGAGACCCAACATTTCAGTGACTTGCCCAATTTAATTTGGTGCATGGAAGAAAAACAGGATTGGAATTCAGATTTCTAACCACAGTCAATGACACTTCCCAGTCATCCCTGTGCATGTCACAATTCACACTGACTCCCTCTAGACTCTTCTCTTTATGTTTTAATGAAATTAGTCAAAGGGAGTCTCTTAGAATCCATTTTTTCCTTCAAGACTCAGATTGAGACTTACCCATGATGGTTTTCCTCATCCCTCCTCAGCTGTCAGTGACTCCCACCATTAGCTTGCATATATTTGCATTAATTACATGTAAGCTTGTATATATCTATACAGTATCTATACAATATGTATTTATCTTTACAGTATGGGTATATTGTAATATTGATAGTCCTTGTCTCTCTACAGCATATATATGTACAAGTATGTATGTGTGTGTACAAAACCTAAATTGAAACAATCCCTCCCCTCAAAGAGCTTTCATTCAATTAGGAGGACACAACACATATACATATATACATACATATGAGCTGAAGGGAACACAAACATATATACACGTGTCCATGTGTATATACATGTGTATGTGCATATGTATGCATATATGTATGTGTATATGTCTATGTCTATGTCTATGTCTATGTGTTGTCTCCCTCCAATAGAATGCAAGCTTCTTGAGGGGAGGGATTATTTCAATTTTATCTTTCTATCGCCAGTGCCTGGTACATAGTAGGTCCTTATTAAATACTAGTAGCTTCTTTGCTTCACTTATAGAATCTCTTAACCTGGAAATCCATCCTAATAGGAAAAGGACATAGGAAACAAAGTAGCCTCCCTTTTTCCACCATTGACTTCCCATTGCCACCAGCAAACAAACCAATGCAATAAAAGTTTCCTATGTATGATAGAAACACTACTGTTACTACAAATAGTTTCATTGGGATCCATGGCAGTAACACTGGAGTGTACCTGCTATAGAGGCTATGTATTCCCTAAAATAGGAAGGAAACTACCCTCAAGGCTTAAAATTGGTCCAAGAGACTAAGACTGAGACCACCATAATAGCTTCCCAATCGCCTAAGACATAAAAGCCCAGAAGAACATTGTATGCATGAGTTCTAACCTTTCTTTGAAAATTACTATGGGGATGGGGCAGCTAGGTGGCACAGTGGATAAAGCACCAGCCCTGGATTCAGGAGGACCTGAGTTCAAATCTGGCCTCAGACATTTAACACTTACTAGCTGTGTGACCCTGGGCAAGTCACTTAACCCTCATTGCCCCACCAAAAAAAAAGTCCTTTCTGAAAATTACTATGGGGGAAGCTCTGAAAATTGCTCTGTCTGTGTCTGCTAATTGATTTCTACACTAATATTCCATATGCATTGAGTTGCTCATGTCATTTTCTGGCTGGAAAATCTTCTCTCTACATACCCTCACCTTTAGTCCTATCTAACCCCTGAACATACTACACACCTTTCCACCTCTGTGCATTTGCACACCCTTTTCCCTATACCTTTAATGTCCTTCCTTCCTCCTTTTCACCTACTCATCCTTTAAATCCCAGGCTCAAATGCCACCTCTTCCATGAAGACTTACCTGATCTTAACTATTAGTAATCAAACAAAAAATGCCAAACCTTTCTCTTGGTATGTCACATAGCACCTTGTTTTTTGGTTTGGTTTGGGTTTTTTTTTTTTTAGCAACAAACATTTATTTTATTTTGTCCAGTTACATGTAAGGGTAGTTTTCAACATTCACTTTCATAAGATTTAGCGTTCCAAATTTTTCTCCCTCCCTCCCTTTCCTCCCCCCTCCACAAGACTGCAACCAGATTATACATGTACAATCCACAAGTGTTCTTTCTATGGGGGGTGGATAGTAAGCTTCCTCATTAGTTCCTTGGGATTGTCTTGGATCATTGCATTGCTGAGAGTAGTTAAGTCATTCACAATTGCTCATTGAACAATACTTCTGTCACTATGCACAATGTCCTCTCAACTCTGCTCACTTCACTATACATCAATGTTCATTAGTCTTTCCAGGTTTTTCTGGGATCACCCTGTTTGTCATTTCCTATAGCACAAGACCATTCCAACACAATCATATAGCAAAGCTTCCTCCATCATTCCTCAACTGATGGACATTCCCTTGATTCTCAACTCTTAACCTCCACAAAGAGTTGCTATAAATAGTTTTTTGTACAATTTTCTCCCTTTTCTCTTTTTTATGATTACTATTGTTAACTGTTTTCCTTCCATTCTATTCTCTTCCCCATGATATTTATTCTATTATCCATCTTCTTTCATCCTATCACTCTTCAAAAGGAATTTGCTTTGGATAGAGCACTGGCCCTGGATTCAGAAGGACCTGAGTTCAATTTCGGCCTTAGACACTTAACGCTTACTAGCTGTGTGACCCTGGGCAAATCACTTAACTCCAATTGCCACACACACACACACACAGGAATTTGCTTCTGTCTGCCCCTCCCCCACTCTGCCCTTTCTTCTTTTGCCCCTCTTTTTTTCCCTTTCCCTTTCCCCTCCTTTTTTCCTGCAGGGTTAGAGAGATTACTCCACCCAATTGAGTGTGTACATTATTCCCTCCTTGAGCCAATTCTAATGAGATTGAGGTCTTTGAGCCAATTCTGATCAGTGTTAGGCTCATTTACTGCCCATATTAGATAGATTACTCCACCCAGATGGGTATGTGTGTTAGTCCCTCCTTGAGGCAACTCTGATGAGTTTAAGGTCTTTGAGCCTTTTCTGATGAGTGTAAAATTCATTTACTGCCCTGCACCTCTCCCATCTCTCCCCCCCACTCCATAAGCCTTTTCCTGTTTCTTTCATGTAGGATTTCACCTCTGCCCTTCCCCCTCCCCCAGTGCATTCCCCTGACCCCTCAATTTAACCCTAAAGATGTCATCATGGGGCAACTAGGTGACACAGTGGACAAAGCATCACCCTTGGACCCAGGGGGATCCCAGCCAAAACCTGGCCTCAAACACAAGACAGTCACCCACTGTATGACCCCAGGTATGTCCCCCAACTCCAATTTTTTATAGTTCTCTAGGGTCTTGTATTTGAAAGTCAAATTTGCCATTCAGTTCAGGTCTTTTCATCACAAAGATCTGAAAGTCCTCTTTTTCATCAAAGTCCAATTTTTTTTCTCCTGAAAGATTATGATGAGTTTTGCTGGGTAGGTAATTCTTGGTTGTAATCCCAATTCCTTTGCCCTCTGGAATATCATATCCCATGCCCTCTGGTCCTTTAATGTAGAAGCTGCTAGATCTTGTGCTATCATGACTGGGGCTCCACAGTACTTGAATTCTTTCTTTTTGGCAGCTTGCAATATTTTCTCCTTGACCTGAGAACGCTGGAATTTGACTATAATATTTCTAGGAGTTTTCCTTTTAGGATCTCTTTCTGGAGGTGATCGGTGAATTCTTTCAATTTATGTTTTAGCTTCTGCTTTGTGGTAAAAAAAAAATGAAAGTTTTTTAACAGTCGGTTAGGATAACTGAAAGATGCCAGTTTGTTTTTAGGACCACCCTTTTGGGGAGGAGACTAACGGCATGAGCTATGCACACCAGTCCGCCTGCAATGCACGCCAGATTGCCTGCTGAGCACTCGACTTCCGGGGTGCGAGCTTAAAAGGCAAGGAGAGAACGGAAGTGGGTGCTTTTTTCCTGCTCCGCTGGTCTCCTGGCTGCACTGCACAGACAGACGCTGACTGGAGTTTGACTCGGCCCGGCTCTCAGTCAGCAGCACGCGCTTGACTTGATCTCTCTCTCTCTCTCCCCAAAGGTGGCCTTGGGTTTTTGGTGAGTTTTATACGGAATATAGACCAAGCTTAGACTTAAGATGATTTGCTTTGTATTTCTACTTTCCTATCCTTCTAATCAACATCACCTTGTAACTACCATACAATAAAAGCTCTAACTAGAAAACCAGAAGCTTCTTCCATTTACTAGTCTGGGAGATAAATTTAGGGAAAAGTTAAGTAGGGGAGATTTATGATCTAATATCCAATTTTAAATCTCACAGCTTCTAGAATTTCAGGGCAATTTTCCCTGAGAATATCTTGGAAGATGATGTCTAAGTTCTTTCCTTGATCATGGTTTTCAGGTAGACCAATAATTTTCAAATTATCTCTTCTGGACCTATTTTCCAGGTCAGCAGTTTTTCCCAGAAGATATTTCACATTGCCCTCTATTTTTTTATTCATTTGGATTTGCTTTATTGTGTCTTGGTTTCTCATAAAGTCACTGGCTTCCATTTGTTCAATGCTAATTCTTAGGCAATTATTTTCATCAGAGAGCTTTTCCATTTGGCTTTTTAAGCTGTTGATTTTTTTTCTTATGTCTTTCTGGCATCACCCTCATTTCTCTTTCCATTTTTTCCTCTACCTCTCTAATTTTATCTTCAAAGTCCTTTTTGAGTGCCTCTATGGCCTGAGACCAATTCATATTTTTCTTGGAAGCTTTAGATATAGGGGCCCTGATACTGACATCTTCCTCTGAGGGTATACCTTGGTCTTCCTTGTTACTGAAGAAACATTCTATAGTCCTCACCTTTCTCTGTCTGGTCATCTTGCCTTTCTTTTACTTGACTTTTAGCTCCTTAAAGTGGGGCACTGTTTCCAAACTGCAGTATCCCAAGCTTAAGAAGTCCCAGGTCGTATAATTTAAGGAGGATCAGGTTCTTCATTCACGTGGCCTGGCCTGTTCCCTGGTCCATAGATGACCCCAGACCAATTTGCTAATCAACCAGCTTTGTGTGTTGTGGTGTTAACTCTGATGAGCCTTGCCCCTCCCCCACCTGGGCCACTGCTACTCAAGCCTTGGTTCTCAACAGGGGTGAAAAATCCACGTTCTGCCTCAGCACCAGCATAGATCCCTGTAGCCTTCCCCCTGCCCAGGGCTCAGCCCTCTCACCAGACTGTGAGCTTAGTTCCAGATGACACTGGTGCTTTAGCTGATTCAGAGGCTCTGGAGGTCTCCTTCTCTGGTGAGACCTTCCCGGGACTGGATCTGTGACAGAGTGACTGTGGGGATGGACTCCACTCCTGTATCAGCATAGCAGCTCCCTTCTTCTGATCTTCCAAGATGTTCTTGGTTAGAAGATGATTTCAGCACGTTGTTCTGTGAGTTTTGCTGCTCCAGGCATTTTTTTTTTTTTTTTTAGTGAGGCAATTGGGGTTAAGTGACTTGCCCAGGGTCACACAGCTAGTAAGTGTTAAGTGTCTGTGTCTGAGGCCGGATTTAAACTCAGGTACTCCTGAATCCAGGGCTAGTGCTCTATCCACTGCGCCACCTAGCTGCCCCTCCAGGCATTTTTTAATGGCATTATCTGGATGTTTTTTGGAGCGATCATGTCATGAGTTCGAGAGCTCATTGCCTTTCCTCCACCATCTTCAGCACCTTGTTTTGATCTGTAACATTTCGCTTTATTGGAATCACCAGGGCATTATTGAAAGAATTACTTTGGGGTCATTGGACCTTGTGTTCAAATCCTGAGTTTGGTATTTACTGTCTAGTAGACCTTGAGCAAGTCATTTAACCTCTACGCCTCATCTATTGAATAAGGGGGTTGTACTTGATAACCTTTAAGGTCCTTTGAGTTCTAAATCTATGACCCTTAGCTGTTATGATTATCATGTAATATTATTAGTTAAAATCAGTTAGGTGGCACCATAGTGCATAGAGTGCCAGGCCTGGAATCGGGAAGACTCATCTTCCTGAGTTCAAATCCAGCTTCCTCAAACACTTACTAGCTGTGTGACCCTAGGCATGTCACTTAACCCTGTTTGCCTCAGTTTCCTCATCTATAAAATGAGCTGGAGAAGAAAATGGCAAACCAATCTAGTATCTTTGCCAAGAAAACCTGAAATGGGGTCAGAAGAAATTGGACACAAATGAAAATAACTGAACAATTGTGAGTTAAAGCTTTCTGTATGTGTCTTATGCCCCTCCCAGCAGATAAACTGAATGAGGGCAGGGGGCCTTTTCTGAACCTCCACCAACTAACACATTATATTTATTTAACTGATTCAAATTCATAGAATTTTATTAAGGACTTCATGGGTACAGAGGAAGAAGAAGATAGCATTCTAAGGGCCTCACTACCCAGACAGAAAGGAATGAAAGGCAAGAGGAAAGTTGAATACTCAGATGTTAGAATTGGAAGGTGGAAGGTCACAGGATCATAAAATCAGAAATCTTGAGCTGGAGGGAAACTTGCAAACCATATACTCCATTCTTCTCATTTTACAGTTGAGTAAACTGAGGCCCAAGAAAGTAAAGTAACTTACCCAAGGTCACACAAGTAAAAATCATCAGATGTGGGATTTGATCCCAATTCCTCTGAGATGAAAGCCCTCTTTCCATGATGCTTCCAGGGAATGGAGAGGCGGTGAGTGAGAAATCAGTTTGAGGATGGATTTGGCTAGTAAGAGGGACAAGAAATGAAAGGAGAATGTCAATATAACTTGAGACCTACAACCCCAGGTAATATCAGAGGGTGCCTGCTTTAACCTTGAGGGGACTGCTAAGAGAAAAAGGAAAAATGTTTTGTTTACTCAGTGAGCATGAGAGTTTAGCAAGACTACTAGCTTGGGTGGAAAGGGAAATAGGGGGATCTGGAAGGAAAACAGATTCGTTGGATAGATAAAAGGAGATGGAGCTGGACCAGAAAGGGGTTCAACACAGGGGATTATATTCAGAACTCAAATACTTCAGAACTTTCATAATTTTTAAATAAATAGGTTGAGCCAGATTACCTTTAAGGGTCCTTCCAAATCCAAGATTCTATGATGTTATCAGGTGCCTAAAACTTCTGTCTCAAAGATGTCTAGTACTGAAAAATCCCTAAGTAAGACATTTCCTAATCTAGACAGAGGAGGGCTTGATAGAATCACTCTTTCCCTGCAATTATCCACTTTCTCAATATGTAGTCTGTACATGCCTGGGAAAAGGTAACCACACCATGTTTAAAATGGCCAGCCTGAGAGATGTAGCTCTCAGTGACTTACTTCGGAGGAGGGGGAAGGTGGAAAAAGTAGAGGGGACAGGGCTCCACTCCCAAAGCCTTAGCCTAAAGATAAGCTAAGTTCGCGGTGTGATAGTGGTAGAAGCAAGCAACAGGAATTTTCTCCCAGTCTCTGAGAGAAGAATCTTGAAGAGAGACAAAACTGGGAACAAACACAAATGAAACCTTGTTGCACGCTACTTGAAATGACTATATCACTTCTGTTTGTTTTGTTTTGTTTTGTTTTCAAGGCAATTGGGGTTAAGTGACTTGCCCAGGGTCACACAGCTAATAAGTGTTAAGTGTCTGAGGCCGGATTTGAACTCAGGTCCTCCTGATTCCAGGGCCGGTGCTCTATCCACTGTGCCACCTAGCTGCCCTGACTATATCACTTCTTACACTGAGGAGTCCTGGGTTCTACAATAGAAACCAACTCAGGGGTTCCATGATTTATCTCACACACACACACACACACACACACACACACACCCAATGCCCAATGAAGGCTCTTCACCTTGGGGTTCCAAAGGATTCTAGATTTAGAGATAGAAGGGACCTGAGAGGCCATCTAGTTCAGCCCCCTCAATTGACAGATGAAGAAACTGAGGTTCAGAAATAAGAAGCAATTACTTTAAGTTCACATAGGTATTACATGTCAGATCTGGTATTTGAACCCAAACCTCCTCAACTACTACACATGACAACCTTTGTCATAGTTTCCCCATCTGTAAAATGAGAATAATAGTAGCATCTACTTCCCAAGGTTGTTGCAAGGATGAAATGAGATGATAATTGTAAAGTACTTAGCACAGTGCCTGGCACATAGTGGGTGTTACACAAATGTTATCTATGATGATAATGTATTGGGGCAAATGTGCAAACTATGGAAATTTCTTTAATTAGTTCTTTTATATATCACCTTCAGATCCCAACTGGAAAAAAATGAAGATTGTTGATCTGACAGGATTTTACAATGCCTCAGCTACTTCCTTTGTCTTCAATCAGTCTTTACTCTTTTTAATCAAGAAATATTAAAGCACCTACTATGTAAGAGATATGAAAGGCAAAATGACATAGTGGATAAAGAACTGGCCTTAAAGCTGGGAACATCACCAGCAGCAAGCATTTATTAAGTGCCTACTGTGTGCCAGGTGCTATGCTAAGTGCAGGGGATATAAGAAAGGTAAAAATAGCCCCTGCCCTCAAGGTTAAAGTCTAATAGGGGAGACAACAAGTAAACAGTTATAGACATATAAGAAATAATACAGTGTAGATGGGAGATAATTTCATAGGAAAAACACAGGAAGACCTGGGTTTAAATTTCTTTCTTTCTTTTTCTTCCTTTTTTTTTTTTTTTTTTTTGCGGGGCAATGAGGGTTAAGTGAATTGCCCAGGGTCACACAGCTACTAGGTGTCAAGTGTCTGAAGTTAGATTTGAATTCAGGTCCTCCTGAATCCAGGGCCAGTGCTTTATCCACTATGCCACCTAACTGCCCCCTGGGTTTAAATTTCACCTTTGATACATACTGGTTGTATGAGTCCTGCTACTTTAGGTTCTCCCTATTCTAGACCCAGCTCCAGTCATTATTACCAGTGCCACCTCTCACTGTGCTATCTATATAAATTTTATTACTATATGCTATTGATTCATTCAATCATTATCTAGCCCTTTATACACTGATGTGCCTTTAGTTCCTGCAGAGAACCAAATTTCCATTCTGAACCTTGTGTCATGTGACAACATGAGACTCCCTGGACTTGTTTGAAAACCCTGGTTTGGCTTGAGTCCCAGTTCAGTCCTTAGCTGCATCACCAGAGGCAAGGCATCAAACCTCTGCAGACCTCTCCTCTGTGGGACAGGGACAAGAAGACTATCAATCAATCAACAAGCATTTATTAACCACCTACTATGTTCCCAGAGCTGAGGATTCAAAGTGAAATAATCCCTGACATCAAGAAATGTACATTCTATTTAGGGAGACAACATGTACATATAGAAGTGTACATGAAAAATATATACAAAATAAGCATGAGATAATTTATGGGGAAAACAGTAACAGCTGTGGGCATCAGGATTAAGAGCCAGTGAAGCCCAAGGAATGTTGGGAGATGGAGCTTGGTACTTAGATCATGCTGGTCATGCTTGTAGTCACCAGAAGTCTTTAAGCTGGAAGTCTCTGATGGTTGAAAGGGCCCTTCAGTGATCAGTCCATTCACTTAACTGGAAGTGGAGTGGCATCCTGACCAGCCTGATTAGATATCTGGGCATCTCTCCTGCTCTGAAACACCAACTGGGCTGCTCTACAAACTCTGGAAGAGACCACTGAGGCCAGTAACAGTGTGGGTCAGTGGCCACAATTTTACAAATCATGATGGTTCTCTTGAGACTGCTGAAAGGTTTGCAGAGTGCTATCTCCCATAAAACCCCTGTGAGACAGGTTGTACAGGTATCACTATTTGCATTTTACACATGAGTAAACAGATTCAGAAAGATAGTTGCCTAGAGTCACACAGCTAGCAAACATCAGAGACAGGATTCACACTTGTGTCTCCTGATTCCAAATCCAGCACTCTTTCTACTATCAATCAATCAGTCACTCAAGAAACAAGCACCTATTAAGCACTTTGTTGTTGATCTTGCTTAGTTATGTCTGACTCTTCCTGACCCCATTTGGAGTTTTCTTGGAAAAGAATGAAGTGATGAAGACTCATCTTCCTTAGTTCAAATCTAGCCTCAGATACTTCCTAGCTGTGTGACCCTAGGAAAGTCACTTAACCCTGCTTGCCTCAGTTTCCTCATCTATAAAATGATATGGAGGGGACATCTAGGTGGTGCAGTGGATAGAGCACTGGCCCCGGAGTCAGGAGTACCTGAGTTCAAATCCGGCCTCAGACACTTAACACTTACTAGCTGTGTGACCCTGGGCAAGTCACTTGACCCCAATTGCCTCACTTAAAAAAAAAGTTTAAAATTATATGGAAAGGGAAACAGCAAACCCCTCTAGTATCTTTGCCAAGGAAACTCCAAATGGGATCATGAAGAGTCTGACAGGACTGAGATTACTGAACAACAACAAAAGTCCCCAACTTTCACTCTAGAAGGAAGGAAAGCATCATTTATTACTATAAGCCAAGCACTATCTTGTGGTAAAGATTAATATTGAAAGTTTTAGCTGAATCATTTAGGAGGGACCACATGTGGCCCACCCTGAGATTGTGCATGTTACTGAGCAGCTTTTGAAGGACCTCCCCTTTTGGGGAAGGAAAAACTGAACTCGACCCGAAGGGAGGGAACTTCCAGTAGGAGGGGTGTGTTCAAAAGTTCGAGCTCTTTCAGCCTGGCAATCAGTCTGGTGGCGTTTGGGGACCTGGTGGAGGTACATGTTTTGCTCTGTTTCGGGTGACTGCTGAGTAACTGTAGACTGACCAGGGTTTGGTGAGTTTTAATTAAGGAAAATCCTAAATTCCTTTGAACTAGCTTAATTGGGAATGCTCTGGGATTGCATAGGCTAAGCTTAGAGTTAAGACTATATATCTGTATTTCTATTTATTTCCTTAATTGGTTTCACCTTTGTGGTTTAATTAATTCCCAAGTAATAAAACCTGATCCTTTATGAACTAAAGCTCAGAGGCTCCTTTTCTTATTGGCCTGGGAGGAATATATAAAAAGGAAAGATCAAAGAGGAGATTAAATCTAAAAGAGTCCCTCATGTTTCCGGGACCCCAATATTAAGGCGAGTCACCCTAATAACACTCCGTATATCAAATTTTGGCCCCCATAATCTTAAGTACTGGGCATACAAATACAAACAAAAAAGGCAGTCTCTGCACTCAAGGTGCTTACTATCTAATGTAGGAAGGTAATAAAAAACAGAACTGAAAGGGATTGGGGGTGTATGGGTAAGCTGCTTGTGGGTTAGATGGGACCATAAGAGAAATGAAGGTTACAAGATGCAGTTCCTTGGAGGAGTTCACTGAAAGAGGTGGGTCTTACAGAATTGTTCCTGGTTGAGAAAGCCACAAGGATTGTTGGATGTTCCAGGGTGAGGAGGTCCCAGGAATTGAGGGAAATTTCAGGATAAGAGTGGCAGAGGCATATTTCTTTTCCACTTTGGGGGACTTCTTCAGAATGTGACACTCTCCCACTACTGAAATGAAAAGGGAGCTTACTTTCTAACTAGATGTTCTACTACACTATATCGTATGCAAAGCTTTACATGAAATCTTGGAATTTGGTCCTCTACCCTCTCTTGAAAGTTAAGGATGGTTAGCCTCTGAACTTGAGGTGATGATTGTGGCACAAAGGGAGGAAGAAGGAGAAAGGTAGGAACAGTTACTTTCCAGCTGCTAATCTGTGAAGGGCTCTTCAGTCTCTCAAGGACCATTGAACAGGATCTATTTCCTCAGTGAGGGCATGGAATTCCCCAAGAAAGAGATGGGTGGAGAGGCAGGGCACCCTGAGAAGAGACACTTAAATCACTACCATTTGGTACTTAGATTCCTGGGGATCTTGGTGGGATAGGACCACCTGAGAGGCACATGACAGTGGGCCTATGGGGCACGCATCAATAGTACCCCTTTCTCTGTAGGTAGAATAACGTGCAAAGGACTGTGGGCTTTGCCAAATGGCATGGGGATTTGCCTCAGTCACACTGTTCCTGGCTGTGAACAAGGGCAGTGAACAAATATTACAGACTCATTCATTATCTAACAATTTGATGATTTTTTTCTTGTGCTTCTGAGAAGGCCGAGGTGAGAAATTAATTACGGTCTTGGTTGTAGCGGATAACTTTTATTTAACAAGCATTTATTGAGTACCTGCTGTGTACTTTGACTGTTATTGGAATGATCTAAGAGAATTAGAAGGCCAATTGCTTGCTCTCAGGGAACTTGAATTCTATTTGGGGGAGAAAACTATGCAAGAGAATACTTCAGTGGGATATTGTATAATTGATGCTATAACTGTTTTAGAAATGCAGAGGAGAGGGGGCGGCTAGGTGGCGCAGTAGATAAAGCGCCGGCCCTGGATTCAGGAGTACCTGAGTTCAAATCCGGCCTCAGACACTTGACACTTACTAGCTGTGTGACCCTGGGCAAGTCACTTAACCCCCATTGCCCCGCAAAAAAAAAAAATGCAGAGGAGAGTGACAATTGAGTCAACTGGATTGGTCAAAAAAGACTTCATGAAGGAAGTGGGGTTTGAAGAATTGATAGAAGTTGGATAAGAGAAGAAGAGGAAGGATGATGAATACAGGGACAGCAAGACTTATTTAAATAAGGAGGTCAGTATTAGGGTACAAGGAGAGAAAATTTGGAATAATAATGATGATAATGACTTCTACTCATCCTTATACACCTTTCCAAAGGTTAGCGTGTTTTCCTTACAATAACCCTGTGAGTTAGGCAGCACTATCATTATCCTTATTGATAAATGAAGAAACTCAGGAGAACATAGTTAGGAATAGGTAAAGGAGAGTCAGTTTTGGAAGTAGTGGCAGGATGGTTCTATTAAAGGTAATAGTTGGAACAAGAACTCGAGGGCCTCTGTCCCTCTGTGGCCTCTTGATCTGTCCCATGTCTCCCTTACTATGGCCAGGAACTCTTTGGATGCCTCACGAGTGAGGCTGTGCTCATGCCCCACTCTAGAGGGCAGAGCCTCCTTCCTATGCTATCTTGCCTAGATACATCCCAGACAGGGCTGTCAGTGCCTATTAGATCCCTTCCTTGCCTGTCCCCTGGGCAGGACCACTGACTGGGACACTGTATAGACATGGTAGCATGCTCTTAGGAACTTACCATCTCTAATGAATGGATGTCACTAGGACAGATAGAGTAATCAGCTTGGATGATATCCCACCAGGATATGATGACTATGCCCCAGGGAGAAATCAGTGACACAGATCACACATGAGACCCATGTTTGAGTATGAGTAAAGTTATGAAAGTGGAGCATGCCCTAGAGAAATTAGAAGAGATTGGTGAGAAGGGGAGAGGAAGGAATCATACTAACACAAACCCCAGAATTTCAGGCCTGCAGCTCTGTTCCAGACATGCAACACCTTTAATGGTGACCTGGATCTGAGCCCTGGAGTGAATCAATTACAAACTTGTGTCTTAGAAAATCATAGAATCTTTGAGCTGGAAGGGAAGTTGGTGGTCATCTAGTCCAGTGGTGTCAAACACAAATAGAAACAGATCCCTAGAAGCTGCAAATTGACTTAGAAAACAACAAATTAACATTATCTACATTAAATTGCACTTTAATTTATTTTGTTAAGCATTTCCAAATTACATTTGGAATAGGGAAGTTTTGCAGATGTTTGGGTCATAAGTTTGACACCTTTGTTTCTATTCCTGAGGGACAATAAATCCCTGCCAAGTGGTCTTCTGGCTTCTGATCTAACACCTCTGGTGACACAAAGATCACTGGCTCCCAAGGTTGAATGGGTCTAGGCTGTCTAAGTTCTTATTTAACATGAGCAGAAATCTGTCTCTGTGTCCATCAGCAGGCCCTCCACACAGGATCCCACCTCCCTCACTCCCCCCACCCCCAAACACGTCAGCAGAGGCATAAGTATTGATGACATGTAGCTAATGCAGTCAGTTTAGGGGATGTCTGGAGCTTCAGATGGGAGCCCTTAGTATAAGAAACTCGCATGGTGGGATAGTGGGGAGGTGTGTGTGTGTGTGTGTGTGTGTGTGTGTGTGTGCACATGTGTGTGTGTAGCAGAACTAAGTCTTTTCACTTTAGTGAGAGCACTAGAAAGCCCACTCCTTGAAGCATCACGTTTAGTGCCTCAGACCCAATAAAAGGCAAAAAGGAGAGGTTGCCTGTAAAAAATAAATCTCTGCCATTTGAATTAGTGTCTGAGACTATCAGCCCTAAGGAGTATCCTCTCTTGACTCCTTTTTTTTTTTTTTGCAGGGCATTGGGGGTTAAGTGACTCGCTCAGGGTCACACAGCTAGTAAGTGTCTGAGGCTGGGTTTGAACTCAGATCCTCCAGAATCCAAGGCTGGTGCCTTACCCACTGTGCCACCTAGCTGCCCCCTCTTGACTTCTTTTGATCAAAGAACTAACCATCAAGTGGCAATAAGTGTTCTAGATTGGGAGCCAGAAGACCTAGGTTCATATCCTGCTTCAGATTCTGTAGTTGTGTAACCATAGGCAATCAGCATCTACTATGTGCCAGGTGCTTCTTTGGTGATACAAAGACACAAAATGGAACAATACCTGCCCTCGAGAAGCTTACAAACTGAAGTCAGTTAATCTTTCTGAGTCTCAGTTTCTTCCTCTGTAAAATGGAGATTGTAATACCTACCTCACAGAGTTATGAGGATCAAATCAGATAACAAAGGTATGATTCCTTGCAAATTTTGAAGTGCTATTTGCATGTCAGTTATTATCATTCCCCATTAGATTATAAACTTCTTGAGGGCAAGGGCTGTCTTTCTCTTATTTGCATCCCCAGAACTTAGCACAGTGCCTGTCACATAGTAGGCACTTAATAAATGTGAACTCTCTGTGTGACCTTGGACAGATCCCGTCTACAATATTCCTTCAGAGTGGTCCTCCAGCTTCTGCTCTCCCTCTCTGAGCCTTAGTTGCCTTGGTGATAAAACGAGAGGATTGAATTAGATGATCTTTAAGGTCCTCTCTCATTCTAATATCTAATGATTCCAGAATGAGTGGACCATAACAATGAAGACTGGAAAATCACAAGAGACGTTTGTGCTTCCTGCCATGGGACTGGGTTCTTGAGAAGAGCCAGGGTTCATTCCCCCTGTAGAGCACCCTTCTAGATCCATTCCCAGTGGGATCTGTAAGCTGTGCCTCTGCGGATAGTCCTGATTCCAAGGCAGGATGGTTCTTCCAGACCCCTTGCAACTTTGCCATGGTAGTCATACTTAGACCCATCCCATCCCCAAGACTCATCCTAGTCTCAGGGACATTTAAACATACTTCCAATTGGTCAGCTAAAGCTTCTTTCCACATGGTTTAAATGGCATGGATATCTGGAGGAATCTTACAAATACTGATAATTAACAACTGACAGTTATATAGCACTTTTTAAGGGACTACAAAGTGTTTTCTTCAATCATAATACTCCAGTTAATTCATTCAGCTGAGGCCTCTTGATTGGTGAGTGAGTCAGGACCCACTTATCTACATCACTAAATTCAACGGGCCCCAGACCAGACCATGTTTCACATTCCATCTAGCTGTCCACTCCTGTCATGTGTAGACCTCTTTTCCCACAGCCCTTTTTTTCAATTTTTGCTCTAAGAATGCTAATTAAATCAATACTACTTTGGCTTTTGGAAAAAGCATGACAAGTGACTGTCCTGTGGCTCCACTTAACATCCCTGTGAGTACTCAGACCAACTTCCCTGGCCACCATTCCCCTTTTTACACTGTGCCTCCCTATTAGAATGTAAGCTCCTTGAGGGCAGAGATTGTATTGCTTTTGTATTTGTATCTCCAGTGCTTAGCACTAATATTTGAACCAGACTTGAAACTTAGGCTTTCTGACTATAAATCCAGCACCATTTTCATGGCACAATGCAAACTCAAAATACTACTTTACTCACTACTTTACTCACTAATACTGTGTGTTCAAGACTGTCAGAGGTGCTGTGGGAGATTCAAAAGAAGTTGAAGACAAGATAAACCTAGATTAAAACAGAAGAAAAAATTGATATATGGCAAGAAAATATATTTGTTTAATTGGTTGGAGATCACTCATCATCATTCAGTTTAATTCAACCACCATTTATTAAGGATTGGATATGTACAAGAAGTAGAAGCAACATGGCCTAGTAAATAGAATTCAGGGCTTGGAATTAGGAAGATCTAAATTCAAATCCTGTTGTTAATCCTATCTTTGACCCTTAGGAGTTCTATTATTTAACCTCTTTATGTCTCAGGCATCTCCACAGGGCTTATATACTGAGTCATAGATAAGTTGGAATCTGTGGAGAAAGTATCTACTCCTGGGGGTTTGTTATCTGAGAAAACCATACATTCTGCATGTATTCAGATGTGTACAGGACACTGTATCCAAAGATGGAAAATGATACCATCCCTACCCTCAAGATGTTTAATATTTAAGGATGAATATACAAGATGATAAGAGAAAGAAGAGCTCTAGGCAAAGTGTTCTAAGAACTTGTAGGAGGAAAGATTAGAGAGGGGAGTTTATTCAATTATAATCATCAGCCAAAAAGCTAGGAAACTCTTGTTCTGAAGAGTTCTTTTTCACTGAAGTGCTTCAAATTTACTCCTCCCACAAAAAAGAGATTGTTTCATTCTTTAGACTTGTATCTTCAGTGCCTAGCACAGTGCTTGGCATATCATAGGTGTTAAATAAATACTTGTTGATTGATTTATTAACTTTCAAAGATACAATCTATGGAATCACCCACTGAGGTGACTTTCCTTAACTACAATATGCAATTGAGTAAGCCAACTATAAGTTGCAACCAGATGGTTTCCACATGGGGAAACACTAGGTGAGGTTTGGGGTAAGAGCGCAAGAGAACTGTCCACAGTTTAGGTTCATACAGGAGATCAAGGCAGGGACAAGTTTTGCCCCTAAATGTTAGAGCTCAGAAGAAGGCAGGATGGTATAATGAATGATTTAAACTGGAGAAGTAAGAGTTCAAATGTGTTTGGAGACCCAGTTTCTTGGACTTTTGCTTGACCTTATAAGTTCTACGTCTGCGTGTTTGGTTCCTTGTATCCCAAGCAATATGGTCTCCTTGCCACATTGAACCTTTGGTTCTTGGATACATCTCCTGACTCTGGCTCCTATTTGCTCGTTAGCTTTTGAGAAATTATTCTATGAAAAAACTGCTTTGGTAAACTTTCACATCCAGACCAGCCTATTTTGGTGGATCCATATCAATTCCATGGAAAGCTCTGGGCCATAACTCCTGGTTAGAAATTCTTTTGTCGGGGGCAGCTAGGTGGCATAGTGTATGAAGCACCAGCCCTGGATTCAGGAGGACCTGAGTTCAAATCTGGCCTCAGACATTTGACACTTACTAGCTGTGTGACCCTGGGCAAGTCACTTAACCCTCATTGCCCCACGAAAGAAAGAAAGAAAGAAAGAAAGAAAGAAAGAAAGAAAGAAAGAAAGAAAGAAAGAAAGAAAGAAAGAAAGAAAGAAAGAAAGAAAGAAGTTCTTTTGTCCGAACCCAAAGTGGGGCCATGGTAAAAAAGCCCAGCTACATTCAGCCCATATCTAGAATACTATATTCATTATGGGGTTCTTATAAGTTTAGTAAGTCCCTATGTAACTTAGAAAAGCAAAAGTTTAAACATCAAATCGCTCTAAAATTATCCATCAAGTCTTTTGCTAAATGGGACCATAGTTTTGTTTCTACAGAAAATAGCATAATTTCCATTTAAATTTCAATTAAACAATTATTGAATACTATTTGTATCTTTGAAAATTATTGGTAATGGATGTGCCACAGGATTAGAGAAAGGCAAATACATTGATTTTCAAAGAGGGGATGAAGGTAGATTCTTCATAATGTGGGTCAGTGAGTTCAACTCCTGGCAAAATTCTAGAGTATTTTACATAAAAATGGTATGTGAGTAACCGGGAAAAAGAGCTATGGTCACTTTGGGCCAATGGATAGATAATGTTGGATTAACTGTACTTTCTTGTTTAACAGGGTTGTCAGACTGATTTATCAAGGTAATGCTATAGAAAGTCTCTCATGATATGTGTACACAGCATCTCCTCCCCTACAATGTAAGTTCCTTAAAGGCAGGGAGTATTTAATTTTCATTTTCCCTGATCCATAGAAGGTACTTAATAAATGCCTGTTGACTGGTTGATTATAGTCTTTTGAACAAAATGAAAATATGTGGACTTTGTGATAGTACGCTTAGGTGGGCTGAACAAATTGATCTAGAAAGTGATGACTAATGCATTGACTTGATCTTGGAGGCAGGCCCTAGTGGAATACTACAAAACTCTGCCCTTAGTCTTTTTCCATTTGACATTTTTCATCCATTTACCATGGTAAAGTATGAATGACCATGTAATGCTTTTAAAATATGAAGAAGACAGGAAGCTAAGAATAACTAGCTTAGATTGTGAGCTCCTTGAGGTCAGGGGCTGTCTTTTGACTTTTTTGTATCCCCAGTGCTTAGCACAGTGCTAAGCACATAGTAGGTTCTTAATAAATGTTTATTGACTGACTAGCTAATAAATATTACAAGAGCAAATATTTAAAATTGGAACAAAGATTGAATCCATAAAATAAGATGAATTTTTATAGGCATGAATATAAAGACCTGCCAATTATCTTGCTTTATCCCTACAACAGACCTATGAGGTATGTTATAGATGTTACTACCCTTGTTTCACAAATTAGGAAACTGAGACTAAAAGTCATTAAATGACTTGGGTTATACAATTATTAACTGTCCAAGGAAGGATTTGAAGCCAAATCTTCATTTACCTCAATAGTGTGATACTGGAGCCAACAAAGACTAATCTTAAGCCACATTAAGTCTTCCTAGAAGCATAATAACCCAAATGAGAGGTGAAAAATCCTACCATACGTTATTCTGTTCAGATCATCACTGGAGGACTGTGTTCAGTATTGGGCATGACATCTTAGTTAGCACAGTGATGAGTCAGAGCAGATGGTGAGGGGACTTCAAACAATGTTAAACAAGAATGAGTTGAAAGAACTGTGAATGTTTAGCCTGGAGAAGAGAAGACTTATGGGAAACATGATTACCTGTTTTCAATTATTTGAAGGGCTGTGTAACGATTGGAATGACGCCACCTGCTGGATACTTACTGTAGAAGAGTTCTGCCCATGAAGGGAAGGTCTTTGAGGGCAAGACCAGGAGTCAGGAAGTGACGCGGGCTAGTGGGAGGAGGAATGAAGAGACTGGCGCTCAGTCTCAGGCTTTTTTCCTGGGGACGCTGGCGGAGAAGGGAGCTAGAAATGTGCTCTCCCTTTAATAGATAGGAATCTAGGCCTTTCTCTCTCTCTTTACCAAATTCTTATTCTCCTTAATAAATGCTTAAAAACCTAACTCTTGCTAAAGCTTATAATTTATTGGCGACCACTCATTAGATATTTTAGACAGACTAGCTAGAATTTTAACCCTTAACAGATGGCTGACCACGAAGAGGAAAGCTGAACCTCACTTCTGATCTTCCGGTTGGGTAAGAAATTTCCCCTACCCTTTAAACTGCTAAGTACTGGTGTACTGGCTGTGTTTTCCTTTAAATTTTTTCAAATGGACCTTTCAAACTCCCTAATTACCCTATTTTTGAGTTTAGTCTGTTTAACCAGACAAATGGGAGATAAGATCATGTTAATGCTTTGTTTTTGTGGATTTTCTATTTTTCTTTTTATTTTTGTTAAAAGAGCCAGCAACTTACTCACACAAGGAAATATCACTCCCTCTCCCAACCATGCTTTTTCAGAGAAACCTGAAGAGATTCCTGCAGCTTTTCCCAATTCTAACACTAATTGTTGCTCTAATTTTGCATGCCTGGAGGCAATTACCCACCCTCTAGAAGTTTTTAATCCCCTAGCACCTGGAGGCAAAGTGGGGGAAGAGGAATCCAGGCCTGAGTTCAAAATCAAGTCTGATTCAAATTGTGCTGGTCCCTCCCCTCTTCTCCAGACCCCACCCTCTACTCCCCCCATGGCCAAGCCCATTGCTTCCCCTGCCCGGGAAGTCCAAAGATCTAATGCGCATGCTCAACTTTCTCTAACTACATTTGCAGCTTCAGGCTCAGCCCTTCCCCAGCCTGGCTGTGCTTCTGAGACAACCTTAGAAAACCCTTTAAATTCCAGATATGCTCGTTTTGTTCATAATTTTGCTAACCTGCTTTTGTCTTTAATTAGTAATCTTATAAAGCATTTGTATGGTGAAAAGACTGACAGACAATATAGAGGGGTTAAAGAAGAAAAACTTAAGCTGAATAAGAATGACAATCATCACCATAGTTCAAGACTCCGCTTCTTTTGCCATGGAAGTATATATATTTTACAGAAATGTAGAAGTAAGAAGCAAGGTATTGATATGAGTATTGGGGATTTTAGATATCGGAATCAAAAGTGTTCTGAATTCACTCAGAGTGATAGTATCAGTTCAGAGGTTACATAGGATTTCTATGCTATTACATCTACATTTTGAAATTAATGGTATGGGTTTATTTTCATAGAGATTTTCATGCTTTTGAGATTGTGTCTTATACTTAGTTTTTAAAACAAGGAGAATATTTGTAAAAACTTTTTAGTCATGTGATCAAGTTTATATTTTATAATACTCTTATTAATATTAAGTTCATTCTCATTTAGATTTCCTTAGTTTGAATTTCACTGTCTTTTATTGTTCCATGTGTATTTTCTTCTATTCATTTATCTAATTTTAAAAAATTGCAAGATGGTTTTGATTTCATAATACAATGTTAATTCTAGGAGTATCGTGCTCCCATATTCTGAGTTGTTTGTTTTTGTTATTTTTTCTCAACTGATTATTTGATCAAACTCTTTAAAGCATTTCCTTGGCAAATTGGTTGCCATGGCAAGTGTAAATTGATTCTAGAAGTATTATTTTTGATAAGCATATTCCAAAAAAAAAAAGAGGGGAACATTTGTAAAAGTTTTCTTTTTTTCAAAAAAAAAAAGTTTTCTTTGAGATTCTGTTGTGCTTTAACTTATATTTAAATATGTTCAGATTTTTCACAAAAGTAATTGTATACTAAGTAAAAAAAGGTATTATTTGAAATTGTTGCATAATTATATATTATATTCTGAGTCAAGATGTATTCACATTTTTTGCAATCATTTATTATCCTCAATTTTTAAATCCATATGAGACTTGGATTATGGGAACTTATCATTTAAGACACTAATTGCCTTTATTCTGAGTTATCAGATGCCAGTTGGCCAAGATGCCATCCAATCACAAGAGGAATACATGCAAGAGCAGACACTGAACTGTCACATGAGGGGAGACATGCATGAAGTCAAGGTATGGCCGAGGGAACGGCTTTTGACTAATGTTGAGGTTGGATTCTCTTGGTTTAATATTTTATTTTATTTTTCCCCACAATATTGTACAGATGGCTGGAAGTATTCATCCCACCCATCTCACTTCTACACCTGGCTTCTATGCTCCCTCCTATATGCCTGATGCCATGGACATCTCAAATCCCATGCATCTGATTAAGTCTGACTCAGTTTCCTCCAATATGTTCAGTGGCATGGACATATATTCCATCCACCTATTTTAAGCCTGGTATACTGCATGGGCAGTATATATTGCTCAAGTGTGGGAATGCTCATATCCCATCATTTCTCTGTTCTTTTATGGTAACCCCCATAATTATCTCAGGTGTCATGATAAATACAGTGTTGAATTTGGCCTTGACACCTGTTACCAATTATATTAGATTTTTAAATTTCTCATAATGGCATGAGGATAATTAGGCAGATGATGCAAAAAATGATGAAACAAAGATAAAAATTATTTTAAAAAAATTAATATCACAGCAATTGTCTTCTCAATTACCCTCCATAAGGGGGGACTATAGTAATATTATAATTTTAAAGAATGTTTCAATTTTTGTTTTATTATATGTTTCATGTGTAACAACTAAGATTATGAATTCCCTTAGAAATGTTTTTGAGAACTTTCATTGTTTGATTTGATTATTGACAAAGCTATTTTAAAGTTGTGTTAAGCTCAATTTTGTAGGAAATTTCCTGACTGATTACCAGTATCCACACATCAACACCTGAAAAGACTTCCATTCCACGACTACACCTAGAGGACATCTGAGAAAAGACTTTCAGAGACTTTAAATGAACAGTTTTGATTTGTTGTTTTTGTTGTTTTTGTTGTTTTTTTCTCTTTCTGTTATAATATACATCATCTGTAACATGTATTCTCTGCAGAGGCCCTCCCTTTGCAAGACTAATGTCAAAGCGTCAGTTCATGAGGACAAAAAATCGCCCCTCTGGACAAAACTTTCCTCTCTTCCTTTTCTATATTGTTGTTCACATATTATTAGTTAGCAATAGTTATTATATTGTTTTTACTGTTCCGTCAAGGAAACATTTTGTTTCTTGAGGAACAACAGGGGGGACTGTAACGATTGGAATGATGCCACCTGCTGGATACTTACTGTAGAAGAGTTCTGCCCATGAAGGGAAGGTCTTTGAGGGCAAGACCAGGAGTCAGGAAGTGACGCGGGCTAGTGGGAGGAGGAAGGAAGAGACTGGCGCTCAGTCTCAGGCTTTTTTCCTGGGGACGCTGGCGGAGAAGGGAGCTAGAAATGTGCTCTCCCTTTAATAGATAGGAATCTAGGCCTTTCTCTCTCTCTTTACCAAATTCTTATTCTCCTTAATAAATGCTTAAAAACCTAACTCTTGCTAAAGCTTATAATTTATTGGCGACCACTCATTAGATATTTTAGACAGACTAGCTAGAATTTTAACCCTTAACAGCTGTCATATGGAAGAGGGAATAGATGTTTGACTTGAACCCAGAATGCAGAACTGGAACCAACTGGTAAAAGTTACAGAGAGGCACATTTTCTTAGGATATGAAAAAACCCTTCCTAATTATCAGAATTGTCCCAAAGTGGAATGAACAGCCTTGGGATGAATTCTCCATCACTGCAGGTCTTTAAGCAGAGACTGAATACCCCCTTTCAGGGATACTGTAAATGGAATTCCTGCTTCAGATATGAGTTGGTCGGAATAGCTTCTGAAGTCCTCTCTAATTCTGAGATTCTGTGATTCTTAAGATCTTGAACTGACCTTGTTTTTCTCCTATTCAAAAACCTTTGCTGGCTACCCATTACCCATAAGATAAAATACAAATGTCCTAACCTGGTATTGAAAGCACTACACAAGTTAGATATAACTTCACTTTCTGGCTTTATTTTTGACTGTGTACTTTTATGTACTCTACATTACAAAGTGAACCACTAGCGTGTTCTGCTTCCATATATTTTCACAGGTCATCCCCATGACTGGAAAAGATTTCCTCCTCATCTCTCCCTATTGAAATACTGCTCTTCTTTCATGGCTCAGGTTAGGTATTCCCTTTCTTTGAAGCCCAATCATAGACTCATATTTAGCACTGAAAACCAGCATTCTAAATTATTGTGTAGAGCTAGGAAAAATATCAAAATATGTTTGAAGGAACAAAAGATCAAGAATTTAGAGAGAATTAATGAAGAAGGAAATGGCACACCACTCCAGTATCTTTGCCAAGAAAACCCCAATGGGGTCATGAGAGTCAGACATGACTAAAATGACTGAACAACAAAAAATGAAGAAGAATGGAAAGGAAGGGGCCCCTGAAATACCAGATCTCAAACTATACTTCAAAGGAATAATCATTAACAATTTTAGATTCTGGTTAAAAAATAGAAAAGTTAATTAGTGGAAGAGATTAGGTATGCAATAAATGAACAAACAAACATAGTGGCATAATGTTTAATGAATTCAAAGACCTCAACTCTGGGGGTAGGGGGACTCACTATTCAATTAAAAAATCCTGGGGAAAATGGAAATCGGTCTGTGAGAAATTAGGTCTAGATCAACATCTTACACCATATATTAAAATAAATATAAGATTAAAAGTGAGCAGCTATCTCAACTCAATCAATCAAAAGTACAACCTTGGTGTGAACCAGACCTAGCCAATCAATCAACCAATCAAAGGCAGTAGACTAGGCAGAAAAAAAATCCCTGGAAGCCATTGGATCAAATCAAGTGATGTTCCACAGTAAATATATTTTAGAGGCTGAACAGCCCTAGTTATACCCTGTAGGTTCTGTGTAAAACCAGCAGCTAGTTTGGAATCAGATCCCATTGTCTGGCTGGTAGTAGAGGCATTGGTCCTACTGGAGCCCTAAAGATGGAATTGCTTTGGGGATGGAGAGAAAGAGAGCATTCTGTCTCCCTATTCTCATGACCAGATGAAGACCTCCTAAACTGCAAAAATAAAAAAATAAAAAATAAAAGGTCTGAAGGATTTGGACTTTCTATCACTGATCTAATCATATCTCTGGAACAATTAATAGTGGTATCAGCATTGGTGGCCAAAGATAAACTAAGCAAAAAGGCAGCTTGAGGACACTGCAGAGAGCCCAGCAGAGAGCTAAACCATGCCTCAGGGGAATATCTTGAATTCTCCAGCAAAAAGGTTTCCAGGAACTATGTATGAGTTATTCCACTTGGCTACATGGATTTTAAGCTTGGACTCATATATATTTATGAAAGAGTCATAGACTTTGGGGGAGAATGTTTTGTACAATACCACTTCAGTAAATAGCACATTCCAAGAGCCAAGTCTGTCAAACTAATCGCTATCAACTAACAATTATGGGAAGAGACATATTGGTGGTGGCTTATGAGCCACGGTACAAGAAAAAGTACTTCAAGATTACCCCTGAGGGAGGAGAGCAGTAGCTGACCAAGCCCTGGCAACTCATCCTGCCAGTGCAAGTTGAGGCTACTAGAGTAGCTCCAGAGACTATGTGCACTGCATAAACATCAAATGAGTTACAAGAATTAGATCAAGGGTTCTCGGAGTCTGTGAACTTTTTAAAAATATATTTCAGTAACTCTATTTCAATATAATTGGTTTTCTTTGTAATAAATTTGTTTTATTTTAAAACCTTTAAAAATATTCAGAGAAGGGGTTTGTAGGGTTTCACCAAACTAAGAAGAGAGGCACATAACACACAAAAGGTTAAAAGCCTTTTTCTTAGATATAAAATGTCACTTCATAAACTTACAAAAGCAAGGAAGGAAATACTATAGATTGGAAGAATTCATGACTTTATAAAGGAAACAGAGGACCCTAGAAGACAAAATATAAAATTTTGATTACATAAAATTAGAAAAGTTTTGCACAAACAAAATCAATGCAGTTAAAATGTAAAGAGAAATGGATAACTGGAGAGAAAATCTTTGCCACAGGTTTCTTTGAAAAGGATCTCATAAACGTGGAGGGTCTTATGTGTATATATATGTGTGTATAGATATATCTATATCTATATATATGTATATGTATATAGATATATAGATATAACCTATATCAGATTACCTGCTGTCTAGGGGAGGGGGGAGGGAGGGGAGGGAGGGAGAAAAATCTGAAATTGTAAAGCTTGTATAAACAAAAGTTGAGAACTATCTTCACATGTAACGGAAAAAATAAAATACTTTATATGTAAAACAAAACAAAAAAAAAAAAAGAAAAGGTTCTCATAGCCAAAGGCATATAAGGAACTGGTTCAAATATATTAGAATGAGCTATTCCATAGTAAATATAGTCAAAGGGCATAAACAAAAAATTCTCAAAGGGAGAAATCTAAGCTATCACTAGCCAATTGGAAAAATGCTACAAATCACTATTAACTAAAGAAATGCAAATTAAAACAATCCTGAGATTCCACTTCATATCCATTGCATTAGCAAAGTTGGCAAAAAATGATAGCTGTTTGAAGGGATGAAGCAAAACAGGTACATTAATGCACTGTGAATAGAGCTATAACTTGGTTGGAACATTTGTTCTGGATACAAACTTGTAACTGTGCCCAAAATATTACTAACTACTCATAACTTGAGATACAGTGATACAGCTTCTAGTCCTATACTCCAAAGACATTAAAGAAAAAGGAAAAGGACTCATAGGTACAAAAATATTTATAACAACTCCTTTTGTAGTAGCAAAGAAATGGAAACTAAGAGAGTGACTGAGCAAGTGGGGAATGGTTGAACAAATTATGATATATAAATGGAATGGAATACTGTTTTGCTATGAGAAAAATAAAGGGGACTATTACAGAGAAACCTAGGAAGTCCTATATGAACTGATGAAGAGAGAAGTGAGCAGAACCGTGAGAACTTATACTATTACAATAACATTGTAAAAACGAACAGTTTTGAAAGACTTAAAACTGATGATTAATTATGATTCCAGAAGACAAATGACAAGCAATCCGCCTACCTCCTGACAGAGAGGTAAAAGACTGAATATACAGAATGAGATACACATTTTTGGAAATGGCCAATATGGGAATTTATATTGCATGACTATACATATTTCTTACAAAGGTTTTGATTTTCTTTTTTTTCCCCTTCATTAGGAAATGGGATATGGGAGGGAAATAAAAGAAATAAATGCTTGTTAATTTTTTTAAAAAATAAAAAGAGAATATCCATATCTATAAAACATTTTTATATCCATTCTATTTGTTGTTACAAAGGTGCTATCCACAAATTGTAGAATGGCTGAATAAATTATGGTATGAGAATGTAGGGACAGGGGAAAGGACTAGGCCTGTGATTTTATTGGTATAAGGAAACATCAAGTGAGAAAACTTCCTGTAGGCAAGCAGAGCAGAGGTGTCAGACACCAAGCCTCAACCCACATTGTGGCTAGAGTACAGCCCAACCAGATTAAAATATAATTGGGAAATATTTGTAAAAATAAATAAAAATGTAATTTTCCGTTGTGTCCAACTCTTTGTGACCCTATTTGGGGTTTTCTTGGCAAAATGGTTTGCCATTTCCTTCCCCATCTCAAACTGAGGCAAACAGGGTTAAATGATTTGCCAAGGGTCACACAGCTAGATGAGTGTTCCTGACTCTAGACTTCACTGTACCACCTAGCTGCCTCAAAAATGCAAAAGAACATAATTATTGTTAAAATGTGGTTTTCTAAATCAATATGCATCTGCAAAGATCCTTATGTATGGTTTAATGTCTGGTTTCTATTTGAGTTTGATGCCACTGACCCAAAGCACTGAGAAGTGAAGGAGTTTGACTTAGGTCACACAGCTACTACAGTTCAAAGACAGGACTTAAAATTAGGTCTTCTTGGCTTTGGAGCTTTGGGGACCAATTTTTAATTGGGGACTGTTAGCTAAGTGGCTCACCGCAATATTGGGGCAAGGAAGGAGACTGGCAGCCTCCCTTAAAACAGAACAGGATTTATTTAACAATAATGAACTTAAAAAAACAAAACAAAACCACAAACAGGATCAGTAGGATCAAAGGAAAGGAAATAAAATGGGGAAAGGAAAATTATACAACCTGAAAAATTACCACCGCCCAGGAATCAGCTGAGAATACACAACAGCGTCCTGTCGCCTTCCAGCTTCCAGCTAGAATGGTGAATTCTCCTCCCCAATCCCAGAAAACCCCACACAGCCCCAGCCAATTGGATGGCTGCTCTGACAGTCACATGACTGCCCTCACTAGGCTTCCAATCATTATAATTTTTCCAGGCCCACGTAGGCATGGCAAGTGGTGATGTCATGAGGTGCCAGCGCCATGGCAACGGCTACAACCAGTGCAGTTTGCGGAGCCCCAGGCCAGTGCACACCAACGCATAAAAACCTCCAATAACAATTAATTCTTTACAGGGCCAATTATGCCACATTGCCTCTATATGAATTAGTGGAATATTATTGTGTTGTAAGAAATGATAAGAAGGATAGTTTCAGGGAAGCCTAGGAAATATGAGCTGATACAGATGAATGTGAGAAGTAGATCCATTCCTATCATGATGGTATAGTAAAGAAAAACAATTTTATAAGATTTCAAAAATTTGATCAATTAAATGACAATATGACTCCAGAGAACTGATGATAAAACATCATACCCAGCTTTTATCAGATGGCAAAATGATGTGTATGTTGTCAGACATGGCCAATTGTATGGATTTGTTTTGCTTGACTATGCCTATTTGATATGAATTTTGTTTTCCCTTTTTTTCCAATAGGAGATAGCAATAGTATCGTTTAAAAAGAAAAAAAGGAGGGGGGCAGCTAGGTGGTGCAGTGGATAAAGCACCAGCTCTGAATTCAAGAGGCCCCAAGTTCAAATCTGGCCTCAGACACTTGACACTTACTAGCTGTGTGACCCTGGGCAAGTCACTTAACCCTCATTTCCCAGCCCAAAAAACAAAAGAGAAAGAAAGAAAAGACAGAAAGAAAGAAAGGAGGGAAGGAAGGAAGGAAGGAAGGAAGGAAGAAAGGAAGAAAGAAAGAAAGAAAGAAAGAAAGAAAGAAAGAAAGAAAGAAAGAAAGAAAGAAAGAAAGAAAGAGGCAGCTAGGTGGTGCAGAGGATAAAGCACTGGCCCTGGATTCAGGAGGACCTGAGTTCAAGACACTTACTAGCTATGGAACCCTGGAGAAAGTCACTAGACCCTTATTGCCCCACAAAGAAAAAAAAAAGAAAGAAAGGAGGGCTGCTGCAACATTTTTTTAAAATGCCAAACAGGAAGAAGATCAGAAGGAAACGAAGACAAGCAAGATAACTTTGAAAATATTATTTTAAATTTATTTTCTATTTATAAGGAAAAGAAAGTTATATGTAAAATAACTTCATAGAATCTTTATCTTCAAAACACTGCTTTGTAAATGTAAATGAAAACACTTTATTTTGTGTTTGTTGAGTTCAGAATTACTAAAAACAACATTTGCCATCCTTTTGTCATCTGGCTCTTCTCCCATTCTCCACAATCTTCCAGAGATCCCTGACACCAATTCTACAGTCACATCCACTGATTTTTTTTAGTGGCCTGGAATGTATTTTGTTTGGGTCTGGCAGCTTGGGCTCATCCAGTGAGTAGAATAGCCTGACTGAACAGGAGAAGGAGTTAGGAACTCCCTTCCTTAGTGGAGGAAGAAGAGGGAGACTCAGTAAATTTTGTCAGGGCTAAGGAGCCACTCTGTTTGGGCTCCCTCTTTGCAAAGGGATGTAGAATTGCATGTTGTCCTATATATGCACCTCCCCCCCACCCTGGACTTGAAGCCAACTTAAAATCTGCACTCCCTGGCAAAGTCTTTGTCTCTCACAGAGTCCTGGCACCTAGGACCATTATACCCATCCTTGTGTCACTGGGAAGACCTTCCTATAGGTCCATGCTCAACTGGGAAAGCAAGTACAGTGGATGAGGACCTAGGAAGTGAAAGGCTTCTCAGGTGGCAAGTTTTATTAGCCAATGAGCATTTGTTAAGCACCCACCCTGTGCCAGGTAATGTGACAAGTGCCTGGTATATAACAAGAGTCAAACAATCAAACACACAATATCAGTTCCTGCTGCCAGGGAGCTCATAGTCTAATGGTAGAGACATTGTGCAAACAGTTATATACAAAACAAGATATAAGAAGGGTCAAGTGGAGTTTATTTCAGAGGGGAGGCACTAGCATTAAAAGGCTTCTTGTACAAATTGATATTATATCCTATTCTGAAAGGTGAGAAGGCATTTTCCAGCAGTTACCAGTCCCAGTGACTCCTAGGCCTGAGAAAGGGCAAGATCTGCCCTTTTCTTGGGGGTCTGGGGTGCGGTGGTGGGGTGACCTCCCTTCTCATGTAATGGGAATGGGGTTCCCTCTACTTAATACAGGGACACCTGGAGGCTGAGCTGAGGACCACAAATATTGGTGCTTTACTGCCCTCTTCTGGCTGCTTCTCTCCACTATCCCCACCTCCTGGTCATTCTTTTTATGCACAGCTAATAACCGCAGCTGGCTTTTATGTTCCATTTTAGGGCCTACAAAATTATTTACAACCATCATCTTATTTGACCAGTGCAACATCCATGTGAGGGGAGAACACAGCACCAATATTATTATTCCCATTTTTTAGATGAGGAAATTGAGGCTTAGAAAAACCAAGTGACTAGATTGGATGAAGTGCAGCATGGAGGCCTCAGCAAACATCTGGGTTCAAATCCCAACTCTGCTATACACTGATTGTGTGGCCATGGGAATGTCGCTTCTCTGGGCCTCAGTTTTCTCATCTTTAAAATTAGGGGATTAGATTAAAGAACCTCTAATGCTCCTTCCAACTCTCCATATGATCATTCTTTCCAGTTCTAAAATGCTGTGACTTGCTCAAGGACACAAGACTAGTAAATGACAGAGTCCCAAGTCTTTAGCCTCTAAACCCAGTGGTCTTTTCACTTTGACACAGGTGCTGGAGTCTGTGGCAAACCCAAAGGAACGTGGAGAAGAAGCCACAGTGGCCACGTGCTAAGGATTTAAGGCCATGGGGGCAGAGTGTCTGGAGCTCAGGTTACTCCTTCCTTTCCAAATTCCAAAGAGGAATACTGTAACATTCCTCAAGCATTCCCTTGGTCCAGGCTCCATTGCCCTGTGGTGTGTCTGAATGGTGACATTCCAGAAGAGAGAAAAGGCAGGTCTACTCTTTTTATGAGCTTGGACTTTGGCTGAGCATCCTCCAGACAGGTCAATAAGATTTCTTCTAAGCTCCACAGCCCGTCCCTGTAACTTTTGAGAGTGAGTGTCTCCAGGTCAATCATGTTTTGAGGGTTCCTAGAGGATGTTGGCTGGTTTCCCTGGGAGATTCTTTCTAGTGATTCAGAGTGGAGACCAAGGATTTTTTTCAACTTTCAGGCCTACTTCTTTTTTATTTTTTTCTTCTTTTTTTTTGTGGGTCAATAGGGTTAAGTGACTTGCCCAGGGTCACACAGCTGGTAAGTGTCAAGTGTCTGAGGCCAGATTTGAACTCAGGTCCTCTTGAATCCAGGGCTGGTGCTTTATCCACTGCGCCACCTTGCCGCCCCTTTCAGGCCTACTTCTAGCCAAAGCAAAGTAGAAAACTGAGGCAGTGGGGCACTTGATTGAGGTTTACAAACTATTCTTACCTGCATCATCTAGGGTAAGGGCTTTTAACCTGGGGTCCACTGATAGATTTCAGGAGAGGGGTCATTGAACTTGGATGAGGAAAATTATATTTTTATTTTCACTAACTTTTTTTTTTTGCAGGGCAATGAGGGTTAAGTGACTTGCCCAGGGTCACACAGCTAGTAAGTGTCAAGTGTCTGAGGCCGGATTTGAACTCAGATCCTCCTGAATCCAGGGCCGGTGCTTTATCCACTGCACCACCTAGCTGCCCTGCTTCACTAACTTTTAACTGAAATTTATCATCCCCTTCCATCATGAAATTTTAAAATATGTTTATATATTGTATATAGTGTATGTTATTATATAAGTATATATTTGTGTATTGTAAGCATCGTGCATTATATATTATCTAACTATATCATATATATTGTTTTTTATATATATTTCTGAGAAGGGGTCCGTAGACTTCACTAACTACCAAAGGAATCTATGACAGAAAAAAAGAAAAAAAGGATTAAGAACTTGTGATTAAGGGGGTTGTCTGAATTTGAGGAGGATGATCCTTGATGGGTCATTGAGTCTCATTTCATGATGGAAGAAAGTGTAGCTCAAATAGGTTGGGTGATTTTTGCCTAAGAGCATACACTTGGTGGTAGTTGGAAATAGAACTCATGCCTTCTGGTTCTCCACCCAACACAAAACCACAAAAATATTTTCCCTGGGTCCTTATATCCTGGATCAACCCTTCTGTGCAGAGTCACAGGGGATGGAGGCTTGCAAGCCTTCCACTGGATCTTCAGGTTTTATTTTAATTTGTGCCTGTTTCCTCCATTCCTCTTTTACCCTCTTGGGAACTTTGGGGTCGTGGTTGCCATTCCTTCACCTCCTGTCATGATGGACATTTTGGCTGCAAGCACAGGATGGCAGCAAAGAAGAACAGGCTGCCTATGAATAATGAAGCCAGAGGAGATTAGACTCTTGGGATCTCCCTTTAAGATACAGTAACTGCCACAGACTGGTCTATGTAAAAGCCTATAACATGAAGCAAAAGATACCTCTAAGGACCTTTGGCACCCACCTGCAAAGGCTGGAGTGTATCAGGGCTTCTCTGGGATTCAGTGTATGCCTCAGCATCAAGTTATTTCTGTATTGTGATCAGGAAAGAAATTTTGAAATAAAGAGGCCTGTCTGCTAAGTCTCATGGTGACCTCAGACAGGTCTCAACTTCTAAGACTCAGAGTCTCCTGGGATAGAGTCATCCTTGCTCCTGCCTGATTCCTCGGGCAGTGAGGAAGGGGAAATAAAGATGCAAAAATGCTGCCAACTCCCTGAGACTTTATTCATTAAGAATCCACTCATTTTGGGGGGCGGCTACGTGGTGCAGTGGATAAAGCACCGGCCTTGGATTCAGGAGTACCTGAGTTCAAATCCGGCCTCAGACACTTGACTTACTAGCTGTGTGACCCTGGGCAAGTCACTTAACCCCCATTGCCCAGAAAAAAAAAAGAATCCACTCATTTTGAATGTATCAGAATTCAAGGTGAACTGAGCTGACCTGACTTTGTATTGTCTATTTAGAGAAATGATTATTATTATTTTTTTAAGTGAGGCAATTGGAGTTAAGTGACTTGCCCAGGGTCACACAGCTAGTAAGTGTTAAGTGTCTGAGGCTGGATTTGAACTCAGGTTCTCCTGACTCCAGGGCCGGTGCTCTATCCACTGCACCACCTAGCTGCCCCGAGAAATGATTATTAATAACCAATAATTTGGGGAAATCCAGAGTTCCCCTCTTCTTCTAAAGTCCTGATTTTTAAAAGTTCAGTCTCTTGAAGGACATGACTGATAATGAGATTAGACTAACTTTTTTGTTCAAGAACCCAACCAGGTGGAGTTGCCATTGTGTTCTGCTCAGGTTTGGTGAGGCATAAATTCTTTGAATAGATTGCCCAAGGTTGGGGAAGTGGTCTGGGTACAGAGATAGTCTCTCTAAGGTTAAAATGATGTCACACTCAGCTCCTCATTTTAATATTCATTCTCTCATTAATTCTTAGCCAATCAGAGTTGATTCCCACTCTGGGCTACACCTACTCTTCTAAGGGTATAGAGTCCTCCACCATGATTGTCTTTGGTCTAAGAGAGACTACCAAATGACCATCCTTTTGTTAATAAACACGTTGGCATTAATAATAAAATGACTAAATTACCCAGAAACTATGTCTCTCAAACCTTTTTAATCATCATGCTATATATGAAAAGGTTTTGTTAAATAAAAGACTAGAGATGGCCAAGGATGAGAGAGATGGAGAGGTTGGGGGAGGGGGAAGGGCCCTTTTAATCTAAACTTAATATCACCTCCTAACCCTGGCACAGTACTCCTTGCATGTGGTAGGTGTTGGAAAGCTATTGGGTAAATTTGAAATTTAACCTCCTTAAGAGAATAAACAGTTTGAGAAGATTTTTAGCATATTATACAAATAATAGTGTTCCTTATAAAATAGTCTTTTTGTCTTCATTCAAGCAGTCCCCAGCAGGATCACTACCCAGAGATGCTTTAAAAATAATTTATCCATAAGTTTAATCCAGCAAGCTCCTACTGAGCACCCAGGAGGTGTGATGCTGTGATGTAAATAGAAATACTGAAAGGTAGCCCACTGCCCTTATAGAGCTCATAGTCTACTTATAGAAACAAGTAGCCAGGTGGTCCAATGGGTAGAGCACTGGGCTTGAAGTCAGGAAGACCTCAGATCAAATGAAAGCCCAGATACTCTGTTACCCTGGGCAAGTCACTTAAAAGCTCTCTGCCTCCATGGTCTCTTTTGTAAAATGAGGGGGTTAGACTCTAAAGATCTTTTCCTAAGTTGATGATTTTATGTACATACATGAAAAAATATGTGTGCTTTTATATGTATGTTTACATAAAGTATATATACATATGTATATATTGTAAAGGCTAAAACTCTAGATAATGAAAGGCACATATTCCGAGATCCAGATTTTTTGAATGCCCTTGTGCCAGTCCCCAGAGTAATGAACCTCATGTGACCCTCAAAGTGGAAGACACATTATGACTGTCTGCTAGACACAGGAGCTTCTAAATCAGTATTAGTAAGCAAACCAGACCCTGGGTGTAGAGCTGTAGGATCTTTGAATGTAGTAGGAGTCTTGGGAAAAGCCCAAAGAGTGGCAAAATTGACCCTTCTCATGGTATCTATGGGGCCCTTAACAGTGGAACATTCATTCTTACTCATGCCTGATGCCCCTGTAAATTTATTAGGTTGTGATCTCCTTTGCAAGCTTAGAGCAACCATATCTTGTGCTCCAGATGGGGCTGTCTCCCTACAATTGCCAGAGGATACTGTTCATTTATTACCAATTTTACTTATGGAAGCTCAAGGAACAGAGGGGAGGTATCCAAAATTCCCTCGGACATTCCTGAGTCTTTATGGGCCTCATCCCCTACTGAGGTGGGGCTCCTTAAATCTGCCATGTCTGTTACCTTTAAAGTTAAAGGGGGACCACTCCCCTCCATTCCACAGTATCCATTGTCTAGGGAAACAGTAGAAGGGATCACCCCTATAATTGAGGCTTTGAAAAGTCAGGGTATTATTATTCCATGTCATCACTCTCCATTTTGCCAGTTAAAAAACCCAAGCCTGGGCCAGATGGTAAACTTGTTTATCATTTTGTGCAAGATCTTAGAGCAATTAACAATCATGTTATCCCTAGGCACCCTATAGTCCCTAACCCCACTATGATAGTGTCATCCATTCCCTGTGAGGCTACATGCTTCACAGTGGTAGACCTCTGCTCTGCCTTTTTCTCCATACCAGTACATGAGGACTTCCAATATTTATTTGCTTTCACCTGGAAAAATACACAGTGGACCTGGACTAGACTCCCACAGAGATTTGTAGACAGTCCCACATTATTTTCCCAAATTTTACAGCAGGATCTGGCCTCCATTACCTTTAAAGGCTCCATGTTAATACAATATGTTGATGACTTACTTTTGGCCTCCCCTAATGCTGAAGTTTGTCAGGAAGAAAGCTGTCACTTACTACTAGAGCTGCACAAGAGGGGCCACAAGGTGTCCAAGTCAAAAATACAATGGTGTTTGCTTCAGGTAGAATACTTAGGATTTATTCTGGCTGCTGAACCTTGCCCTGTCTCTTCTAAGCAAGGTCAGGCCATTCAATAACTCTCTGCCCCAACTACGAAGAAGCAGTTAAGAACCATTCTGGGAGCATCTGGGTACTGAAGACAATGGATACCCTCTTTTGGTGAAATTACTAAACCTCTCATAGCTCTAACAAAACATTCTGCCCCAGACACTTTAGAATTGGATCCCCAGCATCTCTCAGCCATAACAGAATTAAAACTGGCCTTGTTATCAGCACCTGCCCTAGGACTCCCAAATTACAGTAAGCCCGTCACTCTCTTTGTGCATGAACAAAGGGGGTGGCTTCTGGAGTTCTGACTCAATCATTGGGGCCTAACCAATGCCCCATAGCCTACTATTCAACCCAGCTGGACCCCGTAGTGTCTGGGGCGCCACCTGGCCTTAGGGCAGTGGCGGCCACAGCCCTTTTGGTAAAAAAAGCCTCTGATTTGGTCCTAGGTAACCCTCTAACTGTGCAATGCCCTCATGAAGTAGAGGCTCTCTTACTGCATCACAGAACACAAGCCTTTTCAGATCAAAGGCTGGCTAAGTATGAAGTAACCCTGTTAGGCAATGAGAATATCACTCTAAAACACTGCACAGTCCTTAACCCAGCAACACTACTCCCTAACTTACCACTCTCAGGGGAGCCATTGCTTGACTGTGCTTCTTTAGTTGATATGGCTGAGAAACGCCATGATGATTTTTTGATACACCTTTAGAAAACCCTGATCTTGTCCTCTATACAGATGGTTCCTCATTTATGAGAGAGGGGATCCATTTCACTGGAGCTGCTGTAGTTTCTGATTATGACACTGTCTGGGCAGCTTCTCTGCCTTCCCATTTTAGTGCACAGGCTGCTGAACTTGTGGCTCTTACACAAGCCTGTAATATAGCCAAAGGGAAGAGTGCCATCATTTTTACTGACTCGAAATATGGCTTCGGTATATGTCACTCAATTGGCATGCTTTGGTTGCAACAAGGTTTTTTAACATCCGCAAGCAAGGTTATTGTTAATGGGGACCTTATTAAGATCCTCCTAGATGCCCTGAAACTGCCCTTTGCCCTAGACATTGTACATTGCCCTGCCCACACAGGGAATAGTGATCCTGTTTCAAAGGGGAATGCACATGTATTTAACCTTTCACCTTCTGAGGATATTCCTTCCAACCTAACCTATAATGATTCTGAAGTAGAAAGGTAGAAAAAGAGATTTAAGGCAAAACAGATCAATGGAGTCTGGATGTCTTCAGAGGGAAAACCACTTCTTCCCCAGAAGTTCTATCACCAGGTATTATATATAGATATATGTATACACATGTATATTATTAGATATGAAAATTGGACATGGAAAAATTCAGGGCAGAAACTAGGATAAAGTAACCAAAGAAAACTCCACAGAATTGGTGAGATGAATTGAGGAAGAAGGAGATATTCTTGTTAGTTCAAATTAATCTTCACCTGTTCCTGTTTCATACCCTAGCCAGCCAGGAAGAAACCAGGAGCTATGCAGAATCTTCCCATCTTTCCTGAATTTTCCCCATCTCTCCTCACCAAAAATAATAACCCTCTGGACCTGACTTATAGAAACCATATCTCAACAAACCCAAGGAGTTGATATATTCAGTATTTGCCACATAGTAGACAATCTCTGGACTGGATCACTCATTCCAATCTGTCCTTACATTGGCATATTTAGGTTCCCAGAGAAGAACCACCAATTGGTTACACTCTAATTCTCAGCATCCTAGCAATATCCCTGTTATAAGGGAATGCACTACTCACCACCCATCCCCATTCCCACTCATTACTTCAGTTTTGGGGCTCCCAATGGTGTGCTTCTATGAACACAACCAGCCATTTACAATGATGACACTTTTCAATCTTAAACATAGCCCTTTACTTAGCAATAAGTCAAAAGAAATAATAGCACAGATACACATATATTAGAACCAATAAAAGAATAATAAATACATTACATTCCACACATACACTGAGTCTCTTCTTCAGTATTTATTGAAGAGAGGGAGCAATTCTTACAGAAATCTGGCAAGGAAAGACATGAGGGAAGAAAAATTCAGAGTAATTTACAACTTTAGACTACAGGTTTAGATGTTATTGGTCAACTCAGCAACATCTGAACCATTTTACTGCTTCTCTATTAAATGTTTATCTACTGGTCTTCACCACTCTTGCTGAGCAAATCCTCTTTTATTCTATTCTTGAATAGAGAATGCTCGAATAGCATTTACAAACGCTTTCAAATTTTAACCACTCTTTAAAGGGCAAGTGTTACATTATTGTATTAGCTAGCAGTTCCCTTTAATCCAGAAAACTGCAAAGCTAATCAGGTGGGCTATCTTTGAGCACTAGAAACCTGCCTTGTCAGCTCTTTACTTCCTAGGATTCTTCATCATCCAATTATATCTGAGCATATTGATATTAAAAGATGGACTTTTGTTTTAGGGATACTATTGACATAATTAAAAGAACGCTGAAACTTCCCAAAGGCAACCTTGTCCATTTTCTTCCTTTAGACTATGGTCCTAATTCATTGTCCATTTGGAGCATCTGTCCAAGATACTTCTAGTGATAGATGAGCTCTATAGGTTTCCATCCAACTGCATGTAACACCTCCTTTCACAGTGTACTGTTTTGCAGATAGATTTGTGTTTTCCTGCACTGTCCATACTTCAAAGGAGGGAATGGGGTCTAGAGCCAAATGATAAATTTATTTGGTAAATAAAGCAAAACAGCTCAGATCAATCTTTAAGACAGCTCACTAGAATACCTAAGCAGTCTCAAAATCCCTTCTGGTTTTTTTTCTTTTCAAGCCAGAGATGGCAACAGAGAGAAACAAGCCCTCATGAAGAACTTCAACTTTCTTCATCTCTAGGTGGTGCAAGAGAGCAATAACTGTCACTGGAGCTCTTGGCCACTGAAGTCCAATTTGTTCTCTAACTAGCATCTGGAGCCATCTCCAGTCATCCTGATGTATATCTTGCCACTGGACCCAGATGACTCCAGAGAAGAGAGTGAAGCTGGTGACTTTGCACAGATCTCCATCACTTAAAATTCAGTTTAGTGCAAGTCATGAGATAACCCCAATGTCATGGTCCTCTTTGAGAATGAAGGACAAACAACATAAACAATAACTATATGTAATCTCCCTGCTACAGCCTCCATGGATTAAATGAGAGCCTCTTGACTATCTGTCACTCACCTTTTACTTAAAAAGTCACAATTTCATAATTTCCCCCTTTCCAATTGATAGTCTTTTAAAAATCATACCCTAATCTCTAAATGTTTATATGATTTCTCATTTTCTTAATTTTACCTTCTTTAGTCATAAAATGATCATGTACAAATTAGTTGAGATACTTGTAGCTCTAAGGTTCTCAACAAGCTCTTTCATCTTGGGGTGTCCTTCCCATTATTTTTCTTTAGATTCATATTATCTAGCTTTTAATCGATTAAATCTTTGCCTCTTTATAACATTAAATAACATAAGTGAACCATAATTACCTTGTTGACAAAGAGATCCAGGTCCTAAAATCTATACCACAGATCATTTTCTCTGCAAAATTGCCTAAATCCCCCACCATACACATATATTAAAGTTCCTTTTCTACTCCTACCAGGTACCAAAATGTTCATCCATAACAAGGGCAATATCCCACATCATTTGACAATCAATATAAATTTCTTGCTTTACACAGCACATTTTTCCTGCTCTTTTTCATTACTGATTGTTCTTTATTAAAACAGGGTTTTAAAGAGACAGTGTACTTAACATCAGGAGTATTTATATCCCTAGATTAAATAGTAATCTGGGAAGTTACAAAAACAAAACAAAACTGGTTAAAAATTAGGTAGGTGACCTGGGTGAAACAGGTCTGTCTTTTCCACATAGGTAGTTACAAGTGGAACTGATGGCTTAGAGTGCCATCTGGTGGCTGGTTTAGAGAGAACCACGTTGTTAGGTACTGGTGGCACAAGCACAGCTCAGTCTGGACTACTTACTGGCAACACACCCAGTTTTGGGTTTCCCAATCTCATTGACTTTGCTCAATGCTATTATAGAACATACAAGTTGAAAGCACTTGTAAGAGGCAGTATAGTCCAACTTCATAATGTACCTGACAAGATCATGTAGATTTTGCTTAGAGACTTTCATGAAGGGGTGCCTACTGCCTTCAGAGTCAGCCCGTCCCACTTGGGGACAACTCTACAATTCTCTCCTTTCATCCAGCAGATGCTTCCCTCTATCTTCTACCTATTGCTCCAATTTTTCCTTTTTAGCCAATAATATACATGCAATATGGCTTCTATGTGGTAGTCTTTCAAATATAGGAAAATAGCTCCCATGTCTCTTTTCTTTTCCAGGCTAAATAAGCACCCCATTTCCTTTAATGGATCCTCATATAGCCTCATATCTCTAAAGCTTGCACTACCTTGGTGGCCCATCCTCTAGCACTGATAGGTATATCAACATTGGAACTCAAATGTGGTACCCAGAACTGAACACAATACTCTATATCAGAAGATCTTAACCTGGAGTCCATGAACTTATTTTTAAAATATTTTGATAACTGTATTCAAAAATAACTAGTTTCCTTTGTAATCATATCTATTATATATCTTATACAGCTAGGTGGAATAGTGGATAGAGTGCTGGACCTAGAATCGGAAAGATCTAAGTTCAAATCCAACCTCAGATACTTCCTGGCTATGTGACCTAGGCAAATCACTTAACCCTCTCTCTAAGTTTCCTCAGCTGCAAAATAGAAACCATAATAGCACCGACCTTACAGAGTTGCTGTGAGCTTCAAATAAGATAATAGTTATAAAGCACTTAGCACAGTGCCTGGTACATATTAGGAGTTTAATAAATGTTTCTCCTCTTTTTATTTTCTGTATTTAAAAATATTATTCTGAGAAAGGGCTCTGTAGACTTCACCAAAAGGGCCAGGACATGCAAAAAATGGTTAGGAATGCTGCTTTAGGTCAAAGGCATGAATAGAGCATGTACTAGTACACCTGTGTACACCTGGCCCATACTCTATGTTTACCTATGCTCCAGATGTCATATGATGGGAAATAGGACATTGGAACTATTCCTGCCCGAGTCCTGGACACCTGGAAGTGCTTTTTGAATACAGTCTAAAACAGGCGTCATATTTTTTAGCTGCCAAGGGAGTTGATGATGACTTTTTCAAATTATGACTTCAATTGAGCATTCACTCCACTAAAACCCCAAACTGAACCTAAATCTTTGAAAGATGGACTGACTGATCTCAAGCCATAATGATTCCATCTTATGCTTGTGTTGCTGCTTTTAAAATCCAATTGTTTATCCATGTTTTCATCTCATCAGATTTAGAGAAATGTTCTCCTTTCTGGATTCTAATGCCTTCAGCTAGTGTGTTAGCTCTCCCTCCCAGCTTCTTGTTATTTGCAGAGCTGAGAGTCATGACAACAAGCTGTCCTTTTCTCCAAGTCATTAATAAAAATGTTAACTAGCACAGGACCAAGCACAGATCCTTGGGGTACGTGGTTACTTGTGTCTGAGATAGAACTCCTGTGTCCTTTGCCTGCTAAGTTCTTATCCGTCTTTTTATTTTTAATTTTTTTCCTACCCATCTTGTAAAGTCTAGTAGAAATGGCATACCTTCCATGGAGTCTTCCTGAATACTCTACACTTAGAGCTCTGATAAATGTATTATGTCACAATGTACATTTCTTTTTGTTCATGTCTTGTTTTAGGTTTTAAGTTAAATAACAAACCACTCTAGTATCTTTGCCAAGAAACCCCATGAATAGTGTTGGCGTGCTGTGGTCTATGGTGCCATGAATAGGCATGACTGAGCAACAACAACAATCAGAGACCTGTAGATCTCAATAAAACTTTGTAACTTGCTAATACTTATCTTACGCTGTGTACACATGCTTTAAAGAGGGTTTGTTAAATGAATGAAGTTTATATAAAATGGTGTTTTCCTTCAATGAAACAGCCAGGCATGGTGGTTTTGAAGTCAGAAGACTGAGGTTAGATATTTTGGAGCTGTATGTTCAATGGGATGTCTCTTGGCTTTTTGCACCTCAGTTTCCTCATTTGTAAAACAGGGATACTTACACTACCTCCCTGATGTGCTGGTTGCGAGAAAAGGGTTTTATAAACTTTAAACTACTGTAAAAATGTGAGATATCATTATCATAATTATTCTCCTGTAGTTTAAAGGTTGGTACCATCTTGCTGGACTGTCCACAGTGGGATTTGCCCTTACCAGCTTTGAGATAGCTTCAGCATCTCTGATCTTATCTCTGATTCCCAAAGCCCCACATCTTTTTTTTTTTTGGTTGGGGCAGTGAGGTTTAAGTGACTTGCCCAAGATCACACAGCTAGTAAGTGTCAAGTGTCTGAGGCCAGTTTTGAACTCAGGTCCTTCTGAATCCAGGGCAGGTGCTTTATCCACTGTGCCGCCTAGCTGCCCCCTTAGGGCTCCACATCTAACCTCATCTTTTCCTCATTGGAAGCAAACGTAGTTAATGAACTTCAGCTCCACTTTCCTGATGTTTGTTGTCTTCAATACTTGAAGAGGACCAAAATGGCATCACAATGTCGGGGTCAATATGCAGTGTATATACCTTCCTGATAAAAAAATAGTATATGAGATAATATACCAGGCTACAAGGGACACTCCTGGACCCAACCCCACAGCTGATCCCCAGGGAATTTTGATCTGCTCTTGTTTCCAAACTAGACCAGTTTGTCCCTCCGAGACTCACCATATTGGTGCCAGACTTAATGTGGGCATCTAGCTAGCATTAGCCCTATTGCCACTGATTGGAACCTTAGAAGCCATTTAATCTAATTCCCTCATTTTACAGACGAGGCAACTGAGGTCCAGGGAACTTAATTGATTGCCCATTCCATTGTTCACCTCCTTTGGTCAGTTCTGACTACAGCTCCACCTATTGGTAAAGAAATGCCTGATTAGTCATGCAAAGATCTTCCCTGGAAATAACCACAGCCTGTAACAAAAGGAGGCAGCTCTTTTCCTCCTGTCTAAGCATGTAACATATAGAGAATAATTGCTTTGCTGATCCATTAGGAAAGCCACAGACTGGGGTCCAGGTGTGTGTAATATGCTGGGAGAGGGAGGAGAATGAGTTTCATAAATATGCATATGGGGGTTCTTCAGGGATAACTGGCTTTTTGCCCTTCTCTCTAATTTCCCCTCTCCTGCCCAAAAGGACCAAGGAAATCAAAGGCTAGGAAATACAGAAAGACTGATCTGAATGCAGAGCAGTCAGTAATGATGCTCAGTCCTGTTGCTTCCCTTGATGGTATCTTGCTTATGCCAACTGGTGTCCCATCTCCCTCTTTTTCCAAAGTCCTAAGTCCTCTGCCTAGTATTCACGGTCCTCCCAGCTGACATTTTAAATTTTCGAGGCCTCAACACACATGAGGAGCCATCAATCATTTACTAACATCAGCTCTTCCTTGGTTTTAACTTTTTGTGGGCCTGGACAGGTGATTTCACCCAGGTAGGAAACTCCCTCATTGACAAAGATTGGGGATAACTCATCTGTAACTTAAAGCCTTACACATATATGAAATGACACAAAGTGAAGTGAGCAGAACCACACTGTAAACACCAACAATTTTGAAAGGCTTAAGAACCATGATTAAGGCAATGACCAACCATGATTCCAGCAGACCAATGATAAAACATGCTACTGCAGCTAACCTAGAAAGCTAAAACAACTCCATTTTGTCTGTGGTTCCTCTGTCTTGCCCCTGATCCTGTTCCTCTTGCACCTTCTTTACTGCTGAAAGAGCAAGGATAGTCCTATCTATTATGGTGAGGTTACAAGAGAAAGCTAACATGAGGAGCCTTTCCTGTTGCTAGTCCCCAGCAATAAGCCCTGTCCAATCCTGAGCTATCCCCTACCCCATTCACCTCCATCCTAAATTGAAACCTTAAAAGCTTTGTCCTTTTGTTCTTTCTGAGAGTCTCTACCCTTGAGGGTGGGGCTCCTTTTCTGGTGAACTCAATCAACTCATTGGTTGTTAAATTTATGGGATTGGGTTTGCGGCATGATTCTGATTTTGGAGTTTTGGTTCTGGTTCTGGTTCTGGTTTGTTGTGGCACTGACAATTTTACCCACCCTACCCCAGTAGAGAGATGATGGACTCAGGATACAGAATAAGACATATTTTTGATCATGGCCAATGTGAGTATCTTTTCCCCCCATTTAACTATGTATATTTGTTTAAAAGGGTTTCACTTTTCATTCTTTTTTATGTTATTTGTTTATTTTGGGGAGGTGGGAATGAAAGAAAACAACAATTAAAAACTTTAAAGTTGGGCAGCTAGGGGGCACAGTGGATAAAGCACTGGCCCTGGATTCAGGAGGACCTGAGTTCAAATCTGGCCTCAGACCCTTAACACTTACTAGCTGTGTGACCCTGGGCAAGTCACTTAACCCTCATTGCCCCACAAAACCAAACAAACACAACAACAACAACAACACCCTTATGGTCTTAGAGCGCTGTCTGTGGTTCTGAGACTTGTGCTCTGACACACAGCTGGTATATCAAAAGCCAGACTTGAACTAGGTTTTCCTAATTTCAAGGCCAACTGCTCTCCAGCTCTTTATCCCATGCTGCTTCTCTGTTTTACATATCCAATTCTATTCTATTCTCTTTAACTCATATTTACCATTCTAGTCATGCTGGGCTCCTTCCTGACCCCCAACCCCTGCAGTGCTCATCCATCCCTGCTTTCTTGTCTTTGTTGACATTGTTTCCTGACACAGAATGTCCTTCTTTCTCTTCTTTCCTTATCTAAACCCCCTCCATCCTTTAAGGCCTACCTCCTCCATGAAGCCTTTCCAAAAGGCCCCAGCCCCACAGTGCTTCATTTCTACCCTTTAATTTAGCACTTTATTACAGATAGCTTCCTTTCCTTCTCTGGTTGTTTCATGTGTTAGTCTTATCTCCCTTTCAGGGCATAGACCTCTGTATTGTTTGTATCCTTTACAACAACCAGATGGGTACAGGCTCAGTAAGTGATTATTCTAAGAGGAAATGAGGGTATTGTGAAACCAAAAGTTCATTTGGTTGTGAATTTTTCCTCTTCCTATTTTGGCCCTTAGAAAAATCCTTTAAAATCAGTAATAACAATGTTTTGTAAAGCACTCGTAGTTATTCTTAACTTACAAATGAATTGTGCACCAAAAATTCCTTCATAAATCACTAATGTGACACTGAAAATATGTTGTCCATATAAATGATGCCACAAAAGATGTCTGGGTTTCCAGGCTGGCTGGAGAAAAAAAATTATTTAATTCATTGACTACCCCCTTCTCTTCTAAGGAATGTAAGTTATTGTGTTAGTGCCAAAGGACCAGAGAGGTTAAATAACTTGGCTGTGATCTGACAGTTCTTATGTCAGAGACAGGATTTGAACTCAGGTCTTTTGGAGTCTATTAACTATAACTCACAACGCTGCAGAAGAAATATGGCATTTTTTCTCCATTTATGACATAATAGGAGTCCAAAGCTGTAATTTTAGCAGTGTGGACACTCCCTTTCCTCTAATGCTGATTAGTAACTTTTCAGTAATTTATAATTTTAAAGGAATGTCTGGAGCATTGAGAGGTGAAGAGATATGTCCTGGGGTAACAAACCAGTATTTGTGAAAATTAGGACTTGAACCCAGGTCTTGCTGACTTTAAATTCAGCCCTCTATCCCCATGCTCAATAATGTTATTAGTTTGAGACAATGTGCATTAGTTCAGAATTGGGGTTGCTGAGAACACAGCTTACCTCCAAGATGCCCATAGTCCTTCCCCGCCCCGCCCAGCCACCTTCTAGTACCGGTATGTAGCTGCTTGTTGAACCTAAGGGAAGTCTCTGCTCAACTCTCCTACACATGGCATTGTATAGAATACACACACACACACACACACACACACACATGTGTATATATGTGTATATGCATGTATCTATATATGTATGTGTGTGTGTGTGTGTGTGTGTGTGTGTGTGTGTACATAGCTGGAAGAGACCTCAGAGCCTATCTAGTGTCATGTCTCTATTTTACATTCAGAAAAGCTGAGTCCCAGAGAGTGGCTTGCCCAAAGTCAGATAGCTAGCCAGACTACAGCAGAATGGCATCATAGCAGAGCTGGGAACAGAATACAGGGAATCTAGAAGCCAAGGAGGAAGGAGAGGGCTTGGCTGTCATTTCCCAAGCTGATTTCCTAAGCATGTCCCTCACTTCACACTGATCAATAATGGGGAAGCATCAGCAGACTAAGAATTGGTGAAGGCCTGTCTGGGATTGAGCATGGCCTCCTTACACTGTGGTTGCTTATGAATTAATTTCAGATTGTTGGTAGGTATGGGGATAAATGGACAACTAGGTGGCGGAGTGTATAGAGTGCAGGGTCTAAAGTCAGAAAGACCTGAGTTGAAATCTAGTCTCAGACACTTACTAGCTGTGTAACCCTGGGAAAGTCACTTCACCCTGTTTGTAAAATGAGCTGGAGAAGGAAATCGCAAAGCACTCCAATATCTTTGTCAAGAATGGGGTCACAAAGAATCAGATACGGGGGCAGCTAGGTGGTGCATTGGATAAAGCACCAGCCCTGTATTCAGGAGGACATGAGTTCAAATCCAGCCTCAGACATATGACACTTACTAGCTGTGTGACCCTGGGCAAGTAAGTCACTTAACTCTCATTACCCCACAGACACACAAAAAAGTATCACTTAAAAGTGAACTGATATTTTTAAAAAGCAGAAAGGGACTTTAGGGTCCAATCCCCTCATTTTGGGAGGGCAGCTAGGTGGCACAGTGGATAAAGCACCGGCCCTGGATTCAGGAGGACCTTAGTTCAAAAAACAGCCTCAGACACTTGACACTTACAAGCTGTGTGACCTTGGGCAAGTCACTTAAACCTCATCGCCCTGACAAAAACAAAACAAAAAACAAAAACAAAAAAACAGACACAACTGACAATGACTGAACAACAACAAACAGCAACATGGGGATAACATTGATCTTCACTTGGGCTGCACTAAGGTAGTGAATTATGAAGTCAAATCTCAGGCAAGCAGCTGCCTTGGATAAAGACTAAGGCATTTCTTTTGTTGCTAACAATTAGCAGTGCTGGCTAGAATGGAGATTGGTTGTAATTGGAGAACTGAGAGAGTACAGCACACAATTACTGAAGGCAGTTGGTTTAGAAAGCCATTGTTACTTAATACATACATTCTCCTTGTTATCAATTACCCATAAATTTAGTAGGGACCAGGAGACCCGGGAACTAGAGTAGAAATATGTCTATGAAATTTGACAAATACCCCTAATCTACTTAGTAAAAGCTTCCAAACTCACAAAAGGGGATTTTATTTTTGAAAATCCCATCAGGATATTTTGCTTTCAAGGCACCCTGCAGGTGGGGCAGGCATTATTCTAATTAGCTACAAGAGAGGAAGGTTCTGAAAAGAGAGATCAAGTAACTTAGCCAAGGTCATATAACAATTCAATTACAATGTACAAATGTTGATTAAGTATTTAAGAGTTTACAACACGGTATTAGAGCTAGAAAGATACAAAGTTTAGATAAGATATAGTTCTGTGTTCATGAAGCTTACCACCTAGTAGAGGGATATCGACTAGATCTGGGATTTTTAAAAGTTCATTCTAATTTTATTTTCAGTTCCAAATTCTCTACCTCTCACTTCTCCCTCTCCCTGTTGTTTGTACTTCATTCTTGAAGAGAATCATGACATGGGGGTGTTGTCATGACTTGCTGTGAATTGGATTTAAGTGAGGGAGGGCTATGCAAGGTCACTAACCTCAGTCTCTCCTCCAGAGCCATCTGGGTGAAGTGGCAAGATAGATATCAAGATGACTGGAGATGGCCCCAAATGTCTGAGACAACTGGGGTCAAGTGACTTGCCCAGGGTCACATAGCTAGTAAATGTCTGAGATGAGATTTGAACTTAGGTCCTCTCGACTCCAGGGCCAGAGCTCTATTCACTGTGCCACTTTACTGCCCCTCCTTCTCCCTATTGAGAAAGGAAGAAAAACAAAACTTAAAAATATGTATAGTCAAACAAAATATACCCTCATATTAGTCACCATATATAATATATATGTATATGTATGTGTGTGTGTGTGTATATATATATGTATATATATATATATACACATATATATAAACATACATGCATATTGTTTGTTTTTCTTTTTTTTTTTTGCAGGGCAATGAAGGTTAAGTGACTTGCCCAGGGTCACACAGCTAGTAAGTCTCAAGTGTCAGAGTCTGGATTTGAACTCAGGTCCTCCTGAATCCAGGGCTGTGCTTTATTTACTGCACCACCTACCCTGTCATCTGACCTTTCTTAAGGCCAGTCCAAAGTCAGGAAGTTACCTCACTCAAAACCACACCCACCTGAAAGCCTTGTTCCCGCCAGATGATCTCTTCTCTGGGCTCTGAACTCAGCACGACTTCACCGAACCACCCTCAAATCCAGTGAACTAATAGATTGGAATGATGCTAGCCAATTAGCTTTGAGGAAAGTGTATAGGTGGGCACTCCTCCTGCCCACAGCAAGCTTATACAGACACTCAACACTCTTTTGCCTGGGAACTTGGGGAAAGCAGACGCAGTCCACCATGGTTCCCCATTTTCTCTTTTCTCTCTCTTCTCTTTCCTATCTTTCAGAGCCATGTGCACTCTCTTTACTAATATTTAATATACTTTAATAAATGCTTAATGCCCCCAAACTGGTGCAGGAGCCTCTAATTTCTAAGTAACAAATATATTATAAACCCCAGCTAATTTTCCCTACACTTGGAACAGTTATAGGGCAACCACATTTAATTTTACTCGTCACAATATATTGTTGTTGTCTTTCAGTCATTGTGTCTGACTCATGATCATAGCACTCCAGGCTCTTCTGTCTTCTTCTATCTACTTAAGTCTGTCCAAGTTCATAGTCAGTGTTTCCATGACACCATCCCCTTTTCCTTCAATCTTTCCCAAATTCAGGGTCTTTCCCACTGAGTCCCATCTTCTCATTATATGGCCACAGTATTTAAGCTTCAGCTTCAGTATTTGTCCTTCCAATGAATAATCAGAATTAATTACTTTATTGGCGGATTTTATTTGCTTATCATCCAAGGAATTCTCAAAAGTCTTCTCCAGGACCACAATTCAAAAGAGTTGATTCTGTGGCACTCAGCTTTCCGTATAGTCATACATTACATACATGCATAAACACACATATAAAATATGTATGGGGGCAGCTAGGTGGCACAGTGGATAGAGCACCGGCCCTGGAGTCAGGAGTACCTGAGTTCAAATCCAACCTCAGACACTTAACACTTAACACTTACTAGCTGTGTGACCCTGGGCAAGTCACTTAACCCCAACTGCCTCACTAAAACAAACAAACAAAGAAAAAAAAACAATAAAACATGTATGAACACACATACATCACAGGAGCTTTTACAAAGAAATGTTTACTTTAAAAGATAAAAAATATACAAACTTATCCCTCTGCCAACATATGGGAAGCAAAATCTGCCTCCTCCCTTATGCCTCAGTCCCTGGGGAGGAGAAAGGAATTAAGTTCATAGCTTAGCTCATTTCCCATAGATGATAACCTTAGTTTCAAGTCCAAAATCCCCCATGGATTTGAAGTGGATTTGAGTCCTAGGCATCCAGGCTTCCCAGAGCTTCCATTCCAAGCTGAATGGCTGATCAATAACCCCCTGCAATCTAGGCTCCAAGGTTGTCATAGCTCGAATCCCTGGGTCTGGAAGGCACATGAAACCAAGGAGGATGAACAATAATATAGAATAGAAACAAATACCCCAAGGCCCATTTCTGGAAGGGGGGAGGTTAAAAGAGAGGGAGCAGGGGAAGGATATTACTTCCCTTCTTGATGGTTCAGTTTATAGTGTCTTTTCTGTGAGTGAACTGAGGTCTTTACCCTCTGGACATGCCAAAAAGAGCACAGCAGAAAGAAAGAACAGCTCCATCTCACCAGTTAAAAACTCAGTAGCCAATCAAAGGGGGCTACCCCCATTAACAAGGAATATGACACAGTGGGCTCCATGTTAGGTAAATTGGGAATGTCAAAAAGGCCCTTTAGAACTGGGCATTCCCAGAGAAGCCCAGGTTTTACACACACAGACATACACACATATTTCATTTTGCACATTAAGTCCATCAGTCTATTTGGAGGTAGGTATCATGTTTCATTATGAGTCTTTTGGTCCTTTGGAACTGTGGTGGATTATCATGTCAATCAGAATTCCTAAGTCTTTTTTTAATAATAAAAATATTTTTATTATTTTCCATTTAGACGTAAAGATAGTTTTCAACATTTGTTTTCATAAGATTTTTAGTGCCAAATTTTTCTCTCTCCCTCCCTTTCCCCCCCGCCCAAGACAGAAAGCAATCTGATATAGGCTATACATGTACAATCACATTAAACATATTTCTGCATTAGTCATGTTGTGAAAGAAGAACCAGAACAAAAGGGAAAAAATCCTCAAAAAAGAAAAAACAAAACAAAAGTAGAGACAGTATGGTTCAATCTGCATCCAGACTCCACAGTTCTTTTTTTCTGGATGTGGAGAACATTTTTCATAATGAGTTCTTTGGAATTGTCTTGGATCATTGCACTGCTGAGAAGAGCTGTCTATCACAGCCAGTCATCACACAATGTTGCTGTTACTGTGTACAATATTCTCCTGGTTCTGTTCACTTTACTCATCATTAGTCCACTTAAGTCTTTTAAGGTTTTTCTGAAATCTGCCTGCTCATCATTTCTTACAGCATAATAGTATTCTATTACATTCATATACCACAACTTGTCCAGCCATTCCCCAATTGATGGACATTCCCTTGATTTACAATTCTTTGTCACCACAAAGAGAGCTACTATAAATATTTTTGTACACGTGGGTCCTTTTCCCTCTTCTATGATCTCTCTGGGATACAGACCTAGTAGTGGTATTACTGGGTCAAAGGGTATAAACAGCTCCATAGCCCTTTGGGAATAGTTCCAAATTGCTCTCTAAAATGGTTGGATCAGTTCACAGCTCCACCAACAATGCATTAGTGTTCCAATTTTTCCACGGCTTCTCCAATATTTATTATTTTCCTTTTTTGTCATATTAGCCAATCTGATAGGTGTGAAGTGGTACCTCATAGTTGCTTTAATTTGCATTTCTCTAATCAATAGTAATTTAGAGCATTTTAAAAATATGGCAATAGATAGCTTTGATTGCTTTGTCTGAAAACTGCCTGTTCATATCCTTTGAACATTTCTCAATTGGGGAATGACTTGAATTCTTATAAATTTGATTTAGTTCCCTATATATTTTAGAAATGAGACCTTTATCAGAAACATTGGCTGTAAAAAATATTTCCTAGCTTTCTGCTTCCCTTCTAATCTTGGCTGCATTGCTTCTGTTTGTACAAAACCCTTTTAATTTAATCTAATAAAACTCCTCCACTTTGCATTTCATAATGTTTTCTATCTCTTGTTTGGTCATAAATTGTTCTCCTCTCCATAGATCTGAAAGATAAACTAGAATTCCTAAGTCCTTCAAAGTTGTTTGTCTTTATAATATTGTTATTGTATAAATTGCTCTTCTGGCTCTGCTTGCTTCATTTTTCTTACTTCTCTTTTCATCAGTTCATACAAGTCTTCCCAGTTTTCTCTAAAGTCATCCCCTTCATCATTTCTTACAGCACAATAGTATTCCATAACAACAACATTCATGTACCATAATTTTATCAGTTTTTCCTCAGTTGGTGGATACTCCCTCAGTTTCCAATTTATGGCCATCATGAAAAGAACTGCTATAAATATCTTTGTACATATGGGACTTTTCCCTCTTTCTCTGATCTTGTTGGTGTATAAACCTTGTAATGATATCACTGTGTCAAAGACTGTATGCACAGTTTGATAAATTTATGGGCATAATTATAAATTGCTTTCCAGAATGGCTGGACCATTTCACAGCTCCACCAATTATGCATTAATTTTTCTATTTTCCTATAGCCCCTTGAGCATCTGTCATTTTCCTTTTATGTCAACTTTGCTAATCTTATGGGTATGAGGTTGTGTCTCAGAGTTGTTTTAATTTGCATTTCTCTAATTATTAGCAATTTATAGCATTTTTATGTGGCTACATGATAGCTTGTATTTCTTGTCTATTCATAGCCTTTGATTATTTATCAACTTAGGAAATGACTCTTATTTTTATAAATCTGACTCCATTCTCTCTCTCTCTCTCTCTCTCTCTCTCTCTCTCTCTCTCTCTCTCCTATATGTATATGTATGCATGTATATCTTAGAAAAGAGACCTTTATCAGAGAAACTTGCTGCAAAGTGGACCTGTGATTTCAGTCATATGGAGAACCCCCTGATGAAGAAACACCACCTACCAATGCAGATAGGTCATTTCTCTTTAGGGGGAGCAGGACAGAAATAGAAATAACTGCAATACACAATGGATGCAATAGAGATGCAAATCCAATAGTTTAGCATGATAATTATGAAGAATATAAGCTCCTTGAGGACAAGAACTGTTTCTTTTTTTTTTTTAAGAATCTTTTACATTACTAGTGGCTGGTATATATTTTTCTTGCTTGTTTAAAAAAAAATCCACTGATATAGAGGGTTCAATAACGTTTAGTCTTAATGAGGGATATAGTATGGTGCCAGGGAAAAGCACTAGACTTAGAGTATATATTTCTATGATCTGTCCTGTGTGTCCTTACCAAAGGCTTTTACTGCCATCTAGCCTTTCCAGTTATAAGTCGGTTCTCATCAACATTAGCAGAAAGAAGAACAAATATTTATTGAGCCCATAAAGCTGAGCTCTTACTTGGTGAATGGAGTACCCATACTAGTGAAATTCATGATCTTTGGAAGTCTTGAAATATATAGTATACTCAATACTTTGCTTGCCACTCGTAATATGAAAAAGCCTTGGCTACTGTTCCTGTCCTCCAGGGGCTTACAGTCTATTTGTAGTGTGTTGAGGCAGTTGGGGTGTACTTTGGATCTAGAGCAGGAAGACCTAGGTTTGAGTTCTAGCTTTCACTAGCTCTGTGACCTTGGACAAGTCATGCCAACTCTCTGAATCTCAGTTTTCTCATGTATAGAATGGTGATAATTATACTTGTTTTACCTATTTCCCCACCCAAGTTGTGAACATAAAATGAAGATAAAATGAGATAACCTTTGTAAAATACTTTGCAAATCTCAAAGCACTATATGAATGCTGGTGGTTGTTGTCACATGAAATAATCAATGTAATGTGCTTTAAAGCTACAAATCCTTACATAAATGTTAGCTATTATTCAACTCAAAATAAATTTATTATTAAGCACCCAATGTGCTCAATAAAAAGAGCATTGTGGGGGCAGCTAGGTGGCGCAGTGGATAGAGCACTGGCCCTGGAGTCAGGAGTACCTGAGTTCAAATCCGGCCTCAGACACTTAATACTTACTAGCTGTGTGACCCTGGGCAAGTCACTTAACCCCAATTGCCTCACTAAAAAAAAAAAAAAAAGAGCATTGTGCTGGCCGTGAGAAAAGACACAATGCCTAGATAAGATCCAACCTCTGTTCTGATGGAGTTAATAGTTTAATAAGAGAAGAAATCACAAACACAGATTATCATAGCAAACAACCTAACATGCTAAATGCATTAGAAAGATGCAAACTAAAGCTATTATTATTATTGGACAATAATAATGCAGTATAATGAGTACTGGATTTAGATTTAAAAGATCTAGGTTCAAATCTCAGCTCTGTCACTTACTGCCCATAGGAACTTGGAAAAAGTCATTCAAACTCTCTGGGCCTGTTTTCTCATGTGTAATATCAGGGAGTTGAACTCAATAACCCTCAAGGTCCCTTTCTGCTCTAAATCTATGATAGTGTGTTCCTATAATAGCTGGGACTCATATAAAGGTTTGGAAAAAGCTTTGTAGACACAACGTCTTTTGATCCTCACAACAACCCTGAGAGCCACTATTGTGCTAAAAATATTACTATCCCCCTTTTATATATGAAGAAACCAAGGATCATAGAGGTAGAGGCAGGGGTGGGATGGTTATTTAGACTATTGCAATAGCTCAGGCTTAACTTTCTTTGGTTAGGAAAAGGGAAGTAGTCCTGGAAAGGAGAAAATTAGATGCCAAGAACACTCATAGCTAATGTATTAACTGATTGCAGGTCAAAATGGGACCCCCTTCCAGGTGTTATTTATATGAAAATAAGGGACTTTGTGACCCTGGGCAAGTCACTTAGCCTTTGTTACTCCCCCCCCCCGAAAAAAAAAGGAAAAAAGAAAAGAAAAGAAGGGACTTACAAATGATTGACAAGTTTTTCAATATCTAAAGCAATTTAGTTCTGGTTTTTTGTTTGTTTTTGGTGGGGCAATGAAGGTTAAGTGACTTGCCCAGGGTCACACAGCTGGTAAGTGTCAAGTGTCTGAGGCCAGATTTGAACTCAGGTCCTCCTAAATGCAGGGCTGGTGCTTTATCCACTGTGCCACCTAGCCACCCCTGCAATTTAGTTCTAATGATGATTTCAGGTATTGTTTCTGATGAGTGGTACATAGGTAAAGAACATTTCTCACTGGGAGCTGGTAAAAAGGTCTAGTTAAAAAAACACCCCTGCTCCCCAATACAATGTAAGCTCCTTGAGGGCAGATACATGATTGATAGTGCTTAGTACAGTGCCTCACACCTATTAGGGATTTATTACATGCCTACTGGATTCGATCAGGACTGTCTCTCAGTTCTTTGTTCACTTCTATGCCTACCCTTGATGTGCTCCCCCTTATTGCTCTTTCACTGGCTTCTTTCCCATGAGCATTCTTGCACTCTGCCGCTCTCCTTAGGTTGGCTTTGCTGCTCTGGCTCCTTTCTGGGACAACTTCCTTCATCTGCAGAAGAAGGTCACAACACTTTTAGTACAAAATAGGCAGTCCTCACTTAATATTTGATGTTTTAGAAATGCTAGCTAGAGCAGTAGGAAGAAAGAGAAAGCAAAAGTCTAAATAATAGCAAAGATCAGACAAAATCATCACTATCTGAGGATGATGCGGTGGTTTACTTAGAAAGTGCTATTGCATAATAATTGTTGTGAATTGGTTTTGAAAACCAGAATCATTAACTTAAGTAAGGTTTCATATTTAAAGAACTGGAAGAATTTGAGACCGCATTTAGTCTGACCTTTCTAGGTTTAAAGATGAAGAAGCCAGGGGTAGTTAGGTGTTGCACTGGCCCTGGATTCAGGAGGACCTGAGTTCAAATTTGGACTCAGACATTTGACACTTACTAGCTCTGTGACCCTGGGCAAGTCACTTAACCCTCATTACCTTGCAAAAAAAAATTAAAAATAAAGATGAAGAAGCCTAGGCTAATGAGGGTAAATGATTTCTCCAAGGCCACTCAGTAAGTAGAATAGCAAGGATTTAAGCACAGGTTCTCTGCTCCCATTAGAGGGATACACATTAGAGGGATACACAAGAATTCTACAAACACCATTAGTATTTCCCTATAGTACTAGCAAAAAACAGAAAGAAATAATAATAAAAATTTCATTCAAAATAACCACAAAATACATAAAACATTTGAGAGTTAAACTACCAAGACACTCATGAGACTCACATAAATAAAACTACAGAACACTGTAGAAATTAAGGATGATGAATAATAGAAAAGCCACTCATTGGTATGTCTTCACTATGTCAAGGGAAACAAAATGACAACACTGGCTAGATTAACATAGAGATTTAGCAGAGTACCAATCAAACTACCAAGGGAATAGTTTATAGGCCGAAAGTCAAAATAATAAAAATTTGTTTTGCATACTAAACCTATCCCCCTCCCCCATTCCCTCTTTTTTGTTGTTGTTGCCTTTGTTCAGTCGTGTCCAGCTCCTCATGACCCCATTTGGTGTTTTCTTGGCAAAGATACTGTAGTGGTTTGCCATTTCCTTCTCCAGCTCATTTTACAGATGAGGAAACTGGGGCAAACATGGGTAAGTGACTTGCTCAGGGTCACACAACTAATAAGTGTCTGAAGTGAGATTTGAACTCAGAAAGATGAGTCTTCCTGACTCCAAGGCCAGTGGTCTATCCATTGCTCTATCTAGCTGTCCCATTTCCCCTTTAAGCTATATATAATAAAATAATATCAGGACAGTTTTTCGTATCAAGTCTTTGGTTTAACCTGAATGAGAAACCCTGTCCATTTTTATTTAACTATTAACTTTGAAACCAGGTCACTTACTGAAATCTTTTTACTTCTTATCACAGGTCTAACAAGTTTCTAAAGAGGGAGACCTGTGTAGCCCAAGGACTCCTCCCTGAAATAATATGGTAATGATCAAACTAAGAGAAAGAAGAAATTTTTTATTACCCCAGTTAAAGAAGGTATGTCTTAAGTTCACATTTGACCATGTGGAAAATAGAATCCTTAGAGGAAGTCATTAAAGAAGAATGGAATGGTTTTAGGAAAATGATTCTTCAAGGTCCCCAAAGTTAAATGAATGCTATTCTGCTTAATGAAAAAAAAAATCAGCTAAACATTCACCTGAATTCTGTTACATCTTATTATGAAATGTCTTTTGTTTGTGAATACTATAGATTTTGAGTGGAAATAGCCTTGCCAAAGAGATTTTTAAAAACATGTGGAAATGTTGCTCTTTTAAAATTTCTCTTTCTCTAAGCAGAAGTGCTGAGAATGGGAATAATTTCCTTAGTGAATTTGTCCCTGGGTGGTTTGAGCCTAAAACAGGGTGTACAGCAGTTTTTTCTTCCACAGTTAGGAGAAAATAAAGTCTAAAATCTTGAGGGAAACAAAGTAGGAATGAAGGGGCATAGCATTATCAGACTTTAAGCAATAATTATAAAAACACTTTCTATTGGTTAAAAAATATAAAAGTAGATCAGTGGAACAAACCAGATAAGCTAAATTTAGATGTCATCTAAGTTAGAAGATAGGCTCTTCCATGTTGAATAAGTCCAAAGACATAAACTACATTTGACCATAAGTGCTAAAATAAACTGGCAAATAATATGGCTGAAAATATGAATAGCATCATATATCAGATATCATGGCATGGTGGATAAAGTGCTAGACTTGGAGTCAGCAAGACCTGCATTCAAATCATGCCTCTGAAACTTACCAATTGTGTGATCTTGAGAGAGTCTCTGAACTTCTTTGAGCCCTCTCAGTTTTCTCATCTGTAAAATGAGGGAATTGGATGAGATAGAAGGAAGGGAGGAATGATGGGAGGGAAGAAGGAAGAAGGAGGGAGAAAAGGGAGGGGGGAGAAAGGAAGGAAGCAAACATTTATTAGGTCATAGGCACTGTGCTAAACACATTGTAAATATTATCTCATTTCATCTTCACTACACTGGGAGGTATGTGCCTGGGCCAATATTCCTCTGGGCTAGTTGAAAGTGTTTTTTTTTCAGGTAGGCATAGGGTTGAAATTCCTCCAAGCCTTTGGAAAGTTTCTTTTCTTTCACCCACATCCCATAGCCCCCTCCTATCACAAAGAGGGTCTCCTCAGGTGAATATGGGGATTATCTTGCTTAGAGAAATCCAGAGCAATTATATTTTCCACTCTGAGTAAGCCCACATCGTGGTGTGCCTGGACCTTCCCACAAAGTACATAATCTAGATAGGATCTCAAAGGTCATATTTATCAGGAATCCCACAAAGGATACCTTCTACCACATCCTCCAGGAGTGACTGTACAAGTATCAATGAATGAATGAAAAAGTGTCTATTAAGTTAGTCAGTCAGTCAACAAGCCTACCTGTGCCTACTATGTGCTGGCATTTGGGATACAAAGGCAGAGACTGTCCTTGCCCCCAAGGAGTTTACATTCTGGTGGTGAAAATGATACCTATATGGAAGTTTTGCCCAAGTAGGGGCACTTTGGCCCAGAAATTTATAGGGATAATGACCATGACCATTGGACATTAGATTGACATATCCCATTCAGAACAGTAACAGAACTGATTTGATCATGTTTCATAGTTCCAGAAGTGGAGGTGGGAGAGAGAAAGGGAAGGGTACTCCCAAAGCTTTGAATTTATTGGTGAGAAGATTGTGGAGAAGATAGTTAGCAGGGAAAAACCAGATATGTGTATACAATTCATAAATAAATATAACAGGAGCATATTGGAGATGTGTATTCAATTTTTTTTAACTGATAGGGCTCTAGTCAAAAAAGTTTAGAAATCACTTTTCTAGTAGATAATGGCTAGAACTTCTCCCTGGTAAGGATTGCTTGACAGTTCTTTGCTCATAGCAATAGCACACAGCTAACAAAACACAGGTGGAGTGCCCCCTGGATACGGTTAGGCCTTTTCTTTTCAGTCTTTATATCTGAATGGAGACCAAAACTTTTTGCATAGATTGTTATCTTGTGCAGGGTTCCATGCTTTTAGAAATTCTCCAGATCTTCTCTGACTTAGCTGCAGATGAATTTCAACCAGAATAAAAGGTAACCTAGGGAGTCAAGGTGAATGTTTTCTATTCCTTCTTCTCATTCTGAATTTATGTGTTTATTATGCATAGCTATCAGCAGCAAAGGCTCGTTGCTTTGGTGCTATATTGTGTCCAGCAAGAATCTCAGTCTCCATACTACATATTGTTGTTCAGTTATTTCAGTTGTGTCCAACTCTCTGTGACCCCATTTGGGGCTTTCTTGGCAAAGATACTAAAATGGTGTGCCATTTCCTTCTCCAGTAATTTTACAGACAAGGAAGCTTGAGGCAAACAGGTTAAGTGACTTGCCCAAGGTCACATAGCTATTAAGTGTCTGAGACTGGATTTGAACTCAGGTCTTCCTGACAGTAAGCCCAGTGTTCTATCCATTGAATCAGCTAGCTGGCCCATATTGTATATGGAAGGAGTCTTTTTCTCCACAGAAATTTGACAAACTCACCGTTTGTTATCATCTAAATTATTGCTCAAAGTGTTAAATAGCACAGGACCAAGGACAGATCCTTGGAAGCACTCCTCTAAGTTGATAGCAGCTCATAATATCCCAATTTTATTCCTTCAGCAATGCCTGGGCAGCTTGCCTTCCACTTAACACTTCTTGCTGGGACTTCTTAGGATTCAAAATGGCAATTGTTTCTTTCCTCTTGCCTTTCCACTTTTCATCTCCGACTGTGTTAAGTAGACTAGGTTATAAAAATCACTCTGCACCTCTCTGGACAGCTCCAAAGGGAGGGAGGAAGATCATAACCATTTCCTCTTTATTCAATTTCTTCTTATACTATTAGTCCTTGACTGGATTCCAAGACTTCCCATTTCTCTCCCAGTATCCTGGCTTTGTGTACATCTTTTCTCTCCCATTTAGTCCAAACAAGTCAGAAGACTTTATGACCACAAAAAAGAGGGTAAAGGGATAAAAGCTCACTAAGTACAAAATTGAGAACTAGAATGAATGAATATAAACCTAAAATAGACCTAATGTAGTCATAAACAGTAATTACAGTTTCATATTGGATTATAGTTTTGAATATACTGACTATACCTCCCCTTGCCTCCATTTTGTAGATTCAGAAACTGAGGCCCAGGGAAGTTAAGTGACTTGCCCACAGTCAAACAGGTAGTAAATAACAGAGATCAGATTTGAATGCAGTGCTTTATATCATGCTGCCGCCTCTACAGATCTCTCACCATAATGATTTTTTCCTTTCTGGTTATGCTCCAGTTTGTTGATGGTCGCCTTAAAATGCAGTGCCCCAAACTGAGCACAATACTCTGAAATTTCCTGTCTAGGGCAAAAAAAGTTCTAAGGTTCTAAGATGTAGTGGGGGGTAGTGGGAAGAGTACTGTGTTTAAAGATTTGGGTTTGAATCCTGGTCCCGATGCTAGTTGTTTACTCTAGCGAAATCACTGAATTCAATAGAGTCTACTTCTCCATCTGTTTAAAGGGGAGTTGACGACTTTCATTACTTACCTCACAGAGTTGTTATAAGGAAAGCACTTTGTAAACCTTAAAATAGTGTACAAAGGTAAGCACAAGTTATTATTCCTCTTAAGTTCATTCACTCAACCAGTTCCAAATCCACCATTGCCTAGTCCACAGTTTTCCAGTCTGTCAACAAGGATAACAGGAAAGATTCTGTCAAATCTTTTGCTGTAATACACATTACCCTTCATCTACCAGTCTTGTATCTCTGCCCCCAAAAATGTCATCAAGCACCTATTTGGTGACCAATCTTATGAAGTAATTCTGAGTTTGGTAACAATGCCAAAATAAAGCCTTATATTTCACTGACCCGGAGTCGGTTTCCCAGGGCATAATCAATACTACTCAAATCTGATCCAGGGAATCAGACCTTAGACTTTCAGTCAGCCCAAACTTCTTTGATCCCTTATCTCTCATTAAAGACCTTGAACCTTGGGCTTGATTGGCTGGGGTGTATCTTTGGGTTCAGAGATCTGTCTCCTTCTGATTTCTACTTATCTGTCCTCCTACCTCCCACAATAGTACTATATCTGTGACTTTTCCTAACTCCCACTTAACTCTTCCCCTTCTACCTACTACCTACTATGCATGTGCTTTCTTGTGTTTATTTACAAAATAAAAGAGTTTTTTTCTGAATATAGTTTTTAGTACTTCAACAGTGTTCAGTGTTCATTTTTTCACATTGCTCCAAATACATGAGGATAGCAATCCCCACAATGAGAAAAAAGACACCAGGGTAGGGTAATGTGATATATAAAATCCACCCAGATTCCCAGGCTTCCTGAATTTTTCTAAAGCTTCCACAGACTAAATTAGCCTGTCAATCCTGATTTGTGCTAGTCCAGGAGTGATGACTCTGGCTCTCCTTGGGACTCCAGACAAGATTAATTTCCTACCATCTCTCTTAACCAAGCTGTCTTTTGGTTTGCCCACCTGGACTCTCTGCCCTAAATTCATTGGTCTTTTCTTCTCATTCTGGACTCACTCTCAGCCAATGAGAGCTTCTTGATGGTTAGGCAGGTGATGCTTCACCCATGCTTTAATGAATCTGTAATTTTATTGAAACATTGATATCAAAAAGCACCACTGATTCCTCCCCAGTGGTGCATGTGGTCATCTGTCCACACCTTATTGTGACTTTTGCCTGTGTGTCCTACAGAAATACTCCATTGCTAGTCTACCGAGAATGCTAGAGCCTTTCTATCTTTTGACATTACATAGATAATCATAGTTAACATTTATATAATACTTTTTTGGGGGAGCAAGGTGGCACAGTGGATAGAGTGTTGGGCCTAAAGTCAGGAAGTCATCTTTCTGAGTTCAAATCTGGCCTCAGACACTTTACTATCTGTGTGATTTGGGTAAGTCACTTAACACTATTTGCCTCAGTTTCCTCATCTGTAAAAAATGAGCTGGAGAAAGAAATGGAAAACCACTCTAGTATCTTTGCCAAGAAAACCCTAAATAGAGTCACAAAGAGTTGAACACAACTGAAAAATAACTGAAGAACAAATTACTGTTTACAAAGTACTTTACATATGTGTAGTGGATAGAGCACTAGACCCAGAGTCAGGACGACCTTGAAAATTTGACCTCAGATACTAGCTGTGTGACTGTGGGCCCTATCACTTAAACCACTTTCTGCCTCAGTCTCCTTATCTGTAAAATGGGGATAATAGCAGCTACTTCCCAGGATTGTTAAGAGGATCAAATAAGATAATAATTGTAAACTGTTTTGTAAATCTTAAAGTGCTATATAAATGCTAGTCATTGCTGTTGTTCTCTCAAATGAATTCTATAAATACCCTATTAAGGAGATGTTGTTGTTATTGTTGTTATTATTATTATTATTATTTGGTGAGGCAATTGTGGTTAAGTAACTTTCCCAGGGTCACACAATTAATAATTGTTAAGTGTCTGAGGCCGGATTTGAACTTAGGTCCTCCTGAATCCAGGGCTGGTGCTCTATCCACTGCACCACCTAGCTGTCCCGGGAGATGCTATTATTATAAGCAATTGATGGATAAGTACAGTGAATAGATCACTGGATCTGAAGGCAGGAAGTCCAGAGTTCAAATCCTGTCACAAATATTTCCCGTAAGACACTGGGAAAATCACTTTTTCTCAGCCTCAGTTTTCTCATCGTAAGATAGGGGAAATAATAGCACTCATCTCTTAGTATTGTTGTGAAGATGAAACAAGTTAAAACAAGTAAAGCACTCTGTAAGCCTTCAAGTGCTATATAAATGCAAGTTATTATTACCCTCATTTTACAGATTGAGAATGAATGAGGTCAAGTGACTTACCCAGTATCACACAACTAGTTAGTAGCTAGCTTGTCTGAGAGGAGACTCAAATTCAGGTTGTCTCGAGTGAAAGTCCCAGACTCTATCCATTTCTCCCTATATCTACCTCTTTGTGCTAATGGAAAACTGAGGCTCTCAGTCATCCCTTACCCTCACTAGGTGTCCAGCCCTCTCCATTTCTGTTAATACACGTTCCATATCGTATTCTTTACACCTTGGCTCTTGCAGTTTGCCATTTTATAATATGTTGCAATTGTCTCATGCCTACCATGTGCCTTTCCAGAAGAATACTAATGTCCAAAGATTCCACTTAGGGGAAGCTTGGGGACTGAGTCCCAATCAAAGTGTGTGTGGGGCGGGGGGGGGCAGATTCCCATGGATCAGGAGTTCTTAACCTTTTGAGGGTCATGTCCCTTTTTGGCAGCTTGATGAAACTTATTAACTCCTCAGAAAAAAATATTTTTAAATAATCAAATAAAATAGATAAGACTACAAAGGAAACCAAGTATGTTAACATATTTTTCTTTTTAAAAAGAATTAAATTAATTTTTTTGTTACATTTTAAGTTCCAAATGGTCTCCCTCCCTCTCTTGCATTAGAGAAGGCCACAATTTGACACAGATACACACACATGTAAAACCATACTGTGGATACTTGTATTCACCAGTTCTTTCTCCAATGGATAGCATCTACCTTCATAGAGCCTTTGCAGTTGATTTGAATATTTGTAATACTCAGAATAGCTTAGTCCTTCACAGTTACTCTTTGAAATATTGTTGTGTCCAACATTCTCTTGGTTCTGCTCATTTAACTCTTCATTATTTCATGCAAATATCTCCATGTTTTATTTTTGTGGGGGGGGGGCAATGAGGGTTAAGTGACTTGCCCTGGGTCACACAGCTAGTAAGTGTCAAGTGTCTGAGGCTGGATTTGAACTCAGGTCTTCCTGAATCCAGGGCCAGTGCTTTATCCACTGCATCACCTAGCTGCCCCCTCCATGTTTTCTAAAATCCACCTCCTCATCATTTCTTATAGCACAATAGTATTCCATCACAATCATATACCACAACTTATTCAGCCATTCCCCAATTGATGGGCATCCCTTCATTTTCCCTTTCTTTGCCACCACTTAACAACATGGAGATTTTGCTATTATAAATATCAAAACAAAACCAAGGAATTCTATATAAGGTAGGAAGGATGAGAGAAGATCTTTTGTAGAAATTAGCACCCGAGCTGTGCTTTGAAGGAACAGAAATGAGGTAGAGATGAGAACAGAGGGCTTCATAGACATGGTGGACCAGTTGCCCAAAAACACTGATGGGGAAGATGGCAAATCGTTAACAGGGAACAGCGAGCAGGCCAACTTGACTAGAATTAATATGTTCATGGTAGATTTCTATCCTTACACAATTGGGGCAGAAAATGAACGTGGAACACTGTTGGAGCATACTCTTTTTGGTTTGAGTGAAGGGCACATAGACTAATATACCTGAACATGAGTAACACTGAGGCAGAAGTCAACATCACCCATTTCCTCAAAGGCAAATAATGCATTTATTCAAAAAAGGAGAGTATTCTTCCATCTTTCCATTACTTGCAGACCTTGTTCTCATTCCTGCTTTCACTTGTTAGTTGTATAAACCTGAACAGTGACCTCTCCTGTCTCAGGGTGACACTGCTACCTCAGAAAATAATTTACCCAGATTTCTGGGAGAGGAGAAAGTGTGAAAATTGGTTCTTTTCTTTAGCTAAAAACATATTGTTTCTAAGTTCCTCCAGTTTTTTCAGGTGGTTATTACATACAAATCTAGATGGACATACTGTCTCATGGGATCCTAGATTCAGAGCTCAAAGGGATCTTAGAGGTGATCTAATCCACTCCCATCATTGCATATATGAGGAAATTGAGTTTAAGAGGGGGGACATAACTTGGTCAGGGTCACAGAGCCAGTAAGTATCTGAGACAGGGTTTGAACCCAGATCTTCATGATTCCAAGCTCTAGCCAATACGCCACCTACTTGTCTGGATCTCATTGTAAGGGACAGAAATCTGGGATGACAAAATGGATGGAGAAAGTCAATTACCCCTATAGTAATATGCAGTTGTAAGGACAATTGATGGAGTTGGTCCATTAAAACACACATTTTGGATAGACATTGCAAATGGACAATGTACTTAGTCCAGAATTGAAGAACAGAATAAGAGTAGGCTAGATAGCCTTTGGGAAATTGCCCAGTTCTTTTAATCACATCAAGCTCTGCTTATACTATTCCATAAATTCTTAGCTAACTAGACTTTGAGTACATAATAGAGTATGGTAGAAAGAGCAATGAATTTGAAATAAGAAGATCTGGATTCATCTTCTTGTGTGACTTGAGTCAAGTCACCTCATCTCTCTGAAACTCTGGATGTGTTTTCTCATCTATAAAACTTATAGGATGGACTAGATACAGTTGGGTGGCACAGTGGGTAGAATCCTGGGCCTGGAATCAGGAAGATTTGAGTTCAAATTCATCTTCAAACATTTATGGGCTATATGACTCTGAGTAAGCCATTTAATCTCTGTTTGTCTCAGTTTCTTCATCTGTAAAATGGGGGAAATAATAGCAACTACTTTGCAGGGTTGTTGTGAAGATCAAATGCGATAATAATCCTAAAGTGCTTAGCACAGTGCCTGGTGTATAGTAAGTGTTTTATATGTACACACACACACACACACACACACACACACACACACACACACATATTGTTGTTGTTAGATGGGCTTTAAAGTTTCTTCAATCTCTAAATCTATTATCGTATGATTCTATCACTAACCCATTAATACCACTAAGGGACAAAAAGAAATACAAATGCTAGAAATTATTGATACCATCTCCCAATCTGAATTATTTGACATCACAGCTAACTGTAAGTAGTGAATTGTATAGCTAAGCTTATGTTTTATTCAATCCATCAGTAAGCACTTCTTTTTTTTTGTTGTTTGTTTTTGGTAGGGCAATGGGGTTTAAGTGACTTGCCCAGGGTCACACAGCTAGTAAGCATCAAGTGTCTGAGGCCGGATTTGAACTCAAGTTCTCCTGAATCCAAGGCCGGTGCTTTATCCACTGTGCCACCTAGCTGCCCCACCAGTAAGCATTTCTTAAGTTTCTATTGCATACCTTGCACTGGGGATACAAAGACAAGAATGAAACAGTCCCTGACCTTAAAGAGTTTACATTCCATTGAGGAGACATCAAATTGTTAAACTTGGCAAGAGAACTGGAACAACTATTTCACAATTTGGTTATTTGGAGAACAAATCAAACTACCCACCCAACTCGGTCAATGGTTTGGTAGTAAATGTGTAAATTGTTCAGTTTGCATTTAAAAAGTAGATTTGCCTTAACCTCTACCCATTAAGACCATAGAATGGTCTTACTGAGATGGTTAATGAGAGAAAGAACATCTCTGACCTAGATAAAAGTCCAAAGCTTCTGCAAAACAGGAGATATCAAACACTGAAGAGAAATTGGATCTGTGTACCTCAATTCCCACTTTGGAAAGGTCATTGGAAACATTCTCTTACATTTTCTTTCTTTTCCTTTCTCTTCTTTTTAAAAAAACTACATTCAATAGTAAACAGAAGCCAACGGTATTTTGTGGAATTCCCCCACCACCAATTTCTTTTTTTTCCCATTTGTTTTTTTTTAATTAATAAAGTATTTTATTTTTTTTCCATTACATGTAAAGATAGTTCTCAACCTTTGTTTATACAAGCTTTACAATTTCAGATTTTTCTCCCTCCCTCCCCCCTCCCCTAGACAGCAGGTAATCTGATATAGGTTTTATATATATATATATATATATATATATATATATATACATAATAACATTAATCCTATTTCTGCATTAGTCATGTTATAAGAGAAAAAAATCAGAGCTATGATGGAAAACCTCAAAATAGAAAAAAACAACAGCATCAAAAACAAAAGAAGTAGTATGGTTCATTTGGCATCTATACTCCACAGTTCTTTTTTTTTTTTTCCTGGATTTGGAGATCCTCTTCCATCATGAGTTCCCTGGAACTCTTCTGCGCTATTGCATTGGTGAGAAGAAAATAGTCCATCACAGTAGATCAACACTCAATGTTGATGTTACTGTGTACAATGTTCTTCTAGTTCTGCTCATCTCACTCATCATCAGCCCATGCAAGACCCTCCAGGTTTCTCTGAACTCCTCCTGCTCATCGTTTCTTATAGCACAATAGTATTCCATTGTATTCATATACCACAACTTGTCCAGCCATTCCCCAATTGATGGGCACCCCCTCAACTTCCAATTCTTTGCCACCACGTAAAGAACAGCTATAAATATTTTTGTACATGTGGATCCCTTTCCCCCTTCCATGATCTCTTTGGGAAAAAGATGCAAAAGTGGTATTGCTGGGTCAAAGGGTATGCACAGCTTTATCGCCCTTTGGGCATAATTCCAAATTGCTCTCCAGAATGGTTGGATCAGTTCACAGCTCCACCAACAATGCATTAGTGTTCCAATTTTCCCACAGCTTCTCCAACATTTATTATTTTCCTTTTTTGTCATTTTAGTCAATCTGATAGGTGTTAGGTGGTACCTCAGAGTTGTTTTTATTTGCATCTCTCTAATCATTAGAGATTTAGAGCATTTTTTCATATGGGAATAGATAGCTTTGGTTTCTTCATCAGAAAACTGCCTGTTCATATCCCCAATTTCAAATAATGCAGCATGGCAGAGCGGAAAGAGAGGAAAGATTCAGAATCCTAGGACTTGGGTTAGAATCTTGAATCTTGTTAGTTGCTGTTTGTGTGTCCTTGGATGAGCTACTTTATCTCTGTTTCTATTTCCTCACCTTTATAAAATTTAGATGATAATACCTATAGCACTCTGTTTACCTCATAAGTTTTTTGTGAAGATTAAATAAGATCCTATATGAAAAATGCTTTGTAAATCTTAAATCAATACATAAATGTCAGTTATTAACTTTTGCTTTGCCTCAGTTTCTTCATCTGTCAAATGAGGATTTGATCATTAAAGTTGCTTACAGTTCTAAATCTGTGATTCTATGAATATGAAAGTCATCCCTGAAGTTCACAAAAGACAACTCCATGCTTCGCAAAGCATTGTAAGACTGAATGAGACATGGCTCTTGTTCTCAAGGAATATGTAGTCTGTTATGGAGAACATGACAAATATATAAGTAAGTTTCACATTCAGTCTCTGGCAATGAAACCCATAGCTTCTGGATTTCTTTGGACAGTGTTAGTTGGGATATGTCTCTCTAGCAGCTTCTTCCCCCATGGATTCCTGGAGCTCTCTCAGGAGCCAAATTGCCCTGACTGGAATTTGGAGGAACATGCTGTTTTGGCACACTTCCTTATGAACTTTGTCCTTTCTCAGAATTATTCCTGGGAACTTCCAAAAGGATGCTGGGATTTTTTTTTAACATCCTAAGAGTTTTCATATTGGCCTGAACCCGAATCACATATACCTTATTATCATTGACCCCTATCTTCCATACACACAATGGCAGGAGATGAACTCTGTCTCTCTGTCTTTCTGTCTCTGTCTTTCTTTCTCTGTCTCCGTCTCAGTCTGTGATTCTCTGTATCTCTCTCTCTGTCTCTCTGCCTGCCTGCCTGCCTGTCTGTCTCTGTCTCTCTCTGTCTCTGTATGTCTGACTCTCTCTGACTCTCTCTGTATCTCTCTGTCTCTGTCTCTCTGTCTGTCTCTCTGCCTGCCTGCCTATCTGTCTCTGTCTCTGTTTGTATGTCTCTGTCTGTCTGTCTGTCTGTCTCTCTCTCTCTCTCTCTGCTCTTCCTTATTTTACCAGAGGGGGGCATTTCTGTTCTTCAGCTTCTGCTATCTGGGTGTAACCTCCTCTCAGAATGCATAGATTTAGATCAGGAAAGGACCTGAAAGGTCCTCTAGTCCTACCCCCTATTTTACAGATGAAAAAAAAAAACCAGGCTCCCAGAGGTTGTGACTTGCCCAGGGTTACATGGGTAAACATCAAAACTTCATTTTGAACCCAGGACCCCAGAGACAATGCTCATCTAGAGAAACATGAGTTCATGCTTTGCTCTTCTGCCAGCCAACATTCATTCTTTAAACGTTCAAAAAACATTTATTAAGTGCCTACTTTGTGCCAAGCACTTTGCTAAACAATGGGGATAAAAAGAAAAAAAAAAAAGAAACAGTTCCTACCTTCATTCCTCCCATCTATTATGGGTGGAAATTATTAATGACCAGATTGTAGAAGGATAAATCTATATCCCCCCCAACACACACATTCATTCCCACCCCCTATCATAACTGGTAACAAGTAGAAACAGACCAAAGTATCCAAACACCAACATCATCAATAAATTTTTATTATCTACCGTACAAAGTGCTTTGCCTGTCATTGACTGCATATACCAAGATCTACAAGACAGTCTCTAAAGCAAAACAAATGGGTTTTGTAATATAAGGAAAAACCTGAGAAATGCTTCAACTTCATGCTCAGAGGAAAGGGATTAAGAAACTGGAGTTTCAGCACAAGCAAAACAAAAGGTAGGGAAAATAGAAAGTAGTGATGTATTCCTGCATGGAGGAGTAATCAGATAACAGTTCTGTGGCTTTTTGGATAACAGATAAAGAAACTGAGGATCAGAAAGTGAAGTGACTTGTTCAAGATCACAAAGGTAGTTCATGGAAGAGCCAGGATTTGAACCCAGGTCTCCTGGTTCCCAGTCCTATGTGCTTGCCAGTAAACTATATTTTGACCTTGAGCAATTCATTTCATCCTGGACCTCAGTTTCCTCAGCTGTCAAGTGAAAGGACTAGTCTAGATATTGTATAAGGGTCATAGATCTATGAGGGATGTCAGAGTACATTTTGCAGATGTGGAAACTGAGGCCAAGAGAAGATAAATGACTTGCCCAAGGTTAGATAGATAGATAAAGACATAGAAAGATAGAAAACTAGAAAGCTAAGTAGGAATGGGGGCAGCTAGGTGGCTCAGTGGATAAAGCACCGGCCCTGGATTCAGGAGGACCAGAGTTCAAATATGACCTCAGACACTTGACACTTACTAGCTGTGTGACCCTGGGCAAGTCACTTAACCCTCTTTGCCCCACAAAACAAACAAACAAAAAAAGGTAAGTAGGAATAGATAAAGAAGGATAGAATATTTATTAAGCACTTACTATGTGCAAAGCAGTAGTTAAGTGTAGTCAATACAGATACAAGCACAAACAAGTCATTTCCTCCTTTCAAGGAGCTTACATTCTAAAAGGGGGGAGCTGGAAAGGTGGGAGGAGCATGCAGCGGGAGAGGAGTACGTGGAAGACAGAGTCCAGATATGAGTCAGATGAAGTATGCCTGGGGCCTTCCTAAAATGGTGCACCTGGGAGGAAGTCACCTATCAGGACTGTTCCTGACTTCATCAATTGGGCAGTCATCTCCAGGATGGCCATGCCCTAGGCGAGAAGGCATCCACATTGACAGTCTAGGTATGAATGAGTGAGGCTACACAAGTGGTAAGAATGAGAAGTGGGATTTAAACTCAGAACCTCTGATTCATAGCTAATTCTCTTTCAGGATCCCTTCTAGCTCTAAAAGTAGACTATTTGGGGTTCCTATTTCTTGATCTCATCTGACCAACATCTTTGATTAGAGTCAGAAAATCTGGATTTGAACCCTAAATGTACTACTTAATATTTTTGTGACCTTAGGGGACTCACTTGACCTCTTTGAGCCTCAGTTTCCCCACACATAAAATAAGACCTTCCTGTACAAGTTGAGGAGATGTCACTACAATAAAGAGATCATGTTCCTACTGGGGGTTTTAGTGAACTACAAAATCAGTGTGAGTCAGCAATGGGACATCAATGACTGATGATTTCAATGGTGTTAGAACTCTCAGATTACAACTATAAGAAATAACTAATGGTTTCAGAGAGTTGTCTGAAACACAAGCCATATCATTTCACTTACCTGTGGTCACACAGCTAGCAAGTGTCAGAGGCAGGATTTGAACCCAAGCCTTTGTGATTCCAAGTCTAACATGTTATCTCCTATGTCCCACTAATGAGGCAGCTAGATGGTTACTAAATAGGTTGCCAGACCTCCAGTCAGCAAGAAGCAATTTTAAATCTGACCTTAGACACTTATTAGTTATGAGACCCCTGGCAAGTCATTTTACCTTTGTCTGCATGTTTCCTCATCTGTAAAGTGGGGATGCAGTTAGGTGGCACAGTGCATAGAGCACTGGGCCTGGAATCAGGAAGACCTGAGTTCAAATCCCACCTCAGACACTACAGTAACAATAGGGTTGTCGTTAGGTTCAAATGAGATATTTGTAAAAAGTACTTTGTAAACTCTAAAACCAGTCATTAATCCTTGTATCAATGTGAAATAGCAGCCAGAACACTCACCTGAGTTTAGACAGCATTAAGGTAGGCAAAGCATCCAGAATGAAGGAGGTAACAGTGCTGTTGCATGGATTTTATTGGTCAGACCAAGTCTGGAGTATTATTCTGGGTGTTATTGTTTTAGTAAGAATATTGACAAAGTGAAACAAAACCAAAGGAGGGGCATCCAGGATGGTAAGGAACCTGGAGACCATGCCACATGAAGATCAGCTGAAAATGGAGATATTTCACTTTAAGATAAGGCAGAGGAGTGGCATGTGATAGCTGGATGTTTTTTGGGGGGAGGGAGGCAATCAGAGTTAGGCAACTTGCCCAGGGTCACACAGCTAGTAAGTGTCTAAGGCCTGATTTAAACTCAGGTCCTCCTGACTACAGGCTCTATCCACTATACCACCTAGTTGCCCCCAATAACTGTTTTAAAGTATTTTAAGGGCTATTGTAAAGAAGAGAGATTTTGTGTCTTTCTGCTTGGTGCTAGAGGACAAAAGTAGGAGCAATGGGTAGAAGCTGAAAGTCGGCATATTGAGACTTAATGTCTGGGAAATCTTGCTAATAAGGATAATGATTCAAAAATTACATGGGCTGCCTCGGCAGATGGTGAGTAGACTCACCGGAGGCCTTGAAGTGAACTAGGCTTGTCAGTGGTTGCAGAGGATATTCTGGCTCAGGTACTCATTGGATGAGGTGGCTTCTGAGACTCCTTACAGCTTTTAAATAATCCTCCTTTCCCACCTCCTCCTCCCTCCTTCTCCTCATCTGGGGAATCATGGGTTGGGCAAAAGGATCTCTGATACTCCTTCCAGCACTGACATTCTCTGTCTCTGAACAACTTCCTCTCCTCTCCCCTCCCTTTTTCAATCCTTCCTTTTTTCTGCTCTTCAGGACTTGGGCTTCATATTTCATCAGGGCTCTTAGGTCCAGGGTCTTGAGAATCTGGTCCAGCACCTAGTAAGCATTATTATAATGTATTGATTCCCACTGAAGAGCAAGGCAGATAGTTCTGGACTGAGTCATTATCCCTCACCAGCCAAGGTGGGGGAAGGGGAATCATCTCTGGGCCAATGTCGTTGTTGTTGTTTTTGGAGAGGGGATATGGGAAGAAGGGGGTGAGGGGGTGGTATACCTTTTCATTCTATGTGTGGAGTCATTGTGGCCTTCATGCCCAGTGCAAGTGGGGAGAGAGAGAAAACAATGAAAGGAAAATTGATCACAAACATGAAAGAAAATCTGATCCATCTAGTGAGCCATTATTGAGGGATAAAAAAATAAAATAAAAAGTCCGTTTTGAAAGTATAAACTTAACGTTATGGAGAATCTCCCTCACCTGTTAATGGTAAACTTTAATGTCATTTCTCCAAATTATTTTCTGATTGTGGTCATTAAAGAATCTATGAGAGGGGCAGCTAGGTGGCTCAGTGGATAGACCACTGGCCCTAGAGTCAGGAGTACCTGAGTTCAAATCCGGCCTCAGACACTTAACACTTACTAGCTGTGTGATCCTGGGCAAGTCACTTAACCCCAATTGCCTCACTAAAAAAAAAAAAAAATCCTTACTTTGCAGTCAACTTGCTGGTGATAAGCCTCTCTGCTCTTAGACTGGAGGGGACCTAAGAAGTCATCTTGCCCAACCCCCTCATTTTAGAAAACGAGGCCCAAAATGGGAAAATGACACACCCCAAATCACCAGGTGATAAGTAGCAGAGCTAGGATTTGAATTTTGGTCCTCTGTCTTACCATCACAGTCCATCCTGGGCCCCAATTTGATATTAAAGTTTGTAGTTGAGATGTCAGTGTTACATACAGGCACAGCCTTGGAGAAACCAGGGTCACCAGGTCATGGCATTAGTTGGTGGCACAGTGGTTAGAGTGTCAGGCTGTGCTGGGCCTGGAGTCAGGAAGACTCATCTTCCTGAGTTCAAATTTGGCCTCAGACACTTCTTAGTTGTGTGATCCAGGGCAAGTCACTTCACCCTGTTAGTGTCAATTCCTCATCTATAAAATAAGCTGGAGAAGAAACTGGTAAACCACTCCAGTGTCTTTGCCAAGAAAACCCCAAATGTGGTCACAAAAAGTCAGACGATTGAAACAAACAGAAAAAAGAAACTTCCTTCATGTATATGTGTGTGAGTAAGGTTTTTTCCATCTATTCATATAACAATTAAATTCTAGCTATACACTTGACTTATTCTAATTTGTTTTGTTATCTCTCTATACTTAAAATATCTCCCCTTAGTCTTATTCATCTTTAAATCTGCCTCCCTCACTCTCAGCCAAGTGCACGACACATAGTAGGTGCTTCATAAATGTGAATGAACGAATGAACGTTTGAAAAGAGATTTCCACCACTTTGTCCAGGGCTTCAAGTCAAATAACCCTTTCCATCAGGCAGTTCTTCCCTGGGTCTGCTCTAAATATTTCATCCTGTAGCCTGTATTTTCTTCTGCTCTGTCTTGGTTGGAGAGGCAGACAGCTGGTGACCCTAGCCCCCATTCATAGAAGCTCCGTGGGGTCAAAAGAAGGAGGAGAGGATTTCCAGGGGTCCCAGCTCTCTGGGAGCCGCCATTGGGGTGGGGGCAGGGCCGTAGCCCAGGTGGTAGGGGCGGGGCCGGGGCCAGGGCCGGCCCGGAGCATCCTTCCCCTCCCCGTGCGCGCTCCCTTCCTTCCCTCAGTCCCGCTTCAGCGCGTGCCCCAGGAGGAGAAGGAAGGAAAGAGGGAAAGGAGGAGGAGGGTGGCGCGCACGCAGGGTGTCGGGAGCGCGCCAGCCGGGCCCCGGGGACGCGCACGGGCTGGTCTCTGCCCTAATGCGGCTGGCGGCGAGAGGCGCTGCAGGCGTAGAAGGGGACAAGCGGTGGCCCCGGCAACCGAGGACCCTGGCCGCTCCTGGACCTGCACCGGAGCCGGAGTTTCGAGCCCTGGGCGTAGAGAGGTAAGTGAGCCCTGGCCCTACTGGGGCGGGGGTAGGGGATGTCGGGAGACTGCAGGGCTCCGGAATCCTGGACAGAGACAGCCCACCTCCAAACCTCCTCCCCAGCATCTTTCCTGTCCTCCATCCCGCTTTCCTCCACCTCTCCATCAGTCTTACTCTTCCTCACTTCCCACATGACCACTTCCTCATTATCCTTTCTCTTTCCCATCCCCTATGAAGGCTGCCTTTTTTCAACATCATCTTTACTATCTCCATCCCCCTTCCTATCTCGTCTCCTCATCCCGTTCCTATAATCTCCCCATCCCCCTTCCTAGCTGTCTCCCCATCCCCCTTCCTAGTCGTCTTCCCATCCTCCTTCCTATCCATCTCCCATCCCTCTTTCTATCCTCCCCATCCCCCTTCTTATACTCCTCCCTATCCATTTCCCCATCCCCCTTCCTATCTAGATCTCCATCCCCTTCCTATCCTTGTTTTTCATTTTGATTCCCCATCTCTGTTCTCTTCACCTTCCCATCCCCTTCTTTTGCCCTATCCTCCTCAATATATTTCTTTATTGCTCCTTCTATTCCTTATCTCTCTTCTGTCTACCTCTCATCTCAGGTCCTAGTGCACAATCCTCCTTCTATTTACCTTTCTTATATCTTCTTTCCCATTACCTGTCAGCTTCTCTCCTTCTCTGTTCTATCACCTTCTAGCCTTCTCACTCCTAGCTCTCCATGACCTGCCTTTAATAGTCCTCCCTCTCTCACTTTGGCCTCACTGTTTATGCCACCTCTCTACCACTTCTTTCTATACTCTATCCCAATCTATTACCCGGTGTTCTCTCTCGATTCCATCTCTCCCTTATCTATATTATTCTTTTTCAGTCAAGACCCCCTTCACTCCCTCTTGGTTAATTCCACACCCCTCTTTAACCTTCTCCATCCACCCTCTCTAGCACTCTCTTCTAAAGCAGATTGCTGCCACTTAATTTCCTTACCCTATTGCTCCATTCTTCCCTTAGAGTTTCTCATCCTTCCCTTTTCCCATCCTTGGACCTGGGTATAGGAAGGTTGAGTTTGCCTTGTTAGAGCTTTTGGCGATAACCTCCTCCCTCCCCATGCCTTGTGCCTTCCTTTGGGGTACAGGGTGTGGAAGTTGCCTCTCTGGTGTTCCTTCCCTGCCTCCAAGCCCTCTATGCCAGCTGTTCTGGTTTGCCTTAGGAGGCTGGTTTGTTTCCTGGTTGGACTTTGTGGTGGGATAGAGTTGAGTTTATGTTAGTGGATTGGGAGTCAAGGAAGACTTTAATGGCTTCATAGATAATTCTAAGTTCTTGTTCTGAGCCTTGACCTGGACATGATGAGAGAAAGGTTTCACTGGTGATCTGGTGTATTTGGATTTTTGGAACAGAATTGTTTCCCCAACTCCAAACAGAGCCACAATGTCTTTGTGTGGCCCTCAGGGCTGGGAGTGGGCAGAGTGCTGAATCATTTGGACTTCTATCATATGCAGCCTCTTGCTGTATACTATCTCCATACCTGGTCCCCTGGGCAAGATCAGCTCCAAGATTTTAAAGCCTTCCCAGGCAGTGCTGTGTGTGTCTGGGGAAGGGGTGGGTAGAGGTGAAGGGGAGGGGGGGGGAAGGTCCTAACCTCTCACCATGGAAGAAATGACCACTATTCTCTCCTGCTTGTCCCCTCATGTCTTTTTTTTACTGAGCAAACTACCCAGTGTGTCTTATCTGCTCTTGTAGTACTAGATAGCTATACTAGGGGAGGGAGGAAGTGTCAACAAGACTTTAGAGGAGACCAGGATCTGGAATTCTGAGGTCTTAGGATGCTGAGGATGAGGCACTCATAAGAGTTGAATTGTTTGCATTAAGTCCAATGAGCCAGACTGATGCATGACCCACAAAAGCCAAGGGACCAACGGATGTAGAGGGACTTCTGTGGACAGAGACAAGGAGTCCAAGGGAGTGTTAGAGGTGATGAGAAGAATGACTCATGCTTCCTTTTGTTCTGATCTCCCTAGCATTCCTCTTTAGGAGATGTCTTCTGCCCTCCTAACCTCTCACTCTCAGCCCCTTGGGATACAACAGGAGCTGTGTGTGTGTGTGTGTGTGTGTGTGTGAGAGAGAGAGAGAGAGAGAGAGAGAGAGAGAGAGAGAGAGAGAGAGAGAGCCCGAGTTTACCCTAAAAAGTATGCTTGCCCTTTGGGAACAGATAAGGAAATCTAGGGGTATAAATGGAAAATTTAGCATGACCCATGACATGGCACTTAACCTTTCTGGGTTCCTTTTTCCTCATCTGTAACGTGAGGGGGTTTAGCTAGATGGCCTTCTCAGTTCCTTTCCAACTCTAAATCTTAGATCCTATGAAAACAAACTGCACATCCACCCCTGTCTCTGTACTGCTCACCTATTGGGGATTGAAGTAGCTTGCTTCCTCAAACTCGGGAGGTCTCCCTTTATGCCTGGTGGGGGAGTAGGAAGGACTGCCTCCTGATTTGTATAGGTAGAGAAATGGTGACTGACTCCTCCTGAATTCAGGTCTGCAGAATCTCAGAACTGGCAGAGATTTCCTAGTTTATTTAGTCCAGCAAAGAAAGACCCAAAGCACGAATTTCTTCCATAGTGTCCCCAACAAGTGGTTCAAATTCCTCTTAAAAACTCCTAGTGTTAAAGAATGTGATAAATGCACTGGATTTAACCAGGTGTGGGGTTTGAATACTGGCTCTGCTACTCATGGAGGACTTGGGCAAGTCACTTAATCTCTTTAGGTTTAGTTTCCTCATATGTAAAATAAGGGGCTGGAATAGATGATCTGATGATCATTTAAGGTCCTTTCTAACTTCAATTCCTTGGACTGGTGACCTCATTACCTTCCCCAGGCAGGCCATTCAGTTTTTGGATAGCTCAAATGTTTAGTAAGGTTTCCCCCCCATAAGTCAACTGGGAATCTGATTTTGTAGCTTCAACCCATTGGTCTTCTTCCTTGCAGGGTCTCTCTGAAAAGAAGAATAGCTATAGCCTGGGAATGCAATTGAGAGTTGATTGAACCATGATTCTGATGATGAAATGATTAAACATTTCAGTTCCATTCAATGGAAATTTTATTGTGTAACCTGTCATCATCTTTCCTGAGTCCCAGCTACCCTGGTTTTGTCACTGACCCCTCTCCTTCAGTGCTCACAGACTGCTGTCCAAACCCACTGAGAAGTCAACACAGAGAGAGGACTTAGTTTTGCCAGCTTTGCTAGTTCCTTGTATTCTTTTGTTGGTCTGGAGTGAGCTTAGCTTGAAGTTTTTGGTGACACATGGAGGATATAGCTAATGTCTTGGAGCTGAAGTTCCTAGATTTTGTCCTCTATGGTTGAGGTTGGGGTCTGTGCAATGACTGAGTCTTAGGCTTCTAAGGCTTTGATCACCTTGTTCCCCTCATTGCTTGTCCCAACTTCCTTCCTCAGCCACTGGAACATTAAAATCTCTGAGTGTCAGGTAATATAAAGAGATGGGAAGGAAGCAAAGAACTTTGTTCTAAGGAACAAAAAGATGCTTAGAAAGTAAGACTGGGTGAGTTAAGCTGGATCCCACTCTATTGGGGGAGTGAGATACAGACTCAGTTTGTTTCTCTATTCCCTACCTTTAGGCAGTGGGGTCAAACTCAAATAGAATCAGATCACTGTGAGACATATGAGTCCTACCTATACTGTATTTTATTTTGCTTCATTTTGTTAAACATTTCCCAGTTGCTTTTAATCTTGTTCAGGTTCACTCATTGGGACTTTTGGTACCAATGCAATCAATGTTGCTACCTCCCTCTCAGGTTCTGGTATGGTTAGTGTTGTCTGGAAATGTGAGCTGGAGCTGTGTGTGGTGATCAGCTTAAATTTGAGTTGTTACCAGACTCCATGGGCTTGGCTGACTGTCGGACCAGGCATTCAGTGGCTGGTGGACCAGAGATTTCATTGGCAAAGATGTCTGGGGGAGCACACATAAACCCAGGATTTGTCTCCTGGCAGAAGTCTAGGTTTTCTGCAGCAGCTTCATCTTGCTGTCAGGCACTAGCTTATTTTCTCAGATATACCAATGCCTGAATTTGCTTGGACATTGGCATTTGTTGCTTCCTGGAGCAGCAAGTTTCCTAGGACCAAATCTTTTTAATTAATATGTTTAGCATCTTCCTCCAGAGGGGTCCCCATTTCACCTCTATCTCCCTCCTCCCTTTAACAGCCAATAGGGTCAGGCAGTCACTTTCCTGTTCTGAATTTCCTACTATGAGCAGAAACAGTTCCTGCCCTCAAGAAGCTCCTAGTCTGGTTGAAGAGACACAAACTGTGATCATGGAGCTCTTCTAGATAAGATGCGGAGTAAGAAGAAATGGAAGATACAGGATCATCAATTTAGAGATGAAAGAAATCTGAGAAGTCCTTTACATCAGCCTTTTCATTTTACAGATAAGGAAATTGAGGTCCATAGAGGGAGTGAGAGGCAGAATCTACACAGTCTTGAAGTCAAGAAGAAGGCTAAGGTGAGAGACTCAACATGGTGGTTGGATAGGCCCAGTGCTAATTCATCTGTCCCTCTCTGATGTGTCATTTATTGGCCAAGTTCTGGCTTTGCCCTTCCTGTGGTTAAATGTTTGAAGGAACATTGTAATTTATCTATTACTTAGTTGAGGTCTTAGAGACTTTTCCTAAGGCCAGGAAATATCTGTTTGAATACTAACAGTGATAGCGTGGTCACTACCTCATAAAGCTGCTAATTTAATTGTTAGGCAGTTCTCGTTGTTAGATCTTCTGTATATAAAGCCAAAAATATGGTCTCAATTCTCCTCAAGCTATATAGAATATTCATCTTGTCTGTGACAAAACTGGCTATTTGAAAGCATCGCTCATGTCATCCTAACCCCTTTCCCCCAGCCCAAAAGGTCATCTCTTCTCTTGTTCAATTTGATACCCTTGGTTTTTCCTTCAGCCCATCCACCATAATTCTAGTCACACTCCTCTAGACTTGCTCCTCTTTTTCATGGTCCCTCCTAAAAATGGTATGCAGAACTGAATATGGTATTCCAAATGCCTTCTGACCAGAACAAAAGACAGAGGGATCGGGCCACCACTTCCCTGGATCTACATACTACATTCCCTGTAACATAGCCTAGTATTGTATTAGCTCTTTTTGTTTACTTTTCGGTCAAGCCACATTGTTGACTCATGTCAAATCAGAGTTTGCAGTCAGCAAACTCTTTAAGTTCTTTTTTTTCCCACCAGAATGTAATTGGTTAACCATGTCTCCCCCTTATTGGGGTGGTTTCATGACTTATTGAAAAGAAGTAGGCTGACTTATAATCCTGTATTGCTCTTTATCCCATCTTCCTTCTCCCATTTTTTCCTACCCAGTGTGGTATATAGCAGTACAGGGAGAGGACATCACTGTGGGGCCTGAGGCCTCCATTTTCATTCCATCTTTAAATCATTTCTACCTTTGACTGAACTTAGGAGAGTTCCTGCCTCTTTATGAATTTCAGGCCTTTTTTCCGTACAATGAAAAGAATCGTGATTTCCTTGTTACTGAAAGTTTTCAAGAAAATAGGTGACCACTTCTCAGAGATACTGTAGAAGGGAAGCTTACTCTCTAAAAGAGATAGCCTAAGTATGTCATGGGCCCATTGGGCAGTCTGGTAAAGTCAGAATAATGTTTTCAAATGATTGAATAAAATGTTAAATTTCAGTTATTTCAGTTAGAGGTTAATGAAAATAAAGATGGTTTTCTGTTGGTTTGTTTTACTTTTCCCATCCCAAGCATGGAACTTTGGAAATCTATCCATGGACCTAAAGTTAAGAACCCTTGATCTAAAAGTACCTTCCGATTCTATAGTTCTATGATTTTAATGTATTCTCTACCGCCTTCCCACAGATTATACTCTGTGATAACCCTGATTTCTCTTTTCTTACTTCACTTTCATTCAAAAAGAGAAGATGAAAGTGCTCTGGGATATTATGGTGAGGGTCCTGGTGATATCATACCTCCCCCTACCCCGGGCTCCTCCTCTAGGAAGCAGCTGCTTTAGCATCTGTCTCCTCTTTCTTCACCTGCTCCTTTTTACTCCTCTTCCACTGCCCCTCCCTGAGTCCGCCCCTCCCCACAGCCACCCTGGCAGCCCCTCTTTCTATCATTATGATGCTAATTGTGTTGTTGATTTTTCCAGATCCTGGAAAGAAAGCCCCAATCTGTTCTAATGAATTTAATTAGAGAGGGGCTTGGAGGTCCTCAGAACCTCTTACCAGGATCACAATAAACAGAGCTAAAGAGATAAACAGGCGCCCTCCCCTCTCTCCCCCTAGCTCCCCTCCAACCCCAGTCAGGGACAAGCTGCCAGAGATTCTGGGCTAGCTGACTTGCCTCCTGGGATAAGAGGATCCTAGCCCTGGGCTGAATGGAGATTTAATATATTCCTGCAGATTGGTGCCTTTCTTGTACATGACCCTACCTTGCCCCATGTTCTAGAGCTCCCATCTATGCCTTGAGTTTTGTTACCAGCCCAGGTGTTGAAGAAGAAGGAACATGGTGGGTGGGCCTTCTAAGCAGATTGTCCTCAAGTATCCTTATTGGTACCTGCTATAGGTAGGGTTCTAGCTGTTGTGGAGGGCACAGAGACATATTCTCTGTCTTCAGGGACTTCAAAGTCTATCTGGGGGGACAGGGCCACTTTTTTTTTTTTTTTAGTGAGGCAATTGGGGTTAAGTGACTTGCCCAGGGTCACACAGCTAGTAAGTGTTAAGTGTCTGAGGCCGGATTTGAACTCAGGTACTCCTGAATCCAGGGCCAGTGCTCTATCCACTTCGCCATCTAGCTGCCCCAGACAGGGCCACTTTTAATGGGGGAAAAAAAGAATAGTGGCATAAAACAACATAAAATGAATGGTATAGACAGTAATTACTATAGGAATAGTAATTACTGTCTATACCAGAGAGAGCACTGTGATCTTTTTTTAGTGAGGCAATTGGGGTTAAGTGACTTGCCCAGGGTCACACAGCTAGTAAGTGTTAAGTGTCTGAGGCCGGATTTGAACTCAGGTACTCCTGACTCCAGGGCCGGTGCTCTATCCACTGCACCACCTAGCTGCCCAGAGCACTGTGATCTAAAGTAGGTGGGGTTCTCTTTCTGGAGAAGGTGGGACTTGGACATTGATGAGGAAAGAGGAAGGGAAAAGGTATTTATGGAAAGGAAAATTATATTAACTGTTGAATTGAAGGGACTTTTATGGTTCCTCCCTTCCCCCCAAGCTGCTAGTGAATTTCCCTCTGAGATTGCCTTGCATTCTGCTCTGGATAAATTCTGCATGTATCATGTGGTTTTGATGTGGTTTTTCTAATTAGAATCTGAGCTCCTTAAGGGACTATTTTTGGGGGCAGCTAGGTAGCACAGTGAATAGAGCACTGACCCTGGAATCAGGAGGACCTGAGTTCAAATCTGGCCTCAGACACTTAACACTTACTAGCTGTGTGACCCTGGGCAAGTCACTTAACCCCTACTGCCTCACCAAAAAAACAAAAACCAAAAACCAAAACAAACCAAAAAAAAGGGACTGTTTTTGCCTTTCCCCAGTGCTAAGGACAAAAACCAATATACAATAAGTGCTTAATTAATGCATGTTAAGCAACCAATTGACCCTAGCCAGTTGGTATAGACCAAGTTTAGGAAAGGTTTGTAGAAGGATCATAGATTTAGAGCTGGAAGGTACCTTAGAGGTGATCTAGTCAGAGAAATTAGATGACTTGTTCAGGATCACACTAGTAGTAAGTGGGCAGACATAGAATTTAAACCCATCTCCTTTGACTCTACATCCATTATTCTGGATTCCTACCATACCACACAGCTATCTTTAGAGAGAGCTGCCATGAGCACTGAAGTCAGGGAGATGTAGGGTTTTAATCATACCTCATTATACTTACTAACCATGAAGCCCTAAGTAAGTCACTTAACTTCCCTAGCTCTCAATTTCCTCATCTGTAAGATGAGTAGGTTGGATCCAATGACCCTTCCAACTCTAAATCTGTGACTTCCTAGAAAGAACAGCCAGAAAGTGAATTTTTGCTTTTGGCATTGGTGGTTGCTAGGATGGCCAAGATGAGAAAGAGTGAGCCTCAGAGCCTTCTCCAAGGTGAGTCCAACTTTGAAGGCACACACACACTCTTCCTTGCTAACACTAGCCAGTTTCCTCCAGTCTTAAATTTCTTGGAACAGTCTGTGGAAATTCCCAGATCTGGGGTCAGTAGGTTTCATGCCTTTCTTCCACTTAGTGTGCACTAATGAGAGTCCTGGGGCAGTCTACATGCACTGGTAACAAACATGGTCCTAGTTTCAACTCAATTAAATTTTTTTAAAAAACACCATGTATTAAGCTGTTTAGAAATGACCCCAGGCAGGAAGGAGACAGGGTTTCACAGATGTATCCCAGTTGTAGAACTAACAGGGGAATTCTTTGAAAAAATTCATATCAATATCTTTTGTTCTTATGTCACCTTTATCTATTGTAACCTTGAATAATAATGAAAGAGAAAAACAATTCAGCACCACTAATGAGCACATCAACAAAGTCCAACATCTTATCTACATGCAATATGCCAAATCTGTAGAACCCCACCTCTCCAGAGGCTAACCTGTGTTACAGTCAGGACTTGAACCAGCTCAGAAGCCTTCACTCTCACCACCCTTTACATGCTGACAATAACACATATACAAGAATACACATTCATTTCCCATCATAGTTCTATAAACTATATTTTGAACCAGAAAGTACCCCCTTACTTTATAGATGTGGACACTGAGGATCAGAGAACCTAAGTCACTTACTCAAGGCCACACAAAAAGCAAGTGTCAGAGGCCAGATTTTAGCTCAGGTTGTTCTGATTCCAAGTCCAGCACTATATCCATTATATTGTGATGCCTGGTATGAGATACTGTTCTAAACCTAATTTCTGCCCCAAACTGCCAGGTTTTTTTTCATCAGTTTTTGTCAAATAGGGAGTCCTTCCACTACTAGTTATGTCCTTGAGTTTATCAAACACTGGGCTACTGTTGCATCTGCATCTGGCTTATCCAGTCTGTTTCACTGATCTACATATATATATTGGGGGGGCAGGGCAATGGGGGTTACACAGCTAGTAAGTGTCAAGTGTCTGAGGTCGGATTTAAATTCAGGTCATCCTGAATCCAGGGTCAGTGCTTTATCCACTGTGCCACCTAGCTGCCCCCTACTTTTATATATTTTTAAAATCCATGTCAAGTAGTTTTAAAGATTGTTGCTCGATTATACAGTTTGAGGTCTGGTAATGCTATGCCTCTTCATTACTGCTTTGTTTCTATTATTCCCTTTAAGATTTTAGACCTCTTCTTTCTCCTATATAGGGAAGAAAAAATTCCGTAAAGACTCTGAGTACATTAATATCGTTGCTGTGGTATGCTGCCTCTCAGTAATGAGAGGAGGCACAGAAGCAGCATGGCTACTATATGTTTAAGATCCTATGCAAGATGCACTGTCTTCACTTGCCCTATGACTATGGGAAAATTTATAGAGCTTAGTCTCCTCATCTGAGAGGGAATCACCTCTATCCTTTCCTCCCTACTTCATAGTGACACTGTGTAGACAAATGAATTTGATGGGGAAATATACTAGGCAGTCAAATAGAAAATCCAGGTGCTGGAGTTAGCTTAACTTCATCAGTGAAGGAACATGGGACTGGACTGAAATTTCAAGTATGTTTTTCCTTGGAGCATTCTGACTTGTGAGAACAGCCTGAGTCTTATTATTTAGCAGAGTCATGGACTGTGCATCTGTTTTTTTCTTTCCATATCTTCCCTGGGCTGATGTATACTAGCCAAGGAGTGAATTTTACTATAGCCATTAAGAGGTAAAAGGGAAGTATCTGTGTGTATATGCATGTGTTGTGTGTGTGTGTGTGTGTGTGTGTGTGTGTGTGTGAGAGAGAGAGAGAGAGAGACAGAGACAGAGACAGAGACAGAGACAGAGAGACAGAGAGAGACAGAGACATAGAAACAGAGAAATCTGGGAACACTCATCTCCATTGTATGGTTTTCCCAGATGTAAGTGACCTGACCTTTTTAAAAATGATGTCTTTGGGCCTGGGGGAAATTTGCTGCTTTAAAGATAAAGTCCCTCTATGATCATCCATAGCTTGTGAGAGGAATTATGTTGGGAGCTCAGCTGGAGCCCTGTGGCCGAGCTGTCACTGTTTGTTTTTTGGTTTGATTTTAACTTCTTTCTCTTTTCTCTATGAGTTCCTTCCTTCTTTACCCCCCCCCCCCCGCCCCGGGTTTCTTTCTTTTTTTTCTTAAGCTTTATTGATGACTTTTATTTTACACCATAGTTGTTTCTGGAAATACCCTTCCTTCTGAAGAATGACAGAACTCTTGAAACAAAGAAAAACAGTTACACACACAACATCAAATACAGTGACTACATCTGATACACATGCAATATTCTTCCTTAGCAGTCTCCTGTCTCTGTTGTGAAGAGGGAACTATGTTTCATGATGTCTCATTGGTGATCATTACCATTTTTTCAGCTATTTAGTGTTCGGTTTCATTTTTGTGATCTTTTATTTACATTCTTGTGGACATTTTGTGTATTGCTCTTGTTCTTACTTTTCCTCCGCACTAGTTTATGCAGACCTCATTTTCCCCTAAATTCCCTAACATTCATCATTTCTTACTGCACAATAATATTCAGTTACATTCACGGGGTTTTTTTAGCCATTCCTCAATCAGTTGCTACCCATTTTGTTTCAACTTCTTTGCTACCACAAAACATACTGCTATGGATATTTTTTTAATAGTCAACAAGCATTTATTCTGTGCCCCCTTTTTTTCTTTCAGCTCCTTTGACTCATTGGTGAGATTGTTGGATATGAACATTTTAAGTAATTTTTTTCCTTCTCTTCATATCCCTCCAAAACCTACCTTGTATTTATCTTGTATAGTTTGTTTATATATATATATATGTTTTCATATTGTATATTTATATCTAGGACTGTAGAGAAAAACCTGAAGCTCTCTGCACAAATATGCTAAGCTCCTAGCTTCTGCAGGAGGACATCCCCATTAGAATTTAAGCTCCTTTGGGATAGAAACTGTTTCACTTTTGTCTCTGGATCTTCAGTGCTTAGCACAGTGCCTGGCATGTCGTAAACACTTAATAAGTGCTTGTTGATTGATTTCCTTCTTCTCAGTTTGCTTTCTATTTTCCCCAACCTCCCTTGGTTCTATTTTGCCTTTCCTCTTTTGCTTCCTTGAATGCCTTCTATGTTAAGCACTGGAATATATACTGAAGGGTAGAAGAGAAATATTAGATACATCCCTTGCCCTTGAGGAGTTTATAGTCTAATTGAGAAGATAAGCCATACTCATGAAATTATTGTTGAACAGGCAAGGTTGTGTCTATAGAAGCATGCAAGATACTTCAGGATCCCCAGTTCTCCACCCAGGGTGTCATATCAACCTTCATGTCAGCTCTGGGAACCATGCTATACCTCCTCTTTAGTTTTGACCAATCATGGTATCTTGAAACTCTTTGGGGTTTACTTCCCCATCCACTTTCTTCCCTCCCTCTCTCTTTGAGTTTCTTTTTTTCTCAAGATCATTACCACCACATGAATACCCTTTGGATGTTCGTCCCTCTTTCCCTCTTGCCTGTCCTGTGGTCATTTAGTCCCATGCTTAATTTAGAAATAGAAGACTGGGATTTAAGTCCCAATTCTGTTGACCCATGTCAACAGAAGTAGTGTTTTAATAAGAATTTATTTCTATTAACTAATTTCAATGAATTTATATACAAAAGGAAAGCAAAAGTCTAGGACCATGTATAGAATAAGACAGAGTTCTTTATTTTATCAAAAGAAGAATCCAGAAGCAGTAATATTTTCCAGGATTACTAACTCTAACTTGGGCTTTAAAAATTTATTTTATTTTATTTTCAATGATCAAAAATCCTTCTTTTCTCCCAGCACCCCCTCTCTCAACCTTAACTTATAATGGCATAGCTCTAAATCAGGTGAACTGATCAGAGAAATCTAATGAGTATGATTTTTACTAAATAAGCTTAACCCCTCTGACTGTCTGAGGAAGAGACTTTCCTGGGCTAATTCCAGGAAACTGTTGTATTCACCTCTGACGCCTCCTAGTTTCCAAAACAGAATATAATTCTTTCTTCTAGGACACTGCTAGGGCCCTGGGTTCTGTTCTTATTCTGAGGAAGACTAATAGCTATTATTACATCCCTTTAATATACTCTTCCCTGCCTCTACCTGTGAGTGAGTCATCAATGGGTCACTGATTACATCTAGGACAATAGACTGGATTGTCCTCATATGATCATATATTCATAGGGAGACAAATCTCCTCCAACATAACATGAAAAAAAATAATTTATTTTAGTGCTAAACAAAGGGATATAGATAATAAATACTGTAAGACTATCCTAGTCCTCAACAGCATTTATGGAACTTAGAGTAGGCTTGAAAACATTATAAAACAGACTACTGGGGGCGGCTAGGTGGCGCAGTGGATAAGCACCGGCCCTGGATTCAGGAGTACCTGAGTTCAAATCCGGCCTCAGACACTTGACAATTACTAGCTGTGTGACCCTGGGCAAGTCACCTAACCCCCATTGCCCCGCCAAAACAAAACAAAACAAAAAAACAAAACAGACTACTAGTAATGTAATCAAGTAAAGCAATAGGCCTTTATTTTAGGCAGTTAGGTGGTGAAATGGATAGATATTGGATCCAGAGTAAGGAAGACATAAATTCAAATCCAGCTTCACACTTAGCTGTGGGGCCCTGTGAAAGTCATTTAACCTCTGCCTGCCTCAGTTTCCTCATCTGTAAAATGGGATAATAATAGTACCTACCTCCCAGGATTGTTGTGAGGATAAAATGTGATAACATTTATTTATAAAATGCTTTGGAATGACTAAATCACTATATAAATGCTAGCTATTATATGATTCTTTGATTCATGCAAGAGGATAAAGTGAAACACTATGGACTGGAGCATAGCAGGGGTGGGATTAAGTAAGGCTACAACCACAGAGGTCACTGGGCTCTGAAATAGGCTGGGTTTGGGGCCATCGAAGGAGGAAGAGGGGGTCTTTTGCAGAGGTTGCTCTTGGGCTCAGCGCACCCAATTCCACCAAGTTTTCCCTCACTCCTCCTAGTTGGTATAGAATACCAGAGTCACTATTACCTTTCTGCCTGGGTAGCTCAGTAAGGCTGTCAAAGGATGTGGGTTTTATATGGAAGAGGGTAGTCTTTCTCTTAGGTGAAACTAGCTGATTTCCTATCTTTGATGTCCCAGGAAGTAAGGTGTTAGATATTAGTTGAAGAGGCCCCAAATGAACCAAATAAGGAACAATATCATAGGGTATACTGGTTTCTAGAAAAAATTCAGGCTGTTCTTCATATGAGCATAAGAAAGTTGGAAAAGGAGTAAAGTATAGGCTGGAACACCTGACTACATGGAGAAAGTGATCCTTAAGTATTACCTTGAAGGCCAGGTAGGATTGGAGTAGACTTCTCATAGGGGAAGGCATCTCAAGTAGAGGGTACATGAACAAAGTCTTGAAACAATAAAACAGTGTGACCTATTAAGGGAACAGTAAAAGAACTGTCCTAGCTTGAGCAGTGGTTTGTGTCATCAGATAAAGCAGTTGACAAGCATGTATAAAACACCTACTATGTTCCAGGTACTGTGCTAAGTGCTGGGAGAGGGGAGGAATGGGAGATAAAGTTGAGTAGTTTGATTGGGGTCTGATCATAGATCATCTCAAATGCCATTATGGTGGCTCCCAACTTTATCCTGTAGTCAATGGGAAGCAAGTAAGCTATTCGAGCATAGGCAAGACATCACAGAATTTAGGATTTCAAAGAACTTTAGTGGACATCTTAGTCCAATATATATCTGAAGAAGAATCCACAAGTGCTCAATCCAGTCTTTATTTGAAGGATTCCAGTGAAGAAGAATTTACTACCTATCATGTCAGTCAATTCTATTTTTGGTGGCACATATTGTATGATTTTCCCTCATTACTATCAAACCTAAATTTGCCTCTTTTTAGCCTATACCTATTACACCTAGTTTTGTCATCTGGGACCAATCAGAACAAGTATAATCTCTCTTTAGAATGATAGTTCTTGAAATACTTGAAGATAGCTATCATGCCCCATGTGCCCCACCTCCAGTTTTCCTTTCTCCAGTCTATCATCCTCATTTCCTTCCATTGATCCTCAATGGACATGAACTCAAGACCCTTCACTCTGGTGGCTCTCTTCTGTGTGTGTGTACTCTGACTTATCAGTGTCCTTTTTAAAATGTGGGACCTAAGGCTGAACATAATACTTCAAATGTGGTCAGACAAGGACAGAATATAGTAAGGTTTTCATCCCCATAGATCTGGACACTATGCCCCTTTTAATTCAGCTTAAGATGGCTTTAGCTTTCATATTATAAAAGTAGTTTTTAGGAATATTGACATTATCCCTTTTTTGTCCATTAGCAAGTGGTTTTCTTAGCTGGATGCGCCCTCCTTTTGAAATCAGAGTCCTTGGTGTTAAGTGAAATTGATTAGGAAACCTCTGCACAGGCACCTGCTGAAGACTGAAAACAAAACTAGTGGGTGAATTTGGGAGGTTGGTGAGCTGGAGCATCCCAAGGCGCCAGAGGGGAGCTTGGTTGCTGTCCAGGGTTCTGAAACAGACCCAGTGTGAAATTTTTCCCCCCAGCTTTGTGCAGTGTTAAAAACAGAGGGCTGGGGAAATATGTTAGCACCTTCAAATGGAATTTGGAGGCAGATTTTGAGCTGTCTTCAAGTATCTGAAGGGTTTTCATGTCGAGAGTGGGTGAGATTTGTTCTGCTTAGCCCCAGAGGGCAGAATAAACATTGCAAAGAGGCAGATTTCAGCTCATTATGAAGAAAAGCTAATAATCAAAATTGTTTGAAAGTTACTTTAGCTAAGTCATTTCACATCTCTTGACCTCATTTTCTTCATTTATTAAATGAGTGCATTGGACTAGATGATCTCTAAGGTCTTTTCTATCTCTAAATCCTATGTTGAAAGGTAGTGAAATTCCCCCAGCACCAGCAGCCTGTAGGTGACCACTTGTCAATGATGCTCTGGAAGGGAAACTTGTTCAAGGTTGGATTGTGATAAAATCTCCAATATTCTTTTACCTTTAAAATAATATTTTATTTTTTCCAATTATATGTATATACACATTTTAATATTTATTTTAAAAAATTTAAGTTCCAAATTGTCTCCCTCCTTTCCTTACATCCTCCCTCTTAAGCAATTTGGTATAGGTTATATATGTGCAATCATGTAAAACATATTTCCATCTTAGTCATATGAAAAAAGAAAAGACTAGGGGCAGCTAGATGGCGCAGTGGATAGAGCACCAGCCCTGGAGTCAGGAGGACCTGAGTTCAAATCCGGCCTCAGACACTTAACACTTAGTAGCTGTTAAGTCACTTAACCCCAACTACCTCACTAAAAAAATGAACAAACAAACAAACAAAAGAAACAGACTAAGAGAAAAAAATACAAAAATATAAAGAAAGTGAAAACAGTATTCTTCAATCTGCATTCAGACCCCATCTGATATTCTATTACTAGGGAGAAAGTAGAGTTTCCAGTTCCTTTATCTGTAAAATAAGGAAGTTGGACCAGATGACCTTCAAGCCCTCTTCCAGGTTTAAATCAAATTATCCTGATTATCTAGCAGTTTTACAGTTGGAGTAAGTAATTTTCTTGTTGTGATGATTCATTTAAAAGTTTTGTGGGGGGTTTTTTGTGAGAGAGAAGGGAAAACCTGGAGGGAAGTCATTAGGGAGGAAGCTTAGTGTGTGCAAACATGCGTGCTGTCTAAGATGCCCTGACTTAAGTCCTTAGTTTTTCCAAGCATACCAACCAGGCAGTGGGAGCATAGTTGAAAGAACACTGGATCTGAAGTCTGGGGTTTGAATACCAACTCTGTTACTTACTAGCTACATGACATTGGGAAAGTTGCTTAAACTTTTAATTTTTTTAAAATAAAAGTATTTTATTATTTTCCAGTTACATGTAAGGATAGTTTTCAACATTTGTTTTCATAGGATTTTTAGTTGAAAGTTGCTTAATCTAAGCCTTAGTTTTCTTATATGAAAAATAGATAATAATATTTAACTGCTTACTGCACAGGGCTGCTACCATAAAATATGTTATATATATGCAGAGTCCTTTGTAAGTCTATAGTTATATATCACTTGTAATTCCATTGTTCAGCTGCTTGTTTCCTTAGAGAAAAGGAGAATTTTTCAGCAAGGACTCAAAACAAGAACAGATGAGGTCAAAACCCTCCAGTTTGGCCTGTGTGGAACATACCAGATCCTATGTATAACTGAATCCTTGCCCTTTCCTTTTCCCCCCAAGGATTGATGAAGTTTTTATCTTATTTTTCCTTTAGAATTTTCCCCAAGTTACATGTAAAAACCAAAAGAAAAAGAAAAATAACATTTTTTTTCATATTGATAAAGGCCCTTTCCTTTTTAGATACACATCTTTCCCCCTTTAAACTTCTCCTCCTTGCTGTGGAGTGAAGTTCTAAATGGGCACATGTTTGGCAGATCCAAGGCAGCGAGACCCCTGCTGATGCTCATTTGGAAATTCTTGCCTGGCTCTGATTTTTGCCCTGGTTCTCTTGTCCTCACAATTAGGAGCTCAGTGTGCGCAGCACTGCAGCGTTCTTTCAAGGACAGAGAGAGGCCTCCTCAGTGGCTGGCTAGGGTCCCAGTGACTTTCTTCAGGGAGACTTGGAGCCCTGATTAAATAGTGGAGTGAATATTTCTCCACCATAAAAACACTGACTTTGCAGTGAGAGTGCGTATGTCTGTGGCCCACCAGGTATGTTCCTCCAGGAAAGGCTTCTGGTGGTCCTTGTAATCCTTCATCCAATTTGCTAGCTCTGGGTATAGATATGCCCTTGTCATTCTTTGTCACTATAGGGGAATTGGTGAAGGATGCTGGGTGAGTGGGAGGAGCAGTGAAGATGATCCTAGGACTTAAAGCATGAAGCCATGAAGTTCACACAATCTTCATTTTGAGGAAACTGAGCCCCTGAAATGTTAAATGGTTTAAATGTTAAATGGTTTATCTAAAGTCATATAGTTGGGACTGAACATTTTGCCTTCTACAATTTTTATGGCTACATACCACTTTGAAAATTACCTAAGAATAGACTGTCAATTTGTCATGTTTGTTGACTTGACTCAATAAATGAGAATGATTGGTGGCCTTTCTGAAGGTAAAGGGCTTGATATCTGTAGGGTATGTCTTTGAACATTAACTGAGCATCTGCTCCACTCTTGAATCTGTAATAGGTACTGTGGACAATACCAGAGACAGGAGTTGCTCCTGCAGATCAGTCCTAGTCTGAAAGAGAAAAAGCCAGCACAGGTGGAAGAGACACAGAGCCAGTAAGATTAAATAAGGACAGAAATGAGAATCAGTTATATAAAACTGTAACATAAGGGTTTAGAGGGGATTCTGGGGCAGGTGTGTATCTCTGTCTTTACCTTCTCTCCAAGGCGTCTACATGAGGCTTAGCTAGTACCAGCCACCTCCATGACTGCAGTGACAGTGCCTTCTTTTATGGTTAGTCAAGCATCTTGCTGTCCCAGTGGGGCTATGCTGAAGCTGAGATTGTGCTGAGCTGGCTTCCTGCAGGGCCAAGTGAAAATAGAGGAATGGGAGGAGAATGTCTAGATAAGGACTTGTGGGGGAGGGGAAAGGAGGGGAAGAAGCTCCTTTTTCTTTCCATCACTTAAATGGTGCCAGGACTCCAGAGTCTTACTTCAACTTTCCTCTCAGAGTCAGCCACAAAAGGAGCTTGTTGAGACTCTAGCAGCTTTTGTACCAAGGGCCTGGTGACGTGGGCCCAGATGGATGCAGTCATGGGGAAGAAAAGAGGAGAGCTTTGTGGCAAGACATCTCATCACATCATTGTCCTGGCCACGATCTCAAGGTGCAGCCCACCTGGCAAGAAGTAGGCAGGCTAGACATATATGTTGGGGATGCTAGGAGATATTCCTTACAAAGACTGCAAATGGAACATCTTAGAGAGGCCTGCCTCTTATCCTTTCCATTATCCTTTTCCTCCTTCATTTATCTGCCTAATTAAATGATTAATTATATTTTCCCATTAATCTTGTTGACTCAACTAGATTACAAACAACCTGAAGGCAGAGACTGTGTTGTCTTTGTGCCCAACTTCCCTGCCCCCCACTTCACCCCATAGCACCTATAACATGGTGCTTTGCACTTAGTAACTCAATAAAAACATGTTGATTGACTGATATTTGGTTTGATTAGTTCAGTGGTTGCAATATGGCTAGGAGGAGAGTTAGATCATGGATTTGGTCCCATAAATGGGCCATTTTTCTCCCTTATGAAAATAATTGGATGCAACTGTTAAACTGACTACCATTAACTCTGGCCAGTCTTCTCATGGATGTGATCACAAGGGAAAGTCTGTGAGGAAAGTGTAAGGATAATTCTTTATAACCAAATTCCATCTCTGGAACAACTCACAAAGAAGTCCTACTGATTTGTGTCTGTGCAAATGGAAGTAAAATCCATTTTATACATGGACCTGCAAAGTGGAGCCTAAACTACATACGATTTGTCAATCATTTTAGATGGGAATCTCTGGGATAAGAGACCCTGCTGAGATCTTATTATTTCTTACAACTGCCAGATTAACCACTGGAGTCTTAGTTCCTTTCTAAGTAGGCTTGGTCTAGAGCTTTCCATGCCTTTGTGGGTTTTAAAAAAATGTTGTGGTCACTTGGCTTAAAGAACTTTGAGAAGATATTGGAGAGCTATGATGTAGTTAGTTGAGCTAAAGGACTATAGCCAGGGTACTTAGAGTAGTAAGGGATTCATAGTCTTCACCAATGAAAATTTTCCAAATCATAAAATTCAAAGCAGAAGTTTCCTCTACAACACACCTGACAGTTGGCCATATAGCCTCGATTTAAATCGATCCAGTGAAGAAGAACTCACTATATTCCCAGGTAGCCAATTCCATTGTTGGATGGCTTTAAATGTTAGGAAGCTCTTCCTCATTTTGAGCTGAAATATCCTGAATAGCTGAAATATCAGCAAGTGAAAATGCCTGGAACCAAAAGATCTAGTATTTTGTTCAAGGAATAGCAAGGAAGCCAATGTTATTGCTTGAAAGAGTACAGGTTGGGGAGGTAAAGTGTAAGAAGATTGGAAAAGTAGGGAGGGGCTAAGTGATAAAGGGTCTTGAGCAACAGGAGATTTTATACTTGATCCTGTAGGTGATAGAGAGACATTACAATTTGCTGAGTAGGGGCATAAACAAAGCTAGACCTGCTCTTTGGGAAATTGCTTTGATAACTGAGTGGAAGATGGACTAGAGTGGAGAGACTTGTGGCAGGCAGATCAACCAGTATGTGGTTCAGATGTGAGGAGATGGGAGCCTCTGGGGGTGGTGGCAGGAACAGAGAGAAGGGACCACATTCAAGAGATGTTACAAAGGTGAAATCATCAGTCTTTGGCAACAAATTGGATATGGGAGTTGAGAGATAGTAAGGAGTTGAGACTGACATGTAAGTTGCCAGCCTTGGGAACTGACAGAATCTTGAGACAATAATAGGGAACAATAGTGAAATTTGGAAGGGGAGAGGATTTGGGGGGGAAAAATAAAAGTTCAGTTTTGTACATGTTGAGTTTAAGATGGCTACAAGACATCTTGGAAACAGGAGACTAAAGGTCAGCAGAGGGATCAGGGCTGGATAAATAGATTTGAGAATCATCAGCATAGAGATAATAATTGAATCCATGGGAGCTGATGGGATCACCAAGCGAAATAGTATAGAGGGAGAGGAGGAGAGGACCCAGGACAGAGACCTGTGGAACACCCATTGTTGGTGAATAGGAATGCTGTTCTGATTTATAAAGCAGGGAAGAGATGAGAGTCATCAAACTATAGATTTAGTGTAATTGAGGAGGTACAGGACTTGGAGTCAGGAGCAAATCCTGGCCTTGATGTGTGTGATCATGGGCATTTTACTTGGAACTTCAGTTTCCTTATGTCTAAAGTGAGGATAATAATGACACATATCACAAGCTTGTTGAGAGAATCAGATGAGATGTTTGTGAAGTGTTTTGCAAGCTTTTAAGCACTATGTAAATGTTAGTCATCATAGTTTTGACAGACCAGTAAGTTTGAACTCAATTTTTGGTAAAAATTCTATCATATTATGCTTCCTATAAATTCTATTTCTGGGGTCCTTAGCTGCTTTCCCCTCTCCCAGGATCAGTTTAGTGTTTTGGTTTAATAAATTATGCAAGTCACATCTGAAGCCCCCATCCAATCCATTCTCAATTGCTAGACCATACAAGAGACACAGAAATCAATAGTAAAAGTTTTAAATTAGTATAGATAAATATAAATAATAAAGAGGAGAATCAAGCAATAAAACCATTATTAGCAACCATACACAAATGAGAGCATTCTCCTATACTTCTAGGGGATTTATCTAATTCTCCCTTTATCACTCTGATTACCCAGCACAGTGGGATGATAGTCTCTTTAGCTTTTTGTTTTGTTTTGTTTCATTTTGTTTTGTTTTGCAGGGAAATGAGGGTTAAGTAACTTGCCCAGGGTCACACAGCTAGTAAGTGTCAAGTGTCTGAAGCTGGATTTGAACTCAGGTCCTCTTGAATCCAAGTCCGGTACTTTATCTACTGTGCCACCTAGTTTCCCCCAGGATAGTCTCTTTAGAACTCACAGCCCCAGTGGTAAACACCCAGTTTTCAGTGTTTGTTTCTTGGGTCAAATTGGAGAGCAGCTGAAACCTCTCTTCTTTTGGAGTCATCAACATCAAGCCACAACTCTTGGGTTTAGAGATGCTTTGCTGTCACCCCATATCACCACAGTGCTACCTTTCCTCTTTTCTTTGTCTGCTAGTGCTGAGTCCTTTAAAAACTAACCTCAGTTTTAAAGTTTTCTTATAGAAAACATCTGACCAATTAAGGTCCTTGCCAAGTGATGTTACCATGCTATGATGGTCCCACACATTGTCAAGTTAATTTCTCCCCAAAGACAACATTCTTTTATTCCCAAGCATTTTGTAAAATGAAGTCTTAAGGTCATACCTACTACATTTTATTAAAAAGATATCAAGTACATTTAGAAAGGAAAACAGTGATCACTAAGAGCCTGAACAACTTCAACAAGAATAGGTCATGCCAGGCTAACCTCATTTCCCTTTTTAACAGGATTACTGAATTGGTAGAATTGGAGAATGTTGCTGACCTTTTTGCCTGGTCTTAATAGTTTAACATTAGACTAAGTCTCACATTGCGTATGTATGTACACATACACACATGTAATGATTGGAATGACGCCACCTACTGGAGACTTACTGTAGGAAAGAGAGGGGGAAAGGGAAAGGTCCTGATTTTGAGCATGCGCAGCTTTCTCTACCTGCATTTGCAACTGGCACATGCAAAATCCAGTGTGGCATTGACCTCAGCCGTAATTCATTGCCAGAAATCCGCAAATATTTTCTGACACAATGTCCAGACTGGAGAACTTTGACTGTAGATAGGCTTAAGGAACTTGCCACGTATGTCTTTGACTCACGTGAGGAGAATGCCCTTGTACCAGTCCTCCCACGGCCATGCCCCTTGATCCTCCCACCAGGGAAGTCAAGAGATCTTTCTCAAGGCTCTGTCTCTGTTGGCACCAGCTAATGCAGTGGCAGGTCTTCTGCCTGGTGGTGGACTTCTGCCTACTCCAAACCCCCTTACCCAGATTGGTGCTGTTCCTCTGGCTGCTTTGGGGGCCCCTGCTCTGGACCCTGCCCTTGCTGCTCTCAGGATTCCTGGAGCAAACTTGAACTAAGGGTAGTTCAGAGGAGAGGGAGTTTTGAACCTAAAGGTCCCTCATATTTCTGGGACCCCAGTATTTCAGCGAGTCACCCAATTAACGCTCCATATATTTCGGCCCTTACACACACACACACACACACACGTATGTGTGTGTGTGTGTATATATATATGTGTATATGTGTATATGTGTGTGTGTGTGTGTATATGTGTATGTGTGTGTGTGTATAGTATATACATAAGAGTGAAATGGACTAGATGATGATGCACTTATAAAATCATAGGCTTATAGGTCTGTTAGGGAGATTCAGTACTGGTTGAATGACAGGACCTAAGAAAGTAGCCATTTGATATCAACTCGGGTGGAGGCCTCCATTGTAGTTTCCCATGGGTCTGTGCTTGGTCCTGCACTGAGTAAAGGTTGTTTTTTTTAGTTAGTCATTTAAATGAAGGATACATAGCATGCTTTTCATATTTATATGAAATTCAAAACTGAGAATTATATCTAGCAAATTGGATGGTGTAATCAATAGCCCAAAAGATCTTGAGCTAATTCCAATATGAGCTAGGGAGTTCTGAACTGCAGTTGCCTGAGCCAGTCTGATGTCCAAGTTTAAGTTTTGTCTCCCAGGAGTGAGGATGGTGATAATGGGCAGGGAATCACTAGTATAGCAGAGAAGGTGTAAACCACTCCAGATTAGAAAAAGAGCAGGTTACAAGTCCTGTGTGGATCAGATTGGGATCATCCCATGAAGAGCCTCTGTCCTGGGGCAGCTAGGTGGCACAGTGGATAGAGCACTGGCTGTGGATTCAGGAGGACCTGAGTTCAAATCCGGCCTCAGATACTTTACACTTACTAGCTGTGTGACCCTAAGCAAGTCACTTAACCCCAATTGCCTCACCAAAAAAAAAAGAGTCTCTGTCCTTCCAGCCTGGCCAAGATAGGGAGTGAGTCTATAGATAGAATGGAGACTTTTCAGAGAGCACAGTGGAAGAGGAATAGGTTAGGAGCTTTGTAGTGATAGGGCTAAGGTGGATCTGGATGAAAGCATGGAGAGTGCTAGCAGGGAAAGGGAGTTTTCTTCTCTGCAGATGATGACTGTCACAGGGATTTGGAGAGGAAGGAAGACTGCTGGCCACTGGACAGGAAAGTAGCAGTTGGGTTTGGGGATCCCACCTTCAAGGGTCCTGTGATGATAGAAGGAGGGCATCAGTTTGAGAAGAAGGAAAATCAGGATGGGCATCTAAGCAACTACCTGGTGAGGAGGTCCACAGGACCTAACTGAGCCTCTCCAGCTCATGGGGCTCGTGCTTGGCTTCTAGTGACAGTTCTCACACTTCCAGTAGTTAGTGCTCCTCCATTCCCCCACCTCAAATTGTGTTGCCTCAGTTTCCTCCTCTGTGAAATGAAGGTTTGGACCAGAGGGTTTGACCTCTAAGATCCTTTTCAGATATAAATCCCGTGTTCCTACTAGGTATTACCATGCTGCCTGGTGTTAATAATAAAAAAAAAAAAAGAGTAAAATATAGCCCCTGCCCTTAAGAAGCTTACAATCTAGCTTTTATTTCACAGAGATAGCAAATAATACAAAGCAGTTTATGAATAATGTACAAACTGCTAATGCTATACAAGCTACAGGAATTTGGGCAGGGAAAGAATATCATGGACCAAAGCGCTCAGAGAAAAGTTTTCTGAGGTAGAACTTGAATTGCGTCATATAGTCAATAACTTGCAGAGCTAGGATTCAAACCTGGGTCCTTTGATTTCAAATCTAGTGATTCTTGCTATTTAAAGTCTTACTTACTTAAACTGTTTTTTAAAAACTATAAGTTTAATAACTTATTGACTACAAATACACAGAATATAGAATTGAATCCTAGATAAAAATATGTGTTCATATTAGTGGTATTTTCTGTGAACTTCCAACAGATTTCAATACCTCTTCCAGACCTACTTTCGGTTTCAGATGGGCATCAGTCAAGAGTTAAGCAATTAAGAGTTAAGCATTTAAAAAAAAAAATTAAAGGAAGGAGGTTCCAGTTGCAGATCTTAAACTGTATTATAAGGAGGAAATTATCAAAACTATCTGGCACCGGCTAAGAAATAGAACAGTGGATCAGTATAATAGAGTAGCTATACAGTAGTAGGCTTCCGCCAGTCGAAGATGACCATGGATCAGGACCTTGAAGAGCCACAGGCTGCAGTGTGGCTGTGCAGTCCGATATGGGAGCTGCAGCTCCTGCCTCAACGAGGACATCTGAAAACTGCGCTCTCTGTTGCCCATCGATTCCTGCGTCTCATTCGTTTTTCTTCCTCCAGAGCTTGGAGGCCCATCTCAGCTATTCACAAACTGCTCCTGAGTACTGAATTCCATCAGGGCATGGTCCTTGGCCATCTTCTCCCAGCTGCTGGTGTCTATTCCCAGAGCCCTCAAGTCTCGCTTGCATACATCTCTGTAGCGAAGCTGGGGGCATCCAGCAGGTCTTTGGCCTGAGGCTAACTCGCCATAGAGTAGGTCTTTAGGAATGTGCCAGCTTGCACGTGGTGCATATGACCAAACCAGCGCAGCTGTCTTTGTTTCAGTAGCATGTAGATGCTCAGAAGTTGCTCAAGTTGAAGCACTTCTGTGTTGGTGATCCTATCTATATCTATAGCTATAGCAGCTATACAGTACACAATAATAAATGACTATAGTAACCTCATGTTTGATAAATGCAAAGATCTAACTTTTGGAGTATTTGGTAAAAATTTCTGAGAAAACCAAAACTGTCTAGCAGAAACTAGGTATAGGCCAATATCTTAAAGTGTTTACAAAGATAAGGTCAAAATGGAGGTATCATAAGTAAATTAGAGGAGCATGGAAAATATTACCTATTTAAGGGAGGAATTTATGAATAAACGATAGAGCATATTGTGGGATGTAAAATGGATAACTTTGATTACGTTAAATTAAGAAGTCTTTGTACAAATAAATCCAATGTAGGCAAGATTAGAAGGAAAGCAGAAAATGGAGGGGGGGGGATTTATAGCTAGTTTCTCAAATATATGGAGAACTAAGTAAAATTTATAAGACTATGAGCCATTCTCCAACTGATAAATGGTCAAAGGTTTACAAATAGGCAATTTTGGGGGAAAAGAAATTAAAGCTACATATAGTCATATAAAAATGCACTAAATCATTATTGATTAGAGAAATATAAATTATAGCAATTCTGAATTACCATCCTATACCTATCAGATTGGCTAAAATAATAGAAGGGGAAAGTGAAAAATGCTGGCAGCGATGTGGAAGATTTGGAACACTATAACATTGTTAATGGAATTGTGAACTGACCCAACCATTTTGGAGAACAATTTGGAATTAAGCCCAAAGAGTTATGAAACTGTGTATACTCTTCGATCCAGAAATACTATCAGGTTTGTTTCCTAAGGTGATTGGAGGAAAAGAAAAGGAACTTATATGTTCTAAAATATTTATAGCAGCTCTCTTTGTGGTGGCAAAGAATTGGAAATAGAGGGAATGCCCATCAACTGGGCAATGACTGAATAAGTTGTGGTATATGATTGTGTTGGAATATTACTGTGCTATAAGAAATGGTGAGCATGTTGGTTTTAGAAAAACATGGAAAGACCTGCATGAAATAGTTCAGTGAAATGTGCAGAACCAAGAGAATGTTGTATACAGGAATAGCAATATTGTTTGAATGGCTAAGCTATTCTGAGTAATATCAACTACAAAGAACCTATGAAGGAAAATTCTATCCACCTCCAGAGGAAGAACTGATATATGGAAGTATATATTGCAGGGTTTCACATATATATATCTTTATCAGATGTTGGTCTTCTCTAATGTGGAATTGGGAGGGAGGAAGGGAGACAATGTGGAACTCAAAATATAACTAACAACGAATGAATAAGAGTTAAGCACTAAATTTCTGAGTGAGGGGAGAAGGGAGGCTGCTGCGTGAACTATGTTCCCCAGACTGATGCATTTCAGGTCATGTAGTCCTATGACACTATGCAACATGTGACCTTCATTACAAATAGAACATATTACCTAAGGGAAGAATTTATGAATAAAAAAGAGATAGAGAGCATTTGTGGGATGTAAAATGGATAACTTTGGTTATATTCAATTAAGAAGTCTTTGTACAGCTGTCTCTCCTTTCCAAGTCCTGATGTCAAGAAGCACGGGATTCAGCCATCAGGCAAGCCTAGAAAAGGTCAGTTTCCTTTCCCCATTGGCCATGGACTGGGTGGCCACTTATTTATTCATTTATACTGGCTAGATCCTCAGTGCATTGTCTTTAGATGCAGTTGGTACAAGCCTGACCTCTCCTGTAAGAGAATGTCTAGGGGTGCTAAGGGAAGAACTGTTAATAAGTGATATCAGAGGGAATCAGACAACACCCTGAGAAGGTCAAGAAGGTGCCTTATGTTTCCATCTAGACCTATTCTGGGATGAACATAATTCAGTGCAAATCAATGTGATCAATTTACAAACATTTACTAAGCACCTACCTTGTGCCAGGTTCGACACTAGGAAAAAAAACAAAAACAAAAACAAAAACCTGTACCTGCCCTCAGTGAGCTTACATTCAAGTGGAGGAGACAACATGTACACATATATGTAAGCATGTATGTATATATAGATACACATTATAAATGTGTGTATATGTGGTTTTGTGTATACATGTATATGTATTTGCATGTATATATACACATATACACATACATACACAGAGCAAGGGCTTCATGTAGGAGGTGACATTTGAGCTGAGGCAGGGAAGCTCCCTGACAGTGAGGAGTTTGTATTGCAAAGAAGTCTTGGAGTCTGGAGGAATCATGATCATCTAATCCCAAGCCCTCCTCTTAGAAGAGAATACTGAGGCCTAGAGAATGCCTTAGTCAAGTTACAATCTCTCTGAGCCTCAGTTCCCTAATCACTAAAATGAGAGGCTTGGACTACATGAGCTGGCATCCCTTCTAATTCTAAATTTATGGTCCAAGGTATTCAGAAGAGAATAGTTTTCAAGGAGGGGGAGGAAGGGAATAAAGAGGGGTTTGGATTTGGAGTAAGGGGATCAGCCTGGGTCCAACACTTACTAGCTTGTTAAAGTGGGTAAATCATTGAATCTCTCTGAGCTTCTGGCTCAGTGCCACTGACTCCACCAACCCCCAGCCATCACCCAGGGATTGGCCCCACAAAACCTCCTTAAAACTCAAACCTTCCATATCCCTTGTAGAATATGAATTTCTCGAGACTGAGACTTGAGACTATTTTGCTTTTCTATTTACTTTGTAAATAGCAAGCAAACACAGGACAAACATGTTTTCATTTATTTACTCAAACTAATACTTTGAATATCCAACTCAAGTTCCCCCTGCCTCCCCAGCAAGGGACCTGTAATCTTATTGGTGAAGGAAACTCTGTGAGGAGACTCTCCCTACCAATATAGATTAACAACTACTTTGCAATTGATCTGGATCTTGGAGAGTTGTTTGGGGGAATTGAGAGGTTGTGATTTACCCACTGTCTCAGGGCCATTGTGTGTCAGAAGTATTTTTGTTTCCCAAACCAGCTTTTCACTCCACCTTGCCTCATGGAGGTTTTATAGGAAAACCCCTGTGTAATCTGTAAGGCACTTTTTGATGGGATTATTTTGATTATTCATCCTATTTTATGGGCCTTAAGGATCCTACAGCCAGTTGGAGTACTCACCCAGTCCCTTGTTTTTCCCCCCCACTGTAATACAGGCTGCCTTTTCTCTGATTATCTTCTATTTCCCTTTGACTGTGAAAGCAAAGAAGTCACAAGACTGGAGAGGACTGGGCTTCATCCAGAGACCTCCTCCAGCTTTCTCCTTTCTTCCCAACCAGTTTTCGGATACCAAAGTGGCTGTTCTGTGTTTATTACAGCATCCATCTCCTCTTCTGAGCCCAATTGCTTGATCTTCTGTTCTGCCCCCACCAGGAGATTACAGCCTCATTTGGTAACCTCAGCATAGGAAAAAAGTACTGAAGCTCTTGCCCCAAAACAGGTGACAATGTAATTCTTCTCCAGAAAAAAATCTACTAACCAAAGTCCATCTGTTTGCTTTCTGTGGATTTGAACAGTCCTTTCAGGAGAAGGGACAATTCAACATCATTATTAACAGTGATGACATTAATAAGAGTATAAATCCAAAAATGGGGTACAGAGGGAAAACTGTTCAGGAACTGGTGGGATTCACCTGTCTCATGCTCATATTGAGGCAGTGTGGGGTGATAGGAAGAATGGGTTTTAGAGTCAGGAGAGAACTGGTGACATTTACTGGCTGTGTGAGTGGGGTCAAGTCACTTAACCTTTCTGAAATTTGGATCTGTAAAATGGGAACAATAATACTTCACAAGAGCACCAAGAAACTCTCTCTCTCTCTCTCTCTCTCTCTCTCTCTCTCTCTCTCTCTCTCTCTATATATATATATATATATATATATATATATATATATATATCCCTATCCTTATTCCCATTCCTATCCATATCTATATCTATATATATGCAAATTGCTTTGTAAACATCGAAGGAGAGAGAGACTGAACCTGTAAATTTCAGTGATGTAGGAAAATGCCAGGTGGAGAAAATCCCTTCTTCAACCAATGTAGACTGGTGCCTTCTCTATGAGTGGTAGCCTTAGAGAGTTGAATAGACTCTAGAATTAAGAGGCCAAGTGACTTCCCCCAGATCTCACAGCCAGTACACCTCCTGCCTCTGAGATCACATGTTCTTGTTATTTGTCCTTCGATAATCTTTTTTATTCAGAAGTAGTCATGCCTCCCAAACCATTCCACCCTTTCCTTTCCTCCCCACCCCTCAGAGATGCTTATGAGGATTATTATCAGTAATGAAGCCTGGAAAAGAAAAATAGAAATCCCTCCATTTGTACCTTTGATCACATTCTTTCCTTCCTCTTCTGGGATCTTGCTTCAGCAACCATCCTTTTTCTTTCTCATTCACCTTCAGTCTTTCCTCATCTGTTTCCAGATGTGCTCAGGTTTCCTTAATCCTGGAAAAACTGACCCTATCCAAGCCCTGTCAGTCCATGTCCCCATTTGTTTTGTGGCCAAACTTTTGGGAAGAATTGTATCTATATTCTATTTCTTCTATCTTCCCACTTTATTTTCTCTTCAGTCCCTACTCTTCTACTGACTCGACTGTCTCAAAGCCCTGCCCCCCCCCCCCCCCCCCCCGCGCCATGCCTTTATTAAAGTCCTCATTCTACTCAGACCTTTCAGCAGCAACTGAGACTAGTGACCCCTGATCTGGCCCCAGACTGTTTCATTTCATGCTCCTCCCCTCTGCCTACTCTGTGCTCTAATCAAATTGAGTTGCTTCTTACCTTTTGTACCTACCTACTCCATCCTTTCTTCCATGATTTTGCTCTTCCTGTTACATATTCATGGAGTGCATTTTATCTGCCTATTGATTCTTTGCTCTTCCTTTAAAGCCCAATTCAGGTGCCACCTCTTCCAGGAAGCATCTCCTGATCATGTGAATGAAATGAAGACATTCTCTTTTCATACCTCATATGCCACTTTACACCTTCCTTAGACATTTAATTTTGTACTAGTTACTTGTATAACATATCCCCTTAGTAGACTATGAACTCCATGAGGAAGTAAACTATCTTAGCTAAACTTAGTATATACCTAGGATGTACTCTGTATACAGTAGATACTTAATAAATGCTTGTTTAATTGAGTGATGCTGGCAGGATTTGATATGAAGAAAAGGGGACAATACTGAACAGAATGAGGTTCTGCCTCATCTGGTACTGACTTTTTGGACATCCAGGGCCCATTTCTTTTCTCCTAGCATCAGGAAATTCTCCAACCCTCCTTCAACCAAGCAGTAAAATGCCCATTATCACTCTTACCTCAACTGCTAATTAGCTGAATAATCAGAGATAATACCCAGGCAGATCATTATTTATTAAGCAGCTTGCATTGTGTAAAATGCTGGTTTAGATAGATAGTCAGAATGAAACACAATGCCCTGGAGAGTTGAGGGGCTAGGCTTATCCCCAGGGAGACCAGTTGTGATCTGTGTGTATATGCCTATTTACACATTTCTGAATCATTGTCTGCTCTCAATCTGCTTCCCTGGCTTCTTTCTCTCTTGGGGTATGTGGCTATGCTTGGAGGGCTGGAGTCATTGGTGCACCTGGAAGTGAGGAAGAAGCCCAATTCTTGATGATGACCAGTTCTACCTCTTTTCCTTTTTCATTATGTTCTATTTGTCCTACTAGAAGCCATCCAAGTGAGGGCAAGAGCAGCTGTCCATAGTGGCTTTGTGCCCCTTTCCCAAGACTGGTTTTAACTAGATTGTCTGAGGATTGATGAGGCACAAAGAGAAAAGATTCCTGGCACAGAATGTTGCTCAAGTGCCACCCCTGCTAGAAGCTTCTTGCAGTGATATTAGGGAAAGTAATTCACTCTTCTTGAGAAGAAAGCATAGAGCAGTTGGGAAGCTGAAGTTGAAAGAATGAATGAATTTAAAAGCATTTCCGTAGGACTTTGTTTCACATACAGGGCTAAGCACTTCAGACACAAATCTATTTTTTTAAATTTTATTTTATATTTTAATTTAATTTTTTTGGTGAGGCAATGAGGGTTAAGTGACTTGCCCAGGGTCACACAGCTAGTAAGTGTCAAGTGTCTGAGGCCGAATTTGAACTCAGGTCCTCCTGAATCCAAGGCAGGTGCTTTATCCACTGCACCACCTAGCTGCCCCCAGACACAAATCTAAAAGAGAAAACTTCCTTGCCCTCAAGGAGCTTACATTCTAATGGGAAGAGACAAAACATATAGAGAAATTATGGCAATGAAAAGCAGGTTTAGTTTAAATACTCAGTGATGTGTAACGATTGGAATGACGCCACCTGCTGGAGACTTACTGTAGAAAAGTTGCGCCATGAAAGGAAGGTCTTTGAGGGCAAGAACATGCGTCGTAAGTGGAGTCATGGGGCAAATGATGAACAGAAATAATGGCAGGAAATGGTCATGAAGTATCATTAGGTGGTTGGGGCCATGTAGATATGGCATACTCACCAGTTGGGAGAGAAAGATCAGTGGAAAGACTTGGATTTTGAATCAGAAAATATGAGCCCTAAGCCTAGGCCTTGCAGACCTGGAGCAAATCACTTAACCTCTCTGGGCGTAGCTTTGATTCCGACTCTCTCCAGACATTGCTACCATGACTTAGCTGCCTTTTTACTCTGGAACTTTCCTCAGTACCTGGAGACTTCTCACTCTGGACCATCCCTCTTCCATGCCAGCCCCCTTCTCCCACTGATGAGTTCTATCCTGGGCCTCCATTTTGAGGACAGGCCTAGGCTGGCCATGCTTCATTCCCCTCAAAAGTGTGCTTTTCTGGTTTTCTTTGGATTTTGCCCTCATGAAAGTACCTCTCACACAACCTCTTTCAGCTTCCTTTTCTGTGTTGTTTTCCTCCACTAGAATATAGGCTGCTTGTGGGTAGGAGCTGCCTTTCTTTTTGCTAGTATTTGTATCCCTGGTGCTTAGCACAATGCCTGGACAATAGTAAGCATTGAATAAATGCTTGTTGCCTATTGTCTGTTGACTAGGTGCTTTCTCAAGGCCCTTCCAGTTCTAAATTCTGTGACACTTAGTGTTTTCCATGTGTTGGACACTCCCGGGTGAACTCTTTGGGAGATATAAAGATAAAGACATGGTCCTTGGTTTCAAAGAGTTACCCACATCCGCTCACCTGCCTTGTCCCATTTTCCTTTCTAAATGGATTTACACTTAACACATACTTTACCAGCTATTGGCTAGTACAGTAGGAGGGAAACACTAATTTGAATTTCCCCTCTAGCCTTTTTCTTCCAAGGACTCAAAGCATATCCTCATCTGGTGCCATATTGATTTCTCATATCATCCTTAGGAAGTGGGAAAGGGCATGGATGGTCTTCTTTTATGTATAGATGGGGAAATGGAAGCCCAGACAGGGGCTTAAATAATCCTGGAGACCATACATGTGAGTCAGGAGCAGAGCTGAGGAGCTCAAACCCTGTGGTGAGAAGGCCCTTTCATTCTCTCAGCTTCCAACTTCTTCCTCAAGATTTGGACATGGTCCCTTGTGTCTCTAGAGCAAGACTCAAAAGAATTTTGCTAGAGGATAAACGTGATTGATCATATATCCTGTAGGAGGTAGTGGCTCCCTGATCATGTGCTTTCAGATTTCATTTGGCCAACCTGGACTCATGCCCTCTATCAGAAAAGGCATTTCCACCCCCAGAACCCACCCTTAGTACAGTTGGATGAATGTCTTCTGTATCATTAGAATTATGCTCAGTGAGGGTGAGAGGGAAAAATTCCTCAGGTAATTTGGTGGTATGACCCTATAATTGGGAGGTCCTAGATTTAGACCCAAACCCCTTCTATCCTGTGTAGCATGAATTCCAACCTCCTTCCCTGGATTTCAGGACTTTCTGTGAATATGCAGTCACTTTTTGTATTTATTTTAAATTTTTTTCAGTAAATACAAATCTAATTTCTCAACCCACCAAGTCCCCCTCTCCCCATTGAAAAGAAAAAGAAAAACAAAACCCTTTTAGCTAACATAAAAATTCAAGCAAAACAAATTCCTCCATCATCCAAGTTCTAAAAATGCATCTAATTCTTCATTGAGTCCATCCTGTCAGGAGGTGGGTAGCATACTTCATCACTGGTCTTCTGGAATTGTGACTGGTCATTATGCAATCATTTCTTGTTATCTGCATTAATAGAAGCGTTGTAGACAATTCCAAACTTAGGTTTTGTTATAGGTACATAATTCCTAACCTCCCTAATATAATAGACTTATCTTCCTAATAACACCGCTTTTCCTTGAGGGTGATTGTGGAATGAGCTTGCAATTTCTGAGCAGGCACTCATGGTCCACTGGGGGTGGTGTCCCCACAGTCTGCTGGTGTCAGGAGAAATTGGTCTAGGATTAAACCATCTTCCACAGATTCAAGAACCAAATTACTTGCTCTTTGTTCCTCATACTCCTAATGATAATAATGATAATCAGCTTGCTCATTTTTACATATCACCTTTGAACTTTGGACTTTTCCTTTTGTGTGGATCGGAGTGGAAGTGGTTTGGAGATGGTGGTGGTAGTATCTCCCAGACCAAAAGATCCCAAGGTCAGGGAAGATGTCAGCAAATTAGAATTCAACATTTATTAAGTACCTACTAAGTACTAGGTTCTGTGTTAGGCACTCAATATGCAAAGATGAAAACAAAAGGATATAAATCCTGCCCTCAAGGATCTTAAATTCTACTGTCTACATCATTTGACTGGGGGCTTTCCCCCATCAGACAGGGAGCTTCCAGATTCCTATGTGCCTTTATTCCAGTAGACCCGGAATTTTCAGTTATATTTTTCTTCCTTACTCTAGATCTCTATCTAGTCCCTAGTCCATGGGAGTGGTCAGTTGACTGAATCTCATGGCTTCTGTCTCACACATGAAATGCACTAAATAAATATGTATTAAAGTAGCCTCTCTTTGGGTGCAGCATCACTTAAGTATAAGGTTTGGATCTGTTATGGGAGGATCATGGGCCCCGGTTACCCCAGAAATTGTCTGGGGAGGTCAAGGAACTTTTTCCTTGAAATCCCAGGAGTTTTTCCCTGAGATCAAGGAGGCCACTCTTTGAGCTCAACCAAAGGACAGACACACCCAAAAGAGATAAGCAGCACAAGATGGAACTGAGCAAGCTTCAGGACCACCACCCTACATTCCAGTCCTCCTCACCACCTGGATGAGGTAATCCTTTTAGGCATGGCTGAACCTGGAGAGGCCAAAGAAACCGCCCACCAGCAGACTGCTCAGACCCACTAGGATGGAGTGAACGCCCATCGCCAGATTGCCCACGACCCACCACCAGACGACTTCCAACCCATCAACCTATAAGGGACATTTTACCCATGCCATCTTAGCCCTCTAAAAGGGCGCTCCCCAAACTAGTTGGGGAGGAAAGTGTTTTTTAAACCTTCCTCCCAGCCAGTTTCTCTTGTACCCCAATAAACCTGTTCTTTTATTCCTAAATAGGACTTGAGTGAGAGTATAATTCTTTACACAGGAATCCTAAGGACCCACATGCTTTTTCCCCATATCAGATCCCAAGATCAGTTCATTGAATTATCCTACCTGAGAGAAGGCTTTGCTTTAATCATCGATTTGGAGGTGGAAGATGACTTAGAGACCATCTGGTTCAATCCCTGCAATTTATAGATGATGAACCAAGGCTCAGAGAAGTTAATTAACTTGTCCAAGGCGACATAGGGAGTAACAGAGCCTAAACTTGAACCCAGATCTTTGTGTGCCAAAAATCCAGAACATTTTCAGCCATACTGTACTGGCATCGCTTCCTGTTTCTACTTCTCAGGGGATCTCCCTCTCCTCCATCTCCCTCTTACTGGCTCATTGTCTATCTAGACATGTTGGGATGAATTTACAAGACTCTTGGGCTATCCATTCTCGGTGATGGGAAAGGATCTCCCTGATGGATATGAGCATGAGGCAGCTGGTGTACTGTAGTGCTAATGAGTTTCTTGTCTATACTCCTCAGGGCCAGGACCTTCCTGCCTGGCTCCCTAACTCATCTGGGACTCTCCAGCAGCACTCCTGGAGATCTAGTGGAGAAGAGAATCCTGGTCTTGGTTAACAGTGACAAGAACTCAGAAGGGAATGGAACCCCCAAAGGGCTGAGATTTTATCATGGGGAGTTCTCTTAGGTGTCTGTTTTGCCCTTCGATATGAGAGGCATCATAGTTACCTCTTGCCCCAGACCAGACTCCTCTTAAACAAAGACGGGACCATTAAACTAACCTTGAAGCTAGATTCACCACATCTACCAGCCCGCCCATATTTTTTATGGATCATCCTCCTTTCCCTATTCCCAGGCCTATCAGTGAAGGTTATAAAACTTAATTATCCTCTAAGGCTGCTAGTTAAGAGTATTGCTAGGAACTCACGAAAGGGAAGGGAATAAGCATTTATAGAATTACTACTCTGTTCCAGGCACTGTGCTAAGCACTTTATAAATATCATCTCATTTATCCTCACAACAACTCTGAAGGTAAATGCTGTTATTTTCATTTTATAGTTGAGGAAACTGAGGCAAGTGGAGGTTGGAGTGACTTGTCTGGGGTCACACAACTAGTAAGTATCTGAAGCTAGATTTGAACTAGTCTTTCTAACTCTAGACCCATTGGATACTATCTTCTACCATCTAGTTGCCTGCAGGAACTGGACCATCTTGGGAACTTTCACCTACTTTGTTTTTGGCATATCTGAACCTTATTTGTCTATATTCACCTCAAAAGAGTAGAGTACCTGCCCCGGTAGACCTGAAAATCCTTGAAGTCAGGAGGTGTGTGTAGAGTCGGGGGTGGGGAGAGGAGGGATTTCAGCACCTGTGAGCTCACTGGGTGACAATGGAGCCCTGCTGGTTGGCCTCCTCTGACCTAGAGAAATCCTCTAATCTGCTCTAATTACCTACTGTGGGTGAAAGCATATTGATTCCCAGCAGATGTTGTAGCTGGAAGGGAGGGGACCCTGGGCTGGCTGGTTGAGTTTCCTTAGCAGGAGGTGGTAGTTAACCCTTTGGTTGCTGATCTCTTTAGGGAAAATAATTCCCCTGAGATTAGAGTTATCTTTTAATCATCTACATGCACATCACCCCATTTTGGCAGAAGATTTTTGTTTCTCTTACCAGTCTTGGATTCAGAGAATGCAGTTTTAGTACCAAGAAAATTTGGGAGGGAGAATTGGGAAGAAAATTGGGGGGGGATTATAACATCTGAAAACCAAGTAATCTCATCAAGACAGAATAATAAAGTGATGGGCAACCTACTTAATTCATCTACTCTCAAGGGCCTGTTTATGAATATATTGTATTCAGTCTATAATTTATGGTTGTAGAAAGTTACCCTAGGGGTACAGAAAAATTAAGTCGCTTGTCCATGGTTGCCCAGCTTGGAAGTATCCATGGCAGGGTTTGTACCTAGAACTTCCAAGCTCCCTCCCCCTGCCTCTCCAGCTCTGCCAGGTTCTGTAATAGATACAAGAGAAGTATCAAAATCTGTTCTTTTCGAACCTACAGTCTTGTTGGCTTTATCTAGAGGAAACCATTACAAAACAAAATAGCATTATCTAGCCAAGTGCTACGTTGTCTATAATGAAAAATCAGTGTTGTAGTAACAGGAAGTTGATATGGACCATCAGAAAGGAGAGGCACTAATGTGGGTTGGAGTTCTGAATGTTTTTAAGGAGTGGGCAGTATTGTTGTGTTAAGGGCTAAAATTCTAGCTAAACTGTCTAAAATATCTAATGAGTGGTCGCCAATAAATTATAAGCTGTAGCAAGAGTTAGACTTTTAAGCATTTATTAAGGAGAATAAGAATTTGGTAAAGAGAGAGAAAGGCCTAGATTCCTATCTATTAAAGGGAGAGCACATTTCTAGCTCCGCTCTCCACCGGAGTCCAGAGGAAAGAGAGCGAGAGTGAGCGCCAGTCTCTTCCTTCCTCCTCCCACTAGTCCGAGTCACTTCCTGATGCCAAAGAAAAGACTCCTGGTCTTGCCCTCAAAGACCTTCGCTTCATGGGCAGAACTCTTCTACAGTAAGTCTCCAGCAGGTGGCGTTATTCCAATCGTTACAGTTGGAATTGGGCCTTGAAGGATTTCAGTAAGTGGAGATGAAGAGGGTATATTTTCCCTCAAGCTGAGAAATTATCAAGCAAGGTCATAGGGACAGAAATGAGATTAGCATGAATGGGAGAAGTAAGGAAGAGATTGGCCTAATGGGAGTGGATGTATGCATAGTAGGCAATGTTGAATTGTCAAGTTATATGGGTAGAACAGATCCAAATCATGGAAGGTCTGAATGGATATGTGGATGGATGGAAGGAATAAGTATTTATTAAGTACCTACTATGTACCAGGCACTTTTCTGAGGACTTTATAACTATTATCTCTTTTGAAACTCAAAAAACCCAGCAAGGTAAGTGCTGTTATTATCCTCATTTTAAAGTTGAGGAGACTGAAGCAGACAAAGGTTAATTGACTTGGCTGTGGTTACATAGTAAGTGTCTGAGGCTAATTTTGAACTCAGGACTTCCTCACTGTAGGGCCATCATTCTCGCCAATGAATACAATTAAAGTCAAGATCTAGGAGGGAAATGGGGACAAAGGATGTGCTTGCTGCATAAAGGGTTCCTTGGATATAATATAACACAAAATTTCTGGCCAGGTTCTCAACTCTGAACATATGCTTATTGGCATAGCCAGAAATCAAGCCAAATGGTTTGGGAGCCCTGATGAGATTAAGGCCAAGAGAGAATTTTGTAGTTGGGATTGAGTGTAGAAAGTATTTGGGGCAGAGGTGAGGAACTTGGATCCCTGATTACTCCTATGATTAGCTCTTGAGAGTAGGAGCAGAAAATGATCAATATTGGTTTTAGGCCCTGAAAAGTTTCATGAAGGACACAAAAAAGTATGAACAATAGTCCTTGCCTAAAGGGGATTATATAATCTTGGGAAGACAAGGTACAAGTCAGTGTATGTAGTAACAGCAACATTGTATGATGAACAATAGTGATAGACTTGGCTCTTCTCAGCTGTGCAATGATCCAAAACAATTTTAAAGAACTCATGATAGAAAATGTTCTCAACATCCAGAAAAAAGAACTGTGGATTATGAATGCAGATTGAATCATACTGTTTCTACTTTTGGGACATTTTTCCCCCTTCTTTTTTGAAGTTTTTCCCTTGTGCTCTGATTCTTCTTTCATAATATGAGTAATGCAGAAATATGTTTAATGTGATTATATAAACTATATCAGATTGCTTTCTGTCTTGGGGAGGGGGGAAGAAAGGGAGGGTAGGAAAGAAATTTGGAACTAGAAATCCTATGAAAACAACTACCCTTACATGTAACTGGAAAATAATGAAATTAAAAAAACCCAACAAGTCAGTGTATGATAAATGCTTGATGAGGGATCTTTACAAATGCTATAGGTCAGAGGATGGAGAAATCACTTTGGGTTGTTCTGATCATGGAAACTATGACTGGAACTGTATAGGGCAGAAGGTTAGAATCAGATAGATAAAGGTTAGGAGGAAGTCACTTAAGAGAAGGGAAGGGCCCTGAACTGATGTGTAGAAGTAGGAGTAGACAAGACATGCCAATGAATAATGAGTACACTAGCTTCATGGGAGCGGAAAGTACACAGGGGAAATGCTGGAGACAAGAATAGAGAGGGTAGATTGGGACAAGATTGTAGAGAGCTTTAAATGGCAGGAGTTGTGTTTGATGGCCAAATGTCAGCTTGGAAACTCTGGGATGTTCCCCTGTCTGTGCAACTTCATCAAAATCTATTGATCTCTCTAGGCTTGTGACTTCATACCTGATGGAGGGCTTGATTTTTGATTGTCTGGTCACCTCTTAAGGTACTCATTAGTCCCTTCTGTAAGACATCCGTTCCCTGTTCTTCAGAATGGGTCTTTTTAGCATTTTCCCCTTCGGTCAGGGGTGGTTGGCTGCCTCTTTTACTGCCCACAATTGCTGTTGTGTTCATACAGCCTCATCCTATCCTAGGTAGGGATCCTGGAGCTTCCTTGGCTGATGAATACCTTTCCCTTTTTATGGATGAGGGAACAGAGGTCCAGCAAGAGCAAGTGACTTATCTGCAGTCATATAGCTAGGAATGTCTCAGAGTTATAATTCAATCCCACATTTCCTAGATCTAAATTCATTGCTCATTTCAGCCTACCATGTTGGTATAGAGTCCACAGGGAGGACTGAGGGGGCCTAGGCAGGGCTTGGACTGAGCCAGGGAAGGATGCTTGTAGATGCTCTGGGTTCATCCTCTGCTCTAGAACTCATATTCTGTTCCATTGAGACACTAATGGAGAGTGGAAAGAAGTGGCATTCATGATCAATAATTTATTCCCTTATTCCATGAAGGAGGGCATTGCCATGGCAACAAATCTCTTCCCTATGGCTGCCCTGGTGGTTACTTCTTGACACTGCTCTTCCTCTCTCCAATTCCTCCTCTCTGTTCCCTTTCTCACTTTTTGTCTATCACTTTCCCACTCTCATTCCTACCTTTCCTATCCTTCCTTGGAACACCTTTATCTTGTGTCTGGATATTTTGGAGGGTACAGGGGATTCTTCTGGGATACGTCTCTTCCTGCCTAATGTAGGGACATTGTAGAAGTATCCAATGAATTTTTTGAAGTCACGTAACCACTGTTCCCATTTCTGAATCCTATGTTAAGATGAATTGGAGGGCAGCCAATTTATCCAAAGATTCTGGAAGTCTTAGGCTGGCCCAACCCTCCACAGGTCACATTCATTCTCCTTTCTCCTCCACACTCCAGGCATCTTGTCCCAGTGAGACAGGTTACAGGGAGGGGGAAGGCTCTTTCCTCCTTGTAGCCTGCAGGAAAACACAATTCTGTTCTCTCTTCCAGTACACCTAATTTCATTTTCTTGCCACCCATTTCCTTATGTCTAGCCTGCCACTGAAGTAGGAGCCCACTTCTTTAAAGCTGTCCCTGAGGGCAGGAACAGAATGAGCCAAAACATCCCCTTCACTGAGCTTGTTCTTGCTTTGTCCTTGAGTTATGCCACCCTGGCCTGGCATTAGCAATTGTAGATGTGACCCATTCCCTCCTCCCCCCAATTAGGAAACAGGACCCCAGGAAGAAGGTTGATCAGATCCAGGTGTTATTCTATCTTTTTTTCCTACTCTCCACTTACTTAAACCATCTTTTAATATCTAGGACTCCAGGATTATTGGTATATGGCCCTTTCAATATCTCTTTATAGCTTCTACTGATCAACTAATAAATAAAATTTAGTAAGTGCATTCTGTGTACCAAGTACTAGTGATATAAATACAATAAATAAAGCAATCCTTATTCACAAAGGGCTTACCTTAATTTTTCTATTGATCTCTTTCATTTTTACATTACCTAACTCTCCCTGTATGCTTCCCCTCCTCTCAGAGGAAGGACGGGCTACAAGATGCCTTTTCCAGCTCTCTTTAATCTTAGTGCCTTCCCTCTCAGATGATCTCCAATTAATCCTGTATAGCTCTTATTTGTACATAGTTTGCACATAGTACATTCTCTTTGAGAGTGCGCACTGATTTTTCCCCATTATTTGTTTCCCCAGCACTTAGCACAGTGCCTGACACACAGTAGGCATTTATTACATGCTTGTTGACTGACGGCCTCTCCGGGCACTCTCCAAAACAGCACTAGAAAGTAGGGATTTGAGGCTGGTTCTTGTACCAGTGCCTCAGAGACCAAGCTGTTTGCAAATGCTTTAGTTATTTTTCATATGTACCAAAATTCATGGCTCCCTCCATTCAACTTAGCTGTCACAATTAATAACAGATCTGGGCCTATAATCATCTGTTTAAGACTTAATGTTATTAGCTCTGTAATTGCTGCTAAGGGTCTGTTCTCATCTCCCAGTCTGGAAATCCTCACTCAGGGAGATTAGAAAAACATACCCCTAAGCAGGTGACATCAGAAGGATGCTGGACTAGGCTGGGGAGAGCTGAGGTTTTGAGATCAGCGCCCTCCCTACTCTGGCCTGGCTTGGCCTGTTGGGCTCCTGATAACAATTTGGGTTGAGGATGCCGATTGCTTTGGGAGCATTTGTGAACCTTCTCATGGGAGTTAGGGAGTATTTTGTAAGAGTCTGCTGGAGGTTGCCTTCCTCCTCCCTCCTAGTTCCTAACCATGAACAGCAGCCAGCTGCTGCTATAGACTATGTAGCTTGATCTCTCCAGGACATGAAAGCTCCTCCCCCAAACAAATGTATGTGCATACACCCAACCCAGGAGAGAAATAGTGGTGAGGGACTGGTGCTGCATGCAGGGGAAGATTGAAGTTGACAACAGCAGTGGCCCGATTAGAAATGCATTCCTCTGACTTTCTCTTGTGGATTGAAATCCTCCTGTCCCTCTCTTTAAAGAGTCCATCTTTAGATATCCTATCTTACTATCATAAGGTTTAGAGCTGGAAGAGATATTAGAAATCAACAGTGAGCCTTCATCAAGAGACAAATTGCTCATTAAGGGGGGGGGGTAGAAGCTGTGTGGGGAGAGTTACATAGATCTAGGACCTCCCCCCAGAAGCTCATAATAAAAAAAAAGAGGGGGAGAGGTTAACAGTGGTTTTTAGCAGCTGGTGGACCGATCCCCACCACCATGACTCCTTCTCTGCCCTTTGTTTGACTCTGACTACCACTGCTTTTCAGTTCAACTCAGGAAGTAATTACTGTTTTACTCCTGATGTGTGCTCTGTGTAGTCACTGGGGATACAAAGGCAAAAAAAAAAAAAAAAAGGAAAAAGAAAAAGAAATGGAGCAGATCCTTTCATCAAGGAACTTCCTTTCTTCTGGGGGAGCCCCTTGTCACAGGCCATGGTAACCAATCTGGAAGGTGTCCTGCTAGCAATGCCTCCCCCACTATCCAAAGTTGACATCTCATCCATCCTCTTTGCATTAGAGCTGGTGCCCCATGCCTAATCTCTGGATTGTCCTCCCTGCCCCCTGGGCTCATAATCCACTCTGAAAAAGTCCTTGACCACTTTTATAAGAGACATAAACTTCCAGATCCATGAATAGAATCTGTAAATGTGACTAGGAATTGCTTTCTTCTCAATTGTGAACGTGCTTAGCAAGGATTTGTGGGAGAACCGGTAGCAGCATGGTGCCGTGGAAAGAATCTGGAGTCTGAGAACCGAGGGTTGACACGGGGCTTAACAGCTCTGATGTCTCAACTTCCTCATTTGTAAAAGGAGGAGCGGGGTTAGACCAGATGACTTCCAAAGTCCTTTCCATTCCTCAATATGCAATTCTATGGGCTAAGTGTCTCATTGACTGAAAAGTTCACCATCGGAATCTACTGTTTGTCACTGGAAGCATGGAGACAGAAGCCAATCTGTTGGGAGGATTTGATGAGAAGCTGGACAAGATGGCTTCCAAAGTCCACTCCAGAGCCTAATATCCTTCGCTTCTAGGAATAGCATCTGCCAGAGAAGTGCTGATTTAATATGATCTCCAAAATGGGGACTGGCAGAAGGGGAAGAGCAGGTTGGGAAGATATAGAGACAGCACATTATTATGGAAAGAGAACCTCCGGAAAGCACGAAGCAAAGGAGGGGAAGTGCCCTTTGGGGGAGAACAAAAGGACACTAGTAAAGAGAAAGTACTTTTAATGACCTCCTAGACTTTTCTGCTGGTTACTATGTCTTTGTGGGCTTCTACCATAGGAAGAAGGTCAGGGATTGAGGCTGTATGAAAACCTCAAAAGGCCAAGAAGGAATTCACTTCAGGTTCTTTTCTCCAGGACCCACTGGCATGTATATTCCAATCTATTGCCAGGGCCTATCCTTCCACAGAAAATAAGGGGGATGTAAATGTTAGACATCAGTTTCCTCATCTTTAAAATGGGGATGCTGATAGCTTACTTCACAGGGTTGTTGTGAGGATCAAAAACATGGGTAGAGTGCTTTACAATCCTTTAAGTGCTATATGAAAATGCTTCTTTTTCATCATCATCATCTTAGTATTAGTATTATCATTGTTGTTGTTTGTGGGTCAGTGTCTTGAAGGAAATGTTTGCAGGACTGGATTAAGCTTTTAAAAATTTTAATATGTGTCAGGCTTCCTTTGAGGCCCGGGCTTCTCTCCAAAGGTGAAACAGCCCTGACTGCAAGCACATGACTGAGAGGCGTTGGGCTGATGGTGCAGACCAAAGTGCTGCTCTTGCCTGGCTTCATAGTTTCTCTTTCCTTCCGGGGGAGGCACAAGAAACAAAGGAGACATTAGACATCAGAAAGATAAGATGGGGAGTGGGCTAGAGAGGAAAATAGTTGGGGGAATGGTATGAGCATATTCATTCTTTGAAAAATATTTTATTTTTTCTCCAATTACATGTTAAAAACCCTTTTTTAAACTTTTCTTAAGTTTTGAGTTCCAAATTCTATCCCTCCCTCCATTCATTCATCTTCCCCTCTCTCTCCTCCCCCCTCCCTGAGACAGTAAGCAATCCCATATAGGTTGTACGTGGAACACAATAATCTTTTTTTTCCTTTTTTTTTTTTTTTGCAGGGCAATGAGAGTTAAATGACTTGCCCAGGGTCACACAGCTAGTAAATGTCAAGTGTCTGAGGCCAAATTTGAATTCAGGTCCTCCTGAATCCAGGGCTGGTGCTTTATTCACTGTACCACCTAGCTGCCCCCAGAACACATTAATTCTTAAGCACTTTCAGGGAGGAAGGCTGGAAATGGGTAGTTTTGTCTCAATTTTACTCGGGCTGGGGAACAGTAGGAAAAAGGCTTTGGAGAGGCAGGTGACTTGTCTAAGGTCATGCAGAAATTCAGAGCTAAGAATGAATTTCTTTTTTTATCTGTAGCACAACAACCGTGCTTTGGTTCTAATGTTTGAAGAAAATTGGCCTCTGGGGAAATTACATTTCTGAAAATTGTATCATATCTTTGTTTCAATTAGTTCAGCCATCATGTGTTTTGGGTCTCACACTGATGGATTTAGCAAGGCATCTGGAGAAGATGTTGCAGCTATAACAGAACGGATGTCCTTCCCACAGGAATGCTAAGGATCCTGGTGGAATTGTGGGGGGAGTGGAAGGGAAAGAGATTGTCCAGCCTTCAAACTCTGGGTTCTCTGCTTCCCATTTGTTTCTGGACCCCAGATTTTTCACTAAAGAGAAAAAGACCAGAGTGAAAGGAAACTTCAGAGAATGCTCTAGGGGAGGGGTTCTTTACCTTCTTGTGTGACCTGCACCCCTTTGGCAATCTGGGAAAGCCTGTGGAAGGAACCCTTCTCAGAATCATAGTTTTAAATGAATAGAATGAAATACATGGAATTAAAAAGGAAACCAGTTCAACTAAAATACAAATTATCAAAATGTTAAGACAAATTCATGTACTCCAGGTTAAGAACACTTGCTCTTGAGCCCCCTAGAAACTTAAACAACACTGCATAGTGAAAAGAACACTCAATTTGGTTTCAGAGGAGACATCTGTGTTTGAATACCCACTCTGCCTTTTGCTAACTCCATGAGCTTGGATAAGTCATTTCAAATCACAGGTTTTCTGGGACCTTGAAACCATTTTGTTCAAGCCACATCTGAAAAACCATTGCAGCATGACCAATAAATGTTCTGTCAACCTCTGCTGGAAAACCTCTAATGAGAGGAAACCTGCCACTTCCTGAGGCAGCCTATTTCACTTTTAGATAGCTCTGTTACAAAATAATTTTCCACTTTTCATCAGGTCTATATTTTCTTCTTTGAAGCTTCCATTCATTGCTCCTAAAATTCTGTCCTTTGAGGACAAACAGAATAAATTTAATTCCTCTTCCATATGACAACCTTTCAGATTTACAGAAACCACCATCACCCTGAATCTTCATTTTTCTGAGTCTCATTTTCCTCACCTATAAAATGAAGTGATTGGATTAAATGTCTTTTAATGTCCCTTTAAACTCTAAAATCCTAGCATCTTTGTGGACAAAGAAAATCATAATAATAGATTATTAGCTGGTGGTGACTTCAGAGGTCATCTGGGATACCTTCTCCTCCCATCTTCTCCAGCAGATTGCATCCTCAATTATCCTCTGCACCTCCCTTCAAATCTTCATCTTCTATCAATTGGTTCCTTCCATACTGCCTTCAAACATGTCAAAAGCTCCCCATCTTTAAGTTCCCCTCACCCCAGCAACAACCCTGCACTAGCATCCTTTATCTTTTCTCCCTTTCTCAGCCAAACTTCTTGAAAAAAAAAAAAGCTGCCTGCACTCCCTGCCTCTACTTCTGCTCCTCTCATTCACTTCTCAGCCCTCTGAAATCTGACTTCCCAGACTCAATACCCAAACTAAAACTGCCCTTTCCAAAGTTCCCAGTGATCTCTTACTTGCCAAACAAGATGATCTTTTCTTAGTCCTGATCCCTATCAGACTATCTGTTGCATTTTCTTCCTCCTCTCTCCTCTCTAGGTTTTCATGCCGCTAGGATCTCCTTGTCCTCCTCCTACCTGTCTGACTGCTCGTTCTCATTTTCCTTTGCAAAGTCATCTTCCGTTTCATTCCCTCTAACTGTGGGTGTTTCTCAAAATTCCATCCATGATCTTCTTCTCTTGTTCCTTTACCCTTTCTCTCTTGGTAATTTCATCAACTGCCATGGGTTTAACTTTCATCTCTAAGTAAATGACTCACAGATCTATCTATATATCTTTCTATCTATCTATCTATCTATCTATCTATCTATCTATCTATCTATCTATCTACCTACCTACCTATCTTTCTTTCTATCTATTTACTGTCTATCATCTATTTATTTATATTCAGTTTCTCCCTCAACATTCAGTCCCACATTACTAAAAGCCTACTGGACATTTTGAACTGGATGTCCCAAAGACATCTTATAAAACTGAACTTAGTATCTTTCTCCCAATACTCTTCCCTTGTTCAGACTTCCCAATTTCCACCCATGGTGCACCGTCCTTCTCATCTTCCAGTTTCATAACTGGAGCATTATTCTGGACTCTCCACTCTCTCTCAACCCACAAATTCAATAAGTTGTCAAGTATTGCCATTTCTACCTTTACAACATCTCTCACAATTAATATCTTCTCTGTATTCACACAGCTACCCTTTTACTTGAGAAGAGCATCCTTTCTTGTCTAGATTATTGCAACAGCCTTCTAATTTATCTACTTGCCTCAAGTCTCTCCCTGTCGTAGGCCATCCTACACATTACCACCAAAGTAATGTTGTGTAAGGACAAATCTGACCATGTTTCTCCTCTACTCAGTCAGTTCTGGTGGTTTCCTTTTCCCTGTGAGTTAAAGTAGAAACTTCTCTGGTTAGCCTTTAAAGTTCTACACAATTTAACCCCAACCTATCTTTCCAGCTTCACTGGACATTACTTCCCTTCCTGCACTCTGCAATTCAACCACCCTGGCCTCTCTGCTTTGCACGTGTGATGATATATTTCCTGTCCCTTTATCTTTGCATTAGCAATTCCCTCATGTCTGGAATAAGCTCACTTCTTAAATGTGCCTCATAGAATCCCCTCTCTTCCTTTAAGAAATCAGGTGTTATCTTCTTCATGAGTCTTTCTTGATTCCCCCAGGTGCCAGTGGCTACTCTCCTAAACTACCTTGTTCATGACTACTTTGTATGTATTTGTATTTATCAACTTTATATTTGTTCTGTATGTATTTTACTGTAGACTTCTCTTCCCTATTAGAATGTGAACCCATTGGGATTATTTGATTCTTTGTACTCACACCCCCAACACAAACACAGTGCTCAGCACACATCGGGCCCTTAATAAATACTTGTCAATTAATTGATTGATGAATACGCTGAGACCCAAAGAGGGTGTTGCTTGTCAAGAGTCACATGGTCAGCAAGTGCTGGCCCTGCCAGGACTTTAACTCTAAAACAACTATTCTTTCCATACATATGTATGTGTGTATGATATATATATATAATGTTTTTATTATATTTATTATATATTAATATATATTATATATTATCTATTGTCTTTGCCCCACACATCACAGTCTATTATCTTCACATTATGGTCTTTTCTGCATTTAGAAACAAATTGCCTTTCTGCAACAGAATTGAACTTTTCCTTGCAACAAAGAAAAACAGTTAGCATTCTGCCTTCATAGACCATATTCCTCCAGCTCTCTACAGAGAGGTTTGTTTCATTTATAATGAAATAATGTTTCATTATTTGTTTCCTAAAGTCTTTTCACCCCCAATTTACTCAGAGTTTTGTTTTCTTTTAGTGATCTTTTCATTTACATCGATGTGATTGTGTGTATTGTCCTGTTTCTGCTTATTTTGCTCAGGATCTATTCATATAACTCTTCCCATGTTTTTCTGAACTTATATTCATAATTTCTTACAGTATCATTGCATTCATGGACCAACAGTTTGTTCAGCCATTCCTCAATTGATGGGCATTCACTCTGTATCCAGTTCTTTGCTACCACAAAAAGTACTGCTATGAATATTTTGGTAAACACTGGATCTTTGTTTCTGTCTTTGACCTTCTTGGGATTTAAGCCCAGTTAGTAGGATCATTGGGTCAAAGGGTATGAACAGTTTAGTCACTTTTCTTGCAAAATTTCAAATTGTTTTCCAGAACAGTTGAAACAATTCAGAACTCTACCAACAGTGTGCCTGCTTCCCCACAGCCTCTCCATCAGTGACTTTCTGTGAGTCATGAAAAATTTTATAGGGCTGAAAGTCACTACACAATTGGCACCTTATACATAGAATTGAAACTGGGGTCAGGAATAAATGAGTTAAAATCCAGACTCAGACACTTATGAACTGTGTGACCTTAGGCAAGTCACTTAATTTCTGTCTGCCTCAGTTTCCTCGACTGTAAAAATGGCAATAATAATAGCGCCTACCTCCCAGGGTTGTTGTGAGGATCAAATGAGATAGTTGTAAAGTGCTTAGCAGGGTGTCTGGCACATAGTAAGTGCTCAACAAATGCCCAAAGTCCAAGAAGTACTAATTCTTTTCCAATGACTTATTATTATTTTTTTGGTGAGGCAATGTGACTTGCCCAGGGTCACACAGCTGGTAAGTGTTAAGTGTCTGAGGCCTGATTTGAACTCAGGTCCTCCTGACTCCAGGGCTGGTGTTCTATCCACTGCACCACCTAGCTGCCCCTTGCAATGACTTATTTAGGGACAGATACTTCATGCCATCCTTGGTTTGGGGAATGTTACCATCTCATTGGACCTTGGTGATGGCTAGTTATTCTCTCCTCCCATCAGCACCATTTAAGCTATGCTATTTTACAAATATATGGACTGGATTAGACAGTTTCTAAGTAACCTTACAACTCAGATTCTGTTATTCTGTGACATCCAGTCCAATAAGGGGAGCCAAGTGTTGAAGGAAGCAATGAATAGGATAGGTCACATTTTAGGGTGCAAATCTCAGCCTCCATTAAGGAACTGCTGTAGGGGGGATTACCTCTTAAAGAAAGAGGAGAAACCACTGGCTAAAGTGGAAATACCTGTTTGAGCTTTGAGAGTCCCCTTCCTGGCTTTGCCCTTGTAGGCTTCCAGAGAAGGAGTGATTTTCTAAGAAGGAGGTGAGCCCTCAAGAAAAGCAATATTTGGATCAGGGATTTTTGAACAGTCAAAAACCCCCACCATTTTCCTTTGATTTTGCCCCAGGGCAGGAAGTGCTCCTGCTAATGGTAGGTGGTTTATATATGTCAGTATTTTACCTATACCTGTTTATCCCCCAAGGGAAGGGGAAGGATGTCAGAGCTACCCCCACCCAGTCCCAAACACCTATGAGCCTGACCTGAGTCATTCCTATCATTTCAAAAGCATCTTTTAAAAAATCTTTTTAGCATTCCTGAAAGGCAAAGAAAAGGGGGGGTAGGGTGGGCAGAGAGAATTCTTGTCTTGGAATTAATAAAAGGAGTTCCATAGATATTATCCTGGCTTCCCCCCAGACCAAGTAGCATATACAGGGATAGAAGCTGGGTGTCTGGATTCACATTTCAGTATTTGCACCTTAAGCTCCTTATGCACATAGGTCAGTGAATTCTGACCCAGCTTTCCCCACATCCAGATTGTTATTTGAGCTCAGGTAAGCCATATGTACTGTCTGGGCTTCACTTCCTTCCTCTGTCAAATAGACACAGGATTGAACCAACTCAAGAATTCCATCCTTGCCTCCCTCCCCCCAACATACAATCCTGCCTCATTGCCATTGAGAGTACTACTATAATGCTCCAGCCCTGTCTGTTCAAGGGTCTTTCTCCTTTGTTCACTAGTCAAATTCCTAGATGACTTGCTTTCATTTGTCTATTTCTGGTCATAAAGTCCATAGATTTAGAGCTGAAAGGAGGCACTGAATCCAGCTGCCTCATTTTAGGAATCAGAGGCCCAAAGTCTTTTAGAAATTATTTTATTCTCCCCCAAATCAATAAAGCATTATACCCAGTGATTAGTTTTTAGAGAGTGGGCTGCCTGGGGGAATCTGTAATCAGGTTGGCCCCAGAGATGAGCAGTGGGTTGGAATCGGGACAACTCGGGGTTATTTGGGGGCTGGCTGGAGTTGTATGGCTTCCCTGCCTTGGACAGAAACCTTCCTCAAGGGCATGCCAGCTGTTGCAGCTGCTGTGTGTCAGCCACTTGGAGATGGCCACTTGGGTTTTGCAAATGTGACCCACATTCAGTCTGGCTGCCTTCCCCCTCTCTCGCCTGTGCCCCCTCCCTCATTGTGCCTCTGCCTCTCCCTTCCCTTGCTTTGGTCTGCTTTGCTCCTGAGTCCACTCTCCCATGAGAATACCCCTAGAGCCTTCCTAGTTGGTGTGGGAACTGCCTCTGCTTCCAGAATAGCTCTGAGAGCCTGGGGTTAGAGCTGGAAGAGCCTTGAGATATTACTGAGACCAACCACCTCATTTTATAGATGAGGCCACTGAGGTCCTGAAATGGTGGAAAGATTTTCCCAGGGTCTTAGAAGTAGGAAGTCTCAGTTATTACTTAGAGAAGATGGGTTTTCAAATGCAGATTCTTCTGACTCCAGAATCCTATGTTCTTTCTACTATATTACTCTGTTTCTGGCAGCTGGTCCTGCTCCTGCTGCCTTGGTGAAGAGAGAAACTGGGAAAGCCAGTGATTATGAGCATGAGAGGGTATAGGTCCCTGCTGGGAACTGTCAAGAACTGTGTCAATTCTGTCTGAGGAGCCATCCTTACCCAGCATGCATGACCAGAGGCTGAGAAGATGGCACCAAATGCCAAGATGTCTAATCTCTGATGAGTCCCAGAACCTTAGCCCTTTGCTCTTTAGGTGGGATTTCCCAGTCTTTTGTTTCTCTCCATATGCCCCTGGGTGTTTGTACTAGTCCTTGACCCCATCTTGGGGTGCCCTTCCTCCTTCCCTTTATCAGTTCAATTCAACCCCAAGGTTTTTTAGTACCTGCTATGAGCAAGACATTGTAAGGGTACTTGGGATGCAACAATAATGAACTATTATTGTAGAGTCATAGAGTCTTAGAGTTGGAAGGAACCTAAGAGGCCAGATAGATAGACACACAACAGAATTTGCCCCCACCTTACATGTAAAAACAAATTATAACATCTATTTTTAAAACTTTGTGTTTCAAATTCTCTTCCTTCCTTCCAATCCCCCCCCTTAAGAACCTCAAGCAATTCAAATAAGTTATACATGTACAATTGTGCAAAACATAGAAGATAAAAAAAAAAACTTTAGAAAACAGAAATAACAACAAAATAACACTTCCATCTGTATTCAGGTACCATCAGTTCTTTCTCTGTAGATGGATTGCATTTTTCATAAGTCCTTCAGAGTTGTCTTGGATCATTATATTGCTGAAAATAACTAAGTTATTCACAGCAGATCATCTTAACAATATTGCTGTTATTTTATATATGGTACATTTCACTTTGCATCAGCTCATCTAAGTCTTTCCAGGTTTTTCTGATAGCATCCTGCTCATCTTTTTTTTTTTTTTCATAATAAACTACATTTATATAGTACCTTGGTGTTTTGTTTTGTTTTATATATATATATATATATATATATATATATATATATATATAGCATTTTAAAGGGAGATTTGACACACAACATTTATTAAGGTCTTACTATGTGCTGAGCCCTAAGAATATAAATACATGTAACCAAGATGGTCTCTGCCCTTAAGAAGTTTCTAACAGAGGTCACACAAGACAAACCAGGTCCGCACAACTTCCAATTCAAACCAACCTCTTTATAACCTAGAGTTTTAGAGAATTGCTTGAAGCAGTGGTATTATCCTCAAATAGGAAAGGGATGCAGGGTGTCACTAATCCATATATAAGGATCTCCTCTGGCTACATATTGGCTTAGTTTGTTTTGATAATTTATTTGTGTCTTTTAAAATTTTATTTTTATTTGTGATATATAATTATATTTTATACATATATCAAACATAGATATAATATATACATGCACACATGTATGATTTATATAATGTAAATTTTCTACATTATTACATTTAGATATACCTAGATATATTCTAATATATATAACTTAGTATTTTTGATCTTAAAATAACTGTTTTATAAATAATGTATACATATCAATTTATATAAATAATATATATGACAAAATTATTTAATTATAATTATATAAATAAGACCTAAATAACTCCTATATGTGCAACATATATATTTATGTGTGTGTATATAAATACATATATGCCTCCTGAACCCTTCTCAGCACACCCCTCCCCATCTTTAAAAAAAATTTTTTTCCAAATTAAACATTTTTGTTTTGTTTTGTTTTGTTTTTTAGTGAGGCAATTGGGGTTAAGTGACTTGCCCATGGTCACACAGCTAGTAAGTGTTAAGTGTCTGAGGCCGGATTTGAACTCAGGTCCTCCTGACTCCAGGGCCGGTGCTTTATCCACTGCTCCACCTAGCTGCCCCCAGATTAAACATTTTTGTTTAGATTTTTCTGTTCCAGTCTCCATCCCTCCTTCCTTCCCTTCCTTCCCCCCTCCCCAGCTTAGTTTTAAAATGTCATGTTATCTATGTTTTATTGTATTTTTATTTATTTTGTTAAGTATTTCCCAATTACATTTTAACCTGGTTCTTGTTGCAACAGACCAAGTGTTTGACTCATCTGGTATTTGATACTGCTGCTTTAAAGGCCAGAAGGTTAAGTTACTTGCTCAGGATCACATAGGCAGCATGTGTCAAAGGTCAGACTTGAACCCAGCTCTTTCTGGCTCCAAGGTCAGTTGCTGTCCACCACACTACATGGGGAGCATTCAATAAATATTTGTTGAATAAATGAGTGAATTTGAGAGCATGAAGGTGATTCGTGACGGGTGTTCCAGTCCCTACCTCTTGTGACCTACTGCTATCTCCCCCACAACAGAAGGTTATGTCTTGGGTCCTTGAATTGGGGGTCTTCATCCCCTAGCCCCGAGAGCCTGGCTCAGCCTGGTACCTCTCTCTGCCTGGCCCCCACTCCAGTGCTGGAGAAGCACAGCCTAGCTTGTGTCATGGGTCAGACAACTCTTCCATTATGCATGAGGGGGACCCAGTGGTGAGGAAGGGCGTGATGGGGCAGGGTGAAAGAGGGAGGAGAGAGAGCTCAGAGGGAGGAAGGGAGGGGGAGAGTGGCTATTAATAAACAAGTGGTATTGTGTAGGGCTCCATTCACTGGACTCTCAGAGGATGCGGTGGGCTTGAGATAATAATAATGCTCTGTTTATGCCAGTGAGGGCTGAGGAGGTTGGCTGGTAGTGGGGAGGAATCTTTAATTATTCTGACTCCTCACTGGGCAGGGCTGCAGTGTTTGCCCTGCGGTCAGAGCTCAAGGGAAGAAGCATCAGATCTGAATATTTTGTTCTGACATTGTCTCCTTGCTGGGATGGTGGGGGGCTTGAGAGGCTCCTAGTTTTCCACTCTCCTCCCCACTTCCCTACCTACTTCTCCATGGAGGGCACTCTGGAGTGGGACAAAGGAGACTAAGAAGATCCAGGACAAACAGGAGCATGCTACCTGCAGAGAGGTAGGATGGGGAATCCTCCCTCCTATACCCTACTATTCTGGCTTTTCATGCTTTTGTTCTTTTCCTCCAAACTCCCATTAGAAGATTAAGAGATCTGGGAGAAAAGGAAAACAAACCAGAGGATGCTGTGCGAGAGCTGGGTATTTTTCCCAGCAGTTATGTGTACATGTGTGTGTGTGTGTGTGTTTGTTTCCATTTGTTTGACTTTACATAGCCATGGAACTGAACTGTTTGCTGTCACAGACCTGTATAGAATGGAAGAGGGCTAGAGTTGATTTGTCCCTTCTTCTCAGTGTCTTCTTCCCCTTCATATAATCTCCCCAGTGGGACCAAGGACCAGAGAGATTTGGGTCTAATTCAGTTACATCTCTGTGGCCTGGGAGTGTTGAAGGGGTCTCCTTCTTCCTCTAGCTCTGCCTACCCTTGTTGCTATTACCCTCCCAGGCTTCCTGTGGTTTCCTTTTTAAGGAGCCATTGGAAATGTCTCTGCTATGATTGGGTGGTGTTTTTGGCTTGGGTATCTTGTTTGTCTTCCATGCAATGGCCCGGCCCCACATCTTCTTCCCTCCTTTGAATAATCTCTCTCTCACTGTCCCAGCTGAAATGGGGGCTGGCTTAGGTTAGAGGCAGAGCTTAGGCAGGATAACACATCTGGAGCTGGGGGTGAGAGGGGAAGCTGGGATGGATGAAGGTGGAAGGGAGAGGGAGGGACAAGCTACTTCCTGCCCCTGGATCAGCAGAGCTCTGTTGTTGGAGAGATGGAGAGTTTCGTCTACATGGAGGAATTCTCACTGTGGAATGGGGAAGATAAGACAGGAGAATGGGATGTAGGAGAAAAGGGTTTTGAGGATTTATTTCTTTCATTCTTACTCCTCTGAAGAGGGAGGAGGGAGGGAAACATCTGCCAGGCCTTATGGTTGGAGAGAAAGAAATCATCTTTTTCACCTTGCTGAGTTTTAGAGAAGGATAGTGTTCAATCACCAAATATTCGTTAAGTGCCCACTATGTGTCATTCTGTATGCCAGACATACAAAGACAAAAATGAATCAGCCCTGCCCTCAAGGAACTTACCTTCTATTGAGGGAGACAATTCTTACATGTATAAACATGGATGACATGATTTTGGAGGTCAGGAAGCACTGGCTTCATGTGGGAGGCAGCATTTGAGCTAAGTTTTGAGGGAAGCTGTATTTCTGGAGAGACAGAGGTGGGGAGGGAGTTCATTCCAGGCACGGGGGACAGCCTGGGTGGGGCAAGGGTATGGACATGGTTGATGAAATGAATGTCTTGCCCCAGGAGCCCTGTTGGAATTCTCTCACCAGTTGCTGAAGGGAAAGAGTGAGGCAGCAGACCAGGAAGCCCCCCAGAAAGGCTAGGTCACCTGTATGGGGATTGTTTTGGCCCATCATTCCGGACGTTTTTGTGTGTCTGGAGGTTTGGGAGGTGTTTGGATACCTTTCCCCTTTGGCCTGGGAGGTAGTCCTGTCTGGAGAAAAGAGCTGAGTAGCGTGTAGGGGAAGAAGGTGGTGAAGAAGGTATGAAAGATGCAGATCTCAGTCCTATCTGGAAGCAGGCGGGCAGACACGGGGATCTCTCAATCATGTGTGATATTGCAGGATTCAGTGACTCTGTGTGTAACTCTAGCAATTGTGTGGAAGCTTGGTTACGGGGGTGCAATTCTGAGCCGAGCGTAAGAGGATTGCACACATGCCTTCCTTCACCTCTACCCACCACCTTCTGGAGTGAAGATCCCAGTAAGAAAAGGCCCACTAGACATTCTCTTTCCCATGTTGGTGGAAAATTCAGTTTGAAATGCTTGTCCTTCTGAAAGTTTCCTTCCATGCCTGTGAATAACATCTTGTCATAATTGGGAGATTTGGGGTGTGTAGAAAGGTGAGTATGAGGGTGTGTGTATGAGAGAGTTTGTGTAATTTAAGGAGGAAGTGTTATGATGTTGTATGACTACTGTGGTGGCTCTTGAAATGTTAGGCCTAGGCCTGAGATGCTGTCCCTGAAATCAAAAAGAATGATTCTTTTTTTTTGTATTGCATATTTTATTATTATTATTTTTGCAACAAACATTTATTTTATTTTTTCCAGTTACACGTAAGGGTAGTTTTCAACATTCATTTTCTTTTTTCTATTTTTTTTTTTTTGGTGAGGCAATTGGGGTTAAGTGACTTGCCCAGGGTCACACAGCTAGTGTCAAGTCTCTGAGGCCGAATTTGAATTCAAGTCCTCCTGAATCCAGGGCCGGTGCTTTATCCACTGTGCCATCTAGCCGCCCCATAACATTCATTTTCATAAGATTTAGAGTTCCAAATTTTTCTCCCTCCCTTCCTTTCCTCCCCCCTCCACAAGACATCAATCAATCTGATATAGGTTATATATATTCAATCCACAAGTGCTCTTTTTATCAGTTCTTTCTATGAGAGTGGATAGTATGCTTCATCATTAGTCCCTTGGGATTATCTTGGATCATTGTATTACTGAGAGTAGTTAAGTCAAGGAATGATTCATTTCAACCAGTGTTTCACAGAATCACAGAATTTGAGATTTGGATGGGACCTTAGTGGTCATACACAAAAGGAATCCCCATTATAACGTACACAAGTACAGCTATATGATGCAGCAGGCAAAGCATTAACCTACAGTCAGAAAGATGTGAGTTCATGTCCTATCTCAGACACTTATTAACCATGTGATCTGGGGCAAGACATTTAACCCCTGTCTGCCTCAGTTTCCTTATCTGTAAAATGAGGATAATAATAGTACCCATCTCCAGGATTATTAAGAGGATAAAATGAGATATTTGTGAAGTGTTTTGAAAGTGTAAAGTGTTTTAAATTGCCACACAAATGCTATAAATATAATTATGTTGTTGTTATTTTTGTTAATACTAATTGTAATAAGAATAATGAGCAGCTCTATGCTGGGTCCTGGAAGAGTATAGTAAGTTCAGGTAAGACACAGCATGCAAAGCCACACAGAGGAGAAGGCACAGACCAAATGTAAGAGTTGGCAAGACACCGAGTTTAGTTTGAGTGAAGATATGAACAGGCTGAAAAGTCAGGGTTGTGGAATATTGGGAAAGGCTAGAATCTCAGGAGTTTTAACTTTACTTGGTAGGCAAAATGGATCTAGTGAAGGGTTTGGAGCAGAACTCTAGATGAGTCAAGTCAAGTTTCCAAGCATTTATTAAGCACCTATTTATGTACCTAATACTGTGCTGAGCACTGCGGATACAAAGTAAAACAAACAACAACAAATCCCCCAGTTCCTGCTCTCAAGGAGCTAATGGTACAGTGAGGGAAACAACATGTAAACAATTCTGTACAAACAAGAAAAAGACAGGATCAATCAGAGATAGTCATAGTATTAAGGAGAATTGGAAACGGCTTCTTGAAGGATTTAGATGGAATACTAAGTTAGGGAAGTCTGCAGGTGGAGAGATGAGGACAGAGGGAATTCTGGGCATAGAGGAACAACCAGTGAAAATTCAGTCAGGAAATGGAGTGTCTTGTGTGAAAACTGCAAAGAGGTTGGGTTATGAAAGACTTTAAAAGTCCAAGAGGATTTTATATTTGATCCTGAAGTAATAGAAACTATTGGGGTTTATTGAATCGGGAGATGACATGATCAGACCTGTGCTCTAGGAACTTCACTTTGACAGCCAAGTAGAAGATAGGCCAGAGTCTGGAGAGACTTGAGTCAGGGAGACTAAACAGAATATTGTTGCAATAATCCAGGCATGAGATGAGAATGTCAGAAGAGAGAAGGGAGCACATATGAGAGAGCTCCAAAGGCAGAATCAATAGGACTTAGCAACTGATTGGACATGGGGAGTATGAGAGAGTGAGAAGTGTAGGATTGATTATACCTAGGTTTTAAGCCTGGTAATTGGGAGGATGGTGGTGCCCTTGACATTAACAGGGAAGTTAGGAAGAGAGGGAGGTTTTGGGGAAAAGATAATGAGCTCAGTTTTGGACATATTGAACATCCAGCTCTAAAATGTCTTATGAAGAATAGAATAAAGGAGGAAAAAGCCAGGGTCCTAGAATGTCTGTTAGTCCATTTCTTTTCTTTTTTCTTTTTTTTTTTTTTTTGGCAGGGCAGTAAGGGTTAAGTGACTTGCCCAGGGTCACACAGCTAGTGTCAAGTGTCTGAGGTCAAATTTGAACTCAGGTCCTCCTGAATCCAGGGCCGGTGCTTTATCCACTTCGCCACCTAGCTGCCCCTGTTAGTCCATTTCAAGCATGTGGTGATGAGGGCCTGCCCTAGAGCAATAACAGTGATAAGGGAGAAGGAGGCAACGATGGAGGAAGTGAAATTGACTAGATTTGATAAATGATTGGCTATTAGAAGTGAGGGAAAGGGAAGACTCAAAGACAGAACCAAGGTTTTGAAGGTGGTAATGATGACAAAGATAGTGAAGTCAGAAGGAGAAGTAACTTCAGAGGGAAATGAAAGCAACTTTATTTGAGTCATAGTACATGTGAGGTAGACACATCCCAGTGGAGATGTCCTAAAGGCCATTGGATGTATAAGCTTAGAAGAGAGGATAGAGCTACAAGGGCCAACTTTGGGCATCATCTCCATACAGGTGATATTTGAAGCTGGGGAGTGGAAGAAATTGTCAAAGGAGAGAATTGAGAGAAGAAGTCTCAGGGCAGAACCTCAGGGTCACCTGCTTTAGATGGACCGAAGAAGAAGAAGGTATGAAAGAGGCAGAAAAGACCTAGTGAAAGATTTAGGAGAGTTGGGAAATGGGGGTTGGGTGGGGGTGTCTCTGAAGGAAGGTAGCAAGTATTCTTCTTCCCCCTTGGACCTCTCATGATGCTTTGTTTAGCATCTCCTGAATGCACCTCCGCCATACCAGTAGTTCAATGGATCTGTGATCTCCCCAAACTGGATGTTCTCTCCAGTAATGCAAATCATAACCCATCCATGCCTTCGCATCCTGTGGGATGCATGATGATGACCATGATAATAATCCTGGCTAATCTGTATGTAGCACATTAAGACTTACCAAATGCTTTATACATATGATGTGGTTTTATCCTCGCAATAACTCTCTGAGGCAGGTGTTATTATCCACATTTTCCTTATTAGAAACTCATACTGAGAGAGGCTAAATGACTCGTCCAGGGCAATGCTATTAATGTCTGAGGAAGGATTCAAACTCTGGCTTTCCCAACTCCAAATCCAGCACTCTGTCCACTGCCTCCAACAAGAACTGTGGTCCATGTCCTTACATAGGTTCACCAAAGGCAGTCACACTTAACACATATCATTTTTAATATCTCTCTGCGACCTTATCCTCTGTAGATTTTATGAGGACAGGAGTTCTGTCTTATCAAAACTTCATACCTTCCTAATTTTACAGAGAACTCCAAACAACATGTTTGCTTAGTAAATATTTGTTGAACTCAGTCAGTCAACATTTATTAAGTGGTTACCATGTGCCAGGCATTGTGCTAAGCCCTGGAAATACAAAAAGAGGCAAAAGACAGCCCATGCCCTCAAGGAGCTCACCAGCTAATGAGGGAGACAACATGTAAACAAATTTATACAAAGCAAGCTATGGACAAGATAAATAGGAAATAAATAACCCATAGAGGTTGGGAAGGGCCTTCTATAGAAGGTGGGATTTTAGTTGGCATCTCACCCTGACCAGGCCTGACATTCTAAGTGACACCTCCTGTTTGCTGAATTAAGTTGAATTTAAGAGAGGAGAGAGTCTCCAGGAGATGGTTGGAATGAGGACAGGGAAAAGGCCACTGAATCTGGCAATTATATCCTTAGTGACCTTTGGGAGAGAAGCTTTGGAAGAGTCATGGGGATCGAAGCCATGGGTTGGGAAGAGAGTAGGGAATGAAGAATTGGTGGTTTGTAGTATAGATGACTTTTTACGGGAAATTAGTAAATGAAGGGAGGAGAGAGATGTGGCAGTAGTTGGGTGGAGTAGAAAGGTCAAAGAGAGGATTTTTTTTTTTTTTATTTTTGAGGATTGTAGAGACCTAACCAAGATGGTAGCTGGATAGGTAGGGCCCAGCAGAAGAGATGCATGAAGGGGTGGGACCAGGTCCCAAAGGACCCAGGAGGACATGCTATCAAGGACATAAGTTACAGGGTGACCCCAAACAAGGAGGGATATTTCTTCTTGTGTGACAGAAGAGGAGGAGAAAGGAGTGGGTTGGTGACACTGAAGAGTCACGAGGAGGTGAGGAAGGCAGTTGCTGAGGCTCCTGTGGGAGGGCTCCAGTCTGTGAAATGGGAAGTTAAGTCATATGCATAAGCAGTGGAGGTTTGGGGTACAAGTCAGGGCATGAGCAGGGAGGGGAAAACTAACAGCAGTTGCTGTTATGTCGAATGAGATGGGAAGACACAATGAGTAAACCAATATTACGGAGCAGTCACTGAGCCGGGATGAGAGACCTCAGGGGTCATCTAGGCTTACTCCCTCCTTTTACAGATTTGCCCAGGGCCACACAGGTGAGTGGTGGAGGTGGGGTTTGGAGCCCCCTCATACCTCCTCCCCCCCCCCCCCCGCCAGCCACACACACTGTGTTCTCTTGGGGAGCCCATCTCTCACCCTGACCTGCAGGATTCTTCTCAGAGCTGCAGCTCCCTCCTCGGCCCCTTGGCTTCCCACACATGCTGCAGATTCCTGATTTTGATCTTGCTTCCGCCCCATCCGACCTGGTGCCTATTTTGGGAAGTGTCAGCCTCCTCCCGGGAGCACCTCTCCCTGTGATCTATTTCAGAGCCCCGACTCTCTCCAGCTCAGCAGCACATTGGCCAAACGGTCCCCGGTCCCCTGCATTCCTTAAACACTCCTGTGGCCTCTCCGTTTGCTTCTCTTGGTGAAGGACTCCCATCACTGGCGGTGCTGGGGGGTGGGGGGTGGGGTGGGGCAGGAGGCTTTCTAGAGGGACCTGCTGACCACCCAGGGATACTTGCAGGCCCCTCGGCTGCGCTCCTGCCAGAGCAGTTGGCAAGAGGACCCATCTCCGCTGAGGACAGCAAAGAGAACTCTGACTTCAGCAGGAAGTATCTGGGTCAGACTTCAGGAAGTGCTTCCTGGCACAGAGGTTGACCTTGAGTTCCGATGGACTTGGTGACCCTTTGAGGTTCCTTCCCTCTCACCCTATTTTAGAAGCTTGTCCTCCTAGGACCCTGAAGGAGCAAGCAGAGTATACAACCCATCCTGCTCCAGGAATCAAGGCAGCAGAAAGTGAATTGTTTATGGGCGACTAGCAGCCCCACACAGTTAACCAAGCAGGGGCAGAATACTGGGCACTGGCCGGGGACCCAGGAAGGAAGATGCTGCTCTGGATTCCGCAGAGAAGTCTCTGCTCTGAGGGGACATTAACTCATTCTTCCCACTGTCATGGTTGGCTATGGAAAAACACTATGGGGAGTATTGAAATAATTCAGGTTTTTAATGTGCCCTCCATTAGTTCCTCCGAGCTCAGACGGGCATTGTTAACACAGCAGGAGGTGCTGCTTGCCAGGCAGGCCTTAGAGCATGGCTCCCCATGCCAGAAACCTGGCAGCAAGCCCAATAGGAATTGTCTTCTCTGTGTTCCCTTCCCCTTTGATTTGGTGTCCCTGGACTCTGTGTCTGGCGGGGAGCTTCTGGGGCTGTGGGTTTCTAGAGCTAATGTGTGGAAGGAGACCCATTTCCTAGGAAATGAGATCCACCTGTCCATTCAAGGGAGATTCCTCTTTTTAAAAGAAACATCTCTGAAAGGTCAGTGGAGTCTTTGGTAGCCTTTACTTGCACTCTGGAACACAGACATAGGAAGAGACAGAGGAATCAATAGCTCTGGAACTTCACAGAATCTCATATTCAGAAGACGCCTCAGAGGGTGACTCGGCCATATCACATCTGCAAAGGAATCCTCTCAATGTCATAGCCCCAAATAGTCCCATCCAACTTTCCATTTCTCAGGGTGACTTTTCAGGTGTGTAAAATACTCTAGCTGGAGGCAGGTGGGGTATGAATAATGAGAACTACCATTTATATGGCATTTTAAAGTTTACAAAGCTCTTCCCATGCATTATCTCATTTGATTCTCACAACAACCCTGTGAAGTAGGTGTGATAATAATAATAGCTGGCATTTATATGGCATTTTGAGGTTTGCAAAATGCTTAATAAATATTATCCCATTTTATCTTCACAACAACCCTGGGAGGTGGTGGTTGTTGTCAATTAGTCATATCTGACTCTTCATAAGCCCATTTGGGGTTTTCTTGGCAAAGATACTAGAGCAGTTTGCTATTTTCTTCTGCTCATTTCACAGATGAGGGAACTGAGGCAAACAGGGTTATATGATCTGCCAGGATCACACAGATAGTAAGTGTCTGAGGTTGGATTTGAACTCGAGTCCTCCTGACTCCAGGCCAGTACTCTTATCTACTGTGCCACCTAGCTGCCCCATCTATATAGCACTTTGATATTCGCTCTACAAATATTATTTCATTTGATCCTTGCAACAACCCTGGGAGGTAGCTGTTACTATTATCCCTATTTTATAGATGAGGAAACTGAAATTAAGTGACTTGGTCAGGGTCACACAGCTAGTACATGTCTGAGGCAGGATTTGAACTCATCTTCCTGAATCCAAGTCCAGTTCTATGCCATTGCACCACCTAATTTCTGGAATAGCTGAGAGTTCTGGGACCCAAAGGATAGCGGAAGGTAGGTGTGTGTGTGTGTGTGTGTGTGTGTGTGTGTGTGTGTGTGTGTGTGTGTTGGGGGAGAGGAACACTGTCATTTTAATGCCCGAGTTAATCTAGGGACTGGAAAATGAGGGTACTTGCTTTTTCCCTCCTCAGGGGACACAGCCAGTGAAAAGAGCATCCAGGCTAGACAATGCATTCTCCTCTTCAGGAAAAGCACATCAACTAGAATAGGGGTTCTTAACCTTGGGTGCAGAGACCCCCAAGGAGTCATGGATAGTATTTGGGTGGCCTGTGAACCTGGATAGGAAAAGAGAATTTACATTTTTCTTTCCTCTCTCTTTTGTTTCCTTTGTAATCCCATGCCTCTAATTCTCTGCATTTAGAGGCACCGTTCTGAGAAGGGGGTTCTCAGGCCTCACCAGACTGCCCAAGGGTCCTGTGAGCTAAGGTTAAGAACTCCTGAGCCAGAGGCTGCAGCCCCAGCCTCCACAGGCTGCCCTGCCCCCTCCTAGCTTGCTCTTCTGACATCAGCCCAGGCACACACACTCCCCAGCCCTTCGAGCTCCCCTGCTGTGGGTCCTTTGTAGAGGGAGCTGTGGTAAATGACATTGTAATGTGTCTAACAATCCACCTCAGCCAATGGCAGGTGGCATCCAGCCCACTCACACACACCCCAAGTCCCCCAAGTGTGACAGGATGTTATTAGCTGGGATTGGAAGGAGCATTCAGAGGGACACAGATTTTGAACTGAGGTTTCTACCAACCTGGGAAGGAGAACCCCTGGTGGGCCTTTGTTTGCTAGACTCTGCTGTCCTGAAGGTGCCAGGGAGAGGTGGAGGGTGGCATATGTTGTAGAGCTCTCTTAGGCTCAGCTCAAAAGTGTGCCCCAAGTATACAGAGGAAGCCAGAAGTCTTGATTCCTGGTTTGGATCTCATTACTTAGCCTTTTGCAGGGGCAGCTAGGTGCCAGAGTGGATAGAGTACTGGCCCTGGAGTCAGGAGGACCTGATGTCAAATGTGGCCTTAGACACTTACTTGCTGTGTGGCCCTAGGTAAGTCACTTAACCCTGTTTGCCTCAGTTTCCTCATCTGTAAAATGAGCTGGAGAAGGAAATGCAAACCGCTCCACTATCTTTGCTAAGAAAACCCAGACAATTGACTCAGTCCTCAGGAGTTAACTTTCCAATTTCTACTGCCTCATCACTTGAAGGCACAGTTGGTGCATTGAAAGAGAGATGCAGACCAAGCCATGCTTAGCATCCTGAGGCAGTGTAGTACGATAGAAAGTCTGCTGGACTACACAGGACCAGGGTTCACTTATGTGTCCTTGGACAAATCATTTTTCCTCTCTGTCTCCTGAGATTCCTCACCAGTGAAAGGACATTGTGCCAGATGGCCCCAAGGACCCCTTTCAGGTGTCCATGTACAAACCTATGATCCCCATCCTGTAAGCGAACAGGGATCCCTTCTCCTGGATGGAGCGTCCCTGTGCTACAATGGACAGAAGGCTGGAGATGGAGTCAGGAGATGGGGCTTTAAATCATTGTGTTCTCAGGGCTTTGGTTTCCTCATCTGTAAAATGCAATTATATTAGATAACCTTTAAGAGCCTGTTCAAATATTAAATCTCTGAGTCTCTATGACATTCTCCTGATTTCCCACAATCCCTCACGAGTGGCTCTGGGCACTCAGCTTTCAGCCTCGTTGAACCTCTATACACAGGAGGCGAGGTTTAAAATTTCACCTCCTGTATGCTACTGTCTGATGGAGGCTTTGAGTCTTTGTTGTAGTCACCGTAGTACAAAATTATAGACTTCATATATATTTATATGTGAATATAAATATATAAATACGAATATAATATATGAAGATATCAATAAATTTAGAAAGATTTGTATATAAAGCCTTTGGTGTATTGATGATAAGGTCTATAGAAAGTCTCTTTCATTTAGGAAAAGTCTCGTGAGCAAGTCCTTGCATTGCCCTCTGGTTGGCTGCCCATCTTGCTTGTTCCTACACCAGGCTTGGCTCTCTGCTTCTGGGTCCTATTCTTTTTTTAATTTAAAAAAATTTTTTTTCTGGGTCCTATTTTTTGTGGTCACTTCTGGTATTCTGGCTCCTAGAAGAATTTGAGGAATAGAGAAATCAAGGTTTTCAGTGGAATTTTTTTGGGGGTGGAAGGGGGTGAGGGGTGTTTTGCCATTGAGGAAGGATATGAACATGTAGATTCAATTACTGTTTGGTCTGGGAAATGTATGTGACACCCTGGAGAGAGAAATCCTATTTATTTTCAGAGGCAGAGGCTGGCTGGGCAAGAAGATGGTCCTCTTTTTCCTCCAGCCCTCTTGATAGAGTTCTTCCCTTCATCCCTGGCAGTATAGTTGCTAGTATGAAAGTCAGAGAACTTATCATCAGGACAGATTTATCATAGTATGTGGAGAACTAACTTCTAAGACCCAACTCTCCTCAACCTAACTTGAGGAGAACACAGTGAATTGAGGCTAAGGAAGCAAGCTAGATTTAGAGGAGCGCCCCCCCCCCCCATGCATGGATTAAAGAGGCTGACAGAGCAGCTTTGGGTGAAAACAACTTACCTGTAACAGATGTAGTTTAGGTTATAGGTGGGAAAGTTATGTGTTGCTCCATCCCCAGTGGGAGATATAGAAAAATGCATCAAAGAAGAAAAATTCTTGTAGTGGCTTTCTAGTACTCCTTAGTACTAGTTCTGGAGCCAGAAAATCTGGATTCAAAGCTTAGCTCTGTTGTTTGCTACCCGTGTGACTCTGGACAATTCACTTATCTCTCTAGGAACCTTGTAGTTTCCTCCTCTTCTGGAGTAGATATTCCCTTGGGTCATTTATCTCCCCCAATTCTATGACCTTGTGAATGTGTTTTGTGATCTGGAGATTAGGCAGTGGGTATGTGGTTAAGATTCTATGACACTTGTTGGTCCTCCTCTTTTGAAGACATCTCTGTCCTCTGACAATATGAAGAAAGGAGTTGTCTAAAGTGGCTTGGCTTGGCCAACAGGGCTTTAGAGTCAGTCTAGTGGAGAGAAGTCAGTCTAGTAGAAGAAGAAGGCTTGAGTTTTGGATCTATCTTCTGTCTACTCTGTATGTGTCTCGTGTGTACCTATGTATGTGCACATTGTTTCTCCCCATTAGAATATAAGGTTCTCGAGGGCAGGGATGGTTTTACTTTTTCTTTGCATTCTCAGTGCCTAAAATTATGCATGGAACACAGTAGGCACACAATTGATGGATGAAAGAGGAGAGGGTAAAAGCTGATTTAAAGCTTAACATAAAAAAACTAAGATTATGGCAACTGGTCCCATCTCTTCCTGGCAAATAGAGGAAGAGGTGAAAGCCGTATCAGGTTTTATATTCTTGGGCTCAAAGATCACTGCAGACAGCAACTGCAGCCATTTAAATTAAAAGACGCTTGCCCTTTGGAAGGAAAGTTCTAGCAAATCTGGACAGCACACTAAAAAGCAGAGACATCATCACCTTGCTGACAAAGGTGTTTATAGTCAAAGCTATGGTTTTTCTAGTAGCAAAGTATGGCTGTGAAAGTTGGACCATAAGAAAAACTGAGTGCCCACAGACTCAATGCTTTAGAATCGTGGTGCTGGAGAAGACTTTTGAGAGTCCCCTGGACAAAAAGGAGATCAAATCAGTCAATACTTAAAGAAATTAATTGAGACTACTCACTGAAAGGTCAAATACCATAGCTGAAGCTTAAATACTTTGGCCACATAATGAGAAGATGGGACTCATTGGAAAAGACCCCGATGTTGGGAAAGATTGAAGGCAAAAGGGGTGCCAGAGGAAGAGATGGATAGATAGTATCATGGAAGTGATGAATATGAACTTAGACAGACTTTGGGAGACATAGTCCAAGAGGTCATGAAGAGTCAGACATGACTGAATGACTACGCAGCAGCAACGAATGCTTGGTTAATTGCCACTGACTTTCTGGGTAATATTGAGCAGGTTGCTTCACCTCTCTCTATTTTCAGGTTCCCAATATGCATAGTAAGGGAAAATCAGCCTTTCTTCTAAAACCTCATTACTTCCAGGGTGATAAAAGATAATGTAGCAAAAGGGCATTTAACCCTTTGGAAGAAAGGTACCATCCAAACCCATGTTGGTATATTCTGTACTTCCTGCCTCTATGCTCTGATACAGGAACAGGATACAATTCCATTTCCTGCTGATTGCCTACAGAAAATTACATTCTCAACTATTCTTAGCTGAATCTTTGACAAGTAACTGGGGTTTAAAGTTTCCTGGGAAATAAGGTTTCAGACTTTTTTCTTGGGAAATATTTTCTTTTTCACTGTGGTCGTTGTCAGGCCATTTAGCTTCCTGGAGTTTCTGGAATCATATTGCAGGAGATCATTACGTTAGGACACCCTCATTCCCTTAGGTCAAAGACACTTCAATTTCCACAAATATTGACTACATAAATAAGAGGCAGTAGGTGGGGCAGATAGAGGTTGGTCTCAAAGGCAAGAAGACCTGTGTTCAGACTCCATCTTTGACATACACACTATGTAGCCCTGGGCAGGTAACCTCTCAGCTCTCCTAAGTTTCAGAGAAGATGTAACACCAGCCTTTGTGGGGGGAGTTTCCTTACCTAAGAGTTCTCTATACTAATTAAATTGTGGGTCTAGTGCCTGCCTATTTATCGTTGTTTGTCCTTCATTTTTGGAGAGGACATCATGGGGTGATGTTTTGACTTGTGTGTGAATTGGATTTAAGTAAGGCAGAGTTGCATAGTCATCAGCCTCACTCTTTCTTCCTGAGTCATTGAAGTCCAGTCGCAAGACAAAAGTCAGGATGACTAGCAATGGCCTGGGATGCAGTGGATGACCCTTGGCATCTTCAGTGTCTGACCAGGATCTAAGTGCTCCATGTTGTCTGCTTCAACTGCCTTCATGGCCATTGGAACAAATTGTTTCCATCACCCGTTCTGCCAGGGGAAGTTTTCACATGCTTGGGATAGACATTCCCCTAACTCACTGACAGGTTTGATGTCTGTTCCCCTCAACCTGGTTTAGCCCATCTGTCAAGACAGTTTTATCGGGATATGGTCACTGCACATGCTACAGCTTCTTGGAGCCATAGGTGAGAGTTGGGTGAAGGTAGACACCAAAGGTGGATGAGCAGCTCTGAAGAGGGGATGGCCAGCTATTACACCAGGACATTGTGCCACAGATAAGGGGAAACAGAATGATTAGGTCAGAGATGTTCTCTCTCTTCATTAGGTTTAATGGCTAGGGGCAGCTAGGTGGCGCAGTAGATAGAGCACTGGCTCTGGATTCAGGAGGACCTGAGTTCAAATCCGGCCTCAGACCCTTGACACTTACTAGCTGTGTGACCCTGGGCAAGTCACTTAATCCCAATTGCCTCAGCAAAAACAAACAAAAAAAGTTTAATGGCTAGAAGTAGAACTACTCTGAGTGATAATGCATAATTACATATGGTCATGAAGGGGCAACATGGTGTAAGCTATTGTGTTAGACTCATGCCCAGGCAGTGTGCAGCCCACAACACCCTTCAGTGCTTCCAGAATCATATTAAAATAAACTGGGAAGTATGTAGCAACATAAATAAAAACACAATAAAAGTAGATAATATTACATTTTTAAACTAAATAAAGATGCAGCCTACAAGGGCCCCCATTTGTACTGAGTTTGGCACCACTGGAGTGGTGAATAGTGACAGACTCTAAGTCAGAAAGACCTGGATTCAAATCTCACCTCAAATACTAGCTAAGTAACCCAAAGCCAATCACTTCATCTCTCTTGGATTTGGCTCCCCATTTATAAAACGAGGAGATTTGACTTGAAGGCTTGAGGGTCACTCCCAGCCCTAAATCTGTGATCCTAGTGGTATTTAAGGGGAAGGAAGTGTAGCACCTAAGGAATTCAGTCAGGAGGCCTAGGTTTGGATCCCTGCTCTTGACTCTTTCTATCTGTGTAACCTTCATCAAGTCACTTACCCCTTCTAGGCTTCAGTTTCTCCATAGTATTAATGATAGTCATACTGTCTATTTACCTCACAAGGGCATGGTGAGGAAAGCACAACAGCCTTTATAAAGCACTGGGTGAATGGAAGCTACCCTGGGGTGATGAGAAAGGCAGTGTGGAGTACTGTAGAGAGGGTCATGAAAGTCTTGGTTTGAGTCCTCCCTTTTAGCATATGGCTGTGTGACCCTGGGTGAGTCACTTATTATCTTAGTGTCCCCCACCCCCACTCTGGGTGACTCTAAAATTTATCTGCCTTGGATGAAGGAATTCCTATTACCAATGAAATCACTAGTCTTGTCTAAAAAAAAAGAAATCGAGATAGGATTGTAGGTTTACAGATTTAAAGCTAGAAGGGACATTAAATGTCATCAAATTCAATTCCCACATTTTACAGATAAGGAAATGGAGGCCTAAGGATACTGAGCGACTCACTCAAGATTGTATAATCTGGGGTCGTCTCCAGTACTCTTGATTTATGTCATGCCACTGGACCCGGATGGCTCTAGAGGAGAGAGAGTGAGGCTGGTGACTTTGCACAGCCCTACCTCCCTTAAATCCAATTTACTGCAAGTCATGACATCACCTCCCTGATGTCACTGATCCTTTTCCAGAATGAAGAACAAACAACAATAACAAGATCAAGCATGTAATTAGTAAGTGGCAAGAACAGAATTAGAACCTAGGGCCTCTCCTAATCCAGGACTCTTACTCAAGAGGCACAAACCAAGTGCTTTGTGAAATCCAGTGGGAGTTTTTGCTTCTGATTTTAGTAGTGAGGGAAGAAGGGGTTGAGTCATGAAAGATTTTTTTAGTTGGACCTTAAAGGCTCTGTAAGATGTCAACAGGAGGGGAGCAGTTAGGTGGTGCAGTGGATAGAGCATTGGCCCTGGATTCAGGAGGACCTGAGTTCAAATCTGGTCTCAGATACTTGACACTTACTACCTGTGTGACCCTGGGCAAGTCACTTAACCCTCATTGCCCCGCAAAAAAGATAGATAGAAAGAAAGAAAGAAAGAAAGTTGCTTCAAAATACTTTAAACAAAAAAAAATTTAAATTAAAAAAAATTTTAAATAAAGAAAAGAAACAAAGTCCTTTAAATAAAACCTGTGGGCAAAAAGTATTGACTTAAAAGAAAAAAAAATTAATCTCAATAGAAAAGAAACAAATGAAGTAAAACACAAACCTAACTCTCATAACTTATAACTACAAATATTTATATTTAATAAATAAAATTTAAAGAGGAAAAAAAGATGTCAACAGGTGGAGATGTTCAGAAAAGGGCATTCCTAGCTCTGGCTATTCAAATAAAACAAATAAACTATCCTACTCTCCTTGGGATGAAATGAGAGAGGAGAGCAGACCCTGGTCTGGCTCCCTCAACCTTCTACACACACACACACACACACACACACACACACACACACACACACACGGATGCATGCAGATTCTGTGTCTCTCCAGAGTTGAGAACAAGGGAATCCACCAATCTGGGCATCATGGAGTGAAATTCATCCCCAGCTGGAAGCCTGGTCATTGTTGCCCTGGCTGGATTGTGTTCTGATGGCTTGTTATTCTCTTCTGCTTTATTGAACAAAATCCAGAAAATCAACAGTGGGTGGGGAGTGGAATTGGCAGAGGGGAGAAGATTTCCCATTCTGAAAATGTTTTCCCTTTATGTATTGCATTTTCCTTGGAGGTTCCGCTGAGCAGGGAAAAAGAAGATGGCTTTGACAAATAGCAGATCATGCCCCTAGGCTTGCCCAGGAGTGAGGCAAGAGCAGAGAGGTTAGTTTAAGTTAAATCTCTTTTTCTGTGATCGAATACTACTGTGCTGTTAGAAATGATGAGCTGGTTGATTTTAGAAAAAAAATGGAAAGACTTGCATGAAATGAAGAGTGAGATAAGGAGAACCAAGAAAACACTGTGTACAGTAACAGCAATATTGTTTGACGAACAACCGTGAATGACTAAGATATTCTGGGTATCATAAATACTCAAATCAACTACAAAGAACCCATGAGGGAAAATGCTACCCACCTCCAGAGAAATGAGAAATAGAAGTGATAAACAGAAGTATATATAGTATGGTTTTACATTATCTATCTATCATCTATCTATCTAATCTATCTATCTATCTAAAATAGTGGCCTTCTCTAGTACAGGTGTGGAGGGAGAGAGGGAAACAGTTCAAACTTAAAATGTGACAAAAAATAAATTTAATCTAATTTTAAAAGATAATCCCCTTCTTTCCTGTTCCCCTATAGTTTGATATTGCAGTGTGAGGTCATGCTTTTCTCCATTTGTCTTCTTTGTCCATTGATAGCACTGCTGTGCTTCTTTGACTCCTTAAGAGGTTAATGTGGTATAGTGGAGAGGGCACTGTCTCTGGAGGGCAGCTAGGTGGTGCAGTGGATAGAGCACTGGCCTTGGAGTCAGGAGGACCTGAGTTCAAATCCAGCCTCAGACACTTAACACTTACTAGCTGTGTGACCCTGGGCAAGTCACTTAACCCCAATTGCCTCACCAAAAAAAAGAAGAAGAAGATTCGTCTGACTTTAGGCATTTACTAGTCATGTGACCTTGGGCAAGTCGCTTTACCTTATTTGCCTCAGTTTCCTCATCTGTAAAATGAACTCGAGAAGGAAATGACAAAGCACTCCAGTATTTTTTTGTGTGTGGGGCAGTGAGGGTTAAGTGACTTGCTCAGGGTCAAACAGCTAGTAAATGTCAAGTGTCTGAGGCCACATTTGAACTCAGGTCCTCCTGAATCCAGGGCTGGTGCTTTATCCACTAAACCACCTAGCTGCCCCTCCAATCCAGTATTTTTGCCAAGAAAATCCCAAATAGGGTCACAAAGAGTTGGACACAACTGAACAACAACTTTCTCTGAAGTCAGAAGATTTTTGTTTAAATCACACCTGACATTCATTACTTGTGTGACCTCGGGGAAGTCATTTTATCTTTGTGGGCCTCAATTTCCTCTTCTGTAAAATAAGGGAGTGGAACAAGATGGCCCCCCAAGGTCCCTCTGTGCTCTGCATTGATAATCCTTCTTTTCTCTCACTCCCCATATTCAATCAAGCGTTAAATACTGTCAGTTCTGTTCCACAAGATTGTTTTCCTGCCTGAGGTTCTCTTCACTCACACTTGCAGCATAACCTCCCAGAGTTAGATCCTCATTACATTGGGATGATCAAGAGCCGGAGAGGACTGCTGAGGCCCCTAAGACCAACCTCCTCATTTTAGACTATTGGAAAAACTTCCCAACTAGTCTTTCTGCTTCCCATCTCTCCCCCTCCACCATCCGTCTTCTTCGCGGCTGCCAAAACAATCTTCCTCATTGACAGGTCTGACCACATCACTCCATTGCTCAGAGTTCTTCAGCAGTTCCTCAGTGTCCCAAGAACCAAATAAATTCTTCGGCCTGCCAATAAAGTCCCTCCACAATCTATCTTCTACCTGTCTTTGTAGCCTAATTTTATACTACACCTCCTCAGCTCAAGAGCTCCTTCCTCCAAAAAGTCAGCCCTGATCCTTCTCCACTTTTTACCTCCCATCTCCCCAATTAAAAGTGTAATCTCCTTTCTCAGTTTTCCTTGAGTGCTTTGTCTGGACTTCCCCCCTATTTTTTTCCCTCTAATTTCACAGGCATGGGGAACTCCCTGATGTAGAAATTCCCCAGATGGATGGAGATCAGCAGCTGGTTTGTAATTTACAATCTTAGACAGTGGCCTTGGGGCATTGAGAGCTTAAGAGACTGGCTTATGGTCGCCTGGTTGGGGTGTGTGTGTGTGTATGAATGGATACATATATGTACATGTGCATATATTTGTGTGTATATGTACACATATATGCATGTCTATATCAGGTAGAACTGGAACCCAGTTCTTCCTGACTCCAAGTACTGTCATGCTTGCCTGTGTCCTTCTTACATCCTACTTCTGTCAAGTCAGGTAGAATTTGCTGTGCGCTCACTATGCCAGGCACTGCACTTAATGCTGTGTGTGCTTGCTCCAGACTCACAGAATCTCAGGGTTGGATGAGATTGCAGACAACACCCAATCCAACCTGTGTCTAGCCAAATGCCCCTCTGCAGTCTCCCCAGCCAGTCATTGCCTGAAGTCCTTCAGTGAGGCCCAGGCCAGTCTGAGCATAGTGCACAGCACATAGTGTGCATTTAATAAATGTTCATTGTTTAGTGATGTGAGGGGCAACCCACCTTAAAGCAGTCCATTACATTAAATCATAAGCATGTCTTATCCCCCTGGTTTGCTTTAAGCTCCTCAGGGGTAGAAACTCTTTCTTGATATGTATATTCCTATTATAGTACCTTTGACATTTTGTTGTTGTTTAGTCATTTTTCCATCATGCCCAACTCTTCATGACCCCATTTGGGGTTTTCTTTGCAAAAACACTGGAGAAATTTGCCATTTCCTTTCTCCAGCTTATTTTACAGATGAAGAAACTGAGGCAAACAGGGTGAAGTGAATTGCCCAGGGTCACACAGCTAGGAAGTATCTGAGGCCAGATTGAAACTCAGAAAGATGAGTCTTCCTGGCTCCAAGCCCATGCTTTATCTACTGAACCACCTAGCTGCCACCTTTGACATTATAGGTGCTTAATATTTGTTGAATTAATCACTTGGCCATCCCCCTCTGCCACCTGTCTTTGCCACTGCCCTGCTAAGGGGTTTTCATCAGCAGTTCTTAACACATTCCCTTTTGGGTTACTGCAATTCATTTCTTCCAAAGATCTCAAAGCCTATTCCCAGATCTTATTTATTATCATTATTGTTATTGTTGTTAATTGTTACATGACCTTGGGTAAGACGTTTCTGCCTCCTTGAGACTCAGTTTTCTTCCTTCTGTAAAATGGTGGTGGGGGTGGGGTAGACTAAATGGCCTTCACGGTCCCTTCTTGCTTCAAATGTAACCCTCCCCCAAGATGAGATAATATGTGTTAATCATACCAAGTAAATGTCAGCTGTTATTATTTACAGTTGAGATCCATCTGTGTCCTGAGGCAGGAGAGTAGATAAGACAATTGTCCAAGGTCCCCTTCAGTCCCAGGAGAAGTTTTCTGCTGCACTTGGTTAGTCCCCAGGTATTTTGGCAGTGAGCAATGTGGGAATGGAAGAAGGAAGTCAGAAAAAAGGCCAGGATCCAGGAGACCATGGGAGCTCACTCTCTGTGTCTATTTCATTTTTTGTTTGTGTCTTGGTGAGGAAGAGACAAATAAGAAAATGGACCCAGGAATTCGGGGCTTTCCTGATGGAGGAGGGGCCCCGCTCTCCTCTGCAAGCGAGCAGGGAGCACACGTAGGGCCTCCCATCCCATCCTATCCCCTCCTCTCCCCACCGGGAAGGAAGGGCTCTTCACCATTGCTGGTTGCTATGGATACAAGCAACTGAGGCTCCCCTGGGGCCCGAGGAGGCAGTAGCAGCAGCCGACTTGCCAGGAGCAGGCTGTGCTGAGGCTGTTTGTCACAGAGGTGATGTGGGGCTGGGGCTTGGGGTACTCCCCAGAATGGTACCCCTGCCAGGGCTGGGGCTGGGGCCTCCCCAGATGCCTCATCCCCCCAGCGGCCTGTGGTCCCATGAAGTGCTTCTGCCCATGCCCACCCACCCCCAGGGATGTTCCCGCCCAAGCCCGAGGTAGGTCGTCCCTGCCTCAATTCTCTGAGCGGGAGAAGGGTGGGGTGCTGGGGGAGGGGAAGAAAACGAGAACCTTGGAGACCTGGCTTCGAGGAACTCACTAGCTCCCTGGCGTCTCTTTCCTTCCTTTGGTTCAGAAGCAAAGCCTGGTCCAGTTCTCCCCACATCCTCTTGTGTCTCCTGTTTGGGAGCATGTCTAACCAAGGAGAGCTCCATTCAGAAAGCCAGTGCCTGATGGGTGGGGGCTCTGTCTTGGGAGGAGGCTTGTCTGGAGCCCCCAGGAGCTCCCAGGCCTGGCTGGTGCTGGAGGGTGGGGAGATGGACCACAGAATGTAGAGATCATTTAGGTCAGGGCTCTTAAGATGGGTCTGGAGACCTGCTTTTTAAGTAGTTTGCTAATTGTACTTGAACTATCCTTTATTTTATGTTATGCCATTAAAATCATCATTCTGAGAAAGGGTCCATAAGTTTCTTCAGGATACCAAAGGTGTTAGTGACACAAAAAGGGTTTAGAACCCCTGACTTAGACCAACTCTGATAAATCCCAGAGGACACTGGCAGGGAGAAAACAAACAAACCCCAAACACAAAAACTACACAGCGTTTTGTACGCCTGGGGCTGGGGTGGGCATATAGTGCAGAACAAAGGTATTGTCTGGGAAGGTTTGGGGGGGGGGTGGCGAGGCAGGTGGGAGAAAGCTTTACTAGAAAAACAGACAAGAGCAAGACAGATGTGGGGATGGAGGGAGCAGGGTGAGGAGGCCGGGCCAAGAGCTGGCTTGCTTGAACACAACTGAGAATCAAGCCAAGATGAACAGCAAGATGAAAGTGGTTAAGTGACCGAGGGTTCTGGGGGAGGGGGCCGGGAAGGATGGCCTTGTCTCTTTGGGATTCTCATTGTTCAGAGCCCGCCCAAGGCTTAGCAAAGCAGCCCAGCATTGCCTCTGGCCTCTGTCCCTGTCACTTCACCCTTCCCGAAGTCATATCAGCATGACTCCTCCCCAGTGGGTGGTGAGCCTGTCAGCCTCCCCTCTGGAGAAGTTTTGTGGCTGTGACAGGCAGGGTGCATGTGGTCCACAGTCAGCTGGCAGGTGGAAAACAAACCATCCCTAAATAGGAAGCTTGGTTCCCAGCTCAGCAGCCTGCTGTCCTTTGTCTAATGCAGAGAGAGGTAACCGGGGCAGGGGTCGGCATTTTTCTTGGAACATTGCCTGTGCCTATCTGTTGTTAATGAAGCATAATGAGGCCAAATTGAAGGGACAGGGCAATGGTTGTGCTTTAGGGTCACCATTTAATGGAAAGACATTTGAATCCTGACTCTGACACTTACCAGCAGTGTGTGTCCTTGGACAAATCACCCAATCGAGGAGCCTTATCATCCTCAGGAAGGAGATAGCAGTAGTCAAACGAGAAAAGCTGGGTGTAGACCTGAGGATACCCTACAAATATGCATTGTTATTGAGAGAGAATACAAAGCAATAGAAGGAGCACTGGGCTTGGAGTCAGAAATCCCAGGTTCAAATTCCTCCTCTAAAACTTACTGGCTATGTGCTCAAAGGACAGATCCCTGAAATTCTGCTAGAGGATCACCAGGGATCATTAGCTGCCCAACCCTTTTTTGTCTTTCTTGGTATTTCCTGCACAGAGCACAACCACAGTGCAGGGTACATGGTAAGACCTTAATAAATATTCATTGACACCTCATTGCCCCCACGACTAACTAAATAAATAAATGAGTAAATAAGCAAATAAATGAATGAATAAACATAAATAAATGGATAGATGAACAGATGAATGACTGGAGAAAGAAAGAAAGAAAGAAAGAAAGAAAGAAAGAAAGAAAGAAAGAAAGAAAGAAAGAAAGAAAGGAAGGAAGGAAGGAAGAAAGAAAGAAAGAAAGAAAGAAAGGGATGGATATTCATTGACAGACTGACTTCATTTTACATAAAAGGGTACTAAAGACCTGAGGACAGCTAGGTGACACAGTGGATAGAGCACTGGGCTTGGAATTAGGAAGACTCATCTTCCTGAGTTCAAATCCTGCCTCAGGCACTTACCAGCTGTGTGACCCTGGGCAAGTCACTTCACCCTGTTTGCCTCCATTTCCTCATCTGTAAAATGGGCTGGAGGAGGAAAAAGCAAACCACTCTAGTGTCTTTGCCAAGAAAACCCTAAACTGGGTCACGAAGGGTTGAATATGACTGAACTGACCAAACAACAACAACAACAACAAAAAGACCTGAAAGATTACTTAATATCATCAATGCAGCTGGCATTTATATAGCTGCCCCCCCCCCCCCGACACACACACAGGCCAGGCATTGTGGGAAATGCTTTACAAATATTATCTCCTTTGAAAAGGGGATGTGGGTAGTCAGGAGCAGAGCTATAATTTGAATTCAGACCCTCCAATGCCAAATGCAGGATTTTTTCCACTGTGCCATACTCTGAACCTCTGTTTCCTCATCTGTAACATGGGAACAATAATGCCTGCACTACCAACTTCTCAACTTGCTGTGTAAGTGCTTTGTAAGGGACTGTGTTTTAAAGAAATTATCATCATACCGGTCTCTCCATTCCTTTGCTCCTGATGCCACAATATTAAGACTGAAAGTCACCTTGGAGATCTTTCACCAAATGAAAAAACCGAGGCTCACCAAGCCACCACAGTTGAGTCTCTTGACTCCAAGTCCTGTGTTCTTTTTTTTTAATAATTAAATTACATTTTTTAAATTACATTTCAAGTTCCAACCTGTTTCCCTCCCTTCCTCCCCACCCTGCACTAGAGTAGGCATCATTTGATACAAACATCTAGCTATATCTGTGTTTAGACACACACAAACACATATACAGACCTATGTAAAACCATACTCTGAATACTTCTGTTCTTTCTCTGGATATGGATAGCATCTTCCTTCATGGGTCCTTTGTAGTTGATTCGAGTATTTATAATACCCAGAATAACTTAGTCATTTATAGTTGTTCTTAGAACAATATGGCTGTTACTGTGTACAACATTCTCTTGATTCTGCTCATTTCACTCTTCATTATTTCACTTAATCTTTTACATGTTTTTCTAAAATCAACCCGCTCATCATTTCTTCCAGCTCAGTAGTATCCATCACAACCATATATCCCAAGCATAGTGTTCTTTCCTTTACATTGTTCTACCAAATCATGTTAATTTCAGAGAAGCCCCGCCCCCTCCCTTAGTGGCAGGAAGTTCATCCTCAGAGCTAATTTACCTAAATAGCTTCTATCTAGCTCTCATTCAATTCACTGTGACAAACCCTTATTAAGCAACTGCTATGTCTCAAGCACTGTGCCAGGTGATAGGAAAGGTTCATGGTTTCAATAAGACAGGTTCCTGCCCTCTTGGCACTTATAGTATATTAGAAGAATAACATCTTAGACATTAAGGTAACCTGTTGGTGGCAATTATGGGAAGCTAAAAGTTGGCACTTGGCAGTCTCCATTGGTTTTTGTCAAGCTTTCAAATTTCCAGATATCATAAGGGAGCTGGTGTTCAGAAATGTGGTGCTCTATTTCAGGAATACCCCACCCCTTCAGAATAGGCAGCTGGAGTGTGGTAGAGAGAGCACTGAACTGAGATTCAGAAAATCTGGGTCTCAGTCCTGCTTTTGTCACTAGTTGTGTGACCGTGGACAAGCCACTTGACTTTCCTTGGCCTCAGTTTTCTCATCTGTAAAACAAGTGAATTGGACTAGGTCATTTCTCAGGTCCCTTCCAACTGAGTCCTGCCAGATGAGGATAACTAGTTATTTTTCTATGAGGTTTCCTGCACATATTATTAGTGTGGGTATGGGATTTATTTGTTTTGAGGCAGTGTAGCAAGGGAGAAAGCTAGCTGTTGCATTTTAAACCCTCCCCAGCCGTTCTACCCCATCTCTCCCAGCTGTTCCATACTCCTCCCTTCAGGAAAAAAGGAGGGCGATATAATGCAGAGAAAGACCTGGAGTCGTGAGACCATGGGCAAGTCCCTGTATGTCCATGAACGTCAGTTTCTTCCACTATACAATGTACTACCTCCTTCAGATGTTAATGAGCAACAATAATAACAATAGCTAGCATTTATAAAGCACTTTAAGGTTTGCCAAGTTCTTTACCAATATCTTATTTGATCTTCACAACAACCCTGGGAGTTAGGTGCTATTGTTATTATTACCTCCGTTTTATAGACGAAGAGACCAGCTGAGACAGGTTAAATGACTTTACCAGGGTCACATAGCTAGTGTCTGAGGCAAGCTTCAAACTCAGGTCTTCTTTACTCTAAGTCCAGTGCTCTTTCTATTGTACAACCTAACTATAAACCAAACATCTACAGAAGTGTATTATGTGTCATTTTAAAAGAGCTGTCACTCTATGTGTATGTATATGTGTACATTTCTCAGTATGTCAAGAGTACTGGCCCTGCCTGAGAATAGGGAGAAAGTGGGGGATTTGTTTGCCTGACCTTGGAAACCCTAACTCCTTCTCTGATAGCATTGTCTCTTCATTCTCTTCCCAGTCATTGACAAGCAGGAACCCTGGGGTCCCATTCAGTCATTCAGAGGCCAGTGACTTCATGTGGAATCATCAATTCATCACCTTGGTTTTTGATCAAGTGAAACTCTTCTGCTGGGGTCATCCCCCATATGTCCTGAGGGCTTAGAGAGGCTGCTGGGTGTGTGGGGAGTGCGCAGAGTTGGGAGAGGATGGGTGGGGAACAAAAGGGATCTTAGTGATTGAGAAAGACACCAGTAGACAGATATGGACTATCTCCACAGCATCTCTCTCATGCTGACAGGGACTTCAGAGGCCAACTGGTCCAACCCACCCCACCCTCATTTTAGAGATAAAGTTTTCAAAGGAAGATGAAGTAACTTAGCCCAAATCACATAGGTGGCAAGATTTGAACCCAAGTTCTCTAGAGTCTGTGATCTTTCCACTGTGCCACAGTGCCTCCTGTAGTATTTACTCCCACCTTTCCCATCTTCCAGCTCCCACCATAATTCAAGCACTTTTCACCTAGTCTATCATAATTGATTTAATTGGTCTTGCCTCTAGTCTATCCCTTCCCTAATCCCTTCTTCACAACCCTAGGCTAGTTGAGTGTTTTATATCACTGCAGGTACTTAATAACTGTTTGTCAAATTAAACTGAATTTTCTTTCAGTGACTCTCTATTACCTATCACATAAGGCACAGGGTCTCTCAAAAATCTTAGTTAGGCTTTTTTTTTTTTTTTTTGGCAATGAGGGTTAAGTGACATGCCCAAGGTCACGCAGTTAGTGTCAAGTGTCTGAGACCGGATTTGAAATCAGGTTCTCCTGAATCCAGGGCCAGTGCTTTATCCACTGTGCCACCTACCTGCCCCAGTTACACTTTTTTTTTTTAGTGAGGCAATTGGGGTTAAGTGACTTGCCCAGGGTCACACAGCTAGTAAGTGTTAAGTGTCTGAGGCTGGATTTGAACTCAGGTCCTCCTGACTCCAGGGCTGGTGCTCTATCCACTGCGCCACCTAACTGCCCCCCAGTTATGCTTTTTGATGACCTAAAATTGCACTAAGACTTTTGGGAAACCATTATAAACCAATAGCAGGATGATTGTTGGGCAAGGGTGTGATCCTCGTCGTCTAAAGGTCTAAGGATCTGGGAACAGTTATCTTGGAGAAGGGAGATGAGGCTGTCTTTGAAGTTTTCTCATGTGTGAGATCAGATTTGCTCTGCTTAGCCAGCATGGTCTACCAGAAAGAGGACTGGATTTGTCATTGAGGACCTGGATGCGAATTCTGACTCTGCCACTTAATGACCTGTAGGATTTGGATGATGTCACTCCCCTTCTCTAGTCTCAGTGCCTCTCCTATTTGAAATACTCTCCCTCCTCTGCTCCAGTTACTGACCTCTGTGGCTTCCTTTAAGCCCTAACTAAAATCTCACTTTCTGCAGGAAGCCTTCCCCAGCCCCTCTGAATCCCAGTGCCTTCCCTCTGTTAGTTGTTTCCTATTTATCCCCTAGATAACTTGTTTTGTATATATTTGTTTGCTTGTTGTCTCCTCCATTAGATTGTAAGCTTCTTGAGGGCAGCGACTGTCTTTTGTCTCTTTTTGCATCCACAGCACTTAGCACTATGCCTGACACATTAAGTAGGCACTTTAATAAATGCTTATTGTTTGGTTAATTGATTAAAACAGCTTTATAAGGTCTCTTCCAACCTCAATCCATGATCTTGTAATCCTCCATGGCTTTATCTAAGAGTATATAGAGTCCTTCATATGCTTTGTTGGAAACAAGGCGGACTACCCACATTGTCCTTTGTTCTAGCTCTGCCTTCTCCCACATTCCTGCCTTCGCTCACCCTTTACCTATGATGGATGAAAATAGATTCTTCTTCCCTGTCTCTCCCAGTTAAATTCCCCCTTGCCCTAAAATCCCACCCTGGTCCATCCCACCCCCATTAGACTACATGTCCTTTGGCTGAAGGATGCATATCTTGTTTCCCTTTTTATATCCCTATCTTCTAGAATAGTGCCTTACACACAGTGGACACTTAATAAGTGCTTGTTAATGGAACTAAATCGGGTAACTACAGGGCTCTAGCCAAGGCTTACTCTACCAGATCCCTCTAACTTTGCAATCTAGCAGGTGTAGGGTAGGTAAAACTTCAAGAATGACTTTTTGCCTACTGTTTTATGTTTGCTGAGAACCTACTATGGGAAGTCAAGGCAACAGCAAACATTTATTAAACCTTTACTGTGGACTTTGCTGTGAAGTAGGTGGCTGAGAAAGCCTGAAATCTTAGGGACTTTAAAGGGTTTCAAGAAACATTAGATCTTCTAACATCCTGGGGTAAGAAGTATATTTGGTTCTACCTTCAGCATAGCAAGTCAGAGGGACAGGACTGTAAAGGAATCTCCCGCCTTCAGGACACAGCCTAGAGTCTGTGGGATGATAGGAATATTTTTCAACCCACAGCAAGAACAAGCAAGAATGGACCAGAACTGATGCCAAAGTATTCAGCAGAGTCAAAATAGTCTTTTGTATTATGGGGAAAGTGGCAGGGATGGTGGCTGCCCCCTCTTCTGATATGACATCATGGATGCTTTGGGGAGGCAGATCCCGCCCTGAAGTCATCGAGTCAATCTCCTCTGGGCAGGATGGCCTCCTGACCTAAGTGAGGTACTTGGATCTCTTAGTGTTTTGGGGGTCCTTTGGGGTTGATGAATCCATAACAACATCAAAAGTATTTCAACAGGAAAACTCACAGCTGAAACTGAGATCAACAAATGACTATCTTGCTTGTAGACGTCTGTCCTGGTGACCAGGTGGATTCCCTGGCCTCTCAGGCCCGTTGTCTGGCTGAAGGATGTGGGGACCAGGGGGTGTGGAGACCTGAGTTCTAATCCTGTGTAATGTTTAAAATCAATCTTCAGGTGGACGTCTGCCAAATCCCATTATTATTATTTTATCAAACCTGCCTGTAACATTAATGTGCTAGGTGACTTCAGCTTAGGGAAGAGAGTCCTTCCCAATCCTTCCATCCTCTTTGGGTCACTGGTGACATCAGTGACACAAGGGAGATGAAACCTCATTCTCAGGAGATGCTAGGGGGTGTGTAAATAAGAATTTATGTAAACTACTTTGAGTACAATACAGACCTATGGTGCTGCTATTATTGCTATCAACAGAAACACTTGACTTTACACAACGGGTAGGTATGCTCCCAAAGAGTCCTGCGTCAATCAAATTTGTATAAATTAAACTGTTTTAAAAGGCAGGTTGGGGGCAGCTAGGTGGTGCAGTGGATAGAGCACCGGCCCTGGAGTCAGGAGTACCTGAGTTCAAATCCAGCCTCAGACACTTAACACACACTTACTAGCTGTGTGACCCTGGGCAAGTCACTTAACCCCAATTGCCTCACTAAAAAAAAAAAAAAAAAAAAGGCAGGTTGGAAGCATTTTGTGCACAGCATGATTATAAAGTAATATAATTTTTTGTGCTGTCTTTTCTTAATTTTATAACAATTCATCCTAAAAGAGGCAAAAAGTATAAAGTAGTGGAAAGAGATCTGCCTTAGGAGGCAGGAGCCCTGGGTCGCTTACACATCTCTGGGCTTCAGTGTTTCTCATCTATAAAATGGGATGTCAGTTTACATGTCTAAACACAGGGCATTGGACCAAATGATCTCTTGAGAGGCAATATGTTTATCCAAAATAGCCTTACTCTGAAATGGCATTTTATTTAATTTCCACATATTTTGTATATGTTTTGTTGCTTCCTCTACTAGAATGTAAACTCCTTCAAGGCAAATTACTCTTTCTTTATTTTCTGTTTTTGTCTTTACATACCTAGTGCCCCGCATGATGTACCTGTTGTTATTGTTGTTTAGTCATTTTTCAGTCATGCCCAACTCTTTGTGGTCCCATTTGGGGTTTTCTTGGCAAAGATACAGGAGTAGTTTGCCATTTCCTTCTCCAGCTCATTTTACAGATAAGGAAACTGAGGCAAACAGGGTTAAATGACTTGCCCAGGGTCACACAGCTAGTAAGTGCTAGCACCTAGCAGGTGCTTAATAAATGCTTATGGAATTCAATTGAATGATGGATTTGGAGTAAAAGGGCCTGAGTTCAAATCTTGACTGTTACCTGTTTGACCTTGGACACATGGGGTCTAGTCCCCACTAACCTTCTCTGGGCCTCAGTTTCCTCCTTTGTAAAACAAAGAGGTTGGACTAGCTGTTTTTAAGGTAATTTTCAGTCCTGAGAGCTATGATTCGATGTAATACTCATTGAGGCAGTCACATTGAACTTATTCCAATGACTTAGCTATTTCTCCAAATGCATTGGAAAGACCTCTTTGGAAATGACCTTTAGAGTTTATGGTGCAGTCTTTTGAATAAATTCAGAGGTAACAAGCTGTGTCTCTTTGGGGATGAATTTCAGTTTCAGAAGTAATCAAACTTTTAAGCCAAGCCTGGTGAACAAAGTGGTTGACTGAGCTAGAGGATATTGAATTTAGTAATAGATCAGGTGAGAGTTGGGCAGGACACTGCTCCCCTTCCACTAGTGCAGATGATGAAATCTTTGAAGATAATGGGTAGGTAATAATAATAATAATAATAATAACAATAATAAATAGCATTTTATAGCACTTTACAAATATCTAATTTGATCTTTACAACAGTCCTAGGAGACAGATGTTTTTGTTGGCCTCATTTTATAGATGAAAACTGTAGGTAGAAAGTGTAAATTGAAACTGAGGTGGACAAAGGTTAAGTGACTTTTCCAGGGTCACACAGCTAGTTAGTGTCTGAAGTCAGATTTGACTTCAGGTCTTCTTGACTCCAACTCCCACACTCTATTCGATGAATCACCTAGCAGACATCTAGGTAACAGAGGCAACAAAGTGTTAAGGTTTTAAATAAAGTGTAAGGATGCATTGGTATTTCTCTGATCAAAACTGAGAGAATTCGAGAGCAGCTTGTCATTGGTCATTGAAATATTGGTCAACCCTGGAGATAGCTCTGAGAATTGGATCTCTTGTAGCAGAGAATGAAGCTAGCTATGGAAGAAGGACCCCACCCTTGAGAGTAAATTGTTCTTCACCTGTGTGGGAAGGAGAGGGCAGAGGGAAAGATATTTTCTTTCTCTTCTCCCCTTCCCTATTGCAAAGCAAGACATTTCTGAAGAGTGTGACCTTTGACAGTCAAGAAGAAAGCACACACACACAAAAAAGAAGAGAGCAAACTTTTATTCTTGAATTGATCTGTGGGGAAGAATAGGCCAAGGATCCCAGCTAGGTGAATTGCCCAACAGAAATGCCATGCCAACAGGTGTAACATAAAGGAGAAAAAGGACACTAGGGCTCTACAATGCTGAAAGTGTGATGTGGTCACACCACACGTATTAATATACCCACTAGTGTGGGCATGTTCCTTATGTGTGTGTCCACTATTCCCAATGACTCTTTGTATGGTCTGTGTAGTTGTGGGGCGAGTGTACACCAGGTTTATGGCAGAAATGTTTTGTTATTATCTTTCATGTTATACCAATCTAGTAAATACCTTTCATTGTTTTTATTGTTGTTTAGTCATGTGTGACTCTTTGTGACCCTATTTTGGGGTTTTTTAGGCAAAAATACTGGAATTCTTTGCCATTTCCTTTTCCAGTTCATTTTACAGAAGAGGAACTGAGGCAAACAGGATTAAGTGACTTGCCCAAAGTCACACTGCCAGTAAGAGACTGAGGCCAGATTTGAACTCATGAAAATGAATCTTCTTGATTTCAAGCTTAGTGTTTTATCCACTTGAGCACCTAGCTGCCCTAATAAATACCTTGGCTTTAAATTAATTGTGTCTACCCCCTGACTATTACATTATCACTTTGGTTAGGGCTCATTAACTATCATTTTAGAAGTTTGGACCCGGGGGCAGCTAGATGGCGCAGTGGTTAAGCACCGGCCCTGGATTCAGGAGTACCTGAGTTCAAATCCGGCCTCAGACACTTGACACTTACTAGCTGTGTGACCGTGGGCAAGTCACTTTACCCCCGTTGCCTGCAAAAAAAAAAAAAAAATTATAAAAAAAAAAAAAAAAGAAGTTTGGACCCACGGAGTACTTAAACTTGGGTGTAGTCACCACCACCACCACCCCAGGCCCAACTTCTGCAAGTATGAGTTAGGTAGTAGCCTGAAGGAAACAGTATAGTGTTGTTGTTTTTTTAAGTAGGACAATAAAGTAACAGGATTCATTTTCTTGAATGGTTTAAGAGCTGATTCTGTAGTCCTCTCCCAAACAGGCATTCCATAAATGTTCAGAGCAGTGTGTTCCTCTGGAATAAATGTATAGCCTCTACTTTTTTTTGTGGGGCAATGAGGGTTAGGTGACTTGCCCAAGGTCACACAGCTAGTGTCAAGTGTCTGAGGGTGGATTTGAACTCAGGTCTTTGTGAATCCAGAGCCAGTGTTTTATCCACTGCGCCACCTAGCTGCCCCCCTAGCCTCTATTTTCAAGAGCAAAAATATTCTGTAGAGTGTAAACATCTCAATGGCAGAGACTAGGGTTTTATTTAGTCTTTTTCTTTTGTAGCTCAAGCACCTAACATGGTACCTAGTAAATGCTCATTAGATGAATGGGTGGAAAATAATTTTAAGTGCTTATTTTATGCCAAGCACTGTGCTAATTTCTGGGGATACAAATACAGAAATAAAGACATTCCCTTCCCTCAGCCAACACATGTAGAGGGATGGTGGCCATGGAGGGACACTTTGGTCCAGAAAGTTGCAGGAATGTTGAGATGAGTAAATTGACACATACCATACAAGAACAATTTCAGAGTTCATTGGACCTTGACTCATAGTTCCAGAGATGGGAGGCCGGGGTGGGTGGGGTGGGGTGGGGTGGAGAATTGTTGATGCTATGGAGGAGTCGAAGTGCAACCTAGCCAGGGCTTTCCTGGAGTAGTGGTCTGGTACCCACCAATTAGGACAGCAGGTTGGAAGTTCTAGGCCATGGTTTCATGTAGGTAGCAAGGCTAGCAGTAAAGCTGTGGAGGATGTATCCAGAGAGTATTTGATTAGACAATACGCATGTGTGTGTTTAATCATTTATGAAACATTGGGATGTATCTGTAAGTTCTGATTTATTTAAAAACAAAAGCAGTCTTGTAACTATAAAGAAATACCTTGTACAAAGGAATTCTAAGGCAGATGCTTTTAGATTACAAATAGCCAGCTCCTAATAGATCTATTGTGGTTAAGTCTGCATTTTCATCTATTTGGTTTACTTAAAGTGGGGCACACTGCATAATTAATAAATTGATTATTTTTGTGTGGGAAATAGGAAAGGCTTTTGGCTTTCAGGGAGACTCAAGCTGAGAATGGAGACCAGATATTAACAAATCAATGAGTAAACAGGACTTAAACCATCCAGGAATCTCATCCATCTGGTGCTAATGTTGAATGGATGGTTAGCCCTCTACCCTGCGGCCTCACTGTGACCCAGTCCTGTTATTCAACAGTTCATCAGAAATGACCCCCACAACATTCTTGTCCTTCCTGGTTCCTTTCTGCCCGTCTTTCTTAACCCCCACCCACAGCCTTTAGGAACTTGACCATTTGCTTTTGTGTATACCACATCTGCCCCCCAAAATGACCTGAATAGACCGACAGCAGGAGCCACTAGGTCTTAAATTTCTACCCTCCCTCCACTTTGCTACTGGAATTCATTGGCCTGGACTACATTATATAATTTGGCCATGCAGCTGGGGATAAGTTCTCTGTGAAAGTGTGGGGAAGCAGTGTCCTAAGTGAGAGACCCTTTCAAACATTAGGCTCACAATCAATAATTGTTCAATCAATAAATTAGAAAAGAATCACAGAATATTAGTGTTAAAGGGGACCTTAAAAGACCAGAGAATTGCATATCTTTAGAGCTACAAACCTTTCATTCTACATACTGAGACAGAAAGAGCCCACACTCACCCAATAGCCCATCCATAGGCTCCTGCCTTCTACTCCAGGACCCTCTTTCCCCTGCTCCACAAAGTTTAGGATGCTACTTAACATGATCCTGTGGGGACAACTTTGTAAGAGCTTGTGGATTTTCTACTGTTGATATGGGAGTTGTTCATTTTATGGATTTATTTATTGTTAGATTTTTCCCACTAAAATTTTTATGTGAATAATCAGAAGGGAACAAGCTGACTTTCATAAGCAACATTTTCTAATAGATGAAAACTTCAAAAACACATATTTGACTAAAAAGTGTAGTAAGTGCAAGATATCCTGAGGTGCATCATTTTTTGACCCAAAACAGAACAAAACAAAATAAAACACACAAGTAAATATCCAAATCATATGTGATACCTTAAAAGATAGAGCAATTGAGATAGCTTTGTCCACCAATTCTCTGATTATTTATATCACATAAGGCATAAAACGGGAAGATGTTGTGACCACTGAAGGCATTGACCACTGTCATTAGCAGGTTCCAACATAGAGTCCAATGGGGGAATTTTCTATGGATATTGACATACCCAAGATGCTTCTGTTTGCAGATGATATTGTACTGATCAAATCAACCACCATTGCTACGGTCTCCTGGATAAGAGACCTGATCACCCAAGAGAGTTCAACCTATACTAGAGGAAAAACCCGGGTGGATGAACTTATGTTGTAGTATACACAATGAGATTCAAAGACATGAACATCTATATTGTCAGATGCAATCCACAGATTAGATTACAGATCTGTTGGAGGTGTGAGAAATTGTTTTTTAAAATCCAAAATAAAGTATTTAGAAGCTACATAAATGTACATGCAGATTTTTTCCTATGAGAAGAACCTATCCTACTATTCATAATAGGGAAAAACAATGAGCAAATGTACTTCATTAGGTTTCTGTTTACACTTAAGTTTACATTCTAGTCATTTTAAGTTGTTAGTGATTGCCAGTAAATCACAATGTCTTTAAACTTACATAGGAATATTTCAGATTCATACTCTTCCATTCCACAGCAAGAACCTAATAGCAGAAAAGATTTTTTCTTTCTTAAAAAAATTATTTATTTCTATATTTATTTATTTGTTCATTCATTCATTTGCTTATTTATTTATAACATTCTTTTCTTTTTAAAATTGTGAATTCCAAATTCTCTCCCACCGTTAGATTTTTTTTTTTTTTAAACCAAGCTGATTCTTACCTCGTCTCCCATCCAAGATACTCCTAGGCAATCCTCCCTCCTCAGACCCACCCCCTTAGTAAACCAGAATCATGAAGGTAGTTCTGCTGTCCAAAGGACAGGAGTAGTTATAGCTAATCTTCCCAGATTAGTTTCAAGTTCTTCCTAGGGCCCAGTAGCAATTATTTTAGGACTATTTGACATGAGACTAACCTACTTGCCATCTCTCTCCATTAATTCAATTGAGCAAACATTTGTTAGACACTGTTAAGCACTTACTGTGTGCAGATCACCATGCTAGAAGCTGGGAGAGAACATTTAGAGAACACATAGAACCTGCCTTCATGATACTAACAGTCTAGTAAAGGGAAGAGATGTTTATGAATAGAACTGTAATGCACACTATAGGATGAGCACACATTTTACAGTTGAGGGAACTGAGGCAGACAGCAAGTAAGGGACTTGGTCATATAGCTAGGAAGTATCTGAGGCAGGATTTGAACTCAGGTCTCCTTAACCCCAGGCCCATCATTCTATGTACTGCCCTGAAGCAGAGTCTTGGACTTGCAATCCAGGGGGACTTGAGCTCAAGCCCTGCCTCAGACACTTAGTAGCTGAGTAACCCTGGGCAAGTCACTTAACCCCTGCCTGCCTCAGTTTCCTTATCTGTAAAATAGAGATAATAATAGCACTTTCCTCACACAGTTGTTATAAGAATCAATTAAGGGGGCAGCTAGATGGTACAGTGGATAGAGCACCAGCCCTGGATTCAGGAGTACCTGAGTTCAAATCCAGCCTCAGACACTTAACACTTACTAGCTGTGTGACCCTGGGCAAGTCACTTAACCCCAATTGCCTCACCAAAAAAAAAAAAAAAGAATCAATTAAGTTAACATATTCACAGCACTCCAAAAGCCTTAAAGTACTATTATTATCATTATGAGACCTGAAGGAGTAAAGGTCATTTCTCCCTGGGGAATCAAGAAAGGCTTCCTAGAGGAGGTCACATTTATGTGAGTCTTTAGAGGTTGAGGTGGGTGGAGGAGAGGAAAGGAGTGCCTTCTGGGAACAGGGAACAGGATGAGCAATGGCATTAATCTGGTTAATTGAGGATTCTTACTTGGCCAGAGGATTAATTTCTGTCAGCAGCAATGACCGGAATCATAGGATCATAGATTTGAGGCACTGGGGCCCTTAGAGGTTATTAAAGTTAAATAAACATTATGGGATCAGTGGAAACTTATCAATAACTCACTTCACAGCACTTTCCCATCGTTCTGGCTTTTATATAGTCATATGTAGATAAACCCCTGCTTCTGTCTCTTCCCACTTTGCATTGTTTTGTACAGACTTTTTTTAGTGTTTTATTTATTTTTTGCCAAATTAATAACATTTAGTTTGGATTGGGGTGATGATGACACATTGGTATTGCTCCAGCATTGCTATATGGCTTACAAATCATAGCACACAGTCATTTCAGAATAACTAAAATACCAATAGAAAGACATGGGGAGGGGGTTGGAAGGCTATAGTATGGTATTAGGGGTAATTTGCACATTTTGTTGTTTGGTCATTTTTCAGTTGTGTCCGTCTCTTCATGACCCCATTTAGGGTTTTCTTGGCAAAAATACTAGAGTGGTTTTGCCATTTCCTTCTCCAGCTCATTTTCCAGATGAGAAAATGGGGTTAAGGGACTTGCCCTGGGTAACACAGCCAGTGTCTATGGCTGGATTTGAACTCAGGTCTTCCTGACTCCAGGCCCAGAACTCTTTCCACTATGCTACCTGGTTGCTGGTTGTCCCAAATTCCCCCATAAGAAGTGATTTAAAATATATTATTGGAAAATATATATATATACATATATGTGTGTATGTGTATATATCTCATATATAAATATACAAATATATATTTTATACATATATATGTGTATATGTATATATATGTGTGTGTATATATATGTATGTATGTGTGTGTGTGTGTGTGTGTGTATATATATATATATATATATATATATATATATGACTAGGGAAAAAAGATGGACAGATCCTGTAGCAAGAATGGCAAAAGACGGCCACCTAAGCTGTACATTGGATCCCCCAAGATATAGAAAGAACAGAAGGAAGATCTCTAAAAGTCGTGCCTTTTGGCAGCTGACCTTTCTCCCTGGGCTCCCTGTTCTTGTTGGAAGGGCAGCTAGGTGGCTCAGTGGATAGAGTGCTGGCCCTCAAGTTGGGAGGACCTGATTTCAAATCTCACCTCAGACACTAGCTGTGTGACCTGGGGCAAATTACTTAACTCCAATTGCCTCAAACATCTGGAACCTTCTCTAGTCATCCTGATATGTATCTTGCCACTGGACCCAAATGGCTCTGAAGGAGAGAGTGCTGCTGGTGACTCTGCACAGCCCTCCCCCACTTAAATCCAGTTCATTGCAAGTCATGAAATCACCTCCCTGATGTCATGGTCCTCTTTGAGAATGAAGGACAAACAACAACAACTTGTTGGAATGAGAGTACAAGTCATTTTTTTGTCTTTGAGGGACTCCTTTCTTCTGCTCCCCAGCTCCTTGCTCCAGTTGCCTATATAACATCAGTTTTCATTTCTCTTGAAGTCCCAGTACTCCATTTCTGTATGGGACTGAATCTGTCATTTTTGCTGCCACCAACCCTCAGGGTTCCTAAGTGTTTTGAGTCCTCTGATTCATAGCATTATAAATCTAGACCTGGGAGGGACCTTAGAAGCCAACTAGTCCAATCCCCTTATTTTACAATGGAGAAAATTTGAGTTTGACAATCCTACTTTACATTATGGGGGCAGTGAAGTGGCTTGGCCTGGATTCAGGAAGATCTGAGTTCAAATCCAGCCTCAGACACTTAGTAGTTGTGTGGCCCTGCTCAAGTCACTTAACTCTGTTTGTCTTAGTTTCCTCATCTGCAAAATGAGCTGGAGAAGGACATGGCAAAACCACTCCTATATCTTTGCCAAGAAAACACCAAATGGGGTCTTAAAGAGTCCAACAAGACTGAAATGACTAAAAAACAATGAATCCTTTAAGACTCCAACTTACGAAGCAGGTTACATTAATAGACAGAATGATCTATACCAATAATTCCCATTTAGTGGTTTGCCAAGATCCAAGGGATTCTCAATAAAAAATTCTTAGGGGCAGCTAGATGGCGCAGTGGATAGAGCACCGGCCCTGGAGTCAGGAGTACCTGAGTTTAAATCCCGTCTCAGACACTAACACTTACTAGCTGTGTGACCCTGGGCAAGTCACTTAACCCCAATTGCTTCACTTAACCCCCCCCCAAAAAAAAACCCCCAAAATTCTTAAATGATGTCTTAAGTAGTAAATAATTGCCCAATTACCTTATGAATCTATTTGTCCTCCAAGCATGTGTATATTTGAAACATTGATCCTCAGAAATTCGGATGGTAAACAGATGAGGTCTTGCTGAATTGCTTCTTTTAATTCTTATAGAATTTCCCAAATTAAATATTCATAATTATTTTAGAATTAGAGTTTTGTGAGTTTGTATTTAGAGTTTTCATAATTGTAGGTAGAATGCAATTTTTATTATGAAATTATCATTATATAAAGTAAATTTTAATTGAGAACTCTTGGGAACAAAAGTCACCATTGTAGTTATTATAAGCACTTAATGAATAAATCTAAAAGAACATTATGAGTAATAGATTAAATTACCATTTAATGTTCAGCACATATTTTTGTTGTTGTCAGGAGTTTGTAGTACAAAAATTATTGGGAATCATTGATCTAAACCAATAGACTGGTAAAAAAATATTTTCCAAGACTTTCCTTTGGGCTTTAAAATGCAAGTCCCCTGTTGGAGACCCCACTGAATTCCAGTTTCTGAGGGATAACTCTGGCTGTTATTGCCCAATGAATGTTTGTTCATGCCATTCTCGGCTTAAGTTACCATTTCTGTGTCCTCCCCTGGGCACCTCACTTCTACCAAGGAGAGGTTCCTACAGGTCATAGGATCACAGACAAAGAGGTGGAAGGTACCCTAGAGACAATCTAATCCATCCTGCTCATTTGACATATGAGGAAACTGAGGCCCAAAGCAATGAAGTGACAAAGCCAAGGTCACACTCATGTCAAGAGTCAGGATTTTGGATGCAGGTCCTCTGACTCTTTCCCTCATATCACACTTATGTGACTTGCCAAGGCACCCAGCCAATAAGTGGCACAGGCAGGATTGGAGCCCAGATTAGATTTTGTGACAGTTTAACCTTCTCCATCTCTCAAGGAATAACTTTTCTGGTATTTACATTTAGCTGGAAGGGATCTTAGGAGCCACCTAATCCAACCCCTCCTTTTCCAAATAAGGAAACTGAGACCTAAAGAAGGAAAGTGATTTCTATATAGGGGTTAAAGTAACATAGCTGAGATTCACACAGACCCTCTGACCCAATACAGAGCTCTTTTCCACTAACTGCTGTCTTTCTCTCTTTCTCTGTCTTTATCTCTCTGTCTCTTTCTCTTTCTTTGCCGCTATCCTTTTTTTAAGGTCAGACCTGTACTTTCATTGGTATAGGGAGTTACCAGTGAGGAAATAGCCTCTGATGACATCAGTTTCTACTTACTACACTATGAGTACCATTATAATTTTATGCTACCTGAAACACTTCAAATATACCGTAGTAAGAGATAGTTTCTTCCCACAATTAGGTGAGGGTCATTTTGTTATGCAATCACTTGCAGGGCAGCTATTGGATCAGAAAGCAAAAGGAACCATCAGAGGCATACAGAGCCCTCCCCTACATTTAGAACAGGCTACTGCAAGTACTTGTTCTAGTGTCAGAATCTGGTGTCACTGGAGTTCAAATCCCATCTCAGACAATTGCTACCTGAATTACCTTGGGCAAGTCACTGAACCTCCTGGGCCTCAGTTTCTTCATCAAATGAGGGTTAGATAGTCTCAGAGGTCCCTGACAGCTATGACCCTATGGCCTCTGAACATAGAAGTGTTAAGTAAAATATTTGACTCCATGAATAACCATCCTGGAGAGAAAGCATCTATCCTTCAAAATGCCCAGAGATTAAGGTTCCTTGATTCCTTATTAGTGACTTTATTTATTCCTTTATTTTTTCTTCATTTATTCAGTATTTATTGAAGTCTACCATTCACTCAATATAGGGATGGGTACTTTGGGAGATTTGGAAAGCAATAAAAGAGAAGTCATGCCTTGAGGAGCTTCTGGCACATTAAGGGGAATCAAATCTCCAATCAACAGATACTTGCTAAGTGACCAGTGTACATTCAGCACTCAAAGTGATGAGGCTGAATGTGGGATTGGGGAGATAATTAGCAAATGGAGTAGGAGATAGATGGTAACCTTGGAGTTTTGGATGAAGTGCTTCCATTGGCTTTTCCCCCCAGATGTGTTATGGTTCTTGATTTACAGAGCAATACCAGTCCAGGTCCTGTCTTCTGGGTTCCTGGGCTTTGGGCAAGGGAAGGACAGTGGGCTGGGGAAGCAATATCTGACTGCCTTCGGTTTTTATCCTGTAGTTCAGATGTCCGTATTCTCTGTTAGACTCTGCAGGCTGCTGATGCCCAGGAAAAAAATGCCATCAGCAGTGCTTTCCTATGTTTCTCAAATGTATCCTTCTGTGTGAAAACCCCAAAGAGCTTATTAGCACACTGCACTTCTGATATATGAAAAGTGAAATAGCAGTATGAGATCACATTTAAGTATCAGACAATGGGTATAGATAAGAAATGGTCTGGGAATTTTTGTGCTGCTACACAGCCCTGTTGACTGGGAGGTTCCTCATGAGGTCTTCCCATAGTCTCCTTTGCTTATCTCCCACTCCAAGAACAGCTGATTGCTGTTCTCATGTTGGGGCCCATTTGCCGCATCATCTTTCTGCTTGTCCAGCTGGGGAGAGTCTCTATGTATGATTGCTGTGAATGAATGTTCCCACTTGGCACAAGGAACATACTGTGCTTGGCAGAGGCCACAGTGATCATCCTAACCTGGCATGGACAAAGGAACTTTTCTTTAGACAGTAAAAGGCAAGGCAAGAAAGAAAAGTGTGTGTGTGTGTGTGTGTGTGTGTGTGTGTGTGTGTGTGTGTGTGTGTGTTTAGGGAGAGGGAGAGGGAGAGGGAGAGAGAGAGAGGGGGGAGAGAGAGAGAGAATTTGGCAGGGGGTTTTGGGGGGGGCATTAAGAAATGGGCAGTAAGGAGTAGGAACTCCTTCTATCAATCCAGATTTCTTTCACCACCACAGTTTACAACCTAACCAAGACTTAGATTAAGTCCTAGAGAGTTTCCTGAAATACAAAGAAATTAACTGATTTTCCAGGGCCACACAACTAATAAGTTGTCAGAAGTGGAATATGAATCCAAGCCTGCTTGACTCCCCTACCTTACATTGCCTTTCAATAGCATAGAAAGAAGAATTGCAGTAAACAGCCTGGAATTCACAACATATAGAAAAGAAGAGAAGGAAGGAAGGAAGGAAGGAAGAAAAAGGAAAGAAGGAAGGAAGAGAAAGGAAGGAAAAAGAAAGAAGGAAAGGAAGGAAATAGAAAGAAATTAAGGGAAAAGGAAGTGAGAAAGAAAAATGAAGGAAGAAAAAAGAAAGAAATCAAGGAAAGAAGAAAGGAAGGAAGGAAGGAAGGAAGGAAAGAAGGAAAGAAGGAAGGGAGGGAGGGAGGGAGGGGAGGAAATAAAAAGGAAGAAATGAAGGAAAAAAGAAAGAGAAAAAGAAAGAGAGAGAGAGAGAGAGAGAGAGAGAGAGAGAGAGAGAGAGAGAGAAAGAAAGAAAGATAAAAGAAAGAACAGGCAATACAAATCTTTACTCCAAAGCCCAAATCATGGGTCACAAGCAAAATGAACAAGAGATCATCACTAAGGGAAGAAACAAATTGGCCTCCATTGGTATTACTGAGAGTGAGTGGGATGGCACAAGGTTGGTGAAAGACCTTGATATCAGGTCATATGAGTATCTGTTAAAAGCAATTGGGATGTCAACCTTGAAGAAGACTTGTCCAGTGTTTTTATTCCTTACTCCCCTCCACATCCTCTGCAGCCCCGTAACACTGGTCTCCCTGCTGTTTCCTGCACAAAACACTCCATCATTGCATAGTCACTGCCCGTCCCCCATTCCCAGAATTCTCTCCTTCATCTCCTGCTTCCTGGCTTCCCTGGCTTCTTTTTAAGTCACAGCTAAAAATCCCTTCTTCTCCCTCCTTTCCCAGTCCCCCGTAATCTCAGTACCCTAGCATGGTGCCATGCACACAGGTATCTGCTCAATAACCATTTGTTGTGAATGAATTACTTGGAGACACTCATCCAGGTCTTTTGCCTACAATCCTAGTGCTCTAATGAACTCCCTCCTACTTAACCAGCTTTAGGACTGTGTGATCCCAACCTCTCTGAACTTCAGTTTTCTCATCTATAAAATAGGGGAACGCAGCGGACAGTAATGACCACTTCCTTCCTCACAGGGGTGTGTGTGTGTGTGTGTGTGTGTGTGTGTGTGTGCGCGCGCGCGCACGCACGCGTGAGAAATAAAGACTATGAAAGTGCTTTGAAATCTCTGTAAGAAAGGAACTAGGAAATTCCAAGGATTTGCATAAGATTGAATAATGTTGATACCTATGTTCACTAGGCTTATGGTTTTTCTTAGATGTTTTTTTGGTTCGGTATTTTCCTTAGGCTCTTGTAGACTCAGAATGTTGGAGTTAGATTTTAGAAACCAATGTCCTTATTTGAAGCATTTTGGCCAAACAGCTGGCTGTCATTTGGCTGAGTGCAGTACTCTCATCCTTGGAATTCCCCTGTTGGCACAGGTTTGGTATTTTTGCCTGGTTCCCACTTCTTTTTATCCCAGTTTCTGCCAGTCCCTGGCCCAGGCTGGGTGAGTGAACATTGACAGCTCATGGATGAAATGTCAACATGTCGAAATTCTGCGCTTCTACTGATGTCTCTCTTTGCCTGGGGTTTGGAATTAAATGGCAGGTGGTTTGTAGCATGGAGACACCAAATGTACGTGATCAGGACTGGGATGGCTGTGGGGTGGGAGGGTGGGGTGTGCAGTAGGTCTCCATGAAGAGCTGGACACATGGACCCAATGGATTCTATGAGCAAAGGACAACTTGAAGTTCAGCCTATTGTTGAGGTAGATGCCTTGCTACAGTGGGCTAAACCTTCTAGACCTGTATGACTTTGCACAAGTCATGCCCTCTCCCATCCCCTATAAAACATGCAGAGGTATGATAAAACAAGACTTTAGATACTACTAGCCCAACTATTTCCTCACTAAGTGTCTTCAGGTTCAAACCCCATCTCAGACACAGTTTCATAGTTTCATTGATTTAGAATTGGAAAATACTTCAGTCCAACCATCTAGTCCAACCCCATCATTTTACAGATGAGAAAACTGAGATTAGAGGTTAAGTGACTTGCCCAAGGTCACACAAGTACTAAGCAGCAAAGGAAGATCCTCCGCCCCCACGCCTAGCCCTCTTTTTCCATGATGTATGACTTTGGGCTTAACCTTTCTGAGCCTTGGAAGGCACTTTAAAAATCTATCTGGGGGGCAGCTAGATGGCGCAGTGGTTAAAGCACCAGCCCTGGATTCAGGAGTACCTGAGTTCAAATCCGGCCTCAGACACTTAACACTTACTAGCTGTGTGACCTTGGGCAAGTCACTTAACCCCAGTTGCCAAAAAAAAAAAAAATCTATCTACTAGGGGCAGCTAGGTGGCACAGTGAATAAAGCATTGGCCCTGGATTCAGGAGGACCTGAGTTCAAATTCAGCCTCAGACACTTGACACTTACTACTTGTGTGACCCTGGGCAAGTCATTTATCCCCCATTGCCCCACAAAAAGCAAAAAAAAAAAAAATCTATCTACTAACCTATAGAAGGAGTGTGATCTGCTTTAGAGGAGGGAATTCCCACACCATTGAAGAACTGACCTACTATACAAGGTTGTTCTGAGGAAAGTGCTTTTCAGATCTAACAATGGAAAATAAATACAAGTTTCCCACTCTCATTTCTAGACTTTAAATCTGCCCCATTGGAGGCATCCTGCTTCTCTCCTAGCTTGTCTCATAAATATCCTTTTGATGGGGTCTTAAATCCCCTATAAAATGCCAGCTTTCTGAGTTCTTTAATCCCAACCTCAGCATCACTCCATTCCTGACTGGAATTGGTTCATTGCTTCTACCTCATATTAGATATCTGAGGATATGGGGTTAAATCCCAGATCTGTTTGTTAATACTTGTGGCCTTGATTAGGTCTCTTCAACTGTGTAGGCCTCAGGTTCTTCCTCTATAAAATGAGGAGTTGGATTAACCATGGGGTTCTTTAACATTGTGTGTGTCTGTCATGGACTCCTTTGACAGTCCAGTGAAGCCTATGGACTCCTTCTGAGGGGAGGGTTTTTAAATGCATAATATATTTATAGAAATATATAAGAAATAATTTAATAATATACATAATATCTATACATATAGAATAAAATATGGAGAGAACCAATTGTATTGAAATATAATGATCAGCATGTTTTATTTTGTTTTAAGTTCATGGATTTAAGGTTAAGAAGCCCTAGATTAGGAGCAGCTAGGTGGTGCAGTGGATAAAGCACTTGCCCTGCATTCAGGAGGCCCTGAGTTCAAATTCAGCCTCAGACACTTGACACTTGCTAGCTGTGTGACTCTGGGCAAGTCACTTAATCCCCATTGCCTTGCAAAAAAGCAAGAAAAAAAGAAAAAGAAAAAGAAAGAAAGAAAGAAAGAAAGAAAGAAAGAAAGAAAGAAAGAAAGAAAGAAAGAAAGAAAGAAAGAAAGAAAGAAAGAAGCCCTAGATTAGATGAGCATCTCAAAGGTCACTTCAGGGGATTGACAAGCATTTATTAAGTGCCTGCTGTGTGCCTGGTACTGTATTAAGTCGTGGGGTTATGAATACAAAAAAAAAAAAAGAGGACAGGCTGTGCTCTCAAAATGCTCACTTAATAGCTGAGGGAAACTACAGGAGACGAGACGATATATAGGAGAATTCACTTGGGGAGCAGATACGATGGCAAAGCCCAGGGGTCCTTAGGGTACATTTGATTATCTGCCCTGAAGAGAGGGGAACCTGGAAAGGACTGACCCACTGAAACTGGGAAGCAAGGAGTGGACCCAGAGGTCAGAGTGGAACAGAGATTCAGATGTAGGGTTGGAGTGGGGCATTGGCAGGAAGGATGGGGGTGGGATCTGGGTAGGGGACAAGTGATCTCTGGGAGTCCTCCGGGGGGAAAAGGGAGAGCAGGATTTCCTCTCAACTTTGCTTTCCTACTGTCATTACTTGTCAGAACTGGGAACAAGGAACATAATCAGCTGGTTGAAAGGTTTCCTCTGCCCACCCACTGAATATAAAAGCTGAGGAGCCAGGAGCTACACAGGAGGAATAGGAAGGAGAGAGAAAAGCAGATCATCTCAGCGAGCTGAAAATATGTGCAGAGACCCAAGTAACACTATAGATAGCATTGAGGCTGAGAGAGGGTGGGGTGAAAAGGGGAACAAGAGAGTGTGACCCAATATTTCTGCCCGTCTGCTGGCGGGTCTGTCTGCCTGCCCGCCTGCCTGCCTGCCCAAGTTTGATGGTAATTACATTCTGTGTTTCAGTCTGGCATTTCGAAGGTCCTAGAATGTGAATTCCTGCAGGGGAGGCAGCCTGCACAATCCTGCTTTGTTCCAGCTCTTTCAGAATCAAGAAAATAATTTTAAAACAATAAGCCTCTCCTCTGAGCTGAGGTTTGCTGGTTTTCACTCAGCACAGCAGAGTAACTGTTTGTTATCTCCTTTGAGGGGTTTCATCTAGATACTCAAAACTGGTTGGGAGCAGTAGAGTGGTCAGAGCTAATTTATGCTGAAAATCAGTAACCCTAGGGAACTCTATAACATGTACAGTGTAGACTATAAAGGACAGAGGCTGAAGCCAATGATTCATTTAATGTTCATGTGCCAAGGGCCAGGCTGGCCACTGTGGGAGACACAACATCAATACTGGAATTATACTGGTATAGTGCTCTCTGATTTTCTAAGTCCTTGCCCTCGTAATAATTCTGTCGAAATGTAGATAGGTATTATTTTTCCTTTTTGAACCAGATATTAAAATCATATGAGATTTCTCAGTAAATAAAAAGTGTTTATTATTGTCAGATTAGGCATAAAACAGGAAGACTTTATTACTTAATCTCCATTTGCCTCAGTTTCCTCATCTGTAAAAAGGGGGGTAATAATAGCACTTACCTCACAGGATTGTTGGGAATCCAATGAGATTATATTATATATTATCAAATGAGATAATATTTGTAAAGTACTTGGAACAGTGTCTGGCATGTAGGAGGTGCTATATAAATGTTAATTATTGTTATGATGGTTATTAGACAGATTTATTATTATTGTTGTTGTCGTTGATACTGTTGTTGTTATTATTAGACTGAGACATTTGCCTGTGGCCATGAAGTATGCCCCATACAAGGTCCAAAAAGAAGAGGGATGCTTTGTAGATTATAGAATCTCTGGTTTGCAGATGATATTCTGCTGATTGCATCAAGTCCCAGAGCACTGTAGGGTCTTCTCAATAAGATCCATGATTACTCAAAAGAGATGAGCCTAGGGGCAGCTAGGTGGCACAGTGGATAGAGCACTGGCCCTGGAGTCAGGAGGACCTGAGTTCAAATGCAGTCTCATACGCTTAACATTTACTAGCTGTGTGACCTTGGGCAAAATCACTTAACCCCGGTTGCCTCACTAAAAAAAAAAGAGAGAGAGATGAGCCTAACAATACATATAGGAAAGACTAAATGGATGAAAAATATTTGTTTAGACTATGACATGTTATTCTAACACTAGCCCATTGGGTTAATCAATATCTGAGACAGACACTTGCAGATGAGCAAACCAGGCCCAGAAGAAAATAGGCTGGATTGCATTTGGGAAATTTGAAAATCCCAAGTAGCATCCTAGCACAAGGATCATCTTGTCAGCATAAAAGTTCTGTCTATGACTGAAAGATAAAATGTGAATGACAGGTTCCAGTGATGACCTGTGCATAAGAAATGGCATAAGAGATAGTATCAGTGAAAATCTAGGATCAGAAAAAGAGATGGACTGGTCATGTGGAGAGGGTGAGAGGTAATAATGGATGGACAGCCCAAGTGCTCAGATGGCAGCTACAAATGTCATAAGGCCTGGGTGAGAGATTAGAGGCACATCCATGGGGTGGACATCTGTGGTGGAGGAGCTGTGGAAAGTACATGGCCAAGAATCACATTAGAGAAGAAGGTACAGATTGGATTATCTGAAGAATTTTATGGTGTTTTTTGTTCAGTAATTTCAATCAGTCCTGTCTGACTCTTCCTGACCCCACTTGGAGTTTTCTTGCCAAAGACACTGGAGTGATTTGCCATTTCCTTCTCCAGATCATTTTACAGATGAGGAAACTGAGGTTAACAGGGTTAAGTGACTTGCCCAGGGTCACACAGCTAGTAAGTGTCTGTAGCTGGATTTAAATTCAGGTCTTCTGGACTCCAGGAAGCATTTTATAGATGAAAAAACTGAGGCCAGGTGAGGCTTCTAGGGATACAGAGAGGTATAAGTTGTGGTTCCTTTCTTCAAGGAGTTCATAGTCTAGCTAAGATAAAATAAATGAAATAGTTGTGAATAGAATGCTGGCCTTGGCATTAGGAAAACCTGAGTTCAAATTTTGCTTCAGACACTTGCTAGCTATGTGAATTTGGGCAATCACTTAACCTCTCTGTACCTCAGTTTCCTCATCTGGGAAAGGAGTCACAACACATACCATTCTGTATCCCCAGCCCCAGGATGTAAGGAAAACAGCCTTGATTCCACCATTTATTAGTTGTATGACTCTAGGCAAGTCACTCAGCCTTACTTGGCCTCTGTTTACTTCAAACAATCCCATCCATGCTTTCTCACCCAATGTGATTCTTGGTCATGTACTTCCATAGATAATTACACCTACCATATGGAGTTGTTCTGAGGATCAAATGTGGTGGTAAACATCAAGCACTTTGTAGACCTTAAAGTGCTCTAAATGCTGGTTATTATAGAGTAAAGCAATGGTGCCAAGCTCATAAATAGATTTATGTTTGCCACATATTGACTTTGAAAACCACAAATTCACATTATCTATGTTGTATTGTATTTTTATTTATTGTATTAAATGTTTCCCAATTACATTTTAATCTGGTTCCTGTCACTTGGGAATTTTGTAGGCTTCAAGTTTGGCACCTCTGGTGTAAGGCAGTCTGTGATTAAGTGATAAGATGTATGGGGGAGGTAGGTGCCAGAAGATTTCAGAAAATGGGGACATCGATGTGGGAAAGATTTTGTAAAACATTTGGACTCTTAGGGGCACATAGGTCATGGATTAAGAGATGGTAATTACTTTAGAGATCATCTTACATCCTATCTATACCTTCATTTTAGATATGAGGAAACTAAGGTCCAGAAGCAGTCAATGTCTTGCCCGAAAGCATCAGCACCAGGATTTGAACCCAAGTCCTCTAACTCCACACTCAAGATTTCTTTCCACTGCCCATGACTGAGAAAAGTAGGAAGGATATTCTGGCCTGAGAATAACTGAGTCTGTATAGCTCTCTGAATACTTAGTTCAGTAGGCACATGTCATTAGTCACTTCCCTTTTCCACTTGTTATTAGCCACAAGTGACTAAGTCTCTTTTGATACCCAGACCTGTGATCCAATCACAACTTGGATTACAGTCCGTACCTGCCTGCTCATTCTGTTTGTCTCCTGTCCTCATTCTCCCAGAACAGGGATTCACTCAACATGTTAGAGGTTTTCCGGGCTTTCAACCAACATTGCAAGGATGTCAACATGAGCTGCCTCCCTATTATCACTCTTGTCATTTGACCAGCCCATTTTCTTTTTCAATCATCTACTTCCTTAATGACATCCTCTACTCTGCATGTTATCCATAGTACCTTACTTGTTATGTGTTATAGCCTGCTCTCACCCACCATACACTTCTCCATTCACTTCTGAGTGGGACCCATTTTTAATTTTTCAGAAGCTTTGCTCCATGACTCATTCATACATAAGCATTGGTAGAATATTGGTATTAAAAGTATGGCATATTTGTTTCTCAGAGAAGATTGGGGTGATTAAAGGAACTTTGCAATTTTTCAAAAGTACTCCCACCCATGTTTCTCTTTTAGCTTAGATCTGGGCCAACATCATTATACATTTGCACTGGTGGATGAGCCCTGTAGATTGTCTAACAGCATGTTGTATTCTGGACGATAAGGGTTCCTTCTTCACTTGTTTTTTCTTATGGAGATGGCTAAGCCAAACTCTTTTTTAGTGGTTTTAGATTTCTTCCATTAGGCTTTTCGGTTTTAAGATAAGTGGGCTTGATTCATCTTCAGGCAGGAAAATCTGGAGAATCTCATCAGCCATATAGCATTTTTCTTCCACCTGAATCCATCTTGAGTCTCCTCTGTGACACTTGTTTGATGAACATATGTCTGTGTTTTATGCCTTTCCTAATGTTAATGATCAGAGGGTTTGCAAAAAGGTGATCTCTGTTGCTCTATCTTTCAAGGAATCTTGAATAATTTTGGTGTCAATTCTGTGTATGTCTCTCCTAATGTTAATGATCAGAGGGTTGTACAATAAAGTGATCTCTGTTGCTTTGTCTTTAAAAGAATCATGAGGGGCAGCTAGTGGTGCAGTGGATAGAGCACTGGCCCCGGAGTCAGGAGGACCTGAGTTCAAATCTGGCCTCAGACACTTAACACTTACTAGCTGTGTGACCCTGGGCAAGTCACTTAACCCCAATTGCCTCACTAAAAAAAATTTTAAAAAATTAAAAAAAAAAAGAATCATGAATAATTCTGATGTGTGAATCAGAGACACCTTGTTGGAAGAAAGAATTTTAAATAGTGTATTGTTCTATAAGAATCAAATATTTTTAATAATCAGTGAACAATAAGCCAAGTGCTAGCTTGTATTCTCACATCTTTCAGTCAATTGAGTATTGGTAGGTATGTGGTTTCCTGTGGAATATCACTCATCAGCGTTTGCCCATTCCCTACTGGTACTTGTATTGAAGATACTCTCCATGTGGGTAGATTATGCTTTTTCTCCTTTGTATATCTTATGAACTGATTTTTCAACACCTTCACAACAGTGTGTAGTTCAGACCCAGATGTCCTCTATGTACGTTTGTTTGAATCCAGCTCCTTTTCTTCTCTTTGTCCTCTTCTATGTGTTTCCACTTCTTCTATAAGCACATCTGAGATTTTGATCTTAGAGTCCTAGTGTTGTCACCTTAAAATCCTTGAAGGTGAAAAAAGTTTATGTTACAAAATCTTTGTAAACCTTTTGTATTTTTCTCCTGTTAAATGCTCTAAGGCCAACTTAGCTTAGTTGAGTTTCTCACCAAGTTTTCTTCAAACTGTTTTTTAAAAAAATATTCCAGTAATGAAGCGATATTGTTCATTATCTTCAATCGTCATTCTCCATAAGAGTTTACAAATGGGTTTATATTCTAAGTCAGTGTTTCCTTATCTCACCACTCATCAAGCGAGTCAGGTAGCTCTATGCTCCCTAAGGTGGCTTTTAGGCTCTTTCATCTCCTTATACTGGCATTGATTTACACTGATTAAAATTGTCTGAAATTATTGTAGTCTTTCCAATGTCTTTTCTTCATGCACATCTCATTTTTCATCATTAATAATTTTTAAAAAATAGGTCAGGATCAAGTTGTTTTAATTACACTCTATATCTTTGTCTCATCTTTATTCTTTTTTCTAGCATTATAATCATTTTGGTCCTTACTCTCAGGAATGCCTTTCACATCAGTAATGAGTCATTTCCTCTCTGTTAACATCACACACAAAAACAAATGGATTGAATTTTATTTGGTGCTTATCATGTCAAGTGCATTCTAATTATTTTCTCAAAGAAAGTATTCATGGCATCTAAGTGTGAGACATCTGATTATTCTACATGTCACAAGGAGAGAAATGGTGTTCTCCAAATACATGATCTTGATCTATATTGTCCTACATATATATAGGCAATATATTGCCAATATGTTATATGTATAGGCAATATATAGCCTATATATGTTGCTTTCAACTAGTCCCACTTTATATTGGAATTACTAAATATCGTGTTTGTTGATTTAATTGACCAAGCTCATTACATAAATGCTACTACTTTATTCTCTGTAAATACAAGGTAACAATAGATGCGAATATTTTTGCGGTTATCTTTTTGCAAATATATTGCATGAGTTCCACAATATGATCTAGCTAAATATCCCATGAAATGATGCTTCTAACTGCCTTTGGCCATAGTGGGTGCTTAATAAATGTTTTTTCATTCATTCATAATAAAAATCAACTCTGCCATATCCTTTATTTTTGTTTTCTAGGAGAAACTGAGAGCCAGTCTTCATTTCATTTATAATTTCCTTTTTTCTTCTGATTTCATTGATAATAATGTGACTGATATAATTCAATTTTTCTTATATTATGTCTCCTTGTTGGTTGTTTTTCAAGAATCTCCTATTCAGCATATTAACAGCTAAGTTAAAGTTTATAGGTGGTCTGGAAACTACAATTCTTTTTTTTTTTTTTTTTGGTGAGGCAATTGGGGTGAAGTGACTTGCCCAAAGTCACACAGCTAGTAAGTGTTAAGTGTTTGAGGCTGGATTTGAACTCAGGTCCTCCTGAATCCAGGGCCGGGGCTCTATCTACTGCGCCACCTAGCTGCCCCAGAAACTACAATTCTTAACATTCTCTCTGCCCAAGTTAGTTTCTTTCTTTCTTTCTTTCTTTCTTTCTTTCTTTCTTTCTTTCTTTCTTTCTTTCTTTCTTTCTTTCTTTCTTTCTTTCTTTCTTTCTTTCTTTCTTCCTTCCTTCCTTCCTTCCTTCCTTCCTTCCTTCCTTCCTTCCTTCCTTCCTTCCTTCCTTCCTTCCTTCCTTTCTTTCTTTCTTTCTTTCTTTCTTTCTTTCTTTCTTTCTTTCTTTCTTTCTTTCTTTCTTCCTTCCTTCCTTCCTTCCTTCCTTCCTTCCTTCCTTCCTTCCTTTCTTTCTTTCTTTTTGCCTTTCTTTTAAAATTTTTAACTTCCAATTTTTTCAATTTAAAATATTTCCTCTCTGTTCCCCCATGAAGGAAAAAAGAAAAACAGAACAAAGCTTTTATAACAAACACACAGTCAATCAAAACAAATTCCTGCATTGGCCATGTTAAAAAAAATTTACATCTCAGTCTTTATTCTAAACTTGTCACCTCTCTGTCAGGAATTGGGCAGCATGCTTCATTATGGGTCCTCTATAATTGTTCTTGCTTGATCAGAGATCATACATCTTTCAAAATTGTTTGCCTTTACAATGTTGTCACTAGTCTATAAATTATTCTACTGGTTCTGCTCATTCATTCAGCATTAGTTCATACAAACTTCCCAGGTTTCTCTGAAGCCATCCTTTCATCATTTCTTACAGAATAACAGTTTTCCATGTTTTCATAGACCACAATTTGTTCAGTCATTCCACAATTGCTATCTGCCCCCCCCTTTATCACTCTACACCATTACTAAGGAAGCAGAAGAGCTTGCCATGGTCCTGAAAGCCCTTTTATATTTTTCTTTATTTCATGTGTTTCTGTGCTCGAAGAATTCATCACCAAGTGACCAGCCTACTGCTGATGAGCATTTTTGAGCTTTGCTAGGCTGGTCCTCGAAAAGCAGACTTAGTCTGTTGCCAAGACTGTTCTTGAAACTCTTCCAATGTGGTAAAAACCTGCCAGAGCTTGTCCTGTGCTGGCATAGTCTTTGGGAGCCCAGGGTAACTCCCATTCCATGATAAAGCATTAGAGTAAAGATTTCTGATATTAAAGGAAAAAATGGACGCCTGACTATCTCAAGCCATTTTTGTAACATAGATACCTGAAGGGAAACCCTAGATCTTTGGTTGTTTTGCTTTATACCTTGTCTAGAACAACCAGGAGCTGAGAGGAAAGTCTCCAAAGCAACAATGAAGAACAAAGGGTTAAGGCTGTAGGCCAGTCAACAAAGTGAATGAATTTCCAAGTATTTCTCCAATAATTTCTGACTTCTTTTCTCTTCCCCTTGATTCACAGAGTGAGCAGTAGCAGTCAAAAGGCAGGAACCCAGGAGAAAGAATCTGGAAAGGAGCAGACAAAACCCCCAAAGAGGTAAGGCTTTACCATTTCAATTCAATTTGACAGAATATAAAAGCCAAGACTTAATGCTCTCTCTTCCTTCTTTTTTTTTTTCTTTTTGTAACTGACACACAGAGTCATACACAAGAGAATCTCCAGCTCTGGTATAACTTTGAGGCCTAGCTGAGCTGGAGTTGCTTAACCTTGTAGAAATTATGCATCTCTTGTAGGCACAGCTCTTTTCTAAGTGTTGGAATGGGGACTGGAGTATACCAATGAAGGAAGAAATGTTCTATGCCCTTTGGAAGTTTTCACTCTGATGGGAGAGAGTGCTTTATTAAGCACCACTTGCATGCAAGGCATTATGCTTGATGCTGAGTCTACAAAGACTAAAAGGAAATGACCCCACATACACACCCTACATTAGCTTACATACTGCTGGGGTATGGGGAAATGGTATACAAAAACAGAGAAGTTATTATAAGAGGTACCTTGAGGAATGACAGAGATCTCTAACAACTGGGAGGAAGAGGGAAAGCTTTGGGGAGGAGAGAAAACATCCAACCTGAGCTTTAGAGCTTAGAGAATAGCAAAGGTGAGGTGGAAATTAATTACAGACATCAGAGTTAACTTGTGATAAAGTATAGAACCCTCTGATCCAGCAATACTACTAATAGTAACATATCTCAAAAGGGCTCAAGGAAAGAAGGAAAGGATCTATATATGCAAAAAATATTTATAGTAGCATTTTTTGTTGCAGCAAAGGACTCAAAATAAAGTGGGTGCCCATCAACTGAGGAATGGTTGAAAAAATTATGTCATACAAAAGTAATGGAATATCATTGTGCTATATGAAATGATGAAAAGGACAGATTCAGAGAAACCTGGTAAAACTTGTATAAACTGATGCAAAGTTAGGTGAACAGAACCAGTAAAATAATTCATACAATGACTACAAAATTGTGAAGGAACAGAGCTTTGAAAGACCTAAGAATGCTGAACTATGTCTTGACAAATTCTGACTTCAGAGGATAAATGATGAAGCAACTCTTGAGAGAGGTGATTGACTCAAGATACAAAATGAGACTCACATTGGCTATTGCCAATATGTGGATTTGTTTTGTTTTACTTTATATGGCACATATAGGCCTTAGAACTGTTCTCCCCCATTTGTACTGGTGGGTTGAATTCTCAGAAGCTATCCTCAGAATCTATAGGTAGTACTTAGAGATTGAGGCTGGGAGGTGTGTGTGTTTTTTTCTAGTACTATATCTTATAAGCCTTCACCAGTATGCTTTCCTCATTGATAACCAGCCAGCTAGACTTAGTTTTAAAAGCAGGTTTTTGCTATGATATTATAGTTGGTACAACATAACCCTCCAAAAGCCCATGATGTACTCTCCCATCCATATATACAGAGTCTTGGGAGAAGTGGGCTCAAGCTTAAAGAGAATCTGTTGGTCAAATGGGTAGCTCACAGCTCCTGGTTTTTGGCAGTCTTTTTCTCCCATTTGTAGGGGCTCTTAGGAGGCTGCCATTATGTATAGTATCATTTTTCTCCTGGACTCTTTATAAATCCTTAAATCTGCCTTTTTTTTTAATCACATCTAGTCTGCCCTTGGCTCTTGGTGCAGACAGTGTCATCAGCCATTCCAAGGATGTTACTAAGGACCACAATGAAAAATCCAAATCCTCTGACCTTCTGAAGTCCACATGACTTCACATGGTCATCCTCATCAAGGAATGAGATGGAAGGGAGACCAAGACCAAAGCTAATTTTTCTCTTCTCCCACCCCAAGTGATAATACCATTTCAATCTGATGTTTTATAGAGTATCCACAGAGTGTGACCACATTTCTTCAACCAATCCAATACAAGCTTCCTGTGCAGCATCATTCATCCAGTGGCTCTTTTAGAAACATTTTTATATTTTATTTTTTTCCTAATCACATGTAAAAATAATTTTAACATTCTTTTTTTTAAATTTTGAGTTCCAAATTCTGTCTTTCCCTCTTCTACACCTCCTTGAGAAGGCAAGTAATTTTATATAGGTTATACATGTGCAATCATGCAAAACCTATTTCCATACTAGCCATGCTGTGAAAGAAAATATAGACCAAAATATAACCCCCCAAAACCCTGAAAAAAAGTTGAAAACATATGTTTCTTTCTGCATTCATACTCCATCAGTTCTTTCTCAGGAGTTGAATAGCATTTTCCATCATGAGTCCTTTGGAATTGTCTTGGATGATTATATTGCTGAGAATAGCTAAGTCATTCAGAGTTGATTATCATACAAAATTGCTGTTACTGTGTACAATGTTTTCCTGGTTTTTCTTATTTCATACTGTACCAGTTTATACAAGCTAATATAAGTTTCTAGGTTTTTCTGAGAGCATCCTGCTTGTCATTTCTTATAGGACAATAGTATTCCATCACAATTATATACCACAACTTGTTCAGCCATTCCCCAATTAATGGGCATTCCCTCAATTTCCAATTCTTTGTTACCACAAAAAGAGCTTCTAGAAATATTTTTGGTACTATAAGTCCTTTTCCTTTTTAAAAAGATTTCTTTGGGATATGGAACTAGTAGTGGTATTGCTTGGTCAAAGGGAATGCACAGTTTTATAGCCCTTTGGGTATAGTGTCAAATTGCTCTCCAGAATGGTTGAATTAATTCACAACTTCACCAGCATTGCATTAGCATCCCAATTTTTCCACATCCCCTCCAACATTTGTCATTTTCCTTTTCTGTCACATTAGCCAATCTGATATGTATGAAGTGATATTTCAGAGTTCTTTTAATTTGTATTTTTTAAATCAATAGTTATTTAGAGTATTCTTCATAGATAACTTTGATTTCTTCTCCTAAAAATTTCCTGTTCATATCATTGGACCATTTATCAATTGAGGAATGAATTATATTCTTATAAATTTGACTCAGGTTCTTATATATTTGAGAAATGAAGCTTCATCAAAGAAACTTGCTGTAAAATGTTTTCCCAATTTCCATCTTTCCTTCTAATCTTGGATGAGTTGCTTTTGTTTGTGCAAAACCTTTTTAATTTAATGTAATTAAAATTATCCATTTTATAAATCTTAATGCTCTCTATCTCTTGTTTGGTCATAAATTCTTCCCTTATCTATAGATCTGACAGGTAAAATCTTTCATACTCTTCTAATATGTTTATGGTATCACCAATTATGTCTAAATCATGTACCCATTTTGACCTTATCTTGGTATACAGTGTGAGATGTTGGTCTATACCTAGTTTCTACCAAACTGCTTTCCAATTTTCCCAGCAATTGTCAAATAATGAGTTTTTGTCCCCAAAGCTTGGATCTTTGTGTTAATCAAATACTAGATTACTATAGTTATTTACTACTGTGTATTGTGTACCTAATCCATTCCACCGATTCACCACTCTATTTCTTATCCAGTACCAGATAGTTTTCTAATACAGTTTGAGAATATACTTTGTGGAGGCAGCTAGGTGACACAGTAGATAGAGCACCAGCCCTGGAGTCAGGAGTAACTGAGTTACTGAGTTCAAATCCAGCCTCAGACACTTAACATTTACTAGCTGTGTGACCCTGGGCAAGTCGCTTAACCCCAATTGCCTCACTAAAAAAAAACAAACAAAAAAAACCCAATACACTTTGTAATACAGTTTGAGACTGGTACTGCTAGGACACCTTCCTTCACATTTTTTTCATTTATTTCTTTGATATTCTGGGCATTTTGTTTTTTCAGATGAATTTTGTTATAATTTTCTCTAGTTCTATAAAATAATTTTTGATAGTTTGACTGGTATGGTAGTGAATAAGTAAATTAATGTAGGTAGAATTGTCATTTTCATTAAATCAGCTTAGCCTGCCTAAAAGCAATGGGTATTTCTCCTATTGTTTAGATCTGGCTCTATTTGTGGGAAAAGTATTTCGTAATTCTGCCCATATAGCTCCTGGGTTTGTTTTGGTAGGTAGATCCCTAAGTATTTTATATTGTCTACTGTTGTTGCAAATAGATTTCTCTATCTCTGCCAGCTAGACTGTTGGCAATGTATAAAAATGCTAATGTCTTATGTGAGTTTATTTTATACTCTACAACTTTGCTGAAGTTGTTAATTATTTCAACTAGGTTTTTTTTTTTAGTTTATTCTCTAGTATTCTTTAAGTATACCATCATATCATCTGAAAAGAGTGCTAATTTTGTTTCCACATTGCCTATTCTGATTCTTTTAATTTCTTTTATTTTCTCTAATTACTAAAGCTAGCATTTCTAGTACAATATTGAATGATAGTGGTGATAATGGACATCCTTGCTTCACCTCTGATTTTACTGGCAAAGCTTCTAGTTTATCCCCATTATAGATAATGCTTGCTGATGGCTTTAGATAGATACTATTTACCATCTTAAGGAAATCTCTATGTTTTCCCATGCTCCAGTCTTTTAAATAGGAATGATAATTGTATTTTATCAAAAGCTTTTTCTGTATCTATTGAAATAATCATGTGATTTTCATGTTTTGGAAATTGATATGGTCAATGATGCTGATAGTTTTCCTAATATTGAACCAAACCTGCATTCCTGTATAAATCTACCTGGTCATAGTATATGATCTTTGTTATGTATTGCTGTAATCTATTTGCTGGTATTTTATTTAAAATTTTTACATCAAAAATCATTAGGGAAATTGGTCTATAGTTTTCTAACCCTGTTTTTGCTCTTCCTGGTTTACGTATCAGCACCATAAATGTGTTGTGAAAGGAATTTGGTAGGACTCCTTCTTCACCTGTTTTTTCAGATAGTTTATAAATAGTATTGGAATGAATTGTTCTTTAAATAATTGGTAGAATTCATTTGTGAATCCTTCTGGTCCTGGAGATTTATTTTATTTTTTCATAAAACCGGCTCCTAGTTTTATTTATTAGTACTATGGTTTTCTTACTTCCAATTTTATTCATCTCTCCTTTGATTTTCAGGATTTCCAATTGGGTATTTAATTGGGAATTTTTATTTTATTTTGGATTTAATGTTCTTTTTTTATTTTCCAGTTACATGTAATGTAAGGGTAATTTTCAACATTCATTTTCATAAGATTTAGAGTTCCAAATTTTTCTCCCTCCCTCCCTTTCCTCCCCCCTCCACAAGATCATAACCAGTTTATATATGTACAATCCACAAGTGTTCTTTTTATCAGTTCTTTCTATAGGGATGCATAGTAAGCTTCCTCATTAGTTCCTTGGGATTGTCTTGGATCATTGCACTGCTGAGAGTAGTTAAGTCATTCACAATTGTTCATTGAACAGTACTGCTATCACTATGCACAATGTCCTCCCAGCTCTGTTCACTTCACTATACATCAATGTTCATTAGTCTTTCCAGGTTTTTCAGGGATCATCCTGTTTGTCATTTCCTGTAGCACAAGACCATTCCACTACAATAATATAGCACAGCTTTTTCCATCATTCCTCAATTGATGGACATTCCCTTAGTTCTCAATTCTTAGCCTCCACCAAGAGTTGCTATAAATATTTTTGTACAGTTTTCCCCCTTTTCTCTTTTTCATGATTACTATTGTTACCTGTTTCCCTTCCATCCTATTCCCTTCCCCATGATATTTATTCTATTATCCATCTTCTTTCATCATATCACTCTTCGAAATGGATTTGCTTCTCTCTGTCCCCTCCCCCATTCTGCCCTTCCTTCTTTTGCCCCTCTCTCTTTATCCCCTTCTCCTCCTATTTTCCTGCAAGGTTAGAGAGATTACTCTACCCAATTGAGTGTGTACATTATTCCCTCCTTGAGCCAATTCTAATGAGATTGAGGTCTTTGAGCCAATTCTGATGAGTGTTAGGCTCATTTACTGCCCAGATTAAACAGATTACTACACCCAGTTGGGTGTGTCTGTTAGTCCCTCCTTGAGGCAACTCTGATGAGTTTAAGGTCTTTGAGCCTTTTCTGATGAGTTTAAAATTCATTTACTGCCCTGCTCCTCTCCCATCTCTTCCCCCACTCCATAAGCCTTTTCCTGTTTCTTTCATGTAGGATTTCACCTCTGCCCTTCCCCCTCCTCCAGTGAATTCCCTTCACCCCTCAATTTAACCCTAAAGATGTCATCACCCAGCTAAATGACGCAGTGGACAAAGCATCACCCCTGGACCCAGGGGGATCCCAGCAAAACCCGGCCTCAGACACAAGACAGTCGCCCACTGTATGACCCCAGGTATGTCCCCCAGCTCCAATTTTTTATGGTTCTCTAGGGTCTTGTATTTGAAAGTCAAATTTGCCATTCAGTTCAGGTCTTTTCATCACAAATATCTGAAAGTCTTCTTTTTCATTAAAGTCCCATTTTTTCTGCTGAAAGATTATTCTGAGTTTTGCTGGGTAGGTGATTCTTGGTTGTAATCCCATTTCCTCTTTTTTTAAAGTAAAAAACATTTTTATTTATAGTTTTGAGTTCCAATTTTTATCCCTCTTTCCCTCCCTTCTCTCCCTCCTCCCTGAGATGTGTGTTATACATGTATGATTATGTAAAATATTACCATATTAGTCATTTTGCATGATAAAACTTGAATAAAAGAAAAAAATTAAAGAAAGTGAAAAATAGTATGCTTCAGTTTGTGTTCCTTCAACATCAGTTCTTTGTTTGGAGGTGGATAGTATGTTTTATCATTAGTCCTTTGGGATTGTCTTGGATCATTATATTGTTGAAAATAGTTAAGTCATTCACAGTTCTTCATCAAACAATATTGCTGTCTCTGTGTACAATGTTCTGGTTGTGCTCACTTCACTATATATCAGTTCATAAAATTCTCTCAAGGCCTTTCTGAAATCATCCTGCTTGTCATTTCTTATAGCACAGTAATATTCCATCATCATCATATACCACAGCTTGTTTAGCCATTCCCAATGGATGGGCATTCCTTTGATTTCCAATTCTTACCCACCACAAAAAAAGTTGCTAGAAATATTTTTGTACAAATACGTATTTTCTCTTTTGGGTGATATCTTTGGGATATAAACCTAACAGTGGTATTGCCGGATCAAAGGGTACGCACAGTTCTATAGCCCTTTGGGCACAGTTCCAAATTGCTCTCCAGAATGGCTAGATCTTTTCACAACTCCACCAACAGTGGATTAGCATACCAGCTTTCCCACATCCCCTCCAACATCCTTTTTCCATTTTTGTTTTATTTGCCACTCTGATAGACACACCCCTCAGTGTTACACTTATTTGTTACAAAGAAAACCATTTATTTGGTTTGGGGAAATCAAGAGAGATTTAGGGGGGCAGCTAGATGGCGCAGTGGTTAAAGCACCGGCTCAGGAGTACCTGAGTTCAAATCCGGCCTCAGACACTTGACACTTACTAGCTGTGTGACCATGGGCAAGTCACTTAACCCCCATTGCCAAAAAAAAAAGAGAGAGAGATATAGGAAAGGTAATGGCAGTGATGCCAGAAGAAAAGAAATAAAAGAGCATCAATGAAGCCTTTAAAACCATCCAGAAGAGAGCAGAAGGAAATTGAAGGGAGACCTGGAAAAGAAGGGCAGTGATGGGATTAGCGTCAAAAGTATTCTGTCTTAACATATTTGTAATTCAATAGGATTCGGTGGAGTCCAAACCCCTCAAAAGATCTCTACTCCTAAACTGGGTCTAAATTAATTGGCAATTTGTAATGTATAGTCTTGTGTAGACATAGCCATAATCAGGTAAATTGCATCTATCCATATACCCCACTCCATTTAGAGCTATGTGTTATACATTGGCAAATATGGTGTCTATAAGTCATCTCTCAAGATAGTATTCATTCATACCCTGGATTTTCAGACAGGTTAGTTTTGTGGGGGTTTTTTTAATGTCTATTTCAGAAAAGAAAAAAAAAATTTTCATATTGCCCATGGCAGTTGCATCCAATGTCAAGTACTCTATTTCCTCTGTACCTAGTAAATGAGTTATGTTCCATTTTTTACTTGTTTCTTTCATCGGAGGGATACCCTTCATAAACTATTAAACATTTCTATAAGTAAAAAAAAATATTCTGTCTTTCTTAGTAACTACATCAGTTCCTCCAGGCCCCATTCTGTTGTCTGGTACCACTCCATCTTTTCAACCTCATTGAATATGTATGTGTGTATGTGTATGTGTGACACACATATATTAAAATATGTGTATATATACATATATTGCACATAGCATTACTTTACTATATGTATATGTGTATATATGTGTGTGTGTATAATAAATGTATATATATAGGGGAGGGGGAGGAACAACAAGGGGACCACTATCACTGGATCATAAAGTTGAAAAATGATTGTATATGAGAGATGAGAGAGAGGGAAGAACCATGGATGATAAAATTACAAACTTGGTGGACTGGGGAGTGAACTTTGAATAAAAATAGGGAAGTTTGGAGTAGGGAGGAGGGTCTATTCTGTTTTGGACTTGTTGAGTTTGAGATGACCAGCGAGTTCTTAGAGTGTAACTGACTTTGGAGAGAGACTAAGAATAGATGAATCAATTTGGGAATCATCTTTGAAGACATGATACTTGAACCCCTAGGACCAGATTAGATCACCAAATGAGAGGGAATAGAGGAAGAACAGAAGAGACCCTGGGACAAAATCCTGGTGGGATAGGTAAGCTAAGAGGTAGATAAAAGATGTTCCAACAAAGGTGATTGTAAAAGAATAGTAATGTAGATAAGAGGAGAACTGGGAGAATCTAGCTGTGTCACAGAAACCATGGAAAGAAAGAGATTGTAGTCAAATTAATGGGACATAATCCCTGCCCTAAAGGAGCTTATGTTCTGGTGGGGGAAGCACAGTCCTCATTTTGAAGGAAGGCACTCTCAAGCTAAATGGGGGCAACATAGGGTATCCCCGACCTTTGGGATCTCCCAATATGATGGGGAAGACATAGTCTCTGCCCACAGCGAGCTTCTAGTCTGGTGGTAGAGATGTGGCAGAGATAGGACTTAAAGTAAGAGGAGAAAAATTCAGACTTAAAGTAATGGAAATAGAAAGACATAATTAAAACCAGTTTTAGTTGAGATGGTTCAAAATGGCAATCACAGGACTTTGGAATGTTTTGTTTTTTCTTCTTACCCCTCCGGACAGGACTGAAGTCACATCATTTAGTCATTCAATCTGCCAGATAAGCAGCTGGTGAAGACAGTTAACATTTCCCCCAGCTTATGATTCCCATTTTAATTAAGATGATTTTCTCTGCCTGGAGATTAGTTTCAAGTTGCTGCTTTTAACCCTTTGGCATGAGCCAAGGAGGGAATCTTGGAACTAAGGGCAACTTACCGGGTGAAACTGTCCATTTCTATCTCCTTGTCGTCCTACCCTGATCCCAAGATTGCCCGAGGTTGCCATCCCTAGTAGCAGCTGACAGGGGCAGCATCAGCGAGTGATAAGCATGCCAAGTTCAGCCTTTGGAGAGCAGCTGTGCCTTCTAGATGGGCTCCCCAAGCTCTGTCTGGTTTAGAAAATAGCTGTCTGGCCTTGACATATACAGGCTCCTTCTGTCTCTGTGCCCTTCCTCCCAAAAGCCATCTTAGGCAAGAAAGTGTGAGCGTCAATGTCATGGCAAGGGAGAGGGAGAGAAGTAATGGGAGGAACAAGGAGGCTTCTGAGGTGAGGAAGTTTTAGCTCTGGCCCTGACATGACTCTCTGCATGATGAGGGCGAGTTGCCTGAAACTTTCCGGGCCCAAATTTCCACATCGGTATCGTGGGGGGAATTTACTCTCTCCGTCTCACAGGGTTGTGGAAAGAATAAAATGACAAGAAACGTGAACCAAGACTGTATTAAAAATGAAAGGGATTCATAGTAACCTCGAATTACCCTGAGTCCATTCTGGTTCAACAGGTCAGGGAGGAGGGAGGAAACGACAAGGAACCTATTGAATACCTACTATGCAGTCCTTGACACTGTGCTAGGCAGTGAATACAGAAGCATGAGGGTGGGGGAGGGTGGGATGGAGAGCCTTCAAGAGCTTCCAGTCTAGAAAGACAAGGTTAACAATGAATCGGCAGGGGCAGCTAGGTGGCGCAGTGGATAAAGCACCGGCTCTGGATTCAGGAGTTCCTGAGTTCAAATCTAGCCTCAGACACTTGACACTTACTAGCTGTGTGACCTTGGGCAAGTCACTTAAGCCCCATTGCCCTGCAAAAAAACAAAACAAAAAAACAAAACAATGAATCGGCAGCAAAGGGGAGGGTAAAATCCAGTGCTAAACTGCAAATGATAAGTACTCACAGTGGGGACCAAGAAGAAGCACATCAGTGAAGAAAAGGTTTCTTTGCACAGGGGGATTGTGTGTCCATGTTGGACAGGCAGGATCTGCAGAGGCAGAAAGGAGGGAAGAAATAACTTTGTATTTATTTGCCTGAATATACACTGTAGTGCCTCCTTCTTCCACTACTTTGTCCTCCATGAGGACAAAGACTGGCTTGTTTTTGTCTTTCTATCTCTAGTACCTCAGATTCCATTGGTACAAGGAACTCCCTATATCCATGCAAATTAGCAGTTATTCTGCCACCTCTAGTCAGAGTTCTCTGGAGGCATGACAGCTTAAGGGACTGTCTCAGGGTCAGTCCCCACCCCCCATTCCCCAGGATGTGTCAGACCAAGGACTAGAACTCAGGTGTCCTAATTGAAGCTAACTCTAACCAATGTTATCACCCTACCTTTCAGGCCTTGCACATAGTAGGTGTTTAATATAATTTGTGCTTAATATGAACCATATTTTTAAGATTTATTTCTGAGCAAAATGACCCAAACTTTCTTATCCACTAAAACATTCATGTAGGTGAAACTTCCTTTTTTATGTCCTGTTTTGGAAAGGATGAAAAGGAACTGGGTACTAAGTCTTTGTAGAGAGGCTCTATTCTGCCCAAGGTGAATGTCCAAAGTGAAGACCTAAACATCTCAGCATTTTTATAGTTATTGCCCTGTTATTAGCAACATATTAATCCCAGAGGGAACAGCGGGCACTTACTCCCACTGGGTAGGATGAGAGGATCTGGGGAATATTTCAGGATAAGAAAGATAAGCAGCTATGAGTGAGTGATGTATCCCATGAGTTCTAAACCTCTTCATTTTTTTTATCTTGTGGAATGTTGTGCCTGAGATCTTCTGTAGTTCCTGGGCTGATGACTTTCCCTTTGATTGTTGTCTTTTTTTTAAAAGGATTAAATAACCATTTGACACTTCTGACACTTTGCTAGGCTCTGTACAAAGAAATCCATGTGGACTCCTCTGTCATCTGGGAGCTTATAATCAAAGACAGACACACTGGTTAGGATATGCAGATGGGACCATTTTTAAAAGAAAGAAAAAGAGGGGCAGCTAGGTGGCTCAGTGGATAGAGCACTGGCCCTGGAGTCAGGAGGACCTGAGTTCAAATCCGGCCTCAGACACTTAACACTTACTAAGCTGTGTGACCCTGGGCAAGTCACTTAACCCCAATTTCCTCACCAAAACAAAAAACAAAAAAAGACCAAAGGGACTTTGGAAAGCACACTGCCCAAAGAGAAGGGTCTCAGTTTCCCCAGAAGAAGGTGACTATCTTAGTGTGGAATAAAAGTTTGACAGTGAAGTTAATGCTGCCAATGTATCCCTCATAATGCCTTGGGCAAATCACTCCACTCTGGGTTTTGTTAAAGGGGCCTCTGGAGACAATCTCTAAAGTTCCCCTGACTTGAATCCTGTGATACCCTTAGGCTCATTTTCTCTCTATGACCTATACTTAAAAACGTTGTCCCTACCCTCCATAACTAGCTAATCACCAAATACTGCTATCGATTCTTGAATAACTAATAGTTCTTCCTTCCAGGACTTAACTCTTCCCTCTATCCAGTTCATTCTGCACATTGACATCAGATGAATTTTTCCTAAAATATCACTTTGATCATGTCACTCATCTGCTCACAAACCTGCAATGCTTTCCCCATTTCCTGCAGGACAAAGTCCAGCTCCTTATTCAAGGTCTTCTAGAATGTGCTTCTTCTCTGTGTCTCCTTTCTCTCCTCCCACTACATCAATCTACTGTATTCCCCAAACATGCCTCATACTTTCCCCACTTCTGTGCCTTCTCTCATGCCATTTTCCTTGCTTGAAATGCTTTCCCCTTCCTTCTCTGGGTCTCCCCATTTGTTCGGTCATATCTAATTCTTCATGACCTCATAGACCATACTGTCCATGGGGTTTTCTTGGCAAGGATACTGGTGTGGTTTGCCATTTTCTTCTCCAGTTCATTTTACAGATGAGGAAACTGAGGCAAACAGAGTTAAGCCACTTGCCCAGAGTCACACAGCTAATAAGTAACTGAGGCTGTATTTGAACTCATATGTGTGCATATACATGTACATGTATACATACATGTACATATGCATATAGAATTATTCATTTGTTTGTTTCCTAAGATTCAGGGGCCCATAGGTAGAACAGTGGATAGAGCACTGGCTGTGGAGTCAGGAGGACATAAGTTCAAATCTGGCCTCAGACACTTGACACTTAGTCATGTAAAGAATTGCTATTTGAGGTTTTTATGCCTCTGAGCGCACTGGTCCGGGGCTCCGCAAACTGCAAGTTGCTCCACCCTCTGGTTGTAGCCATCGCCATGGCGCTGGCACCTCACGTCATGTCATCACCACTCTCGGACCCCTACATGGGCTTGGCAAAATTATAATGATTGGAATCCTAGTGAGGGCAGTCATGTGACTGTCAGAGTGGCCATCCAATTGGCTGGGGGCTGTGTGGAGTGTGCTGGGAGGAAGTTTTTTTTTTTCTTTCTGGCATTCTGGCTGGAAGCTGGTACAAGAGTGCAGTAGAATATTATGCATCATAGCACACTCCCATAGTACCTGCTGTTGAGGAGGCTAAGGCAAGTCGATTGCTTGAGTTCGGGAATTCTGACTTCTGATTGTAGACATTAAACTGTAGACACTAATCAGACACTGTCTGATTCTAGACACTAAGTCTAGAACCAATATGGTGAATCCCCAGGATCGGGCAGCCACCAGGCTGCCTAAGGAGCGGTGAATCATTCCAGGTTGGAAAAAAAAAAGAGTGGATTAAAACTTCCATGTTGATCAGTATTGGAATTGAGCCTGTCAGTGGCCACTGAATTTCCAGCCTGGATGACATAGGAAAACCCACTTTTAGGGAAGAGAAGAAGACTCTTTCTGTGACACAAGAAATTAGCAAAAAATGAAAAATATAGAGGAGTATGGGAAGATTTGTATAAACTGAGGTAGAATAAAGTAAACAGAACCAAGAAAACAAGATATACGATGACAACAAATAGAAAGAATTTTTAAAAATGTAACTGAATAGGGGGCAGCTAGGTGGCACAGTGGATAAAGCACTGGCCTTGGATTCAGGAGGACCTGAGTTCAAGTCCAGCCTCAGACACTTGACACTTAACTAAGCTGTGCGACCCTGGGCAAGTCACTTAACCCTCATTGCCCTGCAAAAACAAAAAACAAAAAAACAAAATAAATGTAACTGAATGCCACCAGATCCTATTCATCCTCCAACCTGCTTCTTTATGACTTATTTTGGCTGCATAAAAGAATTGAGAAAATGCACCTCCCTTCCCCCTTTGCAGAGATGGCAGACTATGGAATATTAAATAAATACTTTCAAACACAGTTTATTGGTTTTGCTTTTCTCTCTTTTTAAAAGAGAAAAACCTCTTTCCCTTTCCCCTGACCTTCAATCTCCCACTTTTTTCACTTTTTAAGTCTTTAATACAAGGGATGGCTCACTGGACAGAGGAAGAGAGGGATATATTGAAAAATAAAAGGAATGTGAAAACAAAGTTATCAACAGATATGATGACACATACTGGTAGGTAATCCCAGCTACTGGTCAGGCTGAGGCTGAGGCTGAGGCTGATAGAGTGTCCTCATTAAGTCTGGCACTAATATATGGTGAGCTCCCCAAGAATCACCAGGCTGCCTAAGGAGGGGAGAACCAGCCAGGTTAGAAACAGAGCTAGTCAAAGCTCTCATGCTGATGAGTACTGGAACTGGGCCTGTGAGTAGCCCCTGCATTTCTAGTCTGGGCAAGATAGGAAGCCCTAATCTCAAAATGAGTAGACAGAAGTCAATAAAAATAAGACTTTTAAAAAACGCATTTTCATATCCTGTTCTCAGACATTTACGGGGAGGGAAGAGACCTGGGGACTTACTAAGTGATATGGGGAAACTTGCCTGAGATTAAAATTTTGTTGTGGAGAAATCCAAGGATAGGCCTTTGAAAAATAACAAAAGACCTTCTGACACCAGGACCCATCAGCATCTTCAGAGCCAGGGAACATCATCAGATACCATTGTCCCCCAATCTTCTTCTTTTTTTTCCCCTTTTTCATATCTAGAAGGAAGCCTCATCTTTCCACTGCTATAATTCAGATGACCCCTGTAGTCACTTCCTGCCTGGGTATCTTTGTCAGGTCCCTCCAGAATCAGAATGTGGTGCCTCAATATACTGAGAAGGCTGTCATCAGAGTAGCTTTTCTTGAAGCCTTCCAGGGATCAGGTCTCCTCTTGCTTTTCATATCAGATAACTCCCCCAAAGCATCAAGTATCCCAAATAGTAAAGATAATAATGCTAGGACTTTTGTACTTTTTTCCAAAGTATTTTTGCATGTTTTCTCTCATTTGATCTTGATATAAGCCCCTTTTAGCTAAGGTTCTTAACCTTTTTTTTTTCCTTCTTTACCTTCATTCCTCTCTGGGCTCTACTCTTTAACATGCCTGCAAGTGAGTCTCTTATTCCCCTTGCTTTTTCAAACTTCCTTTTATGTGTTGTCTTCTTCCATTGGAATGTAAGCTCCTTGATGGCCAAGAATGTCTTTCTGCTTATATTTGTATTCCCAGTGCTTAACACAGTGTTTGGCATGTAGTAAACATTTATTAATAATTAATAAATTATATATATATAACCTATATCAGATTACCTGCTGTTTAGGGGAGGGGGGAGGGAGGGGAGGGAGGGAGAAAAATCTGAAATTGGAAAGCTTGTATAAACAAAAGTTGAGAATTATCTTTACATGTAATGGGAAAAAAATAAAATACTTTATTAATTTAAAAATATATAAAAAAATAAAAACATATCTTTTACATGTAACTGGAAAATAATAAAATACTTTTATGATTAAAAAAATAATTGATAAATTAATAATAAATGTTCATGGAGTTGACATTTTGGTGTCACAGACCACTTTGACAATGTGGTAAAGCCTAGAGGCTTCTTCTTTTTAATGCATAATATAAACAAGGGAAACTAATTATATTGAAATACAGTCATCAAAATTTTTTTAACAAATTCATGGACCTCAAGGTAAGAACCTGTGCCTTAGAAGACAGAAATTATTCTTCCCATTTGACAGATGAGGAGCTTGAGGCAAAGCCAAGACCAGAACCCCTGTTTCCTACTTTCTACTTCCCAGTAAATCTCCCTGAGCCTCTTTTCTTACTTATAGAAGGGGAAGAATAATAGTAGCCAGAAGAAAACCATGGGTGTCAATTTGATTAGATCTGAGATCTCATTGATGGGAGAGCTTTCTCCAATACCACAGATTATAATCCATCCACATCTTTTCCCCAGTGACTCTCCTCCAAGTCTATTTGTAAATCTCCCACAGGGCATCTGTCTTTTTTGTTGTATTGATAATTAGACTAAACTCTTATGATAGACAATAAATGTTTGTTAAATTGAATAACTTTCCTGGTGATAGTATGAAAATTAATAAAGCCATTATGGGTAAATTGATCTGTGTTTATATAAACCTCTAGGGAAATGTCCAGTCCTAAACCACAGAGCTTTCTCCTGGAGTAACTCTATGAATTTCCTTTGTGTTTTGAGACAGATCACTTGACTTATGTGCAGTTTGGGAAAGTGGAGTTTTCCATCCCTCTGCTGGCCAGGACAGTGCCTCCAATACTGTTTTGAAAAGGCGGGTGAACGAAACAGAGAAGGTAGGTGCATTCTGGGTTGTGGGAGCCATGTTTAAGGAAACAAAACCCTGGGGGAAGATAGTTATTTGGCTGGGTAAAACATTTGCAAGGCTTATGGCATCTTTATGGAAAGGAATAGTCTTCAAATATTTGTAGTATTGTGTAGAATTTGAATTGGCTTGTTCAACTTGGCCCCAAAAGACAGAACCAGGAGAAAGGAGTAGAAGGTGAAAAAAGGCAGATTTAGGCTTAATGTAAGGAATAGGTGGAAAGGGCTACTACAGAGCTTACTGGGTTCCGGGTCATTGAAGGTTCTCACGTATAGTCTGTAGGGCCACTTGTCAGGAATGTTGTCATAGTCAGTCAAGCTTCAGGTATGGTTTGGATTGGATGAACTTTGAAGTCCTTTCCAAATCTGAAATTCTGCAATCTTAAACCAGTTCAGTCAGAAGCTCTCAACTCTCAGGAAATCAAACATGGTATATCAGAGACTACCAAGAGACAAACCACAGTCTAAATCAGTACCATGAACTATGCCCAAAGGGCTATCAAACTGTACATGCCCTTTGATCCAACAATACCACTGATAGGTTTATATCCCAAAGACATCCCCCCAAAAAGAAAAAGACCTATTTATGCAAAAATATTTCTAGCAGCTCTTTTTGTGGTGGCTAAGAACTGGAAATCAAAGGAATGCCTATCAATTGGAGAATGGATAAACAATCTGTGGTATATGATGATGATGATTATGGAATATTATTGTGCTATAAGAAATGACAAGCAGGATGATTTCAGAAAGGCCTGGAAAGACGGATATGTAGTTAAGTGAGCTGAACCGGGAGAACATTGTGCACAGAGACAGCAATATTGTTTGATGAAGAGCTGTGAATGACAACTATTCTCAGCAATACAATGATTCAAGACAATCCCAAAGGACTAATGATGAAACATACTATCCACCTCCAGAGAAAGAACTGATATTGATTAAACACAGATTGAAGTATGCTATTTTTCATTTTCTTTCTTGTTTTTCTTTTGAATTTTCTTATGCAAAATAACTAAAGTGGTAATGTTTTACACAATTGCACATGTATAACCTATCTCTGATTATTTACTGCCTCGGGGATGGGGGAGGAGAGGGAGGGAGGGAGAAATAGAATTTGGAACTCAGAACTTTAAATAAAAATATTTATGAAAAAAATTTTTTTAAATCTATACTAAATAAATCAGTACCATGAGAAGATTTGGTTGTGTGTATATATATGTGTGTGTTTAATATGTGTGTATATCTATACATACATATTATATATACACACAGATGCATACACATAGGTGTCTGTTACCTTGGCTCATAGGGGCTATCAGAATTTTGTCTCAGTACACCTTGGTTACCAGGGATATATGAATAAAACCTTCCCTCTCTGAAGGTTATTGTCCTTAGAATTCATTCTTCTTTTTTTTTCCTGGAGAAAAGAAGACTGGAAGACTTTTGCAAATGCGTAAGAGTCTCTGAAGAATCATGGGGGTAGGTGGGTGGGGTTAGCTATTTTCCTCCTTCAGAGAATCTCAGAATGAAGAAATTACAATGAAATTGCAGCATGGATTTTTAGGTTAGACATTAGGAAGAACTTCCTGATATTGTTTTACCACGAAGGATTGGGGAGGTATTTAAAAACTGTAAACCAACAACTCTCCTAGTTACCCATCACAATACAAAAAAACAAAACAAAAAACAACAACCCTTCATCTTCAGGGAATGTTTTCTTACATGTAACCTAAGTGTCTCCTTTAGCAGTTGAAGTGCCTTCCCTCTGATTTCCATTTGCTCTATGTAAGGAGGAGTGGAAAAAAGTCATGCAAAGAGTTTTTACAGAAGGTCAAGCCTAGGTCTTCTACTGCCCTTGTTTTTGTCCAGGGAAGGTTGTTTTGCAGGGCTGTGTATAAAGGCCGAGTTACCAGCTGCAGAGTGGATCCCTCTTCTTTGAAAAGCATGGAGCTGGGTCGATGTTGGCTTTCCCTTACCAAGCAGATGCAGTCATTAGACATGAGTATTAAGTTATTGTCCAGGGTGATCACCTTTACTAAAGAATCGGCAAACAGCCTAGCCTCTGACCCTCTTCCCCCACCCCTAAGCTTATGTCTTCCTCCTAGTCTTTTGTTAGCATTGTGAGTGACAGCTCAGACATATGGGGGATCATCAGAGAGAGGGCCTCCAGAGGATATATGAGGGACCCTCAAGGGAGGGTTAGGAGGTGGAGAACAATTGGCCTTTGGCAGATGAACAGCTGTCCAAGGGCACAGAGAGTGACCACAGGGGGAGATCTAACTAGAGCAACTCAGTGTTTCTGAGATCTGGATTGTCCCATCTGGGATTCAAACTTCCTTTTGCCCTGAAGCAATGCTAGTTTTAGCCTCAGCCCCCCTTGGGTAGTAGGGAAGGAAATGAAAGAAGTGAGGTATGAAATTTTAATGGTAAAATAATTTGCAATTTATCATGGGCTTATCGCCTGAGCTTCAGAACTGGGGGAGACCTGATATGGTGCTCAGAAGTCAGAATGGATCTCTTAATTCCTTGGGTTTGACATCTCATACAGTTTTTCTTCCTCCCCTCAGGTTTCTCTCCAAATGCTTTCTGTTCTCCCATGAATAGGGTCCAGCTAGGGAGTAGGCATAAAGCATAGGGCATGCTTAGTAAGCTTTCCACTTGTTTTTGTATTTTAAGTAGAAGGCAGGTACATCTCAGGTATGGTCTCTCAGAAACCCCTGCTTCTCTGGCTTTGAGCCCTCTGGGCATCTTCGTGGCTTACCTCCAGAATTTTGCTAGGTTTAGGAAATCCACCCCATTGCCTGCTGGACCATTTCCTTCTGCAGTGGCCCTGAATATTGAGTGGAAATACTAATCTGCCCCTACTGCCTTTCTTTTATTGTATTTCGAGTCCACTCACTCCAGATAATGCCATGAAGATTTATATAAATGGATACATAAATGATATAAACTAACAGTAGTGGTTCACTGAGGTTGTGAAGGATTCGTGTTGAAATCCAATGTTGCATCACTACTCTGTTTTGTCTTGGGTTCAGCACCCCTTCCCAGTCTTTTCCACTCCCACCCACTTTCTTTTTTTCTACCCAAATCTGGGATTGTAAGAATGGGAGGCCCCAGTGCTATGACCCCAGTAAAAGGGAAATATCATCTCTGTCAACCCAAACTAACTTCAGTATTATTGTTGGTGCTGAGCACTATAGAGGGCAAATTAGGCATAGCCTCTATCCTCTGAATGTTTCTAACCTAATGATAATACCATACTTTTTTTATTTTTTTATTTTTTTGTGGGGCAATGAGGGTTAAGTGACTTGCCCAGAGTCACGCAGCTAGTAAGTGTCAAGAGTCTGAGGCCAGATTTGAACTCATGTCCTCCTGAATCCAGGGCCAGTGCTTTATCCACTGTACCACCTAGCTGCCCCCATATATATATTTTAAATTCAGTTTATTGATGCCTTTGACTTTACATCTTAGTCATTTCTAGGAAGAGAAAAACTTTCCCCCTGCTCCATATCAAAACCTCCTCAGAGGAATGCAGTATGGATAAAGACCTGGCTACAGAGTCAGGAAAACTTGGGTTCAGATCCCACCTTTGACCCATACTGTTTGTGTGACTCTGGTCAACTCAATTTCTCCAAGCCCCAGGCAACTCTAAATCTATATAGAATAGGTGCTAACCTACTTTGTTGGAAGTTGCCTCACCAGTAGCTTCCTACACCAAATTGAAATCACAAATCTAGTTGTTGGGTTTTTTTTTTTTAGTTTCCCATTAGTAAATTTTTCATTTACATAGTTGTAGTCATTGAAAATAAATATATTGGGGGGCAGCTAGGTTGGTGCAGTGGATAAAGCACCAGCCCTAGATTCAGGAGGACCTGAGTTCAAATTTAGCCTCTGACACTTGACACTTACTAGCTGTGTAACCCTGGGCAAGTCACTTAACCCTCATTGCCCCACAAAAAATTTTTAAAAATTTTAAAAATTAAAAAAAATATATGATTTATATCTGAATATATATTGAAGATTTGTATGAACTGAGTCAGTGAAATAAGTAGAACCAAATATTTTATATAAATTTAATATTTATATATTTGTGTATAAATATATATTTATATTTTATATATGTAGATATATAAAATATATCATACATTATATAAATATATATCTGGTTCTACTTATTTCACTGACTCAGTTCATATAAATCTCATAACTCTCTAAATTTCTAGTATTTATCATTTCTTATACAATAATATTTCATCACATTCACATACCACACATTTTTCAGTTATCCTCCAACTACTAGGCACCCACTTTGTTTTTAGTTCTTTTCTCCCACAAAGGGTAATGCTCTGAATACTTTGGTGTATGTGGGACCTTTGTTTCTAACTTGGATTTCCTTAGAGTAGATGATAATAGTGAGATGATGGCTCACAGGGTATTATGGACAGTTTAGTTATTTTCTTGCAGAATTCCAAATTAATAGCCAGAACTGTTAGACTAATTTACAGCTCCACCAAGAGTGTATTAGTATGCCTGACTTCGCACAATCTCTCTAACATCAATTATTCCTGTTTTTCATTATCTTTGCCAATTTGCAAGATAAGAGGTGAAAACTTAGTGTTGTTCTAATTTGCATTTATCTCACTATTAATGATTTGGAGCCTGTTTTAAAATGGTCACTTATGGTTTGCAATCCTTTTCTAAAGAGCAAACACTCTTTGACCACTTATCTATGGGGTCATATCTGTGTCAATTCCCTCTATATTGTGGCTATCTGACTTTGTAGTTGATATCTGATGCAAATATCTTTGCAATTTCTCTTATTCTAGCTTCACTGATTGTATTTATCCTAATATCCATATAGCACTTTTAAGAGTTCTTTTTTTTAAAAAAAATAAGGTTTTATGGGTCTTAAAAATTTAATTAGTCATTTCTAGATATGTCAAAAAAACCCTTCCCCATTTCATCTCCCCTACACCTTTATGACAAAGGAAAAACAGTTGAGCAAAACCAATATGGTAACCACACCTGATGGAAAAAGTAATATCCTATGTATATGGCTCCCCACCTGTCCAAGGAAAGGAGAGAGATTCATTTCCCTTAAGACTGGTTGTTATAATTACACACCATTCAGCTTTCTTTCAGGGTCCTTTTCGCTAATGTTACATAGTCATTGTGTATATCCTCTCCTGATTTTGCTTACTTGACATCTCCCTGTGTTTCTCTGAATTCCTCCTATTCACCTTTTCTTAGGGTGCAATGAAGGAAGAAAGGAAGGAAACAAGCATTTATTAAGTGCCTACTATGTGCTAAGCATTTTACAAATACTTTCTCATTTGAGCCTCACAACAATTGGTAGGTGCAGTTACCACCCCCAGTTTCATATAGTATGACTTCTTCAGTCAGTCATTGGGCATCCACTTTGTAAACAATTATTTTTGTTCCCATATGAAGTGGCCCTTTTAAATTCTTCAAATCATTTGTATATATCCCCATCATGGTGGGGCAGTGGGGTGGTGCCATAGTGCATGAAGCCCTGGGCCTGAAGTCAGGAAGACTTATCTTTTTGAGTTCAAATCTGACCTCAGACACTTCCAAGCTGTGTGACCCTGGGCAAGTTGCTTCACCCCGTTGACTGCAGTTTCCTCATCTGTAAAATGATGTGGAGAAGGAAATGGCAAACCACTCCAATATCTTTGCCAAGAAAACCCCAAGGGGGGTCATGGAGAGTTGGACATGACTGAAAAATAACCGAACAATAAAAATACATCATGGCATTTGATCTACAGTTATCCTCACCATTTAAATATGAGGCTTAAAATCCAAGTGTCTTTCCTAAGGTCACACAGCTTTACAGAGTAGCATCACAGTACTAGAATCATAGATATTAAAACTGGAAGTCAGTCAACAAACATTTATCAGGTGCCTACTATGTCGTTGTTTGTCCTTTGTTCTCAGAGAAGACCCTGACATCAGGAAAGTGATGTCATGACTTGCAATGAATTGAATTTAAGTGAGGGAGGACTGTGAAAGGTCACCAACCTCACTCTCTCCTCCAGAGCCATCTGGGTCCAGTGGCAAGATATATATTGGGACGACTGGAGATGGCCCCAGATGTTTAAGGCGATTGGGGTTAAGTGACTTGCCCAGGGTCACACAGCTAGTCAGTGTCAAGTGTTTGAGGTCAGATTTGAACTCAGGTTCTTCCAACTTTGGGGCTAGTGCTCTATCTATTGAACCTCCTAGCTTACCCCACCTACTATGTGTTAGGTATTGGAAGAACTAATAGAGATCTTAGAGGTGATCTAAGATTCCTCATTTTTCAGAACCTACATTTCCTTGTTCCTTAAAATCAGTCTTTCTTCTTCTGTGTCTCCACCAGTCTTGTTATCATTGATGTGGACATAGCTATCTCAGAGGTCCATTTGGAAGGTTGAAGATGTGTATAAGGGACTTCCAAGCAGGAACTAGGAAGAAATCTTGGCTAAGGTGGAATTTATCCAGTTTTCTTGAGTTCCATTGCCTGGTTTACATTTGGTCTTCTGTTCCAGGAATGATGCTGATGTCCATAATTGTCATCGTGAAATATTGCCTGGAACTCAGAGGCCAAGTTAGCTCAGTTGCCTCCACCTGCTGTCAGTATCCAGGTGTGGATCTAATTCTCTCTGATCAGGTTGTTCTGACAATGAGCCCTGGTAAAGGAGAGGCTTCCTCATGTCCCCATCCTCTGTTCCCTCTGGCTCTTTGCCTTTTGTTTCCAAAGTCGCCGCCATCTGGAACTGCCTTATGGCATCTGCTCCTGCTTTCCAGCCCCCTCCCAGCAAGCAGCAGAGTGCCTCTGTCACTTGCTTGGACTTAATCCCCACCCCACCCCCACATGCAGAACAGCTCAGCCAGCCTAGCATTCTGGCTTACCAGTTTCGGTCAAGGGGGCAGACACCTGTCCTCTGACGCATGGCCTAGAAGTCACCCGGCTTCTCCAGAACCCCAATTATCCAAATGGATCCATTTGGTTAATTGCTTTCATGCTTGTTAGCTCTCTACCCATCCCTGCTCCTGGGTTCCCACCTACCCCAGCCCCACCTCTCTTGAGTACAGGGTACTGTGGATGCCTGAGGACATATAACCCTGGATGAGGGAGACCACAGAAATCTCCATGGGAAATGATTGGGGGGATTAAATAAGGGGATCAGCCGAACTTTGTACTACAACACTCCCTTCATCCAACCTCCTCCCAATATCTGGATCACTGGGCCTTCTCCAGGGACAGTTATCAGGAACTGGATTGTCTAATATCACCATTTCCTTCTGTGTCACCTAAGGGGCAGTGCTCATAGGTAGAGTTTTTCTACTTTTCTACTTGTACTTCTAGAGATAGCTAGGTGGTGCAGTGGATAGAGCCAGGAGTCAAAAAGACTCATCTTTGTGAGTTCAAATCTGACCTCAGACACTTACTAGCTGTGTGACCCTGGGCAAGTGGCTCAACCCTGTTTCCCTCAGTTTCTTCATCTGTAAAATGAGCTAGAAAAGGAAATAGCAAACCCCTCTAGTGTCCTTACCAAGAAAACCCCAAATGGGGTCAGGAAAAGTCAGACATGGCTGAACAACAACTTTGTCTAGTGGAAGGCACATTGATCCTGAATTCAAAGAACTGATGCCTTCACAAGACCCATCTAAGCCCTGGCCTACCACCTTTTCCTGGGGTCCAATAACTACAGAAATTGATGTAGCTATGAGATCATAGGGAACTGGAAGAGACCTCAGACATCTAGGCCAGGGCTTCTTAAATTTTTTCCATTCAAGATCTCTTTTTGCCTGAGAAATTTTTACACAATCCTGGGTATATAGGCATATAAAATAGGCACACATAACCTTTTACTGTTGCCAAATTTTTTGCGACTCCCCCCACACTCATTTATGCAACCCCATATGGGGTCTCAACCCACAGTTTAAGAAGCTTTGATCTAGTCCAGTGCTCCCATTTTACAGATAATGAAAGTGACATCCAGTGAAAAGGTCATATAGGTTTCAGTTTCAGAGGTGGACTTTAAATCCAGGTAGGTCCTGTGAATCTAAGCCAATGTGCTTTCCACTTCCACAAGGCACAAAGGTATAAAACCTCAACCCAGGTGCCCCTGCTATTTTCACCTCATATCTTCTGAGTCCAAAGAGAGGCAGATAGACAAAGACAGAGACACAGAGAGAGACCAAGAGAAAAGAGAGAATGAGAAAGAATTGATTAAGCACCTAGTGTGTGCCAGTGTTAAACCCTGATGTGACTTCTTCTGGTCCCCTTCCCACTTCTCTCTACTGATCCCTAAATAACCTATTCCCTTCCTCAGAGGCTGAAGTTGTTAAGGGCTAAAATTCTAGCTAGTCTGTCTAAAATATCTAATGAGTGGTCGCCAATAAATTATAAGCTTTAGCAAGAGTTAGACTTTTAAGCATTTATTAAGGAGAATAAGAATTTGGTAAAGAGAGAGAGAAAGGCCTAGATTCCTATCTATTAAAGGGAGAGCACATTTCTAGCTCCCTTCTCCGCCAGAGTCCAGAGGAAAGAGCCCGAGACTGAGCGCCAGTCTCTTCCTTCCTCCTCCCACTAGCCTGCGTCACTTCCTGACGCCAAAGAAAAGACTCCTGGTCTTGCCCTCAAAGACCTTCGCTTCATGGGCAGAACTCTTCTACAGTAAGTCTCCAGCAGGTGGCGTCATTCCAATCGTTACAAAGTGTTTTGTTGAGGTGCCTCACTCTGGGTTTTTTCCTTGTTCAGATGCTACAATCCTGGTGATGACTAAGAGTTTGTCATATTTACTGATATATGACAGAGTCCAGAATATAAGACATAGAGATGTCCTTTCCAAAATGTCTTTGTAGAGCACCACATTCCTGGCTGTAGGTTTTCTGGAAATGACTTTCAGCTAAAATACTACATCTTATACCTGGAAAGGGCCCTTCTGTGGCCTCCCCTCTCCCTGGCGCCATCTCCCTCCAATGCCCATGAATTTCCACCTCTCTATCCCTGTAGAACTTTAGCCCCTGATAATAATTTTCCAGACTAATGTCTGTATCTGATGTAAATTTAAAGGGTTGAAGGGAAGGAGGGAACAGATGCTTTTACCTCCTGCCATCTTCTTCCTTCTCCTCCCTGTGTTCCCCTCCCCCCTATCACATGTCATGCAGGAATCTGAAAAATGCATTTGTGCTCTGCACCGCCCTTGGAATTTCAGCAGCTAAACCAATATTGATGGAGGGACAGTACATTGGGAATGTTGATCTGGCTCTTGGCTCCCTGTGCTTGGGCTATGTCCAGCCGCTTCCCATCTGGAAGCAGATGATGTCAGAAGACATGGGGCATTGGGGAAGGGGGTTGATAGAAGTTGATAGAAGTAAGGGGTTGGGACTTAATGGAAGGTTTATTAGAATGGGATTCTTTAAACACAGGAGGCTACAGCTGCAGAAATGAGCAGTATAAAGTAGACTTAGGATGTGTCAGAATGTCACAGTTAACCAGAAGAAGCAAAGGATGCTGCAGACTGGAAGCCTGGACTTCTTCTTTGTCCAGAGAGACTTCCATGAACCCTTTATTACTTATTACTTATTACTTACTCTTTAAGTCAACTTTCTTTGATATTCATCGATAGTATATTACATATGATATACTATATTACATATATCACCATATTAATTAAGCAATGCAATTAATTAATATAGTATATTAACTATATTACTATATAAGTATATTAATATATACAAATATATTGTGTATCATATATAAATATATTCATGTTATACATAAATATATTTTAAATAATATATAAATATATTCACTTATATCATTCACAAATATATTGATATTATTTTGTATTCATTGTATTCATATATGTCACCCACTTTTTGTGTATTCTCCAAAGGCCACGGTTAAGAAAATCTAAGCAACTTGTCCAAGGCCACATAAAGAAAAAGCAGATGCTCAAGCAGTCCCAGGATTTGGGGCTCCCAACTCCCCCTCTGATGCTTTACCCCTTACCCCCAAATTGCCTCCTTAACCAACAAGTCAGCTGAGAAGTAGTTCTTGAACCATCCCTTATCTATCTCCTGTGCTGTCAGGCTTCATGGAGGTTAAAGAAATAAAAGTTACAGGAAAAATGCAATCCATCTACAAAGAAAGAACTGAATACAGATAGAAGTAGATTTTGTTGTTGTTGTTGTTGTTAGTTCCTTTTTCTATAGGTTTGGTTTTTTTTGTCTGCTATGTTTTGCACGACTGCACGTGTATAACTTATATTGAATTGCTTGAGTTCTTAAGGAGGGAATAGGGAAGAAGAATGAGAATTTGGAACACAAAGTTTTAAAAATCAATGTTACAATTTGTTTTTACTTGTAAGGTGGGGGGAGGAATTCAAAATCAATAAATAAACCAATTGAACAAAAAAAGAAAAAAAGAAATAAAAGGCAGCATCTCTGTCCTCAAGGAAATAACAACCTATTTAGCAAAGGAGGGTTTCTTGTTTCTGACATCCTGATCTCTGGGCTTTCCTCCCTTGCTACCTGGAGTAAAGAGATTTTTTTTTCAGATGAGTTTTCCAATGAGGCTTTGGGGCTCAGGATTCCCAAATGAAGAGCTTAAAATGAGTGACATCCTCAGCATATGGCCCCTATCTTTGGGGTGACACAGAGTTTCCATTCATAGTCCACACCTCCAGGCCAGGTTTAATGCAAGAGAAAAAGCAGGGTGGGGCGTGGTTCTCCACAAGCATAGAACTTCTGGAAAAGACTTTCCAAAGGTGGTGAGAGGGCTCAGGCTGGCTAGAAAAGAAGGAAATTGTCTTCTCACCTCATGCCCTTATCTTAAGATCATAGATGATCCAGAAGGAACTCCAAGGACTGTATGGTCCAACTCCCTCATTGTACAGGAGTTAAAACACTTGCCCAACATCACTTAGGTAGGAAGGAGCATCAGAAATAAAATCTGAACCCCAGCCCTCCATTGAAAGAACCATGGCTCTTTCCACTGTACTGTGCTGTTCTTCTCACACACTCTTTCCCCTCGTTCAAATATAGCCTCTAAACAGGGCCACAGAGACTGAATCTACCCTGGGTGATATTTCCGGTTTTTGCTGTCCTTTTCAGTAATATTTCCCTGAGATTCAGGGACATCTAGAGCCAGTGTGTCTATAAGCCACTGTAATTGGTTACTCAGCGCCTCTCCCTCCTTTCCTCCCCTCCTTTGCCCAAGATCATATCTTCACTTCCCTTGAAAAGTAGGTCCCAGAGAGGAAAGCACTGCTGCCACCACCCAACACTGCCAAGGGGTATGTTGAAGGTGTCTCTTCTCCTGAAGGTCTCTGGGGTTTCACTCCTTCCCCATCTGTGAAAATGTCTAATTGCTGTGAAAATTTTCTCCACTGTGGATAGGGAAGGGAAGCGGGGGGGGGGGGGGGGGGTGCGGTGTTACAAAGCAAGAAGCCCTTCATTGCTGCTTTGCTGGGGTACTAAAGGATCATCGTTGTTACTGGAGGGTTTTTTTTTTCTTTCATTATGGTATTTTCAAAACTCTTCTGAGGAAAGAGGCATTTGTTCTCTCTCCCTTCCACTCAGATTTCTTGTTCCATTGGCTTCCATTGATGGTACTGAAGCAGTATTAGAAATAAACAGATATTTCCAGTTCCTGGGGTGAGCCTGTTAGAGTTACTTTGAATTTCTCCTTTGTAATCTTGCTTGGAGAACAGGGTGAGAGCTTAAATGGATGGAATGATGGACTCGGAGTTCCAATCCTAGCTTTGACTTGTGCTAGCTGTGTGACAAGGAGCAAATCTTAATTTGCCTGTTTGTAAAATGGGGACAATGGTACTGGAAATGCCTACCTTAGGGTTGTTGTGAGGCTCAATTCGATACTGTATGTAAAGCGCTTTGCAAAACATTAAAGGGTTATGAAAATGTTAATCATTATTATTTATTAAATGATCCTTCAGTGGAAAAAAAGCCCATAGTCATAGAGTCATATCTATAGAGCTGGAAGGAACCTCTGCAACCATCTAGTTCTTATTTAACAGATGAGGAAACTGAGGCTCAGTGGGGTCACAGAGAGTCGGACATGACTGAATGACTGAACAGCAACAGCAACGAGGAGGCTAAATAACTTTCCTGAAGTCATACAGGGAGTTAGACAGAGATGAGATATGGGGGGGGGGGTCTGCATAAGGGAGATCCATCAATACATGTTAAAAGGTCATTTTGACCCATCACTTTCGGTTTAGCCCTTCTTATCTTCCTTCCCCTGAAAACTCCCCAAACTACATACGCATCAAATATATTGCAGCAAACAAATAGTTCTGTAGATTGGATTTGACGGAGAGTTTTGTCATTTCAGTCATATCCAACTCTTTGTGACCCCATTTGGAGTTTGTTGGTAAAGATAGTGGAGTGGTTTGCCATTTCCTCCTCCATCTCAGGAAACTGAGGCAAACAGGGGGAAGTGACTTGCCCAGGCTCACACAACAAGGCCAGATTTGAACCCAGGTCTTCTTGACTCCAGGCCTGGCACTCTATCCACTACTCCACATAGCTATACCAATGAATAGAGTGCTGGGTCTAGAATCAGGAAAACGTTAGTTCAAATTCAGTCTCAGACACTATCTATGTGACTTAGACAAGTCACTTACCCTCTGTCTGCCTTTACTTTGACAAAATAGGAATAAAAACAGCATTTACCTTGCTGAGCTGTCATGAGGATAAAAGGAGATGATGTTTAGAAAGCACTTTGTAAACCTTAAAGAACCATATGAAATGCTAGTGATTATTATTATTTATGGAAACAGTATTTCACTTAGAGTCAGACTTGGATTTTGGATTTTGCCTCTTCTGATAACAAGTTATGTAACCCTGAGCAAGTTACTTACCTCTTTGGCTATTGTTTTCCTCATTTTGCCAGGGCCAAGCTCTCTGTGCCACCAGGTCCTCTTTATTCATTGTCTTTTGCCATTAGAATGGAAGGCTTTTTTTTTTTTTTAGCAGGGCAATGGGGGTTAAGTGACTTGCCCAGGGTCACACAGCTAGTAAGTGTCTGAGGCCGGATTTGAACTCAGGTACTCCTGAATCCAGGGCCGGTGCTTTATCCACTGCGCCACCTAGCTGCCCCCTAGAATGGGAAGCCTTTTGAGAGCAGCGAATATCTTTTTTTTTGCTTATATCTGGGTCCCCAGCATAGCGATTGGTATATTGTTGCTGTTCAGTCATTCAGTCATGTCCAACTTTTTGGGACCCCATAGACCATACCATCCATGGGGTTTTCTTGGCAAAGACCCTTTGCCATTTCCTTCTCCTGTGGATTGAGGCAATCAGAGGTTAAGTGACCTGCCCATGGTCATAGAGCTAGTAAGTGTCTGAGGCCAGATTTGGAGTCCAGACCCAATGCTCTATCCCACATAACCTTCTTTGGTATATAATAACCAGTTAATAAATATACTCTTTTTAATATGGGAATAAACAAACAAATGAATGAATGAATAAGTGGAAGAGTAAATAGAATAATAAATAAATGAATAAATAAATAATAATAGATACCTCCCTCACAAAGTGGTTTAAGAATCAAATGAGATAATACCTGGGGAAGCCTTTTGTAAAGTGTAAAAAACAATCCAAATGTCAAGTATCAATGTAGTTAAGACACCTGCCCTTTCTTATCTTGCCTACCTCCCTCTTAGCTGAGGTATGAATGAGAAGTGATGAGAAGGGCAGCCACAACTGTGGAACCAGAGAGTATTGGCTGAACCTCAGCCCCTGGGATGTCCTTGTCTCTCATGTATTGCAGGGACCAGCTAGCCTATTTGATGAAACTGACCCCTATATCTTTGTAGTCACCTCAACTTATTTATCAAACTGGGAAGAACTACATTCCCTTAGGTGACCTGAGAATAATAAAGTCGGATGCAGTTGGAGGGTCTCTCTGAACCTCAGTTGCCTCATCTGTAAAATGCGCAGGTTGGAACTCGATCAGGGGTTCTTACCTGAGGTGGGACTGGTGCAACATCCCTCAGAATGGCCACGTCCTGAGTAACTTATCCAGTTGAAGCTCTCTCCTTTCAGAGTCTGTTAGGGCCTGAAATCCCTTTAAGAAAATATCTAAGGGTGATCCTACCTGGACCCCACCTCACACAGTTAAATTCTTTTCCCATGAATCCTTGGGAGAAGCATCAGCTGTCTTTGCTTTTTCAATCCAACTGATTGTTGTATGGCTATTTAATTTCACTGTAGAAGTGGCAGTATTTTGGTATAGAAACCAAGCCTTTCTGATAAGGGAAAGTAATATTATCTTAAAGGCTTTAGGAACTATTCAGGATGAGTAAATAGTATTTGTTAAAAAGCTTTGAGCTCCTCCAAAGGTCCCAGAGTGAACAAGACAGACATTTTTTCAGGTCACATTGAGAGAGGCGTAAACTCATTTCCTCACCTTTCTTCTCTATGCTGTCCCATCACCCAAATAAATAATGACTTTTCCATTTCAATGTGTAGATTACTCCTGGGCTTAGACCAGAAAACAACAATTTCTCAAGCAAATCTCTCCTCTTGGGCCCAGACATCTCCCTATTTGGCAGGGAAGTGGGAGTATTTGACACCTTCTCTTTTATCCTACCCCCAAGACCCAGTGACTTCTGTGACCTAGATGCCTATAAGGAGGAAGGTTTAGAAATGAGAGACATCACTGACAAACAGATCAATATGGATGGTTAAATACACAGGCTCCCCCTCCCTTGCACCAGAGCCCCTCCCTTCCTCCCTCCCTGTCTATGAAAGGGAGCCAAGCACAGAGCAGATGGAACCCCTTCCCCACCCCCACCCCACCCCCCAATCAGGGAGAAGTAGGGAGGAGAAGTGGGAAGGAAGAAAAGGAGATCCACATCCCAAAGGCAACTCTAAGATGTCTTTGGCTACGTGAAAATCCCAGAAGACTGCTTACTTCTGCTCCATGAAGGCAGAAGGATTTCCCTGGATTGTCTCTCTTTCCCTGGGTATGAAGAGAGGCAAAGGTCAGCTAGGAGTTGTGGTGAGTACTGTCTTGGGATGTTAAACCTCTAGTCCCCACTAGGAAAAATGCTGAGAGCAGGGGAAGAAGCAGACAGCTAGGTTTCGCTCAAGTAAACTGTTTAACAATTAACGCCGTCCCAGAATGGAATAGAGGACCTTGAGTGATGCTAAACTCCCTATCAGTGAAGGTATTCCAATAAGGGCTGAATAATCACTTGGACAGGGGATTTTTGCCACAGCCGTCCAATTCTGAAATTCTTAATCAAGACGGAGAATTTATTATAAGCAACTCTAAGATTCCTTGAGATACTGCGGAAAACCTCTCGGGCACAGAATGGAAATTGCTACGGCTCATGGGCTGATGTCCCCCAGCAAAGAATGAAAAGCGGGGGGCGGGGTCCCTCTCCTGCAGAAACACATTCACAGTTATCTACGGCACAGAAGGCCCCGATCGCTCTCCTTTCTCTTTGTCTTTTCTGTTTGGGGATTAGTGTCCGACAAAAGTGCTACTGTCTCCTTGGCGGTGCTGTGGCTCGCGTCCAGCTAGTATCCATGAGCAGCAGACTGACAAGTCAGGGAGGAGGGTCGTTTCGAGCTCCCAGGTGTGATCCCTAATGGCTCTGGGCTGTAGGGCAAGGGTCCTTGCTCCCGCTGTCTCCCAGCTGCTGAAGCAGATGCCTGTGAAGCAGCGATGGAAACCGAGGACAGTGGTTGGGACGGGCGAGGGACATTGGGGAGGGAGACCTTCTTAGACACGTTCTTTTGTGGACACTGGAGATCTCAGAAATTCTGGATAGGTTTCCGAGAATAGGACAGATTCGTGGTCTCTCCAGTCAGCATTCTCTTTCTGAAAGAGACACCAAGGACTGAGTGGTGGGCGTGGCTGTCCAGGGATAAGTTTTTGTTTTAAATGCAATCAATCAATAAGCATTTATTAAGTGCCTACTAGGTCCCAGGCACTATGCTAGGCACCAAGAGTACAAAGACAAAATCGAGACATTCAACGTCTTCAAGGATCTTCTGTTCTACTGAGAGTGAGGGGAAATATATCCAAATAAATATGGGAAAAAAGGTAAAGGGCAATGAAGTAAAGGAAAGATCCAGGCAACGTGCTCTAGTAAAAGCTGAGGAGGGAGGAAACACTCTCAGCTGGGAGAATCAGAGGAGGCTTCATGGAAGAGGTGGCATCTGAGTTGAACCTGCAGGAAAGAAAGATTTTGGCAGGTGGAAAAGAGGACTTAGGGAGGTACTGGCTTGAGTGAATGCATGAAGAGGGGGAAGGGCACTGACATGTTAAGTTCAGGGAGTAGATAGTAGCCCATTTTGGTTGGAGTGTAAATTGAATGGTGAGGAGTAATGTTAAAAGGGACTGGAAAGGTAGATTAAAAGTAGCACAGAAGTGATTTATCTTTACTGTTAAATCATATTTGGAGCAAAAGAAAAACTCCAGAGCCACAAATTCTGTGCTCCTGGTGTTTCTATTTTTTTTTCTATCACATTTTAAGTGCCTCCCTTAAGAACCACACCTTGGAGCAGGAAGTTTTGGGGATGTCTGCCTAGCCTTCTGTGAGTCAGGTGTTAAGAGCACCAGAAACAACAAAGGTTGTCTGTCCTACATCCTTTTTGAGATATCTCGTTGCTATCTCTCTGAAGAGTTGTTGAGTTGTTCCATGGCTGGTTCAGGGGGCTTCCGTGGAATTTCCCCAGGGACCACATTCAGGAGCCGGAAAGACCAAGGTGGACTTCTTTTTCATTGGCATATATGAATTACATACAATTATCTCTACCACGTACTTAATTCTTCAGTCATGTTTGAGTCTAAAATGGTGAATTGTTCCTCTAGCAATCACTTCTTGATGTTTTGCCTATATTCTTACTTTTCTTCAGTCATCTAACAAGTATTTATTAAGCACTGAGTGCAGATCACTGTGCTATGCTAGGTACTTTGAGAAATATAAAGCTTGATCTAACTCATGGAGCTCTCAGTCTAGTAGGGTGATAATACATCAACATAGATAAATATTAAACATAATGTTGCATGGCATGTGCATGATAGTTACAAAACAAAGGGCTATATAAATTGATAAAGGTAAGTGGTTACTGACAGGGTATCAGGGAAGGTTTCATAGAGGAAGTAGCTCTTGAATTGGACTTGAAAAGATAAGTAAGAAGTAAGCAGGTGAATAGGGGGAGAGAGAAGACTATATAGGTAATAGGGTAAAGCTTAAAAAAAAAAAGTATGATGGTTCTAGTCTTTACTCCCAGGACCTTTTCCATCTGGACCTCACAGAATCACTACCTGTCTTGGCTTTGGACCTTTAGTGAGGACCTTGAACAATATAATTACCTGCCTCCCTAAATGGAGCTCTCTTCATCCACTGATACTCTTCCTGGACTCATTCCTCAATAGTTTGCATTTTCCCACCTCTTGTACTCTTCCCCAGTGATTCTGAATGTCTACCTGCAGATGTATTAGGCACCATTTCCTCATTCCTAACTGCTTGCCTCCATAATCCCATTTCATCAATGCTTTCCCCCTAATTTCTAGTCCCAGATCTTCCCACCCTTTCCATTGTACCCTCTGGAATGCCTATTCCATAATTAGCACACTTCCTTTCATCTTAAACCTTTCTCACTCCTGCCATCTTCTGGCCCTCACTGAGTCCCTAGCCACTCTGTCCAGCACTGACTACATTTTTTCTGACTTGGTAGTGGGAGAGTAAAAATAATCTTTGATAGGCACTAATACTTCCTCAATCTCCCTTCATCAATCATCACTCATCAATTTCTCCTCACTTACAGTTCATGCTGTCCAAATTTGTCACTCAAACTAGATCTTGGTAGGTACACATCGAATGATTCTAGCCCCACTCAGTCACAGAAACCCTAACTATACACAAATCCAAGCTGTAGGGTAGAACTTTGAGCATCTGAATTCCTCCTCTGAATTGCATCTCACTCCAGCCTTGGGTTTGACTGTTACTTTAGCTGAGGCTGAAGGCCAACTGTCAGCTGAGATGGACTCTGAGAAATGTGTGACATGGGATGGAATGAAACCACTCTCACCTGGAGTGAAAGTCTGAAGAACAGAGTTGTTCCAGAGCCATACGAACCCCCAGATGTCTGAGTCAGGGCAGTGCCTTAAAGCTGTTACTGTGACATCTGATGTTTTGGAAGGGTATTGACTTAGAGACACTTTGGAACTCCCGTGAGCAATCTTCTTCCTCATTTCAGCAGCTAGGTAGTACAGTAGATAGAGCACTGGGTCAGGAGTCAAGAAGACCTGAGTTCAAATCCCACTCAGACACTTGCTATCTATATAACCCTGGGAAATCACTTCACCTCTGTCTGCCTCAGTTTTCTTAATTGTAAAATGCGGATGATAATAATAGCCCCTACCTCTTAGTGTTGTTGTCATAATCAAATGAGATAATATTTGTGAAGCACTTAGCATAGGGCCTGGCATATAGTAGATGCTTAATAAATCTTTTCCCTCCTTTCTTCATTTCTGTCTCTCTTTTAGAGATGGAGAAGTGATGGGATGGTGGTGGTAGATAACCTATGCTATCTGAGATATTGCAGAAGGAGAATGGGAATTTTATTCCCCCAGAACCCCACTCATACTTGAGCTAGAAGGTATAGGGAGGGGAGGGAGATGGAGAAATAGTTCTGGGTTGGGGAAAATGTCTGGTCCCAGATATGCATCTGATATGCTATGTGGCACTGGATAAACCACTAAAACTTCCTGGGCCTCTGTTTTCTCACCTGTACAATGGAGTTACAAGCTTACCATAACTTCCTTCACTGCTTGAGCTTGTCAGAGAATGATGCCAGACAAGGAGAATAATGACTGTAGTAGTATAAACAGAAATTTAACTGGGAAAGCCAGACAGTGACAAAGAGCTTCACAAAAAGGATATCAACCATATGATTACAACTTTGAATTTCTGTGGCATCATAAAGTTTGTAAAAGATTTTCCTTAGAACAGCCCTGTAAGACAGTACTTTAAGTATTATCTCCTGGGGCAGCTAGGTGGTGCAGTGGATAAAACACTGTCCCTGGATTCAGGAGGACCTGAGTTCAGATCTGACCTCAGACACTTGGCACTAGCTGTGTGACCCTGGGCAAGTCACTTAACCCTCATTGCCCTGCAAAACAAAACGAAAAAGAAAATAAGTATTATCTCCATTTTACAAATTTGGAAACTGAGGCTCAAAGCCATTAATCTTGTTCATCCATAAATGCACTGCTAGTTAGAGGTAGTCTCAGTTCAAGCCCAGGACCCCATAACCTGGTACAGCTCTTACATCCTCAACCCTCTCCCCTCCACCACCTGCCACTGTCTCAAGTTATGGGATTCTCCCAACCCTTCCACAATATTGGCAATGTTAGGAAAACATCCAGAACCCGGATTATGGAAGCTGAGGAATTGACCAGGCTGGTTTTCTTTCCCAAAGTCTTGGACAGCCCCAGGCATGGGGAAATGGCATGTTGTCAGTGTGTTATATGCTTCATCCTGACCAGTTTTCATCCCATCATCACTTCAGATGCACTGTGGCCCATGGCACTGTCTGCTCAGCATGGTTGTTGGGAGGAAAAGAGCTGCCTGGAATTCTGGGGGGGACACTGGGAGCTCCCAGGGAGTGGTAACAGCTTGTGGGTGTTGTCTGCCAGGGACAGCTTGTGGAGTCAACACCCAGGCCCCACAATCTGGGGACAGAAAATCAAATCAACAGTAAAGAAAAAATAGAAAGATGAGTTGTTAATATTCATAGTATTATTGCTGTTATCACTGTGATTATAATTAATAATGATGATGGTTGTTATTATTATCATACCCATGTCTCCCACAGCTCTTCCAAGAGTGCTTAAAGCCCTTTTGCCTAGAGTTAGAAAACCAGAAGGAACTTTAGAGGTTGTCTAATTTTACTTTCCAATCAGTGCTAGAATGCCATCTAGAATATGCCTGATGGATTGTCCAGAGGCTTCTTGAACACCCCCAATGCCCACTACCTCATCAATCCATTCATTACATTGTTGGACAGTTCAAATGATCAAAATACATAGAGGCAGATGCATTGTGGTATAGCGGGCACATGAAATACCAACTTGAACTCTGAAAAATCAAGTTTAAAATTCTGCTTCAGGCATTTTTAGAAATGTAACCCTCAGCAAGTCAAGTCACCCCTTTGTGCCTCGGTTTCTTTGTCTGCAAGATAAAGGTGTTGCCCTTTAAGACATTCACGGTCACTTTCAGTTCTAAATGTGTGATCTTCTGAAAAAATTCTTTCTTATATTCAGCTCTCAAATCTGTTTCTCTATAACTCCTCTTTCTCCCATTAGTCAATAGTTAATAAACATCTATTAAGTGTCTACTATGTGCCAGGCACTGTGGTAAATGCTGGGGATACAATGAAAGACAGTTCACACCCTCAAGGAGCTTACAATCTAGTGGGGAAAGATACACAAAAGAAAGCAGAAAGGAGGGGAACTGCACAGGGGTCTGGTCAAAGACATTGGTCCGAAACAAGTACAGCATATAGGAAACGAGATTTTTTAAAACTTTATTTATTTATTTATTTAGAATTTTCCCCATTGCATGTAAAAAAAAAATGATAAAAATTTTCACATTGATTTTTTAAAACTTTGTGTTAGAAATTCTCTTTCTCCCTCCCTCCTTGCCCCTCCCTAAGAAATCAAGCAATTCAATATAAGTTATACATGTGCAGTCGTGCAAAACATCTTCACATTAGTCAGGTTGTGAAAGAAAACAGACAAAATAACTTTAGAAAGAGGAACTAACAAATAGAATTATACTTCAATCTGTATTCAGATACCATCCGTTCTTTCTCTGTTGATGTGCATTTTTCATATGGCCTGATAGCATCCTGCTCATCATTTCTTTCACAATTACTATTACTACTGCATTATCCTCTATCCTATTCCCTCCCCTTGATATTTACCCTATTTTCTATCTTCTTTTACCCTATCCCTCCTCAAAAGTGTTTTGCTTTTTACTGCCCCCTCCCCCCCATCTGCCCGCCCTTCCTTCACCTCTCCCCCCTTATCCCCTTCCCCTCCCACTTTCCCTCAGGGCAAAATATAGTACTAGACCCACTCGAGTATGTATGTTATTCCCTCTTTGAGCCAACTTTGATGAGAGTAAGGCTCACTCATTCCCCTGCTCCTTCCCCATCTTCCCCTCCACTCCATAAACATTTTCTTGTTTCTTTTATGTGAGCTACTTTACCACATTCCACCTCTGTCTTTCCCTTTCTTCCAGTACATTCCTCAGCCCTTAACTTTATTTTAAAGATGTCACCATGGGTCAGCAAAGTGACACAGTGGACAAAGCACCAACCCTGGACCCAGGAGGCCCCGAGCCCAAATCTGGCCCCAGACATAAGCCACCCCACCCTGCCTGCCCCACAAAAAACGAGAATAAGCAAAAAATAAATGCTTTATAGATATCATCCCTTCGTATTCAATTCACACATGTGCCCTCTGTCTAAGTATATTCTTTTCAGCTGGGAAATGAGATGTTTAAGGAGAGATCTTGTCCCCTCTCCTTAAATGGATGAGTCTGTGGTTCCACCCCCCAGTCAGAGGGGTAGAGGATAATGTTGAGGGTTCAAGAATAAGGCTGATTAGGTCTTACAAGATGGTGAGATTTCCCAATGATGAGTTTGCTGGCAATATGGTGGGGAAGTCAGAGAAATCCAAACACAAGTGCTTTGAGGTAAAAAAATGAGATGTCTGAGGAGGACATTAGTACTGGTTTCCATCCTCTGGAGCAATATCAATGAAGTCTTTTTTATGACAGCTCTACATGTGCATCACGGTATCTTCTTCTTTCCTTCCCCCACATTTATCTTCTCAAGGCTAAACATCCCCACTTCTTTCATGTGACCTAGTTTCCTGATGATATTTATCCGCCTCCTTTGGCTTCTTCCATTCCTTCCAGAATGTAGTACCTAGCCCTGAAAACAATTCCACTGTTGTTGGTCTGAGGAGAGCAGAGTAAAGTTGGACTCTCACCTCCCCTGGTAGGGATACTTTTCTTCTATGCCACAATCATAATCCCCTGAATCATGGGACTGGACAGGGAGGAGTCTCTCTGTTGTTCAAAAGGGATTCTGAGAGACCCAGAAGATTGAGACAGCCAAAGACACAGAGGAAGATGGTAGTAGGGCCGAGGCTTAGATTGAAAGGTGAGCTTTATTTCTTTGGCTAAATGAAGTTTTCCTCCCAGTTTGCCCTCTCCCTTTTTCTCCAGTTAGCAGGGCTATAGTCCTGGGTGATGGGACATGGATACACCCCATTCTCCAGGCTGGACCTCTTCAGGTCTACTCAGGAATGGGACACCACCCGAACTCTGGGACCCATGATTTTTTTGTTTTTTCTATTTCTCATTGCAATGAGCTCAGTTTGAAAGTCCCTCAGAGCAAGAAAGAGTCAGCCTACTCTTTATTCTGAGGACAACTGACCTGTTCTTAGGGAGATCTTACAAGCATCTATAGCCAAAAGTCCAAGAGCTAATGTCCAAGGAATCTACTCTCCTTTTCATCTATGAGAGAGCCTCATCATCATCACCACCACCACCTCAACCATCACCATCCTCCTCCTCTCCCTCCTCTTCCTCCTCCTCCTCCTCCTCCTCATCGCTAGCATTTATGTAGTGCTTTGGGATTGTAGATTATTTCCAATTTATCCTGTATATAGTTTGTATATAGTTGTTTACATGTTGTCTCCCCCATTAGACTGGGAGTTTCTTGAGAGCAGGAACTGCCTTTTGTCTTTCTTTGTATCCGCAGAACTTAGCACAATACCTGGCAAATAGTAGATTAGTAAAATCGCTTACCGCCTGACTGATTTTACAAATATTATCTTATCCTCACAACGACGCTGGGATTAGGTACCATGTTATCTCTACTTTATAGATGAGGAAACTGAGGCAGAAAGAGGTTAAGTGACTTGCTTGGGGTCACACAGGTAATGAGTATATGAGGTCAAATTTGAACTGAGGTCTTCCTGCCTCCAGGTCCAGCACTCTATCCATTGTGCTTCCTTCACTGGTCTAGCTCAGAGACTGGATTTCTTTCTCTTTAAAATTGCTGGTGTGGGGCAGCTAGGTGATGCAGTGAATAAAGCACCAGCCCTGCATTCAGGAGGACCTGAGTTTAAATCCAGCTTCAGACACTTGACACTTACTAACTGTGTGACCCTGGGCAAGTCATTTAACCCTTATTGCCCTGCAAAAAAAGAAAGAAAGAAAGAGAAAGAGAGAAAGAGAAAGGAAGGAAGGAAGGAAGAAAATTGCAAGTATACTTTGGAACTTTCTTATTCATAAGGATACTATATATAATTGGGTTTTTAAAAAAAGTACCAAGTTGAAAGGCTTCAGGTTTGGTCCTAGCTCTGCCACCGAGAAACTATTTGATCTTGGACAAATGATGTAACTTCCCTGGAATTTGCCTTTCTTCTGTGTAAGATGAGGGGAGAGCTGGGGCTGCTAGGTGCCACAGTGGATAGAGCACCGGCCCTGGATTCAGGAGGACCTGAGTTCAAATCCAGCCTCAGACCCTTGACACTTACTAGTTGTGTGACCCTGGGCAAGTCACTTAACCCCAATTGCCTCACAACAAAAACAAAAACAAAAACAAACAAACAAAAACAAGATGAGGAGAGAGCTATGGGTGATGGGAGTTGGGCTAGTTTGCTAAGGTCCCTTCTGAATGGCAGATTTTATGTCCTATAGAAGAATGGAAATGAGGTAGGGGGCTGTTGAATACTTGTACTTCTTCATGTTCTAATAAGTTATTAGGGACTCACTTTCCTTCTTCCTACTGAACCACTGTTTAAAAACACTATGAGTTGAAAACTTCATTAGTAATGAGAGTTATCTCTGACTCATATCCAAATGTTTCTTTTTCATAAATAGTCCAGGGTTCTGGTTTCCATCAAGGACCCCTAAATAAGACAGTCTTTTTTCTTTTCCACCCCACAGCTGTCTCTTAATACTTTGGCACAGTAAGTAGAAAGCCAATTGGAATCCACAACACACTTCCTACCAAGTCCCCAACCATTGACCCCTCCCCATGCACCCCTCCTTGCCTAAGAATGCTCCCTCAGAATGTCAAGACACTTCCCAAGGATTGACTTCCTTTCCCTGATTTCCACCATCCGGTTGGAGGCTGTAGCCAAATCAATCTAAGATAGTCAGCTAGGAACTATTTGGCCTATGCTGATACCATGAGTATTCCCAGAACCCACACCATCAGTCAAGGGAAGGGGCCAAGATACACTGGGATGCAAAAAGAAAGTATTATGGGATTGAACATTTGCAGTAACCAGTCTAAGAATAAATAATCCACACTGGGATAAATAAGAATCAATGGTGGTCCATACAAAAATGAGGAGAATAATAACACTTTCTTTGTAGGTCCAAATCTGAATAAAAAAAAAGTGAAAAAAGTTTTTAGCATAGAACCTGGTACATGGTAGGTGCTCTATCACTGTTTATCCCCATCCTTTACATTTTTGTTGTCCCTGTGAGTTCAGGAAGGCCACTTAACCTCTATGGTCCGATTTCCTCATCTGGAAAGTAAGAGGGGTGGATTGGATGATGGCAAAAGTCCATTCCTTGGGGGGCATGGTCCCCCATAGTCTCTTCGTCTAACCTCTGCTGCCATTTTGGGGGACTGTTATTTATTTCCAGGTAGATTTGTTTCTTCTCTTTACTTAGGTAGTGGGGCTGCCTGAGTAGAGAAGACCTGGGCCTCTTTGACTGTCATGCCCATTTCCAAACTGCGGTTCTCATGGACTTGGTAGCTGCTACATCCAGGTTGTCCCCTTGAGCTATTCTTTAAACTTCCCAATACTGTAAGAGAGCACATAGCATAATGAGGTGGGAGGGCCAGACAGAGGCCTGTAATCCATCAATCAATAAGTAGGCAGAAAAAAAATTTTAATTAAAATTTTAAAATTTTAAAAATTAAAAAAAAATAAGTAGGCAGGTAGGAATCCTGAGGCCTGTGTTATAGCCTCTGCTCTATCAGAGACTTAAGTCCCTTTGCCCCTCTGGGACCTATTTTCCTTATCTGTAAAGAAAGAAGATTGGACTAAATTACTTTTAAGGTCTTATTCAGCTGAAGAGTAGAGTAGAAGAAAGTAGACACTTGAGAGAACTGAATAGCTAGATATGATCTCCTCTGAGTCAGGAAAGTGACAGGCAAGCTTCCCTACTTGCCCTCTCCAGCTTCCCAAAAATGGTTGGGTTTTTTTTTCAGCTACTTAAGACCAAAAACGATCAGAAATTGCTGGGCTTCCCTTTGACTCTTGCTCATGTGTTTCTTCTTTGTAAGATTCTCCTTTGTAAAATTCCAGGATTCTGGTTTCTTCCAAAGGCCCCCCAGATAAGACACACCTCCCCTCTCTCTAACTCCTTGGCAGTGCCTTAATACAATGACACGGCAATGACAGAGAGCCGGGAGTTGAACTTTGTTTTCCTTTTCCCCCATCAAAGCTCAAACTTGAGTTGCATCTATCTCCCCCTTTCTTCCCTCACTTAAGTCTTTTCCAAAGGTTCTCCCCCATCTAACCAGGGACACAGGATACAGCTGTGTAGGTTGGTCCAGAAGGATGGTAACTGAGAATTCTGGTCAGTGTCATCACTTCTTCTGGAGAAATGTGTCATTAGAAGACCACTCCTGGGGCAGCTAGGTGACGCAGTGGATAGAGCACCGGCCCTGGAGTCAGGAGTACCTGAGTTCAAATCCGGCCTCAGACACTTAACACTTACTAGCTGTGTGACCCTGGGCAAGTCACTTAACCCCAATTGCCTCACTAAAAAATAAAAAATAAAAAAATAAAAAAAGAAGACCACTCCTGGCTCTTCTTGAGGTGACCTAAGGATAATCCTGACCTGGAAGCCCACAGAGATGGAAAATGACCTTTCAGACCAAAATTTCCTGATTTGGTGATTTGTCACTTTATGCTTTCCCAACCAGCTGACTGGTGGATACGACCTGTATGACCTTGCGTAAGTCTCCATGTGGGCCTCAATTCTTCATTTGTAAAAGATGGACCAGGACTGGATCAGTCAGTAAATAAATATTTATTAAGGGCCTACTATGTGCCAAGCACTGTTCTGAGGATAAAAGGAAAGGCAAAAGACAGCCCCTACCCTCATGGAATTTATAGTCGAATAAAGAAGACAACACACAGAAGGAAACTGAAAAGTGGAGAGATGGGGGTTGGGGGTGGGGGAAGGAATGATGGAGTCCAGGGGAGTACAGTTGTTGGGAAATGAAGAGTTGATTGACCTGTGTGTGTACTTGCTGTATATGGAAGATTTGGGAGAGGATCTCTGCCCGCCATCCTCCAATCAGAGGTGACCTCTAAGGTTCCTACCAACCTGTGACTCAAAATTTGGCACCTTCTCCTCACCTTCAGGGAACCAACTGGATTGAGCTATCCAGGCTGGTGGCTCCTACACGCCTGTGCTCCCTGGTGGCCATCCAGAGTAGTACAGAACTTTAAAAAATTAAAAAAAAAAAAGCTAGGCATCACAAAAGTCCTCCCTAGGGTGCTTGAGGATTGCTGCTTTTATCAGACTTCCAACAACATCAGCAATAGAAATAATAACAAACATTTATATAGCACTTAAGATGGAGTAAATGACCAGTGTATGAGGTCCAAATCTGAATAAATAAGCTTTCCTGATCTCTTGAAGCAGGAGCCCAAATATTGGGAGCTGGACCTGGAGTCTGGAAGACCAGAATTCAAATCTGGCCTCAGATACTTACTATCCGTGTGATCCTGGGCAAGTCACTTCACTGCTGTTTATCTCAGTTTCCTCATCTGTAAAGTGAGATAACAGCAGCTACCTCTCAGGGTTGTTGTGAGGATCAAATGAGATAATATTGTAAAATATTATACAGTACATAGAAGGTGTTGTATAAGTGCCTATTCCTTTCCATTCTACTTAGCTATCCCTGTGAGTTCAAGCTCTGCAGGCATATGTCCTCATCTGTAAAGTGAGTGAGCTATGCTGGATGATGACAGAGATCTATTCTGTGATCCCATTACGCTAACCATCAATGTCTTTGGAAAGAAGCAGATTGACACAGTCCAGAGAGCACTGACTCTTGAGTCAGAGGGCTTGGATTCAAATCTCACCTCTGATTAGTTGCTTGACCTCAGGTACTTGCTCTTTTTTGTTTTGTTTTTTTTTAGTGAGGCAATTGGGGTTAAGTGACTTGCCCAGGGTCACACAGCTAGTAAGTGTTAAGTGTCTGAGGCCGGATTTGAACTCAGGTACTCCTGACTCCAGGGCCAGTGTTCTATCCACTGCGCCACCTAGCTGCCCCTGGTACTTGCTCTTAACCTCCCTGGGCCTCAGTTACCTTCTCTATAAAATGAGGAGTGTTGGACAGAAGTCATCTAGACTTCTGAGATTCCTCTCACTTCTATCTAGGATCCATCCTAATCCAGATCAAAATACAGTAGGTTTCCCAGAAGGACCTATGGGGGGGGAGGGGGAGAGCAGCAGGGAGACTACACCCATGATTCCTTGGTGTCTCCCTCTAGAGATGAAGATTAGCAGTTGCTCTGCAAATTCCCATAGTTGGAAGTGGCCTGGGGGCATTTAGGGTCATTTGGCCAGATTGAATCAGAAGTAGGATTTCTCTTTCCACCAGGTGGGCAGTCTGTGATCTTAGGATCACAGATTTAGAGCTGAAAGAGACCTTATTGTCCTCCCTCATTTTTTTTTTTTTTTGCGGGGCAATGAAGTGACTTGCCCAGGGTCACACAGCCAGTAAGTGTCAAAGTGTCTGAGGCCGCATTTGAACTCAGGAACTCCTGAATTCAGGGCCGGTGCTTTATCCACTGCGCCACCTAGCTGCCCCCTGTCCTCCCTCATTTTGATGCCTATAGAGCTGGAGTTGCCCAAGCCTTCGTGGGTAGTGTGAACTGGAAGAACCCTGATTCTAGCTAGCTCAGGCCTTCTAATTCGAATTGTTTCTTATATCTGGCATACCAAGGTAAGGTGACTTGCTTCGCTCATGCCAGTGCCTTGAGTCAGCATAAAGCTACCAACGCCCTAAAGGGAGTTCCAAGGAGTATCTACCACAGCTGGTCAAAGCATTTGCAAAAACCTCTGCTTATTGGCAGAAAACTCATTTCCCATTCAAGTTTGCACCAGCCAGAGCCAGCTGACATGTTGAGTTCCTTTTCTTTATTCTCCTTACTCATCTCTTCTCCCTTTCACTCTTACTTAGCTCAAATAACCTTAGGGCCCCTGTCTTTCTTGCTAAGGCACAGAGTCCCAAGTAAAGCAACACTAAGAGAGGGAGAAACAACAGATAATGCTGTCTCAGCAGGCTGGATGCCTGATTTCTTCTCTGGACCAGTGTTTGTTTCCATGGCCATTCAGCATGAGGATGCTCTGCTTCCTGGGGTACCAGCCCAAGAACATGGAGAATTCTTAGTGCCCCTCTCCACTCTGGTGGGAGGGGTGGGAGAGATGTGGAGGGATGACACATAGTTACTTATGGATGTGTTTGCTTCTCCAGCTGAGCTCTCTGCAGGCAGTCCACCTTGAGCGGCATCAGGAGACGGTGAGGCCCAGAGGAAAGGGGAGCTGGGATCGGGGCCCAGCACCCAGGATGGCTGTGTGGCCACTTCTCTGGATCCATGCGACTTTCATCCTCTGGCTCGTCAGCCTTGTTGGGGCCATTGAGGTTCCTCTGGATCGTGAGTTCCAAACTTTCCTATTCTCTTCTCCTGATGACTTTGGTGTGGATGCATGGGGGAAAGGGGAGCATGGAGAACTTGAGATAAAGGGGAAGGAAAGAGGATTTGGGGAGGAAATGAGCTGTGACTAAGGATAGTAGTTACAGGGAAGCCAGGATGTGAGCCTGGTTCTGCCTTAGACTAGTTATGAGTTAGCCGTCAGAAAAACTATAACATAATGGAAGCCACTAAAGCGTGGCATCCCAGATGCTGTGAATGAGCACATTGATCATTGGCTCTGAAGGGAGCCATTGAGTTGGACAAGCCCAGGAGAAAGTGCTTAGAGCCTGAGCCAGTGTTCTTGGCTAACCTATAAAAGCAGAAAGTTCAGGTGACACTGTCCATTCAGCGAGCTTCTACACATCATCTCACTGGTGCCTTCTCTGGTACTCGGCTCATTCAGCCCCAGAGTCAAGGATCTGGGCCACCTGTGGGCTGAGTGTCTGTGAGGAACCAGGAGAGTGGGCCAGGGAGAATGGAGGAGGGATTTGTCTTGGCAAACATCTGCCACCAAATGGGGCATTCCGGTAGAGCCAGGTTGTAATGCCAATATTGGGGCAACAAGAAGGATCTTCCTTCTTCTCAGCTCTGTGATAGCCTAGAAGTGAACCACACTTTTCTGTGTCCTCAGAGGGTATAATTTCCTCCTCGATGTAATCAAACCATCATTTATCGTAGCAAGGGGCTTATTTGGAAGTTACTTAATCTCTTCTCAGTAGTTGCCTAAGGTTGGTAGTTCAAACAGTAACACAGTAGAAATGCTGCCCATATTGGAACCTGGTGGCTAGTATAGGAATCCCAACCCCCCACCCCCAGCCCTGCAATAAGTAGGACTAAGTATTTTGTAGCATATACCCAGACTGACCTTGGCTTTTGAGCTTCTTCCTTTGTCAGATAGTGGACATTAATTGTGTGTGTGGGGGGGGTTGGTTTTTGGGAGCAGGGGGGGGGTGGTGTATATGTGTATGCATGTCATGGGGGTGGGGGGAATCAGGTGATGATGAAACCTCCATCAAAGTCCCTTCTAGCTCCTCAATGCCAGGGTTCTCAGCCCTTTTGCCCAAAGGTCTGCAGCCATCAGAAGATGGTAAGACAGTGCCTAACATGTCAATCTTTCCTTCTCCACCTGCAGCTGCTTGTATAGAAAGGACATCAGGCAGAAAAAAGGCTTACTCATGGGTCAGGAAGTAAACCAGCTGTCAAGACTCTTCCTTGATCCCAGGCCCACCTAACATTTTCTTCCTTTTCTGCTGTTTGCTAGATGATTCCTATATGTTACCCAAGAGTGAAGGTGGGAGGAGGGGGAAGGTGTGGCCCCTTTGGGATTTGCTGCTGCCTCACCTTGGGTTAGATGCCCTTTTTCTTTCCCCTAAGTGCACTAGAATTAGAGTTTGAGCCTTTCAAAAGGAGTTTATCAACAATGAAGGAAAAGAAATAAATTTTTACGTGCTATAAATGGCTTCTGTTTTGTTCATCAGTCAATCAAAAAGCATTTGTTAGGCAACTACTATGAACCAGGCACTGATGATGCAAAGGCAAAAATGAAATAAATTAGACTGTGAGAAGTATATTCTTAAGAAATCTTTAATTTAGGCATAAATGACCTGTGTAATTTCCTAGGCTGTCTAGCCATCTAACCTACTTCCTGGACCCGGCTTCTCTGCATGGCTAGCCACCATGATGTCTCAGCAGAAGTCCATATTCATGGTCCCTCCCTGATTTTTCAGTTGAAGCTATCATCATCACCACCATCCTCCTCATCATCATCATCATCTTCCCCCACTCTGACCCTGCCCACCAATTTCCAGAGCCAACATCCTCATGTACCAAGGGTCAGCCATATTAGTAACTCATTAGCCATTTGTAGGATAAGGATCATTTCTTCAAATTCCCAGCCTCAGAGACCTCACTTAAGAGGTGGGCTCTTCTTGGTGAAAGACCGCCTATGGTTGTAGGGCAGGCCTAGAGTCTGGAATTATTTTTCTTGTCCACACTGATGTCTTCACTGGTTTAGGCTTAGGCAGCTAGGTAGTATATTACACAGAATCATAGACATTAGTGCAAGTCCTGCCTCAGACCCTTAGAGGCTGTATGCCCTTGGGCCAGTCACTTAACTTTTGCTGGCTTCAGTTTCTCCATCTGTAAAAATAGGAATAATAATATTCTCTATCTCATGGACTTGTGTTGAGATCAAATGAGATCATATATAAATCCTTAAAGTGCTATATAAATAAATGCCAGCTATCATGATTATCATTATTGTTAGGGAATCTCTAGTGAGAAAACTTCATAGACAGCTGTACTATGACTTATCTTTGAGAGTTGACTATAGGTTAATTGACTTACTAAGGGTCTAATAGCCAGTATATGTCAAGGGCAGGACTTGAACTCAGATCTTCTTGATTCTGAGACTGACTCTCTAAGCCACTATGCCTTCTTAAAATCATCATAGTTGGGGCAGCTAGGTGGCGCAGTGGATGGAGCACCAGCCCTGGAGTCAGGAGTGCCTGAGTTCAGATCCGGCCTCAGACACTTGACACTTGCTGGCTGTGTGACCCTGGGCAAGTCACTTGGCCCCAATTGCCTCACTAAAAGAAAAAAAATCATCATAGTTACCATTTATATAATGCTTAACATAGCCCATTAATTAACCCTCACAAGAACCCTGTGATATTAAGTACTAGAAATTAGATCCCTACTTTACAGATTGGGAAATTGAGGCTCAGGTTAGTGGGTTGCCTGTGATCACACAACTAATAGATGTCAGAAGTTGGATTGAACCCAGGATTCTATTGAATGCCCAAGTTCAGCTTTCTCCCCACTAAATCCCAGCGCCTTTTTCTGGGTGGACAAGGTCCCTGCTTGCCCCAGCCTGGTGGTTCCAATGAGGGGCTCTTCCCATAAAGTGTGAATGCTCCTGGCTCAAGGAGAGTTTCTCATTAGCAGACCTGGGCAGACAGTCTAATAAGGCGCTGGATGAGGCCATGTCCCTGAGGAGCCAAGGAAATTAGGTTATCAAGAAAGTGGTGAAGGCTCATTTCTCTTCTGCATCTTCCCCTTCCCCCACCCCTATCCCCTATTCTCACCTGCCACTTTCTTCCCTGGGGCCTATGGGCACAGAGCTTCCTACAAGGTAGAACCTATAAATAAATTGCTCCAGAATCTGCTAAAACAGCTGGATCTCTGAAGAGGCACAGAGCATCGGGGCAGTCTCTGTAGTAGCACCTTTCTGACAAAGAACTCCAGAATCCTCCTTGGGGCTCTCCATTAGACCAAAACCATAAGGCTGAAGGCACTTTCAAGGTCATCTATTCATGAAATTCTTAACTTAAGGGGTGAAGATTTCAGGCACTCCATGAATTTGGATGGAGAAAAAAGGACATCTTTATTTTTATTAGCTATTGGTTTCCTTTGTAATCCTATGTATTTTATTTTATACATTCAAAAACATTATTCTGAGAAGGAGCCCACGCTAAAAACTGAGGCCCAGAAAGGTTTTGAGTGGCTCGTCCAAGGTAAAATAAATTAGTGGCAGGGTCATAGCTAGAACTCAGGCTTCCTTACTTCTGCTACAATTCGTATTCTGTGTTACTTCACTTTGTCTCAAATATAACCAGGAGGCTTGAGTAAAGGGGCAGGAGTGATAGCTCCCCTCTCCACCCTGCCCCTCCCCCTTTTATATAGAGAACTAAGACCCAGAGAAAATATGTGGGTCATACAGCAAATTAGTGAAGGGTCAGGATGAGCAGCATGGTTTCACAGCTCTCCAACCAGTGTTGCCCATCTCCTTAGACTGTCCTGCCTCCTACTGGTTTGGCGTCAATCCTCTTAGTGTTAGGTGAAGCCCTTGGAAAAGTGTGGCCTCTGACTATGCCCTTTTACTGCGTGCTCTGGCGACCTACCTGTCTGGGTCTGTGTCCAACTGTACAGAGCCAAGGCAAACGACAGCACAAAATACAGGCCATCCCAAATGCTCAGTGTACATTGCTTGCAGTCCCACAGAGAGACCCTGGCCCATGAGCCACAGAGATACCTCCACACAAAGAAAATTGGCAGCTGCAAAACCTCCACAAGAGGCAACAGAAACACAATCCCCATAGATAAGACCCAAGGCCATTCTGAGAAGGGGTCCCCCTCCTTTTCTTCCTCCTCCCAGACCTGGCACAACAGATGTCATCCCATGGTTAGCTGAGTCCATCCATCAGACACCCCATGTGCCTGAGACACAATAGAATGTGCTTGAGATCCAGTGTCAATCTTAACTTTTGATCTCTGTTGCCCTGCAGGGGCCCTAGAGCAACTTGACCCCATGGAAACTTATAGGCTGCCCCCAGCAGTTCCACTTACTTGATGGACAGGGAGGCTTTTTTTTCCGTGCCTCAATGGTAGAATTTCTTTTGCCCCTTGTCTGACCCAAGGACACAGAGCTTTCCACTAGACAGGTCTACTGTCACAGAGCCCTGGGCCACCACACAAATCCCTCATTGATGTGTGCAGTCTCCTGCTTCTAATGCTGTGTTGGCCCACTGAGTCAGCCTCCCACCCCCTACTCTCTTTACTCCCTCACCAACGTCAAGCAGAACAGCATGACCTTTGCAGAAAGCAAAGAATGGCCTCGCCAGCCAGTGTGGGTTTGCCAAGAAGCGAGTCCTCTGGCATATCCCTCCCCCCACCCCGCTTCCTCCCCCTACTCCCTCCGGGAAACAACATTCTTTTCCTAGGTACCCACAGAGAACGCTGTCCAGACAGGAGACTCACTTTGTGCCCTAACCCCCAGCCTGAGTTTTGGAAAGAGGCCCCCACTGGGTAGCAGCCGAAGATGCTGTCTGTCGACATCAGAGGCGACTCCTAACAGGAAAAGAAAAGGGGCATTTGAATAAAAGAAATCAGACACAGGCCTCCCTTGCATCTGTCCCCACTCCCCTCTTCCCCTCCCCCCACAGAGCCCACTTGGAGGACTTTTCCTCCCCTTTGGGAACCCCAAGGGCAAATGCATTCTCCTCTTTGACATGGTCATAAAGGAAGCCCAATGTCAGGAGAGAGGGGCAGGTGGTATGGCCCTAGAGTCTCCCAGTGACACATAGGAAGGAGCTTGACTGTCCAGACTGTGTGAATTTATTAATAATCCTCATCCCGTGGTCAGGCAGACCTTTTCTATAGTAGATTAAGTGCATGCTTTTCTTTGGGGTCCATTCAGCCCTGGTAATAAATTCCTTGATTATACTTCAGTGACTCCAGATGTCATTACCCTGTAGAGCAAGGGGCTTCTTACTAAGCCCCCAGCCAGCTGTTCATACCCCTAGCCCCGGATGTCCTGGTATTCTCTGCTACCCCATGGATGATTTTGTAGGTAGTAAAACCAGAATAACAATAATAGTGCTTTTAGGCCTCCCATTCATCCTCCCCCCTCCCAGGTCCCTTGCTTATCAGGGGGACGGAGAGAGACTGTCTCATGCCCTGCTTGGCTCCAGGATGGAATGAAAAGATCACTGTGACCTTGGCAAATCCCACTCAAGTGTCGGGGCCTTTGGCTTCTCCAGTTATAAGAAAACAAAGTTGAATTAAATGATTTCTAAGGTCCCTTCCAATTCTGGCCTCTTAGGGATATGTCAGATAAAAGCTTGGCAATTAGTGCCTCCTTCTTAAAGAAAATGTAGAAGGAAAGGGGGCAACTTAGGGTTCCCAGACCTTGAAATTGCACCTCCTTGTGATGCCGTTAGCAAAGGAGGGGTGGGCTATGTGGAGGCCAGACTCCCAGGGCAGGAAATAAGTGCCTGGGAGGAAGAGCAGTGGCAAGAACAATTAACTTGGAGACCCAAGCTTGAGTCCTACCTCCGTCATATTATTAGTTATTAGTCATGTGACTTTTAGGCACTTTATTACATCCCTGTGAGGTCAGGGCTATTATTGTCCCCATTTTACAGATAGAAAACTGAGGCTGAGAATGGTTCAGTTATTTGTCCATGGTCACACAGCTGATAAGTCTCTACAGTCAGATTTGAACTCAGATCCAAAACTCTAAAGTCACTTTTGGCTCTAAAAATCCTATGATTTAAGTCTAACTCTCCCATTTTGACAGGCAGGGCAGCTTGGTGGTACAGTTGGTAAGAGTGCCACAGACACTTACCAGCTGTGTGACCACAGGCAAGTAGCTTGACCATTCTCAGTCTTGGTTTCCCCATCCGTCAAATAGGGACAATAACAGCCCTGACCTCACAGGGTTGTTATACAATGCTCTGTAAATCTTCAAGTGCTCTATAAATGCTAGCTACTAAGAGATCATATTTGGACCTTACCCCACTTTCTTAGATTTCTATCTGGAAGCTGAGCTAGTTTTCTCTCTCAAATAATCACAAAAAATGTAAAGAGCCATGAAGGATTGTACTCTTACCAGTTTTACCACCAAGCTGCCTCTTTGAGAGTAAATCAGACAGAGAGGGGGGAAGTCAGTGGCCTGGGTAATCATCAGGAGGCCTGAGCCCTAATTCTCTAAAAGATATTGCCATTTTTTTCCACCTCACCCTCTTATACCTAGTTCTGCTTGGTCTTTGACCTTTCCCATAATCCCTCTGGTCTATACTATAAGCATAAAGTCCAAGGACTTTATGGATTACCTCTGAAAGGACCTCTTTGGACCAGCCTTTCAGTAATAGTGGAGTCTGGGTCTCTCACAGGAGTCTTTTTCACCTCTGCCTTTCTCGCTCCAGGACCAGCCCTAGGCAAAATTTAAAAACTGGCAAAGTCTCTCTTCCATAGCCCATCAAGTTCACCCTCTCTGGCCTATTTGAAGGGAAAATTCATGTTTAAAAAATCTTCTTACACAGTCATACTTCTCATCTTTTACATTTCTAGCAGTATATGTTATAATAAAACCTTCACCACCTGTCAGTGCTCTCCCCTTCCACTGTTCTCTAAGACTTGCTTTAAAAGTCATCTGGCCGGGGGGCAGCTAGGTGGCGCAGTGGATAGAGCACCGGCCCTGGATTCAGGAGGACCTGAGTTCAAATCCGGTCTCAGACACCTGACACTTACTAGCTGTGTGACCCTGGGCAAGTCACTTAACCCCCCTTGCCCCGCAAAAAAAAAAAAAAAAAGAAAAAAAAAAGTCATCTGGCCGATACTCCCACCCCATGTAGGCGTCTCCTCAACCCTATGGGGGGAAGCACTATGATGAAGTTGGAGAAATGGTGGAGTGGGTTGCAGTGGCATCTCTTCTTCGTGAGTGGTCCTTTCCATCTCGGACATTCCTTGATTTTATGAAAACCCTTGACAAATAGCCAGGTACCCCTGTGTGAATACTTCCAGAGACAGGGAATTTAAGACCTCACAACATTTCCATTTTCAAGTAGTCTTCATTATTAGAAAGTTCTTTTGTCACTCCTAGTTGGCCATGTTAATTGCCCTGAGTATCTCCTCTTTCTTCCCTCCCTCCATGACTTCCTCTTTGTATCTATATTTTTTGACCCTACTGACTCCTCCATCCCATATTTTCTGAGTTTCTGATCAAATCAAGCTAGGACCCAAGCTGATGGAAGAAATATCATGACAATTGTTCCATATGTTCCAACAGCCTTCTAGCTTCTACCATAAGTCCTCTTTTAAAAAAAATTAAAACCTCAGCATATTATCACAACTTTTAAAAATATGTCAAAAGTAAATAAGAGGGGGGGCAGCAAAGTAAATAAGAGGGGAACATTTTTTTTAAAAGGTAAATAAAAATGTTATAGGGGCAGCTAGGTGGCGCAGTGGATAAAGCACTGGCCCTGGATTCAGGAGGACCTTAGTTCAAATCCAGCCTCAGACACTTGACACTTACTAGCTGTGTGACCCTGGGCAAGTCACTTAACCCCCATTGCCCTGGAAAAAAAAAAAAAAGAATGTTATACTACATTCTCTTGTAGTGAAGGGATAAATAGAAAATATAAACATATTACATAAATATATAAACATAGTGTATTTCCCCTAAGAAAATATAAACATATTATAAATTTATTTATTACATATGATATATTAATATGTATAATTTATTACACATAAATATAAGCATACTATCGATTACCCCCTAATTGCTGACCAATTCTAACATCCCAGACAATCAAGCAAAACAAAATTCCCAAATCAATGAGCTGACACAAATTTATGCCCAAAAGGAACCAGGAGCCGGGACTCCTCCCATATTTCATGTAGGATCAGAACCCTACAAAGAAATTGAGAATCCGTTTTGTTTCATTTCTAGGTCCTTCCAATCAGAAACAAAATATCTACAAATGTATTCATTATAACAAAGTTTCCTTGCACTGCCACAATTCACCTGGTCTTTAGAGGTTGTTTTTGAAGGCTATTGGAAGGAGGAAGGAGAGTTCTGGGTAGGGAGAGAGCCAAGGGAAGATGTGGGAGAGCAGGAGACCACTGAGGTCCCAGTCCTTGAAACCTTGGTCTTTTTGTGGTCTCTCCTCTTCAGCCTGCTCCCACCAGCCTTCCTATGCCATTGCTTAGCTTCCACCCTTTCTTACACCACAGTGTTATCCATTCACTGGTCTACTGATAAAAATCTTTGGAATTTTGGTATCTATTTTAGGTTCCAGCTGTCTAAGGGATTTTGTTCTCTTTAGCATCCAAGCTTCACTGAAAACGGCTGCTCTTCCTACTTTGTCAGACTTCAGACTTCTGACACCAAAGAACTTCCTACAGCTCTTCCTACCCCTACTCATGTGATGTGGGCAGTTACCTGAATTGTAGCACATCCTCTATGAGCCTTGTGATGGGAAAAGGGAAGAACCCAGCCCTTTCCTGTCCCTCCATCCCCTTCCCACTCCCTCCCACTTCCATCCCTGCATGCTGGGGTTGAGTAGAAATGTGAGATGTTATGATAACCATTGTTCTTCTTTTCTCCCCTCCCCCTACAATGCTAACCCATCGGAACTAACAGCAAACATTCAAAATGAGCGTAAGTCCCTCCCTTGGTCTTCTGGGCCTGCACTATTGGTCAATGCTTGGTGCCTGCTTGGGGTGGGGGGAAGGAGGGTCCACCTTCTTGGGCAAGTGGCCTCTGGAACCCTCTGAGAATCCTGCCACCTAAAAATGTTTTATGCTAAAAGATCCCATAAATTGTGTCTACTTTCAGGGTTGAATAGGGATCCCTCCCATAGATTAGGATCACTTGGGCAAGGTCCCTGCAGGGGTTATGCTGGTTTAATATAGATATCACTTCAGGGGAAAGCAAACACTGCAGTCACAAGTGGACCAGTTTCTTCCTATGGTAGGAGGGAAAATGAAGTTGCAACCACCCTGTCGTAAGGAAGGAAAGAAAACAAGAAAAGTAGAAAAAAATTGGGATCTGAGCAAAGGCCCAAATTAGTGTCAGTGGGTGGTGTGGTACATTCTAGAGATCACAGGGTAGTATGTGGGAGCTTTAGCATCTAGGGGGCCAGAGAAAAGGTAACTAAGGAAACTTCTCAGGAAGTTCTCTGGGACACTTAAGGCAGCTCTGGGTTTATCCTTAGCTAGGGGAACAATTACCACTTGGTAACTATTTGAGAGGGACGGTGTGGGACAGGGACTTAGCTTTGGAGTAAGAGGACCTGGATTCAGATCCTGTCACTTACTACCTTCTTGACTTTGGGTAAATCACAGTGCCTTATTGGTAAACTGAAGGTGTTGCACTAGATGACCTCCAAAATCACTTCCAATTCCAAATTCATGATTGAATTTCATGATCCAGAATTGGCTTCTGTGTACCCTCTGAACAGAGGTTCCATGCCAGTGTTGCCTAACAAGTCTGCAAAGACCTGGAAGGCCTTGTTCCTTCTTGGAGGGATGTCTGCTAGGTCATTGTGTTCCCCTTCCTTCCTTGAGTTCCCATCTGTGAAGCTATGACTCTGGAGTGTATCACCAGACACACCAGACACACGCACACACACCAATTCCTCACTCAGTTCCTAAAGCCCCCACATCCCCCTATTTCAGATGCCCCCACCCCAGACAGATGGTTAGAGATCCCACCGCCATAGCCCATTCTTTCTCCTATGTGTACCATTACAGTATCTCAACCCCCAACCATCACCAAGCAGTCAGTGAAAAATTATATCGTGGATCCTCGGGATAACATCATCATTGAGTGTGAAGCCAAGGGGAACCCTGCCCCCAGGTAAGTTCATTGGCAGGTAAAATCTGAGGGCTGGGGAGAGGGCAGGAGGGGCCTAAAGAGGGGGATGGTTTGAATGACCTCTGTCCTTAGGGATGGCCATCCTAGCCAGCTGAGGGATACAGGATGCTAGAACTAGAAGGGGCTTAGAGACCACTTACTTAATTCAGCCCTTTCATCTTACAGACGAGGGAATGGAGGCCTATAGAGGCTCCACATGCTCCTGTGGTCACACAGGTAGCAGGGCTCATCTTAGGACACAGGGTTCCCAACTGTAGAACGCACTTCTTTCTGTTCTAGCAGGCTGTAGTATATTTGGCATCTAAAGGACCCGGATTTGAATTCTGCCTCTGCCACTCACTAATTGTATGGCCTTGGATGAAGTCCACCATGCCTTTGTGTTTCCTCATCCGAAAATGGCTTGCACTGCCTATGTCATAGAAGAGTAGTGAGGATCACGTGAAACCTGGAAAGTCTGTTAAGAGTTTTATAAACCTTGAAACCCTGTATAAAAATTGGCTATCAAAATTATTATTATCAGGGCAGCTAGGTGGCTCAGTGGATAGAGCACCGGCCCTGAAGTCAGGAGGACCTGAGTTCAAATCCGGCCTCAGACACTTAACACTAACTAGCTGTGTGACCCTGGGCAAGTCACTTAACCCCAATTGCCTCACCAAAAAAAATTATTATTATCATCAGAGATATCCTATTACTTTCCAACCTTTGTTTTCATTTAATTGGCAAATGGTTCTTGCTCATATATGTATATATGAAGCCCCTTATAATATAATTTGTTTCTTTCGGCTCTGGTCTCATTAAAGTTATTGTAACACAAGCCTAAAATTCAGAAGATAAAGTCAGGACTGAATCTATCTTTGTAAGGGAGAATGAGTAAGCGGGTCAAGGATATATCTTCGGGGAATAATCCAGGCTAAGGAGTCAAGAGAAGAAGAAGGAAGCCTTGAAATAGAATGATAAATCATTAAGGCCCAGGACTCAGTCTTAGGGGATACCTATGGTTAGGGGGCACAACCTGAATGAAGATTCAGCAAAAGAGACTGAGGAGGAACCAGACCGATAGGAGGAGAAGTAGGAAAGAGCAGTGTCATGGAAACCTAAAGAGAAGAGAGTGGTCATTGGTGTCCAAAGCTGTAGAAAGGTCAAGAATGGTGAAGATTGAGAAAAGGCTATTGGATTTGGCGATTAGGAGAGCACAGGAAACTTTGATGAGAACTGTTTCAGTTGAATTGAAGCCAAAGGCCAGGCTGCAAGAAGAGAATGAGAGGAAAGGAAGTGGAAGCACCAACCATAGAAGGCCTTCTCCAGGAGTTTAGTCAAGAAAAGGAAAGGAGAGATATGATGATAGCTAATGGGCCTAGATGGCTCAAGTGAGGGGTTTTTGAGGATGGTGAGACATGGGCATGTTTGTGGGCATGAGGGAAGCAGCCAGTAGACAGGAAAATGCTGCTGATGAGTAAGAGAGTGGGGATGATAGAGGGGACAGTCTGCTGGAGAAGACAGAAAGGAATGGGATCACTGGTGCATGGAGAGGCATTGACCTTGGTAAGGAGAAGGACCAGCTCTTTATGTGAGACAGGGATGAAGGTGGGAGTTAGTGGCAAAAGGCTTCTGAATGTCATAAGATGAGGAACCATTGGGGACAGCTAGGTGGCACAGTGGATAAAGCACCGGCCCTGGAGTCAGGAGGACCTGAATTCAAATCCAGCCTCAGACACTTAACATTTACTAGCTGTGTGACCTTGGGCAAGTTACTTAACCCTCATTGCCCCACAAAACAAACAAAAAAAGATGAGGAACCAAGGCAAGGAGAGAGCTCTCAGCAAATGGCCTCAATTTTTTTCAGGGAAATATCAGAGAAGGTTCTCAACTGAGAGGGTAGGAGAAAGAAGAGTCATGGGAAGGGTTTGAGGAAGGCTGAAAGGTTTAGAAAGCCTGCCATATTGAGTGGTTGGTGGAGGGCTGAGGCAGGGGGCGGGGAGAATCTAAAAAGATTTTACAAATTCGTAGTGGACCTAGTCAGCATGGAGTCATGATTTTCTCCACCTTCATTCAGTATCACCTAAGTAGGAAACAGAGAGCGGTAAGAGATGATGGATGGAGAAGTAGAAGTCACCCAGTCCAAACCTCTCATTTTACAAATGAGGAAACTGAAGCTCAGAGAGATTATGCCCAAAGCTCATAGTCTAATGGAAGAAACAACTTGCCAACAACTTACATAGAAATAAAATATATACAGGATAAAGTGAAGCTAATAAGATAGTAAATAGCAGGATTTGAACACAAGTTTTCTGACTCTTGGTGTAGGAGAATTTGATGTCTCTGGATTCAAGTATGATGAGGTGTTAAAAAAAAAAAAAGTACCAAGGCAGCTAGGTGGCGCAGTGGATAGAGCATCGGCCTTAGAGTCAGGAGTACTTGAGTTCAAATCTGACCTCAGACACTTAACACTTACTAGCTGTGTGACCCTGGGCAAGTCACTTAACCCCAATCGCCTCACTAAAAAAAAATAATAAATACCCAGACTATTAATAAATTAATGTTGATCTAGAGGGAGACCCCTACTAGTGAATTCTACCCTGTCTTGTACAAAATATTGTGGCAACTAAAATTAACCAATAAATAAACATTTATTAAGTTTGCCTACTATGGGCTGGGCACCGTGCTAGGTGCTAGGGATACAAAAAGAGACAAAAGACAGTCCCTGCCCTCAAGGAACTTATAGTCAGAGGGATGATGGTGATAATAAGCCCAGAGTTCTAGTTTTGCTACTCTTTAGCTGTGTGACCTCAGAAAAATTATTTTATTTCTCTTGGCCTCTTCTTTGAGTGGAACTAGGTGGTCTCCAAGGCCCCTTCCAAATCTATGATTCTTTGGAGGCTCATTCAGGGTCACAAGGACAGTCAACATGGGTCAAACATGGGACATACTGGAGGGCTGGAAGATTTAGACTCCATTTCTCCAACAACCTGAAGCAAAGAATAATTAATTCTCCTGGGGTTGGGGAGAGGCTCCAGCAGGAATACTGGCAAAGGTGACCTTGCCTGGGCATTAGTTGTGCCTTTGATGACCCTAATTCAAGGCAAGTGGCACTATATCTCATTGCCTTTCTAAAGCAGGGATACTTAACATTTTTGGTGACACAGACCCATTTGGCAATCTGGCAAATGTGAACCCCTTCTCAAAACAGTGGTTTATCCATTCATTATTTATATGGATGGTAGAGAATATGAATAATTAATCATTTGTAATTAATTGTTGCCCACATTAATAATCAATTATAGTTAGAGGTTAGTGAAAATAAAGATGTCAAATTTTTCCCCATCCAAGTTCATGGTTAACATGGTAGTTCCCTGTTGTAGAGAGAGTAGACTGAATAGTTTTGGGGCTCAAAGGATTGATCTTAGAATAAGAGCACAGAGGATGAGGAAGGGATGCCCAGTGTTCTCAGTCTGGAGCCTCGGTTCCCTCCCTGTTCTTCTGCCACTGTTCTCCCCCTCCCCTGCCCCACCCCACAGTTTCCAGTGGACACGAAATAGCCGGTTCTTCAACGTGGCCAAGGACCCCCGGGTGTCAATGTTCCGCCGGTCCGGGACACTGGTGATTGACTTCCGGAGTGGTGGGCGACCTGAAGAGTATGAGGGAGAATACCAGTGCTTTGCCCGAAACAAATTTGGGACAGCCCTATCTAACAGGATCTTCCTGCAGGTGTCAAGTGAGTTACTTGGTGGGGAGGGTGGGGTGCATCTCGCAGAGCTAAGGTTGGGGTAATGTGGGCTTCTGAGTAGCTGTGGTGCCTTGTGAAAACCATGTAGATATGGTTTGAGAAGGGTCATTCTAGCCAAGGAAAAAGGACTCCACCCTCTATCTAGCTTTCCTAATTAATTATACAGGTGAATTTCTTAGCATCATTGAGGTCATCCCACCCATTCCCCTGCCTCCAGGCAGGAGACCCTCACCTTCTATCTGTGTACGTGTGTGTGTGTGTGTGTGTGTGTGTGTGTGTGTGTGTGTGTGTGTGTGTGTGTGTGTGTAAGATTGGGGGAGCGGTGCTAAGAGGAGGTAAAAGAAGTTTCAGAAGTCAAAATAAAAGCATTTTGATACCCTATCTGACTGACCCTGAGTTTAAAGTGGGGAATGGATAAAAGGTGGGGAACTCCAGAAGAATATGACTCAACTCAGAATTAAGACCAGTTTCACTCTTGCCCTATCTCAATTGCTGCATCCTGCCCTCATTTTCCCCCACTCTACCCTTCTCTTGCCTTCCCTATTCCCCTGCCTCATTTCTCTCCCTCTCTCTCTTCCAGTTCTTACCCACCTCACCTCTTCTATTAACCTTTTCTCTCTCTCCTGCTCCCATTGTATTCTCATCAACCACCTTTTATTCCCCCACAGAGTCACCCCTGTGGCCCAAGGAAAACCTGGATCCTGTAGTGGTTCAAGAGGGAGCCCCCCTGACTCTCCAGTGTAACCCCCCTCCAGGGCTGCCATCTCCTGTCATCTTCTGGATGAGCAGCTGTAAGTCTCATTGGGAGGGGAACTGGAATGAGGGGAGCTGATTATAGGTGACTCAGGAGAACCCAAGCCACCCTCATGATCCTCCAGGTGGGAAGACTCGAATAGGAAACAGAGGCCAATAAATAGGCCAGCAGGAGGCAGGTTAATACCAAGTCATCACATTCAAGGCATGGCAGGCATTCTATGCTAGGCTTGGCCATGGCCTCACATACTGTGGTAGAGGCAAAGGTATTCATTCTTTCTGTGGAGACATATGGAGGAAAGGGAGATGTTGGGGTGTGGAATTACCATTCTGTTAGCTATTTATGCCTCAGCCCTTGCCTGGCTACAGAACTGAATGACCTATTTACCTCCTCAGCTCCTCCCCACTTCAGTAAGATACAGAGATGTTATGTCTTAAAGAGGAAATGGGAAAATATCCTTATTTGAAGACCTGCTTATACAAAAATGGTGAAAGGGCACAAATTCTAGGTTGTTTTCCAGGAGTGAGGATTCACTGAGCCACCTTCCCTCTCTTCTGGTCCCTCTAGGACCATAACATTAGCTGGACTTAGAGGCAAAGTCTGTGGCTGTGAACCAGCATTATTCTCTGAGTAGAATTAACAGGCCTATGTAGGGATCACCCTTTATAACCATGACATCATTAACAGCACAAGTGGTACAAGGGATACATTACTGGACCTGAGAACAAGAGGCCTTGAGTTCTAATCCTTCCTCAGACACTAGTTGTGTGACCCTGGGCAAATCACAGCTTCTCTTGGCCTCACTTTCCTCATCTATAAAATGGAAATAATAATAGCATCTACCTCACATGGTTAATTGTGAGGATCAAATGAGACAGCCCATGTGAAGTGTTTTGCAAACCTTAAAACACCAATGAAATGCTAACTATTATTGTTATTGTTGCTAATTGAGAATGAAATACTTAGAAAGAAGTACTAGAAAATTAGGAGGAAAATGTCCATTTTTATGCAGCCTTACAAGTCTATTCTTACCAAAAGCATTGTACTTTCTCCCGGAAAATACATCACTTGTAATGGGGTGGGGGTGGGGGGCATAATATACAAATTCATTCACTTGTTTGAAAAACATGGAAATGAAATTAGCTTTCTTTAGCTATTCATCTTAAATCAGTTATTACTCACCTAGGTGGGTAGCTCTTGACCAGTCTTGGGATCTAAGCATATAGAGTTCTGGCCCTGGAGTCAAGAAGACACACCTTTGTGAGTTCAAATCTAGTCTCAGATACTTACTGTGTGACCCTGGGCAAGTCACTTCAGCCCGTTTGCCTCAGTTTCCTCCTCTGTAAAATGAGCTGGAGAAGTTAATGGCAAACTACTCCAAATGGGATTCTGAAGCATCAGACATGATTGAAATGACTCAAGGACAACAAAAGTCCACAAAATATTTCTTGAATTTACAGTCTGAGGGCCTGGGTTTTAATCCTGGTTTTACATGTGTAACCTCTCTAAACCAGTTTTCCCTTGAGTATTTGGACTAAATGACCTCTCATTTTTCGTTTCCAGTTCTGAAATCCTATCATCTATTCAGTTCAGCAAGATCTTGTCCTTGACCCAGGGAACCATGATCCTCTGAGTCCCTGGCTCTGGTGTTACCTCCTTGGGATGATGAGAACCTGAGTTAAGTATATTCTAACCATATGCTTCTTTATTTTAGCTATGGAGCCTATTAACCAGGACAAGCGTGTCTCCCAAGGCCAGAATGGGGATCTGTACTTCTCCAATGTTATGCTCCAGGATGCCAAGACTGACTACAGCTGTAATGCCCGCTTCCATTTTACCCACACCATCCAGCAGAAAAACCCATTCACGCTCAAGGTCCTCACCAGTAAGTGTGACCCCAGGCCTGGGGCAGAATCTTGAGTGGGTAGGGGTTGAGTATGTGGGAGAAGAAGGGATGGGGCTCCAATCAAGCCATAACTCCCTAGTCCCCATGGCTCTTTCTAGTGGGTCTTTCTAGGGGCTTCTCATAGTCATTGTTTTTGGAACTACTTATCTTCCCAGAAAGCAGCATATCCTAAGACACACAGCTGAAGTTGACCTTTAACCTTTTCCTAAGTTGTCGCCCAGCATCGCCTCCACATGCTTGATGTCTAGCCAAAAACTGGGCTAGCCAACTTTTGATGATCTCTCCTCAAAAGTCCTTTTGTATTTGGCTTTGGAATGCATCATCATTCTCCCCATCATTACCACCACCACTACAGTTTTTCCTTTCCAATTCTGTGTGGCTAATATAAAAACGCTGCATTCCTGAGCCCACCCTACCTGAAGGCAGGCAGCCTAGAGACATGCTGAGTGGCAAGGAAGAGTTGGGCTAGTACTGAATCTTTGCCACAGTGGATCTTCAAAGGCTTGCTTCCTCTACCCACCCACCCAAGATTGGATTTCCTGAACTCCTTTCCTTGGGAGAGTCCTGTACCATTCACTGCTTCAGATCAGGAATACTCTATTCTTTGTCTAAACAGTGAATAGAAGAAGGGAACCTGGGGGAGGCAGCGAAGAAGGTAGGGTGAGTGAGTAGGGGTGACTTATACAGGTTTATAGAGCAATACAGATTTCTCCCGGCTTCCTGAAGTCACTGTAGTCGCTTGTGGAGCAGCCAAGTTGGGGGAGGTGGGGGAGAGACCATCTCCGAAGCCATTCCCCCGACTGGGCTTGGAGTATCCATAGGTTTGGCTCTTGTTTCTTCTTTTCTTTATTGCCTAGAAACAACAACGACTGTATAAGAGGACCTCTGATGGATTCCTTGCTCTTAGCTCATCTGTCTCCTCCTGCCACCTACTCTGACTCTATCATTCCACTTGCAGGCTCTGCTTCTCCCTTACTCCTTATGCTGCCCTTAATCTTCTCTTGCCCTTCCTCTTTCTCTCTGTCCCCTCCACTGTCTACTACTCTGTCTCACTTCCCATTCTCTTCTACCCCCTCCCTCTCTTTCTCTCTGTCTTCTCTTTGTGTGCCATTGGAAGGGCTAGGTTGTAGTAGTGACATTGGAAGGAGTCAAGTCCAACTTTAACGGGGACTTGTTAAAACAGCCAGAGTACACTGGGAAACTGCCCTTGAGCTGGAGGATCCTTGCAGTTGCCAGGATCTAAGAATAGTGGCAGGGACTCTTTGGGTTCATTTCCCAGCTTCATCCCCATTCCCCACACATCCTTCCCCAATTTCCTCCTCCTTTTGCCTCTCCCTAGAGGAGAAATCTAGGTTGTCTAAAATGACTCCACAGCCCATGCCAGGACAGGCGCCGGCCAATTGGCAGATCGAAGGAGGACAATGCAATAAGCCTAGGGCATGTGAGCGGCCCCAGTGAAGCAGGGGCCAGCCTGGCAGCCATGGGACCATGGAGGTAGTCACTGTGGCCTTCTGCACTGCTTGACTTGCTGGCATGGTGGAGCATAGCATCCTTGTTTGGAAAAGAAGGTGCATGATGGGATATATGCATTCAATAAGAACATACAATCCTTTTCCTTTTGACTTTAAAAACTTCCCTTATCTTCCCTCCAAAATATTCCAGAGATAGTGGAAGGGGGCCCTCCTACCTGGAAAGAGAGATATGAGGGATGACCTCAGTGGGGCTAAGGAAGGCAAGAGGAGTGGAGAGAAATGTAGAATGCAACCAGAAATGGGTGATTTAGCTCTTCCTCAGTGGAGTTTAGCTGCTAGAAAAGAAACTCTCTTTAGAACATAGAAGCAAGATAGCCCTGTCCCACTTAAGAGGTATTTCCCTCCCACCGACTTTGGCTGTGAGACTCTTCCAGCTTCTTGGAGTGCTCTTAGGGACAGGTCTGGCTGGGAAGTAGCTTTGGCCAGCCCAGGCAGCCCAGCACCAGGTACCATTATCCAGAGCATCACCACTGTGTCTTCTTTGGACTTGAAGGCAAAGGAATTTTGAAGGCACAAAATTTTTCTCAGACATTTGAAACAAAGACTGAAAAGTGAGGGTTGGCAAGGTAGAAAGGAAAAGCCCTAAGGGACCATTTCAACCACTGGCTCAGAGATGTGGATTTGTAGAGAGAGTATCTCATCTCAGCCAATATTTGGTTACCTGCAGCAGGAGAAAGGAGAAAGGTCACGGTTAGTGCAAACACAATTTTTATTTGACTTTAGAACACAGGAGGGTTAGAGGGAACTAATTTCTCAGAGACACCTACACGTTTGTTCTTGGCCTCCTCCCCATTCATCCCTAGATCCTTCCAAGGGTACGTTGCTGTCTGGCTTTCCAGCAAGTACACTCTCAAACATTTCTGCTTTCTTGCTTGTGTTTCAGGGATTGTATGTTATGTGCTAAGCAATGGGTGCTGAGCTGTTCTCTCCTTAAGAACCTCTGTTGGGGGCAGCTAGGTGGCACAGTGGATAAAGCACCAACCCTGGATTCAGGAGGACCTGAATTCAAATCCGGCTTCAGACACTTGACACTTACTAGCTGTGTGACCCTGGGCAAGTCACTTAACCCCCATTGCCCCGCAAAAACAACAACAACAAACAGACAAACAAACAAAAAGAACCTCTGATGGATCCCTAAAAAGAGAAAAGTACTCATTGGCCAGTAGTGAGAGCTCCCAGAGATCCCTTCTTCCTGGATCTCAGCCATGCAGCTTGACTCCCACCACACCACACACTGCCCTGCCTCTTGGTCTTACACCCCTCACTTTTGTAATTCTCCAATTCTGGTTTGAATTAGACTAGAGTCTGTAGGAAGGCAAGAACTTTCTCTTATCTAAGCTTTGTTATCTATCTTCCACAGGGTCTAACACAGTGCTCTGCACACTGTCAGTTTTAATAAATAATTGTTGAATGAGTATTTGAAGGCACCTGAAGCCTAGAAAAGTTGGTCTGAGTTTCCCCTCTTCAACTTAACTAACCTCTTCCAGGGCAGACTAATTACTACAAGTCAAATCCTTTATTATAAATCTCATTCAAATGAATAATTTCATATGGCGAAAAGCTTCCAAAGCCCTAAGACTCTGGCCCATGTATTTCTGAAGACCATTTTGATATAACAAAATCCGAGGATAATGAAACAGTTGAGACACCCCATTGAAGTTCATTGTAATAGGATTTTGATACCAATTCAAATATGCAAATTTTCTGGCATACCTATCTGCCCATTCTGGCAGCAGACCGTGTTCCTGGATTCTCAGGGATGGTGGTTTGGCTAAAGTCAGCATCACCACCCCTACCCCTTCCCCAGCTCCACTGGCTACTGTCAAAACTTGAAGCCAGAGGCCAAGAAGGAGTTAGTGGTAAAAAAAAAAAAAGGACATTTAGGGTCATTTGTATGACTTCCCTAACCTCTTCCAAAGGACTGCTATGGCCCTGTTTTTGAGGAGAGATGGGGAGCCTGTCTGGGGCCCTGGGACCAGAAAGGCATCCTGGTTCCAAACAAAAGCAAACTGGATTGGTTGGTTCATTGAAAACCAAGTCTTTGCTCTTGTTTTATCCTAAATAAATCCCTTCTTGCTCTAGATGCTCTTGGCTCCTGGACTTCATTTGCAAACATTTCTCAGATCAGAACTTGGCTCTTAATTATCTACTCCCAACCTTCCTTGAGTTTCTCCCCACTTAGAAAACTCAAATCCCCCCCATTGCCCAGCAGTTGGGAAAACTGTCCGTGAAATAATAAACGGTCCCTTAACAGGTACGTCTTTCTGTTGAGAGTCTTCTCTTGGGCAGCAGCTATGCCCAGAGGAGGACTACAATGCTATTTCTTTTTTCTTTTTCTTTTTCTTTTTCTTGTGGGGCAATTGGGGTTAAGTGACTTGCCCAGGGTCACACAGCTAGTAAGTGTTAAGTGTCTGAGGCCTATTTGAACTCAGGTCTTCCTGAATCCAGGGCTGGTGCTCTATCCACTGCACCACCTAGCTGCCCCTACGATGCTATTTCTGAGTCCTCCATCAGCACATGATTGGTAGAGGTTTCTGAGGGATCTTGGTCCCCCGTTGATGAGGGCTGCTCTTGGTCTCTTATTATTTAAAAGAGGATTTCTCCACTACTACCATCACTACTTTCCCACCAACTGTAGCCTTAATCTTCTTCTGATGGGAATTGGTCTCTCTTCCCATCACCACCTCCCCCATTTAGGGAATCCTTTATTATTGACCACCCTCAACAAGCCAACAGACCCAATTTCCCAGGAATAAGGGACTTTATAGGGAATGAACTCTTCCAAGGAGTAGCTAGGTGGCACAGTAGAGTCAGAAAGATGTTCCTTAATATCCTGCCTCGGACACTCACTAACTGTGTGACCCTGGGCAAGTCACAACCTCTCTCAGTCTCAGTGTTCTCATCTCCAAAATGAGGATAATAACCTGCCTCACTCAAATCCAATTCACTTGCAAGTCAAGATATCGCCTTCCTGATATCATTAGTCCTCTTGGAGAATAAAGAACAAACAATATTAGCCCTGCTCACAGGGTTGTTGTGAGGATCAAAAGAGATAACACAAGTAAATATGAATGCTAGCTATTATTATCATTATCATATCTTAAAAGGAAGATAGTGGATAGAGCACCAGCCCTGGAGTCAGGAGGACCTGAGTTCAAATCCGGCCTCAGACACTTGACACTTACTAGCTGTGTGACCCTGGGAAAGTCATTTAACGCCAATTGCCTCACCAAAAAAAAAAAAAAAAAAGAAAAGAAAGATAGCCTAACTTTATTATCTTGAAAATAGTCTAACTAATAATAACAATAATCATTTATATTCAAGGATCACTTCACATTTATAAAACACACAAGGCAGCTAGGTGGCACAGTGGATTAGAACACTGCATTTAGGAGTCAAGAAGATCTGAATTCAAATGCTGCCTCAGATATTTACAAGCTGTGTGACACTGTCTTACCCTCTCTTAGCCTCAGTTGCCTCATTTATAAAATGAGGGAGTTTAACTCAATGACTTAGTCTAAAGTCCCTTCTAGCTACGATCCTATGATCCTTTTGGTGGGGAAGGAGGGTAATGGGGGTTAAATGACTTGCCCAGGGTCACACAGCTAGTGATTGTCAAGTGTTTGAGGCCGGATTTGAACTCAGGTCCTCCTGAATCCAGGGCCAGTGCTTTATCCACTGCCCCACCTAGCAGCCCCCTATGATTCTCTTTCACATGCATCTCATGAGCTCCCCCACAATGATACTGTGAAGTAGGCAATACAAGCATTCTTGTCCCCTTTTTATTTTTTTTTATTTTTTTTAAATGTTTTTGTTTTTTGCAGGGCAATGGGGGTTAAGTGACTTTCCCAGGGTCACACAGCTAGTCAAGTGTCTGAGGCCGGATTTGAACTCAGGTACTCCTGAATCCAGGGCTGGTGCTTTATCCATTGTGCCACCTAGCTGGCCCCTTGTCCCCTTTTTATAGATGAGAAAACTGAGGCATAGTTCAGGACTTCTTCCAGGCTTCCTTCTTAATAAGTAGCAGAGCAGGCATCCAAATCCATGCCATTAACAGTTTTACTTCTTCATCTGTGAAAGGGGTATAATAATACCTGTCCTGCATATCTCACTGGCCTGTTTTGTGCATCAAATGTAAACTTTGTGTAAATCATTTCAGAAAACATGGAGTCCTATGTAGCTATCAGTTATGCTGATGATGGTGACAATTGTCCTCAATGTTCAGAAAGACTAGTTTCTTTCCATTTTTATTATTTCCATCTCCATCTCTTGAAAGATTCCACCTCCCTTCCCTCACCCCCTTTTTTGAGCTGCATTGTGTTGTTAATTCAGTACCCCAAAATGCCTTGTTTTCTGAGCTTCTTTTCATGTCTTTCCTTTGCAAGAATCCAAGTGCCTTGGTTTTCAGTGCTGGTTGTTTTGGTGGCTTTTCATTTCTGTTCTGCCTCCTCCTGTTTATGTTGCCCGCCACTTCTCTGTGGCCTCCTGTTTGCTCACGCTCTTTTGTTTATTGCAGAACATCCCCATAATGACTCATCCTTAAGAAATCACACTGACATGTACAGTGGTGGGAGGAACAACACCTGTGCTAAGCCGGGTTTGCCTAACCTCACTGACAAATCTGTAACCTCTGCAGGCTGACTGGTCCAAGAGCCCACTAGACTACTGGACAAGGGGTCCAGCTGTCTACTCCAAATTGCTTTCCTTTGGGGTATGCATTTGTATATCCTGATTGGTGAGGTTGGAAACATGAGAGGTATTGGATGACAAGATGCCAAACAGCACAGTGTCCCCTAAATCAGAGCAGTGCTCAAAGGGTTGTGTTTTAGCAGTACTTTAAGCCAGGGCAGGGTCTGCAAGAGGCTCTGGGAGAGCTCAGAGAAAACGTAGGGCTTTGTGACAAGTGCTTGCCTTGAAGTGCTTCTTTGGGAAAACCTGAAAGCTTATCAGTCCCTATCAGTCAAAATAAGGGAGAGAGAATTTTCTTTTGGCTAGTGTTTAGAGAACACAGAAAGTTTTTGCAGTGTATATGAGGTCAACCCTTGATTCTCTGAAAATGGATTTGCTTTGCAGATTGTTTTGGTGACTTGGGACCAAATTTACCACCAACCTGCGGCTAGGTCCCGTGCCTATCCAGAGTAAGACCAGGCAGGGAGAATGCGTACCAGGGTCTCAAGTCTACTTCTGAGTTCACTCTCAAGTTAAATATGGATAAAGTTCAGGCAGCTAGGTGGTGCAGTGGATAAAGCACTGGCCTCGGATTCAGGAGGACCTGAGTTCAAATCCAGTCTCAGACACTTGACACTAGCTGTGTGACCCTGGGCAAGTCACTTAAACCCTCATTGCCCTGCAAAAAAAAACAAAAACAAAAACAAATGGATAAAGTTCAATTTTCTGTTGTTTTGTATTATCCATGTGTCTTCTTTCTTCTGTTAGTGCAGGTAATAGAGAATTGAGGGTGAGTTCTCAGAACTCGAGAAATACTTCCCTCCACCCTCTCACCCTCCCCCCCTCCCCCCCCCCACACATGTCATACAGTACACAGGTACTCTGGGAGAGCAAGTGTGCTAGAATGATAAGCACACTGAACTTGGAGGACAGATCTGGATTGGATCTGAATTTTGAAGACAGCTCTGCTATTTGCTACCTCTGAGACTCTGAGCAATCTACTTCTTTCTGGATCTCAATTTCCTTATTTGTAAAGTGAGAGAGTTGAATTAGATCTGGGGTTCTTTACCTTTTTGTGTCATGAACCCCTTGTGTGGTCTGGTGAAGAGTATGGACACCTTTCAGAATCATGGTTATTAAATGCATAAAATAAAACATAGGAATGTAGAGGAAATAATTCTATTGAAATGTTTATCTCAGTAAAAAAAACACTCATGAAGCCCAAGTTAAGAAGCCTTAAATTATATAATATCTAAGGTTTCTTATATTCAAACATCCTGTGATTATACAATAAACTATATTCCTTTATTTCAACCTATAAATGGCTACCTAACCTGGGAAGATAGGAGATTGGCTATTTTCCCTCATAAAGAACTCGCCCTGAAGCTCAATAATTTCTTCTTTGCCTTAAATGGGCAAAGGAAGAGCATTTCTTTGAGCTCTGGGGACGCAGCTGGCCCCCACTCATCAATTATGGCTCAGAAGCTCAATCAAGCTGCAGATTCCCTGGGGGTGTCATTGTGGACTTGGAATAGATTGAAAGTGTCAGGACTGTGATGTGCTAATATAAACAGTGGTTGGGGGTCTGAAGTGGGGGAAGGAAAGGTGGGAAGCTTTGGCTTAGCACCAAATAGCTTCAGCTCTATTGAGGTTCTGCCCAAGAAAGCTATAGTACTCTAGAAGGAAGAAGGAAATATATTGGTCAAGACTTTTATTTGCAGCTTAGAAATAGTGTGTTTTCAAGAGGTGATGGGACTAATGGTCACTGTCTCAGGAGCTCCTCGAACATTGTCATGGACTAGGGATCTTTCTGAATGGGACCTAGAAAAAATATACTTGAGAGTTGAAACATAGGATGTTAGGGAAGGAAGAACCTAACATGTCATCCAATGAATCCCCATTGTTCTACAAAGCAGGAACTGCCCAAAGGTACACTTCTTTGATTATAAAGATGATATTACTGACTATTTTTAGTAGCTTTGATGAGCTTGCACTGATTCATCTGCATGCTTTGACCCACATCCCGTTGGGACCAATGGCATGCATTGACACAGGAGACAAGAAAGAGAAAGGACCACAGTCAGGTCTTGGGTGGGACAGTATATAGATCACTCACTTAGAGGTACCAGAATAAAGATTGCACTTCTGTGCTTGACACAAGATGGTTAAGAATGAGTCCAGTGACAAAAGATACTGATGGTATTGTAGTTAAGAAACAGTGACTATAGTATCAGGGACACAAGGTATGGAAAGAGGCAAGGTCCCTTGCCAATGATCAGATGCTTCCTGGAGTAGAAGAATTTATGATTATTTGACTAAGCTTCAAGAAAGCAGTGGGATGGAAAATTCTAAATTATCTCTGCTTACTTTGGAGAAATATTCTATTATTTATTTACAGCAGTGGCAAATTTTCTCCCAATCACATTTCATTTAGGCAAATATGAAATTGTTTTTCTTCCCTAAACAGGTGCTACATGCCAACTGACAGTGACCAAAGGGAGTCCAGAAATAGCCCTAGGTACCTGGAGAAAGTCGTGCTGGGAGTGTAGTATAGATTAAGTACTGGATTAGGATGTGGGAAGAGCTGGGTTCTAAGTAGTTACTAACTGTGACCATGGGCAAATCCTCTAAGCTCTCTGAACCTCAGTTACTTCTCTGTATGAAGGGGACAATGCCTGTAGGACCTACATTACAGGGCTATTGTGAGGCTTAAATGAGAAATGCTAGTTATTATTATTCCAAATTTGCTATGGAGATTCTAACAGGTGAATAATTTTTGCAGGGATTGGTGACTAATATCTTGAGGGGTCAGAGGAAAGAATCTGATATGTAAGAGATGTGAAGGCCAGACCTGTGGAAGATGGAAAGGTTAGGACAGCTGGAAAAGAAAAGACTGAAGGAGGTGGCTTAATGGCTTTCCTGCCCATGAAGAGCTGTTATGCACAGAATCTTGCCTGTGTCCTTTCTATGTGCACTGAGGACCAGATAAGATGATGTAGACTCCAGCCACAGGATGAGGGATTTAAGTAGGACATGAAGAAGAACTTGACAGTGAGGGATATTGGAGTGCACAGGCAAAAAGGTGGTTGCGGTCTCCTCTCCTTTAGGGTATCTTAAAAGTAGAAGGTTGGATTGGAGAGGAGGAGTGCCTGAAATGACACCTGAAGGTCCTTTCTGGCCCTTTGATGACTCAAAAGCTGCAGATATGGCTTGGATCCAGGACTCTTGCTGGTTGTCTTCTTCCTGTGGGTTCCTTGGGTTAACCAAATGTGTTATCGATACATTTTCCATGGTATAGGCAAGAGTGAATCCTTTAGCAAGCTGGGTCATCTCTCTGCAGCTGAAGGGGTGTTACTTATTGTCAAGTGTTGAGAGCTAAGGAAGTTTGGAAAGGGCACCCCCTGATGGCCCAGATCCCCTCTCTAGAGCCTTAAGGATACTAATCTAGTATAGCCTCAGGTTGGACATTAGATGAATTTATGTAGGAGCATCTCTCTCTGGTCACTGATGTGTGCTCAGCACCAGGATTCCCTGAGATGGTGAGTTAGATGCCATTAAATGAATGGATGGATGGATGGATGGATGGATGGATGGATGGATGGATGGGTGGGTGGGTGGGTGGATGAAAAAACATCCATTAAGCACATATGTGCAAAGGACCCTACCAAGTATTGGGGATACAGATCCAAATATAAGACTCTCTGCATTCAAGGAGCTCACATTCTAATGGAGGACACTGCAGTTCAATTAGATAAGCATTTATTAAGTACCTGCTGTGTGCTAAGCACTGAGTATACAAATAGGAAAAAGATAGTCCCTGCCCTCAAGGACTTTATAATCTGATGGAACAACAACACCTAGGGAAGGTTTCAGCTGTGTCCAAAGAAAAGTCCCTATAGTCCTGAGGGCACAGCAGCAAAACAGATGAGTTTTTTTGCTTCTTCCTTAATGTTCTTTCCACCAAGGACTCTGGCAGCAAGAGCACCTCAGCCCTGAGGAGCAGGAAGGGTGACCCTGATGACATAATGCAGTCCTGTACATCTGGAATAGGCATATGGAAATCACAGACTTTCTCCTCTTACCACCTGGCTCACCCTAGTCATTGTTGGATAGGTAGCTTTAATGCCTCTGATGGAGGAAAGGGTGCCCTGATCATCACTCTTCCTCTCAAGAAGACTCTTGTTGTCATTCAGTCATTTCAGTTGTGTACAATTCTTCACGAACCCCATTTGGGGTTTTCTTGGCAAAGACCCTGGCATGGCTTGCCATTTCCTCTCAAGAAGATATCTATCGCATATAATATCAGTCCCTCAGAGTGCATCAACTTCTCTAGGGATGGCAGTAATGTAACCTCCCTCAACTGGCTCCCTCCACTGGCTTCCAAGATCATTGACTCTGATGTTAGAGTTTCATCTGAATCCCTCCTGCTGATAATGATCACCTTTCTTCCTCTGTAAAATGAGGACCTTGGATCAGATGACCTCTAAAGTCCTTTCAGCTCTTGGTCTATGCTCTTGTTCCCTCTCCAGGATTTTGTCCTTTCATCCCTTAATTATCCCCACATGGGTCTTTCCCTGTGATGTCTCTTCAAGTGCTGTGTCTCCTAGGGGCAAAATAAGGATTCCCTTTCACACATTGGAAGGCTTTATAATCCATACTGGCTCCTCTTTACAGCTCAACACTCCCAATTTGCTCAAGAACTAGCCAGCATTGAGTGAATCTTAGCCAAGGGAATAAGAATTCTGGGCAGTTAAAGAATGCTTGAGAGGAAGTATGTGCATAGCCAGGCTCATTAAGTACAGCAAGTTCTCCAGCTTGGTCCTTTGCTTTTAGTTGCAAGGTATCTCTGATTTGGGCAGAGAAGTTCCTGCAGAGTAGACCTGGCCAGGGTAGGTCCCTTTAAGCTCCCTCCTTCAGCCCCACTCTCCCCTGTTACTACAAAAAGAGGTCGTTTGCACCCCCAAGTTGTTTCCCAGTGTTTCTGCACACAGCCCTGTGAATATTCTGACACACTTATACCAGCCATATTGCTACTGAGATGGGGATCAGAGAGGGCAGGAAGTCAGGGAGAGTGATCTACATAGTAATGGCGACTAATGTGTGTCTGTGTTTTCAAGTCCTTGACCACAGGAAGACTGGTCACTCCTAGAAGTTCCCTCTCTTTCCTCACCAGAGCTCCAGCTGTGTTCTAAGTATTACCACATCCTTTCATAGTTTATGTAACAGTGCCTCCACCCAAATCCCACTCTGATGCCTCATGGTGGTGTGGTGAGAAGCCTGGGGTCTTGGATGCTAGAAAGGCCTTGGCAACAGACTCTATATTCTTTAAGAATCAAGCCATCTCAGCTTCATCATTGTAGGCTAAGGCGCTAAGTGATGAGTATTTGGCCCCAGAAACCAAGACTTAGAGGGGATTTTGGTCTGCTCTGGGGGAGAGAGCCCTCAGACAGGAGAAATTATAGATCTTTCAAGTATTAAATTATGAGACAATTAGCAGCAGCCCCTCACCCAGAGGACACTAAAACAAACACTCTTGGTTCCAGTGGCTTCCAAGACCATCAGATGGTTTATGCTTCCTGGAGTCTCCCCTAAATCTCTCCTGATTCACTCAAGCACAGGTTATAGTTTCTCTTTACCATTAATGCTTTGCTGGTCAAATGTATGTGCATGACTATTTCCTAGTCATCATCAGACAGTCACAAATCCAGTTGCATGGTTATAGCCTCCTACCCAGAGAGAATTTCCAAGCTGGTTTTTAAAGATCCTTCCAACCCTAGCCCTAGGGCAGCTAGGTGGTGCAGTGGATAGAGCACTGGCCCCAAAGTTGTGGGGACCCGAGTTCAAATCTCACCTCAGACACTTACTAGATGTGTGACCCTGGGCAAGTCACTCAACCCCAATTGCCTCACACACACAAAAAAAAGAAAGAAGGAATAAAGGACAAAAAATATTTTTTAAAGAAAACAAAAAGAATGAAGGGCAAACAATAACAACAGCCTAGCTCTATGATCCTACAATCCTATTATCTGAGAAATTGCAGACCCTGAAGCAAAAGCTCCTTCTCTGCCCTGAAATTCTGCTCTTCCTGAAAATGCATTTGATCTTGTACCATCATGATGAATGGGCTGATGTTTCAGAGGCAGTGAACACGAATGAGAGCTTCCTTTGGGTGTTAGCATCCCTAGTTCCAGAGGGAGAATGTTGAAAATCAAGATGGCATTCCTTCAGTAACCAATTAACAATGTAATGGATTAACCTACTGAAGCAGTCCCTGTGGTGTGTATGTGTGTGAGTGTATATGAGTGAGGCAACTTTAGAGAGTGTCTTGTGGGACAGAAGGTTGGCAGGGAAGAGTGGACGCTAAGTGAGGACAAGCCTTCCTATGTGAATTGGAGGCAGCTAAGGAGTGCCCATAAGGCAACATTTAGAAGCATTTCAGTATTGCCTCTTGCCTATCATCATTATCATCCTTATCATCACCCTACGTTCCTACAGAAGGTTCAGAAGTTCACTAGCCCACTGAGTGTGAAATACACCCCGTCCCCAACAAATGTGCATCAATTTTTCCCAAGCTCGTGCCTGGCCTCATGATTATCCACCTAATGGCCACGGTCACCCCCAGCCTAAAGAAGGAAAGACACAAATCCCTTCCTTACCTACAACCTGATTTCTCTCAGAGCTTCAGTGAAGGATTCTTAGACACCTCCAATCGTGAGGTGCTGAGGGAACATGGAAAGAAATGATCCCGGCTCTCCAGCACCTGATGTAAACTTGAACAATTCTCTTCCTTTGTCCTTCTCTTGACAAAGGGAGAAACAAAGCGAGTGCCTTGGAATATTTTCCCTGTGGTGGGTTTATGTCCCTCCCCCCTCTATCCATACTTTGAAGGGTTTCATTACTTACAGCAGGACAGTTCAACTCCCAGTGTGCCCATGATCCCTCCCATCAGACTGGGGCTGGGAGGGGCTTGGGGGGTCTCTTTGGCTGGGAGCCCCCACTGGTTCTGGACAGGGACAGTCCAGGATAACAAATTACTTCAGTCACTTTTCTGATTGGGGAATGCCAATTACCCAGATGCAGAGGGTCCCTGCAGACCACCCTGCCCCCTCTCCATGACAGAATTGATTAAATCCTTTTCAATGAACAACTTTGTTCTTCACCTCACACATCTCTGAGGGACTCACAGCCACTGGCAGCTCAGGATGGGGCCCATTAAGCTGTATCTCCCATCAAGAAGATAGTTCTGCCCAATGCCCCCTCCCTAATGCCATAGTTCCCAGCTAGCTTTCCCTGAGTGGTCTGAGATCAGTGATTTCCCCACTTTTTGTCTTCTGATTTGTGGCTCCTTGTTGGGAGGTGTCTTCATAACATCCTTCCTGCTTCTTTTGCAAAATTCTGTCATCATAGTCCATTGCAAAAAACTGTGGTAAGAAAAGCCCAGCCCATGTGGAGCAGGGTCCACCATACTCTGTGGACTCTTCTGATTTGAGTGACCACCTCTGAGGTCTCCTTCCCCCCCCCCCCCGCCCCCGAGCTCACTGGCCTTTGGAATAGCAGTACGACAAAAAGTCATTTTGTTAATTTCAGAGCTATATTAATATGTAAGCAGTTTCTGAGCCTAGATGAATAGTAAATCATATTCTCCAAAGGAATGACTGTCTCCCCTCACACCCCCTCCTCCTCATCCTACTTCTAATTAACATCCTCCTCTCTCACCTCCACCCCCTTTCAAAGCCATTAGTAAAGGTGCAGACTGGTTTTGGTCCCAGAGCGGATGCAGTGCCTGCCACTCTTGCTTATTAATTCTCCATGTCAACACTAAACCATTAATAACTCTCTCCTGGTGTCTCTGATTGTGTGTCTGTGTCCTTGAAGCTTCGTCTTTGCCCTGTGTCTCCAGGGTCTCAAAGAGCATGTTATGTGTGTATCCTGTGTGTAATCTGTATCCTAGCCTTTTTTTTTACCCCACCAATTCCTAGACTTGCAGAACATGGCTAGGCTTGTTTGTGGCATGGTCTTATCATAAAACCCTCTCACCCCCTCTCTTCTGCCCTTTGGAGAAGTAGAGGTGTGTTCTGCACAACGAGAGGATGGTTCTTCATGACATGCCTCATCGGAAAATGGAGCCACATGTGCGTGAAGGAAGGGCAGATGGGACCTAGCTGCCCAGTGGGGCTCGGCGCTCGCTTGCGCTCTCTCTCTCTCTCTCTCTCTCTCTCTCTCTCTCTTTCTCTCTCTCCCTTTGGTGTCCTAACATATAGGGGGAAAATATTAATTGGGATGAGATTCAGAACCAAGTTACTTAGGATGGGGAAAGACATGAGCATGACGATGGCTTCTCTCCAGCCAAGGTGGTGGCTCTCATGAACATCCTTTGTCCTGTTTCAGCCCGAGGAGTTGCAGAAAGGACGCCCAGTTTCATGTATCCCCTGGGCACGTCAAGCAGCCAGATGGTGCTGAGGGGCATGGACTTGCTCCTGGAGTGTATCGCCTCAGGGGTGTATGTATGATTTGTGTCTGTACTTAGACCCTTCATCCTGGTTCTGTTCAGAAATCTGGGAAAGGGGCTTTATCAGGGTTTTATTCTCTAGTTGGTAGTGAAGGTGAGATGTCAGTCTAGCTAAATCCCATGCTAGAGCTTGCCAAGTCTCTATCCCATCCCAGTGACCCTATTATTTGGGTAAAGAGGAGAGAAAGAGGAGTCAAACATTCTGCCCTGATTTGGTGCCAAACTGCTGTGTCACCCTGGATAGGTAACTCAATCTCTTTGCACATTGATGTTCCCTCATAAATGGAGACCTAATTCTTGAGATCGGAATTGGAAATAGAAGCACACCTGCTCCCCACCCAAGGAAAGCAAAAAACTGGAAACCCATTTGAAAAGAAATGATACCAGGCAGCAAAGTGTTCTGTCCACACTGCTTAGATCCAGTCCCACCTAGAGTTTTCTTTTTTCTTTATTTTTTAACTCAATACCAGGCCAGTACCCCTGAGTTGTTAGGGATCAGCAGCTCTTCTGTTTCCACTGCTGCCATCAGTCCTTATCTAATTTCTGGGGATATCCAAGTGTCCTCCCACTCCATATTCTCCTGACCCTCACACAACTGTCCTCTTTCTTTCCTAGTCTATCCAAGAAAGAGGCTGGGGTTTTCAGAATGACATTATTAGTCACTAAGGGAAAGAAACTAAGATAATATGGACTTTTGGAGCCCAAAATTGCCAAGTTACAGAGCACAGAAATCTTATCCTGAGATACTGCTTATCCATAACCCAGCTGCAGGCTAATAAGATCTGTGGACTGCTAACCAGCATGTAGGTCTGCCCTTTAGCACATGGTGCTGAGCTCCAATATGTGATGCCCAGACTGGTCTCAAGCCTACTTCTTTCACTTCAAAGCTGTCGCCCCTACTGCCCCCACCACCATCACCAACTCATGGGGTCAGGGCTTCCCAGTCCCAGGAGTCCTACACTTTGCCAAGACTGGGCCTAGTTAAATGTTTCACACCTACTGGGTTCCTGCCCTGTGGTATGCCCTACTTGCTTCCTCCCTGATTAGGTAGATGATGTCTGACAGTATGTAATTCTTCACCAACAACATTCACTTGAAACACCTTGTAGGTTTGTAATACCCCACATATTGTAATAAATACTTGGTTTCCACCAAAAAAGAATAGGGAAGGGTCATTTCATCAAACTGGTCATTTAGGGAGCCCTGGTATCGATTCCTAAAATCACAGAATCTTAGCCTTGGAATAAACTTTAGAGGTCATCTAGTCCGAAACTTCTTAAACGGTGGTCATGACCCCATATGGGGCCGTGTAACTGAATATGGGGGTCACAGAAAAAAATTAGCAACAGTAAAAGGTTTTATATATATATATAACCTTTTACTGTTGCCAAATTTGTGTGTGTATGCCATGTAAAAATTTCTCAGGTGAAAAGGGGTTGTGAGTAGAAAACATTTAAGAAGCCCTGCTGTAGCCCAACCTTTCTACAGAATCCCAGCAAGAGCTTAACATGTCTACCTTTTATCTCCTGATGGATCTGACCCTCCCAGACCAGCACCAGACATCGCATGGTACAAGAAAGGTGGGGACCTCCCAGCTGGCAAGGTCAAATTTGAAAACTTTAATAAGGCCCTGCGCATCACCAATGTCTCAGAGGAGGACTCTGGGGAATATTTCTGTCTGGCCTCCAACAAGATGGGCAGCATCCGGCACACGATCTCGGTGAGAGTAAAGGGTACGTTGTGTGTATTTCTCATTATGATTATTTTGCCTGTCCAACAACTCCTTCCCCCACAACCTTGCCACCATTACTACCACCACCTCTCCTCTTCCTAAGAGTGTGTGGGAGGGAGGAGCCACCCAAAACACGGTGACCTGCTGAACATACTTTCACCAGCAGTCCTCACTCCACTCATCACTCTGTGTGTGTGTGTGTGTGTGTGTGTGTGTGTGTGTGTGTGTGTGTGTGTGTGTGTGAAAGAGAGGGGGGAGGAGAGAGAGAAGGAGGAAGGGAGAGAGGTGGAGGGAAAGAGGGAGAGAAGGATGGAGAGAGAGGGAGGGAGGGAGAGAGAGAGGAAGAGAGAGAGAGAGAGAGAGAGAGAGAGAGAGAGAGAGATCTACGCCCACTTCTCATTAATGACTGTGGCTCCTCCCCTCATCAGACAGATTTCCCTCCACTATCCCCTTACCCACCATCACCTTTTGGATCACGGCTGTAAAGCCGTAAAGTTGGCATGTTGTGTTGGTATTTTTTTTTTCATTTTGCATTCCTGTTCCTTGGTGTGTTGTCTCTGCCTTGCAATTTTCTCTGTACATATGGGTTAGTGCTACACTTCTTTTAGGAAAGAGGTAAAGGGAATGTCATTGATAACCCAACTTATAAACAAAGGGGCAAGATTTCATTTCACATACAAAGATGGTAAATTCACTGCTATCAGAAAGATGTGGGCTTGTAATATTTCTTATAGGATTGGGTTGTCCTGAGCCATCCACATTCTTATCCAGTGTCCCCTTGGGATCACTTCTGCAAAGTTGCTGGTAAGGGTCAAGAAGGTAGTCTATTAATCACGGTATGGTGTTTCTTGGTTTGAAGATAATTGGCCTCATGGTCTTAGTCTCATTAGTTCCAGAAGCACCACAAGCAAAATCCACAAGGGAAAGGAACCAGCCAAAAGGAAACCAGATGAGGATCTACTCAGGGGCAGCTGAGGCCCTACCCAGAGGAAGCTGAAGAGCTACCCAGGGAGAGCCAAGATGGCCTCGCAAATAGACCCAGACTGACCTGCTCAATGCATGTTCACCCATCCTATATCCTACACGGAGATGCCAAATCTCTCTTCTGTGCCATCTGAACCCCTTACCAAGGTCTGTTTGCACACTAACTATTGGCAATAAAAGTGGGGTCAGGTCAGCATAGGGAGAGCCAGGTTAAGTAGCAGTGCTCATAGGCCTGTCTTGGTTTTCTTATTCTTTCCCCATCCCATCTGACTGTCTGGTCTGTGGCCGTCCTTGTCTTCCAGCCGCTCCTTATTGGCTAGATGAACCTAAGAACCTTATCCTGGCCCCGGGTGAAGATGGGAGGCTGGTGTGTCGGGCCAATGGGAACCCCAAGCCCACCGTCCAATGGCTGGTGAATGGGGATCCTTTAGAAGGTAGGTTATATGACGTCTCTTCCATACCAGTGTTCGGAAGAACCATATTGTAGCCTCGTCAGACCACATGTGTAACGTTGTGTTCAGTTCTAAACACCACATTGTTGAATGAGGACTCTGACAAGTCAGAGAGGAGAACCACCAAGATATTGAGGGGATGGAAGACTATACCATAGGAGAATTTTTTGAAAGGACTGGGTTTAATGCTGTTTAGTCTTGTAAACAGCAGACTTCAGGGAGACATGATAGCAGTCTACAGCTATTTGAAGATTTATCATATAGAAGAGGGATTAGAGACTTGTAATGCTTGGCTCCAGAGTCCAGAAGTAGGAATGGTGGTTTGAGGTTACAGAGGCAGATTTAAAGAAAATCTTCCTAACAGATACACTTCATTCTCTAGCCCCCTTCCCTTCTGTCCCCAACCATAGAATCTGAAACAAAATTAGTGTATCCCTCATCACTAGAGGTCATCAAGTCAAGACTGGTTGACCACTGTTGGGAATGTGATAGAGTCAATTCCTACTCAGGTAGGGGTTGGACTAGGTTGCCAACTCCTGAGATTCTATAAACCCAATGGATCCCAGGGCATCTTCATGGCCAAGAACATTGGAATCTTCTTCAGTTTAGGCAGGTTGCTCAGTGAATAGAGTGCTGGACCTGGAATAGAAAAGAGCCAAGTTCAAATCTGACCTCAGACACTACTAACTGCGTGACCTTAGGCAAGTCACTTAATCTCTGCCTCAGTTTCCTCATCTGTAAAATGAGGATCATAATAGCATCCACCTCCCAGGGTTGTTGTGAGGATCAAATGAGATGATATTTATAAATGCTTTGCAATCCTTGAATATATAAATGCTAGCTGTTATTAGTATTATTATTCAATTATCATAGACTTGTTCTACATGGTTCCAGAGGACAGAATTAGGGGAAATGGATGGCAGATTTTTACTCTATAGAAGAAAAAACTCCCCAGTAATATAGCTGTCCAAAAGGGAAATGGGCTGTCTTGGTTAGGTAGTGAGTTCTTTGTCATTCCCTGTTCAGAGTCTGGATTGCTACTGTCAGAAATGTCAAAGGATTTCTTGGTAGATGAGATCACCTCCAAGGTCCTTTTGAATCCCCATAACCAGCCATCGAGGTGACAGAGGTCCCAAATAACCTATTGCCACCACCACTAGTCAGACTCATTTGTGTCTCAAGGTCTTAAGGCTTGGGTTGGATTTCTGCCTCCACCCTTCATTGCCTGTGTGACTTTTCCTCTTCTGGGCCTCATCTTCCTCATCTATAAAATGATAAGGGTTGGACTTGATGACTTTGTACATTCCCCGTTCTGAATCCTCTTATGTTAAGATGCAACAGGTATTCATTCCAACTGGTCTGGAGTCTCTTAGTGATTATTGTATATTGTGATGTGGGACTCCATCATTTTGACCAGGGCAGCATTGTTAGGGGAATTAAGAAGTCCCTGGAGTCAGTATGACCCCAGAGAAAACCATTCCTGTGCTCTGTCACTTTACAGATTCAGAGATCAAAGAGCTTGGCCAGTCCTGGGCTAAAAGTCTGCCCCCACACACTCTCGCATCTTCCAGAGCTCCCAAACCCATCCATCTCTGACCCCTCTTCTAATCGCCTCTCTCACTAATCCCCAAGCCCCAAGGACAGCGAGATCTCAGGAGAAGTTTAATTGCAAGGGGAAAATAAAGATGACAAATTTATGGGAAAGTTGCTTTAATGATTTCACGATTATCAGATCTGCAAAAGAAATGGGTTGTGCTAAACTTTCCCAGAAATTTTTTGGTGAGACAGTGAGGGTTAAGTGACTTGTCCAGGATCACACAGCTACTAAGTGTCAAATTTCTGAGGCCAGATTTGAACTCAGATCCTCCTGAATCCAGGGCTGGTACTTTATCCACTGTGCCACCTAGCTGCCCCTAAACTTTCTACTAATTCTTAGCCGTGTCTAATCCTTCTCATCTCTGTTACCTGGAGAAGCCAATACATACAATGGCATTTAAAGCCATGTATGACCTGACCTCAGTTGGCCTTTCTAGTCTTACTAGAACTACATGAACTGCAGGTTTAGGGTTGAATCCAGGGAAGAACTTCCCAGGAAGGGTTGATAGGCAGTCAGGGAAAGTGGTCCTAGGAGAGGCTGTAAGGAAACTCATAGGCCAATCTCCTCATTTTACAAATGAGAAAACTGAAGCGCAGAGACGTCTGAGTGATTTGCCCAAGGGAACCCAGTCAGTAAGTGTCTGAGGTATAATTCAAGTGAACTCTGGTCTTCCTAACTCCAAGTCTAGTGTGCCAGCTGACTTTCAGGGTCCCTCACAGCTAGATACTGTGATGCCATAGCATTTCCTGACAGGGATCCTTGTTCATTTTTTTCTGAGCATAGGGAGGGGGAGGGCTATAAAAAAAACCCTACAAGATGAACAAGCTCTTTTTTACTACAGGAGCCAAATTCGGCCTTTAGAGCACTATATCAAGAAAATAGGTACAGCCATCAATAAGATGGATGGTGACCCCTCTCTCCAACTCCCTGCATCCACACAACACCTTGTCCCCTGCTTTGCTGATGAATAAATCCAACACCCAAGACTTGTGATTGAGGGTCAGCCTTAGAAATGTCACCCATCACTCTCCCTGAGGAAGCAGATGGCTCGGAGCACTTAGGGGAGATTGATGAGAGGGGAAATCAATTCTGTGGACCTACTAGATCTGGTAGGGGAGGGATTGGTGGCATTGGTGCCTTTTTACGGCCACTGACGAGAGGGAGGGGGGATGGGGATGCTGACCTGGTCTCAGTTCAGCTTTTGCTGATTCCCCAGTCTCTGAGCTCAGAATAGCTGTCTGCAGAGTGGCGCCTGGGAGACCAGACTCCTGGGTCCCTGCACACAGCTTTGCTTCCATACATGTCTGTGTCAAGTCCTGGGCAAGTTATCTGATCCCAAGCACCAAGTCATCTAGTAACTGTGGCATTTTCTGTTTAAAAGTCTTATGAGTGGCTATAAGGGTTGAGGCTAGGTCATTCTGGGAGGCAGCCACCTCATAACTAGTAACATTCATTTAAAAAAAAATAGTAACAAGCCCCAAAGTTTCTATGGAACTTTTATTTCTGAAATGAGTTTACATTGATTATCCCATTCTCTCTTCACAGAATCCCTAAAAGGGAGGGTTGGTTCTCCCCCATTCTTATTGTTGAAGGAAATGAGAAGTTAAGAGATTTGTCCCTATAAGGTGATATAGTGAATTAGGGATATAACTGAGCCCCGGGACTCCTGACTCCCACCCACTCCACACTGCTGCTTTTCTGCAGAACAAAATGGGTAGGGGCAGCTAGGTGGCACAGTGGATAGAGCACCTGCCCTGGAGTCAGGAGTACCTGAGTTCAAATTCGGCCTCAGGCACTTAACACTTACTAGCTGTGTGACCCTGGGCAAGTCACAACCCCAATTGCCTCACTAAAAAAAAAAAAAATGGGTGACTATAATCATAAGAAGTCACAAAGAGGTTATCCTTTTTTCTTAAACATAGCCATTTACTGAGCAGCAGGGCAAAAGAAATATCACCACAGGCATTCCTTATTAAGGCAAATATATAAATAATAAATACATCCCAGTCCACACAAACATATAAGCAATCCATACTCTTCTATAAATGCACTCAATATTTACTGGGGAGAATGGACACATGTTTACAAAAACTTTCCAATTAGATACATGAGTGATGAAACCCATGTGCTCAGGGTCAGTCGTAAACTATGGAATTTTAAAACTTTGGTATCCCAGAAAAATTATTCTTAAGGAGCCCGGATTTAATCATCAGAACAGTAATAATATCATTTATATAACACTTTGGGGCCACTAGGTGGTGCCATAGTGCACAGAGTGCTGAGCCTGAAGTCAGGAAGATTAGTTCCAATCTGGCTTCAAACACTAACTGGCTGTGTGATCTGGGAGAGATCACTTAATCTATATGCCTCAGTTTTCTTATCTGTAAAATGGGGGTGATAATAACATCTATATCCCTGGGTTGTTGTGATGATCAGTTGAAATAATATTTGTTAAGATGCTATGGAAACCTTAAAGATATATGTATTCAGTGGTTGTCAGTCATGCCTGACTCTGTGACCCCATCTGGGGTTTTCTTGGCAAAGATGGTGGAGTAGGTTTTTCCTTCTCCATTTCCTTCTCCAGCTCATTTTGCAGATGAGGAAACTGAGGCAAACAGGGTTAAATTGCCCAGATCACACAGCTAGTAAGTATCTAAGGCCAGATTTGAATTCAAGTCTTCCTAACTCCAGCGCTCTAACTCCTAGCTGCATTCATGATAAATGCAACTAATGAAAGAAAGCAGCAGAAACTATGCAGCACATCACAGCAGGCAGGACAAATATAGCACCAAACACCTACCAAGACGTGACCTGCTAACTAGAATTATGCCACAGAACCTCACTCTCTTTCATGGACAAACCTCCATACTACAAATACAGATCTCAAAATATTCTCGTGCGCTCAACCAATAAACTGTACTAAACTGGAGCATCATCACAGGCTCAACAGTTGCCCACAATCTCCTATGTAGATCACTGATCAATGAAAGCAACCTATTTAATAGATGTCTCCTCTTGAATCAATTGAGAATAACAATAGCACCTGCCTCCTAAGGTTTTGTGAAGATCCCCTGAGATAACATGTATAAAGTGCTATATTTTTATAGCCTGACTGATATATAAATGCTAACTACTCTTATTATTATCTGATGTCACTATCAATGTCAATACCAAATCCTCAGTCTCCAAGCTGTGTGAAAAAAAGGTTATTAAAAAACAAGGGGAGGAGGGCAGCAAGGTGGCGCAGTGGATAAAGCACTGGCCCTGGATTCAGGAGGACCTGAGTTCAAATCTGACCTCAGACACTTGACACTTACTAGCTGTGTGACCCTGAGCAAGTAACTTAAAAAAAAGAAAAGAAAAGAAAAACAAAGGGAGGACAGCTAGGTGATACAGTGGATAAAGCACCAGTCCTGGATTCAGGAGGACCTGAGTTCAAATCCGGCCTCAGACACTTGACACTTACTAGCTATGTGACTCTGGCCAAGTCACTTAACCCTCATTGACTCACCCAAAAAGAAAAAATAAGAAAAAAACCCAGAGGGGTGTTGGACTTTGAACTAGAATCCAGGGCTTTATATGAAAATATAAAGGAGGTGAAATCAAAATCAAGATGGAGGCAGATGGAGGTATGCCCTGGCTGCCTCTGCAGTTGTCCCCAAGATGCTTTCAGTGAGCCTACAGAAGAGAAGCTGATGCCCCAATACTTTTATTCAGCTACATAGGGCAGCTATTTTCTCCACCTGTACAGTGGTCCATAGAACACTGAATATGAAAGAAAATCAGCAGGAAGATAACCTACCTGTCCCAGCTGGTGCTGCTTCTGTCTGAGCTCCATCAAACAAGATGAGGAAAATGAGATAATAATAGTCAGAGCAGGAAAGCAACTTTTCCCTGGACCATTTCTATAAGAGCTCCAACCAAAATGATGAGAAGAATGAGGTGAAGAACAATTGTAATGATAATGTTCCACACTTGCATAATGCCTTGAGGTCTGCAGAATGCTTTTCTCACTCTGCTATAAGATAGATGGGCCTGGAGTCAGGGCGATTCATCTTCATGAGTTCAAATCTGGCCTCAGACACTTACTAGCTGTGTGACCCTGGGCAAGTCACTTTACCCTGTTTGCCTCAGTTTCCTCAACCGTAAAATGAGCAGGAGAAGGAAATGATAAACCATTCCAGTATCTTTGCCAAGAAAACGCCAAATGGGGTCACAAAGACTCAGAAACAACTGAAATGACTGAACAGTAGCAAAAAATGAGATAGGTAGTATAAATATAATTATCCCCACTTTACAGGTTAAAAGAAAAGGCTGAAATTTTAAGTGACCTAAGATCACGTTACTAGATGTGTGAGGTGAGACTTGAGTTCAGGGTTCCTAGTTCAAAGTCTCACATCCTAGCCTCTGCTTCAACACTTCTTTTTTTTTCTTTTCTTTTACAGGGCAATGAGAGTTAAGTGACTTGCCCAGGGTCATACAGCTAGTAAGTGCCTCAGGCCAGATTTGAACTCAGGTCCTCCAGAATCCAGGAACAGTGCTTTATCCACTGCACCACCTAGCTGCCCTCTCAAAACTTCTTTTGAATAAAGGACCAAATGCTCTGAAAACATCCCGAGGAATTTGAAGCTCTTGTTTCTTTAGCAGTATGCTAATAGAATCATAGACTTAGAGCTAGAAGGAATCTCCAGCACCATCTGATCCAACCTTCTCATTTGCCAGATGAGGAAACTGAGGCCCTGGAGGGGATATAGTTTGCCAATGGCCATGCAGCTAGCTAGGGTCAGATTTGAACCTGCATCCTTTGTCTCCAGATCCATCTTTGTACTGCCCCATGCTGTCTCCATTTTGGCTACTCTTCATACTTTTAAAATATGCGATCTTTCCAGCTTCTTACAATCATCTTCTAAGAAAGGTTGGGTTGAGATTATTATTCTCATTTGGCAAATTAAGGAACTGAAGTTTGGATTGGGACAGTGGAGTGCCCAAGATCTCAGAAAGTTAGCAGAACCAGGGCAAGAACCTGTGTGCCCTGATTCCCAGCCTAGTGCTCTTCCTACCATACCACAGAGGACCCCATGCCATGGGGCCCTGACAGGTAAACCCATGGCCCCCAACATGATCAACTATTCCTTAATGGGAACCTCTCTTCTTCAAATCTAGCGGCGCCTCCCAACCCAAGCCGTGAGGTAGCTGGAGACACCATCATCTTCCGAGACACTCAGATTGGCAGCAGTGCAGTGTATCAATGTAATGCATCCAATGATCACGGTTACCTTTTAGCCAATGCCTTTGTCAGTGTTCTGGGTGAGTATGCAGAGGGTGGCAATGCCTGGGCGCATGTGTGGGCAGTGGGAAAAGAGGGTGGTTGTTGAGATGGGAGCATTGGGTTGCCCAGCCTCCATTCCCTTTTGTTCTTGTCCTCAGCTACAGCGACATCGTCCTTGTGCTTAGTTTTTTCATAGATGAGAAAAAAATGGTCCCTTGTCTTTTAAGGGGAGGGAGTCAGACCAGCATAGCTGCAGGCAATTTGGTGATTGGGTTGGAGCAGAGATGAATGTGGGACTATATGTGAGATTTTTCTAGGGTAGGGAGAGAATTTTGCATTCTTGCTAAAGGGAGATTTGAGGAGACAGATGGATGTGGAATTAATTCAGCCATGAAAATAAGCATTGATCTAATCTCCACCCTTATGAATATGGGATAGTGGATTTATCTTGCTATATTAAGTCTTTGTGTGTTGTATCTCTTGATCTGGGTATTGGCTCCAGAGCCCAGCCCTAAATAAATTTTCTGTAATCACTGCAGAAAGTAAAAGAAAGGGATGAGAGGAAGAAAAAGAGGAATAGTTGGAAGGGTTCAAAGACTTCAGAAAGAATAAGCAGGGGGTATTTCATCCAGGATTTACTACTGAATGATGTTGATAAGCCAGAGGCAGTGAATGGAGAGATGGCCTTGAAGTCTGGAAGAGGGGTTTCAAGTCTCACCTCTGATGTGTGCTAGCTTTGTGGTCCTGGGCAAGTCACCTCACCTCAACTATGACTTGTAGAGAAATGCTAACCTGCATTGGTAGAGGGAGTTTTCTCACCTGGGAGTTCTCTATACCTAGGAAATCATAGGTCTTGCCCCTATTCCTCAATTTGGAAAATTAGATTCAATACTATGACAACACCCTATCCCAATTCCTGCCCAGTCCTGAAAGCCCTCTTAGATTTGGTGGAATTGATGGAGGAGGGTCCATGGATACATGGGAGATGGGAGGTTGGTTCAAGACCAAGGATTGCTCTCCCACCCCCCTCAAAAGAAGGGTCCAAGAAGGAAGGAGCAAGTTGCCCCAGCTGTCTCAAAAAGGTACACTATGGGTTTCAGATGTGCCCCCTCGGATGTTGTCCCCTCGGAACCAGCTCATCAAGGTGATCCATTACAACCGGACTCGGCTGGACTGTCCTTTCTTTGGGTCCCCAATCCCCACCCTCCGATGGTAAGCTCTGGTCATGCCCGGCCCCACCTTCTATAGGCAGCAACTGCCATGTATGTTTCCTTTGTAATCCACAATGCCTTGCATGGGACTAGAGTAAGTCCTCAGAAAACACGGAAAATTTAAATTAAAAAAACCCAACACATTGAATTTGAGTTGGAAAAGTCTCAGTGACCATCTAACTTTGTTGTACAAAGGAGAAAACTGAGACCCAGAAAAGGGTAGTAATTTGCTCAAGATCACATGGTGAATTAGTGACAAAAGCAGAAAGAGTCTGTGTTCTTCCCTTGTGGGCTGGTTACTTGCCTCTCCCTTCCCTATCCCTAGCTGCCCTGTCCACCTCCTGCCTCATTATGCTGGGGTCTCTTTTGCTGTGTTGCGAGGTTTAAGAACGGGCAGGGGAGCAACCTGGATGGTGGCAACTACCAAGTCCACGAGAATGGCAGCTTGGAAATGACTATGGCCAGAAAGGAAGACCAAGGCATCTATACCTGCGTGGCCACCAACATCCTGGGCAAAGCAGAGAACCAAGTCCGCCTGGAGGTCAAAGGTAGAGTCAGTTGGGAAGATGGTGTCTATGTTAAGTGTTCCTGGGGAACATCAACCCTGTCTACCCACTATGAATGAGTACACCCCAGGGAACCTTCCTGAACCCTCTCTCCGTGCTATCTTGACAAACTCATCACATCCCATTGATTTAGCTGCCATCTCCATGCAGATGACTCTTAAGTCTTTAGAGCTGATTGTAGTCTCTCTCCTGAACTCCAGTCCCATATCACCAACTGCTTTTTCAAACATCTCTAACTCAATATCTCATAGGAATCTCAAACTCAACATTTCCAAAAGAGAACTCATTATCTTTACACAGAAACCATCCCCATTTCTGTGGAGTATACCACTATCCTTCAAGTCACCTGAGTTTGCAAACTCGGTCATCCCCGAGTCTTCCCTCCCTCCCCGTCCCCTCTCATATTTAATCAGTTGCCAAGTCTTGACAATTTTACCTCCCCAATATATCCCACATCTGTCTCCTCTCCACTCACCCAGCCATCACTTAATTCAGGCCTTCATCACCTCTCACCGAGACCATTGCCATCGGCTCCTAATTGTACCTCCTGCCTTTAACGTCTCCCTTCTCCAATCAGTCCTCCACACAGCTGCCAACATGATAATCCCAAATCACAGGTCTTCCCATGTCACTCAAGAATCTCTCTGGTTCTCTCTTACTTCTAGGATAACACGCAAAACCTTTAACTGTCTTGCTCCAGCCTACCTTTCCAGGCTTATTACACAGTTTCTGCTTCATGCACATGATGTCTCTGATACACCGGCCTACTTACTGCTCCTTGCACATGACATTCCATTTCCTATCTCATGCCTTTGCCTGCCTCCAGTGCCAAGGATGCCCTCTCTCCTTACCTCAGCCTTAAAGCATTCCAAGCTTCCTTCAAAGTCCTAATCAAGTGCTACTTTCTACACTGTAGAACCTTTAGGAAGCCTACCCTGCTCCTGCCCCACCCCCAACCAGGTGCTTAGTGCTCTCCCTGGGAAATCACTTTGCATCATTTGTACGTGTTCTTTCCCCCAATAAGATGTAAGTTTCTTGAGGGCAGGGACAGTTTCATTTTTTTTTTTATTTTGATCACCTAGAACAGTGCCTGGCAAATAGTAGATACTTAATAAATGCTTGTTGAATTGAATCAAGGCCAAATTGGAGATATATCTACCGGCTCTCCGATGTTCATGTGTGGATGATCCACTTAGGGATTCCTCTTTGCAAATGTTTAATCCCTAGCCACCTTCCTCCACACTGAAATAAGTCTGAGCTCCCTCCCTCAGCTGATGGTGTGGGTTCCGGGGGTGCAGAGTCATAATGTTATTGTAGGTCAAATAGAATTAGGAAGAAAAATCTCCTATTCCCAAATGAACTTCAAAAGAGAGAGAGAGAGAAGGCCAAATAGAATTATTTTTGATTGACCACTGTTCTGGATAGTAATGTGATTCCCCTCCATTAATACAGACATCCAGGTTTTGGCTTAATTTGATTTCTTCCAACCTATGTGACAGGCCTGAGGCTTTAGGGCACGTTGTGATCCTGAGGATGGTGGGCCAATGGGCTTCTTGTACTTCCCCACAGACCCCACCCGGATAATTCGGGTGCCTGAGGACCAGGTGGTCAAGAGAGGTTCAAACGTCGTGTTGGAGTGTCGAGTGAAGCATGACCCCACCCTGAAGCTTACAGTCAACTGGCTGAAGGATGATGAGCCGCTCTACATTGGAAACAGGTCCCCCAAGCCTCCCTCCTGCCTCTTGGGCCAGATTAAGTGGCTTTCTCCCCACCCAACTTGACACTAAATTCCTACTCTGAGGCCTCATTGTAGGTTCTCCAAGGATATACCAGCAGAATACAAATGCTAGCAGGTTTGACCATGCTGAAAAGTCTTCAGCTATAGTTCTAAGTGACAACCTTCAGCATCTATTGCCTGAGGGTCAGCCTAGCAAAATTCAGAGATACTCATCAGCAAAAGGTTGGGCCATTTACTAAAGTATAGAAGGGTTGCAATCTACAGTGGGGGAGGAAATACTAATTCCTTCTGCCTTCCCCTGATAAAATTATGGATCTTTGAAATGGTGAGGTTTCTGGTGGGGGCGGGGGACACATGGTATGTAACCCAGTGATAGACATCCAGGGTCACAGGTTTCACAGAAGGGCCCCTAAGATAAAGTTAGATTCTATTATGCCTCACTAGGAACTACTGTCTCCTCTCCTTCATTCTTTCTCTTTCTTTTGATCTCTCTTCCCCCCTTTTCCTCCTCTATCCTTCACTCTCTCTCTTGTCCCCCTCTCTATCCCCTGTCTCTCCCTCTATTCTTTTTCTTTACCTATCTTCCTCTTTCCCTCTCTCCTCATTATCTCTCACCCACCTCTTTCTTTCCTACCCTTGTTTTCTTTCTCTCCATTCCTCTTCTCATGATCTTCCATTTCCCCTTCTTCCTTTGTCTCATGTCTGTGAATCATCGATCTTCATAAGCATCACTTTGGACTGTTTGGTGGTTCGGTGGGGCCACTATTTCCAGGATCAGGGGCAAGTAGGGGGCCCAGTGGATGCACAGCCCTTGCTCACTTAAATCCAATTCAGTGCAAGTCATGACATCACCCCGATGACAAACACTAACAACAATTTCCAGCATCTCTCAGACCCACTAGCAGTGTCCCTATCCTCCAGTAGAGGGCAGGGTTGACCTGAGTCATCTTCTCCCACAGAATGACTATTCAAGCCATCCCTTGGTTATTTGGTTTGTTTTATTATCTTAATAGCGAGGAGTCTGCAGTTCAACTAACCATTGCAGCTTTTCTACCTTAATCCCATCTTGGTTCAAAGAATCTCAGTGACTCCTGAGTCTTATGTGATCGGCCAGTCAACCCTCAGGGTTGTTACAGTCTTTGCTGGCTCTCTAGTAGCTGACCAGAAGCAGATCTCCCTGGAGTCAGTTTCTTTCTCCTCCTCAACTAACCATCCCTTTTTGTGCCAAGGCCTCATATTACTGTACAGCACTCAGGCCCACTGAAGGTACTTCATCGATGATAATAATTGTTCCCTTAAAATACCCACAGTAGCCTTTTCCCCAAAATCTTCAATGATAGACATTCTTGGGTCTAGACGTAATTTTGTACGCAACTCGGAGCTAGACCTGACTCTACCCCAGGGCTGAGAGGAGATGCAAGCCTGGGGGGGGGAAATCCTTAAAGTTTATCGTGGGCTGAAGGTGTGGGAAGAAGTGAGATCATAGGATCATAATTTTAGAATTGGAAAGGACCTCAGAGATCCTCTAATCCCGCCTCCTCATTGGACACGAGGCCCCCAAAAATGAAATAACTTGTCCAAAGTCACACAAGTTAGTAAATAGCAGGACTGGGATTAGAACTCAGGCCTTCAGACTCCAAATTCAGTGTATTCCATTGTACCACACTGCCTCTCAATGATGAATCAACAAGTATTTATTGCAGGCCTACTGTATGCTCGGTATAGAACAGGCTCCCTGCCTCCAGGAAGCCTCGTTGGGGAGGTTAGGCTAACACGGCAGAGAAGAACGCTAGATAAGATGAAGATAAGTGTGAGACAATATAGAATATTAGGGCTCGAGGAGAGAGGAGAGCAGTTTGAGCTTAACTAACCAAAGAGCTTCATGGGAGAAAAAGAGGTCCTTTGAACCAGACATCAGATGTGGGGTTTGGAGAGAGAGAGGAGTGAGAGGATGACATTTCGTTGTATAGACAAAGAAGTAAAACTCAAGCCAGGATCTGGGGGAATGGTAAACAAAGTCATGATAGTTATTGCCATTCTTGCCCAAACCATCTTGGGCTCCTTTTTAAAATTTTGACTTTAAGCAATTAAGATACTAGTCACCCCTCACCCATTCCCACCCTTCCCCCCCCCCCCGCCCAAAAAAAAGGAGAGAGATTTTAAAAGAAAATTGGCATTTGAGTTTAGTTTTTATTTCCCTCTCTAGGAAAGAAGTAAAAAAAAAAAGTGGCTTTCTCCTTAAGATCAGCCTCTCGATACCTGGTTACTTGCCTTCCTCTCTACTGACTCTCCTACCCCTCCTCCTTTTCAGGATGAAGAAGGAAGAGGACACCCTTACCATCTTTGGTGTGACTGACCGGGACCAAGGCAGCTATACCTGTATGGCCAGCACCGAGCTTGACCGAGACATAGCCAAGGCCTATCTCACCGTGCTAGGTAACTGCCCCTGGGTTCAGTGTCACTTTCCCCATCCCTACCCCATACATTCACACACATGGTCCAGCTTCAGAGGGCTGGGCCCATATCCAATAAGGTCCAATTAAATGTGATGACTGCAAAGGAATACATTGGAATGTTTAATCTAGCAACAAGGAGATCAACACTTTCAGAATATCTAAGGGATACTGGGACAGCTAGGTAGTGCAGTAGATAAAGCTCCGGCCCTGGATTCAGGAGGACCTGAGTTCAAATCCGGCCTCAGACACTTGATCCTGGGCAAGTCACTTAACCCCCATTGCCCCACCAAAAAACAAAAAACAAACAAAAAAAATCTGATCTCAGACACTTGACACTTACTAGCTATGTGACCCTGGGCAAGTCACTTAACCCTCATTGCCCTACCAAAAAAAATATCTAAGGGATACTGCAAAACCCAATATGGATCCCTTTAGCTAAATATCTTTCCCAGTAACTCAGCTAAGTGATACGTGATTGGTCCAGAGAAGGCAGAGAGTTTTCTTGCTTTGTTTTGTTTCATTTTGTTTTATTTCCCATCTCTTACATACAGCTAACCCTATACGACTAAGTTGATTAACTATTAAACAGCCTTTAATTAAAAGAAGAATGAATACTGGATTTGTCCATTTGCCTTGCCCTCCTATTTCTATCCCATTTTCTATCAGAGCTGCCTAAAGCCCCATAAAGCCAATCTCTGCTCATTCTTACCACATCTATTCTAATCCAGCTATGCCAATGGGGAACATTTTCCTGGAAGGGAAATCCCCCTAGAAAGGAAGTCACCAACTGCATTGTCTTCCTAGTTTTCTTCATGGATAGCTCCTGATGTTTTAACACAGTTGGTCTTTCTGCTGTCTCAGCCTGAGTCCTGTCACACCCTAATGGAGGTGGCTAAAAGCTGGATAGTGGTAAGGGCCTCAGCCTCACTATTCTCATCTACGAAATGGAGTTAATGATCACCCCTGCCAAGCTCCCCGGGTTTCTGTGCAAGTAGGCTTTTCAGACGGCCATTGGCCTCCCTGCAGACTGACGAAGACCCTGCGGCCCTCAGCATGAGAGCAACTCTGTCCAATTGGAAGAGACAAGATCGTGTTGTCTGTTCCTCTCCCTCTAGACCAACTTAAACAACACCACTAACCTGGTTAACCTGTCTTACCTTTGCAGCTGCTCAGGCTGTTCCAACTAACCGTATGGCTCCCCTGCCCAAAGGTAACTGCTAGTAACCCCAGTAGACTCCTCACTGTAGCCCTACTGAAGAGATGGGGAAAGTGGGCATGGGGGGAGGAAGGAGAGTGGGAGGAGGGGAGATCTGGGAGGGGATTTGGTCTGTCTGGATTGCAGGGAGGCAACTTCTCCTTCCCACCTCTTTTTAGGCCTATGCTTCCACCTTTATGAGCATATTATCGCCTGTCTACTCCAGGTTCCCCTGGTCCCTAACCCATAGCCTTAAGCCCTGCATAAACTTTGGATCACTTTTAGAAGCACCCTTTATCCCATCTTCAAAGCCCTTAGCTTTCCCCACCCTTGGTCATATCCCACAGGTGAACCCTATCTCCTCTCCTTCCCAGTCTATCGCTCAGGGTCATTCTATTCCACAAGCATTAATGAAAGGTCACCGTGTGCAAAGTATTGTGCTAGGCAGTGAAGGAGATACAAAGCTAAAAGGAGTGTCCCCAGGAACAGCTAGGTGGCGCAGGGCACCAGCCCTGGATTCAGGAGGACCTGAGTTCAAATTCGACCTCAGACACTTGGCACTTACTAGCTGTGTGACCCTGGGCAAGTCGCTTAACTCATTGCCCTAGAAAAAAAAGGAGTGACCCCTGCCTTCTCAGACTTTATAGACTAATGGAGACAATCAATCAACAAATAAATAAATAAATAAATAAATAGACAGACAAATTTTATATATATATAAACATATGTGTAATAGGTATAACATATATTTATATATAATTAAAACAATATATGCTATATATCATATACACACACATATATATGTATATATATCATACACACACACACATATATATATATATGTATATTAAACTGAAATAGGCATTGGAAACAAGGCAGAGAGCTAGGTGAGACCCCTTTGAATCCTTTCTTCCTTCACTTTAGCTTCTCTACTCCCTACAATACTCACTTACCCGCCCCCACCCACAAATCACACTGTGCTGTCACACGGGGGCAGGGGAAAGGGGGGAGTTTAGAGACGAGGAAACAGGTTCAAAACTGAACTTTAGCACTTAACTAGTGGTATGTGCAAGTCCATTAATCTCTCTGAGACTTATTAGTTTCGCCATCTGTAAAATGAGAAGCAGAGGATAAGTAGTAATACCAATCAGATAAGATGACATTCTCTCCCACAGCCTCCCAAAGTGCTTTGCAAAGTTTAAAAGCTACATAAACCTCACCTTTTATTAACAGCCAATGGGAAGGAACCACCCAGAGAGACCTAGATTATTCTAACCTGAGGCTACTAACACCTGCCGCAGCTGTGGCAGGAGCATCATGGAGTGATTCCTTTAGACAGTGCAGAGCCGAGAACAAACAAGAACCTCGGGAGACATACCACACACACGCGCGCGTGCGCGCACACACACACACCCTCCCAGAATGAATGGGTCCCCAGCATAGGTGTCCACCAATGGGTCATACGACTAAGCAGCCTCAGGACTCCCTTGAGTGCCTTTCAGTCCCCTTCCTGCCTCTCGGTACCCACCCTCCTCCAAGTGGCTCACCAATCTCTGAATCTCTTGCTAGGTGCTCCCTTTACTGACTCTCCTGTACTGTCCTAATTCTGCAGAGGGAACTATTGTGCAGCCAGGAAGAGTGATTTTTTTTCCTAGGGAGAATTATCCCTAGGGAAATATCCCAGCACCAACACCCACCTTCCTCCCCTCCCCTCATCCATTCCCATGACCCAGTTTGATCATCAGGCACTGTGTGAAAAGGGTTAGATGCAGCAGCACTTAGGTTCTTACCAGATACGGAGTCTCTAAAAACATTCGCTGGGGGTGGGGGGAGAGAAGAATGCTCCTACCATTGACATTTGTCCCTAGGGTAATGCCGTCCTCCCTTTTTGCCTATAACCTTGGTTTTGGTGGTTGGAGGATTACCCCACCCCTTTGATTTCGTAGCCTTAGTTCCTAATGGAGAGGGGCTGAGAAGAACCTGGAGTCTTTCCCGAGTATATGATTCCTCCAATGACCCGGGAGAAGAATGCTAGTATCAATTTTAGCTTGAGGGGTGCTTACCTGGAGCCAGTGTTGGACTATTCTGCATGCAACAGTATCTGGGATTGGGGACAGACTAAGGAAGAGGGTGGGGGTGAGCACCTTTCCACTAACTCTGAGATACGTGGGGATATTTTCTCCCTCTGCTGACAGAGCGACCAGATCCTCCTCGAGACCTAGAACTGACTGACCTGGAGGAGAGGAGTGTGAGACTGACCTGGATCCCGGGGGATGACAACAACAGCCCCATCACAGGTCAGTGCATAGAGGGCCCCTGGCCACCTGGGCATTGCGTAGAAGGACATTGGGCTTCCAGTACCAGTCCAGTCTCTTCCTTGCTTCATGAACCCAGGGAAGGCACTGAACCTCTGTAGGTCTGTTCCCCCTTCACTACATGGAGGACAATTGTTTTATGCTTCTGCCTGTGTGAAACGGCTGCCACGCCTCTATGGAACCCTTGAGTTATTCAGAACTGACCCGATAAAGCATGTCTAAGGAATGTCATTTCTTAGGATCCATCACACCTGGGTTTCTTACTCAGACATCTTCCAAGGCACAAGACTCTTCCAGCAAAATCCAGCAAATAGGATATTCTGCCCCTGGTCTGCCACTATTGGGACATTCCAGGTATTCTGTGACTCTAAGACAGTTTAGTGGTAGAGAGGATTAGTCCATTTCCTAGACCAGCAGTTCTCAAAAGATGGTCTGCAGATTCCTGGGCATCCCCAAGACCCTTTCAGGGGGTCTGCAAGAACAATATTATTTTTATAATAATACTAACATTGGGGGCAGCTAGGTGGCACAGTGGATCAAGCACGAGCCCTGGATTCAGGAGGACCTGAGTTCAAATCCAGCCTCATACACTTGACACTTACTAGTTATGTGACCCTGGGCAAGTCACTTAACCCTCATTGCCCTGCCACCCAAAAAAAAAAGATTTTTTTTATTTCTAATAAGGCAAATATCAATAGATATAACCCACAAAACTCAATAATATTTGAGTTGTCAAGGGGTACTGAGGCCAGAAATTTTGAAAACCATTGGCCTATGTTAGAAGACTCTTGTGATTTGAGAGATGTGTAAGTAAATAATTCTGAGATATGGAGCTAGAAGATATGCTATATATGGGGCATTCGAAGAAACCAAGGACATTTAGCTAGAGAAGAGATGTCATGTGGAAAAGGGCAGCTAGTTGGTGCAGTGGATAGAGTATGTGGCCTGGAGTCAGGAAGATTCCTCTTCCTGAGTTGAAATCTGACACTTGGTAGCTATGTGACTTTGGGCAAGCCACTTAACCCTGTTTACCTCAGTTTCCTCATCTGTAAAATGAGCTGGAGAAGGAAATGGAAAACCACTCCAGTATCTTTGCCAAGAAAACCTCAAAAGGAGTCAGGAAGAGTCAGACACAACTGACCAACATATGGAAGAGGGATTAGAATTGTTTTACTTAACCTCAAAGGACAAAAGTAGGCGCAACGTATGGAGGTTGTAGAGAGGGAAATTTTTATTTGACATAAGGGAAACTCCCTGATGATTAAGGCTATCTAGAATTAGAATGGGCTGCTTCTGTTACTGGAGGTTTTCAAATGAGTTTGGGTTACCAGAATCTCAGAACAGGATGGATCCTCAGGGGTTACCTAATCTAATAGGTAAGTGAACAGGAATACCCTCGAGACCATGCCAGGTGGGCATCCCACCTCTGTTTCTGTTCTCCAGTGATAAGGAATGCAGCACCTGCCTGAGGCAGCTCAATCCTCCTTTGAACAGCTCCCTTGATGGGGGTGTTGTCAGAGAAATTCTAATTCAGGTCTGGGTTGGGTTAGGTCACTTCCGAGGTCCCTTCCCACGCTGAGACTTTTTGATGAATATAACTGAGCCTTGGTCTCTCCCTCTCTATCTTGGGAACAATCCTTCCTGCCCACTCTTGTTCTCTTGGGGATGTGATAAATGGGAGTAATAAGAAGGATCTCTTGGAGAGGAAGAGCTTTGGTTCAGCCCCCAGGCAGTAGTTCCCCAGCACTGCTCTTCCCCACTCAGAGTACATCGTACAGTTTGAAGAGGACCAGTTCCAGCCTGGTGTGTGGCACAGCCATTCGAAACACCCAGGCAGCGTCAATTCAGCAGTCCTTCAGTTGTCCCCATATGTCAACTACCAGTTCCGGGTCATCGCAGTCAATGATGTTGGAAGCAGTCATCCCAGCCTCCCATCTGAGCGCTACAGGACCAGCGGTGCACGTGAGTGCTGAAAGATCACCTTCCCCCCACTCCCAACCCAACAGATCCCTGGTATCTTAGGGGGCACAGTGCAAAGGTCGGATTTTTTGTGGGGCAACCATGTGCACTGTTAATTATCTGCACTAATGGAGAATAGCACAGATAATTCACAAAAAGGTATAGTTGATTCTAAAACTGGGTAGGTCTGTGTAGAGACCAATCCTTCCTTCCTTCTACCTCATCTACCTCCAGGCCTGCCATTGCCTGCAGCCCCTGGTATATTACAGGACATTCTGGGTCCCTGACTTTGACCAAACAAAGATCAGATCAAGACATCTGTTGGGGGCAGGGGCAGGGGGAGAGATTAATCATGTCAAGGGGAGTGGAGATGGGGCCTACCATGTCATGAAAAGAGCACTCAATTCAGAATTCCCTGAACTCAGCAAGCCAATCACTTAATTAGCTCTGTGACTTTGAGCAAATCATGTCTAGGCCTCTAAATGCGGGGGTTGGGCTAGATGATTTCTATGGTTCAATCTAATTCTAAATTCTATTATCAGATGATTTGTGTTACCATAAAGAAGTGATTTAAATTTCTCTGGAGAGCAATCAGTCAATGTTTATTAAGCACCTACTATGTGCCAGGCATTATGCCAAGCACTGTGTCTTCTAAACATTTTGCTTCAGTGAATTTGAATTTCCTGAGTTCAAACCACCTTGAGGTGGGAGGGAGGGATGAGCTATCCCAAGAACATCCCAGGTGTCAGTGGGATGCCAGCCTGCACTTAAACATTTCCAGTAAAGAAAGAAGAAAGATAGATAAACCCAAATTGGACATTGAAGAGTTGGCTGCACAGTGAATAGAGTGTACCACATAGTGTGCATACCCACAGTCTTTTAAGTGAGGGACTGCAAGAGAAAAGGATAGACAATAATGTGGGAAATGGTATGGCCCCCTGTCTATAGCCAGTTTTAGTTAGGGAAATAGAACATGTGCTCAGGAAAGAAACTTAAGAATATTCATTTACAAGGTAATATCTGAAGCAGTGTGTAGGAATGCAGGGCATCTGTGCGGAAGAAAAACAGAGAAATAATTATTTATGAGAGTGATCCAGGAAACTTTCCCAGAGGAAGTGAATTTTGAATTGGATACCAGAGTGAGAAAGGTATGCATTGAATATAAACGGTGTCCATTTGGGTTTCAGCCCCAGAGTCCAATCCGGGTGATGTAAAGGGAGCTGGGTCCAGAAAGAACAACATGGAAATCACGTGGACGGTAAGATTCTCTCTTCATTGCACCCCACCCCAGCCCCTTCCCCACTGGCGATGCCTGCCCAGGCCCACAGACCATCAGCCCCTCTCCAGAGAAAACTAGCTTCTCTCCATGTTGGGCATCTTACAAAGTGAACAAGAGAAAAGCTCTAGAATGAGATTTCAGGGAGGAAACCCAGTTAACAGAAGGAGAAGGGACAAAGGACTTTTCATTGTCTGATATTGGTGGCCAAGAAGAATTCCACCAAGTAAGACACAAGGGAAATGTCTTCTGTTGGAGAAGGAGGGATTCAGGTTAGACATTAAGAAGGGTGTCCTGGCATTGGATGGAATATGACACTGGACCTATTTCTCCAGTAGGTCTGGAGTATTTTTCTGGGAAGATTTTAGGAACAAAATAGAAGCAATTCTCTGGAATGGTTCCAAGAGAGGCCTGCCCAGAGGCAGGAAGTAACCTAGAAACTTCACAAGACTCCTTCTAAGCCTAGTATCACAATGTCCCCTTCTCTTGTGCTTGGTATCACTTTCAACATTCAGTTCCCATAGCTCATGTTTAGGATAAGGAAGTCTAACAAAATGCATGTTCAAGAGTCCTGGATCCTAATCTCTACGGACTCCAAAAGGATAATTTGTCCTCTGGATCATTATTGTCAGCCTTAACCCCAAGAGGCAAGGCCCAGACTTTGGAATACAGAATAAAGAATGTCATTTTTTCCAAGAGATGATCTTTTGGAGGGAGATAAGACAGGTACATATATACACACTGAGAACTTATTGAGACTCACTATGTGCCAGGCACTGTGCTGAGCACTAGGAATACAAATATAAGCCAACAAGATCATCTCTGCTCTCAAGAAGCTGATGTTCTAATGGGGGAAGACAATATGTAAAGGAAATCTGGAAAGGGAGATGAAAGCGGTTCTGTGTGCTGAGATACAGTGTAGCGATGGGAGGGAAGTGGTGTGGAGGCCTGAGTCCCAACAAAATAAGATGCAAGATCTCTTTAAAGACAGGGGACCCAGGACCAGAGGTCGAGGTTGTATTTAGGGAGAGTGGAGGATGGGGAAATGAGGATAATGGCTAGAGTAGAGGAAGTGTGGCAAGGGGATGTCTAGGAAGAAATGTGTACTTATCAGTTATCCTTGCTAATGGAGGGTAAGCAAAGGGCAACAAGGTTGTGTGTGGATAGAGCACTGTATCTGAAGTCAGGAAGATCTGAGTTCAACTCCAGCCTCAGACACTTAGACACTCAGACAGTACCTGTGTGACCTTGGGCGAGTCACTCAACCCTGTTTGCCTTGGTTTCCTCATTTGTAAAATAGCTAGAGAAGAAAATGACAAACAATTCTACTATCTTTGCCAAGAAAACCCCAAAGGGATCATGAAGAGTTGGACGTGATTCAAACAACTGAACATAAAATAGCATGGTTAAGCCAAAACAGTAGATAACTCAGTCTTATTTTTTTTTTAGCCTTGGAGTACATGTTTTGCTTTCGGTGGAATAGCACGCATTCTTTCCTCATGCTAGTAATAATAACAGCTTAAATGTATGCATAGAAAAAGGCAGTGTGGGCAGCTAGGTGGCGCAGTGGATAGAGCACTAGCCCTGGAGTCAGGAGTACCTGAGTTCAAATCCGGCCTCAGACACATAACACTTACTAGCTGTGTGACCCTGGGCAAGTCACTTAACCCCAATTGCCTCACTAAAAAAAAAAAAAAAAGACAGTGCATCACAGTAAAATCATATTGGATTTAGAGGCAAGAGAATTGGGCTTGAATACTGGCTCTAATATCTGTACTAGCTGTCTCTCCATTGGCAAGTCATAGCACCTCTTTGAGCTTCAGTCTCCTTATCTGTAAATTAAGATTCACTGATATTTCCAGCCTCCCATCACTGAGTTAGTATTATTAAGAGATTACACCTATCTAGGACCATATTGAGAGGTGAGCCTCCAAGTCAGGAAGAACTGGGTTCTAATAGTGCCCCTGAGCGACTCTTAGAGAAACTGTGAGATGAGATCTGCACAGGTAAAGGGAGAGTCCTCATCAGGGACTCTCTATAAACCCATGAAACCCCAGGGCCTAATCCTCCCCAAATGGCTACAAAACCCTTTACCTGCATCATCTCATTGTATGCTCAAGACACACCCAAGAAACAGGTAGCTCAAGTCTTATTCTCATTTTGCAGAGATGGAGACTGGTCCTCCGAGAAGTTAAGTGACTTGTCTCCCATCATACAGCCAGTAAATGAGAATCAGGTCTGTAGCCCTGGTCCTCTGGTTCCAAACTCAAAGCTCGGTGTGCTCTCTTACATTATCGTTCAGTCATTTCAATTGTGTCTGACTCTTTGTGACCCCATTTGGGGTTTTCTTGGCAGATACTGGAATGGTTTGCCTTTTCTTTCTCCAGCTCATTTTACAGATGAGGAAACTGAGGCAAACAGGGTTAAGTGACTTATCCAGGGTCCCACAGCTTGTAAGCCTATGAAGCTGGATTTGAACTCCACATGAGTCTTCCTGACTCCAGGCCCAGCACTCTATGCACTATGGCGCCACCTAGCTGCCCATATTGCCTGTTAAAGCCAGATTTGCTCAGACTCCTGTTAAAAACGTGTTTACATTTCCTAAGCCCATATAGAAAGTGTCCTTGAGATAAAGGAAGGCTGGACTTACATTAAAATTTTGCCACAGATAATTAGGTCTTGATTCTACATATAACAGCTAACAATAGCTAACGTTTATATAGCTACTATGGTGCCAGGCACTATGCTAAGTGCTTTATAATTATTATTTCCTTTGATCCTGACAACAACCCTGGGAGCTAGGTGCTATTATTAACCCCATTTATAGATGAGGAAACTGAGGCAAACAGAGGTTAAGTGACTTGCCCAGGGTCACATATCTTATAGGTGTTTAAGGCTAAATTTGAACTCAGATCTTCCCTACTTCAGGCCCACTGTACCACCTCTATATAAGAATAGGGCCTCAAGCTAGGATTTCATGGCTCAGAGAATGTCCAAATCAAGAAATTTCCTATACCTATGAGGATCTAATTTCTGCAAACTAGATTATTGGGTAGTTGCCTCGGGTGCTGAGAAGTTAAATGGCTTTGCCCAAGGTCCTGCCTCCCTATAGATGTCAGAGGCAGGATTTGAACCCAGGTCTTCCTGATCCCAAGCCAGTTCCCTAACCATTACACCATCTTGCCTCTCCTGTTGAGATGAATGCTAACTGAGATACATGTTGTATCCTCAGCTTTCATTGAGGGAGGAAGCCACTGGCTCCTACTTTACTTTGTAAGTAGGAGACCTGGGGAAGGAGGGGTATTGGTGGCGGGCAGAAGAACAGGGAGTAGTATGTGACCCAGATTCCTCCCTATCCCTTTCTGTCTGGTCTGTTTCTCTCTTGTTCAGCCCATGAATGCCACATCTGCATTCGGACCCAACCTCCGCTACATTGTGAAATGGCGGCGGCGGGAAGGAAGGGAGAGCTGGAACAATGCCACGGTGTGGGGTTCCCGTTACACAGTGGTGCAGACCCCTGTCTACGTGCCTTATGAGATCCGAGTGCAGGCAGAGAATGATTTTGGGAAGGGACCGGAGCCAGACACTGTCATTGGCTACTCTGGGGAAGATTGTGAGTACCCTCCTCTCTCTTCTCCTACCAAAGACCCTCACACCCTGCCTAATCGTGCCTAAGGGGAAGTCATGAGTTATAGAAAACATCCTCGGAGCCCCAAACACAGAGACCCAAATGGAGGCAACACAAGGGAATGGTGGCCAGTCTTCCCACTAGCCATGGGTCCTGATGCCTTTGTACATGCCACTATCATTTCAAGCCATGAACCTTCAACATCAAAAGAGAGATGAGGGCAGAGGCATATGAGAGCTAATGCCAAGTGAGGGTCTATACAGGTCTTATAGATGATCTGCAGGAAAAACAGCAGGGGCCTGAGCACTCATGTGTTTGCCTACGTGCCCCTGAACTCTCCACCCCAAGATCACTCATGGTCTCTTAATGGATTAACACCAGTGTTAGATGTAGTGAATCACTAAGGTCTCTGGAATGTCATCTGGTGTCATAGAGAGCCATGACCAATATCACCCTAACACAGGAAGGTGGAGACAGCTTGGGGTGATTCATCTCTCTTTGGTTAGGACTAAGTCTGGTCTGGGAGGGGACTGTTGGGATGAGATCAGCTGTGTCCGTGCCAACAAAATGGAATGGGGAAGCGTTCTGTGCTTCATGGAAATGTGTGACTCAGGACTGAGCTTCTAGTGGCCATCTGGGGACATAAATAGAGAAAACCAACAGGATATAGGTCCATTGTGCTCTTCCCTCCTTTCTTAGCAATCAGTGTCCAGGTAGAAAGACATAGCTCCACAAGACTTTGGTTTAGCAGGGATGTAACTCCATGGGCTGCCTCCACGTCCCTCTTGCCCACCAAGACCTCTGTTCATGCTTGGGTCTAATCTTTTGGTAGAGTAGAAGGGGAGAAGAGGAAAAGATTGTCATCTAGAGCACAGTGGCTTGACCTGCTTACAGAAGGAAGGAGACCCTCCAAGGCCATTGTCTCCAGTAGAGGGGATGGGAATTATGAGTTCCTTTCCAGGATGGTCACTGAAGATCAGTATGCTAACCTGGGCAATGATGAGCTGTTTGAAGGCTATAGACAATATGGGAAAGGTAAGAAGAAAATCTCTAGCAGGGAGGAGGAGGAAGCTCCTCCATCAGAAAGCTTTCACACACACACACACACACACACACACACACACACACACACCCTGAAGTTCACTACATCCAGAGCCCTTTCCTGGGTGTCAAGGATGGGTACTGGGGAAGAAGCCTTGATAAAGAAGAGATACTCCCTGCCCTTGGTGCCCCCCTACTTTGACTGGGTTGTCATGCTCTATGCTATTGGGACTCTTACAGTTTGCTGGAGGCTTATTGTGGAGTAACTGTGGGAAAGAACAAACCAGAAAGGATTTCAAGGAGTCATTGTGACTCTACCTGCATAATCAAGGCCTCACATGTCTTCCCCCACATTGCAGATCCCAGGGCTGCACCTACTGATGTAAAAGTTCGGGTCCTGAACAGCACGGCCATCAGCCTTCAGTGGAACCGAGTCTACCCGGACACGGTCCAGGGTCAGCTTAGAGAGTATCGAGTGAGCAAGCCAGCCTCCTGGCTGTGCCTAACTGCCCAGCTGACTAACCAAGGGCTGGGGGGCAACAGATGGCTGCTACACTAATTCTGGATGGGGTGGGCAGCTTTGCCAAACCAGCTGGGAGAGCTAATCTTAGAAAACGTGGCTACCTGAGGTTGTTTTTTCAAATAACCATCTAGGTCATCACAAAGTTCCTTAAAGGCTTCTCATGAGGGATACATCTGCCCAGCAAAGGGTCACAAGTGATGGAGAGTAGGTCTGGAATGGCATAGCATAGGTTATCACACATTACACATGGGACACATGTAAACCCTCATGTGGGTGTGAAGATGATGCTGTGCCACTTCTGATATACTCCCCATCCCCTCTCTTTAACTGCTGCTGGACTACTCCCCCTCATCTCTTCCCCCTACCCCCGTAAATACTTTTAAATCCCAAACTAACTGAGAATGTAGCTAAGAGGTCTCCATCTCCTTTGGTATGGTCACAGCCAACTCTCAATCATCCAGGGACCAACTGGCTGGAGTGTGTATTACCCAGCTCCAAGACTTCTCTTGCAACATCTCTACTCATTAGTGATTCCTTCTGAAGGGTAGGAAAGGAAAGGGAAGACGGGGGAACTCTCAAATTAGCCAAACTCAAGGCTCTTCTTGTGTAGCTCAGGTAAAAGTAGGGGTGGGCATGAGATAGGTAAGTGTGGAGGCCATCTTTGGGTTTTTATTGCCTGATCTGTGACCAGTGGGATCATTCAGAGTTGGCTGTTAGGCAAGTCAGGGTGGGAATGAAGGGGCACCCATTCCTGGGAGATAAAGTAGGTGAGTAAGGGAAGAAAAGACCTGGAGATGAATTCTTAACACAAAGCTTATTTGCTCATATACTCACACAACCCACTTCCCTGGGAGATTTTCTGCCCAGAGCTTAGAGCACTAAAAGCACCTTAACTCTGACCTCTTTCCCACCTAACCAGCCTTGGGAGCTACAAATAACACTGGTGAGGGGGGAAGGGCATGGGCAAGGAATGAGGACAAGGAATGGTGATCATTATCTTCATTCAACCATTTATAACAAATCCGTGAATTTTCACTTTCTCCTGTTACTGCAGGGATAGAATCCCAGAGTTGTAAAGAACCTTAGCAGATCATTCAATTGGACTCCATGGCTGATATATCCATAGTACCCCCCCAAAAAAGGGAAATTCAGCCTCTATTTGATAACCCCGAGGTCATCCTGCCCAGTCTCCTGTCTCTAGAAAGAATAGTATCTAACCTTTCCCAGATAGCTGGTTGTCTAGCCTATTCCTAAAGATCACCAAAGGGTTTGGATAGAAACCCTTCGGTGTTAAGAGACTAGATTAGCATCTTCCTAAATTCAGATTTTTAGTGTTACCTAAAATTCTTCACTTGTTTCTTATCTAAAACCCACTCATCTAGTTTGAGGTGGTGTGGTCTGAGCACAAAGCAGAATACTTTCTGCCCTGGACTCCTGGATTTTATATATGATTCTGTAGCTGACCCACTGAACAGAGCTTAATAAAGCCTTGTAGATAAGTCCCCAAGGTGGACCAACACAGGCACACATTCAGCCATTCTGCCTACCCACCACCCCCTACAAGGTGACATGTATCAGAAAATGAATGAGACCAACAAGCTATTTCATGCATCTGCCATAAATTTGTGCTCACCTCAGCCTTTTCCAGGCTGCATCACCAACCTCAAGTTGGGGTGCTGAGCCTGTGCTGAAGCCTGATGCTCCTCTGGGATTTGGAGAAAAGGACAAGTCAAAGAAAGGCCAGTCACTACCAACCACTAACAACTAACTGGGTGCCTGGGCTGGCAGACCTCTCACTGGTCTGCCTTTGTCCCCAAGGCTTATTTCTGGAGGGAGAGCAGCTTGCTGAAGGGCCTGTGGGTGTCTCAAAAGAGACAATTTGCCAGTTTCTCCAGCGACCGAGCCCGGGGCGTGGTGTCAAGCCTGTTTCCCTACAGCAACTACAAACTGGAGATGGTTGTGGTCAATGGGAGAGGCGATGGGCCTCGCAGTGAAGTCAAGGAGTTCACCACCCCAGAAGGAGGTAGGTCTTCATGACAATACCAATTGGGCAAGATCAGGGTTGTCACCCTGACCAACCCTGGTCAAGTTGGTATTGCTTCCATGTCAGCTGACACAGGACGATGCAAGTCGATATCCACATGCCCTTGGGAGAAACTATGGACCCTCTGAAATCTCCTTGACTGGCTTCATGGTCCTGTTGACCTCCAGCAGAAAGGCCATAGAGAGGAAAGCTGTTCGGAACTGAATGGGACAATTCCAGATCTGATGTTACAGACTGACTCCCAAGGGGACCACCTAGATCCTTGACTGGCTCCCAGACTCTCCGTGACTACAGACAAACAGCTCATTCAGCCCTAAGTCCCTGAGGGACCCCAATTCAAAAAAGATGCAGCAGTTTTGTCAGTCTCATAAGAACACAATCTCCTGATCTCTCTCTTCCCCAGAAAGCCTTTAATTTGTGCTCCCCTGCACAGGGACCGCAGAGCAAGATACAACATATTAGGGCTGGAGGAAATGCTGGAAGTCGCTCACCCAATGCCCTCATTTTGTAGATAAGGAAATTGAAGCCTAGACTTGTTCAATTGATTTGCCCAAACTCAGGTAGCAAACTCTTGTCAGAACTAGAATCAGAACATTGCTGGTGTTTATGTTAACACTGTTTACAAATCAATTATTTATGTTCTCCCACTTGAGGGAGATAGTGTCTACCATATCTCCATTTTATAGGTGGATGAGGAACCTGAAGCACAGGGAAATTAAGTAATTTGCTAATGAGTGGCAGAGCAGGAATTTGAACCCAGATCTTCTGGCTTTCTATTATATGTCACTGCCTCCAGATTGAGCCTTTTAGCTAGTGGATCCATCTTTATTTAGGACACTAGAATTCACCTGGGAGCATGAAAGCAGTCATTCATTTCTCACCTCTTCTCTTTTTTCCTATTTCTCTTCTCTCTTCTTTCCTGATTTTCCCCTCCTTCCTCTTTTTTTCTCCTTTTTCTTTCTCCCATCTAGGATCAGTCTCTCTTCAACCTCCCTTTCTCCTCTCAGTCTCTTGAGAGAAGCCCCCAATCAGCTTCTTGCCTCCCGGTAACCTGATCCCATGTTTCTGTCCAGTGACAGAACCCCACTGTGTAAGTCCACAAAAAGTTGTTTAAAATTGGCTTTCCTCAAAGGAGCAGCCCTGCTCAACCTCAAAAGAATCCTCTACTGAGGGTTAGAGCTTAGCATTCTGCTAGGGACATGGTGGGCACTCACTCACTCCTCATTTAATTGATTGCAAGTTGGTTACTGGTTCTTAAGCATCCCTGAGCTCAGTAGCAAAGATCTGAAGGCATATGTGTCCCAGAACACCACTCCCAAGCCTGGGGCAGTGGGCTCCAACTCATGGTCCTCTAGTTTTTAATTCTTCATACCTACAGTGTATTAGTCCAACATATATTGATCTAGTAGTGGAGCAGGTTTGGTTACCTTCATGCTTGTGTTTTGTTTTTCCTGTCTTTCCCTTCACCCTCCTCCCCCTCCACTCCTCTCCCCTGCTCTCTCCTCCTTCCCCAAGTACCCAGTGCCCCCAGACGTTTCCGAGTCCGGCAGCCCAACCTGGAGACAATCAACCTGGAATGGGATCACCCAGAACACCCCAACGGGATCCTGACAGGATACAATCTTAAATACCTTGCCTGTATGTATGGTCCATCCTCCCCATGCCTCTTTTTTATCTGGGAAAGACAAACCCCATTCTAACCACTCATAGCCAGGGAACCAGACTGAACCTCTTGTACTAAGCAACCTCTTTGTGAAGGACCCTGTACCGCGTACTTTGATCCAAAGGAAGGACACTCGCTTCCTGCCTTTAGAGAGTTCAAAGTCTGGTTGCAGAAACAGTTTCTGACCACAAGAAACTCCCAATGCAGAAGTAGTGCCTGACTTGGGGCAAACTCCCAAGCTGATGGGATGGGAGAGACAAGAACTTCCATTGGATCCAGGCAAAAGGACCCAGGCTCCCAAGACTCAGAGGCTTTCAAAGCAACAAACAAGTGGAGAGGAAGGAATGAAGGGGAGAGGGAAGGGGAGAGAGGGGAGGAGACGATGAGAGTAGGGAGGGAAGAAGGGAGAGAGAGAGAGAGGGAGGAGGGGAAAGAGAAACAGACAAAAGACACAGAGATCATAGCAGAGCAAACTGAACTGAACACAGGTGCTAAGGAAATGAGGAATGAGGAGAGTCAGGGCTTAGCCTCTCTCTACCTCAATAGCAATTACCTCACTTCCCCCCTGAGGTTTATCCCTGGGTCCCAAGGTATCAGAGGAGTGTTCATTATTTGTGAAGGTCTCCAGAGAGTCTAAGAACTAAAAATAGGTGGTGCAGCAGCTCTGCAGGAAGCTGAAAGGGTCTGTCTGTTACTTTGTTGTTGAGCATTACAATTTTCCAACAATGGACTTTTTTTGTACTATTCAGAATGGGACTTTAAGCCTGACCCCTGAATCCTTTGAAGTCTATTGAATGGGCCTTTTAAGAAAGAAGCCAGTAATCGTTGAAATCAAGCCCAGTGACTTGGCACTCGATTTTGTTTTGTTTTGTTTCAGTTTGGTTTTTTTAAAAGGATAAGATATATGCAAAGCTCAGATATATCTTCTACCATATTAAATGCACAGAGAGACCTGAAAATTACAAACTGAGCCTTTCAGACTTGGTCTAAATAGGAGTGGTTACTTAATTTGTCATTGAGTTAGGGATGATGGTAGTAGGGTGAAAATAGGACCTGTGTGGTTTCATAGTCCTTCAAGAGAGCTCAAGATATCATTCTATCTGAGCCTCTGCCTTCAAACCCAACTTCCTCTAAGCTGGCCAGTCCCCCTAGTCTCCATGGTCATTTGGCAGATTCCACAGCTTCCTTTCTCAGAGTTGAAGGACCCTCAAAGCGAGAAAGACTCTTTGTTTTCTCTCCCCAGTTAATGGAACCAAGACAGGAAAGGCTGTGATTGAGACCTTCTCTCCCAATCAGACTAAGTTCTCAATACAAAGAGCAGATCCCGTGTCCCGATACCGCTTCTCCCTCAGTGCCAGGACCCAAGTGGGTTCTGGGGAAGTGGTCACAGAGGAGTCGCCAGCTCCACCAAATGAAGGTAGGTATGGTGAGCCAACTCGAGGTTGGATGCACATCTGGTGGGGTCAGTACAGCTTGAACCAGGAACCCACAGTCCTGATTTAATCAGGTGTCCAAGGACATGCACCAAAGTATCTTTTTCTCCCACATCCTACTTGTGGCATCTCTGGTGCTACATCCTTGGTGGCAAGATCATACAAGGTTTCTTCCTAGCTGGAGAGCTTCTGTGTACTCAGCCTATTAGAAGGAGCTCCACATTGGGCCTGAGCTGGGCTGCCTAGATTCTGGATCCATTTTGGTCTGGACTTGGGTCCTCAGACAAGCCATTTAATGGTTATTTTCTCTCATAAGGCTATCAGTGGGATGAAATAAATTGAAAGTTAAATAAGGGCAGTTGCTTTGGGTGTCAATGTATTACAAGAATGTCATGAATAATGTACACTTACTCACCTAAGAAGATAACAATAGTGATAACATCCATGGGTGATAATACCCTGAGGCCAGAGATTTCTTCAAAGGGGCCAGTGCCTGGCCAGGATCAATTCTGCCCTTGGCATGGGAGTCCTTGGAATTGAATGGACTGCTTCCTAGCAGTGATGGGCTCGGGTTGAAGTTCTAGGCTGCAGGTCCCTTTTTGTAGCTGCTTCTCAGGACGAGATGGATGTAGGCACCCCTGTAACCTGGGTGACAGCAAGTGATTGATCCATAGGCTTTTATTAAATGCTAACTATGTCTATGTTAAGGTATCATGCTAAGCACTGGGAACATGAAGAGAGAAAAAACACAGTCTCTGCCCTCAAGGAGCTCACATTCTAATGGACAAAGAAAGCATAAGGAGGAAGTGGGCTGGGGGGAATGGGCATCCCCCAAGCCAACTTCCCTAAGAGCCCAAATCATTTGGTAGCTCAAGGTCCTAGCAGAGCTTTGTTGCCCTACAGGATGAGCTTGGCTGAACACCACCTGGGGCCCCAAGACCCAAACTGTGTCTTCAGGGAAAATTCAATAGAGACAGCTGTTGCTTAGCTCTCAACATAGGACTTCAGCCTCAGAGCTGTTCCTCTCCCTTGTGAAAAGGGTTTATCCCGGAGAGGACTAGGGGAGATGTTGGACTCTTGGAGCCACCAACTTGGCAGGTCCAGTCTACAGAGGAGAACACCTCTGTACCTCCAGACTCCAGCGTCCCAGAACAGCTACAGAAGCTCTAGGAGGCTTCCAGCCTCCTTTATCACTGTCCCTGGTCCTGACCAGATATCCCACAAATCCAGCTTAAGAGACTCCTTGGAACCCACCCTCACCGCCAGCCCAAAAAGAGCCTTTGGACTCCCTTATTGGCCTGGCCCCAGATGCTTGATAGGACTCACATCCCTCCTTTATCTTTACCCAACAGCCCAACTCTGGAGCAGTGGTGGGGGATAAGGTAGAGAGAGGACACGGCTGACTTGGAAACAGGCTGAGGATGGAATACTTTCTTGTCTTGTACACTGGAGAGTGTGATCAGCATCAAAAGGCTCAGTCACTGCACCCCCACCCACAGCATTGGGGCACATTTCCTGGGGGGAAGTAGAGACTGCATGCAGGCTTGATTGGCCACATCAGAGCAGGGCCCAGGAGGAGAGAAACACTCCTTCTCCTCCTCCTGCCCCACCCCGCCCCAGATCAGATTCAGAAAAGCAGATAAAGCCCCGTTGTCAAAACGCAGTGACCAGCAAAGAAAAAGTTCAGCAGCCCTAGGGGACAAGAGGACAAAGCAAGACCTTCTCTCAGGCCTGGGTTTTTGCCGGGAATCCTGAGTTGTAACTTAAGGCCCTCAATCTAATGGGTTTGAGGAAAAACCCAGTGGCAGAGAATAAGCAAAGGAGCCCCAAAGGGCAGCTATTAGCATCTCTATTCTGTCAAACAGCCCAGGCAAGATCTGGGAGTGACCTAAGCCAGCTGCACCCCCTCTTCTCTCCTCTCATCCCTACAATCCCACCAAAAAATCAGTCCATTCCACTTAGTGTAGGAAGAACCATTCCTGGGGCTGGTTTCTCCATTTCTCCAATATCATGGGACTGCTTTCCTGGCCACAAAATCAGTCAAACAACTTTGACCAGGTGAGCTCTCTTATATGTAATAGCAACAAGGCTTCTCGACCCATCCTTCTAACCTTCTGGCCTTAAAGATCTATATGTAGCTAAGAGGGGCAAAGGAATCTGACAAGAGCCAGGACTGAGGGAACATTGGAATGGACCAATCCCCAACCTCAACTCCTAGAAAGATGGACTCTCGAATTCATGAAATGGCACCAGAATCCAGGTGAAAAGAAATCTGTTCAAACATGTCAAAGTTGGTGCCAGCCTCCAGCCTGATTGGGGGGACCTGGAAGGATTTGACAAGTATTAGCTGGTGTTGATGTGGACATGGCATATGGGCAGATGGAAAGGGGGCCACAGACCAGTGTCCCCCCTCAGTCCCACCATGCAGCGTTTAACCTCAGACCTTCTCCACGTGCTTGTCCTGTGATTTCACCTGTGCCTCTGTTTTCTCTTCCTTCCCTTGCCCTTCTCTCTCCCCCCCCTCACTTGGGTGCTGTTTCTGAAGCTACTCCAACCCCAGGTATTGTACCAACCAAGGAGGTAACCAGCATGGCATGGGGTGGTGCAGGAGGAGCCCAGGCTGATGGGCGGGGGAGGCCAGGGAGGATCTAGCGCCAAAGCATGAATCATGATTGCCATTTTCAGTGGCTGGAGGCAAAGCCCAGAGGAAAGAGCCTTGTCCAGGGAAGCATTCAAAGGCACCCAACACAATCTCTCCACTTAAGCTGTGGATCAGTGTCCCGGGGACTCCCCAGAAAGGAGAAGACAGCTTTGAAGGGAACCTACCTTTTCCCTCGAACCCTAGATCTGCTCATCTTAGTGCTGCTGGCTGCTCTGCTATATACTTTGGCGGTTACTCACCCTGGGCTGTGTAAGCCTGGCTGAGTGCCTTGTGTTTTGTCTAAGAGGGCACCCTCAAAGTGGGGAGAAGAATTGCCCTCCAGGCTCTGGTCACAGATGGTGTCAGGGGCTAGGCCAGCCCAGGCCCCTTCTACCCTGGTCTTGTTTCCAGCCACTGAAAGGGGGAAATGGGGTCAGAGCGATATGCATGCTGGCAGTGCATGCTGCATGGTACCCAGTGCTGGTTTTGCTGCCAGCTGTGGGACTGCCTCATTGAGGCCCTCCGTGATTGCAGTCTGGAATAGGGTCTTCCCTGCCTGACTTGCTGTCTTTGTTGGAGCTCCAGTCCTACTGGCCCCTGAGTGATAATTGCTCTCTGCCTCCCCAGGAAGCCAAACTTCTCTAAGGGTTGAGGGAATCCCCAGATCTAGAAAGCAGAAAGGCATCTTTTGAATGGGAGGGAGCAGAAATTGGGAGGGAGGAGTCCCGTCAAAATGATAGCCAAGGGGACTGAATCCCAATCCTTCCCTACAAATTCTCATCTCTGGAATTTGAGAGCCATTAATGAGCTCTCCACTAGACCCAAGCTAGAAAAATAGGGCAAATATCTCCTGAGATATTGCTTTGGCTGGATTTCCCATCTGAGTCTCAGTTTTATTGTCTAGGTAATGGGAATAGGTCTGGATCAGGGAAATGGATTCAGAATTGGCAGAATAGGGATTCTGGGGAAAGGGATCAACAGAGTTCACTTGAAGTATATACCCTTAGGAGGTAACCCTAAAAGAGCAGATTGGGGAACCAGGAGTAGAACTTTTCTAAGGGGGCTGTTCTTTATCCCACTCAGAAAGTGGGTTACCACTGGGTTATTTCCCATCCCTCTTCCTTTCCCCACCCTCATTTGGGTTGATTCTCTTTGCTTTTGCATCTCCCTGCTTCCTTCTGTTTGTATTTTAGCCTTGTTCTTTGTCAGCTAGAGATTCACCCCCTCCTGGGATTGTCTGCCCTGCTCTTCCTCCTACTAATCACCTAGGACCAAGCAGGATCTGTGCACAGACAGATGTAGGCAAGAAGTTCCTAGGCTGAGGCAAAGGGGAACAAAGAGACCAGGGCTGAAGTCTATGATTAGCACCTCCCCTGCAGCAACTTACCATGCTACACCTCCCCTCATCCCACCCATCATTTCCCAAAAAGCTCAACTTTAGTCAGTGTCTGCATAGGGCTCTTGGTTGCCATTCAGTGTCAGGACCAGCCTAAGGAGATGCCCCAGGAAGGGGAAGGAGAGGGAACCAAAGAGGCAGTGGGGTACAATGGAAGAGCACGGAACTTGAAGTCAGAATGTGTTTGTCTTTTAGCTGCAATTACTTTCTTGCTATATGGTCTTAGACAAGTCACTTGCTCACTCTGCCTCAGTTTTGGCATCTGTGAAATCACTGGGTTGGACTAGATAACCTTTAGGGATCCCCTTCAGCTCTAACATTTTATGAATTTGTAGGCAAGAGGGAAGCTTATCATTGATTTATCTCCGTTTCAATTCAGTTTGATCAATCTACAAATCCATTAAGCACCAAGCATTATGATAGGCACTGAAAATATAAAGTCATAAATAAAACTGTCCTTGCCCTCAAGGAGCTTACAATGTATTGGGGAGAGTACATAACTTGTACACATTAAGTACAAAATATGTGGGAAGCAAATACAAAGTGATTTGAGAGAACAGGAGCATCTTGTGGGATCAGGAAAAGTCTCATATAAGAAGTGGTGGTTGAACGGGGCAGCTAGGTGGCACAGTGGATAAAGCACCGGCCCTGGATTCAGGAGTGCCTGAGTTCAAATCCAGCCTCAGACACTTGACACTTACTAGCTGTGTGACCCTGGGCAAGTCACTTAATCCCCATTGCCCCGCAAAAAAAAAAAAAAAAAAGAAGAAGTGGTAGTTGAGCTGAGCTTTGAAGGAAGCTGAATTAGGCTGAGGCAGGTGAATTAGGAAGGAGGACTTTCCAAGAATGAGAAATAGACTGTGCAAAGGTGTGGAGACAGGAGAGAGAGCATCTCCTGTATGACCAGCCAAAAGAAGCCCACTTTGGTGGAAACATAATGTGTGTGATAGGGAAGGGCATGTAAAAAAAAACTGGAAAATAGGCTGGAGAAAGACTCCAAAGGACTTTAAATGCCAACAAGAGAAGGTTGTCTTTTATCCTAGGGGGAGTAGGGAGCCACTGGAACTTTTTGAGCAGGGGAATAACATGTTCAGACCTGAATTTTAGTAATACTAATTTGGCAGCTGTGTGGACTGGTGAGAAGAGACTAAAAGCAAGGAGACCAATTAGGAGGCTATTTCAGTAGTCCAGGTGAGATGTGATGAGAACTGAACTAGAAATGGTGATGCTGGGGGTGGGGAAAGGGGGTGGAAGGGATGGATGGAAGAGATGTCATGGAGGTGTAATCAACAAGACTCAGCAACTGATTGACTGAGAGGGAGGCGAGGTGAGAAAGAGTAAAGAGTTGAATTATGAGGGGAAGGGTGTGAATCTGGATGACTGGAAGGACAGTAGTATCCTCATTAGAAGTAGGGAAATTAGAAAGAAAGGTGAGTTTGGGGAGCAAGATATGTAGAATTTGAGCTGACTGTGGCACATTCAGTGACATGGTCCATATACAGTTAGCCATGTGGTACTAAAGCTCAGAAGAGAAATTAAATCTGGCTATTTAGATCTGAGAGTCATTTGTATATTGATGGGAGCCAATAAGATTGAGAGAGAAAAGGCCCAGGATAGTGCTTTGGCATACACTCACAGGTTCGGGGGTCGGGCGTGGAGAAGACAGGAATAATGAACCAATGGACTGAGTGAAGTTCATTCCAGCTCTGAAATTCTGTGATTCTGTAAGTAGAGGGAAAGAAGGAAGGAAGGAGGAGGAAGAAAACCAGCATTTATTAAGTGCCTACTATTCTCCAGGCACTACGCTAAGTGATTTATAAATATTATCTCATTTTATCCTCACAACAACCATAGGAAATAAGGTGCTACTATGATCCCTATTTTACAGGTAGGGAAACTAAGGCAAACAAAGGCGAAGTGACTTACCCAGGGTTATACAGCTAATAACTATCTGAGGCTGGATTTGAACTCAGGTTTTCCTGACTCCAGATTCAGCCCTCTAATAACTGTGACACCTACCTGTCTCTAGGATAGAGCTGACCAAAAGTGGAACAGGCTGCCTCAGGTGGTAAAGCCACTCATTGCCAGTTTTCAAAAGGAGGCTGGATCACCACTTGTCAAGAATGGTATAAAGGAGATTGTGGTTCAGTTACAGATTGGACTGGATACACTCTGAGCTCCTTCCCCATTCTGAAATTCCATGTGAGTCTGTGTTTGAACCCTCTGTCCTTTTCCTCCTTTGGAATCTCTAGGGAGTTCTTAAACATTTTGTGGCATAGACCCCTTTTCAGTGTGATGAAGCCTAGGATCCCCTATTGATAATAATGCTTTTAAACACACAAAATAAAATGTATGGGATTATAAATGAAACCAAGTATATTTAAATATAGTTATCAATGTTTTAACATGTAATTGGGGAAAAATAAAATCTATTAAATTTTAAAATACATATAGTTATCAAAGTATTACACAAATAAGTTCATGGACTCCAGGTTAGGAATTCATGTTCTGGCCCCTAACTTGGGAAAATTGCTCCCTTCCCAATTTGGCCCCATTAGGATAATGATGACTTCTGATAAACATCTCATGAAAATCAGATCCATAACTGCCAACTACAGTGGCCCAGGCCATGTTCCCACTGAGTTTTTGAAGGGTCCTCTCTCAGAATCACACAGTGGATGACAACCGGGATCTAGATAAGCTATAGCATTGGACTGAATCCAAATAAGGCAAAATTTGGTAGGGATAAATATAAAGTCTCATCTTTAGGTACAAAAAAATCAGCTTCATTAGCATAAAATCATAAGGGATGGGGCACAGATAGACAGCAGCAGTTCTTTAAAAAAAAAAAAGATCTAGGAGTTTCAGTGGGCTGTAAGGTCAACTTGAGTCAGCAGTGAGATAGGGAAGCCAAAACTGGTAAAATGATCCTGGACTCTATTAAGAGGGGCCTGGTTTCCAGGAACAGAGATAAGATTGTACTGTGCCCTCATCAGACTCATCAAGAGTGTTGTGTTCAGTTCTTGGGGTCATGGTTTAAGAAGGACATTAATAAGCTGGAGTGTGTCCAGAGGAGAGCAACCAGGACAGGGAAGGGCCTATGGCATAGGAAGAGCAGTGGAAGGAACTGGGTGTGTTCAGGTGGAATAGAAGACTGAGTAGGGGGACAAAATAGCTGTGTTCAAATATTTGAAGGCTCAGCATAGAGGAAAGATTAGATTTGTTCTGTTTGGCTCCAGAAGGCCGAAAGGAGAGTTGCAAAGGGATCGATATAGGTTTGAAGTCAGTTGGTCTTAAATAAACATTTTTAAAGGAGCAGAGAAAACATCCTAATACTTAGAGATATTTAAAGGTATGAGGTCTGCCTTGAGAGGTGGTGGGCGTCTCCTCCTTGGAAATCTTCCAGCAGAGGCTGGGGGACTGCTTGTCAGCTATTTCTAGTAAGGTTTCCATTCATGTAAGGGCTGGACAGATTCAGAAGGCATAAAGCTAAGCAGAGATGTCAAACTCAGCCTGCTGGCTAGTTGACTCAGATTAAAATGGCACTGGGAAATGTTTAACACAATTAAAATGCAATATAACATAGATAATGCTGAGTTGTGGTTTTCTCAGTAAATCTGTGAGCTGACAAGGAGCTGAGTTTGACACTACTGGACTGGAAGGCCACTGAAGTTCCCTCCAACTCTGAAAGTCTTTGATTCTGCTTGTGTATAGATTAGACTTAAGCACCCCCACCTACCCATCCAGCCTCAGGATGTGAGTGTCACAGATGTATTTGTGTGGCCGGATGCTATTAGGAATTGACACACTTAGAGAAGGACTGACCCTCTGCTTGCCCAAGGTCCTCAGTCATTTCATCTTTCCTCAGATGTATAGGCTGAGTTAGATGACCTCTGAGGTCCTTCATGGCTCTTAAATTCCATTGTTCTGTGACATCTGACCTGGAGACAGATGGTTGTAAAAGCCTTTTATCCAAGAAATCATTAAAAATATAAGGTTTTGAGGCAGTCTTATTTGGGGCGGGGGGCATTGATCAAAATGACCGCTCAAGTACCTCACTTACCCCCAGCTCCTAATAAAATGCTCACAGAGGTACCTGGGATCCACTCCTAACGAGGAGCTTCCAAACTTATAGCAGAGCTTTCCAAAGTTTTCAAAGGTTATACCTTTTTTTAAAAATGGAGGGAAGTGGTACAGTACAAATCCTTAATGTTATTTGTTCTGGTGCTACTGTGATATAGTATGTGTAAAGAACTTTATAATTTAGGATCGTGGCAAAGGGTAGCCATTCAGTCCTTTGAAATGTATATACGTGTATGTGTGTGTGTGTGTGTGTGTGTGTGTGTATAATATATATGTGTATGTATGTATGTATGTATGTATGTATGTATGTAGGTATGTGTACATAATATTTTTTTATTTAAAACTTTCCACTGACTGAGGGTACTTTGGAACAGGGAGGGAGTGTAATACCACAGTTTTGAGCCTCAGGAAGAATCTATGGAATCTAAAATTACTGGCTGGCCTTCCAGTATGCCTTTTGTGGTCTGTACCCTCAGGGCCCAATAAACACTTCTGATCTTCCAAATTGGGGCCATGCTTTCTAGGCCCCAGGAACCTCCTCTCTTTTCTCTGTGTGAGTTTTGTAGTTTGGTGGCCTGGGCAAATGAAAGAGACCTTTGTGTAAAAGTAGGGCTAAGAAAAGAAAGCTCAAGACCCCTAAATTCTTCCCAAAAGGGAAAAGCCACTGGTATGCTCCCCAACCCTAGCTGGGAGCTTGCCTGCTATTTTCTTCCCTGAAGGACAGTGTGATGCTAGAGGTCTGGGACAGAGTGAGGCAATCTACATGCTCTTGTCTTTGTGGTCCCCTGGAGTCATTTGGGCCTCCAGGAAGAAGAGGGTCACCCAGCCTCTGTTGATCTCTTAAGGTGGCATTCCTGGTCCCCTGTTGGCATCAGTGGTAGATGGTGGACCAGTTACTACAAGAGGTGACTAGTATAATCTTCCTAGGCCCTCAGCTGCATCAAGTATCTAGAGAAGAAGCAAAGGGTTGGCTCTTTACCCTCCTCCACAATCTAGTGTTGCTGTCCAGCCATTATTGTGGGCTAGGCACGACTGTGGGAAGGCCTAACAAATGACATCACTCCCAAGTGAATTTCATTCCTTTGGGTAGAAGGGAGTGTCCATGGGGAGGTCATCCTTGACCACCATTGTTTCCAACAGCAGATATTTCCCATCCACTCTGAGCAGGAACTGAAATCCTCCCTAGAGGGGAAGCAGCTCCCCAGAGCTGTTTATTCCAGTGGGCCTGGCCAGTTTCCACTGAAGGGTCCTCTTGCAGAGTCACACAATGGATGACAGCCAGGATGTTGATAGGGAAGAGCATTGGACTGAGTCCAAGAAGATGAAATTCAATGGGCATAAATGTAAAGTCTTACACCAATACAAAAAAAAAGTCCCCTTCCCAAGTATGAGATGGGGGTGGGGCAGGGTATGGATAAACAGCAGCAGTTATTCTGAAAAAGATCTCAGAGTTTTAGTGGACTACAAGATCAACTTGAGTCGGCAGAGGGATATGCAAGCCAAGAAGGGTAATGGGATCTCGGACTGCCTTGGATCAGGGAGAAATCAGAAAACATAACATAGTTTATATCAGCAGACAGGTCCATCAGAAGCCAGAGAATTCTGGACTTAGTCCATTTTTGAGACTAGAGAAGAAACTCTCTAGTTTTTGAGGCTGTTTTTTTTTTCCAAAGGAGACATGGCAAAGTATAATTTGGGGGACAGGAGGAGATGAAGTTGTCCAAGGGACCTGTACCCTGGCAATGGCAGATTGTCTGTGTGCCCCAGGGGTCACCCATATGAGGATCCCTCTACCTTCCTACCCCCCCCCAACACCCCCCAGGACTGGCTGAGTAGGCTTGAGTTGGGATGTGGTTCCTGCTTGGGATTGGTCTTGTGTCTTCCTGGCTGCTCTTCCTTGTGATTTCTCACATTCCCCCGGGGTCTAAGAGAGTCCATGCATCCTCTATCCCCTTCTCCTGTCTTTGCTGGGTGCATGCTGGGTGCTTTGAGCCATGCAGACCATCGAGAAGAAAATGAAACACACTCTTGGGCTTCATTTTCATCATTCCACATGGTTGTGTTGTCAGCCATCATGGTTCATCCAACATACCCTTTGTTTCACTTGGGGATCTTAGCTCCTGAAGCCACATCTTCTCCCCTGGGGCCTCCTGCCCCTTGGAGCAGGGTTGTGGGAGTGTGTCCAAGCTGGAGAGCACCAAACCAACCAGACCCGGCTGTTTTACGTTTCCCTCTCAGCTCCCACCATGTTGCCTCCAACTACAGTCAGTGCGACAAGTGCCGTGATCGGTACTGAGGTTACTGCCGTAGCTACCACCGTCGCTGCCACAACTGTCCCCACTGCTGCACCTACCACTACTACCACCACTGCTGCCACCACCACCACCACCACCACCACCGTCGCTACAACTGCTTCTACTACCACTACTGCTGCCACCACTACCACGGAGAGTCCTCCAACCGCCGTGACTAAGATACAGGACACTGGTATTGCTGAACACACACTTCCCTCCTCCTCTCTAGCCTCTGCCCCTTCCCAACCCTTCACTCTGCTCTTCAGTAGAGACACACACATAGTCTTCCTGGGACAGGAGCTGGGACCTGGACACCCCTGAGTGGTTCCTAATCTGAGGAATCATTCCTCTAAGGTCTAGACTCATGTCCTGGTATCCAGGAGACTCCAGACTCCCTAGTCCTGAGAAGGTCTCAAAGACCTAGAACCTGAATTCTGTTCCTAGGCTTCCTGTCTAACCTGCATCATAATCCTTTGTCCTTTCTGGCCTTTTTGAAAACCGTAAAGCACTATAGAAATCTGAGCTATCATCGTTATTATTATCCTCATACATCATCATCATTAGCTTCTCTAGCCTGTGAAACAGGAATGGACAGAGTCCTTCCACCTCAGACAGGTGACTGGATACCAAGCTCAGGTCCTCACCCAGAGATTCGCAGTCATTCAGACCAAAGATGGACCTAGAGGGGGGCAGGAAAGGTGGCCACATAGAGTCCAACACACAACAGGTTTAATGGGAGGCAGTGTGGTGTAGCAGAAAGAGCACTGGATTTGGAGACAGAAGTCCTGGGCTTAAATCTCACTTCTGCTACTGATTTCCTATATGACCTTAGACAAATCACTCTCCTTTCCAGGTTTCATCTGTAAAGATTATTTCTAGGATTGGACTAGATTATTTCTAAAGTACCTTCCAGCTCTAAGTCCTATAAGTCTCTTTTAAATAGAACTTTTGAATAAATGTGCCTGCTTTTAATGCCAGAAAATGCCACACTCCATGGGCCATAAGTATTTATTTTGTGATGCCACATGTATTACAATGAACGCCTAAAGCCCCCAGTGAACAGTAAAACATGCGGTGAAACTTTCCCATGCAGGAAGCATAATTTTTTAATCCTACCTAGGGTATATTAATGATATGCCCAGACTGTCTCGGGGTACTAGGTATATTGTGAAACAGAGAGAGGTTTGCTTCCTAGACTCAGGCCCCCATGGCAAGGAGGAACCCTCTCAAGGCATGAGGCTAGGTAGAGCCCAGGGACTCCTCCCCAGAGGGCCAGCCAGGCAGCAAAGCTCTCTGATGTCATGTCTCACTGGTGTGTCTGCCTCAAGGAGTGGAGCTTGCAAAATGTATAAAGGGATCCCCCAAAAGATAAGCCCACGCCCAGGGCACCTGATCTATGCCCCCCGTAGGACCATCCCTGGTTCTCATCTCCCCCTCCCCTTTCCTTTAAAAAAAATGCAATCATATGAGCTCCAGGAAATGGTACTACAATCAAGAAGTCTAGTAATGACCAAGGGTGCTGAGTTCCTGTTTCCACTGATATTCCCCATACCCTGTAATGCATGGAAGTAAAATTACAGCCGTTTTAGCGGCTGCTCGTAAAAATCAATCTAAGACCCAGCCTGCTGGGATAAAGCCTAAAGGAGTCAGTTCGGGAAGCTTTGTTTTTCCAGTATGCAGAAACCCCTTAGGGAATTCAGCAGTACTTCGAACTGAGCTTCAAACAGCCTTTTATTGCCTCAGAAGGAAGGGTCTCTAGCTTAGGGAGCCAATGTGACAGCCAGAAAGTCAGCATGAGGCAGACAGTAAGGCCTGCAGGGGAGTGGGGGTGGGGGCAAGCCGAGGAAACGGAGCAGATTTGCCTGTTCTAGTCCCAGCTGTAGTCTTCACCAGCTGCGAGACCTGGGGCAAAAGTGCCTTCACCTCTCTCTGCCCTGCTCCCAGCCCCCATTTGCTTGAGGAAGAGCAGCCGACGTGCCTCATATAAAGAATCTGATTTTGCCAGCGTGTGGAACTCAGTCTACTAGCATTGTTGCTGTGCCAGGCACTGTGCTTTATGACACAGAAATGAATCGGCTTGCCCAGGGACACAGTGCTAGGCAGGTGTCAGAAGTGGGGTTTGAACCCTACAAGACCTTCTCGATCACAAATCCAGCACTCTAACCACTCTAATACCGCACTGCTTTATATATAATGAGGATTTTGGTGGGGCATGGGATGAGTAGAGAAAATGTTTTAAGCCCTTAGAGGACAGGTGAAAATATGAACTCAAAGTCAGTTTACAACACTAACTATGTCTTTGGCCTCGGAAAAGCTGTCTCTATAGAAGTGTAACCACTTAAGTGTTGAAGTCATGCTGACCTTCAGAAAAAAAATGACTATGGAAAACCCTGTTAAGATCACTGGGAGCTGCCATCTGGTAATTGGTGATTAGGGCGCTTTTTGAGTGATAGTAAAAAGTGTTCAGTTGCTGAGGTTGAGCCTGACATCATTCAATTATCTTGCGCTCTCAGAAAAGGCACACAGAGGGTGACAAGAAAGAATGACTTTACCTTACCCTCTGGTGACATCAAAACGTCAGTACTGCCATGATGGGCCAGGACTATGGACCATGCAGGTGCAGGCTCTGTCTGTGATAGAGCCACAGGGGACCTGTTATGGGAAAGCATTGCTACCTTCCCCTCTGCTCAGCCTCAGATATTAGAGATGTCTTCCAACTATCCTAATCTCTCTTCACATCCTAATCTGGCTCTTTCATCTACCAATTTGCCTCAGCCTTTTAGGAAGCTATTTCCACTTTCGTCCTGTAACACTCCTTGAGGGATAGCTAGTTCCATAGACTTGTTGGAAGGACTTTCTTTCATTTGTCTTAAACTTCCTTTCAGACTTCCGGGAGGCCCCTCTGGTTCTGACATTCTGGATTTGGTGAACTAGTCCGAGTTCACCTCATTATCATCACCCTCTGTGACTTATAAACTTTGATGATATTTTCCCCCACTTTCATCTTTCCTCCAACCCTCCAAGTATTCCTATTCTGGTTTATCATTTGAGTTTCCTTTCTCTAGACCAAACTCCAGGTCTCCCTCAACTTTGCCTGGAGGCAAATGTACATCCTTACCCTAATCATAGAAAGCATCCCTCTCCAGCTGTCACCAGACCACAGATGTTGGGGAGAAAAAAAAGCCCAGGTCCACAAATGAGAATGGGTTCTTATGTTCCTGAAGGCATTCAATTCAGAGTTTAGATTTGCCCAAGGCAACCACGTCAGGCAAAAAGCCTTGGAAGAGTGGGGTGGATGGTAGACCAGCCTGACAACCCCGCTGGAGGGTCCCAGGCAGTGCTATCCATGATGACTTGCCCAGCATGAACTATTGCTCAACTTGGGCAGATGCTATCCTCGGGGCTACAGGGGAAGGGCATTGCCTTAGTAAAGACCAGGAGGCCCGTTGTAACTTCTGAACCCTGCAAGCTGAGTTATATGCCACATAGACTGTATTGAGTGCACTCGGTTCATTTATTTTTGAAAAGTGAGTAGGAGACAGTACCCCCTTGCATGCTAATAAAATATACAGGAGCCACGCTTGTAAAGTCTTTGAAATATGAGGCTTCATGCTAGCATTCCACTATTAAATCTTTGCTGGGAAATGGGGTAATCAGGCTGCTGGGTCTCCTGAAAAATGACTGTGTTTGAAGATTAGTGATGTCTTCTATGCAATGGCTTTGATAGTGGAGTTCCCAGCTATTAGGAGCTCGGTAATTGATGCCTTGTCCAATGCATAGAAAGCATACCCGGCTACACCCACCCCACCCCCACCCTAGCCCTAAGAAGCTGTAGTAGGGAGAATCCAATGTAGTGAAAAGGATTCTAGTGAAGGGGAAGTGTTATGGGCCAGTCTCAAGGTGGTCTGCTGGGAGAGAGAGTCTCATCTTATTCACCCCATCCTGAAGGAATTGCTGATGGGTATAAGATCTTTCAAAGTGTAGTCTCAGACCATTAGAAAGCGTTGGAGTAGAGTTCACAGGTGTTGACCTGACCTAGGCGCCTTTCTGAGCAGGTATGATCGAGACTGAGAATCTCCCAAGGTATCTCTTAACCAGAGTAGCCCTCTCTTAGATCTGTCTGGTTTAGACTTTCAGTGTTCCTCTGGTTTGTGTTCCCCCCCCCAAAATAGTTTTAATTGTCTTATTACAAGCATCTGATGTCAATACAAACAACTAAACTATTTGCATTTAAATTAATTACTCTCCAACCATAGAGTATCATGATGACACTTTATCAATCCCTCACTGCAGATCCCTGTCAGGATTCTTTGTCCAACTTCATTCACTTCTCCTCATGTGATTGTAATCCCATAATTGCATCCTCCATCTTCTGGATTGGCCTTTTTCTTCTTTGCCTTATTTCATAAAGGCTATTCCAGATGTCCTTGCATTCCTCTTGCCTGTCCATCTTAATGGCCTTGAGACATTCCATTCCATGAACATGCTACAATTCTTTTAACCATTTCCCAGTTGTATGTTTAGGTTGTGTCTTATTGTTTGCGGTTGCCTGCAATGAAAATCTTTGAAAAGACAGATATTTTGTTGCTGCTGCTGCTGCTGCTTTCAATTGCACTGTTGGGGGTATTCCAAGTAATGGAATTTTGGGGTCAAAGGATGTGATTACTTTGGTAACTTATCATGCTGCCAAATTGTACTCCCCTAAAGTTTTCCATTTCCCTTCAGATCCCCTTCCCCTCCATACACATACATTCTCACCTCCCAGCCCAAGAAAATACCCTTTCTCCTTATCACTTCCCACCCCATCACAAATCATAACTTCCATTTGCTATTGAAGTAGCCACTCTGACCATCGCAGAAAACATTAGTGGTTTTAAGGACAAAGAATACTAACTTCTATGCCCAACTCAAGCAAAGGGGACTTTTTCTCCCTTCCTCCGAGAAGAAACTTGCACCTGTTTGGAGATCCCAGGCCTTTCCAAAGCTGAACCCAGACACCATAGGGAGGTTTGAATAAGAAACCATGCTTTGAGTTGAATCCCCATTTGTATCACGTAGGGGCTATCCAGCTATCCATGGGTAGCTATTCCTTCCACACTAGGGCCAGCCTGCATGCTCTCTAGCACACACTGGGACGACTCATTTTTAGCCACCCAAGGCTGAGACTTAGAACGATGTTGGAGCCATGTATACCAGGCAATTTCTGACTCTCTGTTCTTTCCCAGCAGACCCTGGCCTGTGCGTGTGCCCAGCCCTGCCTCCCCCCATCATTACTAACTCCTCTTCTAACCTATTCACCAGCCCCCTATGGACAGTCCATATGGAACTTCACGGTGAAGGCCAACAGTAAATCGGCCAACCTCACATGGGACCACAATCTCGAGCCAGGAACTGACTTTGTGATTGAATATTCCTACAGTAAGCAATGGCCTGCATGGCAGCAGGGGGATAGTGGTGGATGCCATTGAAAAGATCCTTCTGAGGCTCAGAGAGGCCTTTTAGCCTGGGGTTAATCATAGCCTAGTGAAATCAATGTAGATGCTGGGTTGGGGAAGGGGGGAATGAGGAATAGGAATGGTAGGCAAGAGGAAAAAACCCAAGGCTGATGAAAACCTGCTACCCATGCATGGGCCACTAACCTTTCCCAAGGTCTCTTCTCTTTATGGGGATGAGGCCTTTATTTAAGCCATGAGCCCAGAGAAGCTAGATCTTATCTTCACACTGGGCTCCTTAAGGAGCAGAGTCAGGATGTTCTTAAATTTCCACGGGACAGGTTCCTGGTCCTGGGAAGGAAAGTGATCTCTCTCTCTCTCTCTCTCTCTCTCTCTCTCTCTCTCTCTCTCTCTCTCTCTCTCTCTCTCACGCACGCGCGCGCACGCACGCACGCACGCAAAAATAACCCTAAGTAGATCAAAAATCCCTAAGTAGATCAAAAATTGTTTTAGAGAGAAAACCTTGACCCAGCCCCATTCACTAGCTAGGGCTTCCCGGCTTTTCTGGGCTGCTGCCTATGACAAGGGGACAGGTTTTATACTCTATGTGAAACTGACTAGTCCACAGGGGGTCAAACCCAAGAGCATGGTCTCATTTATAATAATCCTCTAATTGTTCTAACCTGCCCAGAGAGGGTCCCAGTTACAAGCAAAGAATAAATCACAGCCAACTTTGCCATATATAGTCCAGGAGAGTGGGAATTTTCAATTCGCAGATGATTCCAAATCCCTAGTTTTGCTTATATTTTCAAATATCTACCAATATCACCTCCCCCAGCGCGTGTTCGTGCACACACACACACACACACACACACACACACACACACACACACACACTCACACTCCTGGTGGTATTTAGGGAAAGAGCCTCTCTAACAATCCTTCTGGGCACTGCACCTGAGCAGCCAAAAGACAAAGGATGAGAAGTAGAAAGTGGAAAGGCAGGGAGGTTTGGTTAATCTGCATACCACACAGATTCATCAGTCCCTGGCTGACGGAGGGTTGGTTGTCATATAATGGCTACCAAAATGAGCTGAGGGATTACCCATAAGTGTTATTGGTAAAGTTAGCGCTATGAGAGACAGCACTGAGGAATGGACAGAGAGCTGGCATTGCAGTCGAGAAGACCCGGGTTCAAGCCCTACCTCTGACACATACGGGCTGTTTGACCCTGGGCAAGTCACTTAAACTCTCAAGGCCCTCGGCAACTCTCTTAAAGCTGCAGGTTGCCAAGGAGGTACCAGGCTGCATTGTAAAAAGGGTTTTCTCACTGGGAGTTTACTATATCAGTGAAATCATAGGTCTAATCTCCCTACCTACCTGCCTCCCACCACCAAAAAAAAAAATGGGGGGGGGGATTAGAAAGTCAAAGGAAAGTGACAGATTTGGAAAGGAGAACAAAGTACTGCTTCATCCACACCTCAGGGTTGAGATAGACGTGGATCTTGAAGAGAGTCAACCACCTGAGGCAGGCAGGACTCATGTGGTCAGCCTAGTAGTCTCTGTTTGGGGCTGGCCCACATACTCGGACACCCCGACCCTACACGATGTCCCAGCTGTAAGTAGCCCACCCCTGTCCTTGGCAGGTGGTCAGGGACCCTTGCCATCTCTCCGGCTGCTCATTATGGGGCCCCTGAGCTGACCTAAGATTTCTGTTCTTCAGGCAACCATTCAACAAAAATTCACTCTGTTAAGGCCCAGTCTTTCTCGGTGACCGACCTCAATCCCGGGATTTTCTACTCGTTCCGGGTTTATTCCCAAAACAGGCCCGCTATCACGAGTTCCCTCGTCACTGTTCAGACCGCTACTGATTCAGGTGAGAGGGGGTTTGGCCAGTGTGAGCCGCCCCCCACAAGCATGAGGCATTCCATTCTCATCTTGGCCTTTCTGTCTGTGACTTGTCATGGAGAGCAGAAGGAGGTCTTCCCCACCCCCAATCTTGCATGGCTGTCTTCTCTTCTTGTTGTACTTACCAGAATATTATGAGTCCTAGAAAGTGGAGAGGAGCAAATAAAACCAGAGGATGGAATAAGAGGCACTGGGAGTGTGCACAGTTTGGGGGGGGGGGCGGGGAATCATGGCGTTGATCTTGAGAGGGATGATTGGAGGTATAGATGGAAACCAAAAGCAGAAGAATGCTTGGTTTACACTTGTATTTGAAAAAGGTTTTGTATGTATTTGTGTGTGTGTGTGTGTGAGTGTGCACGTGCACACGCACGCATGAATGGATGTGTGAGTGATTGCTTACTATCTCTAGGTGTAGTTTTGTGGGTTGTTGTACCCCCCGCTGTTTCCTTGTGCACATATATGGTAGCTATCTGTGGTGCTGAATCATAGGCTCATGGATCTTGGGCTGAGAGGGACCTCAGAGGCCATTTAATCCCACCCCCCTCATTTTACAGTTGAGGAAACTGAGATGCAGGGCAGTTATGTGACTTGCCCAACATCACACATATGATGAACTATCAGAAGTAGGATCTGAACCCAGGTCCTCTGCCTCCTAAGCTAATAGTTTTTCCACTGTACCAAAATGCCTTTCTGTAGAATAATAAAGTTAGAAGAAATCTTAGAGACCATTTGGCACAATTTCTTACATGTTGCATAAACACCCTCTATGTAGCCTCTGCTTGAACAACTCCAGTGACAAGAAAATCATTGCTTAACAAGGCAACTCCGTTCCCTTTTTGGACAAGTCTAATTGCTAGATTCACCTTCCTCATGTCAAAAGAAAACCTGCCACCTTGACAATTCTGCCTATTGTCTCCAGTTGGCCCCTCATATCCAATAGACAGAATTTTCAGACAATCTGCCACCTTGGAAATCCTGCCCATTGGATCCAGTTGGCACCTCATATCCAATGGGCAGAGTTTTCAGAAAACCTGCTACCCTGGAAATTCTACCCATTGGATATGAGGAGCTAACTAGATTTGTATCCTGGGGCTCTCAGGATAATGTTTTATACTATTAGCAACTGCAACAAAGTCCAATTTCTGTGCCATCCTCATGTTCTTCTCTCTTCTTGACTTTCCCAAAAGAGACTGTCTTTGAGGCTTACATTGAATTTCTGTTTTGGCCCCAAAGTTAGCATGGCTGAAAAGTGTAACTTTTTTGCAACTCTAGTGTAGGGGAGGATGTCCCCCAGTAGCGAGGCACATGCCTGCTGGGGGCAATGAATAGACTTTTCACACTGTAGTATTTATGATGTGTCCAGCTCCTCAGTCAGTGGTGCAGAAGAGAAAGTGATAGGCTGGCACGGGGCCACCTCCTGCCAGGAGACCATGTGCTAATGTAGATTCAAGATCAGCCTGAAGTCCATATCTTGTCTTAAATGTTCCCCTGTGTGTCAACTCCTATGCAAAGGATAACAGGGAAATCCTGAAGGAGGAGGAGACAGTCCCACCTTCAGGTAGTGCCTTGTCAGATGGAAATAGAAGACTCACAAGCAAAAGGAAAAACTCATTATAAGATGAAAGCTGGTTTGCAAAATGTTTTCCCTTCTCCTTTGTATGCTCTTGGCTCAAATGATTATCCCTGATCTCATTTGGGAGAAATAAAGGTTCAGCAACTAAAAGAACCTCATTGACCATTAAAGAGAAATGTCTCTGCCTAATCCCTCCCAGTTTAGACATAAATCATTCAAGCTAGAAGGTCTCTCAAGAAGGCCACTGATTCAACCCTGTTATTTTACAGATGAGGACAGGGAAGCCCAGGGACTCTAAGGGATTTGTCTGTGGTCATATAGATATTAAGTCTCAAAGGCAAGATTTGAACCTGTGTCTTCTGACTCTAGGGCTAGCATCTTTTCCTTAGTACCACACAGATTTCTATATTCATGCCCTCAAGGCCCCGAGTCTTGAAATCCAGCTGTCTCCTATGGCCTGAAGGGCCAGTCTGAGGCTCAATGTCTGAGTGTTTGCTTGGGTCCATCCTGACACAGGGATTGGGTGGAGGAGACAGAGAAGTATAGGAAAACCAGCATGGCACCTGGGTGAATGACAGAGTGGTGCAGGTGGCTAGACTCTGAACTAGTGGGGGGTGGGGGGGAGGTCAGGCTACTGTTCATTGGTGCATATGTTTGATTTTGGTCCAAAACAGACCTGAAGTGGAGACTGGAAGAGGGGGAGGGTAAAAGCAGAAGTGGATTCAGAAAAATGATCTTTTAAAATGGCACCTGACCTTGCCCAGAGGAAAACAACACTGTCAATGCAAGCACAGTTTGCTTTCAAAATGACCGAAGAAGACAGACCCTTTGAGTATTCTCCCCAGAAACCTGCCTCTGTGCTCCAGAGAGTGAAGTTTCCATGGAACAAACATTCATTTCACAGTCACCCGGCAGGCTGGGCATAAACTAAAAGTATGGTGACTATTGTATGGTCCAGACTGAATAGCCTGCTACTTCAAAAAGAACGGCTAGATTGGGGTCAGGAGGGCCTGGGTTCAAATCTTGCTTCTGCCCCTTATTACCTGTGTGACTTTGGGCCCTTGACTTAACCTCTATGGGCCTTAGTTTCCTCATCATTCAACAAGCATTCCTTAAATGCCTGCTATGTGCTAGATGTGCTAAGAATACAGAAACAAAAATTACTCTGTCCCTACCTTCAAGGAGCTTACATTTTATCAGGAAAGACAATGTGCACACATACATAATTATATTCAAAATATACACGAGATAATTTGTGTGATGGAGCACTGGAAGCTGTAAGGTCAAGAAAGGTTTCATGTAAAAGGTGGCATTTGAGCTGAGTGATTCTAAGGGTGACAGGTGAGGACAATGCATTCCAGGCACTGGGGACAGAGAGTGTCAAGGCTTGGGGCTGGGAATAGAGGAACCAGTATGTGAAGTCCAGTTTGGCTAGAAAATAGAATGTGGAGGGGCAGCTAGGTGGGACAGTGGATAAAGCATCGGCCCTGGATTGAGGAGGACCTGAGTTTAAATCTGGCCCTCAGACACTTGACACTTATTAGCTTTGTGACTCTGAGCAAATCACTTAACCCTCATTGCCCTGAAAAAACAAAGAAAGAAAGAAAAAGAAAATAGAATGTGGGAATGGAATATGTATATGAATGTATATATGTGTGTATATATAAATATACATATATGTGTGTGTTTCTTTATATTTATATATAATAATGCTAGAAAAGTTGGTTGGGACCAGATTATGAAGGGTTTAATAAGGGACTTTGTGTTTGATCATAGAGACGATACAGAACCATTGGAGTTTATTGAATAGGGCAGTTAAATGGATGGATTGGCATTTTAGGAAATTCATTTTGGAATCCATGTGAAGAATGAATGGAAGTACAGAGGGATTCAAGATGTGAAGAGCAATTAGAAAGTTATTGCAATTGTCCTGGTGAGAAGTAATGAAACTTGAATTATGGTGATGGCTATTTGAATAAAGAGAAAGGGACAGGTGCTAGAGAAGTTGTAGAGATAGAAAGGACAAAATTTGACAACTGAATGAATATAAAAAGATGAAGGGGGGCAACTAGGTGGCACAGTGGATAAAGCACTGGCCCTGGATTCAGGAGGACCTGAGTTCAAATCTGGCCTCAGACACGTGACACTTACTAGCTTTGTGACCCTGGGCAAGTCACTTAACCCCCATTGCCCCGCAAAAAAACAAAAACAAAAACATGATAGTATAGTAATAAAGTATTTGGACCTGAAGTAAGGAAGATCTGAGTTCAAATCTGACCTCAGGCACTTACTAGCTGTGTGACCCTGGGCAAGTCACTAAATCTTTGTTTGCCTCAGTTTCCACATCTGTAAAATGGGGATGATTATAACACCTACCTCAAAAAGCTGTTGTAAAGATCAAATGAGATATTTGTGAACTATTTTGAAAACCTTAAAATACTATATAAATGCTAGCTGTTGTTGTTGTTGTTGTTTAACAACAAGTTCAAGGAAGAGATACAGACAAAACACATACCATAAAGCAATTGATGTAGGTCCATATATTCAGCCCGAGAGATGCCTGAACATTTAACTGTGTGTGCATGTGCTCACACTCTTAGAAAAATAAACGAACTCTTCTTGCATGTAGAGATGAGAGGGCATCAAAAATGCTTTCTATCTCCAATCCATGCCTTTTAAAGACAAGAGACAAGAAGAGTTGAAAGGCCTCAGCCACTGATCATTTAGGTAGGTACAGGGTATCTCTTCATTTAATGAGTAGTAATGTACCATAGCAACTCAGCAAGGAAAAATAAGGAATCCACCAATGACAGTATTGGACTCTCTGTCTCACCCCACAAAGATCTCACATGTGAAGTTAATCACCTACATAAGGCTCTTGAGGCCAATGGGACCCCAGAGGCCATTAACATATAACCCTGGTTGACTCCCAGAAGCCCTTCTCTTCTTCCTTTCTGGGCAGAGGGACAAAGGGGACATCATTGGGGTATACTTGCACTATATTTCGTGAGCACCCTAACGACTCTTCCAGGACCACAGAAAAAACATAGGGCAATCAAAAGACTTATCTGTGGTCAGTGCATCTTTCATTCACTGCTGCTGGGGGGGAATTGTTTTTCTTGCATCAACCCAGGGTGGGGTGGGGCAGGTTGGAATGCGAAATTATTCTTGGTTGAAGTCAGCCAAGCCAGAGTGTTTTCTTGAATAAATCTCAGCTCCATTGCATCAGTCAGAAAACCCTCTCCTGTTTCTAAAATGTCATTTTCCTTCAAATATTGAGTAACAGGTATTAAGTTTGTGTCCATTTGTTTAATCTGGTTAGAATTGAAGCCATTAGAAATATCTGTCTGTGAATTTTCCATCTCTAAAAGCAGAGGGTGTGGCAAGCTTAGAAAACCTTGTCCCATCTTCTCTGTGGCAAGAGGAGATTTTTGCCTGAGTTTGTCAGATGCTTCCTATTATATATGGTATGAGTATGGGATGGGTCCTAGTTTGCATCAATTGGAACTAGAGGGTAGGACAAGGATGAATGCAGCCCTGTCTTCGAATTTTAGTTTTCTTGCATTGGGTTTGTAATCTTTAAATAAATGGAATTAATCCACTAAATTTGGTACCAGCATTCAGATTTACTTACACTGGATTTTCTTATGAAAATTGTTGGAGCCCAAGATGTGAGATCATCTTAAGTTCCTTTTCATACTTGAATCTATGGAAAGCTTACCTTATAGCAGCTTCTCCTCTTTAGGAAGCCAAATATAGGGATAGATCCAGAGCTCACAGATGAATTCTCTAGCCCTTTAATTAGACTACTTTAATATGTCTGGATTTGATTCCTACATGTATGCGCCATGGACCATATGGGATGCTAGCTTCTGTCTTTCCATCTCCTTCATATATCCCTGAAGTGTGGCACTATATCCAAAGGGTAGAGGCAACCCCTAGAAGAGGCTTTGAAGGAAGGACTGGCTTTCTGTAAACACAGGCCTGTTTTCCTTTCCAATTCAGTGTGCAAATAAATCAAAGTTATACCTCAGTTCATTGCCTTTGTGGTCTTGACTTCAAACCAACAGTGGTTCTTGTCATGTAGACTTCAGGAAGTTAGAAGCAATCAACCATCATCCTTCACACTAAGCAGAGGGGTGGCCATATTCACTTAGGTACTGTGGGGAAACCCTTTTATAAGCTCAGCATGGGTAGGCTGAGCTAATGTTCTATTAAGGGCTGAACTATGTTATGTTGGACTTGCACTACATCATGTTATGTGTGGAGGAATCCATTAATCATCATGTATTTACTGAATGTTTACAATGTTTCCAGCACTGTGGTAGACTGAAAGATACTGAACAAACCCTTAATTCCTAAACCTTTTAGTCTACTTAAGAAGATAAAACTAGCTCTCTTAAAACAATCAAAAACAATTCAATGCCCAATAGATTGATATTAATGTTAAGTGTAATTGTAAGTTGCAGAGGCCAAAGAAAGTTTTCATGTAGGTCTGGAACTCAAGAATACTTGAGAATTGATTTGGATAGAATTAGGGGAAGATAGAGCAAATTCCAGTTGGGGAAGAAATAGGCAGAGGTTGAAATGAACCTAGCATGTGTGGAAGACAAGAATACCAATCTGCCTTAGTATGGCAAGCCTGTGTTGGGAAGTTAGAATGAATGCTTGTTGACATGTTGCGAGAAACTAGGTTGACTATGTAGAGTGACATCATATTATGGAGGTCTTTGAAAGTGTACTGAAAGAGTTGATATTTTGTAATAGGGAGCCACTTTAGGTTCTAGAGAAGGAGCTTGAGTAACAAGTAACATGATGACAGTGCTATTTTAGAAAGATGATTTTGACAAGAGTATGCATTATGGATTAGAGAGAAAGGAGATAAGGATAAGAAGAGTTCAAAGTCCAGGTGTGGGTCCTGTGAATGGAGAAAAGATAGCCATTGAGAGACATTTTGAAGTGGTGGGAGGGAACAACAGAATTTGGCAACAGATTAGATAACAGGAGATTAAGGAGAGGGAAAGAATTTTCTAGGCTAGCAGTCCAGGAGAATAATGATATTGACAAAAATGGGGTACTTTGGAAGCAAAAGAGATGGAGGAGGGAAGATCATCAAATCATTTTTGAAAATATTGAGTTTGAGGTGATGACACACCACCCGAATGGGGAGATCCTCTAGACTTTAAAAAAAATGGCATTGGTAAGAGGATATATCTTGGACTGCAGATTTATGTCATTCGTATAGAGATCGAGCGAGCCAATGAATGAAAAGCCCCCTTTGTGAGCTTTAAAACATTGTCATCTATCATCATTTTTTTAACTGGGTCTGTGATTCCATTGATATAGGGAACTCCCATTGTGGTGACTCCCTCTATCAATGTGGGTAGCCACCTACTGTGCAACTTAAGAGTCTTAGAAAGTTGTCGAAGAGGCTTAAATAACTTGCCCAGGATCACAGGCAGACATGAACAGAGCAACTTTCATTTATGCCATTAGGCCATGCTGTCTATCACTGTCATTGGAACCATGAGTATGGATGAATTCATGGAAGGAGTGGGGTTTGTAGGGAGAAGAATGGGGAGCACCCACAGATGGGGGTAGAAGAGAACTCCCCCCCCCAAAAAAAGGATTGGAAGAACAAATAAAGACGGAAAACAGGGAAAGCCAAGAAGGAGGAGGAGGGGAGTTGATAGCATCAGATATCAGTAAAGAGATGAAACAACATCATGACAGTGGTAGGGCCAGAAGTCAGATTGCAGGGGATTTAAAAGGGAATGGTGACCAGGGTGTGGAAGCAATGGGTGAAGTCCATGTGTTCAAGAAGTTTATCAATAAAAGGGAAAAATTGAGCAGTAGCTCTAACCAAGAGCCAAGTGAAGTTTTTTATTGTTGTTTTGATTTAAAATGAAAGGTCCTTGGGGCAGCTAGATGGTGCGGTGGATAAAGCACTGGCCCTGTATTCAGGAGGACCTGAGTTCGAATCTGGCCTCAGACACTTGACACTAGCTGTGTGACCCTGGGCAAGTCACTTAACCCTCATTGCCCAGCAAAAAAAAAAAAAAAGACAGAAAGGGCCTTCAATATGTTAGAGCCCTATTGGAAAACATAAGGGGAAAAGCCATAAAAAGAGTGAAAGAAAATCAAGGCAACGGGGTGTTTGTGAAAACAGGATTCATGAACAGGTGGGAAGATAGAAGTCCAGGACCTAGTTAGAGGAGTTGGCTTGAGAGAGAAAAGAAGACTCCTCTTTGGGGACAATGATGTGTTGAAGTGAAGACCCTGGAACTCAGTCCAGATGGTTTCAATCTTTTCCAGGAAGTAGGAGGTGAGATTGAGTTTGGAGTAACCACTAGGAAGCTTGTGCTGCCAAGTCAATGAGAGGTAGCTGGGTAGTGGTGATAATGGCTCCATGAAAGGTCACAGGTAGGAAGGGTTCAACAACACCAAAGTAGACTTCAAAGTGGAAAAAATCTAGTTTAACTAGGAAATACTGGGTAGAGTAGAGATGCTGAATGATCTAACTTAGAGGGTACTTTCTACCCCAATCCAAGTAATAGATCATATTGGGATAGAGTACTACCGCTCTGTCATCCCAAGATGTTCTAAGCAACTGGGCCTTTTAGAGATTTGAAGATCCACTTCCCCAGTTCACCTTGTGGGGACAATATGGGATACTGACCATAGCCATCCACATATCTGAAATGTTGCTCAGTTGCATGAGACTAGCTTGGCCTGGGAATTTCTGCATGCTGGGGTAGCCCTGTGTCTCCTCTGTAACTGTCCCATTTCCTCCCTGATCTCCTAGTCCTCAAGAAAGTCATCGTTGCCATGATAGGTTGAGTACCAGGGCAAGTTGCTCTGGTGCTTTGGTCTGTGGGCTAGTTGGTGGGTGAATGGCCCCAGATCCCAATCCAATCAGCCCTCTGATTTTCAGACAAAGTGCCAATGGGTTCTTAGGTCATGGAACTTGTGACTGTCTGATTTGTGCCTTTCATATGGATTACAAAAGAATGATAGGGTCATAGAATTAAATCTGGAAGATCATCCAGTCCAGCTCCCCCAATTTACAGAGGAAACCAGCTCATACAGGTTAAGTGACTTGTCTAAGGTCACACAGATAGGGACTATCAGAGCTGAGATTCAAACCCAATTCCTCTAACTCCAGATCCAACATTCCTTCCACTACACCAAGATATGCCAACCTGAATGGGAGGGCCTCTACCAAACCCAACCCACTCGTGTAGGTTTGTGTGTGGCAGGGGTAGGACTTGAAATAATTTAAATTGGTCTCCTACAAATGAAGAAAACCACAGAAGTGTGTTTTGGGGGTCAGGGTCACCAGGAAGAACTGTAACTCCCCTCACACCAAATCTTTGTCAGTAGGAGGCTCAATCAGTCAAAGAGCCCTGATTAAGGGTCTTTTCATGAGTGATAATAAGTCATGGTTGACAGAGGGTGAGTTAAGTAGACAGAGCCCCTGCCTAGCCATTTTTTAAAATCCAATAGGCCCCCCACTATGAACCCCTATCAGCATACTAGACACTATACTTCAAGGAAATTGTGAGCTTGTCAAAGACACAGAAACTCACCAAGGTAGAGCCTCTCACTCATCCAGGCAAGAGTCTGAATGCAAGAAAAAGTTGGTGACCCTCTCACCTCCCTAGTGTAACGAGTTAGCTCTGGGAGCACTGTTCATAGGTGCCACTGGAGTAGGCTTTTGAGCCACAGCCTCCGGATCACTGGCTTTCTTGGTGCTCAGTGACTAGTGTGTTGGAAAATGCCCTGAACTTGGAACCATGACATCCTGGTTCAAATCCCAGCTCTGCTGTTTGCCTAGCTGTGTGACCTGGTCATCTCACTCCAAATGTCTGAGACTTGGGTTCTTATGTAAAAATGGATGGGAGAAAATTAGCTCAACCTACCTCAAAGGATTGTTGTGAGCATCAAATGGGATTTAAGTCAAAGGGATTTGTAAAGCTTAAAGTTTTATTGAATATAAGCTTTTTTATTATCACTAGATATGTGATCATGGGCAAGTCACTTCACCTCTCAGTTTCCTCATCTGTAAAATGGGGTTGACAATGCTTGTTCTACCTACCTCACAGGGGTGTTGTGAGGAAAGTATTTCACTGACCTGGAGGACCCATATGAATGTGAATTGTGAATATCACTGTCCCCAGTGGGAAGTTTTCTAGAACTGTGCCTCTTTGCCCTGGATCTTCATTAGGCCTCATTGCCATCAGCGCACCTCTGGCCTTCTTCCTGAGTGCCCTCACTCCACACCAGGCTGGGGTGCCCACATTTTCCACTGCAGACCTGTGCCATTTCTTGGACAATACCACCCCTAACTCCATGCTGTCCCCAGGTCCTGCTCCACTTTCTGCTTCTTATTCCAGCTGCCCCAACCTGGCACCTTCCCTTTCTTTTGGCTCTTTTCCTCATTCTTTGACCTCAGCTCTTTAATGGATTTTTTTCTTTATTCCTTTAATAGATATTTTCTTTGATGGGTACTTTGGGCCAGCAGACTGGGCAACCCCTAGCTTTAGTCTCCAAGAGAAAGCATCCACATGGATTATTGGATGAGTCTTATCTCTGTTTTCCTCCCCAAGTTCTCTACTCAGATACTATTAACTTGCTTTCTTTTGATATTCCCCCACCCTCCTGTCCTTTCTCCCCACCAGCATTCACCAAGAACCAGGTGGACATCGCCACCCAGGGATGGTTCATCGGCCTCATGTGTGCGATTGCTTTGCTGGTGCTGATCCTGCTCATCGTTTGCTTCATCAAAAGAAGTAGAGGAGGGAAATACCCAGGTAAGAGGCCCAAGGAAAAAGCAACAAAGCACCACCCCCACCCCCTCCCCCATGGCGGGAAAGGGAAGGCAGGCTAGACGGGAAGCAATCAAGCTTTCCTGTAAGCCAACAAGATCCCCCAGCTTGCTAGATCCAGGGGAGCTCAGCTGTCTCAACGAGCCCAGCCTTGCTGAACAAGAAAATATGGCCCTCCTGTCTAATGTCTGAATCTAAGGGCAGCCAGAAAGCACTTGAGTTAATTAAGTTCGCCTAAGGTGGGCTGTCAAAGAGGTTCAGGCAGCCTAGGGGGAAGGGGGAGATGACCAATTCCCGTTAGGAATGACCTTTCTTCTCCCATCCCCCACCCCCATCTGTTAGTGAATTAGCTTTATTTCATCTTGAATATCATTAAGACCTAAAAGGGGAAAGGAAGAAAGGGGGAGGAGAGGGGGAGGAGAGGGAAGGAGACAGACAGACAGACAGAGACACAGAGACAGAGAAAGAGACAGAGAGGAAAGGGAGAGAGAGGGAGGAGAGGAAGGGGATAGAGGGGGAGGGGAGGAGGAAGGTGAGAGAGAGGAAAAGAGGAGGAGGAAGGGAGATAAGGGGAGGGGAGGCAGGGGAGGAGAAGGCGAGAGAAAGACAAAGGGAGAGAGAAAGAGAGGGAGGCAGAGAGAGAAAAGGCTAGGGGAGGGGGGTATGTGAGTGAGAGAGAAAGGGAGAGAGATGGAGAGGCAGTAAGAGAGAAAGAGGGAGGAGAGAGAGAAAAGAGAGAATAAGGGAGAAGAGGGAGAATGACTTCTGGGGGCTTGAGAACATGAGGGATTCTCTGGAGGAGAGACTCCATCAAGCACTCACCAGCTCTCTAGTATGCAGGGATAGAGGATGCCTGGAAGATAAGAAGTAGTAGAAAGGGGAGAGGAGCCACTCATTTAGTGCTTCAGGTGCCCCAATCTTCCTTGCCCAATGGACATTTGCTTCCTCACTGCAGTGTCGAAGGGGTGAGTGTGGGCTTTGAGCTCTTCCAGTGGAAACAAACTAGAGTGACAGGCTCCATATATATTCCACCGACTTTGCTACTCAGGATATAAGGCTCTCTCAACCTTCAGGAGACAGACATCTGTCAGGGGAAGGGCGGGCAAGATCTGGAATGATGGGATGGATGGCTGGTCCCTGCCAGCTCTCAGTCTCTGACCCTATGACCGTGTAAGAAATTGCATTGGCTAGGAAAATCCCATTGAGCTTCAAAACGAATTCCATTTCAGATATTTATTTAGTGCACTGTGCTAGGCATGAGATTTTGATCGTTCCTGTCCTTGGGATTCTTATGTAGAAAGGGGATAGGATACCCAGTTAACTATAGTATACAACATTACATGATATATGCATCAAAGAGGAGCAATATAGGAATCTCTTCAAGCCCCTAATCCCCTGCTGTCCAATAGTATCCCTTCTATTCCTTCCATTCTCTAGAAGCACAACAGCATTCATCTCCAACAGATACTGAGCCTTCCCCAGTGTTCCATGAAAACCAAAGGCAATAGCAACAGACTCTCCTATTTATTTCAGTCCTGCTGCCCAAATAAGCTCTGAGCTTCTAAAGAGTTCTGCATCTGATCTTAGTAGAAAATATTATCTTCTTTTTTTTTTTTTTTTTTTTGGTGAGGCAATTGGGGTTAAGTGACTTGCCCAGGGTCACTCAGCTAGTAAGTGTTAAATGTCTGAGGCCGGATTTGAACTCAGGTACTCCTGAATCCAGGGCCAGTGCTCTATCCACTGCGCCATCTAGCTGCCCCGAAAATATTATCTTCTTGAAGGCAAGGACTGGTTTTTGGTTTTGTCCTTATCCAGTGCTTTGCTAATAGCTTGTTGTTGTTCAGCCCCACCCAACTCTTCATGACCCCATTTGGGGTTTTCTTGGCAAAAACACTAGAGTGGCTTGCCATTTTCATCTCCAGTTCCTTTTACATATGAGGAAACTGAGACAAATAGGGTTAAATGACTTTCCTAGGGTCATACAGCTAGTGTCTGAAGCCAGATAGGAACTCATGAAGAGGACTTCTCCTCCTTCCAAGCCCACCGCTCTGTCCACTGTTCCGCCCACTACTTCATAAATGCTGGTTAGGTTGGAGTGGATCAGGTGAGTCCAAAAGTGATCTGGGTAGGTGGGACAGGACAAAGAATATTTGCCAATGAGCATTTTTCTCCTTTTGAAAGAACATGTAAGCTCCTTGAGATTAGAGATTGTTTCATTTTTTTTTTGTCTTTTTATTCCAAGATACAGTGCCTGGCACAAAGCAGGCCAAAAAGCGAATGCCTTTTGATTGACTGACTGATTCACTAACCAGGTCTTTAGTTTGACAGCAAGACGTAGGTGGAAAACAAAAATAAAACAAACAAACAAAAAGATATAGGTGGAATCACTGATTTCACCTCCGTGTCCCCAAGGCAGGATTCAGTTGGTCTAAAGGTCTAAAGGACCCATACACAGATGAATTCTTTTTTTAAATAAATATTTTTATTTAAAGTTTTGAGTTCCAAATTTTATCCCTCCCTGAGGTGTTAAGCAATCAGATGTAGGTTATATATGTGCAATTATATAAAACATTACCATGTTGGTAATTTTGTACAAGAAAATGTATAAAAGAAAAGATGAAAAAAAGAAAGTGAAAAATAGCATGCTTCAGTCTGTGTTCAATCAATATAAGTTCTTTCTTTGGAGGTGGATGGTATGTTTCATCCACAGTCCTTTGGGAGGATTGTCTTGGATCATTGTGTTGCTGACAATAGTTAAGGCATTCATAGTTCTTCATCAAACGATATTGCTGGGGGTAGCTAAGTGGTACAGTGGCTTGGATTCAGGAGGACCTGAGTTCAACACTTACTAGCTGTGTGACCCTGGGCAAGTCACTTGACCCCAATTGCCTCACCAAAGAAAAAGAAAAAGAAAAAGGTCAAACAATATTGCTGTCTCTGTGCACAAGGTTCTCATGGTTCTGCTCATACTTCAGTTCATATAAGGATTTCCAGGCCTTTCTGAAACTGTCCTGTTTGCCATTTCTTATAGTACAATATTCACAGATGACTTTTTTTTTAATTTTTTTTTTTTTTAGTGAGGCAATTGGGGTTAAGTGACTTGCCCAGGGTCACACAGCTAGTAAGTGTTAAGTGTCTGAAGTCAGATTTGAACTCAGGTCCTCCTGAATCCAGGGCCAGTGCTCTATCCACTGCGCCACCTAGCTGCCCCTACAGATGACTTCTTTAAAGAACTCCGATAAATTTCTCTCAGAAAGAAGATCTAAAGACAACTTCCCTGTCTTCCTGCTGCAGTCTAAACAAGGATTATTTCATTTTGGGTATTATATCCACAGTGGCTAGTAGACAGTATGTGTTTAATAAATGCCTGATGGTTGCTTGATGGGTCCAGTCAAAGGATGACTAGATGGGAATCAGGAGGCCTGGACCATTACTTCCTCTCCTTGAGTTTGTTTCCTCTTCTGTAAAATAAAGTTGATACCTGCCCCCAGAAGGCTATTGTGAAGATCCCATTATGTGATACTTATTATGTGAAAATTCTTTGGAAAGTAAGACAAACCACGTGCTGTGTGGCCAGGAGCACGGTCACCCTACAGCATGTGTCCCATGCATTGTGTCTGACTCTGCTTCAATTGCTGATTGCAGTTCGAGAAAAGAAAGATGTTCCCCTTGACCCTGAAGACCAGAAGGAAGAGGATGGTTCTTTTGATTACAGGTAGGCTTTCTCTTCTCTCTCTCTCTCTCTCTCTCTCTCTCTCTCTCTCTCTCTCTCTCTCTCTCTCTCTCTCTCTCTCTCTCATCTCCACGGCTCTCATCGTCTTCCCTCACCCATCATCCTGTCCTTTCCTCCCAACCTCCCCTTGTCTCTTTAAGAGAACTATACAGATTTGCTAAAAAGACACCAAGCAGATTTTCTCTCTGATAAGGCTTTTATCTCTGTCCTCTTTGATAACACCTTGAGAAAAGGACAAGTGATACTGAGTTTGCTCAGAGAGCCTGCTCATCTTAATTCCTTAGGACAAGGCAGCACCCTCTGGGAGACACTACCCAGGACCTCACCCCTATATAGATGGAAGATTGAAGGCACTTCCACATTCCAGATCAGAAACAAGTGATGAGCCCTACTAGGAGGTAGGATAGCTAGGTTTGAATCCCAGCCCTACAACTTGCTACCTGTGTGACCTCGGGCAAGTCACTTGATCTTTAAAAGCAGGCTTTGTGTCATCCTTTGGATTTGTGCCCTCAGTGTCTGACACAGTGCCCAGAACATAGTAGCTATTTTTTAATATTTTTTTACATAGTAGGTATTTAATAAATGCTTGCTTGATTGTTTGATCAGTCAAATGAAGTTCCACGCTCAATGATCTCTCAAGTTCCTCCCACTATAAATCCCATGATCCTCTTTTTTGATCCAAGTAAGGAGTTTGCAAACATTGCCTGCATTATATGAATGAAGACTTTTATTATACTAAACATTCCTCCCCTCCAATCCTAGTGCCAAACCTGGTGATTCCATAAGAGAGGTTATAGTATAACCTAGACATTATATGCTTAGGATAATGTAGGCTTGTATTTCCAGGGCCTAGCAAAGTTCCAGACACATAGCAGTTGATAAATGTTGATTTATTTGAATTGTCATCTTAAAGAGCCCCAACAGTGATAAAAATGAGACACTAAACCCCTTTTCTCTGTCATCAAGATGCCTTTTGAGGGGCAGCTAGGTGGTGCAGTGGATAGAGCACTGGTCCTGGAGTCAGGAGTACCTGAGTTCAAATCCAGCCTCAGACACTTAATGCTTACTAGCTGTGTGACCCTGGGCAAGTCACTTAACCCCAATTGCCTCACTTAAAAAAAAAAAAGATGCCTTTTGAGCTCTAGAAAGATTGGAAACTCCCCATTTGGGAGCCAGTATCCTTTAAAAAGAGAGCAGCCTTCAAAGAGGCAAGGTTTGTCTACTCTCCTTCCTGACCTCAGTTCAGGCATTTGCCTCTTGTGATGAGCACAACCTTCAGAACTCCTTCCTGGAGCATATCTTTGAGTGGAGCATCAAGTTTAGGGGAGAGGGTGGCTTTCTTTATAAATATGAATTAGCATTAGTCTCATCTTCATCCAAAAGCATGAATTAATTACCCTCTTGCGCATGGTGCTGTCCAAAACAATTTGGACAGAACCTACCCTCCTTGGCTTGACTCTGACTAATAGTGACTTGGAATTCTAGAATTGTGGGGTTCAACACTAGATGAAACCTTAGAGAACATTTAGCCCATCAGAGGTATACAGCAGCCGGCCGAGTCCTGGAAACAACCTTGAGACAGATGGTCCTTGCAGGGTGGGACATGGGGAAGATTCACAGCTGCTAGACAAAAATATAATGTTGTGTGGGGCAGCTGGGTGGTGCAGTGGATAAAGCACCAGCCCTGAATTCAGGAGGGCCTGAGTTCAAATCCGGCCTCAGACACTTGACACATACTAGCTGTGTGACCCTGGGCAAGTCACTTAACCTTCATTTTATATGTATGTATGTATGTATGTATATGTATGTGTGTATCTGTGTATGTATGTGTATATGTGTATATGTGTATATATATGTATGTGTATATGTGTATATATATATGTATGTGTATATGTGTGTATATGTGTATATATATGTGTGTGTATATATATACACACACACACACACACACACACATATATAAAATGTGGTAGCACTGGAAACCTGCATTCTTGTCCTCTTGTGAGACCAGCATGCTGTATGACCTTGGACAAATCATTTCCTCTGTCCAAGCTCACTCAGCTGTAAAGTGAAGAGGATGGACCAGATAATCACTTGGGTTTCTTCCAGCTTGAAAAATCTACGCTTAAACAAGACTGACTTGGAATGTTGTCTCACCGGCAGCCAACCCCACTGTGATGCTGACAAGATATAAACAAGTCTGACTAGAATACAGATTATTGGCAATTAGTGTGTCCCTCATCAGATAAGCAGTGGGAAAGAGTGAGGCAGCATAGGAATAATAGTAAGTGTTTATAGGACACTATAAGATTTGGAAAGGGTGTCTGTTACATGGGTTATTTCATTTGATCCTCAGACAGCCCTGTTATTATCCCCATATTAAAGATGAGGAAACTAAGGGTTAGTAATCTGACTTCTCTGTGCCTCAGTTTCCTCAAGGCAAAATGGAAATTAAATCCTGCACTACCAATGTCATTGCCTTGCTTTAGCAAAGGCATTAACCTTAGAGTGCTACAGAAATGTGAGGAATTGTTCTGTCTAATGCATTTGCATAGGGTGCCCACAAAGCCTGCCCTCAGTGGGCTACCTCTTGATATAAAATCCTGACTTAAAGCTGGAAACAACATTAGAAATCATTTAGTCCAACCTTCTCATTTTATAAATAAATTATTAACTTGAGGACCAATGACTTGCCCAAGGTCACAACAGGAGAGTTCATCCCCTTTCCTTTTCCTCATGCCTTCCTCTTCTCACCTTCTTTTATGCTGCACCTCATCTGCCCAGACAACCATAGGCAACCTCAATGCACAAAGCTACCATCAGGGGACTCGCTGGCAAGTCAACAATCAGAAAAAGCAGGTGCCCCCTCCCCATGTAGGAGCTCACTGCGTGGCATTCTGGGCCCAGGCCCATCCTCCCCACCAGGACATACTGTCCCTGAAAAGTGAAGGCCCCTTTTCTGTCCTGCTCCAGATGTTCCTCAGACACCCTTGGGGAGGCCCAACCTCCCCAGAGGTAGAACCAAAGGGTGGCACAGAGGGGTTTGGGTTTTTTCTGTTTTCACTTCAACAGCACAGGGTGTGTTTTTTTCTGGCTTGCTGCCTGGCTTTGTTTTTTCTGCCAACCCCCTGCCCTCACCCCACATGGTATCTGTTGAATCCCAGCCATAGAACCAAGTATCCTCTGCCATATTTGCTCTTTGGGCAGCCCCTGACCAGATCACAGGATCATTGACCCGGGGCTGGAAGGGATGTCTAAAGCCATCTAGTCCTACCTTCTCATTCCACAGATGAGGAAACTGAGGCTCAGCTGGGGACAGAACACCCCTCTGCCCCCACCAATTGTATATGTTGACCACATCTACCATTCTGGGGCAAACTCAGGCTAGAATTGGTACCCTAGAGCCAAACTGAGTCTTCAGTGGGGTGGGGGAAGAAGAGAGAGGAACATGGGGAAGAAAAGGTTGTTCACCCTTGATCTCACTTTTGCAGGCAAGTTGGAATGCTGCTTCTCTCTGCTTCTCTCTTTGATTTCTACCCCCTCTCCATGTCTGAGCACATGGATCAGGAAGGTCTCTTGAAAGGTACAAGCACAGGAAGCTGAAGGGCCAGCCACAATCTGGTATCTTTCCAGTATCTGGGGTTGGCAGGACCCAACTTTCAAGAAGCTAAGACGTGAAAAAGATTTGTTCTCCTTTCTCCCTTCCCTACTCCTAATCTACCACCTCTCTGCCTCAGAGTTGCTTTTAACTTAGGGAAATGGAATCAGGGTCAGGAATAGCCACATGGCCTATTCTCTACCCAATTCTATATAACATACCATTGGCGGGGGGAGAGGTACAGGGGAGCAATTCATAGTCAGATGGGGAGAGCATCAGAAACAGTTTTATGGAGACGGAAGTTCTCCCCAACCCCCAAATTGTAATGTGACCCTGGAGGTCAGTTTCCCTAATATCATACTAATTTACTTTGCCAAATCTTTTATATTTGTGACACAGTATCACAGTCACTCGTCTAACTGGGACATGTTGGCTACTCGTTTTCCATTGGCTACAGATGCCTCTATCTCTCAGCCACCTAACGGAACTCTCCAAAAATAGCAATGTTGTGGTCCAAGGGAAGAGGCATGGGAGATTTTATTTCTTTCAGGCCCTGGGTTCCTGCTTCTTTCTTATTTCCTGTAGCTGGATTCAGTTCTTGCCTTACCCCTTCTGAACAAACCATAGTTCCTCTTTCCAGAAATGGGGTGCCCCAGATATACACACTGTAATTGCTTGACATCCATTCCATAAGCCAGTGTGGGAATTCAGTGGGAAGCAGGTCATCTAACTTTATATATTTTATATGTACCTAGGTATTTGCATGTTGTTTCCCCCATTAATTAGAATGTAAGCTCCTTGAGGGCAGGGACTGTTTTGATCTTCTTTCTATGACCCCCATGCCTGGCACATAGTAAGTACTTAATGAACACTTGCTAATGGACTTATGTAGGGAATTCTCAGCTTGGACTCCACTTCTAACACTCTATCTCCTTCTGCCCCCTTCCCTCTCTGTCTGCCCCTCTCCCACCCCTGCCAGTGATGAGGATAACAAGCCCCTACAAGGAAGCCAGACATCCTTGGATGGCACCATCAAGCAGCAAGAGAGCGACGACAGCCTGGTGGACTATGGCGAGGGGGGAGAAGGACAGTTTAATGAGGATGGATCTTTCATTGGCCAATACACAGTCAAAAAGGACAAGGAAGAGACAGAAGGGAATGAAAGCTCAGAGGCCACATCGCCTGTCAATGCCATCTACTCCCTGGCATAGCTCGGCCCATATAGACACAGCCACTCTAGTCAAGGGGGGGGAGGGGAAGCGGGAGGAAAAAAACCCACTGCAGACTGACTACTAAACCACCACCACCCAAAGGGATGAGGGACAGCATGGCAATCAGAGACGCCAGTGTCAGGGGATCAGCTGAGCCGAGTGGACCTGTGACAGCCCAGCCAACAGCAAAGCCTCTCCCCCTTCCTCTCCCCTCCCTCCCCCTACCCCACCCCCCGGGTGCCAACAGGGTGATCACAGAGCTGGAGACCAGACTTGAGCTGAGCCAGAAGGGAACAGGTTCCTGGGGTTCAGTCAAATAACCAACGTGAGCTTTCAGAACCCAACCGTCCCTGTCCCCTCCACCTTACCCCCAATATGCACACAAGTTATTTGGCAACATTTCACCTATGGTACCTCTCTCCTTCATACCCTACCCCATACCATCCCCTTAGTTCTCTTCCAAAAAAGGTTTCCACTTTTGTTTTTCTTTTGGAGGTCAATCCCTGGAAGAGAATGGAGGGATGACCCCTCCCCAGAGAGCAGAAAGAGACTGGCAAAAGGATCAATCGGCAACAGGACAGAGAATCTCTAGTATTCAGACACTTCTGAGCCCCTTCATTTCCAAAGGATGCCTTTCTGGCCATATGTGCGCCTCCCCCTGCCCCCTCCTCTTCAGCCTTTGTCCACACCAACCTGGGCCCGCCTTCTTTCTGCAAAACAACAGTATTTTTGGACAGAGGGAGGGTGAGGAGGGTCTCGAGCCTCTCTCTGGCTCGTGTTGGGAGCTGGGTACACATCTTGCGACCACTCCCTTATGAGGTGGGGCTATACTTCCCCACCCACCTCGAAATCACGTGGAGTTCCTTTTATCCTGAAGAAGAGGTCTTGGACTGCAGGAAAAAGAAGGTGGTGCTTGAATGGAAGGCCTTTGACTGCTGTGACCAGGTCTAGCTAGATGTAAAGCCTAGGTCTGGGTACCTGAGGAAGGTAGGAGTGTTTGGGCCTCAAAAAGGAACAGAAGGAAGCAGGCTTTGGGTTTTGGCTTTCCTCCTCTCCCCCTAGTAAAGCTCCAGATTTGACAGAAGAGTAGAAGGAGAACAACCAAGATACTGAAGTTGCCCCCTGACCTGGAAGTAGATGAGAAAGAGTCCAGCACGGCTACCCCGGAGGAGACTGCACCTTGTCCCAGCAGAATAACATCCATAAGCTTGGCCAGTTGGAGACGTGTGAGACGGCTTTCCCTTGTTCCTCTCCAATGTGCTGGATATCATCTCCATGCTCCCTGTTCAGGAGGGTATCATGACTCACATGTTACATGTCATGCGGATGGTGGTCGCTGGTGGGTTACTGAAAGGCCTCAGCCAACAAGTCTGTTCCCCCCTGAGACAGAACTGGTGTTATCCTTCTGTTGGGGTATTTACATATCAGAAGAACCTAAGGTAACAATACTAACAGCACTCTACCACCTCTGCCCAGATAGGAATCCCTCTCATTGCGATGTTCTTCCTATGCCTTACCCAGCTCCCGGCTATCCTCGGAGGTCCGGGGTTCCCGGTCCCTCGCTGCAAGCCCCCATGCCCCTGAGGCATCAGACTCATGGAGAATCCGGCCACCTATGCAATGCTTCATAGCAGAAGAAGAAATGACCACTCAGTGCCCGCCCTGGACCAATGGTGAGTGGAGTCATTTTCCCACCAGCAGTACTGAGTGACGGTGCTGCCTTTGTGGTCCCCACCGAGCGCATTTTTTAAAAACCAAAGTTCCCTAGCCTGTGTGCGTGATACAGCGAGAGGGTGCGCAGTCCTGCAGACCTGTTCTGTAGCTGTAGCTTATCTCCAGAGGATGTTGATATTTCACCTGTCATGGATCAAGTAGTAGCCACTGGTTGGTGAAAGAACCTCAATGGTGACAAGGCTAAACCTTCCAGATACATTGTTTCTCAGTGACATTTGCCACATCTCCAAGCCCCAAAGGTATTAACAACAAAATTACTTTGTGTGATGTAAAAATAATTCAGATGAAGCTTAAACTGTCCTGTGCCAACAGGGCAGGTAGGGAAACATAGCAGAGAGCTAGGCTGGGTGCATTATTCAAACCTGAGAGCGATCAGATGCCCCATGGACTGGACTGCTATAGCACGAGACCTATTTTCATAGGAAGACGCTCTCTGGTGTTGAAATGGGGCAGGGCAAAAGGCTGGGGGAAGCAAATTCAGGGCCTCCTTTGCTCCTACATAGAGGTAACAGGCCATTCTGTTGGAAGCATGGGGCACCCCAAAGGGAAGGATGTCTTCCTCCAGAGGAAAGTATCCCCATGGGACTATTTAAGAACCTTTCTAGCAAGGACCTTGAGGGAAGAAAAGACCAAAGTCTCCTTTGGTCCCCTGTTCTAGTGTTCCAACAGCCTTGATTTCCCCGACTGCCGAGGTAATAAAGGTGCTGTCCCACTTCAAATTGTTTGTGAGATGCCTATTCGAGGTTGGAGACTCAGCCTGCTGCTGGGGGAGCAAGTGTTCTCTCTCCACCCAGCTGACTGACCCATGCTTCATGTGCTTCATCAAATCCATACAGCACATGGGCTCACCAGGGGCAGGGCAGGGCACCCGCAGTGTGGGCAGCTGCCTCTGGGAAGCAGAGCATCAGGGATCACCAGGTCAGGTACAACCCCATGCTGGCATCAGCCCCAGTTCAGCAGGCAAATAGTATTGGCCAGCGTTCACTGCTGGGTTGGGTCTCTCAAGCAACCATCAGAAGACGTAACTACAGCAGGTGCCAGGAGTTTAGAAGAAAACACAACAACAACAATAACCACAACAATTTAAAACAAATAAAACTAAAACCAGGTGCTTCAGCCAGCCAGTCTGGCTGGGATTGGGGGTGGGGGTGGGTGTGGGAATGTTGGTTACCTTGCCAGGGCTTCAGCAGTATCAACATCAGGCTCACTGTTGGGGAGGAAAGCCAAATTTGACGACCCAGGTCTTGTTCCCTCCCCTCCCAAATTGGCTGTGCTGCAGTCCCATCACAAGGCTGTTTATCCTCACCTCTAGACCACAAGGGCTGTGACTTCCTCTGTCTTTGAACAAAGTGGGTATTGAATTGTTGACCACAGTGCATCGTGTGGAAGCTTAATAGCTCTTTGGCTCCAAGCCCTAGGGAAGAGCCCAGAGAGGACATGCAGAACTCCTTGTTAAAACAAGACTGAAGGTGATCAGGAGAGTGGGTGTAAGGGAACCCCTGGGTTCCCTTCCTAGAGGAAATGCCTGGCCACCTTGATCAAGTTAATAGAACTCCTTGTGCCTCATCCCTCTCCCCAAGAGATTTTAGAGGTAACCCATGGATACTGTAGTGGCAAGAGGTGCTGATCTGTTCCTTCTCTGGGTCTCCCAGCCTTACCATGGAAAGCTTTGTGGTTTTTTGGCTAGAGTATGTGTGAGAGGGGGAGAAGAGAAAGAGGAATCTGCTGTCTTGTCTTGTGTTTTAATTGAGGTCAAGCTGAAAGGAGAACCCGGCTTAACTCATCCCAGGCCTTTGCCCATCCCAACTGAGTATCCAATCTCTTGAGATAAGGCTATTAGGCCTTTACATTCTGATGGCCTGGGGTATCTGTCATCCAGTCCACATGGAGAACCACAGGACTCAAGGAGAAGTAGATCCATCCATATTGTATGAATTGACCCTCATGGATCAGAATCCTTTGCCAATACCCAGATCTTTGGGGGATGAGGGGTACATCTTTGCCAGAGACCTGGATTTTGGATTGGCATCCAGGTTTCCCTTGGGCCCCGCCCCAGCCCACACTTTAGCCAATATTAAGTCCCTTTTTCTTCCCAAAACACAGATACATAGAAAACCCAATAAAGTCATTTAGCACTCAGAAGGGAGCTTGGAGATCATCTAATGTGATATCCTCATTTTCCAGATGAGCAGACTGAGACCCAGAGAAATGGCTTGCCTAAATTCTCACAGTGTCTAATCCCACTGCTCCTATGTGTCTAATCCAGGGTTTCAGTGACCCTGTTATCCTGACTCCAATTCCAGAGCTTTCCTCCGCCCCCCCCCACCGGTCCCTAACACAAACCTTTTAAAAATACCTATACTGGGTGCAGAGCACTCTGCCAGGTGCTGGAGGAGGTAGGGGAGTTTGCATAAGACCTAGGCCCTACCTTCTACGAAGCCCAGTTTAGGGGAAGTGTGCCTTTGAGAGAAGTAAGGGATCCTGGCAAGACTCTCCAAGTCAGGATACAGCTGTAATGTGTGGGATGAATGACTCCAAGAACTTGAAATGTCAGGAGGAAGGACACACAGAACTCACCTCCAGGAAGCCTCAGGAGCCCTCGCCTCGCTCAAACCAAGGCATTCAGAAGGGGCCAGTTGTCACCAGACTCAACAGTGGCCCACATATAAACCATTTGGCAAGGCCCATGGACTAATGTGTTCTCTTCTGTTTAAGAGCAGTGTTCACTGAGATAGGTTCAGGCAGTGGAGAGGTCCCAGGGGCCCCAGCCATACCCTAGGACCTGTGCCCTGCTTACATCACATCAGTATTATGTGGATATTCCATCAAGGATGGACCTGGATAAAGGTTGCCAGCTTCACCTGATTTGAAGAAGCCCTTTATTCCAGTTGGACCCTGATGGCCAGACATTTCCTACCTAAATGGACTTTCCCCTCCGAAGGATGGATTGCAGATAGGAATCTTCTGATTCTAGAAATTTTATTTCATTCTCTCACAACTCATGGCTAACCCAACTTTGCATTTGGGACCCTCCCTGGACAACAGAATAGAATGAATAAGTAAAATGGCTTAAAGAGGAAAAAATGAACTGGTCATTTGGCTGCGGAGGGCACACCATGGACTTCATCCACCATGTTGGGGTTCATTCTAAGGTGACATCTTTTGTTCTGTTACATATCCAGCCCTCCTTATACATTACGCTCCAAGGGTAGGCCTCCAGTCATTCTGTGCTTGTGCCAGCAGGGAGCTGAGGGGCAGTGGGATGCTCTGCACTGGGCCACTCCAGCCAGTCAGCACAAGACAAAAAGACTTCAGTTAAGCAATAAACACAAAAATCTGGGAAAAGACATTCAGAGTTTTGTGTGTTATCAACCCTTTTCTTTTCACACACACACACACACACACACACACACACACACACACACATACGCAAATGGATGAACCTGTCCCTGTGTCTTTTTCTGCTCCCAGAAAGAGATTTCCTCAGTCAGTGTTGTCCCTCTGCCTGGCCACCTTCTTTGCCAACTTCTCCATGAGCTCCTCTTGTTTGGAATACCAGTCACCTATCACAGGGCCTGTTATATTCTTCACGGGTCCCTGCAGCCCTTGCTGCTCACTCCTTCTGCCTATGGTGTCTCTTCTCCTTTGTCCTTTTCCTCTCTGCCTCCCCATTGAAGCCTACTGGGCTTCTCTTTCTCCCCACCTCTTTGCACTGCAAATTCTCATTGGTTCTCTGCTGGGGAAGAAGTTTTCCCCAGTAGTATCCTTCAGCCTCCCACTCCCTCCCATCTGTCTGGTCTTTTTTTCATTCATTAAATATTTAACCTTCCATGGCAGACCTCATTTTAACGCCTCTCACATACACATTTTTCCCCTTTTTTCTGAGTTATTTTGCATTAACCAACTTTGTCAGCAGTAGATGAGTATCAGAGGCTGTCACGAGTGACCTACAGCAGGGAAGATTTCTGGGCCATGGAGAACCGTTTAATTCATGGACTTATAAACTGACTGCATGAGCAATGAAAAGGCCAAATTATTCAGATTTTTTTTGGAATCACTGTAAAAAAAAACCCAATTGATTTTTTTTGTATAGAGAACACTAAACGTATAATAAAAATTGTTCAAAACAGACTTCCTACACCGAGTTTGTCTTTTTTTTTTTTTTGCCCCTTTAGACCAATGAGGGGATGTTAGGGTATTAATGGAGATGTTCCACATGTATGGTGCCTGTAAACCTTCAGTACTCAGATATTGAACGATAGAACAGCAGAGATAGAAGGATCTTCAGATTGGCTTAGTCCAGCCTACTCATTTAATAGATTAGGAAACTGAGTCTTTAAAAAGTCACCTGTCTTATCCGAGGCAGTGAAGGAAGTTAGGAGCAGAACCAGAATACAATACTAGGCTATCTTAAGTCTCAACTCAGAGGGCAAGCATGGTGCTGTACACCAGTGTTCCCTGCTATCAGGGACACTGAGCCCAGTGGATTCCCTTGAGATTTGGGGCTCTGAGCTGCAGTATTTAAAGACAATCAGGTGTGGAGCACCAATATGGTGAACTGAAGGTGGGCAACCAGGCTGTGTAAAGTGGATCCAAATGATCCAGGTCAGAAATGATGCCAGTCAAAGATTCTGTGCCAATCAGCAGCAAAATCTGGCTAGTAAATGCCTCGGGAGACAAAGACATACCCAAGAGTGCCAAGAAATGTTTTAAAGGCTGAGTTGAGTGTACTTTCCATTGTAGTAAGCTAAGAGGAGACAACGTGCCTTCCTTAAAATGCTGTCTCTAAAACCATATGAAGACTTTTTGGCTGCCGTCGATTCAGACTGAGTTTGTCATCCACCCAAAGTGGCTCCAGTTCTTTTTTTCAAATAAAGTGCTTTCTACCTATGCCTCCTCAATCTCCTATTATGAAATGAATTTTTTAACTCAAGTGTAAGACTTTACATTAAAAATCTTATTAAATTATTGTGATTCTATTAAATCAAGTTATTATATCAATTATTATATTAAATTTCATGTTACTCAATTTGGCCCAGTGTTCTAACTTGTCAGGACCTTATCAAATCCTGATTTTTGTCACCTAAAGTATGAGCCATCCATCCTAGCTTCGGGTCATCCTCAAATTCAAGACACATAACTGTTATGCCTTTATCTAATCTTTGGATAAAAACTTTAACCAAGCTTTCTCATGTGTAAAATAAAGTGGCTTAACGGGATAATTTTAAAGGTATTTTCCAGGCCTGATTTTCTAGAATAGGAGAGAAAAGCCATATTATATTCTCTAGCATCCTCTTCCTTCTTCCCCTGTGATGTAAACTGGTTAAAAAAAAAGATTTACCCTGTTTTGGGGAAGATCCTGGGGCTACAATGCCTACAATGTGTCTACAATGCCTAACTAGGGGGTAATTGGAAATATTGGACGAACTCAGATTACAAAACAGAAGATTCCCTTTAGTGAGACATACTGCCCCCCACAAATGCCACATGATTTGTTCCTACCATCTGGGTTTAATCACCCTCCAAAAGTCCTTTGCACAGAGTAAAACCTTGAGAGCTGATACCAATAGAAAGGACAACAGACTTCCAGTCTGGAGATCTTGTTTCTAATACTGACTTCACCTGACTTGCCGTGAGACCTGAGAAGGGTCACTTAACATCTCTGGTCCCTAGCTTTCCCAACAATACATATGGGAAAAGTCATCCCAAATACCCTTGATCCAACTTTATGAGATAATCTTTATAACAAATAGGTTAAGAAAATGAAAGTTCTTACAACCAGCCTCTCTGCCTCGAGAGTGGCTAATTGGCAAGAGACTGGATATGGAATGGGAGAGAGAAGAACAGGGAGATGGAATGAAGGTAGTATCCTAGTTTAAAGAGCTAAACTCCATCCTATTGAGGTCAGACAGACCGGGACTGGCTCCTTTTAGGGCCCCAGGGATTCCCTCAGAATATCTATCATCCCAGAATTCTAAAGGCAAAGCTTTCAACCTATTAGAAATGCAAATACTTTGGGATGGAGCGGGATTAGCAGGTCCTGTGGGAAGGAACAAGCCATCTTCCAATCTTTCTTAAAACTAAGGTTTTGGCCCCTCTTGCTTAGCTGCCCCCAGAGGGCTTGGGGTGTTAGAATTCATTACCATCTTGCTCTTATCAAGCCCCCCTACGTACCCCAGGAGGCACTCTACTAGACTGAGAGAGGAGAGTGGAGGGGGTGCTTTGCCCATACATAAAGGTCCCTGGCTTAATGCAATGGAGTCCCTTTGTTTGATGTGAGCTCCTGCTGGACTGGCGGCTGGGCTATGGTCTCAAGACCATTTGGAGCCACAGCTGTGACCCAACAGGGACCATCCCCCCCTCCCTGTCCCCCAGATTGGTTGTCAACAGCAGCCCCAACCTCACGAGGGTAGAGCATGCTGGGGCTGGGTTGAAGCCAACAGTCCCCAGTTAACAGTATGCTAGTCACTGCCCCACTGGGAGGCATCCCAGAGAAGACACACCAAGCCTTCTATAATAGATGAGGCAGTTGGCTTGAGGAAGAAAGGATCTGAGAGGGTCCTGGATTAAGTCAAGAGGTGTGTTCAGTGGGTCTGCATTAAATAATATGAACAAATATTGGCAGAAGAGCCTGCTAATGACTCCCAATTCGTTACATGGGATCCTTCTGAAGAGTAGTATTGGACATAAAGTGCCTGACACAAAGTAGCACTGGTGTAGACAGAGTGCTAGATTTAGAATCAGGAAAATACGGATTTCAACCCTGCCTGTCACTTCCTAGCTGGATGAGCCTGGGGAAATCATTTAACTTCTCTGGGCCCCAGGGTCCCCCCTATAAAATGAGGGGATTGGATTTAATGACTATTGAGGGCCATTCCATGGATGGATATGATCCTAAAATAAGCCTGGGCTAGAAATCTCAGCTCTGCTATTAACAAGTCACTTCCCCTTCTCAGGGCTCAATTTCCTCCTCTACAAAAAATGATAGGAGTGGCTGATCTCCAAGGTCCCTTTCCAGCTGTAGCATTCTGAGTCTATCGTGGGGCTTGGGTTACAAATCTTCATGCATCGAATTGAAGGGAGGGAGGAAGGGAATAAGCTTTTATTAAAAAGCCTACTATGTGCCAGGCACTATGCTAGGTGCTTTCCACATATTTTGTCATTTGATTCTCATAACAACATAACATTGAGTGTAGACAATACAATGTCTACCAGCCATTGGGGATAATAAGATTTGGTAATGTGGATTCCTAATTCTTGGAAGCAGCATCCCCTCAGAAAGGGGGATTTGAAGAAAGGCCATTGCTAATCCACCAAGCTTTCATGATTCAGATGTGCGGGAATCTGCCAGCCTTCCTCTAAGCCAAGAGCTAGCCCCAACATAATTTTTTTTTTAAAGCCCTTTCTTTAGAACCACTATTTTTCTCTAGGATTGCATAAAAATCCAGGAAAGTTTTAGTATATAGTGAAAATAACACTGGATTTGGATTCCAAGGACCTGAATTCAAATCCTGATTCTGCTACTTGCTACTGCTACTGCTACTTGCTACTGCTACTGCTACTGCTACTTGCTACTTGCTACTGCTACTGCTACTTGCTACTGCTACTGCTACTTGCTACTTACTTGCTACTGCTACTTGCTACTGCTACTGCTACTTGCTACTTGCTACTGCTACTTGCTACTGCTACTGCTACTTGCTACTTGCTACTGCTACTGCTACTTGCTACTGCTACTGCTACTTGCTACTGCTACTGCTACTTGCTACTGCTACTTGCTACTGCTGTCTTAGAAGATGAAGACTGAGGATTTTTGTGTCTACAACGCCTAGCACATAGTAAGCACCTAATACATGCTAGTTGAACTAAATCTATGTGATTCAAATCTGTGTTCATGTTTTATCTGACATAGTACACTGTAAACTTCTTCAGGACAGGGACTAGGTCCTTGTTGTCTTTGTATTCCCAGTGACTGGCACCAAATAAATGGAATTTAATTGAATAGGCTAATATCCTATGGTTCTAATTACCTACCAGAAGATCCTTCATGGCAAATTGTTGAATCCCTAACCCTTTCCTGTCCTTCCCCCACTTTGCTCAAGCTCCTTCCCCCACTTTGCTCAAGCCCCTTCCTGCTCTTTATCAACTATCACTTGCTTGAGAATTGCAGATTCAATAGGACACAATGTAGAGACAAACTGAATTCAGCAAGATGGCAATTTTTGCTGCAAAAAAATATATCATTTAAATTCATTCTGAAACCAAATGGTTTGGGAATTTCCAGTTGCTTTGGACTTTCTCTAGCACTGTTCTCCTCCATTAGTGTGGATAATTGAGAGTCAACAATATTGGGAATATCGGATGGAATGGATAAAGGTTGGGAAGGGTAGAGCTCAAGAACCCAATTCTGCCAAAAGCCTGTAATGTGCACAAGCTCAATCCCCAGGGGTAGAGGAGCCCTCCGGATGAGGCTACCCATTAAATCCCCCACACACACCCCCAACACACACTTTCCATTTCTAATTCTCTAGTCAGATCTCTGGGAAAGCTGTCTTGTCAGCCTCTCTCTGGACCCATCAGTGGCTTTTAACTGAACCCACTACTTTCATCCTATTAGTGAACCCGGGAGTAATTACGACTTCATTAGCCAAATAGGTTCTTGGTTCATAGATTTCCCCATTCCCCCAAACACACATACACTTCCCTCCATCTGAAGTCAGCCCCCTTGGGTCTTCTGGCTAACAATGGACCTGGGGAGCCCTAAGAGACCAAGCAGGAAAGAAAGAAAAACTGCACCTCAATGGCCAATGGGGAGGAAGGGAGAGAGAGCCAACCCCACCTCTCTGAGCCTCCCCATCTCCTCAAGCCTTCCTCCCCCTTACATGGCTCCACCTTGGCTCATCTGTCCAGCCTGAGCAGAGAGGTTTTTGACAGGGAAAAACATGGCACTCAAGCAAATTAGAGACCTGACCTCTTGTCTCCTTCTACCGCTCTCTGACCCTTTGTCCTGCCTTTTCCTTCTAACTGTGAGCTTAACCGATGGCTGCAGCTCACTTCCCGGACAGCTCTCGCCTCCTCTGGGAAATGAACATCTTGGCTGGTTCTTCAAGTCCCTGGATGCTCCCTACCCCCTTCTGTATTCATTTCAGCCAAGCCTCCTCTGGCCCGCTACCAGAGACAGAGGAGGGAGGCAAGAAGTCAGCCTGGCACAAAGAACAGAACTTACTCTACAGGAAGAGAAAAATTTAACTAAAGCAATCACTAATCCCAGGTCTCTGTGGATGGGATAGTCTTCCTGATATCCTCCCATCTCTTAGCTTCCTTCCAAGATAAGCAGGGACCTCACTTACAAAACTTTTTTTTTTTTTTTTTGGTGAGGCAATTGGGGTTAAGTGACTTGCCCAGGGTCACACAGCTAGTAAGTGTGTAAAGTGTCTGAGGTCAAATTTGAACTCAGGTCCTCCTGAATCCAGGGCTGGTGCTCTATCCACTGTGCCACCTAGCTGCCCCACTTATAAAACTTTTGCTGTTCCTGGCATTTTCCCATGGCGTTATTTGGATGGTTTTTTGGAGCTATCGTCTATAAAATTTTTTTTTGTATTTTTTTTGTGGGGCAATGAGGGTTAAGTGACTTGCCCAGGGTCACACAGCTAGTGTCAAGTGTCTGAGGCTGGACTTGAACTCAGGTCCTCCTGAATCTGAAGCCAGTGCTTTATCCACTGCGCCACCTAGCTGCCCTATAAAAATTTTAAAGACAAGTGGGCATGAGATTGACAAGTGAAAAAAATATGTTGACTTTGGGATTTGCTATTTTATAGAAGTATGGCCTTAGGTCATTACCACTCTCCTGTAAAATGGGATAATGGGATGAGATCAGGAGTGTTGTTAGGCTCGAAGGAGATAATGGATGTAAAGCATTTGCAAACTGTAAAGTGGGGCAGCTAGATGGCGCAGTGGATAGAGCACAGGCCCTGGATTCAGGAGTACCTGAGTTCAAATCCGGCCTCAGACACTTAAACACTTACTAGCTGTGTGACCCTGGGCAAGTCACTTAACCCCCATTGCCTCACTAAAAAAACAAAAACAAAACAAACTGTAAAGTGAGATAAAAATGTCAGTTATTATCACCAGCATCAGTATCATCACCATCATTCAGTCATCGGGCCTCCAGTCTAGTGATGATTTCATTCCGAGTTTTCTACTGCACTCCTAATCTTAAGCACTGTTTATAGAGCAACACAGGGGTGTGCTAGTAAATGTTTAACATGGGGTTGAGGAGGTGGAGATTACTTGTACTGGTTCTTTTCCTCTTAAAAAATACTATTTGTCATATGGGATGACTCTCTGGGAGATGGAGGAGGGCTAATGATCATAATGTCAGAATCAGAAAATATTAATAAAAACTTATTTAAGAAAACAAGGGGGTGTGTGCACAGACTTTTAACTTTAATCTTCATTATGAAAACTTTCCTAAGTCTAAACAATCAACAAAGTGGTAAATGGACTGCTCTGTAGAAATTGCTGATTTCTGAGGTATAATTGGACACACTGAAAATTTAACAATAGGCTCTTATGAGCTGGTTCAAGCTGGCTCCAGCACAGGCTCTGAGTCCACAAACTCCATTCCTTCCTTATGATGACTCTTTCCCCATCTCTTTTTGTTTCTTTTCTTTGGGGGGGGGGGGGACAATGAGGGTTAAGTGACTTGGCCAGAGTCACACAGCTCCTAAGTGTCAAGTGTCTGAACTCAGGTCCTCCTGAATCCAGGGCTGGTGCTTTATCCACCTAGCTGCCCTAGTTCCCCACCTCTTAAACCACAAGTTAATCTGTTTCCTTTTTTATCCAAGAATAATTAGCATTTTAGAACTGCAATCAATCTTACAGATCAGCTGTTCCAACCCCTCTGGTTTGATAGAAGCATGAACTAACAGGATGAGACCCAGAGACATAAAAAGATTATCCCAAGATCACACAGCAGAGCCAGAAAGAGATCCCAGGTCTCCTGATTCCTAGCCCAGTTCTCTTTCCTCTATAGCACCCTGCTTCTCCCATGAACCACTGCTCTATGAACTTGCCTCTTATGTCGGATGGAGAACCATAACTAAGGTGGGGCAATCAGGACTTTGCCCCCGTCACTAAAATTTAGAGAGCAATGACAACCCATGTTCTCCTTCGATAAGTGGAAATCACAAAATTCAGTACCTAGATAACTAGTTAATAAAAGAAGTTACCAGATGACACATTTGTTCCCCCACCCCCATGGCTAGGAAGTTTCCTGGGGTCTCTGACCCATGGGACTAATATCCCAGGGTCTCTGTCTCTCTATAATGGGCCTGTGTCCTACAGTATCCCCTACAATAGGGCCCTATGTCCTGAGATCCAAGCCCCACCCCCAACTGAATTTGTCTTTAAGGGGTGGGGGGCAGCATTGCTTGCTTTCAGCTAGAATTATACTTATGCCTCCGATAGATAGGCTCGTTCCCCTCCCCAAAGAAGACTAAGCAAATCCAGGTCACTAAGAGTACCCAGAGGTTCAAATTACCACTGTTCCCTCCCTCAGGGAAAAAGTGTCAGCATTGTGAAGGCCTTGCCTGCGAGGAAGAGGGTAGGTGTTTTGCTTGGTTCCTCAGCCCACACAGATACTTGGGCGGGGTTTGGATAGGTCCTGAGGCAGGGAAATGCTCCGATGACTTCGAGGCATTGTGATGATTCAGAGTAACAGACAGCAACCCACCCTCACCCAGATAACTGCTCATCCTCCTGGCTCTGGGACCTCTTCTTGTCACTCCCCAGCCAGAGGTGGCCTGGAAAGACCTCCGGCTCATCACTCTTCGGGAGAAGTGCATCCCCAAAGGCGAGCCCAGCTGCACATTGCAGGCTCTGTCCCCTCCTTTCTCTGCCCTGAAAGCAGCAGCCCTTTTGTGAATTCTGGGATTTCCTAAAGTGCCAGGAGCATCTTATCTGGCGGTTGTGGCATCTGTTCCTCTCACCCTCCAGAAGGCTGAGTGGGAAGACAGCCAGCCCCTTCCCCGAGGCTCCCTCGCTGCTCTCTGTTTCAAAGGGCTCAGCAACCCATTCACCTGCCCTGTGGGACGCACCACCAACTTCTCTACCACCCTCAGGGAAATGGAAAGAGCTAGGAATAGCTCGGGACTTTGGAGGTAGCAGGGGAGGTCATGCCGTCCAACTCTCTGCCTTTGAACCCAACCAAGCCATCAGAGAGAAGCATCTGTCTTGTGCCTTAAGAGTTTCAAGGGAAGGAGAGAACGCTTCTCTTTGTGGCTGCCCAGAGTGATTCTTCAAGCCTGTCAGACAACATCAGGGACCTGGGGGGTGGGGGCGGTGAGGGGGAAAGGCCGCCTGGTAGAGAGGAAAGGGCAGGACTTGCATTCTACTTCCAGCTTTGCCACCGACTGGCTGGGAGCAAGTCACTTTCATTCTCTGGGCCTCGTTTAACTTATCTGTAAAATGAGGTCCCTTCCAGGGCTGACAGTCTATGAGTGTAAGCGAATGCCAGAGAAGGGAATAATCTCTTAACATCAGCCACTCTCCCCCAGTGGACATTCACTCTCTCTCTCTCTCTCTCTCTCTCTCTCTCTCTCTCTCTCACACACACACACACACACACACACACACACACACACACACACACACACACACACACACACACTCTATCTATTCCTCCCTTCTGTCCCCCTCTCCCCTGTCTCTCTGTTTCCCTCCCCTCTCTTTCCCTCTCTTTCTCTCTCTTCCTCCTCCTCCTCCTCCTCCTCCTTCTCTCTCTCTCTCTCTCTCTCTCTCTCTCTCTCTCTCTCTCTCTCTCTCTCTCTCTCTCTCTCACACACACACACACACACTCTCTCTCTCCTCCTCTCTTCCTCCCTTCTGTCCCCCTCTCTCTTTTCTCTTCCTCCTCTCTCCTCTCTCTTTTTCTTTGCCTCTTTCTCTACATCCCTCCCTCCCTCTCCCTCTCTCTCCCTCTCTCTGCCTCTTTTTCTCTTATCATCTTTCTTCCTCCTCCTCTTCCTCTTGCATCTTTCTCTCCACCCCTCCCCCTCTCTCTGTCCCTATGTCTCTTTTTGTCTCTCTCAGTATCTTTCTCTCTCTCTCTCTCTCTTCTGCCTCTATTTCTCTCTTATCTTATCATCTTTCCTCCTCCTTTTCCTCTTGCATCTTTCTCTATATCACCTACTTCCATTTCAGAAAAACTCTCCTTGGCCTATAGACTATTTAACAGAAAGCTGTCCAAACCAATCACCTCAGAAGATACTTTAGACCAGGGTTTCTTAGCCTTTGTGTGTGTGTCCTGGACCCCTTGGGCAGTCTAGTGAAGCCTATGGACTCCTCAGAAGAAGGCTTTTGAATGCATAAAATTTTATATATATATATATATATGTACACAACTACAAAGGAAACCAATTATGTTGAAATATAGTTATCAAAATATTAAAAACAAACTTCCCAGACCCCAAGTTGAGAACCCTTACTTTAGAAAGCTGCATCAGTTCTGATTGACCATCACCATCCTAAGACAGGTTTCCACTACCACCTCAGCTCCCAACCAGGCCCTCCAATAACTAGAAACCCCAAGACCAATATATCCTTTCCAGGTTCCTGAAGCCCAAGGAGAGAAAGGGATGGTTTACATGATCCTGAATCTCATCAGATTCCTTTAAGGCCTTTGTGCAAAAGAGAGGCTGCAGGGAAGCTAGGTGACCTAGTGGATAGAGCACCAGCCCTGGAGTCAAGAGTACCTGAGTTCAAATCTGGCCTCAGACACTTAACACTTACTAGCTGTGTGACCCTGGGCAAGTCACTTAACCGCGACTGCCTCACTAGAAAAAAAAAAAAGAGAGAGAGGCCAGACTTGTTCTCTGTGTGTTGAGTCATTTTTCAGTCATGGCCCCATTTGGGGTTTTCTTGGCAAAGATACTGGAGGGGTTTGCCATTTCCTCCTCTGGCTCATTTTACAGATGAGGAAACTGAGGCAAACAAGGTGAGGTGACTTAGACAGGGTCACATAGCTGGTAAGTATCTGAGGTCAGGTTTGAACTCAGGTTTTCTTGACTCCAGGCCTGGCGCTATCCACTGTGCCACCTAGCTGCCTATACTAACCAGATGTTAGTAAGCATTCCTGAATCTGTGACTTCAATAGTATAAGGAGGTCTTTGATGAGGGATCTCCCTTTACTAATGCAGAATGGCACCCTCTCTGCAATCTCTAATCTCAGAGAGTTCCCCAGGGGTTAGGTGATATATACAGTCATACATACAGCTAAACATCAAGAGGTGCTAGAGGAAAGTAAGGTGCATGTGTGGCAGGCAGACAGTGTAAATGTGGAACAGTCTAGAGGATGAGCCTAAAAAGGGGAATTAGCATTGTGGCTGACCTTATAATATGGAAGTTCTAAGCAGGGACTCCCCAAACACTGATAGGTTAAGTCACTTGTCCAGGGTCACCCAACTAGTATATGTCAGGAGTTGTTGTTGAACTCATCTCTTCTGAGCCCCAAGGCCAGCTCTCTATGTGGGTCTCAACCCTATATGAAGTTGGATAACTGAATGTGGCAGTGACAAAAAAAATTGGCAACAGTAAAAGGCTATGTGGACCCATTTTATATACCTATATACCCAGGGTCCCATAAAAATTTCTGGGACGAAAAGGGGTCTCGAGTGGGAAAAGTTTAAGAAGCCCTGCACTAACACATGCTGTCTCTGTAATGCTGGGGAAACTTTGTATTGATCAGTTCAATACAAAGAAAGAAAGAGCTCAGAGTTCCCCATCACTGGAGGTCTTCGAATGAAGGCCAGATGGTCACGGGCAGGAGGCATTTCAGAGGAGGAGTTCATGTTTCAGATGGACTTTGGGCTATGATAACCTCTCAGCTCTAAAGTTCTGGGATTCTGCGACTCAGTTTCCAAGGCTGGGAGCTTCTTTGATATCCATATTAACAAGGCTGGGGCTGCTAATGGAGCCCTCTGCTTCTGAAGGATCAATTGTCCCTTGGTCCAATAACTTCAGGCACTGTTTATTGCAGGACCATCCTGGCTGACCTCAGACACCCTCTTGGGAGCAAAAATCTATAGCCACTCAGGCTTCCCCTGGGGCAGTTAGCAGTCGTTTCTCAGTCTGTCAGATCTTCTCACATGACTCCCCAATGGGACTCCCTCCCTTGCCTCCCCCAATTTGTATCCCTACTGAGGGGAGGAGGAAGGGAAATAGGTGGGGACAAAACCATTCCAATACAACCCCTTACTGTTGTCAGAATATGTTTTAGTGCCCTAACAAGAGAGTAGGAATAAGCTTGTCAACTGTGTCTGACTTGTCTATAGAAATTATGATATAGCACTGGGCTATTAACATATCCCTGTGTCAAAATATAGACTGTATTCTGTGCCCTCTCCCATGTAGAAGGTAGATTGTTTCTGGCTTCCTTCACCACAGGTACTGCAAAGAATGTATGACTTAACATCTGAAAACGAAAGTCCATCATGCCTTTTCATTTCATCAATCATTTTGGAAATATTTGGAAGGGCTCCCTTAATAGGCTCAGTCTCAGCATTGAGTTTTCTATAGTCCACTATAGATCTTCACTCATTTTTTTTAACTAGTCAAACAGGAGAGTTGTATGAACTAATTGTTTTCCTAATTATTACTTCCCTGTTCTAAATTCTTTAAAATAGTGTAGTAGCAGCCTAGTAGGCCTGGGTCCAGTTAGAGATACTCTAGCCCTGAGGATGATGCTCTGATCATGGAGAAATACAGTTGATCAGCTTGCTGGGGTCAGTTAGAGTTTACTCTTTCTTTGGAGAAGCAAAAGTAATTAATTAACCAGATAGTGGTGAGTTAAACAGATAATAAAGCAGACAGGTCACAGACACCCAGAAATATGGGCACCTTGAAATTCATAGCATGAACTTAGTTAGGAGCCAGTCATGTTTTCTATGTGATTAGGACCAGGTAGTGACAATAATCTCAAGTTAGAAATGTGGATTTTTTATTATTCATGTATCCCACTCCCCAAATAGCTCTAGCATCATCATTTTCCAAACTGCTGTAACTTTTCAGTACTAAGGCTCTCCCCCTACCACCCCTTTCTCTCCTCTATAAAACTATCACCCTGTCCTTTGTTCAGGGAGTTGAAGTTTAGACTTCTTCTCCCAGCCATAGCCCTATGTGCTGACTGATTGAGGAATATGCCATAAATCTATTCATCCCCAGGAGTTGAAGTTTAGACTTCTCCTAGCCATACCTCTGTGTGCCAAATAATAAAACTTACTTAAATTTTGATTGGATCACATGGTTGAGTAATTCTTTGAAAGAAGAATATTTTCAGACCCAGTCTGGTGGTGACAATAGTGATTTCTTTCCACCCCTGATTCTATACTGGGGTCGAATTTGACCTTGGGTCTTCCTGACACTAGGCCCACTATTCTAACCATTAGGCTACTAGCCACCTCCAGGTTACACTGTTATTAGTAGCAAAGATGGGAATTCAGCCTAGTGTCATGTACCCTTTTGGGTGTTGGTGAAGCCTTGGAATGCCTTCTCAGAATAAATTTCAAATATACAAAGTAAGAGACATAGAGTTACCAAAAAAAGCAATTCCACTGAAAAGCAATTATAAAAATCTTTAAAAAAAAAAAAAACAAATTCACATATCCCAGGTAAGAACCCTATCCCTGCTAATTCTATTTCCTCTCTATATAACTGGGGGGCAACTAGGTGATGCAGTGGATAGTTCTGGGCCTAGAGTCAAGAAGATCTGAGTTCAAATCCAACCTTAGACATTTCCTAGCTATTGACCCGGGGCAAGTCACTTAACTTCATTTGCTTCAGTTTCCTCATCTGTAAAATGAGCTGGAGAAGGAAATGCCAAAACCACACCAATACCTTCTCCAAGAAAACCCCAAATGGGTTCACAAAGAGTCAGACACGATGACTAAACCAAAGCTTCTTAAACTGTGGGTGGCAACCCCATATGGGGAACTGAATGTAGGAGTCATGAAAAATTTGGCAGTAAATGTTTGATTTGCATACCTATTTTATATACCTATATACCTGGGGTCAAGTTAAAATTTCTCAGGCAAAAAGGGGTCGAGAAAGGAAAAAATTTAAGAAGCCCTGGACTAAACAACAACAAAAACAGGAATAATAATAGTGCCTACCTTCCAGGGTTGTTGTAAGAATAAAATAAGTTATTTGTAAGTTGCTATATAAATGCTAGATATTATTATTATTATTATTATTAATCAGCCATCCCATTCATCTCATCAGTCCTACCACTGTATATTCCTAACATCCTCCCCAACTTTCCTTTTCTTGCTCAGGAAGCAACAATTATATCAATATTAATGCTCCTTGTAAAGGGTGTGATAATCCACTGCCCTATAGTTTCCTTGACTCTCATGGAACCTGCCTAAACCACTCCCTTCCCATGATGCTGCTCCCCAACAGAAGTCCTACCTCCCAACCCTTACTGAGGCAATGGACTGTCTTAATTTTCTACGTTCAAGATATGGCCTTTGTGATCTACCTGGCTGCTACTGACTCTCTCCTCCCTTAAAAAAATGCACTTTGCATTGGGGCAGCTAGGTGGCACAGTGGATAGAGCACCAGCCCTGGAGTCAGGAGTACCTGAGTTCAAATCCGGCCTCAGACACTTAACACTTACTAGCTGTGTGACCTTGGGCAAGTCACTTAACCCCAATTGCCTCACTAAAAAGAGAAAAAAAAAATGCACTTTGCATTGATTTTTTTTGTTTTGTTTTTGCCTTGATTTTGCATACATTCTATATGCACTTTTATGTGTTTATGCTCTCTCCCCCATAGAATATAAGCTACTTGAAGGCAGAAACTAGTGGCTGCTCAAGTTAGCTCTTACTTTGAAAATCAATGGTTAGGAGTCAGCTAGGTGGCACAATGGATAAAGCACTGGCCCTGGGTTCAGGAGGACCTGAGTTCAAATCCAGCTTCAGACACTTGACACTTACTAGCTGTGTGACCTTGGGCAAGTCACTTAAACCTCATTGCCCTGCACCCCAAAAAAAGTTAATGGTTCAATTTTCATCATTAGCATTTACACCTCAAAAAGTGGCAAACACTACAAATGCAAGCTTGAGTTATTGTTTCCTTAATTGTCTAGTTTTAAGAAAAGTGATGGAGAAAAATGTGAAAGCAGATTCAATTTAAAAGCAGCCTCCTGCCTACATCCCTCCCCACACCCTACCCCAGAGAGCTGGTTGTTAAACACTTACTGGCACATTGCTGGCTGAAACTACGTCATCTCTGTCTCTATATCCCTGGTACCTAGCATGCAGGAAGTACTTGATAAATTTAATATATTTGATAGAGGAATAGGTGGTTTTAGGCTTCTCTTTGGAACCTGATAGTTTCCCCCCTTTCTATTTACACTCTGCAGCTGTCATTGCCTTCCATGATGACACCTAAGGGTTCCTGGGCCTGCGCACCCCACAGGGCAAGGCAGGATAGAGCAAGGGATAGAACTTTAATGGTCAAGAGACCCAGGTGGGAAGATGGGAGAGGCCTAGATCCTATTAGCCCAGCTCTGACCCTAATGCACTCACTCTGTGATGTCGGCCAATTCACTTAACCTTACTGGCTTCCAGATTATCCTTGAATCTTCCTGACATTTTCCCTGCCTTTCCCACTATGGCTAAATTGTATTTTAAAAAAAAAGAACCAAAGGGTTTTTTCCCTGAGTTCTTTAGAGAGGACACATAAACCCAAGGCATTATTAGCACCATTATTATTAAATATTAATAATAACATTAGCATTGTCTATTATAAGCTGGGGGTGGGAGACAGCTCAAATGACTCTGGTTAGAATAATCAAGGGAAGACTGAGCTCCCCCTAGCTACTCCCACCTTTCTAAAGACAAGCAGTGCATTCAGGACTCCTTGAATTATGTCGGCCATTGTGCCCACCTCACACCAGGCTGGGGGAAGTGGTTCATTCCTACCTAGCGTCTCTACCCAGGCTATTCCTCCAACTTGCCCACTAATCCAAATCACTCAGGGGTCAATTCAAGACCCTGATTCTTCCACGAAGCCTTCCCAATCCTGGTACATGCTGCCATAGAAATTTAGAAGAGGAAGAAGTCCCAGCTTTGCCACTCACTGCCTATAGGATTTTAGTTGGGTCATTTAATTTCTTGCACCTCAGTTTACAAATCTGTAAAATGGACAGGACTTGGTGACCTCTAAATTCCCTTCTATTTGTAAATCTATGGTCCTATGATCCCTACAAATCATTTCTTGTGGTTTTGGGGGATTTTTTTTTGTTTATTTTTAGCCAGAGCTGTGATTTCATCCTTGTAGGGAGCTCCCAAAGAGAAAGTTCACTCACCATTACAGACTCAGGTCTCTCAATTCTGGGGCCAGTAGTCTGTCCACATTACCTTCTCTATTCTAAGGCTTTGGAGCTTGGCACTTTGACACAGCTTATGAGTTAAGGGACTTGGCTCTTAGAGTATCTCCCTGTTACTATCTAAATGTTGCATGTGTAGATGCTATATTTCCCCAGTGAGATAAGTAATGAAGAGTGATCATATCTCATCCCTTACAATGCCTAGCACAGAGCTGGGTACTGGGGAAGTAGGTGCTCATTTAAAAAAAATTTTTTTAATTTTTATTTTCAGTTCCAAATGCTCTTCCCCACCACCCACTGAGAAATCCAGAGATATGATAAGCAGCTGCTCTTCAATATGTAATAAAAGAAACAAAGCCTCTAGGTGGGAGATGGGTTACGAGGGCCCCTGACTACAAAAACCAGATTTGAGGATGAATGTGAGTGAATGACATCATCCCAGGCTAGTAGATGGGGCTGGATTCCACTGTTTCCTAGAATACTGAACAGAAGCGGTAGCAGCCAATGAAATGAAAAGAATGCTAGCCCAGTAGTCAAAAGAACCAGATTTGAATTCTGGCTCTCAATCAATCAATCAGCTAGCATCTATCAAGTTTCTTCCATGTGCTAGGCAGAGTATTAGACTCTGGGGACACAAATACAAAAAACAAAACATTCCCTGCTCTTCCATCCTTACCTGACATTCATTATGTATGCTCTTACATACATTGCCTTACATTCTTCTACTGAAGGAGACAACATGTACATCTATAAATATATACAGAATAAATATACATCTAGAAAATAAATCCACAGCAGCTCAATTCAAGGTAGTCAGGGATGAAAGCCACTAGCAGTTGAGGGGAAGGGGAGGGAGAGAGAGGTGACTTCTACAAGGTTTTGTGTAGAAGCCATAGCTTGAGCTGAACCTTAAAAGAAATGAAGTGGGGGGGCAACTAGGTGGTGTAGTGGATAAAGCACCAGCCCTGGATTCAGGAGGATTTGAGTTCAAATCTGACCTCAGACACTTAACGCTTACCAGCTGTGTGACCCCGGACAAGTCACTTAACCTTCATTGCCCAGAAAAAAAAATGAATGAGGGATTTCATGAGATGAGGAGGGAGTGTAGTCTAGGCAAGGGGGGATGGCAAGGGCAAAGTCACAGGGAATATACCAGTTTGGCTGAACTGGAGATTACAGAGAAGGGTCTAATGGAAAGATAGGCTAGGAGCAGACAGTAAAGGACTTTGAAAGCAAAGCACATCTCCTTTGAAGAGGTGGCAGTCTACAGGTGTGAAACATTGCATATGATATCAGATCTTTTCAGATGTTTATCAGTTTATCAGGGCAACTAGGTGTCACAATGGATAGAGTACCAGGTCTGAAGTCTTGAAGACTCATCTACCAGAATTCAAATCCAGCCTCAGATGCTTACTAACTATGTGACTCTAGGCAAGTCACTTCACCCTGTTGGCCTCAGTTTCCTCATCTGTAAAATGAACTGCAGGAAGAGATGGAAAACCACTCCAGTACCTTTGCCAAGAAAACCCCAGATGGGGTCACAAAGAATCAGACATGACTGAAAATGAACTGAACACCAAAAAATAAGTTTTTACTGAATTTAAAAAATTTTTAAATTCATTTTGAACTTAAATACATAGAGACAAAAAAAGAACATTTCTGTGTACACAGTTTACTGAATTTTTTTTCTTTTCCTCTTTAAAAAAAATTCTTTGCTATAAAGGACAGCTCTCTGGGAGGGGAGAAAGAGAGGAATATAGGGGGAAATCTTGGCAATGGGGAAAGAAAGATATCAATACAAATCTATTTTTTAAACCGAGTAGAGGAGTTTCTATTTTATCTTAGAGGCAATAGGAAGCAACTAGGGTTTAGAGAGTAGGGAAGTGAGATGGTCAGATTTCTATTTAAGGAAAATCTTACCAGCAGCTGTGTGGAGCTAGTATGTAGCTAACTAATTCTGTTTGGGCAAATCGCTGTCTCTCTAGGCCTTGCATTTCCTTGTAAAGAAACATCCCAACCTCAGCCCTCCAGGCTAGGCAAAAGTGGAATTCAATGAAAGGTATTTATTGTGATCACATCTTTCTTCCCACCCTCCCTGTTGGTCAACCAAGGAAAGACTGTCTAGTGAGAGGGGGTCCCCAGGAGTTTTCCATCCCAGCTTCTCCCACCCCAAGTCAGATTGAGAGGAAAGCAGAATGAAAGGATCCTTAAGATGCTTCCATTCCTGGCAAGTTTAGGACCCAGTTCCCTTCCGTCCCAGGGAGCCCCATTAGAAAATTAGCTCAGCTCTTAGGATGCCTGTACACAACTTGGACCCTGATGCGTCTCTTTATCTGTAGAATGAAGGGGCTAGACTGAATAATCACCACAGTCTATGCTCCAGCTCTTACATCCTATAAGTCTGAGTTTATAAGTTAAGGAACTTGGTAGAGCTGCCCTTTGCTTGCCCCCTTGGCTGAGAATGGGAGGAGGGGAAGAGGAAGGGGATCCCCAAGCTTCAGGGGTCGATTGTAGTCATGTTCGAAACACATTATCTTGCCCATCATCTCTGCCCAGGGACTGGCCCCCAGAGGCTATTCCCTAGCCTTATGGACATTGATTTGGCTCCACCATTATTGATCTGGTGGCTCTGGGGCTGAGGAGTGGGAAGGGGTGGGGGTAGGATCAGATGGATGAGGAAGAGTTGGGTGGTCCTCAAGATCCCTTCCTGGGTCCCCTGCCCTGGGGCACCAAATGTTTACAAGCAGATTAGTGACCCATTTGATTAGCCACCTGATGATAGGCTCTGCCTTTTTCTGCTGATTACAGAAACTGGTGGAGAGGAGAGGAGAGACCCAATCTCAGGATCAAGTGTCCTAGTACTGAATGACAAGGATATATATTAATTAACTTCGTAGGGATAGGTTAGCACATCCTTTTAACAAGATTACAGGCTCCAACCTCTAAAGGGCAAATATAAAGTGATATCCTGGCCACAGTCCTGTTGGTTGAATCTGTAATTAAGGCAGGATGACTCAGACTTTGTCCCCTATGGCAACAATGTGTGGGGGGGTGCAATTCCATTTAGAGTGGTCTAGAGACCAATGACCCCTCTTGCTCTCTAGTCCTCCACCAGCCCATAGGGGAGTAGGGGGGTGCGTGCAGAAAGTTAGGCACCAGGAAAGGTAGTAGGATCACAAACCATCACAGGTCAGAGAGAAGACAGGCTAATCAGTCAATGAGCATTTCTTAAGCACTTACCAGGGTAGCTAGGAGGCAAAGTGAATGGAGTGCTGGCCCTGGAGTCAGGAGGACCTGAGTTCAAACCCAGACTCTGACACTGACCAGCTGTGTGAGCCTGGGCAAGTGACTTAACCCTGTTAATCTCAGTTTCCTCATCTGTAAAATGAGCTGGAGAAGGAAATAGAGAATCACTCCAGTATCTTAGCCAAGGCGGGGTCACAGAAGAGTCTGACACAACTGAAAAATTACTAAACCAAAAAATATGGGGGGTGGGGAGAGACAGGGTAAGAGAGAATAAGGAGTTGGGGATGACACCTAGTTTGTAAGCCTGGATGACTGGGCAGATATTCCTCAACAGTAATAGGGAATTTGGGGGTGGGGGAAAGCAATGAGTTCCATTTTGGACAATTGAATTTGATACCTACAGAACAGCCAGTTCAAGATGTCCAATAGGCAGTTGGAGATGCAAAACCGGAGGTCAGGAGAGAAGTGAGGGCTCGCTTAAATAGATATGACAATCATCTGCATAGAAATAATTGAATCCGTGGAATCCGATGAGGTCACTAAGTGAAACAGGAAGTCGGGAGGAGAGAAGAGGGCCCAGCACAGCATCTTCAGGACACTCTGTCTCCCAGAACAATTGTACCTGAGGTTGAACTATCTTTCCCAGGGCCTGCCTGCATTACTACCTCCTATACCCCTCATCAGCTGAATTTGCCCCAGGTGAAGGGTTTCTAATAATGACATTGGCAGTTGTTCCCAAAGGAATTTCTTATAGAGCTGACTTCCCACACATAGAATCTTAGGATTTAAAGCTGAAAAGAACATTAAAGATTATAGGATCAAAGACCCAGAGCTGGGAGGGACCTCAGATGCTAATCTAGTCCAATTCATTGCTTTCATAAATGAAGAAACTGAGGCCTTTGGAGGTTAAGGCACATGTAAGTTCACCCAGGTTGTCATAATCAAAAGTGGAATTTGAACCCAGCTCCTCTGAGTCCAGAACTTGCACTCTTCCCACTGAGGCAGCTAGGTGGTATAGTGGATAGAGAGCTAGGCCTGAAGCCAGGAAGACCTAAGTTCAAATCCATCCTCTGATACTTACTAGCTGTGTGACCTTGGGCAAGTCATGGAACCAGTGCCCCATTTTCTTTATATGTAAAATGGGAATAATAAGATTAGCTACCTCCAAGGGCTGTTGTGAAGATCAAATGAGATAATATTTATAAAGCATTTAGCACAGTGCTTGGCACGTAGTAGGTATTATGTAACTTATCATCATGACATCATGATCATGCTGCTTCCCATCTAGTCCAACATCTTACTCTACAGATGAGGAAAGTGAACCTCAAAGAGGACAAACACTTACCCAATTAGAGTCAGTCATTCAGCTAATGAGAAGCGGAGTCAGGGTGAAACCTAGGTCCTCTGACTATGCCCCCTTTTTCTGCCTCCTGTCACTGCAGAAGTTGAACTGAGAGTCATTTTCTCTTTCCATTTTATGACTAGCTACAGGCAAAAACATTTCATTTCCTAGTGGCCAGACACCTAATAAAGAGCCTCCCAGTACTCACCTAGGCTAGTCATTGAATAGTCAAGTCTGCCAACAGTCCTTCTCTTGGTTGGCATAGACTTTGGTTTGTTTGTTTGTTTGCTTGCTTTCAATTAATAGATATTTATTTTCTTTCCTTCACCTCATTAGAAAAAAAAAGATAAAACTCTTATAATGAATATGCAGAGTCAAGCAAAAGTATTTTCTACATTGGCTATGTCCAAATACATGAACCCTCTATGTCCAAATATGTGTGCCCTGCTCTGAATCTTGAGTTCATCACCTCTGTCAACATACTTCTGTTGCTGGTCCTCTACAAACACAGTTAGTCATCGCATGGATAAGAGTTCTTAAAACTTTCAAAGTTGTTTGATTTACAGTGTTGTATAAAGTTTTCTCCTGGTGCTGCTCACTTCACTCTGTATCAGTTCATACAAATTTTCCCAGGTTTTTCTGAAACCATCCTCTTCATCATTTCCTACAGCATAATAGTATTCCATTACAATCATATACCATAATTCAACCATTCTCCATCTGATGAGCATTCCCTTAGCTCCAAGTTCTTTGCCACCACACACACACACACACACACACACACACACACACACACACACACACACACACACACATACTCACACACACAGCTGCTATAAATATTTATGTACATGCAGGACCTTTTTCCCTTTGATCTCTTTGGGGTATAGGCTAGGTCAAAATTTAGTGACTTTGGGGGAAGAGTTCCAAATTGCCTTCCAGAAAGTCTGGACCAATTCACAGCTCCACCAACAATGCATTAGTGGGCTGGCCTGGACGTCAGAGGACCATGGTTGGAATTACAATGTTACTGTTTACTAGGTAATATTAATGTGGATATATCACTTCCTGTCTCTGGGCTTCAGAGTGAGATGTTTGGTTTAGATGACCACAAATATCTCTTTTCCAGGATGAAATCCCATGACTATGTAGCTGCTGCACTAACTTCTTTATGATACCACAAACCAATTCCTCAGCAGTAAATCAGAAAAGCTGCTCTCTCCTGACTACCTCCCTGGGAATTGACATCCTATAAGGCTTGTCTTTTGGACTTTTAGTATTCCCAGCAAATCCTCTCACCCCTTTCTAAGCATTCAGAGAACTGGGGAAACAGTTCAGAGGATAGACTTTGGAGAAGCATCCCCCATCTACCCAGCCAGCTAAGGCCAGATTCAGTTTGAGAAAACAAAACAAAACAACAAAACTTTGGTTTAACTCATTATGCTCCCTTTCCTCATCCAGATCACCAGAGAAAGGGCAAGGTAGTTTAAAAAATAACCATATGTGGTCATCTGGCACAAGTCAAAAACCACAGTCTCTTCTGCCAGTGATCTGCCTCCCAAGGGAGTCCAGAGAGCTCAAATTCTCTTTGTTTCAATAACCATATTTCTTCCTTCTCAGCTTTGTTCCACAGGGTCCATCCTTAATCCCCTTCCCCTATAGGACCTAAGAAGCCTGCCCAAGGGAAGAAGTTAGCTTTTAAATTCTGAGGACTCAGGTGAAAAAAAAATCCATAAAAACATATTGAGAGTCATGAGCCCTGGGGCCAATTACCCTCTTTGTCACTTTTCTTCAGTGACCACTACCCACACTCCTGGCATGGCCCTGCTCCATGGCATCACCAGATTCTCTCTGGGCTAAGAGGCTGGGTTGGCATGGATGGCATCAGAGGGAGAAGGCCATGCCAGCTGGGAGCCAAAATGTCTACTCCCTGGAAGAGACAGAAAAGACTGATGCATAGCTGAGAAGTGGAGAAGGATAGACTCTATAAGAAAAGGAGCTCTTTGGTGCCTGTCTTAATGGTGTGGCATTTCAGAATTATTCAGCAAAAAAGTTGTTAGCAAAATCAGAAGTCTTGGTCTCTTAGTGAGAGGGAGAAATGAGACAATACTAGTATGATGTTATCTTCAGAAACTAGGGCAGAGATGGGAAACAGATCTGGGGAACAGACTTCCTTTGTTTCATGGGGGCAAAAATTAGAAATTGCCAAATTCACTCCTTCCACCTCTGTACACAATGGATTCTGGACAATTCCTAGTCCTTTTGACTACAACTAAGATGAATAATCCAAGTCTTCAAGATTTGACTCCTTCTGAAGAGGGAAGCAAGACTCCTGCTCAAGTCTCAACACACTGGGGTAGCATAAAACATACCGGGGCTGGCTGAGCATTGCTGGATGTTTCAAAAACCTAGACAAATCATTGATCTTTTCTTGGCTCAGGGTATAGTACAAAAGCCACCAGGGAAGGCTTAGGTAATGGTGACACTTTCATAGTCCAGCTAAGAGAGTCCAGACATGGGTGGAAGATTCCCTTCCTTCTTTCTCTCCGAGACTCTGCGCATTAATTTCCCAGATGGGGGAAGGAGGTGTTAGTGCATAATGAAATCACCATATATACTCATTGACTAACTGATCTAGGCAGAATTGGCCTTCCTAAATACAGAGTTTGTTTTGGTTAACCAACTCACCCCCACCTCCATGCCTGCCCCAAGCCTTCCCAGTACAAAAGAGCCTTCAAAGAATTCAAGAATTGAAAGAGATCTCAAAAGCCATGTTGGCAGCAAGGTGTAATGGATAGGTAACTGGAGTTGGAGTCAGAAAAACCTGGGTTTAAATCCTACCTCTAATGCGTTTTAAGTGTGTGACCCTGAGAAAGTAATTTACCCTTTCTGTGCCTCAGTTTCCTCATCTGTAAAATGGAAGGGTTGGACTCAAAGGCCCTTCCAGATCTAAAATCTATGGTCCATATCTCAAAGTAATCTGCCCTCTGACAAGTGCTGGTCCAGCCTCTGCAGGCCTCCAGTGGGGAAGAAAACAGCAAGCATCCCATTCCATTTCTGGACAGATCTAATTGTTGAGAAGTTTTTCTTGACATCAAACCCCAATTGTTCTTTCTTGATCTTGTACCCATTGTTCCAGATTCTACCCTCTGGGGCCAAGTAGAATGGGGCTAATCCTTTCTTTCCCACCTAAGAGCCCTTCAGATGCTGGAAGACCCTGCTATCAGGTCCCCCCACCCCACCCCACCCCCGAAGCTTCTCCACTGAGTGATTTCTTGCTGGACTCAGCCCTCACAGGGTATATTTTTAAGACAAGACTAGGGGCTTTGCCTCTGCAGATCTCCAGGACTCTGGTGGGGAGGGCTTTCCCCTCTGCCTCCCCCGTCACCACCCAGCACCCAGCAGCCAACCCTGAGCCACTCAGAGAACAAAATGTAAGAAGTCTCGAGTGCTTCATCGGAGGGAGACTCGGTTTGGGGATGAGCGAGGCTTGGGGCGGGGACGGAGTGAGGACCAGACAAGAGCAGCGCAGCCGGGGCTGGCGCTGCCCATGAATTATGGAGGATGCGGGGAGTCTCTGGCTCGCTGACTGGTCCTTAGACGACAGCAAATGAGGTACAGATAAGAGGATGTGGGACCAGGGAGGGGGACAAGCGGGGGGGAGGGGGGGAGAAAGCCCTCTCAGGGGACAGGGGAGCGTTGGCTGAGAAATTGAGTGAGCCGGCGAGCGGAGCGTGTGAGAGAGGGAGAAGGAGACAGAGGAGAGAGGAGGAGGAGGAGGAGGAGGAGGAGGAGGAGGAGGAGGGGAGAGGGAGAAGGAGAGGGAGCCGGAGAGGGAGAGGGAGGAGCACATCGTGATGCAGAGATGCTGCAGTGGCTAGGGGCGCGCACACACACACTCACAAGCCGCGGCGGCGGCGGCGGCGGCGGCAGGAGGACTGCCAGAGGCTGAGCGAGGAGGGCGGGGGAGAGAAGGTGGTTCCGGGCTCAAGGACTCGGGCTGCTGCGTCTGCTCGCCTCTGATCCACACCCTGCGTCCCAGGTACGTCCCAGGCCCTTGGCTCCCCCCCACCCCGGGCTTCTAGAGGTGCTCCTTCCAGGGTCTCCAGACTCGGAAAAACCTCGGCTAAACTTGGGGCCGGGGAGGGGGCGTGGGCACAGAAGGGGTTGGCCGGCACCTGGCTGACTTCCTTTGGCATCCCGGCATCCCCCCGAGGGGGTGGCAGCCCACTAAGGTCCCCGGCACCTCTCTATCTGCATCCCTGTAACCTGAACTGGTTGAGGGAGGCTGGGGACCGGCTCCCAGCAGCGTGTCTCGGAATGTAGCAGCCAGGGATAGGGGAGGCCCACCAGGAAAGGGGCGGCTATCCTCGGGGAACCCCGGGGTCCACCCCATCCCCCAAGGTTCCAGGTGTCCCAGCAAACAGCAACTCCAGGATCCCGGGACCCCAGACTGGCCAAGAACGTTCTGGGAAGAGTAGGAGCCTTCTCTAAGGGTCTGAGGCCGGTCACTTAAGCACTTCCTTTCCAAAGTCTTTTTTTTTTTTAGTTTTGTGGTGGTTTAAGGTTTTTTGGTTTTGTTTTGTTTTGTGGGTTTTTGCTTTGTTTTCTTTGGGGGCCGAGGGTTAATTTTGTTTTGTAGAATGGGGAAAAGGTTCGTGATTGGAGTAGGGAGGAGTGGGGAGTGGTGTCCACCAGAGAGTGGAGTTCAAGTTTTAGGAAGGAAATGTTTAAAGAAAGCGACCCAGGGAAGAGAAGTGGACCCAAGCTACATCACACATGGTAGATAACAGGAACTGTGGGGTCTTGGATCCCTACTTTCCTCCCTCTCTCTTCTTCTCCTCCTGGGGCTAGTGGGAGGGAAAAGATTTGCAGGAAGGGTTAGCTTCCTAATAAGAGAAGGGGCTAGCGATAGGAAGAAGGCAGGGAGGGGAATCAGAAAAAAAAAAAAAAGTGAGCACACCCAGAATCAAATCCTCCCTCTCGCTAGCTGTTTGTCGCTGGGCAAGTCACCTAACCTCTGTCTACCTCAGTTTCATCATCTGTTAAGTAGAGATAATAATAAAATTTGCCTCACTGTATTATTGTAAGGATCAAATGAGATAACACTTTACAAACTTTAAAATGTTATATAAACGCAAGTAGCTATTATTATACATTTAAAAAGCCAGCGATGAGTACCAGCCTCTGAAGCTAATGCCTATAGCCCACCTGGAGAAACCTTGCTGTGGGGACTATAGGCTTGACAATAAGGGGTCCTCCAATTGTGGGGTGGCAAGGAGGGGAAGTGCTAGAAGAACGGGAGACTAGTGCTGAATAGGAGAGAGAACCAGGGAAACCCTCCATCCCAGGCTACTGGAGGGGTGAGCCTGAGGTCTGCCAGCCAGAGATGTCATTCAAGGTTGTTTGGAGGTTTGAGAATCCCGAAGAAGGGGGAGGGGTGATAGGGACCGGATTGTGTGAACATTTGTGTGAAAGGGAGGACAGAGAGGATGTGCTCAGAGCCGGGCTTGCTCCCCTAGGCAGGACTCTCTCTTTGTTCTTATGTTCTGCCCCCCCCCTCTGCTTCATTTCTGTTCCCCTGTTTCCCCAAGGCCTCAAACACATGTCCTACCTACTCAACACTCAAGGAAGCAGATCACCAAGGTGTACTGTGAAAAGCTCTGACTTTGGACTAGAAGGTTCTGATCTGGCCTTGGCCACTTACCATCTTCACCAGCCTCAGCAAGTCAGCTGAGCCTCAGTTTCCTGATCTGTAAAATGAGAGTTTGGGATCAAGGTCTCCTTCCATATATAAAGCCCATGATCTTTTGGGAGGAGAGGGATCCACTAATGATCCCAAACCCTATTCTTGTCATGGGTTTCAGCCTCTTCTTCCTAATCTCTAGCCAGAGCTGCTGTCAAGGTCTGAATCCCACAACTCCATTCTGAGAATAGGCGAACTAAGAATAGGAGAACAAAGGTTCTGGGTAACCCATGAGAGAAAATCTTCTTCTGAATAATAAAAAGTTGGCTCAGAGAACCCTGTACCTCTCTCTATTCTTAGGACCTGTGGGGAAGGGAGTTCTGGCCTGCTAAGCCAGTTCTAAGAAGCAACTAGCTATTCCCTATCCAGACTCTCCCTACAATTCCCCAGCCTGTTATCCCTTCCCAGCCCGGCTGCAGCAATGAGGCAACATAGCCACCCGCCACCTGCCAGGCTCTCTCTTTTCTTGTTTTTCTAGCATAGCCTAACCGACAAATCAATATTTTGAAAAACTTTAAAACTATTGTTGGTTTTTGGCAATAATTACATTTTCCATTATTTCCTCGGGGTCCCTTCCAGTTCTGTCTATAATTCTTCCAAATACTTTTCAAAATGTTTTTATATAGATTTGTAAATGCCAATAGGCAGTTATAGTTAGTGTATAGGTGTCATGGATTTAAAGTTGGAAGGGAATTTCCGGGCCATCAGACCTAACTGAGGCCCAGAGAAATGAAGAGATTTGCCACAGGTCACCCAGATTAGGGTTAAGGTGAGATTCAAACCCAAGTCTTCCAGCTCTCAATCCACTGCACTTGCCAGGGGACTACACTGCTTCTCGTACAATTCGATTGGTTCTGCTTTCTTCACTTTGCTTTATTCCACATAGTTACATTTGTACTTGCCACAGTAGGCATAAAGAGACCAATGGATGTGGAATCAAGGGTTCTGGATCTTAGTTCTGTTATTTATTAGTGGCTTGACCTAAAGTCAAGTTTCTTTATGACTGAGATTATTCCTCTTCTGTCATAGGGAAGAATAACATTTGCCCTACTTGTTTCTCAGGATTGTTGTGAAAATCTAATGAAGAGTGCTAAGTACATGTGGCTTACTATCATCATTAGCTATTTTTTTCTAATTCTACAATGCTCCATGGGGTAACTAGGTGATGCAGTGGATAGAGCACTGGCCCTGAAGTTGGGAAGTCTTGAGTTCAAATATCACCTCAGACTCTTACTAGTTGTGTGACCCTCGGCAAGTCACTTAACCCCAATTGCCTTAAATATTCAGGGCCATATCCAGTCATCCTGATGTATATCTTGCCACTGGACCCAGATGGCTCTGGAGGAGAGAGTAAGGTTGTTGACTTTACACAGTCCTCCCTTACTTAGATCCAATTCACTGCAAGTGAATCACCCTGATGTTAAAGTCCTCTTCAGACAACAACAACAACAACAATGATCCATATTAGGTTTTTACTGATTACACCAGTTAGTACAGGTAGTTTTATACAGGTAGCATTGTTTTTGTATTGTGGTAACATCCTTAGGGTAGAGTCCCAGTAATGCCAGCCCCCTTCCATCCCATCTTCCCCTTGGCACTCCCTGGGCATACTTAGCTAGAGAAGGAGGAAGGCAGAAGACAAAAGCAGACAAGGAAAGAGGCAGAAGGGTATCTGAAGTGTTTCTTTGACACAGCACCAAAATACTACCCACCACTTGCAGAAATAGATGTATTATTGCCATGTGTGTGTGTGGGGGGGGTGAATTGGTGGGCAGTCACATTTGTGTCTGATACCCAATTGCCCCTTATCTCTTTTCCTAACTCTGTTTCAGTGAAAGGCCCACCCACTTCTGATTGATCTCATTCTCTCTGGCTCTGCCTATCTTTCTCACCTACCCCCAATCCCAAAAGAAAAAGCTGCCCCACCTCAGCCAGCACAATAAAGTACTGAGAACCTAGGGGCAGGAATAGAGAATGAGACAGGATCTTCTATATAGGGAATAGGGTTAGGGTTATGGTGTCATTGATACACAGAATCCCCAGATGAGGAAACTCTCCCAATAAAAGTGGTCAAAGAGCATTAAGCACCTAGTATATTCCAGGGAGGTAATCTGAACAACCTTCTACAATCTGCCTGACAAGAGGTTTTGTAGTCCAGGCTTGAATATCACTAACAATGAAGAACCTGTCATTTCTGGAGGCAATTTATTCTACTTTAGGTTAGCTTTGATAATTAGGAAGTTTTCCCTAAATCCCCAATTCACCTCTTTACAACTTCACTGCCCATGCTTCTGCCCTCTGAAACCAAAAAGAATACACCTGGTCCTTCCTTCACATGAAAGTCCTTCAAATACTTGAAGATGGCTACCATGTCCCCTTGAGTCTCCTCTTTTCTAGGCTCAATGTCCCCGATTCTTTTTACTGATCCTCATATGTCCTAAACCCAAGGTCCTCCAGCAGCCTGACTGCCCTCCCTCCTCTGGATGTTTACCAACATCACTGTCATCACCTACTTTACAGGCCTGTTGCAATCTCCGTACTTTGTAATTCTTAATGCACTCTAGAAATATGAGCTCTTACTGAGAAGCCAGCCTGTAGCTCCAAGGAAGGCACTCTACTCAGCAAACACATTCAGGAACCTTGGGAGTCAGTTAGCTCAGTGACTAAGGGTGGGCTCTGCAAGTCCAATGGAGACCTTGACTCAGGAACAAGTTATGCCCTCGGTTCATCTTAAAAGACAACACTTGGTACTTGCTGTGCAAGCAAATGGGCATGTTTTTGGCACAGGTTGGATCACACGGCCTCTGAGGTCCATTCTGGCTCTGAGATTCTATCATTCTCTTCTTTGGAAGACCTTGTCACTTAACCAGGAAGGTTCTGTCCCAGCTCAAGATGCCTGTTTTGGCCCCCTGCCTGTGGAAGCCCTCTCCTTCTCACTACCAGTGTCTAGCTGTCAAGCCCTGTCAATTCTGCCTTCATAATATTGCCTGTAAACTACCCCTTCTCTCCTCAGACATTGCCATGACCACATCAGCCAGTCAATAAACACTTATTAAGTGGCTACTATGTGCCAAACACTATGCTAAGCACCAGGGATTTGAAGAAAGGTGAAAGGCAGTCTCTCCTCCGAAGGAGTTCACAATTTGATGGAGGAGACTATTCGCAAACAGCTAAGACAACAGGCTATATACCAGATAAATATTAAATAAACAACAAAGGAAAGATACTAAAATTAAGAGAGATTGGGAAAGGCTTCCTGGGAAGGCAAGAAGATGCTGTGTAGGCTGCTGAACTCCATTACCTGACCTTTTGGGGCAGTTCAGATAATAGAATTCCATTCAAAATACTTTCTAAACATGTATAACCTTTATCAAATTGCTAGCCTTGAAGGTTAAAAATTGTTTTTACATGTAATTGGGAAAAAATAAAATATATTTTGTAAAAAACTTTCTAATAGGCAGCATTGGAGAAGACCTAGGTTCAAAGCCCAGCGCTGCCAAGCATCTCTGTAACTCTTTTTGTTCATCATTCAATGGGGCTAACAATCCTGTCCAATCGACTTAGAATCATACTATTTTAGGCTAAAAGACATTGTAGTCTACCTAGTCCAACACCTTTAATTTATGGGTGAAGGAAGCAACTCTGAAAAACTTAAGAACTCTATCCCATGATGACCAACCACAATACCAAGGCACCCAAAATGAAACATGCTTCTTGATCTCTCTGCAGACTTTGACAATTGTGATCACATTCCTCTTCTTGTTACCCTCTTTTTTTCTAGGTTTTCCTGACACTGCTCTCCTAGCTTTTCTCCTCCCTATCCCACCATTTTTTCTCAGTACCCTTTGTTGGATCTTCCTCCAAGTCTCAAAGGCTAACCAATGGTATTCCCCAAGGCTCTTTCTTCTCCCTCTCTACTATTTTGCTTAGTGATATTATCAGCTCCCAAGGATTTAATTATCAGTGATACTTCATCACCTGTGATGATGATTCTACAATCTACTTATCTGGTCCAACTTCTCTTCTTCCCTTTAGTCTTGAATCTCCAACTACCTATTGTATGTCTCAAACTGGATGCCCTGAAGACTTCTTGAACTCACCAATATGCAAAACTGATCTCATTATCTTTCCCCCAAAAAACTCTCCCCTCTTCCTAACTTCCCTATTACTGTCAAGGGCATGACCATATTTATAGTCATACAGCCTCACAATTTAGGTGTAATCCTCAAAATTTCACTCTTCCCCCACCACCTCTGTCCAGTTGTCAAGTCTTGTCAATTCTTTCTTCATAAAATCTCTCTTATCACACTGCCACCACTCCAGTACAGGCCCATATCACCTCATGCCTGGATTATTCCAATAGCCTGTTGGTTGGTTTTGAATCTCTTTCCACTTCAATCCATCCTCCATTACTCTGCCCAAGTGATCTTCATAAAGTACGTATGCAACCATGTCTCCCCTCTGCTCAATAAACTCTAGTGGCTCCCTATCATCTCCAGGATCAGATATAAAATCTTTTGGCTTTTAAAGTTGAATCATTTTTTGGTCATGTCTGACTCTTCATGACCCCATTGGGATTTTCTTGGCAGAGATACTGGAGGGGTTTGCCATTTTCTCTTCCAGCTCATTTTACAGATGAGGAAACTGAGTCAAATAGGCTTAAGTGACTTGCCCAGGGTCTCATAGCTAGTAAATATCTGAGGCTAGATTTGAACTCGGGAAGATCAACCTTCCTGACTCCGAGCCTGGTGCTATATCCTTCGAACCACCTTTTAGCTGTCCATGCCTTTAAAAATTTTTCATAATCTGGCCCCTTCCTACTTTTCTAGTTTTCTTACACTTTATGCCCCTGTACATACTCTGATCCAGTAACACTAGCCTTCCTGCTGTTCCTCAAACAAAACAGTCCGTCTCTGTTCATTTTCACCAGTTGTCCCTTATGCCTGGAATGCTTTTCCAGAAATATGTCAGGGGTCCCTTGGCCTCCTTCAAGTCTCAGCTAAAGTCCTACCTTCTTCATGAAACCTTCCCTGGTCCTCCCTACTTATAGTTCCTTCCCTCTGAGATAATCTCCAATGTATCCTCTCCAAATCTTGTTTGTACATAGTTGTTTGCCTGTTGTCTCCCTCATTAGCTCCTTGAGAGCAGGGATTGTATTTTGACTTTCTTTGTATCCCAGAATTTAGCATAGTGCCTGGCAGGTAGCAGGTTCTTAATAAATGCATGGTGACTTGATGACCCACCCTATGAGAGAGAGATGGAAGACTCAAGGGTCTAGATTGAGACATAGTTTTGGACGTGGCTTATGGGAAGAATTAATTTTGCTTTACTATACATATTTAACAGGGTTTTTCTTTCTTTTTCTTTTCAGTAGGGTGGAGGTAAGAGGGAGAGAAAATTAATTTTTGTCTGTTGAAAAAAATTAATTTAAAAAATTTGCAGATGAAGGAACTCCCCCCCCCCCCCCCCCCCCCCCCCCCCCCCCCCCCCCCCGCCTTCCAGAGTCACATGGGCTGAGCAGGCATTCCGACTCTAAAGCCAGTGCCCTCTCTATGACACCTCACTGCCTCTTCTCAGGATGAGCCTGTTGTAAGGAAGTTTGCCTTATAAACTGCAAAGTACTCTAAAAATGTGACAGATTAGCATTTCTTCTTGTACCATCACCAGGAGGCAAAGAGCACAGGAGAGATCCGTGTGTGTGCGCGCGCGAATAAGTGGTTTTTGGGTGGGGGATGCCCTGGTTGGTGTCTATATCCCCATTAGTTTTCATGAGAGTCCATGCGCATTATTCACATGTCTTTTTGTGTCTGTGTGGATTCATGTGTACACATGATCAGTGTGGGTATACATGCCCTTATCATCTGCATCCACCCCGCTATGTGCGCTCAGGTGCTTGCACATGCATCTCTATCTCCATGTGTGCCCAGGCATGGATGGATGCCTGTCCCTTTGTTTGAGAGTGAGGAGGCCCCTTTCTCAGGAGTTTGTGGAAGTCGACATGTGCCCTGATAGGATCATAGACTTAAAAAGGATCATCTAATTCAGATCCTTCATTGTCCCAGATGAGGAAACTGAGGCACAGTAAGGTTGAGGAGCTTGCCTTGGGTCACATAATAAGCAGCAAAACCAGACTTTGACTCCGAATTCAGGGCACTTTTCCTCTGTACCAAGCATATAACCGTGTTCAGTAATATTTATTTGAACGCTTGTTGCTGGATGCACGGGAGTACGCATTTGCTTAATGAAGGGCAGGCCTGGCCTTGCATGTATGTTAGAAATCTTGGGGGCAGCTAGATGGCGCAGTGGATAGAGCACTGGCCTTGGAGTCAGGAGGACCTGAGTTCAAATCCGGCCTCAGACACTTGACACTTACTAGCTGTGTGACCCTGGGCAAGTCACTTAACCCCAACTGCCTCACTAAAAAAAAAGAAAAAGAAAAAGAAATCTTGGAGTCAATCCACAAGAGACAGGTGGAAGGAACAATGAGCTCAGGAAGTACGTGTCTGGGTCAAGGGGCCCACAATCAAGAGGCCACAGAGGTTGTGGAGCGAGAAGTGACCTTAGAGGTTATCTAGTCTCAGGGATTGTAGATTTAGAGTTGGGAGAGATCTTTTAGGTCATATCCAATCCAACCACCTCATTTTGACAGATGAGGAAACAATCAGAGATGTCAATGACTTGTCCAAGGTCACACAGGTACTAAGCAGCAAAGTTGGGATTTGAACCTGGGTCTTTTGGCTCTAAATCCAACATTCTTTCCACCACATTTAATAAATAGGGAAACTGAGGCTAAGAGAGGGTAAGTGACTTGCTCAAATTAAAATTAGTAATTTGGGGCAGTGATAGGAATAGTAGTTCTCTTGACTATCCATTCAATGTTCTTTCTACTATACTAAGCCTTCTTTTCTCTCGGTAAAAAGAAAGACGATGACACTCAAAAATAACAGCTGGTCCTGTCTCCTGGATACCTCCAAGCTCTTCCCTCCTCTGACCCATCTTCACAAAATTATGGGATCCCAAAGGGCTCCAGTGAGCATCTTTCCCTAGAGCTGGTCATGAACATATTGCCCATGAAAGGAAGGAGCTTTCTAAACCTGGGTAAATACGGGCTGTTATTCTGGTTTGTTGCCGGGGTTGCTACTAGATGGTTTTTGGAAGCCCCTGCCCACAGTCTCCCCCAAGGCCTCTTTATAGGCCCAAGACACTGCCCCCTTCCCCCAGCATGCTGACAGGCTCAAGAGCTGGGTGGCCTAAGGGGATGCCTTTGGGGTTCAGCTTTCCTTGAAATCTGGTTATGAAAGAAGCCAGAGCAGGCTGGATACTTGCTCCCCCCAAGCTCTTTTTGTGGGCACAGCCTGTCTGCCTCTTATCTATAGCTGGCTTCCAAAGCTCTGTTGTATCCTCAGATCAGGAAGAATTGTAACAGCTCCCTCAACCAGATTCCCCCCATGTGCTGCTCTGCCTCAGCAGGCCTGGCTCCTGACAAGGCTGGCTCGTGCCCGTCTGTGCCAGCCTGTGCCCAAACCCTGCCTTGCTTCAGGTCAGCTGTGCCAGCCCAGTCTCTAGGCCAGCTGCTAGCACCCCAGGCCCTTTCCAGAACATGGTTCTGAGTCTATGGACTGGCCCTGCAGCTTGTTCAGAAGCAATAGGAGGCAGAACCCAATCTGGCCTCAGAGGCAGAGCTTTCTGATGATCAGATGTGAGGGACAAGAATTTGGACCTGTCAGAGTACTTCCCTGCAGAAACGACTCCATACATCTGGGAGAATTAAGACTCCAGATTCCTGTTCCAAAGATGAGGATGATAATAAGTTATGTTTACATAGTACTCAGAGTTTGAAGGCTGCTTTACTCCCCAAACCCCTGAGGACCAGCTAGTATTCATTTTACAGATGAAGAAACTGAGATAAGGTGGCCCACCCAAGGTTAAATAAGTGTCAGAGCCAGAATTTTAATTCAAGCCTCCTGGTGTTTAAAGCTGTTCCAAAGTGGATCGCTACTCCCCAAGGTGGCAGCTTCTCCATCACTGGAGGTCTTTATTTAAGTGGAGGCTGAATGACTGGAAGGGAGGATTCCTGAATGGGTATGTATCCAACTAGACCGGGTCTTTTCTGTGGTTTCCTAGCTTCCCTTCCAGTAATCATTCTACTATAACACACTGCCTGCCTACTTTCTAGCTGGGATCAGCCAATCAGTTGTTAACTATTTAATAGTATAACTAGCCTTTCAAGATTCACAAAGTGCTTTACAAATATTAATCTCATTTTATTCTCTAGACTCTAGGAGGTAGATGCTATCGGTATCCAAATTTTACAGATGAGGAAACTGAGGCAGACAGATGTTGTGACTTTCCCAAGATCACATAGCTAGTTAAGTATCTGGAACTAGATTTGAACTCAGGCCTTTCTGACTCTAGCATTCTATCCACTGCATCTAGCTGCTCATTGTACTTACTACTAAGCACACAGTATAAGGTACCATGATGGATACAAAGATGTATAAAGCTAATTCCTGACCCCAAGGAGCTCCCATTGTAGCTGGAAAGATGATATATATGTGAATGACAAATGTAAAATGATAGGTATTCAATAATAAAACAAGAAGCAGAGCAGGGCCCAATGTGGTCAGGGAAGGCTTCATAAAAATGTGGGACTTCACTGCCCTCTCTCCCCCCTGCACTCAATAAATTCCAGTGGCTCCCTATCACCTCTAGGATCAAATGTAAAATGCTCTATTTGGCATTCAAAGCCCTTCAAACCACACACACCTCCCTCCCAACACACACACACACACACACACACACACACACACACATACACCCTAGCTAAGTCTTTTACACCTTCCTCCCAAACATGTACTCTTCCATCCAGTGACACTGGCCTCCTGGCTGTTTTATGAACAAGACACTCCATCTCTCTGTTCTGGGCATTTTTTCTGCCTGTCCCCCATGCCTGAAACTATCTCTCCTCATCATACCTACTGGCTTCCTTCAAGTCCCCAAAAGACCCCATCTTCTACAGGAAGCCTTTGCTAACCAATGTTAATTCTAGTAAGGCAGTTATGTGGCACAGTGGATAGAGTGCTAGCCATGAAGTCAGGAAGATTCCAGGCCCAGGATTCTATCCATTATGCCACCTAGGTTCCCAAAGGCTAGATGACCACTTCTTTTTTTGTTTTGTTTTGTTTTTCAGGGCAATTGGGGTTAAGTGACTTGCCCAGGGTCACACAGCTAGTAAGTGTTAAGTGTCTGAGGTAAAATTTGAACTCGGGTCCTCCTGAGGGTCGGTACTCTACTGTGCCACCTAGCTGCCCCTAGATGACTGCTTCTTAAGGTAATAGGAATTCCTTCTAGGGTATGTGTTAGACTAGAGCAGAGTTTCTTAAACTTTTTCCACTCTGACCCTTTTTTGCCAGAGAAATTTTTTCATGGGACGCAGCTAGGTAGCTCAGTGGATAAAGCACCAGCCTTGAATTCAGGAAGACCTGAGTTCAAATCTGGCCTCAGACACTTGACACTTACTAGCTGTATGACCCTGGTCAAGTCACTTAACCCTCATTGCCCTGAAAAAAAAAAGAAAAAAATATATATATATATGACCCCAGATATGTAAGTATATAAAATAGGTATACATAACCTTATACTGTTGCCAAATTTTTTGCAACCCCCACATTCAGTTACATGACCCCCTATGAGCCTAGATGGCCACTTTGGTCCCTTCCAAATCTAAAACTCTGCCATTCTGTAACATCTCTGGAAAAGCACAAATGGGGCAGGGGTACCTAAAGGCTTCAGGACTCAAATCCCTCAGCCACATGGGGTAAGATCTTCCCCCACTTTCCCACAAGCGTACATGCACACCTTTCACACATCTGTAGGCCATTCTGGAGTCTTTGGGTCTCCAAGTGTCAGCAAGAGGGGGACTGTGGGAACGGAATGCTGCATATATTGTCAGATGTGGCCAGATCGATGTTACTGAACAATTTTCTTTCTTTTCGTATCTTTTTTTTACAAGCATAGGCATGCATAGATCATGACCCCAGTGTGCCAGCACAACTGGTTCCACCTATCACACTCATGGTTACAAGGGAAAGAAAGCATTATGTATGGAGGAACGTGGAAGGGGGACTTAAAAATAAGTGTGATGTTTTTTTAAAAAGTCATCAAGAGAGTGAGATGAGCAGAACCAGAAGGACATTGTACACGGTATCATCAACATTATGTGCTGATCGACTGTGATGGACTAGATTCTTCTCACCAATGCAATGGTACAGGAGGGATCCAGGGGACTCATGGTGGAAGGGGATCTCCAAATCCAGGGGAAAAAAACCTGTGGAATATGGATGCTGATTGAACAGTACTATTTCTTTTGTTTTTGGTGCTGTTTTTTTTTCTATTTTGAGGTTTTTCCTTATTGCTCTGATTCTTCTCTTATAACATGACTAGTGCAGAAATATGTTTAATGTTATTATATATATATCAGATTACCTGCTGTGGGGGGGAGGGGGAGGGAGGGAGAAAATTTTGAAATTGTAAATCTTATATAAACAAATGTTGAAAACTATCTTTACATGTAACTGGAAAAAATAAAATACTTTTATCAGAAAAAATGTATACAAGAGAAAAAAAAGTCATCAAGAAACCTTTAAAAAAAAGTGCAGAGCTAGTGCAGGTTGTGATTAATAATCTCAGACTTCAGCTGAGAGTATATGTCTGTGTGTATTGGGGGCACTATTAGGGAGTAAGCATGCTGGGTAAAATAAACAAAAATACATGTTTATTGACTGAGTGGCACCTTGGGAGATTGATGATTTATACAGCTGGGTAAATTTCAGGCTCTGACTATCCCAGTGAAGTAGGGCATTGATGTTTTCAAGTTTCTCCTCCCTGTTTTCCATGCCCAAACACCCCCTTCCCCATCCCTTTCCATCATTGCCCAATGCTTAGCACACCCTTCCTAGGTCTGTGTTCTGGGAGATTCTCATTGTGCCACAGGGAACAACCCTATGGAATGCTGGTCAATTTTATAGAAACTATCCTCTGGTCAATTTCATACCTATTGTCTTCTGTGTTCTTACAGGGCAGTCCTGGGGTTCTCTCCTACCTCTGCATGCCCCCAGTAATGCTACAGAGGGTTCTACAGCAAGGGGGTACTTAGAGAGTGGGATGGAAGTAACATACTGAAAGGGGCAATTTGCTCTGGGTTGAGGCGGGGGTGTCAGAACTAAGATTGTTTGAATCTTTTTTTTCACTCATTGGTATTGAGATCATAGTAGTCTATGTACCCTAACATCTATGTGCCTGAACTTCCTCTGTGAAATAGAGTATAATACTTTATTGTTGTTTTTGTTATTAATATTATTATAGGTAACATTTTGTTATTAATATTATTATAGGTAACATTCATATGGCAGTTTAAGATTTGCAAATTATTTCACATAAGTTATCTCATCTGAGCCTCACAAACAACCCTAGAAGGTAGTTGTCATTCTTATCCACACTTTGCAGATGAGGAAATTGAGGCTGAGAGAGGATCAATAAGTCATCCAGGGTCACAGAGCTAATAAGAATTGGGATGGGGGAACCTAGGTGGTGCAGTGGCAAAGAACTGGCCCTGGAATCAGAAGGAACTGAGTTCAAATTTGGCCTCAAATACTTTACTAGCTGTGTGAGTCTGGGCAAGTAACTTAACTCTGATTGTAAGGAGGGGGAGGAGGAGGAGGAGGAGGAGGAGGAGGAGAAGAAGAAGAAGAAGAAGAAGAAGAAGAAGAAGAAGAAGAAGAAGAAGAAGAAGAAGAAGAAGAAGAAGAAGAAGAATTGGGATAGGATTCAAAGTCAAGTCTCATCCTGACTCCAAGTCCAGCACCCTTTTCATTTACTTAGCTAAAGCAGCTAGGTGGCTTAGTGACCCTGGGCAAGTCACCTCACCTCTTTGCCTCTGTTTGCTAATCTGTAAAATGGAGTTAAGAATAGCACCTACATCCCAGGGTTCTTTTTTTTTGTTCGAGGTGATAGGGGTTAAGTGACTTGCCCATGGTCACATAGCTAGTGTCAAGTGTCTGAGGCCATATTTGAACTCAGGTCCTCCTGAATCCAGGGCCAGTGCTTTATCCACTGTACCACATTTTTTTCCTGTTACATGTAAAGATAGTTCTCAACTTTTGTTTATATAAGCTTTCCAATTTCAGATTTTTCTCCCTCCTTCCCCCCTCTCCTAGACAGCAGGTAATCTGATATAGGTTATATATATATATATATATATATATGTATATATATATATATATATGTACATACACATATATACACATAATAACCTTAAACATATTTCTGCATTAGTCATGTTATAAGAGAAAAATCAGAGCAATGACGAAAAACCTCAAAATAGAAAAACAACAGCACCAAAAACAAAAGAAATAGCATATATGGTTCATTCAGCATCTATACTCCACAGTTCTTTTTTTTCCCCTGGATTTGGAGATCCTCTTCCATCTTGAGTTCCCTGGAACCCTTCTGTACCACTGCATTGGTGAGAAGAATATAGTCCATCACAGTAGATCAACACACAATGTTGATGATACTGTGTACAATGTTCTTCTGGTTCTGCTCATCTCACTCATCATCAGCCCACACAAAACCCTCCAGGTTTCTCTGAACTCCTCCTGCTTATCGTTTCTTACAGCACAATTTGATTTTTTAAAATTTTTTTCTTCTATTTTTTCATCCCAGGGTTCTTGTGAGGATAAAATGAAGTGTTTGTAAAGTGCTTGGAAAGACTTAAAGTGCTTACATAATAAGCACTAGATACCTACATTGCAGTATCTGTGAAAAAAGCACTTTGTAAATTTTTAAATTCTATGTGAATGTGTGTGATAGAGTCCTTGATTAAATGAACTTTGGAGATGATCCTTGAGTTTGGATAATTCAGGAGCCCTGGTAATTTGTTGATCAAATGAGATAATATATGTAAAGTGCTTGCAGAGCTTAAAGCTTTATATAAATGTTAGCTATTATTATGATTGTTATAATTATTCATAAAAGTAGATGATATTCGGGTGATTGATTGTATGGAGAATGAAAAGGGGAAATAAAATCCGGTTTCCTGCTTTTGCTCCCCACTTCAAACTGGAGGGGGGGAGGTTGCTAGGAAGATGGTGCTGCTGGCTCCTTAAACACATGAACCATTTGTAAGCACTGGCCAGGCCACCAGCTGGGCCTATGGGCAAGCTGGCCATTGTTTCAGTGACATCATCTCCAGGCATGGGCTGCTCCTCTGCAGATGGCCTGACCATTCAAGCCAAGATTTTCCCTGGAAATTTTGTACAGAGCAAACCACTTATTTACTGGGCACCCTAGGCCAGAAAGCTCTCCAGAGCGGCCCAAACCTCTCAATTGTCCCCATTTCCATTGACACCCCCCGCAAACACATAACATTAAACAAACATTTTTAAAGTGCTGACTATATGCCTGCCAGGAACTATATTAGCCACTCAGGATTCAAAGACAGAAATTAAATAGTATCAGACCCGAAGTAGCTTAGGGGAGAAACAACACAGACAAAGAGAAATGTAAAATATATACAAAGTTAATATAAAGTCATTGTAAAGTGAAGGAAGGACATTAACAACTGAGGGATCAAGATAGATGTCATGCAGAAATGTCCCTTGAAATGAGACTGAAGGAAGTTAGGCATTCTAAGATGCAGAAGTTATGAGGGAGGGCATTCCAGGAAGGAGGTATAGCCAATGCAAAGGCATAAAGACTGGAGTTGAAATGTCTTATACAGGAAATAGCAACTAAGCCAATTTGGCCACAACTATAGAATCCCTAATGGTGAGTAGTGTGCAGTATGCCTGGAAAGGTAGGCTGGAGCTAGATAATGGTGGGATGTTGGCATTTATAATTCTAGTATGTGTGTGTACTCATGTGGGAATGAAATTGTGAGGGTGTATGGAGGGAGGTATGTGTAATCTTGTATCTAATGGTTAGGCCTGAATATTGTAACTCAGAATCACCTTCAGGTGTGGTCCAGGGACTGGTTGTAAAATAAAAAATAAGCCAGGTGGGGAAGGGAGTCCCAGGTGTTGTCAGATCTTCTTGACAAGGAAGAGTCTAAGAACCCCATATCCATTGAGTCAGTCTTTGCCACTACCCAACCCTACTCCCCATCCCTGCTAGATATCCCCAGCTCTCCTCACCAAATGAAAAACATAATTGCTTCCTCCCTTAATCTCTAGTTAACTTTTGTGTGTGTGTGTGTGTGTGGTGAGACAATTGGGGTTAAGTGACTTGCCCAGGGTCACACAGCTAGTAAAGTGTCAAGTGTCTGAGGTCAGATTTGAACTCAGGTCCTCCTGAATCCAAGGCCACTGCTTTATCCACTGCGCCACCTAGCTGCCCCCTCCCTTAATCTCAATGAGGAAATCCACACCAGCAGGAAAGACTGAGGTTCCAGTATGTTAATTTACTGGATTCGTTTGGCCAAATTATTGCCCCTCCTGAGGCCTCAGTCTCCCCATTTGTAAAAATGAAGGGATTTGGGGGGCAGCTAGGTGGCACAGTGGATAAAGCACTGGACCCGGATTCAAGAGGACCTGAGTTCAAATCCAGCCTCAGACTTGACACTTACTAGCTGTGTGACCCTGGGCAAGTCACTTAACCCTCATTGCCCCACCCCCACCCCCCAAAAATGAAGGGATTCTTTTGTTCTGATTCTTCTTTCACAACATGACTAAGGTGGAAAGATGTTTAACATGATTGCATATGCATAACCTATATCAGATTTCTTGCTGTCTTGGGGAAGGGGAAGAGTAGGGAGGGAGGGAGAAAAAAAATTGGAATTCAAAATCTTCTCTTAAAATGAATGTCAATAACTATTTTTGCATGTAATTGGAAAAATAAAATACTATTGACTTTTTTTTAAAAAAAGATTTAAATAAAAACAAAGGGATTAGACTAGGTGATCCCTAAAGTCTCTTCTAGTGCTAATGTTTAGGGATTCAATCTGAAGTTCGGGACTATTAGAAAATAAGAAAAATTTGATGAAGACAGTTATATAAGTTTGCCTCTCTTTCTGCCTTGGGCATTTCTTTACTCTGTAAACTGAAGGCAGTGGGGGGCGGGGGGGTGGAACACCTGGACCATTCTCGACAAGGTGAAGCTGGGAGCTCCCATCTGCTCTGTGTAACAACACCATCTCCCCTCCTCCCAGTCCCTGTCCTTTTTACATCCTTCCTGCCCGCCCCAGGCTTCCCCCAAGGTTCCATCAGGGCACAGCTGGGGCTGCATATGCTGAGGACGTAGTCAAAGGGTCTAGAGGGGGTTGGAAAAATGAGGGCTGAATGTGTGCCTCCTCCGAGGGGCACCTAGAAAAAGAACAGAGAAAAAGGAGATTTCCTGGAATGAAATTGCATTCTTCTTCTTCAGGAACCTCCCTCACCTTACCTTAAGTATAATGAGCCTCCGGGACTCATCGATAACTGACTTTCATTTATCCGGGTGCCTAGGACTTTCTAGACAACTTTACTGCTCTCCCTCATAAAGTGTCAGAGCTAGAAAGGACTTTAGAGAACTTCCAACTCCTTCATCTTAACATGAGGAACCTGATGGCTTGGGTAGTTTCAAAAAACAACAAAAAACCTGCTCAAGGCATAGAGCTGATTAGCAGCAGAGCTGGGACTACAACTCTGGTGTCCTAACTACTCTCCCTTTGCTTAGCAGCATCCCATCCCCTAAGGAAGTCTGGCAAGGCATAGAAGGTGGAGAAACTCAAACCTGTTCACAATGCTCATAGTGAGAACATCTGGGATGGGATGGGATTTAGGATTGGCTAAAATTCCAATCTGGGATTTCATGTGGATTTTCAACTGCTGAGGCTTTCCCTGAAGCCCCAGGCCCAGATGTGGAAGATCAAGGGGGACTCCAAGGTTGTCACCCTGACTCCCAGGATTTCTAGATTCTTCTTGGATGTGTGAGACTAGACAGAATGTTGAGTCCTGTGGTTCCCCCTTTTTTATATTCAAGTCAAACCTTGGCCTGTGGACGGAAGGTTCTGTTCCTCAGGATCCCCTTATCTTGAGAAATGTGTTCTCTGTTCCAGAATTTAATATCATAAGTGAAGAGTCTCTCAGCATGTACTGGCAGTGAAGCCCCTTGGACCTTAAACTCTTCCTAGGTTCTGTCAAGATCCTCTGAGCTCACCATTCAGCAAGTTAGAAAGTGGAACAAATGAGTTGGAGGTTACCGCTTTGATTTCTGTAGAGGACAGTTCATTCTAGTTTCTTGGAGTCCACAAGAAGCTGATCCTTAGCTTCAGGCAGCTAGCTGCCCTACAGTTGTGAGCAGTCGGCACAAGAGGGCAAAGTCCAGCGGCCATCTCACACATGTATGATATCGGTCACAAGAGGGCTAGCTCTGCAGACAACTGTCTCACAAATGTGCACTGTTGGTCATAAGGGGTCAGGCGAGGCAGGCGTCTCATAAATGTTGCTGCTGGTCATAAGAGGACCTGGGTGAGGGGATGTGAATGGTTTGATGTAACCCATCCCTGCTACAAGAAAAACAAAGCCTGTCTTAACCTGGGGCCTGAAAGCATTAATGCAGCTCTCCAAGGGGGTCTTAATGTTAGGGGGCAACTGAGGTCTGGGACACTGTCTCAGAGGAAGTCTGCAACTGAATGGGACCCTTTCCTTATACACAGGTGTGAATTCCCCCCACCCAAGGGTTCAGAGGGCTAGAGCAAAGGAGAGGGTGATGGGTGAGCCTCCTTTCTTCAGGTGAACCATAGACTTCATGACCAGCCAGCCAGTCAGTGGAATTTGAGAGAGGGAGGATCCCCTGCCTTGGGAAAGAGAAAGAGGGAAGAGGGAACAGAGGGGGAAAGGGGGGGAGATGGAGGGAAGGAGGAGTGGGGGAAGGGCCCAGACACCCAGGAGACATGTACTAAGGCACTCAGTCCAGGAAGGAGCTACTTGGTAATAGCCCAAGCACCTTCCCCTGGGATTCCCAGGGAGGCTTAGTGCTACAGCGATTCCTGCTTTCTCCCCCTCCTCTGAAGGGGAAGCATTAATGAAGCTATTTCTCCCTCCCCAATTCCCCATTCTCAACCAGTAAGAGGGGTGAGGAGGGGCTGTGGGCACAAGCGAGTGCAAAGGCTACAACTGCTCCTCGACTCATTCATCTCTGTTTGTTTTCCCTCTTTCTCTCAGGTCCTTCTCCTCCTCTGGTCCCAATACCTCTTCTCTCCTTGGCCAAGGTTTGCTACCCTCCAATCTCCAGCTCCCCATTCTCAGACTGGCCATGGGGATCCCCGAGCAGCTGCTGATGGCATCCTTAGCCATGCTCTTTTTTTCAGGTAAGAGATTTCATCTCTGCTCTGAGTAAAGATAGTATCAATAATGTCAACAATGATGATATTCTCTCTCTAAATGTGCAGTCCTATAGCACCTTTCTTTCCAAAGCCCTCTGTTGTCTATGATCTTATCTGCTTTCTTGTCTTCGCTATGAGATAAGGAGTGAGGATCTTCCCCTTTATAGCTGGAAACCTAGAAAGGTTAAGTGATTTAACCTTAGAGGTTAAGTAACCCACTTAAGGGTTAGAATCTAGACATCCTGGTTGCCGCCCTAGCCATTAGAATTTACCGCATCCCTAGTGGGGAGGGGAGGGGGAAAGAACCAGAACAAAACCAAAAAGCTGCTAAGATCCAAAAGATTGGGGGAAGAAATTTGGTCCTGGAGGACAATGCCTCTTGATGAATAATTAGGGGCAACATATGGAAATGTGAAGATTTGAGTCTAGGAAAAGCCGAGGCATAGCTGGGTAATGAACTATCTAAGCCATAGAGGATAAAAATTTTTTCACCCGAGATAGTGTACGAATTTTAAGCAGGATGGGAAAGGAGCCTAGGAAGGGAAGGAGGGGTAGAGGGCACCTGGGGCACTAAGCTGGGCTCTCTGGTGGTGAATTGCTCTAAGAAGAGATGTGGAAAGTAAGATACCTTGTCTCTGAACCCACAGGAGAAGCCCCAATTCCTGGAATGTTTTCCCTTATGTCCTGTTATAATGAGAGATAGTGAAGCTAGAAGGAAGGCCTTCATGAGAGAGCCAAGCCAAGGTACCCCTACAGATCCAGTGTAAAATCTCATTCTCTGTCAGGAGGTTAGAAATGGTCCTTGCCTACATTGCCAAGGTGCACCAGAATTCCTCCAGGAAAAAGAAAAGGAGAGAGGTGGGAAATATTCTTCAACTCCTATGGTCCTCTGTCTACTAGTTCCTCCTCCCCCACTCTAGGGTAGAGGTCTCTTGACCCCTCCCAAGGCTAGTTAGATATCACATCAGGTAGGGCTCTTTCATTTTGTATTGTACCTGCCTACTTCCTTTCCCCAGAAGGGAAGTGATTGGTATGTTTTCTGCATATCTCATTACTTTTCCACATATCCCAGACAAGCTCAACAACTAGAGTTAGTCAGTAAGGAAAGAAAGGAGACTGACCCAAATCTGTAGGAGTTCTCAGCGTTCCCCATCCTCCTCTGCTTCCTATCCCAAGAACAGCTAGGGTGGGAGCTCATAAGGGCTGGTAACTGGGCTCTTAATCCTACCTTTGAGCTCCATCCAGTTCAAGGCTCAACTGGGAAGGAGGAGCTTCACATGCAGGAATGGAGGGGGCTGTCAGAGATTTTCAAGAGAGAACCATTGGGTTCCTTGGCTGCCTCCTTGGCCGTGGGGACAACAGTAGGGCTTTGGAACTGAGCATCTCAAGGTATTCGGCCATGTTCAGCCACATTCCACCTGCAAGGTAATACCTTCATTGCTAGGGCTCTCTATTGACCCTCATTGGACTCAGAGACACAGAAAGAATATGACCTTTGCTTGTCTTCTTAAGCCATTCCCAGATCTCACAACTTTGGGTGTTACCAGGGAAGGTGGCACCAGCAATCTTGTCTGTCTTCTCTAACCTGTATGAGTGGGGGTGGGGGGAGTGGAAATCCTGCCTGGGCTCTCCCAGCATCATCTCCCAGATAGATCAGGTCATAAATAAGGACTTGCTCCCTGTCTATAGATTCCCCATACCTCATCCTCTCATATCCCTGAAGCTTTCATTGACTGCAGTTGAGGTTGAGAGCTCCAATCTATGTATAAGTATAGTAGAGGCCTGCTGGAGGCTGCCAGGGATAGCTGTGAATGAGTTACAGGATGAAATAGGGAAGGGCAGAATGGAGGACACAGCAGATGAAGAGAGTACAGAAAACCACACTAGGATTCTGGAGTTTAGGAAGAACATGCAGCGTGTATACGGAGTGCATAAGTGTGAGCATTATGTGTGTTAGAAGTAGAAAGGTATGTATGTATACAAAGGGTGTGTATGAATGTCTAAGTAGGTATGGTTATATGTACTGTGAATATGTGAGAAGGAAAGTAAGTGTGTAGATATGTATATCTACACATATATAAATATATAAAATGATACCAATCGGCATGTGTATGTAAGTGTGAACACATGTAAGTGTGTGAAGGTGTATATGTGGTAATAATACAAAGAGCCAACATTTATTTTAGCCAATTTGTTAAGATTAGCAAAGCTTTTTATGAATATTATTTCACTTTATCCTCACAACAACCTTGTTGGCAGGTAGGTTGTATTATCATCATCATCATCATCATCATCATCATCATTATTATTATTATTATTATCCCCATTTTACAACTGAGACAAGCTGATGGTTAAAGTGATTTCCCCAGGGTCACACAACTAGTCAGTGTCTAAGGTCAAATTTGAACCCAGGTCTTCCTGGTTCCAGGTGAAGGGGTGCCCTATCCACTGCACTTCCTAGCTTCCAACCACTTTCGAAGACTTTTTATTGTGGACCAGACCTAGGATTTCTGCAGTATAGAGAATTCCCAACAAGGAAATTCCCTCTACCGATGCTGATTGGCAAGTGTTCCACAAGTCAATCTTAGAGAGCTGCCGGGACACTGAAAGTTTAAGGGACTTGCCCAGGCTCAGACCCAATAAGCATCATGTTCTAGTGCCCTATCTCTGTTTACTGTTCTACATGGCTTGTCTTCTAAGATTGACTACCCATTTGTAAATGGCTTCTGATCTGCCTAAATCGCTGAAAGGAGCTGCCACACTGATGAACTCACAGACCCTCAGTGTTCATGAGTATTGGAAAAGAAATGCATGTTCAGGTGTCTGTATACGTGTGTACATATGAGTGTACTTGTGTACAGTGACTGTGAAAGCATGTGTGTGCATGCAGCTTGTACAAATGTGTATACACATGTGTGTGTTCTGTGCACGTATGTGCCAGCACATTGGGTGTATGTGTGCATGAGACGGCAAATAAGATACTTCATAGAGAAAGCTGAAGCATCAGTGCTCTCCGCTCCCCTCCCCTCCCCCAGCCCAGCCCAACCCTATTAATAACCATTGACCCCCCACAGATCCTTGGAGACCGAGTATAGTTATTATTCTAGGATGCTTTCAGCAGCCTGACAGACCTCCCTTTCCCCCATGACTTCTCCCCATCTCCGGCCTGGGGCAGCCTCTTCCCTGCCCTGGGCCACGGTCATTAACTCGGGATTAAGCTGTGCTCTCCAGCCTGGGAGATTGAGTCATGTCTCCCAGCTCTACAGCCCAGCAAGTGCTGGGGGAGAGTGTTTCAGGGGCTCTTTCCTTCTTCTAAGAGCTACTAAACAGCTGCCCCCCTCTTCCCCAAGGGACCAGGGCTAGGTCTCAGCTGCAAGAGAGTAGGGAGCCTGGCCCCACACCCCTGGAGTCGGGTTGACAGCTGGATATGGGCTGGGAGGGGGGAACATTAATTGGTTAATAGGGATCCCCCTTCCCCCATCAGCCATCAAGGAGGCATTGAAACCAGCTGCTCTGAGGGGTGGGAGCCAATTAGTGGAGCCGCCTCCACACTCCCCTTGATGATGGTGAAGTGCAGGGGCGGGGAAGAAGGGGTCTTCGCACAAGGGGAGAGAGAGGCAGCCCAGGCTGAATGGCTGGAAAGGCAAATGACTCAATTGAAAGGTACAAATACAGAGTAGGGGGTCATGAAGAGTGGGACACGGCTGAAACAACCAAACAACAATATAGAGTGGAGAGAGCCCTGCTATAGAAGAGACAGGACTCCTGGATTGTGAGTTGGCTCCTCCCTGATCCCAGGACACTCTGCTTGCTCCTGTTCCATGAGGAACCTTTTCTTTTAGCTGGAATTTGCTATCATTTATTACCAACATTTTAATATTAAATAAATATTCATAATAATAATCGTTGCTGTAGTTGCATTTATATGGCTCTTCTGGCTGTTTCTTCAACCATGTCCAACTCTTTGTCACCCTGAGGACCACAGCACACCAGGCCCTTTTATCCTGCACTATCTCCCAGAGTGTGTCCAAGCTCACGTTTGTTGTCTTCTGTGACACAATCCATCCATTTCATCCTCTGCTGTCCTCTTCTCCTTTTGCCTTCAATCTTTCCCAGTATCAGGGACTTTTCCAATAAGTCCCATCTTCTGATCATGTGTCCAAAGTATTTCAGCTTCAGTGTCAGTATTTGACCTTCCAATGAATAGCCTGAATTAATTTCTTTAAGTATTGACTGATCTAATCTCCTTGCTGTCCAAGGGACTTTCAAAAGCCTTCTTCTCCAGCATCACAATTGGAAAGAGTCGATTCTGTGGCTTCACAGCTCTTAAAAGCTTACGAGGCACTTTCCATCTACTAGCTCATTTGAGCCTCACAATAACTTTGTATCTATTTTATATATAAGGAAACTGAGGAAGGTTCAGTGATTTGGCCAAAGCCACACAGCTAGTAGGTGTCTGAATCAGAATTAGAACTCGGGTCTTCCTGACATCACATCCGGGTGAAGACCAGAGCTATAACAGTGCTGGGGAACTGACTTTTACTTTGCAAATATCGCATCCATTGGCATCATATTCATGGCCATAGGGAGAACAAGCACTGGACTTAGAATCAGAAAAAGAAGCAATGAAAAATTGGGGGGGGGTGATATGGGGAAGAAGGGAGGTGATGGAGAATAAGGCCTGTAGGAAATTTCTTTTATCTATTTAAAAAACAGGGGAGAAGTGATGAGGGGAGGGGTAGGAAGCCTGTGGGACAGAGGTGTCAAACAGGCAATCAATCACAACACTCTCTCTGTGTCCTGAATCAGGTTAAAATGTCATTGGGAAATATTTAACAAAATAAATAAAAATATCATGGAACATAGATAATGTTAATATGGGGTTTTCTAAGTCAATAGGCAGCCTGCTGTGATCCTTAAGTAGGGTTTAGTGGCTCTCAATTCTAAGTGAGGTTGACATAAGTGACTTCCTAAGGGTCACACAGATAGTATGTGCTAGAAGTAGAATTTGAACTCAGGTCTTCCTGTTTCCTGTTTTATGGTCATCTCTATCCACTACGCCATTCCACTTCACCTTCAAAACTTGACCAGAGCAAAAATCTAGTCTGGTAATTTTTTTTTTGATTGTCTAGTTCAACTCTCATTTGAACAAAGAGGAAACAGGCCCAGAGAGATCAAATGATTTTTAAAACACAAAATCCTCAGCCTAGCATTTAAGACTAGCTCCCACCTCCCTTTCTAGTCTTATGGTATTTATCAGATCATAGGTTTAGAGCTAGATGGAACCTAAGAGACCATCAAGACCAACCCTCTTATTTTATGAGGTAAACTGAAGCACAGAGACCTTAAGTGACATCCCCAGAGTCACACAGCCAGGAAGTATCTGAAAGAGGATTTGAGTCTTTCTAATGCTAAGTGCAGTGGCCTATACAATATGCTGTGCTACCTTCCCCTTCTCCATACACTTTCTGTTACAGTCAAAAGGGTAGAAGAAGGGAAGGAGAAGGGAATAAAGAGTTATATTGCATCTATTATGTGCCCGTGTGTGTCTATTCAGTCATGTCTGACTTCACAACCCCATTTGGGATTTTTTTGGCAAAGATGCTGGCATGGTTTTCCATTTCCTTCTCCAGCTCATTTTACAGATGAGGAAACTGAGGCAAGCAATGTTAAGTGACTTGCCCAGGGTCACACAGCTAGTAGTGTTTAAGGCTAGATTTCAATTTGAGAAGATGAATCTTCCTGATTTCAGGCCAAGTACTCTATCCACTGTGACACCTACTATGGGCCAAGTGTGTGCTTTACAAATATTATCTCATTTGCTCTTTACAACCTTCCTTTGAGATAGATATATGGTTATTATCTCCATTTTACAGTTGAGGAAACCAAAACAGCAGTTAAATTACTTGCCCAGGGTCACACAGTTAGAAAGTCTCTATAGCAAAATTTGAAATCAGGTCTTTCCCACTCCAGGACCAGTACTCTGTGCACTCTGACGCCACCTTCCTCAAGAGCTTGCTAGCTGTTCCCCATACCCAAACAACATCCCTTTGCACAAGTGGGGCCTCGTGTCTGTCTGGAAGACACTATTTCCTCATCTTCTCATAGAATCTTAATTTTCCTTCAAAGGTCCAGTGAAGTGCCACCTCCTACAAGAGGACCTCAGAAACTCACTAGCTGTGTCACCCTGGGCAAGTCATCTAACCTGTTTGCCTCAGTTTCCTCACTTGTAAAATGAAGAAGACCATAATAGCACCCACTTCCCAAGGTTGTTGTGAAGATCCAATGGAATAACTGCAAAGCTCTCAACATGATGCCTGGCCCAGAATAGGCGCTTCATAAATATAGCTACTAACTCATCTCCCAGGTCTCTTTCTTTATAAGTTCCTTAAGGCCAAGGACCATTTAATTTTGGTATTTCTTTTTTGTTTTTTTTTTACAGGGCACTGGGGGTTAAGTGACTTTCCCAGGGTCACACAGTTAGTAACTGTCAAGTGTCTGAGGCTGGACTTGAACTCAGGTCCTCCTGAATCCAGAGTTGGTGCTTTAATCCACTGCCCCACCTAACTGCCCCCTAATTTTGGTATTTCTATCTCCAGCACCCAGCACAAGGCCTGACTCATAAACTCCGGGGTTTTAGGCCCAAACTTATAATTCCACAGGTGTAAAAAATTCACAAAGTAGGTATTTCATCAGTGTTTGTTGACTTGAATTTGTCCAGAGTCATGTAGCTAAATGCTAGTAGAACTCTAATTCAGTCTTTAGTTATTCATTATCCTAAAGTCCTTTTGATACTAGAAAAGAGAAGATTTATGAGGACCCAATAACTGTCATCAAGTATTTGAAGGCCTGTCACACGGAAGAAGGATTAGACTTAATCTGCTTGGCCCTGCAGAATGGAAGGAAGGAGTAAGTAGTAATGGGTAGAAGTTACAAAGAGGCAAGCAGATCTGATGTAAGAAAAACCTTGCTGACAATTGGAGCCACTCAGGGGCAGAATGGACTGCCCCAGGAGGCAGCAGTGGGCTTCTCCTCAGGAGAGGGGTCTTCAAGCAAAGGCTGGATGGCCACCCGGCAGTCATGCTGCAGAGGGGTGTGTCCAGGGAGGGATTAGACTAGGGATTGGAGTCCTTGAAGCCCGTTCAAACTCTGCAATTCTGCGGTACTATGATGAGTTTTAGTCCTTGCTAGTTGTATCATTCTGGAGGCTTAACTAGTCTGACCCTCAATCGCCTCATTTGTGAAATGGGAATGGGAAGTACTCATTCTATTATACCATAGCTCATTATTCGACTCAAGTGAAGAAAGTGCTTTTGTTTTTTGTTTTGTTTTGTTTTTTAGTGAGGCAGTTGGGGTTAAGTGACTTGCCCAGGGTCACACAGCTAATAAGTGTTAAGTGTCTGAAGCTGGATTTGAACTCAGGTACTCCTGACTCCAGGGCCGGTGCTCTATCCGCTGTGCCACCCAGCTGCCCTAAGAAAGTGCTTTTGTAACTGCAAAGTGGTATGTGTGTGTGTGTGTGTGTGTGTGTGTGTATGTGTGTGTAAGCTAGTATTATTGGTGTTTTGCAACAATGATTTATATGTAAATGTTCAGAAATCTGCCTCTGCTGCTCACCCAAAGTCCAAAATCCTGACTCCTCCCTTACAGTCTATCTGTCTCTCTCTATATCTGTCTCCATCTCTCTATTTCTGTCTCTGAATCTCTCTCTCTCTCTCTCTCTCACACACACACACACACACACACACACACACACATCTCAGAGAATGCTTTATCCAAACTGTATCTGAACAGGAATCCTTTCTATCTTAATAGACTGAAAACAACACAAAGTCTGGGTTCAGTTCCTTCTTTAATGTTCATTGTCTGTATGACCTTGAGCAAGTCGCTTACTTCCTTGGAGCTCAGTTTCCTTATCTTTCAAGTGAGCAGGTTGGTCTCAGAGGACTGCTCAAGATCAGTGATCCTATGCTCCCTGACAAATGGTCAAGGACTGAAAATCTCCTGGGATCCTGGGGTGACTCATTCTCCATTTACTAGGAATCTGTTCTTTAGGTGGAACCAAAATCTCTCAGACCAGGTGAGCCTCATCTGGAGAAATGAGTTTTGGCTCCAAACTTAAGCCTTTGTGATTACTCTTCCACATACCCAGCTTGGAATCCAGCCCAGGGCTCTCCTGCCATCTTTGGGCCTATCTTTGAAGACCAGCCTGTCAGTTCCTTGTTCCCTGAGGAGTCATCAGAAGAGAAGATAGCTCTGGCCTGCCGTGCCCGGGCAAGCCCTCCAGCTACATACAGGTGAGACACCCTGCTTCTGGGCTTGGGCCAGCAATAGTTCCAGGCAGTGGGCACATTCTCCCCTTTAAAACCAATCCCAAACCCCATGCATGAGAATTGCACCAATTCCAAGTCACAGAGCCCCTTAGGGCTCCATAACCAGCCTGTTTCCTGCAGCCAAAATGACCCCTGGCTCAGAACTAGACACCCATCCCTTCTCTTCTCCATTATCAACAGATGGAAGATGAATGGCACTGAGATGAAGCTGGAGCAGGATCCCCACTACCAGCTGGTTGGAGGAAACCTGGTCATCATGAACCCCACCAAGTCCAGGGATGCTGGTGTGTACCAGTGCCTGGCCTCCAACCCAGTGGGCACCGTGGTCAGCAGAGAGGCTGTACTCCGCTTTGGCTGTAAGTCTTGCAGTTCTAAGGGAGAGAGGAGAGACTATAGGCATTCAGAGAGGTGATATTGGCATGACACTGCTTTGGAATAGGCTGTGCTCATTAGGACCAGCCTTATTTGTCAGCAGAATCAGTGCTCTGGAGTATAAAGTGAAGGCCAGCTGCCCCCAAAATGTCACCTTGAGGGGAATAGAACACTTGACCTTGGAGTCAGAAGAGCTGGGTTTAAATCTTGGCTCTGGGTTTAATTCTGTGATCCTGAGCAAATTGATGAGCCTCTCTCAGCCTCAGTTTCCTCATCTGTAAAATGGGGATAATAATAGCACCTATCACAAGGTTGTTATGATGATAAAATGAGATAATATATGTAAAGGTATTTGCAAAATTTCAAAAGGAAGCTGTTATTATGATTGCATCCTTGGGATTAAGTATTATCTTCTTTTTGATGCCCAGTCTAGGTAAATTCTTTTCCCTTCCCTCCTGTCCACCTATAGGTGAGAAACCCCAGAATAGGATTCAAGTCTAAACTAGCTTCAGGTACAGGAAATAATCTTTTCTTCACTAATTCTCACCAAGTAGGGAATGAGGTCAGTCAAAGAGTAAAATATTAAGTCACTAACACTTTAGTATAAATTAGTATCTTTTTTTTCTCTCTCTCTCTCTGAAAAGCCTTGAAAGGGAAAAATAAAGAGGGACCAAAAATAGTGTCACTTGAGTGGTGACAGAGTTAGGGTTTCTACTCAAGTTCCAACTCTAAATAACAGCATCTTGAATTTGGAACTCAAAATTTTAAAAATCAAATGTTTTAGAGATATTTATATGTACTTGGGAAATATTTAATGAAATAAATAAATATTTTAAGTAATAAATAACAGCATTTTTCTACTATACCCCACAGCCTTCCATGGTAAGGGCACTGACAGAGGCTGACTACCTGGGTCAGAGACCCTGAGGTCTGGGCCAGTAGAAGATGGTAATAAGCCCCCGTTGTTACTATCTAGTTTTGCAGGAATTCTCCAAGGAGGAAAGAGATCCCGTGAAAACCCATGAGGGCTGGGGGGTGATGTTGCCCTGCAACCCACCTGCCCACTACCCAGGTGAGTCATGCAGTCATTCAGACCTGAGACAAAGAAACAAACCTAGATACATTGTTGAAACCCTAGTGCACTGGCTGACATCCTTGGAAAGAGAGTGTGTTGGAGGGGGAGAAAAGAAGGGGTAGAGGCTCAGACTTTTCTCTTGGGAGCATAGTTCTAGGTACCTACAATTCAAGTGTTGTGATGTGGTATAGCAGGTAGATTTCTGGAGTTAGAATTAGGCAAATCTGGGTTTGAATCCTGCCTCAGGTCCTTAATCCCTTCTAAACCTATTTCTTCATCTATAAAATGGGTGTATCAGTACCTATCTCACAAGATTGTTGTGAGGCTCAAATAAGACAATATATGAAAAGAACATATAAATGTTAGCTATTATAATTATCAGTCACCATCTGACCTTCCATAATTGGGTGTCATTTTACCCTCCATCTTCATCTCTCATTACTTCCCTCCTTGAAGTCTATACTCTAGCCAAACTTGGCAACTTTCTGCATTACCACCACCACCACCACTGCTGCTGCTACCACCACCACTACCAGCACCACCTGGAACACTGTGATTTCCCACCTCTCTGCCTTTGCTCATGCTGCCCCCTATGCCCAGAGTGTTCTCCCTCTCCTCTTTGCCTGTTGAATAGATCCTTTGCATGGCAATCAAATGCTACCTCCTCTAAGAAGCCTTCTTGAGACCTTGTCAGTAACCTGACTTGCCCACTTAGGCTTCAGTGTAGCAGGAAGTAGATAAAGTTGGGGCCTAGAGTCAGGACAGTCTGAGTCACTTAACTTCTGTTTGCTTCAGTTTCCTTAACTATAAAATGGGGCTAATAATTGCACCTATATCCCAGGATTTTGTTGTGAGGGTCAAGCAAGATAAGATCTGTAAAGCACTTGGCAGAATGCCTGGCACATAGTAGGCATTTAATAAATGCTTATTCCCTTCCTTTTCTTTATTCTGTGCCATTATCCAACACACACTGTGGTCTCTCAACACTGTGTCTTTGCTCCCACTGTTCCTTATGCTTGCCATGTGAATGTTTTAAGGCTCTGGTCTGTTTTGGTTTTATATTTTGGAGACAGTGTTAAGCAATACTGGATTTGACATCAGAGGATTTGGTTCCAATCCTGGTCTGTAACTTATATGCTTAATTGGACAAATCACTTTCCCATTCTAGTTCTTAGTTCCTTCATCTATAAAATGAGGGTTTGGGACAAGATCTTGATCACTAGGATCCTTCCCCATCTAAATCCATGAACCTAGGGTTTTCAGTACCTAGAACAGCTCCTGGTTACATAGTAAGTGTTTGTAACAAAGTGAATTGAATCGTTGAATGCAACCTCTTTTTTGAGGGACTGAGCAGCCAAGAGTAGTAACCAAATGAATCCTGTCTCCATAACCCCTTTCCCCCACCCAGGCATTACATGTTGTGTGTCCAGAGAGAGGCCCCTTAGGTCTGCTCGGGGCACAACTCCCTCCCTATCTCCCTACCTCAGGTCTGTCCTACCGCTGGCTTCTCAATGAGTTCCCCAATTTCATCCCAACTGATGGGCGGCACTTTGTGTCCCAGACAACTGGAAACCTGTACATCGCCCGGACAAATGCCTCTGATCTGGGCAACTACTCCTGCCTGGCCACCAGCCACATGGACTTCATAACCAAGAGTGTCTTTAGCAAGTTTGCCCAACTCAACCTGGCTGCAGAAGGTCAGGCTCAGAGAACCTGGCACATGTGGAAAATGATGGGTTGGGGGGGGGGCAGGGAGAAACTACCAATCATCAAAAAGAGATTCTCCAGAGCAGACCAATCATCCCCTTGACAAGGCCTGGCCCATGCCTACAGCTCCCTCCTTCCTCTGCTAGTACCCAGAGAACAAGTTCCTCTGAATACCTTTGACAAATGTCCTACTGCCCTCTGGGAGAATTCAGACCTAGACTGGGAGAGAGGGTAAATCCTCTAAATAGAGTACCTGACTCCCTCTGAAAAGCTATCTAGCTTCCTGCCTAGGAGTTAAACTAGGTCACACGCTCCACTTTCCCCTACCTCCCTCCACACATAGGAACAAATGAGATAATATATAAAAAGTTCTTTGCATAGCATAAAGCCTTTTATAAATTCTAGTTATTATTATCATTATTGATAATAATGATAATAATAATAAACAATCCTTTTGGCCTGGTTTCTAAGCAATGGTGAGATCCAAAGCTATTGGTTCAGGGGATTCATTTGCATCTCATTTGCATGGCTCCTCCCTCTAGACTCCCGTCCATCTTCACCCAGCATCAAGGCCAGATTCCCCTTGGAGACCTATGCACTGGTTGGACAGCAGGTCACCCTGGAGTGCTTTGCTTTTGGGAAGTGAGTAATGGCAAAGAGGGATGAAGTTTGCTGACCAAAGCCCCTCCCCACCCCCAGCCCTTAGGGTTTAGCATAATTTCTTTATTCCTTGTATCCATCTTCTATAAGCCATTAGTGCTCAGTGACATCTTAGCCTGGATCAGTCCCTCTGTTAGCTAGTGTCACGTTGGAAGGCTAGAGATTAGGCCCTGAGGGACAAGATGATGCAGGACAGGAGGCAGAGGATAGGAAAACAGGTGGGGCTAGAGTAGTGTTGTGACGGGGGACATGAAGGGAAGGGGACTGAGCCTGGGTTAGAGAATAGCAAAGGAGACAAACCACGAATCTTACCTTTTGGCTAGGACTGTCTCTGATCCCACGATCAGGACCAAGGAGAGGGGAGAGGAGAAGCGGGGGAGGGAAGGAGATAGGCAGCTTATGCACTGAAGCATCACCTCTCAGTCTTTCTGCCTCTTGCGCCTGGTAGATGTAGGGAATAAGAGATGTGTCTCTGCCCGCCCCCTCCTGGAACCTGTTCTCTCCTGAGCCCCAGCCCAGGCTCAGCACCTCTCTCCTCCCATCTCTCTAGTCTGAAGGACTTCTCCCCCCACCCCCTGCTCTGACATTCCATAAACCAGTCCTACAGAGGATCTGAGTAGGGATGAAGGTGTTTGGGAGGAGAGAAGGTTCTGTGCTCTAGCTCAGTCCAGCTCCTAGTCTGGCATTTCCTCCCCCTCCCACCCTACTTCCTCCTACCAGCCCCGTCCCTCGGATCAAATGGAGAAAACTGGATGACTCACTGCCTCCACAATGGGCCACTGCCGAGCCCACACTGCAGATCCCCAGCGTCAGCTTTGAGGATGAAGGCACCTACGAGTGTGAAGCAGAGAACTCCAAAGGCCGGGACACTGCCAAAGGCCGAATCATCGTGCAAGGTAAGGACCAGGGGGATTCTCTGTGCCCCAAGCTTCTTCCTTGGGAACCCCAGACATCAGACTACAGCTGAAAGGTTGCTGATTGATTCCATTCATCCCAAAGTACTCTGTGCTCAGAGATACATCATACGAGTGGGACCAAGGTTGAGGAGACACCTGAGCAGAGGGCTTGTCTTATCAGCTGATACAGCCTAGAAAGGAGCCCACAAAACATCAACAGTGGGGCTCTAAGTCAGGAAAATAGCAGCATCCTTGCAGAATTGTTATGAAGTGTAGTATGTAAAATAGTGCTTTGCAAACAATAAGCTACTATACAAATGTCAGCTATTATTACAATTATGGAGGCAGTGTAGCTCAGTGGATGGATAGGTCAGCCTTGAAGCCAAGAAGACCTGAGTTCAAGCCCTGTCCCTGACACATATTGGCTGTTTGACCCTAGGCAAGTCATTTCAATTCTCAATGCTAGTGCTTAGCACAGTGCCTGGCATGCCATACCTTAATAGATGTACTGACTTATGTCCTCAATACCTGCTCAAGGCACTTTTGTATAAGTTCATAAAACTCTTAAGTTTCAGAGAAGGTACTAACCTAGAAGGACTTTCCCCAGCAAGGAGTTCCTTCTGCCAGTGAAATCACAGGCGCAGTCCCAATGATTACCATTATGTTTTGTGTTATGGATACAACTACTAAATACCAACTCTAGAAATACCTACTTGCTCCTTCCCCCTGCAATCTGGTTGCATTGTAATCCCTAAATATGCCACGGGTGCCATCTGCTGTCAAACATGGGCACGACAACACCAAAGTTATTCCTCACACAGCTCTCTCTCTTGAGCTACCATCTCCCTTGTTCCTCCCTCCAACAGCTCAGCCCGAGTGGCTCAAGGTCATCTCAGACACCGAAGCCGACATTGGCTCCAATCTGCGCTGGGGCTGTGCAGCTGCTGGCAAGCCAAGGCCCACAATTCGGTGGCTCCGGAATGGGGATCCCCTGGCTTCCCAGGTAGGATGGCTAGAGGTGGGAAGCAGGACCATAGAGTGTGTCTCCCTGAGACCCATGCAAGGCAGCCCCACCTGCTGATGGGGTTAAACGCTGTCAAAGTGAGTGGTTGGTTAAGCTCATGTCCTGCACGCTCCAAAGTTTTCCTGGCTCACAGGTACTTGCCAACTCCTTCAAGCTGGTTAACAATCATGAGCAACTGAGTGTTCGAGGAGGCTCATCTTGTATTACAGTGGAAAGATGCCCAGGTCTGAGATTGTGCTTCCACTAAGTAGCTCTGTGGACCTGAATGAGTCATTTTATGTCTCTGGGTCTCAGTTTCTTCATCTGTCAAATGAAGGGGTTGAATTGAATTATCCTGCTATTTCTAAACTTTATAACTTGATTCCTTAAGAGCCTAGCCCTAACCAGTGCCCAATGCTGTCTTCCAATGACTTGCATCAAGGGTTCTAACTTTCACAGGTGTCTCAGCCCCTGATGCTCTTGTCTGGCCCTTTTGTGACTCTGACTGTGTGACTCTTTCACTCCTGAATCTGTTCTCCCATCCTGGTTTGTTGCACAGAACCGCGTAGAAATTTCTGGTGGGGACCTGAAATTCTCCAAGCTGGTCCTGGAGGACTCTGGCATGTACCAGTGTGTGGCAGAAAACAAGCATGGCACCATCTATGCCAGTGCTGAACTGGCAGTACAAGGTAAAAACGGTGATCGGAGGCAACATATCCCACTTTTGGACAGCTCCGGTTAGAAAGTTTGTTCTTAGATTAAGAATCGAATTTGATCACCTGTACCAAGTAGTTGTCACTCTGGAAACTCTCACTATAAAAATCTCTTCCCTTCCCCCTAGCCTTTGCTCCTGATTTCCGGCTGAATCCAGTTAGGCGGCTGATCCCCGCTGCTCGAGGGGGAGAGGTTCTCATCCCCTGCCAGCCCAGGTCAGCTCCCAAGTCCATTGTGCTCTGGAGCAAAGGAACTGAGATCTTAGTCAACAGCAGCAGGTATGAGGTTCTTCCTCTTCCTTCTCTGCCTCCTTGTCTTTTTCCTCCTCCCTGTTCTCAGGAGCAAGCCTAGGATGTCACTTGAGCCAATGCCAATCTCTATCCCTCTTCCTTCTTTCTCTGATGCAGAGTGACCATTACCCCAGATGGTACTTTGATCCTGCGGAACATCAGTCGGGCAGATGAAGGGAAATACACCTGCTTTGCGGAGAATTTCATGGGCAAAGCCAATAGCACTGGCATCCTCTCTGTCCGAGGTAGGGACCACAAGGAAAGCCAGGAAGGAGGGACAATCCTGTTACTCTATTAACATGGTGATCATCAATTCGATTTAGTTTAATAAACATTTATTAAGCACTCACTGTCTATAAGGCACCAACGTTAGTTGGTGTAGCTACCATTGGGAATCACCTCTCCATCCAGTTCTATTTCTAGTTTTTATCCTTGGTTTTCTGTCTTCCTGGGTTGGTTCTGAGGTTGATGGGGTTATGTTTGACATGGGACCCACCTATACCCTTTCCCTGATTTCCCAAGCTGTGTAAAGCAGGAGTACCCAAAACTCTTCCAGTCCCACTGCTGGGGTTTATGGCACAGCTTCCCACCCTGCCCTGCTCCCAGGCCACTTCTGTGACAGTCTCAGACATGTGCTCATCCCACTCTGCCTGGGCTCCCCCTACTCCCCCACTCCCCTTGTCAGATGCCACCAAGATCACCTTGGCACCATCCAGCGCTGACATCAATTTGGGTGAGAACCTGACTCTGCAGTGCCATGCCTCCCACGACCCCACCATGGACCTCACCTTCACCTGGGCCCTAGACGGCTTCCCCATTGACTTTGATAAATCTGGTGGCCACTACCGGAGAGCCAGCTTGGTGAGTCCTAGGGCCAAGTGCCATTCTCAATGACCCCTTCCCACTCCTGAGAAGCCCAAGGGACCAAGGAAAGGCTTATGCTTGGCCATTGCTCCCACCCCTTGTTCCCCTGGCTGGCTAGATTCCAATCCAGATTCTGACATCTAATAGGTTGAATGACATGGGTAAGTCACTTAACTTCTGGTCTCAGTTTCCTCAACTCTAAAAAAGGGGTTAATAATACTTATATTACCTCCCTCACAGCTATATTGTTATGGGCTATAGAAAAGGGAGTTTCTAGTATTCTCATTGTGTGAATAACCTCTCTTTCTTCCTTGGTCAGCCATCTCTTGAGGTTCTGAAAGTGAATGAAATGCTCTGTGGATTCTGTGTTAAATACAAAATCCTCCAGCCACCTAGTATGCTTCTGGATCTGTTTCCCCAGTACCAGGCAACACTGTTTCATTTTCTTTTTTTTGTGGGGCAATGAGTGTTAAGTGACTTGCCCAGGGTCACACAGCTAGTAAGTGTCAAGTGTCTAATGCCAGATTTGAACTCAGGTTCTCCTGAATCCAGGGCCAGTGCTTTATCCACTGCACCCCTTCATTTTTTAATACAACCCCAGACCAAATAGAAACAGAAAGATCATTCTAGCTGCTGTCCTCTGCCTTCTCCCTAATTCTTGCAATGTATTCTAATGACTAATCAAAATACTTAGGTGTATTTTGATTATCTGCAGTTTGGGGTTTTCTGCATCAGCACAACACTATGGTTTTCCTCTCCTTCTGCCTATAGTGTGAACAAATGAAATATAGCTATATTTCTAAGAAACTGCATTCCCAAATATTTTCCCATGTGTTATTTCATTTTATCCTGGATAGTATGAATCTCTCCATTGAGCATATGGAGAAACTGAGCCCTGTTGAATTCTATAAGCTTTTCCCAGGTCACCTAAGGGACTGGAAAGAAAGTCAAACACAGGTGGCCTGCCTCCTAGCCCAAGTCTCCCTCAACCTTTGAACTCTGTCTTCTGACCTTGTCTCTTTCTCTGTCTCCCCTCTGTGCAGAAAGAAACAATTGGGGACCTGACAATCCTGAATGCCCAGCTGCGCCATGGCGGGAAGTATACATGTATGGCCCAGACCGTGGTAGACAGCACATCAGAGACCGCGACCCTCCTGGTCCGAGGTGACTGACCCTTGATTTGGCTATTGCTGGACCCCCTACCCCACTCTCAGGGCCAACCCCATCCTACCATGTCCACTCCTCTCTCCACAAATTCTTGTCTGGTTCCCTGATGAACCTTTAGAAAAGGGTATTTCCTGCTGCTTTTCACATGCCCCTTAAAGGAGTAAATACTGGTTTTTCAGGGGCCACGATTTTTTAAAGGTCTACTCTGTTAAGGAGTTGAGACTTAGGAAGACAAATTGCATATAATCCTGCATGCAGTCTTAGATCCTGGATGTACCTCTGCAAGTGCCTTTCAGCCTTTGGTTTTAGGACTGGAGCATGCACCCACCCCACAGTACAACCACACGCTGACTGTTTTCTTCTTCCTAAACACCACCCGTTAATGTGTCCTAGTCATACCCTCTAATGACCCATCAAGGTATCACACTCCTTCAAAACAGGCTCCTGAATCAGTCTGGGGTTTGACTCCTTAGTCCTAACCCTCCCCCAATTCCACAATAGGTCCTCCAGGTCCTCCTGGTGGAGTGGTTGTGAGAGACATCAGCAACACCACTGTCCAACTAACTTGGAGCCGAGGCTTTGACAACCACAGCCCGATTGCCAAGTACACCCTCCAAGCCCGATCCCTGCCTGATGGGAAGTGGAAGCAGGTCCGGACCAGTGAGTATCTCTGGGGCTGCCAGACCTGGGCTTCCAAGAGCCCCACCTATCAGCCTTTTCCCCTACTCTCTCCCTCCCCAACTCCCAGCATTCATCAAGTCCATTCATTTATATTCATTAAACACTTACTGAGCACCCAGTATGTGCAATGCCCTATAGAAGGTACTGAGGGAGATGTAAAGATAAATAAAATGCTGCTTCTGCCCTCCTGGAGCTTAGCTATAATAGGGGAGATCAGACCTGTATACCACAAAGCAGTTTGTGCACAATTCTATGATCATAATTGTCTCTTTCACATACATGTCATTTATTTATCTTCAACAATCCTGAAAGGATAGACTGATTGTAGGTATCATTATTCCCATTTTACAGATTAGATGAGGCTCTTAAGGCACACAGAGATAAAGTGATTTGCCGAAGTCCATTTAGCTAATAAGTAGCAGAGGCAGAATTAAAACCTATTTTATATCTTTGGGCCTCAGTTTCCTCATCTGTGAAATGAACAGATGAACCAGATTATAACCTATGGTCTTTCGAGGGTTAGAGGTGTGATTCACCTCCAAGTCTAGTGTCCTCCACTATTCATGTTATTTACAAAGAGAATGCTATAAAACCTCACAAAAGGGAGCTACCACACCCTTATTGGGGGAAAATCAAATAAGACTTCATAAAAGAAGCAGTATTTAGGCTGGCCTTAAAAGATGGCTAAGATTTTGAAAAACAGGGAGCCAAGCCCAGGTGGGAAACTGTTGGGAACGAAAATGTACATTTGGAAATTCCCAGGGCGAACTCATGGATACCTAGAACGTTGGCACCAGAAGGAAACTTAGAGATCATTTACTACAATGTCCTCCATTTAGAGAGGAGGAAACTGGGAAGCAGAGAAGGAAAGTGAAGCCCAGGATCACATAGCAAGTTAGGGAGCTAGGCGGTGTAGTAGATGGAGTGCTGGATTTGGAGTTCGAAGACCTAAGTTTGAATTCCACCTCAGTCACTAACCCTCAGATCTTCTCAGCCTCAGTTTCCTCATCTGTAAAATGGAGCTAATAATTGCATCTTCCTCCCAAGATGGTTGTGAGGATCAACTCAACCAGGGTCTACTGGAGCCATCTTGAATGCTCACAAAAGTCAACTGACAAGTTGGAACATTTACACCTCAGATATTGGCAAATGCTTCAAATTGAGGCTTTATTTATTATTTTGTTGATGGTCTAGACTTAAGAAAATGATAGAAAAAAATGTTAATAATACAGATGAATAAAATGTATCATGGTTAAAGCCTTTTTTGGAGAGCTGATTGTAGACTATTTACCAGCAGATCCCCAATATTTTAAAATTTTTTAATTTTATTTTTCACTTCTGAAACTTCTCACTCATGCCTCCCTCTTCCCTACCCACTGACACAGACCTGATCAAATGAGATAACGTGTGTAAAATGTTTTGTGCATCTTAAAGTACTCTATAAATTCTAGCTATTACTAATGTTCATTATTAATATAATTCTTACTGACACACTTCATCATTGTTATTATGATTGTTACTCATGGTAAAGCAGGGACTAGAAGACAAATCTCCTTATTCCTGGTCCCAGTGTTCTCCTCACTCAACCACACTACCTTATATTCAGAGAATGATGGGTAACAAGAATGTTGTGCTTTGTTCGCCTTACAGATCCTTCCAATATTGAGGGGAATGCAGAGACTGCCCAGGTGCTGGGCCTCACCCCCTGGATGGACTATGAGTTCCGGGTCCTTGCCAGCAATATCCTGGGCACAGGGGAGCCCAGTGGACCCTCTAGTAAAATCCGGACCAAGGAATCAGGTTTGGGAATTGGACTTTTCTGGGAAAAAAAGTGTGAAGGTAGAAATAGAGATACTGACATTGCATCTGGGGGAGGGGTGAGAGAGAAGGGGCCCTGACCTAAGAGTTAGAACTCTTGGGCTCTAGAGTTGAAGAGGAAATCACTGAAGGGATTGTCTGTGATGGCAGGAAGATACGATGACGTAGATGATCTCTGAGTGCCCTTTCCACTGATGTTCTGTGGTTGACTAATGGTGGGGGGAGCCTGAGGACAAAGAAATTGATGGAAGAGGGAGAGTAGACTGTTTCTCCCTTTCCTGCTGCTTACCACTCAGTTAGGTAATGTCTGGAAGGATGCTTTGATGAAGAATCACACCCTCCCCTGCTCCTCCACCCCCCCCCACCAACTACATTCAGAGAAAGAATCAGAGTAATAAAATCTCAGCACTGGAAGGGAGTGCCTAGCTGAGAAGGAATTCCCTCTTCATCATCTTGACAAATAGTCATTCCATCTCTGCTTGAAAGATCTCCAGTGATGGGGAATCCACAGTCTATCCAAGATGGCTCTAGTTGTTAAGAAATTTTTCTCTCTTCTATTTTATTTTCTCAATTCTTTCTTTACATCCACTGCCACTTCCACCCTTTGCTCTTAATTATTCAAAACAAGAACAATCCTCCTTCCAAATGCAATAATATTTGTAAACCACTTTGCAAATCTCAAATCACTATGTGAATGCTACGTATTACTATCATATTATTATTTCATGTCATGGCCCTTTGAATACTTGAAAATAGTTGTTATGTGTTTCCATCCGTTTTCAGATACTATCAGTTCTTTCTTTACATATATTTTGGAAAATCAAATTCTATTCCGAATAAAAAAAAAATAGTTGTTATGTCTCCCCTATCACTATCTTTCCTAAAATGTGAGTAATACACTAGAGAGCGTGTGAATGTGTGTGTGTGTGTGTGTGTGTGTGTGTGTGTGTATACAGGAACAAAAAAGATAGCTATTTCAAGTTTTTGAAGAGTTCTCATGTGGAACAGACTCGACTTATTTTTTGTGGCCCTATAGGACAAAATTAGAACAAATAGGTAGAAAGCAGATGGCTCCATATTGTATAGGTTACGTTTGTGTTTGAGTTGTACTAGATGGCTGCTGAGGTCTTTTCCATCTCTGAAATTCTGTAATTCTCTGTATTTGGAAATACCTTTCCACTTGATCCTCTATGACCATTTTCAGGTGCCACTTTCTGGAAGCAAGACTTCCTTTCTTGGTCCTAAATTGACCTCTATCAGATTTTGAGGGGGTAGCCCATGACTTAGTGAGCCAGCTGGTGCTCCTCCATTGCCTAGTATTCACAATTTGATTTCCCAGACTTCCATCTCTCAGCCTTCATTCATCTTTCCTGCTTCCTGGCCCTTGTACTAGTTTTCACTATAAGGTCAAGCTTCCACTTGGTGTTTTATCTGCAGAAACATTTTAGCCCTGGGCTATCCTACACTGCCACTCTACCTTCATCAGGCTACCTCTGCAACCTAGGAGTCAGCTCAATTCCTCTCTCTTCCTTCTCTCAAAATATGCAATCAACTATCAGGTGTTATTAATTCTATCTTTACTACATCTCTCAAATCTGCTTCTCTTTACCCACCCACACAGTTACCACACTAGTTTCAAGCTTTCATCATCTCTCACCTGTGCTATTACAATAGACTTCTAAATGGTTTCCCTGCTTCCAGTCTCTCTCCATTCCAGTTCAACCTTTACAAGGATGCCAAAGTCATAGTCCTAAAGTATGGGTCTTAAATGTGCATCTGTCTGCCCCTGCTCTCTGCCCCCTGTTAGGCTAGCTGAGCTCAGGGAAATCAGTCTCACTTTAATATTAGCCTAGAGAAGGGAGGGAGAGAGATACTCTCCCTTCTTTTTTGGGGGGGGGAGGGAGACTAGCAGTATAGAACACTACATGAAATGTCAAACTTTTTCATTGTATTGATTATTTTTGTTGAACTCCCCCACTCTCTTTTTAAGTCTTTTTTATACCCTATTACTACTACTTGTGGGGTGCCTAGAACTCAAGTGTTTGTTCTATCAGGGCTCTAAGGCTAACCTGGGGCGATTTGGGAATGATTTTCTTTTCTTTTTTTTAATTACATTTTTTCCAATTTACAAAAATCAGTGTTCTCTTTCTCCCACCCTTCCCACCTTTGAAAAATAAAATTAAAATGAAACATTTGTAACAAATAAGCATTGTCTAATTAAACAAATTCCCAAACTGGATGGGGTGAATTGACTTGATTGATACACTCAACCCCCACCCTTACACATTTATAAGAGATGGCTCTGGGAGGAAAAGGAGAGGGATGTGTACTGAGAAATGTACATGATGTAAAAACAAAAGATATGCATAAAAATTCATTGGTCCAAGAAGAAGAGAATGAGGAAAGGAAAGCAGCTGTCAAGTGGTGGTGGAGGGGGGAGTACAATAATAATGTACCAAAAATAAATGTGTGTGTGTGGGGGGGGTTGTTTGTTTGTTTAACTTAACTATTAGTTAGGCTATTCCATCTTCTTAGTTCCCCTAGAAGTAATTCTAGTGGCCTCTGCCACTTAGGAGAAGACAAAGAATCTGTCTAGCTGGATTCTGGAGGGCTCAGGTAGAGACCCTTTTCTCCCCTCTCTGCCCACTAACTACAGTAGTTGACCTGTCCATAGAGGTCTAATATCTCTATAGGATTTCCTCACAAGATGGCTGTTCAGAAAATGGTATGTTATTAACAGGGCACATCTGTGTCTTTCAATGCCCACAGTAGCATCCTCAGGACTCAACAGGATGTTAATAGGTCACATCTGTGTCTTTTAATGTTCCCTACAGCTCCTACAGTAGCACCCTCAGGACTCAGTGGAGGAGGTGGTGCCCCTGGTGAACTCATTATCAACTGGACGGTGAGCAGAAGAGAGACCTTGAATTTAGGAATGAGTCCTGCTTGTAGGTCACAGATGCAGAACTGGAAAGAACCTTAGGGGTCATCGAGCCCGCCCCTCTCTCATTTTGCAAACAAATAAACTGAGGTAGACAGATGTTAAGTGACTTGCTCAGGGCCATACAGCTAGTCTCTGAGACAGGATTTGAACCTAGGTCTTCATGACTCCAGAGCCAGTTAGTACTGTGCTGTCTCCTCCTCTTTTCCTTATTTAACCTGAAGAGAAATGAAAGATAGGTTCAAAGAGTTTGGAAGAGAGGAGAGCTCTAGAGGTTGCCAGACAGCCAACAGCCTGTTCCTTTTGGACCTGTGTCTGTTCCACCATTGCAGCAGAGCTCTTGGCAGTCTTTGATCTTGCCTATCCTAGACACATACATCTTTATTCTCACTATGATTTGAGGGGTGACTGGAGATGGAGACATGTCTTGGGATGGTTGGATTTAGAACTGGAAGGGGCAGCTAGGTGGCGCAGTGGATAAAGCACCATCCCTGCATTCAGGAGGACCTGAGTTCAAATCCAGCCTCAGACATTTGACACTTACTAGCTGTGTGACCCTGGGCAAGTCACTTAACCTTCATCGCCCCCCCAAAACATCTAACCCCGTCATTTTACAGATGAGTAAAGTCTGGAGGTAGAAAGTGGCTGCCCAAGGACAACAGGTGACGATGCACAGGATTTAAGCCAGGCCCTCTGCCCCAAGGGCCCCATGAGGTCCTGTGGCCCCTAACCCCATACTCTTGCCACCCCTGCAGCCCATGTTACGGGAATACCAGAATGGAGAAGGCTTCGGCTACCAGCTGTCCTTCCGAAGACAGGGCAGCTCAGATTGGCAGAGGGCCAAGGTCTCCCACGCTGATGCCCTGCACTTTGTTTATCGTAATGAAAGCGTCCGGCCCTATACACCCTTTGAAGTCAAGATCCGAGGATACAACCGCCAGGGGGAGGGGCCTGAGAGCCTCACCACAGTCGTGTACTCTGCTGAGGAAGGTAGGTGGCACCCCCAGGGCTCCCATACTCTCTCATAAACTGGCTTTGCTTTAGCATTTGCAGGCTGGAGGACCAGGGATCAAATACTTCTTCCCCAACAAACTCCCATCCTCATCACTCAAGGGCAGAGGCTAAAACCTGGGAAAACAAAATATGCATTTAAAAAGGAATTAGCCCTGGGCCTTGTTTCTAAGCAGCCAGTGAGGGTGGTTGGGCAATATGGAATGGTTCCTTGGAGTTCATTTTTAGGATCACCATGGGCTGAGGAAGGTTTGGTTCCTGCCCAAATGGGCCACAATCCCTGGGGGAAAATCTGTGGCAGAGGGAAGACACAGCATATGGGGTCCCTAAGGACCAAGGTGCAGGGTTCTCATATATATGAGACTGGGTAACCCCAACAACCTAATCACTTCCCGTGTTGGTCCTTAGAGCCCAGGGTGGCCCCAGCCAAAGTCAAGGCCAGGGGGACTTTGTCTTCAGAGATGGACGTGATGTGGGAACCAGTACATCAGGATGACATGAACGGGGTTCTCCTGGGGTATGAGGTAAGCATTGCTTCCCCTCCCCAACCAGAAAACAGGTAGGAGGATGAGCTCAGTCTCTGATCCTCAAGGTGTGAAGCCATCACTTTAACCCCGCCCCCACCCCCACAAAGGTATCCAACTCTACACATCTCTGGAGGAGACCCAGGAGGTTCTGACCCTCAAAACTCTTCGGAGAACTCCATAGCCCCCTTTAAAATGTCATTCTACCAGAACTGTACCTAGGAGCTCTAGAGCTTGGTAGTGTCTTCCCTGTGACCCCTGACCAATGGGAAGGTTTCATAAGTTTAATGGAATTTAGAACCAAAAAGGAGCCTTGAATAGATCATGTTATCCAATGTCCTTATAGGGGACTTACACAAGGTCATGGGACAGTAAGTAATACAAAGGAGATTTGAATGTAGGTCTTCCCATGATCTGATTCAAAGAATCTGAGTGAGGCTGATGGTGAATGAGAAATGAGGAAAAATCAGAACTCTCAACCTTAGAGTAATAATAATAATAATAATGGCAGCTAGGTGCTACTGGTGCAAGGGATAGTGCTGGGCCTGAAGTACAATAGGAAGACTGGCTTTTGAGTCAGGGAACAAGTTCAAGTCCTGGTTATCTATCTCACTTTGCCTGGGACCTGAGACACAAGTCAAGTTTATCCCTCTGAGACCTCAGTTTCCTTATTTGTAAAATGGGCATAATAATTCCTACTCTATCTCCCTCACAAGACTGTTGTATAAGCCGCATGAGACAACAGGTGCGAAAGCATCTTGCAAATGTCATTTTCTTTCTGACTTTCCCTTCCTGATGATTAATCAACAATCATTTATTAAGCATCTACTGTGTACCAGACACTGGGAATCAAAAGAAAAGCAAAAATAGTCCCTGCCCTCAAGGAGCCTACATTCTAATGGGGGGAGTAGATAGGTGATAGATAAATAGATAGATAGATAGATAGATAGATAGGTAGATAGATAGATAGATAGATAGATAGATAGATAGATAGATAGATAGATAGATAGATAGATAGATAGATAATAGATGATAGGTGATAGATGATAGATTTGTATTTATATATACACAGGTGTGTATATGTATATATACACGTTTTCATATGTGTGTACATATGTACATATATATGCAAGCAAAATTATTACAAAATAGACTAAAGTAGCCTCAGAGAGGAAGACCTCCTCAGGAGGTGGCACTTAGGAGGAAGAGCATTCCAGACATAGGGAAAGCACAGGGATGAGGGATGAAATGTATGAGGAACATCAAGCAAGTCAGTATGGCTAGATTGCAGTCTTCAGAGGTGGGGAGGGGGTAGAAGGAGGAGTGATATGTAAAAAGACTGGGAAGGTGCAAAGGGGCCAGAAAATAGGGCAGTTGATATTTGATCCTAGAGGTAATAGAGAGTCATTGGATTTTACCAAGTATGGGGAATTGGGGGCGGGGTGCAAAGTTAAGGATAACACCAAGGAAGCAAACAGAGAAAGATGGTGTTGGTGATATAGGACTGGAGATTAGGGGAGAGATCAAGCCTGGATAAATAAACCTGGCAATCATCCTAAGAGTACAGACAGGAAAGAGGGAAATACCCTGGTCAAAGCCTTGGGGGACACCATCTATGATTAAGGAGTGTGATGTGGATCCAGCAAAGGTGACCAAGGACAGGTAGGAGAGAGGCAGGAGAAAGCCAAGAGAGCAGAATTGGCAGAACCCAGAGAGAAGAGAGTATCTAGGAAGTAAAGAAGACGGTCAATAGGGTTCAGTGCTCTAGAAAAATTGAGAAGGATGAAACAGAGAAAAGACCATTAGACATGGCAACCAAGAGATTGTTATCTTTAGGAAGAGTCGTTTCACTTGGATGATGTGGTCGGAAGCCAGATTGCAAAGCATTTAGAAGAGAGTGAGTGGAGCAGAAGCAGAATCACTTATTGCCAAGACTTCAAGTAGTTTAACCACAAAGAAGAAGGAGAGATGTAGGCCGTAGCTATCAGAGGGAGTTAGATCAAGTGAGGGTTTTTAAAGTCGGGGAAGACGAGTTTGTTTGTGGGCAATTGGGGTTAAGTGACTTGCCCAGGGTCACACAGCTAGTAAGTGTTATGTGTCTGAGGCTGGATTTGAACTCAGGTCCTCCTGAATTCAGGGATGGTGCTCTATCCACTGCACCACCTAGCTGCCCCAAGGCAATCTTTTGAAAAAGACAGGAGAGTGTGGGAATAAGAGTGCATGGAAAGGAATAGACCTTGGCAAGCAGAAGGATCACTGGCCAAATCAACCAATACTGGGATGAAGGAGGACATAGTGGGCAATGATGTCAGAGGGGAGAAGGAGTTCATGGTTTGTGGCCTCAAATTTTTGGTGAAGTATTAGGTGAGATCTTTAGCTGAAAAGAGATAAGGGGAAAATGGTAGGAGAGGCTTGGAGAAGAGGTTTGGAATAGCAGTTGTGATGAATGGGATAGGAAATCAATTAAAGAGGTTTGCCTTACAACAGTAAAAGTCCAATTGTCGATTAGCTAGCATGATTTGTCTTGGTTCCAATCGACACTGTCTCATAATTTCTTCCAGTTCCATTTAATGGCATTCACTAACAGGAGAGAAGATGAATAGACAAAGTGATCCCAGGTTAGGACTTGGGAGATGCGGTCAACAGTAGGACAGAGGAATATGGTTTTTGAGAACAGGGCATAGAATTGGACAAGAGGTGGAGACTGGGATTTCAGAGGAGGGTAGCTATCCCAGCTAGAGCCCTCAGGCTCTACCGAGGATTGGAAGATCTGGAGGTCATGGTGAGGATGAAGAGTAGTTTTAGAAGGAGTATAGAAAGATGGGAGGGATGGAAAGAGAAAAGATTGTTAAGATAAAGTAAGTTTAGAGTTCTTGAACTTGGAAGTGGGTGATGATAATGACAATTAGGCAATATTAAAATTAGTTGAGCACTGCCCAAAGGTTGTTGGGTGTCGGGGATAAGTGGGATAATGGGATAATTGACAAGCATGTCCTAGTTCGTGATATGGATATGGCTCCTGGGAAACTCTTCCTGGAGAAAACCTCTCTGGGCCCATCGTTCATCTGCAAAGGAGGGGGTGGGACTAGTTGAATTCTAAGATTTCTTCCTGCTCTGATTGTAAGCTTTCCTAAGATCCAATAGCTTCATGAGGCTGAGTTCTAGGTATCCATCTTCAAGAACTCTTGGCAGTCATCCCCTGTTTCCGGGTCCCAGCTCCCAGTCTCTGGCCTAAGCCACAAAGGAAGGTGGGGATAAGCTGGGGATTCTGGCTTCTGTAGATCCGCTACTGGAAAGACGGAGATAAAGAGGCAGCGGCTGACCGTGTAAGGACAGCAGGGCTGGACACCAGTGCCCGAGTTACTGGCCTACAACCCAATACCAAGTACCATGTGACAGTTCGGGCCTACAACAGGGCAGGCACTGGGCCTGCCAGTCCCTCCACCAACGCCACCACCATGAAGCCTCGTGAGTCCACAGAGCGGTCAGCTGGATGAACCCAGGGAGGGGGGGAGGGCCCATTCCTGTTCAGAGAGCCCTGCTGAGCATATAGGGGCCGGTCCATAAACTGGGGGAAAAATAAGAAATGGAACCAAAAGGAAATTAGCAACTGAGGCTTCCTCTTCCTTTTTATTTCTGTTTTTTCCCTGGGGTTTGTGTCTTGCAGGGAGCCTCTGAACATCTCTGCCGAAGGCAGACACTAGTGTTTCCTGTGCCCAGGGGGAGGGCAGCTGAGAGGGAAAATAAATCCATGACCCCTCCCTGCCCCCAACCTTTTCCCTTTCAGCTCCCAGACGACCTCCAGGTAACATCTCCTGGACACTCTCCAGTTCCAGCCTCAACATTAAGTGGGACCCTGTCATCCCTCAACGAAATGAGTCTGCAGTCACTGGCTACAAGGTAAGGCCCTTGCCAGGGAGCCCCTAAAGCAGGAATAGGAAGTACCAGCTGCTTTGTGTTTCCACTAATTATTATTATTATTATTTATTTTTGTGAGGCAATTGGGGTTAAGTGACTTGCCCAGGGTCACACAGCTAGTAAGTGTTAAGTATCTGAGGTCGTATTTGAACTCAGGTCCTCCTGACTCCAGGGCTGGTGCTCTAACCACTGTGCCACCTAGCTGCCCCTGTGTTTCCACTAATGACCAGAAGCTATCTGATGCAGGAAGAGGGACTTGGGAATGTTTACTGACTTCTAAGAGTCTTGATAAACTGAAATAGATCACTAGGGAACATAGAGAAAATGCATTAGAAAAGGAATCTCCAGGTAACTGAATGGTGTGGTTAGGAGCTGGAAACAGATGGATGGACCAGCTAAGCCCCAGAGGTTCCCAGTTGGTAAGAAAATTCTAGGATATGTTTATTAATCTCTGATGATTCTCTTCACTTAGTTCTTCCAATGGGCAGCACTAGGAAAAATCAATCAACCAAGTATTTATTAAGCACCTACTATGTACCAAGCACTGGGACATAAGTACAAAGAATGAAACAATTTCTACTGGTAAGGATAAGGAACTTGCATTGTAATGATTAAGACAAGTATAAATAAAAATATAAACCATAAATACAAAGTGAATGAGTGCAAATAAAGACAAATACTTAAAAGCAAGATAATTTGAGAGGGAGGGCACTGACTTGTGGGAAATCAGGAAAGTATGCATTCAGAAAATGATGCTTAAAATTCACCTTAAAGAAAGAGAAGGATGGTGAGGTGGAGGTGAGGACAAAGTATATTCTGGGAACATGGGGCGGCTAGTGCAAAGGATAGAATATGGGGGCAGCTAGGTGGCACAGTGGATAGAGCACCGGCCCTGGATTCAGGAGGACCTGAGTTCAAATCCGGCCTCAGACACTTAATACTTACTAGCTGTGTGACCTTGGGAAAGTCACTTAACCCCAATTGCCTCACCAAAAAAAAAAAAAAAGAATTAATAACAAAGGATGGAATATGGCATGCCACGGGTGAGGAACAAATAGAAGCTGTTTGGCTGCACTGCAGAGGGCAGGACAGAGAGTAATGTCCAGTTAGTCTAGAAAGAGGGTTTGGCCAGGTCGTGAAGGGAGTTGTGTGTCAGGGAGTTACTTGGTGAGAGAGAAGAGACAGAGATAAAAACAGAGAGACAGAGACAGAGAGACACACAGAGAGACAAACAGAGAGAGATAGAGAAAGACAGAGAGACAGAGACACATAGAGAGACAGAGAGACAAAGAAGTATGTAGATTCCTCTGTATAGTAGAGGTAATAATAATAATAAATAAGCATTTATTAAGCACTTACTATATTCCAGGTACTGTGCTACGCACTGGGGATTAACAAATACAAGTGAAAAAGAAAGACAGTGTCTGCCCTCAAGGAGCTTAGATTGTAATGAGAGAAGATGACACACAAAAATGTTCTTGTACAAAAGGACTAATATAGAAATGTTTTACATGATTTCACATATATAGCCTATATTAGATTGCTTACCATCTCAGGGAGGGGAGAGGGGAGGGAGGGAGGGATAGAATTTAGAACTCAAAACTTTTTTAAATATTAAAAATTGTTTTTACATGTAATTTGGAAGAAAATAGAGTATTTTTTAAATCAACTGAAAGTGGGGAAAGAAAAGGGATACAAACAAAACCAACAAGAATAAGTCGGGGGGGGGGGCAGGGATGAAGGAAGGTTACTCTGGGACCCTCTACAATATGTATATAAAATCTCCATTATGTATTTATGTATAAATACATATTTGTACATAATGCACACAATAGCATTGATTAACATTTAAAGGTTTTTGAAGCACTTTACAAATGTTAATCTTATTTGAATTTCACAAGAATCCTGTAAAGTAGGTGCAATTCTCCTAATTTTACAGATGAGGAAACTGAGGCAAGAGAGAGGGGTTAAGTGACTTGACTAGGATCACACATCTGGTATCTGAAGCTAGATTTGAACTCAGGTCTTCCTGACTCCCAGTCCTACACTCTATCCACAGAGCCACCTATCTACCGTTTCCTGGCTATAAGAGTAACGAGATTCCAAAGTGCATCTAAAGTGGAATAGACTGATTTGAGAGATGTAGCTAGAACCCCATCACTGGAGGTCCTTAAGAAGAGGCTGAGTGACCCCCTTGGATGATCAAGGATAGTGTAGGGAAGTTCCTGTTTTGGATAGGGATAGGGAGGGGTGACATCTGCAATCCCTTCTACATCTCTGAGTGACCAATGAGGCATAGCCCATCCAAGAAGAACCCGATCTTGATTGGTGGGAGAAAGGAAATTTAGAACCTAGGGGACTGGTAAGAAGAAAGGTATCAGGAAATACATGGCAAAGCCAGTCCTCTCTACTTTTTTCTTTTGCATTTCCACTATATTCCCTAGCAATATATTTTAGCATCTCGTTACTATTATAGCCAATAACTGTTATGTAGGTGGTACAGTGGATAGAGCTCTGGACTTCGACTCAGGAAAACCTGAATTCAAATCCAGCTTCAGACATTTGCTAGCTGTTGTGACCCTGGGCAAGTCACTTAACTTCTGCCTGCCTCAGTTTCCTCATTAGTAAAATGGGGATAATAACAGCACTCACTTCCCTGAGTTGCTGAAGATCAAATGAGATAGCATTTGTAAAGTGCTTTGAAAGCCTTAAAGATATCTATGTAAATGAGAGTAATTACTATTTAATTTTCCTACTGTCTAACACTGGTCATCAGTAAAAGCAAGAGCATCTGCTGTTCAAAGAGCAATGTCCCAGGGCCTCATGGGAACTCTGAGGCCATGGCCCTAGTGGACCCCTCTCCCTAGAGGCCAGCTCTCATGGAAACCAAAGAGCATAGTCCAAGAGCAAACTCCAACTGGAGGTCTTTCTACCAGATGCTGTACCGGAATGACTTGCACTCTGCCCCCATACTCCATTTGGCCAACAAGAACTGGATTGAGATCTCCGTCCCTGAGGACTCCAGCCACTCTCTAGTGCAGATTCGGGCCACGGGACCCGGAGGTGACGGAATCCCAGCTGAGGTTCACATTGTGAGGAATGGAGGTGCTGCTACCCACTTTTCTCCCTTCCTCCCCCACATTTCTTCCTTCAGTTCCTCCACCAATCAGAGCTGAGGCTACACAACCAAGGAGTATAGGTGTCAGGCTGGCCAGCCCAGCCTTGTCTCCCTTTAGGGAGAGAGAAAGCAGGCCCAGTCAGCACATGCCTGCCACTTTTTGTTCTCTGCTAAACAGTTCAGGCCTTTTTTTCTCCCCTATGTATCCCCTGCCAATAATAGAATATCCTGAGAGTCAGTGATAGATGAGGCTTCCCATTTCAGAGGAAGAAGGAAGGGTGAAATACACATAGCCACCTACCTACCATTTGCTGGCACAGTCTTAGAATGGCCACACACCGACCATATGCCCTTACCTCCTCTGGGCCTCATTTTGTCATCTTTAAAATGACCTCTGATGCCTCTAGAATTCTACTATTCACAGATAGAAAGCTGCAAGTGCCATCCAGATGCTGAAACACTCAATCCTGTCCACACATTTAGACAGACTCTCCTAATAAAATTATCAACCATAGACATTATTTCATCTGGTCCTCACAACCAGAATTCTAGATAGGGTATTATTAATGAATTAACTGGTAACTAATTAATAATTAACATTATCAATATCCCCACTTTTCAGACAGGAAGACTAAGGCTTAGAGGATCTGCCCACAATGACACAGCTAGTAATTAGAGAAGTCAAGATTGGAACCCAGGTCTGCTCTATCCAAGTCCAATGTACTTCTACTGAAGCAGGGCTTTTTCCGGACTATCTCTAGGTCTGGTCATATCCTGGGAGAAGATTTCTTAGATTAAATTAGAATAGGTTATATTGGATTGGGTTGGGTTGGGTTGGATCAGATTGGATTGGATTGGGTTGGTTTAGAAGACTGGGTCATTACCCTGACCCAATGGGTTAGGAGTCTTGGAGGACCCCCGTCCCTTTTGGCTCACCAAACATTCCTATTTGCTGCTTTCAGGCACGAGTATGATGGTGGAGAACTCAGCAATCTGTCTGACCCCACACCTGGGCACCATCCTCTCCCATTCCCTGGTGATGCTGGCCCTCCTTGGCTACTTGGAGCTCTGATCCTGGTCTCCTGGTCCCCTCCCCCAGCCCAGACCTGGACAACAGGACAGATACCTCGGGATGAACAGAGCCAGCTGGCCCCTGGCACACTCTCCCGATGCTAAGGACCTCAACATACTATATGCCCCAAGAGGACTGGTTTTAAACAGCAACTTTAAACAATTCCCTTTTTTGTAGGAGCTAGGACATTTCATATATGCCGGGGACCAGAACCCAAGGAAGGAGTTTTTCCCCACCCTTTATAACCCAGAGGAAACAGGCACAAAAAAATCCATGATAAATCTTGAACCCAATGTCTTTGTGACCCATGATCACTGGGGTTTCTGGATGGAAAGAACTAAATGGACATGAGGATGGGGGGGGTTGACCCATGTCCTTTGGACCAATACGGATGGCACCCTTCAGGGACCCTGGGTATACCTGGATCCAGCTACCTTGGAAGCCTCGATATAGGCCAGGATGGCCCCAGAGCTGGAGAAGTGGACCTGGAGGGCGGAGGACAGCAAAGGGACCGAGAACTGCCCACCCCCAACTGGATATGGAGAAGGGCTTGATATCTAACCTTTGGGCTTTCCTCATCCTTCTGGGCAGCTAAGAGAAACAACTGCAAATCCCCTGATTCTAGGAACTGGGGGGCACAAAAGGGGTTCCCAGAAATAAGGGGGAGAGGGAGGCAAGAAAATGATTTTCAAAACTGACTGAAGGTTGCAGCTTCTGGGAAGATGAACTCAGCCAAAAGGCAACCCAAGATTAAAATGACGCTGCCCTTGGGGTTGACACTCCAGCAATTACATTCACAAGTCCATGAAGACAAAGAAAACAGGCTGGGCTTGAGGGGAATGCAAGACAGAAGGGCTCCATCTTGGTCAGGTGTCCACCCCACATGGGCATGGGAGCCTGACAACTTTGCCTCAGTTTCCTCCCCTTCTCGCTCCTCCAGTAAATCCTAAAGACCTTCCTTCCAAATCTGTAGTTCCCTGCCCTGTAGGAGGGATCCTTTCCTCTGCCCTTGCCTCTGCAGGACCCAGAGCTCTAGCCAGGAGTTTGGGGGGAAGGATTAGTTCCCAGAATTCCAGAGTCAGGAGCCTGACTGCTGGGGACAGAGGATGCATGCCAGAATTCACTTCCCCAGGCATGTTGGGATATTTTTAGTGGCCTCTCTCCATCCATCCCTCCCTCCACCGAAGGCTTGCCTTTGTGTTGCCTCAGAGTGTGAGGCCACAAGAAAAAGTGAGGGTCTTTCCTGTGCTCCAGGGAGTGTTAGGAATAGGCAAAACAGGGGGAATAACAGGCCACAGCCTAATTCATAGAAAGAGAAAAGTAGGTTTAATTACTCTGGGCCTCAGTTTCCCCATCTATAATAAGAGGAGTTTGAACTAGATGACCTATAAAGTCTCCAGCTACAACATATTTTGAAAAATCTGGTAAATGGGCAGAAGGTAGTTGAGGAGAGTGGCTTGTGCCTTTTTGGCAAAGGCTTACCAATTGGGTCCCTAGGCACCCAGGGGGCTGCTTCAGCCTCTCTACCCCTCCCTGTATGCTCAGATTCACGAGGACATCCCGGTCTGTAATTCTTCAATATCCTCTGTCCACACAGCAGTAGACTTTCCCTCAATCCTCTCCTCTGAGGTCAGCTGAGAAAGGGGCCCAAGACTAAGACACTGATTTCCTCCAGCCCAGCCATACCCCCGAGCCTCTCCTGAATACCCCCATACACAGGGTCTGCCATTTTGGAAGGCACATTCCCACTGGGAATCACTCACTGTGGCCCATTTTCCCTGAGGGTTTGTTTCTATTCTGTAGTTATTACAGTGAGATTTCTATTTTAGTATCATTTTTATATATATTTTAGGTCCTGCTCTATTTTCAGGGCAGGTCTGCGTTCCTTATGCTAATGAGAGCTTTCTTTTGGTGAACTTCCTGCCCCCCCCTTCCTGCTCCTTGAGAGGCAGGCAGAATCAGTGGAGAGACTGATGTCCCCCTGGTCCCCATGGCCTCTTCACCCCACCTACCCATGTGGTAGGATCGAGAGTTTAAGATCAGCTGAAAGGGAGATGAAGGAAGCCTTTATATGGTTCATCAGCTGAGAGAAGGGGTAGCCAGCCCCTCTGAGCAGGATGCTTCCTCCCTCCCACTCATCTGGGTGACTTTCGACCAGTGGCTAAACTTCTCTTTGCTTTCATCTCTCCTTCAGAAAGAGAGGAGCTGGAGGCGAGGTATTTGCTTGGGGGCTGGAGAGACCTTGAGGTGGGGGACTGACTCACAAATGCAGATGAGGGTTCACTTCACCTTCTCTTTTCTCACTGCCTGTAGGCATAGGGAGCCAGAGGGAAATAGGTGTTAGGCAAAACCCTCATGTGTTAGGCAGAGATCAACGGGGGAGGGGGGGGGCCTTTTGGACCGAGGAATCAACTGGGCTCTCGGGCTGAAGAACCCAGTCCTGCCCCAGGCAAGCAGCTCCTCAACCTCCCTAGTCAAGGAGGCCTTTGAGAAGAGGGAAGCAGTGGTAGGACAGAACTGTTACTGTATGTGTGTGTATGTCTGTCTGTCCGTCTCTCTGTCTCTGTGTCTCTCTGTCTCTGTCTGTCTCTGTCTCTGTCTCTGTCTGTGTGTGTGTGTGTGTGTTAGAAGGTTTTATCCCAGGAAAACCCTACCTTGTCTAAAACAAAAGACCAGGTGAGTCCCTAAGACCGAACCTTTGCCTTCAGCATCCCATACCTCTGAAGGCCTGGGGAGCCATAGGAAAGTTTGAGGAAGGGATTTAAACCAAGCAAAGGAGGCTAAGGAAATAGGCTGGGATACAGAGAGACTGTTGCTTAAGGTTTGATGCTGGAACAGGTGGCCAAGGCAAGCTGTGGACTCTCCATCCATTAGGGGCCTTACAAAATGGGATGGCTTGTATCCTGCCAGGAGTCAGAGGGAGTCCCTTCCTGCCCAAGGGACCTCTGATTATTTTCCTCCAGGGAGCCCATCGGTAGTTTCTACCCTAGCAGTCTGAGGACAGACCTAGGGAGGAGAGGTACCTCCCTGCTGTCTCTTAGCTCGCTCAGCTCAGATCTCTGCAACCCCCAGCCCCAGCTCTGTTCCATATCAGAAGTTTTCCCTTCCTCCTCCCCAACATTTGCAGCCCTGGAAGAGGAGACAAAAAAAAATACAGGTGCTTTCTTTTTCTTTTGTTTTTACCACCAAGCTAGCAGTTTGCCTATACAAGTGCCTTGTGGACTGGGGAATGGGGTTTTTTCTCTCTGATCCCCCTACCACTTGCAAAGACTTCTCCAAGGAGAGCGCTTGGGGGGAGGTGCCATAGGAGCCAATTTCAGCTGTGTACTTTTGGTGGAGAAAAGTGGGTACCCTTCTCCCTCCGCTGGTTTCCTTGTTGCTTTAACATTCCAGATGTTACCCCCCTCCCCTTGGGAGCGGAGGGCAGCTCTCTCCAGGTGTGCATTTAAGAAACTCAGTGGAAAGGAGAGGGACTTGTACTGCTCTGTCTATCTGGGGACCTTCAGAACCACGGCTTTGGGGATGCAGAGACCCCCTGTTCATTGGGCTGTTTCTTGATTTCTGAAAGGCTGGCATGGTGAGAACGGTCCCCACAGTCTGCTATCTTCAGTTCTACAGACTCAGGGGTGAGCTTCTGAGCTGATCAATTCTTCCATCCTGGGCACTCTGGCAAAGAAACAGCAGGAGGGACTGGGGTTGGACAACAGGAAACTTGCTGAACCCTAGAATGATGTCTGAGGGAAGATAATGGAATCCTCCTACCCAGAGACCTTAAGGAAAGAAGCAGCTCAAGATGCTGAGCCCTGCTTGGGACCAGGCAGATGATGTCTTCGAAGTGACTCCTTCAGATGGAGGATCCAGTCGTTTCCACAGCCAGACCCCCTGGTCTGACACTGAACTTGAGCAGACTGATGCAGTCTTTTGATTCCAGTCATCTCTTCCCCACCCTCCTCCTCCCACTCTCCTCATTGTTTCTTCTCTTTCTTTGCCTTCCTCTCCTTCCTTTCCCCACCTCTCATTTCCCCCTTCCCCGCTTTTCACCATCTCCTCCTTCCCCCTCCCCCTGCTTTCCACCTTCTCTTATTTCCCCTTCCCCCCTTTCACCATCTCCCCACTTCCCTTCCTTCCTCTTCCCACCTTCTCTCATGTCCCCTTCCCCCTTTCCACCTTCTCTTCCCCATTCTCGGTGGTCTCCCCCTGCTCCATATACATACCTTCCTTCTCAGGCCCAGGATGCCCGTGATTGTTCATTATCTGACAACATCACTTCACAGTGGTGTCAACATTCTCTAACTTGGGCCAGCTCCTGCCTCATAAGTCAACCTTTCCCTGATCATGGAGGATGTTCTTTGTTGAGTTCCATTTCCTTAAGAAACACAGGTACTGCAATAGTGTGTCGGATCTATGGTCCATTTAGCCCAGTATTTTGTTAGCAACAGAGGCCCCCAAGGGAGAACAGGGTTGTCCTCCCTGACATGGCCTTGGGAGGAAGGTCGAACGGAAAGAGCTCACTTTGGAAATAGGATACCTGTTAGCTTGGGGGGGGGAGGGGAGTCTTAAGAACTTGTACATATGGCATTATTAGAAAGAGGGCTGTGTGTTGTGTCCTTCCCTCTCTGGGCTGGATACATACCTTTCTGTTTCAGGGCTGTCTGGAAAGAGCCACAGGGGAAATGAATGGGTCTGAGAATCTCTTACTGAGTCCTAAATAGCCTGTGGGGCAAATGAGGCATTCAAAGCCCCAGTCTGGGTGACTCCCAATCTCTCAGCCCCAGGTTACCTGTACTCCCTACTTGGACAGAGCCCACTTTCTAGCAGGGAATACCCCAATACAGAGTTCTCTGCAGGACAGGGGCAGTGACTTCTTCTGGACTATTTAATTGTATGGTATTTTTCTGTTTAAGTGGGGGCCCTTCCCACTGCACCACTGTGTGTCTCTCCTATTGACTGTAATGAAAGTTATTTATTGATTCTGTTAGCAGACAGTTCTTAAAATAAAGATTGATCCTCAACCTGTTTGGCAGCTACTAGCTACCACTGTGGGTGTTTTTCTGTCTTTGCTAAAGTGTCTTCCATAGTGCCCCAATGAGATCTCTGTGCTGTGGTATAATTACTGATAGGGTTGCATGCAAGAGAACTGAGTTCACATTCTAGTGCCAACACTTAATGTGTGACCTTAGGCGGCCAGGTGGCAAAGTGGACAGACTGCTAGACTTGGAATCTGGAAGACCTGAGTTCACAGGCAGCCTCAGACAATAAGCCAGCTGTGTTAACCTGGATGAGTCATTTAACCTCTTTCAGGCTCAGTTTCCCCATCTGTAAAATGCAGATAAATAATAGCACCAACTTCCTAGGTTATTGAAAGGATTGAACCTTAAATCTACATAATGCTAGACACTTGTTTGTTTATTTATTTATTCATCCATTCATCCATCCATCCATTTATTTGTTTGTGTTTATGTGTTGTTTTTATTGTTATTTACTATTATTTTTACAACTTCTCAGAAGTTCAATTTCCTTACTTAAAATGGGAAATATTATACTTCTGTTCCTCCCAGAGCTTTTGTAAAGCAACCACTATATTAAGTGTTATATCTGATACCCCCATACTCCTACCCCCATGAAATCCAGTCCAAAGGTCCCTGAACTGGGTTTTGTGGCATTACAGGCATTGCTTCTCAGTCTTAGGGGGAAATAGCTCAAAGGGTTTTGGAGAGAGGCAGCTAGCAGACATGCAAGGTACTTCTAGTCCTCTGCAAACAAGAACCAATGAAACATTTAGCCCAGCAAGTCTGTATTTTTCCAGCTATTACATAAGGTAAAGCCCTATTCTTATGCATGTCTAGGAGTGGCTAATGTTTTTAGTTCAGAGCCAAGCAGCCTCCCTCCTGGAAAAAAAAAAAAAGACAGTGCCTTGGGGGTGAGGAGGAGGGAGAAACCAATATCAGAATTCTTGAGGAGCAACAGGGACTCTAGTACTGCCTCTCCAGTTATTTTAGTGCCTTCCTCAGTTTTCTTCACCTCCATGAAGCCTGAGGCCCTGCTTAGCTTGATAAAGCTGGGCCAGTGGCAGGGAACCCACCTCGGGGCCTGAGCCCTCATTTCTCCTTTGCGGCAACCAGAAAACCAAAACAGATTGTCTTCTTCATCAACATTCCAGAGGCATATTGAGTGTGTGTGTTCAGGGAGGGAATTAGATGTTGATTACAGATCAGGGCCTTTTTTTTTTTTTTTGAGCCAAGAACCTAAAAAGTTATTTTTAGGGGGGAAAAAAGTTAAAACAAGGTCCCCAGACAAGAACTAAGAAAGTAGGACAGTTGAGTTCTCTTTTTTCTTTTTTTTTTTCCCATGACTTGCCCAGGGTCACACAGCTAGCAAGTATCAAGTGTCTGAGGCTGGATTTGAGCTCAGGTCTTCCTGAATCCAGGCCCAGTGCTTTATCCACTACGCCACCTAGCTGCCCCCTGGACAGTTGAGTTCTACCCCTTCCCTACTCTGTCAATGACTTGAACATTTATTAGTAAAAAATTACTATATTCCACTAAATATTAAATAGTTATGTTACTAAATTAATAGTAATAAATTACTATGTTATATTAAATAAATAACCACACCATCCAATTTATTAGCTATAAATAAGAAATAAATTATTTGTGGTGATTTGTACAAAAATATTTATAGCAGCTCTTTTTGTGGTGGCTAAGAATTGGAAATCAAAGGAATGCCCAATAATTGGGAAATGGCTAAACAAGTTGTGATATATAATGGTGATTGAATATTATGGTGCTATAAGAAATGACAAACAGGATAATTTCAGAAAGGCCTAGAAAGAGTGAGCAGAACCAGGAGAACATTGTGCACAATGACAGCAATATTGTTTGATGAAGAACTGTGAATGACTTAATTATTCTCAGCAATGTGATGATCCAAGGTACTCCCAGAGGACTAATGATGAAGCATGCTATCCACCTCCAAAGAAAGAACCAATGTTGATTTAACAGACTGATACATGCTATTTTTCACTTTTTAAATTTTTTCTTTTATTTAAGTCTTTTTATACAAAATTACCAATATGGTAATGTTTCACATAATTGTAAATGTATAACCTATATCTGATTGCTCACCACCTCAGGGAGTGGGGAGGGGAGGGAGGGAAGGAGGGATAGAATTTGGAACCCCAAGCTTTAAATACAAAGATTTATTAAAATAAATAAACAAATAGCTAGGTGTCACAGTGAACAGAGCTCTGGACCTAAAGTCAGGAAAATTTACTCTTACTAGCTGCGTGACCCTGGGAAAGTCACTTACCCTCTGCCTGCCTCAGTTTCCTCATCAGTAAAATGGGGATAATAGCACCTACATCTCAGTGTTGTTCTGAGGATCAAATGAGATCCAAACTTTGAAGTACTATATGAATTCCAGCCATTATTATTATTCAGCAATTTCAGTTTTGCAAAGTGCTTCACAAGTATTATTTCATTTGATCCTCCCAATAGCCCTATAAGACAGTTAGGGAAACAGAACCTAAGATGAGTTAAGGCAAGGGTCACACGCTAAGTATCTTAGATAGGATTTGAATTCAGGTCTTCCTGACTCCATGCCCCACACTCTACTACTCCGATTAGATTAAATCACTTTACCTCTTCATCAGTTTAATGGAAAGAAAATCCCAGTTCCCTTTTCTCCTCCCCTGCCCTTCTCCTTTTCAGAGGCTGATTGAAGACAAGTAGAATGTCAAAGACTCACAGAATTAGTGTATAATACTTTTATTTTGCAGATGCTATAACTGAGATGTGGACAAGAAACCTTACTGATCATTACCACATGCTACATTCTGGGGGATATAATATGTAAAGATATAATAAAGCCTTTATTAAAGATAAAAATGCAACAGTCCGTGCTCACATAAAGCTTAGATTCCATCACAAGAGCAACATATACACATATAGGCACAAAAGAAGTAGGAAGTAATGGGGAGGGGATGGAGGACAGGAGTATGAGGTAGAGGGGGGAGGAGGGAGAGTCAGGAAAGTCCTCACTTAGAAGATGGAATTTGAGCTGAGACTAGAGATTCTAAGAAGTTGAGGTGAGGCAAGGGTCCCTCCCAAGCATTGTGTAAAGGAACCAGGATAGATGATGGAATGTGTTGTGTGAGACACAGCAGGAAAGCTGATTGGGGTATGCATGAAAGGGAAGTAATGTGAAATAGAGTCTGAAAGGTAAAATGGAGCCAGGGGATAAAAGGCTTTAAGTGCCAGAGGAGCTTATTATTTTTATTCTAGAGGTAATAGGGAGCCAGCGGTATTTATTGAGGAAGGAAGTGATACAGGCAGACCTGGACTTTAGCAAAATCACTTTGGCAGCTGTTTAGAGAATGGACTGGAGTGAGGAGAGACTTGAAGTAGAAAGAACTAATTAGGAGGCCTATTGCCATAGGCCAGACAAGAATTGGTAAGGGTCTAAATTAGGGTGGTGGATGTGAGAGTTGAGAAAAAAGGGATAGATATGAGAAGAGATAAAAATAAGATTTGGCAATTGAGGAGATATGTGGGATAAGAGTGAGGAGAATGAAATGAAGGTTGAGGGCTGCTAGATGGCTCAATTGGATGTTGAACTTTGTAGTGAAGAAGACATGAATTCAAATTCTGTCTTAGATAGATATTACCTGTGTGACCTTGGACAAGTCACTTAACTTCTCAGTCTCAGTTTCCTCATCTGTAAAACTAATGGGTTGTCTTTATAGCTTCTAAAGTCCCATCCAGTTCTAAATCTGTGATTTCATGTAAAAGATAGTGGTACCCTTGAACAGAAATAGGGAGGTTCAGAAGAGCAGAGTTTATGGGGAAAGAGAGATTCTTTTTTTGAACCTATTGAGCTGGAGATGCCTACAGGCCATCCATTCTGAAAGATTCAATAGGCAGTCTTTGATGTGGGACTGGAGCTCAGGAGAGAGACCAATGCTGCAAATAGATAGATAGATAGATACTTAGATGATAGAAAGATAGATAGGTTGGTAGGTAGGTACATAGATGATAGATAGATAAATAGATAATAGATGTTAGATAGACAGACAGATAGATAGATAGATAATCTGGGAGTCATCTGCATGGAGAATAATGAGAGCTAATGAGGTCACCAAGAGTGTTAAGACAACCCAGAACAGAGCCTTGGAGTACACCCACAGACGATGTAATATGGATGATGAGCCTGCAAAGGAAACTGACAAATGCTCAGATGGGGAGGAGAATCAAGAGAGAGCAGTGTTATAATCCAGAGAAAGAGTAACTAGGAAGAAAGGGTGGTCAACAGTGTCAAAGACCACAGGGAGGTCAATCAATCGATCAATATTTATTAATCACTTACTGTGTGTCAGGCACTGTGCTGAGTGTCAGGGATATAAAGAATTAAAAGCCAGCCCCTGCTTTCCAGGAGATCACAGCTGAATGGTAAAGGTAGAGTATAATGGTAGAGATATGTTAACATTTACATGCAAACAAGCTATATACAGGTTAATTTGGAATCAACAGAGGGGAAGCAATAGATTTAAGGTGTTTGAGGAAGTTTCCTATAGGAGGTGGGGTGGAACTTGAAGGAAGCCAGGAGATGGAGGCAAGGAGGGACAGGCTTCTAGGCATGGGGGACAGCCAGTGAAAATGCCTGGAGTCAGGAGATAGAGTGTCAGATGAGGAATAGCAAGAAGGACAGTTTTACCAGATAGCAGAGTTTGGGGTTGGGGATAAGACGTCATTCATTGTTTTCCTTCAAACTCAAAGAAGCCTGGGGGGAGGGGGGCAGCTATGTGGCCCAGTGGATGAAGCACTGGTCCTGGATTCAGGAGTACCTGAGTTCAAATCCGACCTCAGACACTTGACATTTACTAGCTGTGTGACCCTGGGCAAGTCACTTAACCCTCATTGCTCTGCAAAAAAAAACCCCCAAAACTAAAACAAACTCAAAGAAGACCAAAGTGACATCATGATGCCAAGACTGATGTACAGTGTGTCCAATTGTGTGCGGCTGATCAGACCAATATGAGGTTCTGTAAGAAGATTAGAAAAGTAGAAAGGCCCGGTCATGAAGGGCTTTGAATGCAAGAGGGTTTTATGTTTGATCTAGAGGCGATAGGGAGCCAATGGAGTTCACTGAGTAGGAGGGTGGCATTGGCAGACCCGCACTTTAAAAAGATGGCTTTGACAGCTGAGTGAGGGATGGCCTGGAGTGGAGAGAGACTTGTGGCAAACAGACCAACTAGAAGGCTATTGCAACAGTCCAGGTACAATGTGATGAGGGCCTGCACCGGGCCAGTGGCCATGCCAAAGGAGAGAAGGGGGTGTATTCAAGAGATGCTACAAAGGTAAAATCCACAGGCCTTGGAAACAGATTGGGAGCGGTTGAGAGTGTGGCGTCAGTGATGACACATGTTGTGAGTCTGAGTGGAACTGTAATCAGAAAGCTAGGAAGAAGGAAGGATTTGGGGGGGGGGGGTAAAGAATTTAGATATTCCTTCAGTATCTATCGAGAAAAATCCAATTAGAATCATGAAGAATCAGACGTGACTGAGAAACAACTGAAGGTACTACATTAGGCCAGTTGCTGGGGAAACAGATACAGTGAATGAAGTAGTCCTTATGTAAGCAGCTTCTATTCTGTTTTGGAGTCAAGAACTATGTATTAGGTATATGTATGTATGCATTCTTATATATCCAATAGAAAAAGAACAAACATAAACAAATACAAAGTAGCGTGATACAGGATAGTTTGACAGGGAGGCCTCTAGAAGCTGGAGGACCAGGAAAGCCTTGCTTAGAGAACAGACTGGAGTGGGGTTGAGGGAGAAGAGGTATTCTATGAGATGGGGGTGAGGAGAGCATGCATTCTAGGTACTGAAGACAGGAAACATAAAGGTATTAGAGACCGAGGTGGAGTGTTTTGTGTGAGGAACAAAGAAACAGACAATTTGGCTGGATCACAGATTGCAGAAGGGAGAGTAATGTTCAAATTAGGCTGGAAAGATGGGTTGTGGCAAGGTGGTAAAGGGTTTTAAAAGATAAACAGGGGAGTTTGTATTTCCTTCTAGAGGCAAATAGGAAGCCATTGGAGAAGAAGAATAACATGGCTGATTAAGGAAAATTACTTTGGCAGCAGTGGGGAGGATGGATGGACGTTATTTGTTCCTCTCAAAGAGGAAGTGATACGAAACTGTACAGACCTCTTTTTTGTAGAGGTAGGGAATTGTGAGTGTGATCACAGACTATAATGTGATACTTGGTCAACGTGTCAGGTAATTTCACTGAACTGCTCTTTTTTTTCCTTCCTCTCTTTTTTTAATTTATTGTAATAAATAGCTCTTTGGGTAGGGAAGAAGAGAGGTATTCAGAAATAAAAACTATATAAAATAGAAAATATCAATGATTCTATATTTTTAAAAGAAAATACATGGAAGAAAAGAAATAAGAGTTCAGAGGGGGCACAATTGAAAAGGGAAATTCTTTTACTGCCCTTTCAATTATATATATATATAATATGATATATCTTATATATCATATTTTATATTTTATATATCATTTATACTATGTATATCTTTAAATGAAAATACACGGAAGAAAAGAAATAAGAGTTCAGAGGGGGCACAATTGAAAAGGGGAAATCTGTTATTGCCCTTTCAATTATATATATATAATATTATATATCTTATATCTTATATATCATTTATATTACATATATATATATATATATCTTTAAATTAAAATACATGGAAGAAAAGAAATTAGTTCAGAGGGGGCACAATTGAAAAGGGAAATTCTGTTACTGCCCTTTCGATTATATATATATTATATATAATCTAATATATAAGATACATAATCTTATATATTAGATTATATCTATATCTTATATATTATATTATTTATATATATATATATCTTCTTTGTGGCAATCTTAGTATTTCTAATTACACAGTGCTTACTTTGGATTTTTTTTTCTATCCCTGTCCGTTTTAGAAGTCATCATTTTTATTGTTTTTTTGGTTCTACTTCAGTTTACATCAGTTTGTGTAAGTTTTCCTATATGTCTTTTTTGATTGCTAATTGTTTAGTTGAAGTCTTCTGCTTTAATGAGGTAGATGGACAACACTTGAAGAGTTTTGTTTAGCCTACCTTCTTGCTGTGAAGGGTAAAAGGTGATATGCAAACAATTTTCTGTAAGGCTTTCTAATTTAGGTGGAATTTCTTATTTAAATATTATCACGGGAGAGTAGAAAGGTAAATAGAAATTCAGCTAATTAATCTTTAATTGCTCTTTCCTATTGCAGATATTAACAGACACATTTCAAATTTGTATAATTATTAGATTTGGAGCAAGAAAGAAAAAATGTGCTTCTAAGGTGTGTGTGTGTGTGTGTGTGTGTGTGTGTGTGTGTGTGTGTGTGTGTTGGTGGGGGGAGGGTGCTAGGTAATGCTGGGCTGAAGTCAGGAAGACTCATCTTCCTCAATTCAAATCTGGCCTCTGACTCTAATTAGCTGTATGACCCTGGTCAAGTCACTTAATCCTATTTGATTCAGTTTTCTTATCTGTAAAATGAGCTAGAGAAGGAAATGGCAAACCACTCCAGTATCATTGCCAAGAACACCCCAAAATGGGTCTTGAAGAATTAGAAACAACTCAACAACAATAAAATGGGTTTTTCCCCCTCTAAAATTGATGAAGGGTCACTAGTAAAATTTGTATTTTGACACCGGTCAATAACAATAATCATGTTAGAACTTATTTTTGAGTGTGTTATTAGAAATTACTTTTGAGCATGCTAAAGTATAATTTAATTTTTACTGTATGGGGATAAAATTTAAATATCTTAAATCTTGATCCAGTATTAGAGTCAGAAGATCTGGATTCAAATCCTGCTTCTGACCTCAGTGGCCTTAATCTCTCTGGGGCTAGATAAATTTTCTTTTTTCTTTTCTTTTCTTTTCTTTCTTTCTTTCTTTCTTTCTTTCTTTCTTTCTTTCTTTCTTTCTTTCTTTTTTTTTTTTGGTGAGGCAATTGGGGTTAAGTGACTTGCCCAGGGTCACACAGCTAGTAAGTATCAAGTGTCTGAGGCTGGATTTGAACTCAGGTCCTCCTGACTCCAGGGCCAGTACTCTATCCACTGTACAACCTAGCTGCTCTTAGATAAATTTTCTTGTCAGAAGAATTCGGGGATTGGACTTGATAACTTCTGTCCTCTCTTCCAACTCTAAATATATGATTCTGTGAAATGATATTTAAAACGTTATTGCTGGAATTTCCTGACTCATTACTTGAGGGTCAATTCTACTGTTTGGTAATAATGTAGGAAGGTTACACATTTATCTGGTGCTTTGGGAGTCCTATCAGGTAGAGTTGATGCTGCCCTATTACAATATAAATTAGAAACTTGTAGTAGCATATTCCTGGATGATGAAGAAAAGTTTTGCTGATGCTCATGAAACACTGGTCCTGGTATGTTGATTATTCGGACCCTCTTCTATTAACCATGCCGGGAACTTGGCTAAAATTCTGTGAAGGTAAAAAGACAACAGAACTGGCTAATTCTAGAAAGTGGATTCCTTCCACTCCAACTCCTTTCTCTTATAACAAGGAGACAATAGATTTGACCAAAATTTCTTTCAGGAGGTGAGGGTGATTATCTGTTTAACTTAAACATCTCCATCCTTGCTTGACCCTCTAATAGATCAGATTCAGCTCTCCTTGGCAAAGAAAATGAATCTTTCCAATTGGGCCTGTCTTGGAGTGGGATGGTGCCAAGCTATCTCATTTCCTCTCCACTTCAACTTCACCCTAGGGAACTGGGTGGAGCAATTTATATCCCATCACAATCTGGGGTACATAACTCTAAGAGCCTGAAAAAGATAATTTTAAAAGCTATTTTGAGTCCTGGGGGCATTAAAGAGCATGTGAAATCAGGGAAACTATTTTTACACTGCTATAACTCCTCTTTGAAGCCCATTTATTGACACATATGCCAAGAACACAGTATTTTAGGAGTGAGGTGAATAAAACTTTATCTAAATGCAGTATTTGTCTCTCTACCTAACCACACCTAAGTAAAATTTACCAATGGATATAAGACTCCAGTTTATACCTGGTTGGCTTGTTAGAGAAATACCCTTTAAAAGACCTATGGTGCTTCAAATTACTGCCATACCAGGTTAAAAGGAACAATGTGCATATATATATATATATATATATATATATATATATATATATTTTAAATAAGTGTGGAGTCAATAGGTGGGAAAGAAAATATGAATTTACAAATTAATTCAAAATTGAAACTTGGCTTTTAGATTTGATGCTTGACAATGTGGAAATGTTCATGGGTCAGCAAATATATTGCCTATGAGGGAGCACAGTATGTGTTGCTGGAAGATACTAGTGGATGCTTAAGTAATGAATAATGTTACACCATTTTTTTTTTCACTAAGGAGTAATCATTTGAGTAAAGGTAAAAGAAAAACTGCCCCCCTCCCCATTTTGAAATAAAGAAATCTAGGTCAATCAATTAAACAATCACCAACCATTTTAAAGTGCCTACTATGTGTTATTATATATATATAAATATATAAACAAAGAATAGAATAGACCTTGCTTTCAAGAAGCTCATATTCCCCCTCTCCCCGCAGGGCAATGAAGGTTAAGTGACTTACCCAGGACTGCACAGATAGTAAGTGTCAAGTGTCTGAGGCCAGATTTCAACTCATGTCCTCCTGAATCCAGGGCCAGTGCTTTATCCACTGAGCCACCTAGCTGCCCCTCATATTCTTTTGAGGTTAAGATTTTATTTGTGAAGTTTCTGCCAGAAATGTGTTTTTTTTTCCCCATTAAACCATAATGCTCTTAAGATGTTAATGAACTACACCATAATATATGCTGAAGTAGAAAAGGGTCTTTAAAACAGAATGAGGGGCAGCTAGGTGGTGCAGTGGATAGAGCACTGGCCCTGGAGTCAGGAGGACCTGAGTTCAAATCCAGCCTCAGACACTTGACACTTACTAGCTGTGTGACCCTGGGCAAGTCACTTAACCCTAATTGCCTCACTAAAAAAAACCAAAAAAAACAAAAAGAAACAACCACAGAATGAAGGATGCTTGTGAGAACAAATTTAATAATACCCTCTATGTGAAGTCTGTTAGGTCCTTGGTTGAGTGCTAGATAAGAACCACATTGTTAGTATAACTGTCATTGTCATTTTGGCCTATTCTTGAAAGCTGAAGTTGCATTCAAAGTGACCTAGTATAATAATTGTATTATAAACCATTGGTCAGTTTCTGAGGGAAGCAGCACAGGGTAGAGTGTAGAGAGGTAGTCCTGGAATTAGGTGGGTTCAAGTCCCTCCTTTTGAGTCTTTCTAACTATGTGACTGTGGGTAAGCCACCTCTCCTTACTGAGCCTTAATTCCCTCCTCTATAAAATAGGAACAACACCTAGAGTAACTACTTCTCAGGTTGTTGGGAAGCTCAGATAAGATGATGTAGGTAAAATCCTATATAAATTAGATATTTTTTTTATCATTAGTGGATTCACTTGAAGTAAATGTCTGGCGTATTCACCTACATAGTTCCTTATGAGTAATGGATACTTAATAACTATTTGTTAGGTTGAATTGAATTGAATTAGGTTTACAAGAAGCCTAACTTTCTTCCAACTTGAAAGTTAGTATGCATTTTTCACTTGGAGGTATTGAAAGGAACAAGACTCATTTTAGAGTACAAGCAGGTTTTTTTTTTTAAGAACAGAATTAAATCTTCAATGGACATAAATTTGTTCTTTTTTAAGCCTTGTATTTTTATCCCAAAAATTAAAGAATTGTTAACATGGCAAGAGTGAAAGAAATGCTAGTGTTCTAAGAAACTATGAAATTGGGGCAGCTAGGTGGCGCAGTGGATAGAGCACTGGCCCTGGATTCAGGAGTACCTGAATTCAAATCCAGCCTCAGACACTTAACACTTACTAGCTGTGTGACCCTGGGCAAGTCACTTAACCCCAATTGCCTCACTAAAACAAACAAACAAAAAACTATGAAATATGTGGATACTATCAATCAAGAGTTGACCTCATCTCTCATGTAGTAACAAGACAACATAAAGTACTTTATGCTTTGGCAAGCCACATATTCTCAATAAAAAAGGTATTTTATTGGAGTGAAAAATGCCAGTGATGTGTCACCGTGATGGCCAAACAATATTTGTGATGCTATAGATTTTTACCTCATGCATTAAAGTAAAAGATTAGTCCAGGCCACCTATGCTATTTTGGAGGTATTTTCTAGTCAAGTATCCATCATTATTCAGAATTTACATCAGTTGATTTGGCTGTGCTATGTTATAGCTTATTTTTAAAAGGGGAAAAGAGGCCTGATAGTAACATCATATTTACTTTTAAATTCAAGCAGGAAATTATCAATGGAGCCATGTCAACCAGGAAAGATGGTCTCCAATAATGTGCCCTCAAGAGATTTGTGCTATTTAACACTTAAATTAGTGACTTGGACAAAGATAGAAATTGCATGCTTTATGAATTTACAGAGGACACAGAGCTGAAGAGAGAGATCACATTAGATAACAGTCAAGATTCAATAAAGAAAGATGAGAACATTGGGACAAATAGAAAAAGATGAAATTTAATGAAGATAAATGCAAAGTCTTAACACTTGGATTAAAAATTTCAAATGTAAAAGTATAAAGTTTGACAAACATGACTAGAAAACAGTTTATCTGAAAAATATCTAGGGGTTTTGGTGGAATGCAAGTTCAATAGGATTGCAAGCTCAGTTATGACAATATGACAGTCAAAGAAAGGCAACTCAAACTTAAGTTACGTTGAAAGTCAGAGCAGGGGACATGAGAGGAAAATGACTCCTGCCCAATAATTCTCTGGAACTCAGTGGTGGGGATGTGTCAAAGGCTCATTTATTATCATTCTCACGAGAATGGTCACCCAGTGTGCAGCTGGTGGGTGCAAAGAATGGGGGCTCATAGGCCCTGTTTTAACCCCTAGTCCCTAATGCGAATGGACTCTCTCCTTTTTCATCACTGGTTGATTACTCAAGAGTTTACAATCTATGTGCAAAAACTAGCTAACCAGAATGAAGTATTCCTAAGCCTAATTTCCATAATTATTCTTTGGGTTCTTAGGCAATGGGGGAGGTGACACAGGACATTTCTTCAATCTTCCCTTATATGGACACAGCCCAGGAGAGGACCTAACTAAGACCAGCTCAGGGCTCCTTGAACTATGTGATCTTGTTTCCTGGAGGGAAAGGAGGGGGACTGAGACCTTGGTCCTCAAACAGGTGTGGAGGAGTGTGATTTGAATGGTGACTGTTATATCCTTATTGAGAAGAGACCATTCCCCGTTTTCTCACAGGGCAGCTAGGTGGTGCAGTGGATAAAACATCGACCCTGGATTCAGGAGGACCTGAGTTCAAATCCAACCACAGACACTTAACACTTACTTGCTGTGTGACCCTGGGCAAGTCACTTAACCTTCATTGCCCTGCAAAAGAAAGAGAGAGAGGGAGAGAGAGAGAATCAGAACATCCGGGACCAGGGAGTTAATAGTATACTGTACCTTGCCTTGAGATAGACTATTTTTGCAATATCATTTTCAGTTCTGGGTTCCATATTTTATGAAGAACAATGATATGTTGGAGGGCTTCCAACCAGAGGAGGGCAACTGGCACGATTAAAAGCTGCAAGCATGAGAATCATTTGAAGGAACTGGGGATATTGACTTGGAAAAGAAAAGACTTAAGGAAGATAATCATTACCTGTCTTAAAGTGTTGGAAGGGTTGCCTTGTGGAAGGAGGGAGTAGACTTGATTGGTTTAAGCCCAGCAGGCAGAAGAAGGAATGATGGGTAGAATTTGCACAGAAGCAAACTTAGGCCTAAGGGCAGAAAATACACACTTCCCTACTAATTAAAGCTATCCTAAAGCACAATGGGTGGCTTCAGGAGGGAAGGGATCTCTCCCTCCATGGATGTTTTCAGGCAAAAGGTGCATGACTTATTGTTAGGAAAGGAAAGTGATAGTAGGGATTCTGGTTCAGGTGTGGGTTGGACTAGGTGGCCTCTGAAGTTCTGTCTAACTCTGAGAGTCTATGATTCTGTGAAATAGTCTCTTAGCTAAACAAGAAAAAAAATAAGCTAGTGTTGTACTTAGCAAATCCCTAAGATTCTTTCCAGCTCTAAAATCCCATGATTTTATGATTTCTGTAGAGAAGTAAATCTCATGACTTGTCAACAAGAATTATGTGAATGTTGGAGTTTTGCTCTCTTGAGTCAATCCTATACTAATTTATGTGTTTTCAGCCTTTGGAAGTGAGCCCACTGGCCAGGGGTTTTGTCTAATTCTAGGCTCTATGTAAGGCAGTGTCTGATGAGGGCATAATTATGGAATATATGTGTGTGTGTGTGTGTATGTATGTATGTATGTATTAGTGAGGCAATTGGGGTTAAGTGACTTCCCCAGGGTCACACAGCTAGTAAGTGTCAAGTGTCTGAGGCCAGATTTGAATTCAGGTCCTCCTGACTCCAGGACCAGTGCTCTATCCACTGCGCCACCTAGTTGCCCCTATGGACTATGGACTATATTTTTACTTTACATTCTAAAGTTAGATTTTTTTTTTTTTGGCCAGATGCTTTTTTGTTCAGTCATTTCAGTTGAGCCTGACTCTTTGTGATTCCATTTGGGGTTTTCTTGGCAAAGGTTTTGGAGTGGTTTGCCACTTCCTTCTCTAGCCCTTTTGACAGAGGAGGAAACTGAGGCAAAGAGGGTTAAGTGGCTTACCCAGGGTCACACAGCTAATAAGTGTCTGATAGTCAATTAATGAGTAAAATATCTATGGGAGAATTAGATATGTGGCTTAAATATTACTATTTAATTTTTTATGGATGCAAAAATGTATACTGAAGATTTGGGTAAATTATTTGCTACATTTGCATAATGCTTTTCTTACCCATTTAAATTTTTAGCAATATTATTGCTATCTTTTGATTTCATATCACTGCTACTTCTAAATCTATTCCTTTTGCTTTCCCCATCTACAAAATCATACCTCATAACAATGAATAAAATTAGGGAAAAAATTAGCAAAATTAACTAACATATCAACTGATTCTAACAGTATCTGTAGTTTTTTACATACAAAGTAAAATGATGGGAGGTATATTCTCATACCACTTCTTTGGGACCAAGCTTGGTCCTAATAATTATACAATATTCACTTCTGATGTTATTGTTGTTCCTTCCATTTCCAGTGTATTGTTTTCCTACCTCAGCATTCTTCATTTTCTATCAGTTCACATAAGTCTCCCTATGCTTCTCTGTAATTTTAATATTTTGTTACTCAATTATTTGATTACTGAGCCATAGCCTATATCATAACTCAAATCTAGGGGCATATACTTTGTTTTCAGAATTTTACTACTACAAAAAGTGATTACATAAACATTTTAGTATAGATGTAATATTTCTTGTTATCTTTGACTTCTTTGTTATAAATATTCATAGATAACATTTATGTAGTGTCTCCATGTGCCAGCAATGTTAAGCACTTTACAAAAAGTAGCTTATTTAATCCTCACAACAACCCTGGGAGGTAGATGCTGTTATTATCCCCATTTTGCAGTTGAGGAAACTGAGGCAAATAGGTTAAGTGACTTGCCAAGGGTCGCACTGCTAATGAGTATCTGAGATCACATTTAAATTCAGGTCTTTCTAATTTTAGGCCCAGTGCTCTCTTCGTTGTGTCACCTAGCACCTGGATCAATAGTTATGAACATTTTAGTTACTTTGTTAGCATAATTCCCAATTGCTTTCCAGAATATTTGGATCAATTCACAGCTCCATTGACAGTGTATTAGAATGCCTATCTTTCCATAAATGCTCCAACAGCGACTATTCTCATCCTTTGTCATTTCTTGACATTTGCTAGCAACTACTTTAATTTTATTGCTTTTTTTTTGTCTTTTGCATATGACTAGCTTAAGGAAGCTTCTTTCTTGCCTCTTACATTTCTTAAGGATGTAGATTGTGTGGTTTTTCAGATTGTATCTGTGGTTAAAATCTTGATATGGCACTGACCATTTTCAGATTGTAGAATTTATCCAAAAGAAATTGGAGGTTTTGAGTTACTAGCTGCAGGACTGGAAGAAATAGAGAGGACAGAGAAATATTGATGAACATTAAACTTTTTGAATGGTTAGGGTTAGTATTATTTAAAACGTGGTACTGGAAGAAAGATTGGCTATCTAATTCAGCCCTTTGGTTTCACAGATGAGGAACCTGAGTTCTAGAAAGGAGATGACTTATCCAAATTATCAAGAATTCAAACACATTTATTATTTACAGAGCATTACTTCAAAATTTCTTTCATATTACATTTTATCGATGCATATAATTCATATATGTTGGAACAATATCACGATGGTATCTATTAAATTTTGAGTACATAATCTTTAATTCCTATGAACCCTGAATAAGAAAGTCTTAGTAGTCATTAAATTGTCTTCCAGGGGAGCACTTCAGTAGTAAAAGAATATGTAATAATAAAATAAAGCTTTCTGTGTACCACTAGTACATAATACTATTCACTTATTCCCTTACATGCTTACATAGTATCATTCAAGTACACATGATTTGCCAGAATTGTGGTTTAATATGGAGATAGAGGTGTCAAGCATGCTGGAACACTCCCCAGTGGGCCCAAACCAGATTAAAATAGAATTGGGAATTATTTAACAAAATAAATAAATAAATAAAACAATAGAACATAGATAATGTTCATATGTGGTTTTCTAAGTCACTGAAGCCCTCAGGGATCCTTATTTATGATTTAGTGGTTCCTGTTTCTATTTGACTTTGACACCTCTGGCATACTAAATTAAGTAATAATCCATTTAAATTTGCTATTAATTTGATTTTTGATATTGTAACTGGTATGAGTATCAGGATTGGGAAGTGTGGGGAATGAGGAAAAAGAAATGGGGGATCCAGAGTTATATCCTGGAATGAGTTGGTAAGAGGGTCTAAATTTTCTTCCTCTATATGAATCGTTTTAATGTAATCCTAGTCCTACTTGAAGACTAAGCAGACTGCTCAATTCTTATTCCTAAGTAACTGGATTTTCATTCTAGGTTTGAAAGGAAGGCAACAGGCATTTATATAGCATCTACTATGCACAAGGCATTGTGTTAAATGCTTTTTACAAATATTATTTCATCTGATCTTCACAACCCCCCCTGTGAAGTAGGTGCTGTTATTATCCCCACTTTACAGCTGAGGAAACTAAGGGACTTGTCCAGGGTCACACAGCAATTAACTGTCTGAAGCAGCATTTGAATTGAGGGTTCCCTAACTCTAGACCCAGCATTCTATCCATGACACCACCAGCTGCCTCCTAAGGTTAGAAGGGAATTCTTGCTACATAGTTTAGGATGAGAATTTGGGCCTTGGTTTCAAAGGTCATCTCATGACAGAAAAAAAAGTAATAGTGGTGAAAGTATATTAGGTGTTATTATGTATATGTATATATATCTATATCTATATCTATATCTATAGATATATATAACCTATATCAGATTACCTGCTGTCTAGGGGAGGGGGGAGGAAGGGGAGGGAGGGAGAAAAATCTGAAATTAGAAAGCTTGTATAAACAAAAGTTGAGAACTATCTTTACATGTAACAGGAAAAAAATACTTTATTTTTTAAAAAAAGAAAGTATATTAGGAGCAAAAGATTTAGCAAATAAATATCAGCTCAAAAGAGGTGAAAAACTCGAGAGGCAAAACTATTTTTGTTGTGATGTCACGTCTCCCACAATAAGTTAGAATAAATATACATCAAGCTTCAACCTTGACATTGTCAGATCAATCAATTTACCTATTAACAAGTATTTATTGTGTATCTGTTATGTGCCAATCACTTTATATTCTACCATTCTACCAGTAGAGAAACAAACTATTTAATTTCTTTTCCTTATGTGAATAAAAGCCCATTTCTTAATATTCTCAGAGGGCCAGTAAGAGTGTGATTTTTAAAAAATTATTCAGTTATTGTGTTTTATCTAAATTTAAAACAATTCATGGAAAAGGTTTTTTTCTAAATCTATTTTACTTTCATTTAACTAGTTTATAACATATGATAGATTATTTAAGTGCAAGTGTTGCAAGGAACCATGTTTAGTAAACCTTTAAAAGAGTAACTTTCAATTCTGAAAGTGACCCTGAAAACTTAATCTTACAGGATGTGAAGGGAGGCTTCTATTTAACACTTCAGCCAGTCTAAAAATATTTAGATGAATGCAAAATTCCATGAAAACTCACACTTCAAAGTGTAGCTTTTATTTATTGAGAAGTTAAACATTCTTAGCTTCTTCTAGTTTTGCATGGTGTGCTCCCTTTCCTTGTGTTTCAAAGGTTGGTTGATTACTTGAGATTCTAGGCTACGAACAGGAGATGGCAGCCTGGCTACAGGCATCATCAGGGATCCTAGCCCTCCTCAGGTTCAGCCTGGAAAAGGAGATGTGGCAGCTGATTGAATTCTTAGTTATAGCAGCAGTTGCTACAATAATCCTCCCAGAGACATAGGAAACAAATTTGGAATGAAACTATTTAATGCCTGTGAATGCTGTAGATTTTTACACATGTTTTCCAGAGTAACAGTCCTTCCTCTTATAGAAATGAAATGGTTCAAATGTTTCAGTTTGGGGGGTGGCGATTTAGAGAGCTGTGTGTATGAAACAAAGTGCTCAGCCATATAGCAAATGTACTTTTCATCTCTTATTTTTCATTAAGTAGTAATTCACTAAGAAATACTAGGTTCCCATCCCCTTCTTACCAACATATTCTAATGGACATTAAATAGAAAATGGGAATTCAGATTATCAAAATTCATCCAGGAACATAAATTACTGATTTGACTTGCCTAGTTACTATTTGTTCACCATTAAGAAAGGGCATTAAAATAACAGAGCAGCAACATAGTATCATGGATAGAGTCAAGTCTTGGAGCCAGCAACACTCTGAATCTGGCCTCTGACACATAGTAGCTCATAAAATCATGGATTTAGGGCTGGAAGGAACTTTGGAAGACATTTTACAGGTATAGAAACTGAGACCCAGAGAGGTAAGTGACTCTCCTAAACTTATGCCCATAGTAAATGACAGAGGTAAGATTTAAATCCGGGTCCTCTGACTCCACATTCACTGTTCTTTCTGTGTACATTCTGTGTGGTTGTGAGCAAATCGTGTAAATTTTCAGTGCTCTAAAACTAAGTTATAAGTTATACACATCTATCTGCATTGGTAGAGGTGAAGAGAGTTTCCACACTGGGACTGGATCACACACATGAGGATTCCCTCCCAAAAAACATCAAGGATATCACTTCTGAGGAATGGAATTTTCTACTTTTAACATTTCAAGTGTTCAAGACATGTTAGAACAGAACCTTTGCCATAATTGATTCCCATGACATTTTTTTTTTGGTGTTTTCACTTAAATTCATTTTGTAAAATGATAATTTGGCTAATGGGGAAGTAGAGACTAGTTAACCATAGCAGCTTTTAAAAGTCTAGAAAACTTGACTGCATTAAGTTCAGAGTTGGGGAGATATAAGTAGACAGCAGAAGTTAATAGGAAAAATATCTAGAAAAGGAGAAAGCTGGAATTTGAAAATCAGTCTGTTGTAATGAATAGAGAACTGACCTTGGAGCCAGGCAGACCTGGGTTCAAGTCTCACCACTGACATGTGTTAGCTATGTGACCCTTAGGCAAATTACTAAACTTTTCTCAGCCTCACTTTCTTCATCTGTAAAATATGAGATGATAAACTCTAAAGTCCCTTCCAGTTCTAAATCTATAATCCTATCCTGTGAGACCTCTAAAAAGAAGAAGAAGAAGAAGAAGAAGAAGAAGAAGAAGAAGAAGAAGTTACTTGTACTGTAAGAAATGAGCATATAGGGCCACAGATTCTGTCATGTGACAAATGACCCAGTAAGAACATAGATATTTCCTGTTCCTATTTCACCTAGAAACCGCCCTTTGTGAAGTTTTTAATGTTCAGATACATGGTTGATTTTTGTAAAGGTACAATACAGTGTTGAAAAATATTCCTTTCTCTCCTATTCTTCTCTTAGTAATAAACACAGATCTCTCATATCCAAATTTCCTAAAATCCTATTCATGTCCTCAATTTATTTTTATCTTTTTGTTAGATTTGTCAAGGTCTGAGAAAAGTACATTGAGGTAACAAACTATTTTTATAGTTTTACTATTTCTCCCTATAAATTGATTAATTTTTCATTTAAGTACCTTGATTCTATATCATCTGATGTGTATGTGTGTATGTTTATATTCATATATGTGCTGATTAATTCATTGTTCATGGTGCTTTTAAGTATAATGCAGTTCCCCTATTTTTTCATTTTATTCAATCTTTACTATTGCCTTGTTTGAGATTATGATGGCTACACCTGATTTTTGGAGTTTATCTATAGTATGATATATTTTGCTCCAGCTCTTTATTTCAATTCTATGAAAATCCTTCTGTTTTTAATTTATCTCTTGCATGCAACATATAGTTAAATTCTAATTCATTCTACTAACCCCTTCTGTTTTATAGGTGAGTCCATCTCATTCATGGTTATGAGTATTACTTGTATATTTTCCTCCATTATATCCTATTATATTTTTTCCTCTCTTTGGCTTCTATTCCATTGCCTCTCATCTCTTCCCCATATCCAATCCTCAGTTATGGGCTCTTTATCTTTCTCCCTTTCCTGTTATTCCTCCTTCCATGGTCCAGTCTCTGAAGTTAGAGTTTATTTTGCTTATGACTAATCTCTGCCCTATTCTGCCTTATTCTCTTATTTCGGACATCTCATCTTCCTAATCCTGCCTAGTTTCCCATAGAGTTCAATGTTTTTCTACACCAAACTCTGTTCAACCTTCCTTTGTCTAGTTCATATGAAAGTGAAGTTGATAGCGGTACCAAACCTGGAGCTTTACTATAAAGCGGCAGTCATCAAAACTATCTGGTACTGGCTAAAAAATAGAGTGGTAGATCAATGGAATAGGGTAGGCTCAGGAAATGCAGTAGTAAATGACACTAATAATGTAGTGTTTGATAAACCCAAAGACTCCAGCTTCTGGGATAGGAACTCAGTATTTGACAAAAACTGCTGGGAAAACTGGAAGATAGTATGGCAGAAATTAGGCATAGACCAACATCTTACACCTTATACTAAAATAAGGTCAAAATGGATACATGATTTAGACATAAGAGGTGATACCATAGGTAAATTAGGAGAGAAAGGAATAGTCTACCTATCAGATATTTGGAAAGGAAAACAGTTTTTGACCAAACAAGAGATAGAGTATATTATAAAATGCAAAATGGATGATTTTGATTATATTAAATTAAAAAACTTCTATACAAACAGAAGCAATGCATCCAAAATTAGAAGGGAGGCAGAAAGCTGGGAAACAATTTTTGAGGCCAGTACTTCTGATAAAGGCCTCATCTCTAAAATATATAGGGAACTAAATCAAATTTATAAGAATCCAAGTCATTCCCCAATTGAGAAATGGTCAAATGATATGAACAGGCAGTTTTCTGATGAAGAAACCAAAGCTATCTATTCCCATATGAAAATATGCTCTAAATCTCTAATGATTAGAGAGATGCAAATTAAAACAACTCTGAGGTACCACCTGACACCTATCAGATTGGCTAAAATGACAAAAAAAAGAAGATAATAAATGTTGGAGAAGCTGTGGGAAAATTGGAACACTAATCCATTGTTGGTGGAGCTGTGAACTGATCCAACCATTATGGAGAGCAATTTGGAATTATGCCCAAAGGGCGATAAAGCTGTGCATACCCTTTGACCCAGCAATCCCACTTTTAGGTCTTTTGCCCAAAGAAATCATGGAAGGGGGAAAGGGACCCACATGTACAAAAATATTTATAGCTGCTCTTTACGTGGTAGCAAGGAATTGGAAGTTGAGGGGGTGCCCATCAATTGGGGAATGGCTGGACAAGTTGTGGTATATGAATACAATGGAATACTATTGTGCTGTAAGAAATGATGAGCAGGAAGAGTTCAGAGAAACCTGGAGGGTCTTACGTGAGCTGATGATGAATGAGATGAGCAGAACCAGAAGAACATTGTACACAGTATCATCAACATTGAGTGTTGACCTACTGTGATGGACTATATTCTTCTCACCAATGCAGGGGTACAGAAGAGTTCCAGGGAACTCATGATAGAAGAGGATCTCCAAATCCAAGAAAAAAAAAAAGAACTGTGGAGTATAGATGCTGATTGAACCATACTATTTCTTTTGTTTTGGGTGCTGTTGGTTTTTTTTTTTCCATTTTGAGGTTTTGCATTACTGCCCTGATTTTTTCTCTTATAACAGGATTAATGCAGAAATAGGATTAATGTTATTATGGATATATATATGTGTGTGTGTATATATATAGATATGTATAGAGATATATAGATATAACCTATATCAGATTACCTGCTGTCTAGGGGAGGGGGGAGGGAGGGGAGGGAGGGAGAAAAATCTGAAATTGTAAAGCTTGTATAAACAAAAGTTGAGAACTATCTTTACATGTAATGGAAAAAATAAAATACCTTACATGTAAAAAAAAAAAAAAAAGAAAGTGAAGTTGATGTGAATCCTATTCCCAGCTCCTCATCCTGCATATTTGGAAACTTTTCTTCTTACACACCATGATTATGTAAAATAAGCTCCAGTCCCTTTCTCCCTCTTTTTCCCCTAATTTCTTCCTTTTTATTCCCATTTTTCTTCTCCTAAAATAATTAAAATATAATAAAAACCGCTTCCAGGATCTTTGCCTTCCTTTTTTTTTCTATGACCCCTTTCATGAAAACGTGGATGTTTAATTGTAATATTGTCCCTTTCCATGTCTTAACTCCTCTGTTTGCATTTCAAAGTCATTACTCTGCTGTGGTCTTTTTACCAGGAAAGACTGTAAGGCCTATATTTCATTAAAGGTCTATTTTTTTCTTGTTTATGTGCACCTTGTTTATCTTTTGTCTTCTTGAATAACAGATTACAATCTCTCCTTCATATAGTAGTCTTAGTTCTTGTGTGAACCTATGTCTTCCTATTTTAAAAACTCATTATTTCTGGCTGCTTGCAGTATTTTTCTTTAACCTCACAATTCTTGATTTTGGCTAAGATGTTGCTGTGACTATTTATTTTGTGATTTCTTTCAGGAGGTGGTGGGTTCTTTTTATTTTTATTTTTCTCTCTGGTTCAGAGTTTTCATTCATGAGCTTTTGAAATATGGTATGTAGGTATTTTTAGTGTCAGTGTTTTCAGGTTGCTGGGTGAGTCTTAGAAAGTGAATTCATAGCTGTAAGGGTCATTTGAGAATCAGCAATTTGTATGCAGTCTAATCATTGAGTCATTACACAAAGGTCAAGAGAGTTCTGGAGGCAGAGCCAAGATGGAGAGTAAAGCCAGGAAGCTGCCTCTCCCAACTTTCCCTCAGAAACTTTTTTTTTCAGGGCAATGAGAGTTAAGTGACTTGCCCAGGGTCACACAGTAAGTGTCAAGTGTCTGAGGCTGGATTTGAACTCAGGTCCTCCTGAATCCAAGGCCAGTGCTCTATCCACTGTGCCACCTAGCTGCCCCTCTCAGAAACATTAAATCAACATATTCTGGAGCTGCAAAACCCACACCAAAAAAAAGGAGTGAAACAATCTTCCAACTTAACCTAGAAGATGTTCAGGAAAGGTCTGTTTCATCTTGGTAAAAGGGGAACACAGTTCAGTGCAGAAGGTGTCTGGGCAAGCCAGCAAAAGGCTCATAGCCACAGCACAGATCAGCAGCTGACCAGAGGTCCTAGCTCTGCAAGCTAGTGACACAACAGGCCAGTTGTGAGGCCTCCAGTCCCAATGCAGAAGGCAATCTGCCTGCTGAAGTATCTGCTACCCAACAGGCCAAACTAGACTAGGCCACTCTAGCACAGTGAACAAGCTGCAAGCTGCTGAGGCCTCAGAGTGGAAAGCCAGTGATGGGACTCCTGGCTCCCAGCAAAAGAAGCTTGGGACAGAACACACTGTACCCCAGGAGCAGAATTCAACCTTAAAAGGCAAAAAAGAGGCTAAAATATGAATAAAAAACAGAAAAGAACCCTCACCATTGAAAATTACTGTGGTGACTGGGATGATCAAAACATAAACTCAAAGGAGGACAACAATGATAAAATACCTACATGTGAAGCACTAAAGCGGAAGAACTGGTTTCAAGACCAAAAAACCCTCTTAGAAGAGCTCAAAAGGGATTTCATAAACCAAATAAGAGAAGTAGAAGAAAATTTGGGAAAAGAAATGAGAGTTATACAAGAGAAAGTCAATAGTTTGGGAAAAGAAGGACAAAAATTGACTAAGGAAAACAACTCATTAAAAAATGCAATTGGCCAAATGGAAAAGGGGGTACAAAAACTTACTGGGGAAAATAATTTCTTAAGAATCAGAATTGGGCAGATGGAAGCTAATGATTCAATGAGACAACAAGAAGTAAAGCAGAATCAAAAGAATATAAAAGTAGATGAAAATGTAAAATATCTCTTCAGAAAAACCATAGATCTGGAAAATAGATTTGGGAAGAACAACCTAAGAATAATTGGACTTAGGACCATGATCAAAAAAAAAGTCTAGATAACATATTTCATGACATTATCAAGGAGAACTGCCCCCAATGTCTTGGAACCAGAGGGGAAAATTGTCATTGAAAAAACCCACTGATCACCTCCTGAAAAAGACCCTAAAGGGAAAGCTCCAAGGAATATCATAGCCATATTCCAGAATTATCAAGTAAAGAAGAAAACAATGTAAGAATCCAGAAAGAAACAATTTAAATATCAAGGAACAACAATTAGAACAACACAGGATCTGGAAGCTTCAACATTCAAGGATCAGAGGGCTTCGAATATGATATTCTGGAGGGCAAAGGAACTGAGATCACAACCAAGAATGTACTACCCAGCAAAATGAATCATAATTTTTCAGTGGAAAAGATGGGCATTCAATGAAACAAGGGACTTTAAAACTTTCCTAATGAAAAGCCCAGAACTGAGCAGAAAATTCAATCTACAAATACAAAACTCAAGAGATGCATGAAAAAGCAAAAATGGGGAAAAGAAAATGTTACTCAATAAGGTTAAAATGTTTGCATCCCTACATGGGAAGAAGATACTTGTAACTCTTGAGAACTGTATCTTTATTAAGGCAGACAGGAGTAGTACATACAGATAAAAGGTGTGAGTATACTGGGAGAAAAGGAAAGGGAAGGCAGAATGGAGTAAATCACATCACAAGAAGAGGTACAATTTTTTGCAATTACAATATTACAATAGAGGGAAAGAAGGGAGGGGAGATCATTGTTTTGGCCTTACTCTCATCTTGTTTGGCTCAAAGAGGGAATAACACACACACACACACACACACACACACACACACATTTGGGTATGGAACTTTATCTTACCCTATAGAAAAGTAAAAGGGGAAAGGGGAAAGAAAAGGGTGGGGTGCTAATAGAAGGGAGGGCAAAACTAGGAGTTGAAAGGGGAAAGGACAAGAGGTGGGGCTGATAAAAGAGAGTAAACTGAGAGAGGTGGTAGCCAGAAACAAAACACTATTGAGAAGGGACAGGGGGAAAGGAAAGAGAAAAATACAAACAAGGGGAAAAGTAGGATGCAGGGAGATACATAGTTAATAATCATAATTGTGAATGTGAATGGGATAAACTCTCCTATAAACCAGAAGCAGATAGCAGAGTGGATTAAAAAACAGAATCCTACAATATGTTGTTTACAAGAAACACATTTGAAGTAGAGAGATACACACAGAGTGAAGGTAAAGACTGAAGCAGAATATATTATGCTTCAACTGAAGTAAAAAAAAAAAAAGCAGGGGTAGCAATCCTTATCTCAGACAAAGTAAAAGCAAAAAATTGACCTAATTAAAAGAGATAAGGAAAGAAACTACATCTAACTAAAAAGTACTATAGACAATGAAGCAATATCAACACTAAGTATGTATGCACCAAATGGTACAGCATCCAAACTCTTAGAGAAGTTGAGTGATTTACAGGAAGTAATAGATAGCTAATCAATATTAGTGGGGGACCTCAACCTCCCCCTCTCAGAACTAGATAAATCTAAACACAAAATTAATAAGAAAGAAGTTAAGGAGGTGAATATAATTTTAGAAAAACTAAGTATGATAGAACTCTGGAGAAATCTGAATGGAGATAGAAAAGAATATACCTTTTTCTCTGTGGCGCATGGCACGTACACAAAAATTGACCATGTATTAGGGCATAAAAAGCTCACAGTCAGATGCAAAAAGGCAGAAATAGTAAATGCATCCTTTTCAGATCATGATACGAAAAAATTATGTGTAATAAAGGTCCATGGAAAGATAGACCAAAAATTAATTGGAAACTAAATAATCTTCATCCTAAAGAATGAATGGGTCAAACAACAAGTCACAGAAACAATCAATAACTTCATCCAAGAGAATGACAATAATGACACAACATACTTAAATTTATGGGATACAGCCAAAGCAATTCTTAGGGGAAACTTTATATTTCTTAATGCCTACATGAATAAATGGAGAAAGAAGAGATCAATGAATTGGGCATGCAACTAAAAAAGCTAGAAAAAGAACAAATTAAAAATCCCCAATTAAATAAATGAGAAATTCTGAAAATCTGTACCAGGTTATATTTCTCTTGCTTTTCCAAGACAAAGGTTTAACTAAATTCTCAGGACTAAATAAAGATATGAGTTCTTTAGTCACTTGGTCTTGTGACCACAACATATCATTCACTCAATCAGAACACAAAGGTCTTTTATTTTCTGTTATAGGAAATGCAATCTAGGCAAAATGGAGAATGTTCCCTAATGGGTGATATTGATGGTGGATCAGTGCAAAGTTAATTCATACTTACCTTGGACTTTTGCTTCCATTGTCCCTATATTCTCTTTTTGAAGCAACTATATTAGTATAAGCATCTAAATCTTTATTTTCAGAATATGTACACACATACATGTTCACATGACTAACTGGTGCCAAATAATCAGCAATGATTTAGAGCTGTTTAAGCCCTCAAGACATATTTTTCTACTTTCCCAGAAGTTTGATAACTAAGGACTATAAACCTAGAATTTTTTTTAATATTAATCCCTATAGGGTGTCACTATTCACCTCTCACCTTTTACAGTATTTCAAAGAGAGCAGTACAGCTTTATTCTTGACTCAAAAAAAAAAAGGTATTTTTCTTTCCCTTGAAATATTGGTGTATGTTATAGTGTGAATGCCTGTGACATATCTAGGAAGAAAATTGTCTACTCAGTGAAAATACCATATTTTCTCTTTTGAAGATTAAAATGATATTACTATGTTCTTAAATGTGAATAACTCACCTGGAAGGAAGCAATTGCCTTTCTTTGCTCCCTTCTCTCACATATATTGGGCTGGGAAAAGAAGAATTTTTTTTCACATTTGTAAATTTGAGGCCCCAAAAAATACATTACAAGGAAAAAACTTTATGTGATTCAGGTCTTTAAAATAATTTTAAAATTATTGAATTTTAATGCATTTGACTACATTGAATATTATTATTAAAACTGTACATTCAATAATATAATAACTTACCTATTCATAGTTCTCATTTTATAGAGTAAATATCAAGCAATTTTTTGTGTCCTAAGAAACAATACATTCAGGTCTTGATTTATATCTGTACTTACCTGGCTACTCAAATACATTGTCTTTACCAACATTTCTACACAAATCTGATACTTCTTTCATGAAAATCACCTTTCCATTCCCAATATAATTCTTCCTTTTCTTTTTTGAAATGTACTTTTTATTTTGCTTTTCTCAATTAATAAACATTTATTTTTCTTTCCCTCTTTCTTCATCTCACCTCCTCACCACTGGAAAAAATTGGAAAAAAAAAACAACAAAGTAAAACCTTGTTAAAAAAAAAAAACATGCAGAGTCAAATTTTTTAAAAATCTGCCAGTGGCCATGCCTGAAAATGTATTTCTCTTCTTGAACCATGATTCCATCATCTTTTTGTGAGGAGGTTTGAAGCATGCTTCATCACAGGTCCTTTGTACAAAGTTCCCCATTTTTTTCTGAAACTATCCCTTTCATCATTTCTTCCATTATATTCACATTTGTTCAGGCATTTCCCAATATGGACACTCTAGTCCTCCCTTTTCCACTTCAGATCCTTTACAAGTTGTCTGTCCTCCCATGAGTAAATAAATACCCTATCTTTCCCTCTCTGCTAATCTTGGTCCCTTCAAGATAAAGCACAAAAATCTGAAATTGTCAGGAAGTCTTTCCTTATTAGTTTAGGACAGTTTACCATCCTAGAAGACAGTATTTTTAGAAATTGCTGATGACTTTTTATTTTTTTTAATAATTAACATTTTTATTTAAAGTTTTGAGTTCCAAATTTTATCCTTCCTCCCCTCCCCCTCCTCCCTGAGATGTTAAGTAGATATAGGTTATACATGTGCAATTATGTAAAACATTACCATATTAGTCGTTTCGTATAAGCAAATGAATAAAAGAAAAAAATGAAAGTGTTCAGTCTGTGTTCCATCAATATCAGTTCTTTCTTTGGAGGTGGATAGTATGCTTCATCATTAGTCCTTTGGAAGTGTCTTAAATCATTGTATTGCTGTAGTTAAGTCATTCACAATTCTTCATCAAACAATATTGCTGTCACTATGCCTAATGTTCTTGGCTCTGCTCACTTCACTACACATCAGTTCATACAAGTCTTTTCAGGCCGGTCTGAAATCGTCGGGCTTGTCATTTTTTATAGCACAATAATATTCCATCAATATCATATAACACAGTTTGTTTAGCCATTCCCCAGTTGATGAGCAATTTGATTTCCAATTCATGGGGGTGACACAGGGGTGTAGAGGAGGAAAGGAACATTTTGGATAAGAGGAAAAATCCTCCTGTCTGTTACCTTTTTCTCCAAGAGAAAAGAAAGACACCCCACCCCCGCCCCCCATACACTCAAAATACAGTTTTGGCAGAGGGGATTGTAGCTGAGTTGAGTGAGTGAGTGTGTGTGTGTGTGTGTGTGTGTGTGTGTGTCCCTGTGTTAGTGGGAAGGGGGTGGGGGAGAGAGGAGGGGGGGAGGGAGAAAGAGAGAGAGAGAGTTCTTCTCTTGGGAGGGGGTGGGAGTGTGCCGCCTCAGGTAGCAAGAAAGTCTTGGCCAGGGCAAAGGAGGAAGTTAGGCGGTAGGTCACAACCTTGCCACAGCTTACTCCCAGGGTCCCCAACACCAGTCCCAACGGCTCCCTACTCCAGCCTACCACCAATGACAGCTTTCAGCAGCCTGAATTGAAATAAACAGAATTCGGTCTTATCCGCTTGGTTTCACCCCGTAAGTCCCTAGACTGCAGCTTGCCACTCCGACATCTCCCTCCGCCTTTCTTTAGTTTTGTTGTGCTGCCTCAGACTCCTCGCCCAACGTCAGCAGCGGTGGCGGCGGAGGCAGCTGTAGGGGCAGCAGCAGGGTCAGAGGCAGGAGCAGCTGCAGGAGTAGTAGACCGAAGCCGCAGGAGTGCCAGAGGAAGGAGGAGCAGCAGTCCCAGCCACCACCTGCCATGGCTGCTCCACTTCCTACTCCCGGGCACGCTCCGCTCACCGCTCCCAAGGGCTTCCTTTTTTTTTTTTTTTGGTGAGGCAATTGGGGTTAAGTGACATGCCCAGGGTCAAACAGCTAGTAAGTGTCAAGTGTCTGAGGACGGATTTGAACTCAGGTCCTCCTGACTCCAGGGCTGGTGCTCTATCCACTGCACCATCTAGCTGCCCCCCTACTCTTTCTAAACTCAGAAAACACCACCCCCACCCAGAGCCTCCCCCTTCCCCACCCCAAATTATCAATAGCCCTAGAAATTCTCCTCAGAATACAACGGATGTTTGACAACTACCGGAGTAGAAGTTTTGGCCCTCTTCCTTTCTTCTCTCCCCCCCCCCCCAAGCCTAGACGTCTCCTCTCACGGACCCCCACCCTTCTCTCTCCCTTGTATCTTTTAGTTATTGGGGGGGGGGAGTGGATAGCCCTGCTTTCACCAGAAGAACGGCAGAGAGGGGAAACTTCAACATCAAGAAGGGAGGAGAATAGATAGATAGATAGATAGATAGATAGATAGATAGATAGATAGATAGATAGATAGATAGATAGATAGATAGATAGATAGATAGATAGATAGATAGATAGGTAGATAGGTAGATAGATAGATAGATAGATAGATAGATAGATAGATAGATAGATAGATAGACGGATAGATAGACAGATAGACAGATGATAAGTAGGTAGGTAGATAAATGAGTGCGTGAATAGATTAATAAATACAGAAATGAATAAATAATTAAATGGATGAATAAACAAACAAATAAATAAATAAATTCCCATGCACTCTTTATATAGATGGATCAGAGGCTTAAAAAAAAGTTTAAAATTGTGACTGTCGGGGTACCAGCAGGGTGAGTATTCCATCTTCCTAGTTCCCCTAAAATTCCGCCAAAATTTTGCTTTTTGGCTCATTGTTCGTCTCTTGTGATTAGTCCTTGATTCTCCCTGAGGAAATGTGCCTGTCTCAGGCTGAAAGCTGCCATTGGGGGAGGGAGGACTGGAAGGGGGGAGGGGAGACAAAGACAAAGAAAAATAGAGAGACATAGAGAGAGACAGAGCGACACAGAGAGAGAAGGAGGGAGCGAGGGAGGGAGAGAGAGAAAGCCCGGTTAGAGTTGGGGAAGAAGGAAGGAGGATGAATGGGGATGGGGATGGTTCGTGAACTATGTCCTAGCGACCCGCCTGAAACCTGTTTTCCCCGTACCTTGTGGACTTTGAACACTGGTGTGCGTACCCGGGCAGCTTCTCCCCTGCCAAACTTTCTGCTCCCGTTCAGGTGATGTCTCTTTCTCGCTTGCTCAGAATTCTTTGTGTTTCGCCACTTCCCTGGAAGTCTTCTTACAGGGGATCAGGGAAACCCTTTGCGAACCCTAACCTAGGTCCTCACTGCCAGTTCATTGTTCCTTCCTCCTTTACTTACTTGTCCTTGTCTCCCCAGTCCAACAATAACAGTAATAACAAATCCTCGTGGATGAACTTTCGTCAGGTTTGCTACCTTTCCCTGCCTGTTTTAAATTTCTATTTTGAGCATACACTTAAACTGTGCAGGAGTAAAGATGATGACCCATAGATGTGCCTAGAGATGTAGGAACCTTGGGGTCTATTTGTTTGAGTGTTTGTTTGTTGGGTGCATGAACAAATCCAGCAGTTCCCTTTTAAACTGGAGGCACGAAGAGTTTCCAATGACTTTTAGAGCACGTCCACCACGGCATTCCGTATTTAATAATTTTAATGTGCCACGGAGCGAACAACTTGTGGAGTTTGCCAGAATCCGTAAAATTAGCCTGGCATTGTCAGAAGAATTATACTGGCTCTCTATGGATGCAGTGGAAAAGTTACAGTTCACCCTTCCCACCCCACAACAAACACAGCGTGACTACAGAAGAGAGAGACCGTTCTTGGAAACAGTCTTCCTTCCATACTAAACGAGGGGGCTAAGACTTGACTTTTTTCTTTTTCGCGGTTTAGTTGTATTTGCAAGTTGACGGTTTGCATGATTGTTTAATCTGCATTTTAAGGCATCCAGAAATTTTTACTTAGTAGCGCTTAAATATTATCCTTTCTTTGTATACAGAACTCAGAGCAGCTTGGAGTTACTAGGAGAGTTTACTGAAGGCCGAGCAGATGGGCAAAACAGTAAGGGAGAGTTTAATTTTTGCAGATTATCACAGAGTAGATTCTCGATGCGTTTTCCCTATCTCCTTGCCCTAAGGGAAGAAAGTTTGTGCTTCACAATGATTGCGTGGGTTTGCCTCCATTCAAACATTCTTTCTTTGCCTCCTTCCTCCTTGAGGTGTGCGAGAAGATACTCAAACCGTTCAAGAATACTAATCCGAGGACAGCTGAGGAAGGTGTAGTTTCTTGCCTGGTGCAGTACAGAAGTGCAGAGACATGTGTTTTGGTTTCAAGACAGTTCCACGTGGAGGATCTCTCTGTCTGTCTTTCTCTGTTTCTCTCTCTGTGTCTCTCTCTCCCTCTCTGTCTCTGTCTGTCTTCTCTCTCCTCCCTCCCTCCCCTCTCTCTCTGTGTCTCTCTCTCTCTCCCCCCTCTTTTCTCTCTCTTCTGTCTCTCTCTCTATTTCTCTCTTCCCTTCTCTCTCTCCTCTTCTCTTCTGTCTCTGTCTCTCCTCTTCTCTTCTTCTTCTCTCTCCTCTTCTCTTCTCTCTATCTCTCTCTGTCTCTGTTTCTCTCTGTCTCTCAATCTCTCTCTGTCTCTCAATCTCTCTGTCTCTCAATCTCTCTCTGTCTCTCTCTGTCTCTCTCTGTCTCTGTCTCTCTGTCTCTCTCTCTCTCTCTCTCTCTCTCTCTCTCTGTCTCTCTCTCTCTCTCTCTCTCTCTCTCTCTCTCTCTCTCTCTCTCTCTCTCTCTCTCTCTCTCTCTCTCTCTCTCTCTCTCTGTTGTATACTTGTTCTATGTAAGGAGGTAACTGGATTCTCTGTGTTCAGACCCAGTGAGCTGTTGGCCATTAATTTGCCTTTCTGGCTGTCAATATAGACACTTCTAAAATCGGACACCTAAGAGAACCAACAGGTTAGATTTCACATTTAGGGCTCATATTTAACAGTTGTCTTTTCCCTTTACCTCTATCTGGCTCGCACCCAGTAATGAATGTAATTGACTGAGAGAAAATTATCTTCGAGAATGCGGCACTCTTATCAACTGCAACTGTTTGCATTCTCCATAGGTATTTGTAAATTTGAGCGTCAAACTCCAGCGGAATTTAGGTGGGAGCTTTAATAACGTTTAACACAACAGTGTAATGCCAATCCTAGGCTTCTGAAGTTTCATTTGAATTTAGGAGACTGACAATATTAAAGGGCGTTGGTACTGTTGTTTTTTAACCTATACGACTCAAGGGGTCGCTAACAAAGATTGTCTTATAATGCCTGATATTGAACAACAAAAAATACGTTCTTGATTTTTGTAGGAAGTTACCTCAAGCCCTAAGCGCCCCAAACGCGGTAATCAGAGACAGCCTTAAAAAAGAAAAATAGGGAAAATATTAAATAAATCTTTAATATTTGCCATAAACGATTTTAAGGAATAAATGTGTTCTTAATTATTCATGTATCTATTTTAGGTAAAAATTAAATATCCCAAGTAAGTGATAGAAAATTAAACTAAAAGGAAATGTGCAGTTTTATGAGGGATGGAATGACAGAAACCGTTGTGTATGTAACCAGGATACTAATTTTTATGGCGGCAAGAGAAAAAAAATTTAATGAGTGCCCTATGTTTATTATGGATTATATACCATAGAAATAGTTTGTACCAGATGCTTGAAAGGTTTAAGTTAATCATTCACAATTAAACTGCTAGACATTGTTGCACATGAAAGTTTATCTCAGTTTAGTCTTTACAACTAATACAATAATATTATTCTTTTTTTTAAAAAAAAAAAAAAGACCTATTTGTGGAGTGCCTTGAATGTCAGGCAAATTAGTCTGAACTTTGCTCAGGAGGTAATAGTCATTCAAGATTTTTGAACAGTTGAGTAGCACAAGATCTATTTCTTCCTTCCTTCCTTCTTTCCTTTCTTTTTTCTTTTTCTTTCTTTCTTTCTTTTTTTTTTTTTTTGGTGGGGCAATGAGGGTTCAGTGCCTTGCTGGGGTCACACAGATAGGGTCAAATGTCTAAGGCTGGATTTGAACTCAGGTCTTCCAGGGCTGTTGCTTTATCCACATAATATCTATTTCTAAAATAGATTATTCTTCTGAGACAGACAGATTACAAGGAGGAAAAAAGACTCATGAATTCAGAGGCTATTAAAATATTTCAGGCAAGTGGCAAGGGATCTATGTGTACTAGAATGGGGACAGTGAAAATAGGATGGTCAAATGTAGAGATTTTGTGGAAGTATAATTGTCAGAATTTGACAACTTATTATATGTGAGGACAAAAAAGTCAGAGATATGAACATGGTAGACTGGGGAAATGGTGGCACTATGGACAGAAATTGTGAAATCCAAATGGAGAGCAGTTTGAGGGGTAAAGAGAAGCTGGGTATTGTACATGTTGAATTTAAGGTGTCAATAGGACATCTAGTCAACAATGCCTTGAAGGGAAATGAAGATGTGCAGTCTAGCATTTCAATAAGAGGTCAGTGCTACACACACACACATATATATGTATGTATATGAGTAATCTGATTAAGATGATAGCTAAATTCTTGGGACAGAGTGAGATTTCCATGGTTATCTAGTAGAACACGGCTAATTATCAAAAGCAACAGAGAAAGGAAGATGAGGACTTGAAAAAAGGTCACTGAATTTGACAATGAGATCATCAGTGACTTTTTTTTTGTAAGGCAATTGGGGTTAAGTGACTTGCCTAGGGTCACACAGCTAGTAAGTGTGTAAAGTATCTGAGGCCGGATTTAAACTCAGGTCCTCCTGAATCCAGGGCCAGTGCTCTATCCACTGTGCCACCTAGCTGCCCCCATCAGTGACTTTTGAGAAAATAATGAGAAGGGAAAATTATTCTTTCCTCCAGGTAAACCTGTAATGGTGTTAATTTATGAGAAGGGAAGGGATAGGAAATGGGGAAAAGTGAGCAATCACTTTAAGATAGCATATGGTTATATTGTATAGAAAAGATTCAAAATGCTGTCCAAATTTAGAGCAAAGAATTAAAACTGCCAGTGATGGCTTTATGGAAGATGTGGATCATGAGTTGAGTCTTGAAGGAGAACAAGTCAGACTAGGTGGAAGCCCATTCCATTTCTGATATTCTATAGTTCTATGGTTGTAAGCTCAGACAACAGAAACAAAATAGTGGTTCTATTGGTCATTTTAGATTACAAGGCAAATAAAGCAATGACTTGCATATAACAAGATCAAATGCATCTCTGTCCAATAAATAAAGGGAAGTTTTCAAGAGAAGCTGTTTGATGATGGAGGAGAGGCTATTGAAGTGATTTTGGCAAGATGTGATGAGTTTTGAAATTAATCTGGGGGGCAGTGAGCAAAGCAAAAGAGCCATAGACAAGAGATGTAATGGAGGTAGAAATGGCAAAATTTGGCAAATGGTTGCCAAATGTGGAGTTTGAAGAATGAGGAATTGAGTGTGATTCCAAGATTACATACCTAGGAGACTGGGAGAATAGTGTTAACTTTGACTATAACAGGGAAATTTGAAAAGGGCATAGATTTAGGGTTAAAGATAATAAGTCCTAGCAAGGTGAGTTGGAGAAGTCTCTGGAACATCAAGTACAACAAATAGCTACTAATGCGGGATTGATGCTCAAGAGAGAAGCTCAAACTTGATTTATAGATGTGAAAGTCATCTGGTAGAGATGATAATTAAAACATTGGGGGGCAGCTAGGTGGTGCAGTGGATAAAGTACCAGTCCTGGATTCAGGAGGACCTGAGTTCAAATTTGGGCTCAGAAGCTTGACACTCAGTTGCCCTGGGCAAATCACTTAACTCTCATTGCCCCACTAAATAAAATAAAATAAAATAAAAAACACTGGTAATAGATAATGTCACCAAGAGATGATCTGTAGAGAGATAAGAGAAGAGGACTCAAGACAACCTTGCAAAATGCTCGCACAAAGGAGAAATTGTTTGGATAATAAGCCAACAAGAAGATTAAGGAAGAACAGGGGTAGGAGATTGTGTATCCATTAGGGAAAACAACAAGTAGAACAATTTTGTTGGAATGTAGAGAGGACAGCAAGCCTGAAAAGCTAGGCTGGAGCCAGACTGTGAAGTGATTTTAATGCCGAGCTGAGGAGTTTGAATTTTATTCTAAATACAACAGGGATGCACTCAAATTTCCTTATGTGGTTGAGTGAGGGGAATAGGGTGACATCATCAGATTTGTGCTTTTACATACATTATTTGGTCAACCAAATGGAGAACAAACTGGAGAAACTAGAAGCAAAAGAGCTAATGATAAGGCTGTTGGGATAGTCCGTGCAAGAAATTATAAGGGCCTGACCTTGGGCTGTCATTATGTAAGTGGAGAGAAGGGGACAGCTGTAAGAAATTTATGGAGGAATGATTTGATTTCTGCTTACTTAAACCTATAATACATGAATAGAATGCTTTCTGTTCACAGAGAAAACCTGTACATATATGCTACCTTAATATTAACACATAATTATACAAATGAAGTGATTTAGTTGTATGACTTGCATAGAAATTGGCCAGTTAAACTTCCTGAGCCTGACTTTTTTTTTTTTGGTGAGGCAATTGGGGTTAAGTGACTTGCCCAGGGTCACACAGCTAGTAATTGTTAACTGAGTCCAGATTTGAACTCAAGCCCTCCTGAATCCAGGGCCAGTGCTCTCTCCACTGTGCTACCAAGCTGCCCCTTTGAGCCTGACTTTTATATTAAATCTAAATTACTTCTAAGTGTTTGTTAAAATAGTTGGAATATGTAGTGTGGGGAACCCATCCTACTCATTTGGTCTTTCTCCTGATAATAGCCAAGTAACTAGAGAACAGAGCCAGGAGACCCATGATCTATTTCTGGTTTGGCTACTAGCACAACGTGTGATCGGAGGCAAACCAATAAAGTTCTTGTTAAGGAATGCAAAATGAGGTATATGCAATCCTCAATCACCTAGGCTAATGGATGGGGACAGAATGGATAAAATAATTCTATTTCCTTCCAGTTTATAAAAACTGTAAATATTTCTATTTTTTTTTTTTAGTGAGGCAATTGGGGTTAAGTGACTTGCCCAGGGTCACACAGCTAGTAAGTGTTAAATGTCTGAGGCCAAATTTGAACTCAGGTACTGCTGACTCCAGGGCCAGTGCTCTATCCATTGCGCCACCTAGCTGCCCCTCAAATATTTTCTTAATTCCCCTTTTCCCAATGAGTCAATCACATCTGTAACCCAAGTATTTTTTTTTCCAAAAAGGAACAAAGGCCAAACAAGACAAAGAATTTACTGATACACATGTCACTCCAAGAATTCTCCTAACAAAGTTCCCACACCCAATTTAATTACTTCCCTACTGTAAAAACACTTTCCATGTGCATTTATTCTAATAGTTTCAAATCCAAAACCAACACACTATAAAGCTAGCTAAATAAATGTATGAGATTAGCCTTAGGTTCCAGTGCAGGTGCCACTTTTTAAGGCAGTGTATCTACTTCATTTTATGCTGGTATTCCATTTTGTGTTCAGTTTTCACTTAAAACTTGTTTAGAAAAGAATTATTTGGTTGAGGCTGTGTTAGTATCTGTATGTGTGTGTGTGTGTGTGTGTGTGTGTGTGTGTGTGAGAGAGAGAGAGAGAGAGAGAGAGAGAGAGAGACAGACAGAGACAGAGACAGAGACAGAAACATGTTTCCATAAATGTGGCTTTCTAGTGTGATGAAATAATGAGATTTAGCAGACCCACCGGGAGATTAATCTAGACTGATTGAATCAAGTGAGAGTGATTAACTGCTGATTAGCCTACTTCAAGTTAACTGGATTGTAATCACGACTTGAGAACACCTTCAGAACCAATGGATTTGGATGACACCAACCAATCAGCTTGAAGCAGTGTATAAGGACCGCCTCTGTTCCAGACCTATAAAAAGCTTCCACAATCAGTTTGCTGGAGAGAGTTCGTGATTGAAGCAGAGGACTTGAGGAAGAACCAGACCAGGCTGGAACTCTAGGCTAAATAGGTTTTTTTCTTAACTTTCTGCGCTCCATGGGAATATCTGTATGCTTTAATAAATGTTTAATGCCCAAGGACTGGTGCTAAAGCTTCTAATTTAGGGTGACCACAATTTAGATTTTAAACATCACACTAGGTGTATTTGTGCTTTTCTATTCCTGTATGAAAGACAGGTACCTGCACACACACACACACACACACACACACACACACAAGTCATCCCTCCACCCCATCTTGCCTTTGTTTTTCATCTTAAATTCACAGGTTTCTGAATTAACAGATTTTCCCTCTACTTAAGGTCAGCTACAAATTCAGAAATCACATAATTCATTAATTTTGTTACTTTTTTGGTTGAAGTGCTAAATTATTTAAACAATATTGTTTGATTTTTAAAATCATGATTTTTTTAATTTTTTATTTTTTATCATAAAAGTATTTTATTATTTTCCAGTTACATATAAAGACAGTTTTCAACATTTGTTTCCGTGAGATTTTTAGTTCCAAATTCTTCTCCCTCCTTCCCTTCCCATCTCACTCCCCAAGAGAGAAAGCAATCTGATATAGGTTATATATGTACAATCACATTAAACATCTTTCTGCATTAGTCAAATTGTGAAAGAAGAAAGGGAAAAAACTCAAAAAAGAAAAAGAAAACAGCCAAAAAGTAGAAACAGTATGGTTCAATCTACATTCAGATTCCACAGTTCTTTTTTCTGGATGTGGAGGACATTTTCTATCATGAGTCCTTTGGAATTGTCTTGGATCATTGCACTGCTGAGAAGAGCCAAGTCTATCACAGTTGATCATCACACAATGTTGTTGATACTGTGTACAATATTCTCCTGGTTCTGCTCACTTCACTCAACATTAGTCCACTTAAGTCTTTCCAGGTTTTTCTGAAATCTGCCTACTCATCATTTCTTACAGCACAATAGTATTCCATTACATTCATATACCACAACTTGTTCAGCCATTCTCTATTCTTTGCCACCACAAAGAGAGCAGCTATAAATAGTATTGTATATGTTGGTCCTTTTCCCTTTTGTATGATCTCTTTGAGATACAGACCTAGTAGTGGTATTACTCAGTCAAAGGGTATGCACAGTTCCAAATTGCTCTCCAGAATGGTTGGATCAGTTTACAATTCCACCAACAATGCATTAGTGTTCCACTTTTTCCACAAATTCTCCAATATTTATTAAAAAATCATGATTTCTAAAATGAAAGATTCTTCTGTTCAGAATGATAAATCAATAGGGTAGATTATTAAATACCTCTATCATCACCACCACCACCACCATCACCACCATCATCATCAGGAAATGTTCCCCCACTTTTCCAAATCCATCTCTTCCTTTATGGCTCAATTTAGGTACTACTATCTATGAGCAGCCTTCCCTGATCCTCCCATCTTATTTTCTCCTTCTTCAAAATTCCTAGGATATTCTATGGATTGTATCTTTATTGTTACCTTCTGTTATGTTCATTTGGGTACATATCTAGACAGTTGGATGGTACAGTGGATAGAATATTGGAGTTGGAGTCAAGAAGAACTCAGTTACTTCCTTCTTCAGACTTACTAGCTTTATGACCTTGGGTAAGTAACCTACTCTCTGAAAATGGGCATAAAAATAGCACTTACCTTCCAGAGTTGTTGGTCAGCTAGGTGGTGCAGTGGATAGGGTACCACCAGGTCTGGAGTCAGGAAGACTCATCTTCCTGAGTTCAAATGTGGCCTCAGCCACTTACTGTGTGACCCTGAGCAAGTCACTTCACTTTGTGAGCCTCAGTTTTCTCATCTGCCAAATGAGCTGAAGAAGAAAATGGCAAACCACTTCGGTATCTTTGCCAAGAAAACCCCAAATGAGGTCAGAGAGATGGATCAAGATGGGGGCTGCACTAGCCTCAAGGGCTATGCCTGCTAAAAAGAAACCAATTTATTTGTTTTCTTACAGCAGCACAAGCCCTTTTCTGGATAAAAAAGTTAAAGCTAAAGGGATTAAGTATTGAGGAAAGCAAATCAGGGCAATTTGAATGGTCACAGGACATCTATGCCACAGGAAGTGTTTGCCCTTGGGTAAAAATTCACCTTAACACCAAACAGGTAAAGGTCATGGGCATGGAAGCTCTATGTCTGAGCCAGCCTTTCCTTGGTACTTGGTAGTCCCTACAATGGCACTAAACCCCAGTGATTTCCCTTAGATGTCTCCAACTCAACATGTCCACAAGAGAACTCATCATCTTTCCCTCCAAACCCTCTTCTCTTTCCTATTATTGTCCAGGGCACCACCAAGTGTACAGTCACCCAGGTTGACAGTCTGTCATCCTCAATTCCTCACTCTCACTCAGTTATACCAATCAGTTGTCCAATTTTCTACTTCCCTTCTACAGTATATTCCCTTGCCTTCACTCACAGAGCCACCACCCTAATTCGGGCCCTCATCACCTCTAGACTATTGTAACCCTTCTAAGTGGCCTAATCTCAATCTCAATCTCAATTTCAATTTCAAGCGCTCTCTGTCTCTGTCTGTCTGTCTCTCTTGCATCCTCCATTCAATTGCCAAAATCATTTTCCTTAAGTTCAGGCTTGCACCCTCTCTCCCCCACCAAACTCCAGTGGCTCACTATTATCTCTAAGATCAAATATAAACTGTAAGGTCTTCACAACTTGCTCCCTTGTCTTTTGTCTTCTTGTACACTATTCCCCTCCTACTCTCCTAGCACTCTGCAATCCTGGCTGTTGCATCTTGTCTTCGCTTTTGCAGTGGCTGACACAACCCCCCCCCCCCCCATCTTGGAATGCTCTTCTCTCCTCTCCTCTGCCCGGAAGAAGCAGGTTAAGTGGTTTTAGTGGATAGAGCGATAGACCCAGAGTCAGGAAGATCCTAGTTCAAATGGGGCCTCAGATACAAGCTGTGTGAGCCTGGGCAAGTTTACACTGCCCCAACTGTAAAATGGGAATAGCACCTTACCTCCCAGAGGATTATGCTTAGCATGGTGCCTGGCATGTAGTAGATTGTTCAGGCTTTTTTTCAGTCATATCCAATTCTTCATGACCCTATTTGGGGTTTTCTTGGCAAAGATACTGGAGAGGTTTGTCATTTCCTTCTCCAGCTCATTTTACAGATGAAGAAATGGAGGCAAACAGGGTTAAGTGACTTGCCCTGGGTCACACAGCTAGTCAGAGGCTGAATTTGAACTCAGGTCTTCCTGACTAGGTGCCCCTGAATGTAGTAATACTTGTTTCCTTTCTTTGAATTCCTGACTTGCTTCATGTCAAATGTTTCTGCCTTCAGGAGGCTTTTTCCAGTTCTCCAGCTGCTAAGGCTTTCTACCTCAGATCTAGCCTACGTATCTGGTTTGCTCCTATGTCTGTATAGTCATCTCTCTTTCCCCTACCCCCAGAATGTAATATCCTTGAAGGCCAGTATTGTTGTACATCTTGCCTTGGAATCTCCAGTGCCTGGCACGAGACAAGCACTTAATAAATGCTTGTGGACTGATCTAAGTGATCAGGGACACCACCTCCAAACTGTGGAGTAGGAAAGAAAAATTTAAACCCACAGTATAGATGCATATGAGGCAGAAACTTTTTATTAAGGTGGAGACAGAATTTCTAGCTAAAAAAAATATCAACGTACAATCATTCTGTTCAAACATCTAACAACGGGAAGAAGCATTAATGCTGGAAACAATTACAGCAAATTTTAACAGGTGCAGAACCAAAGCAACTTTGGTGATGATCTGGGCTTTCCCCTGGAGCACAGGGCACTGGGGCTCCCAAGCGCTCATGTAAAACTGGGAAGATGGGTGAGACAGGGCAAGTTTGGCAGGAAACAAAGCACATCGGATTTCTCTTCCCCACAGATTCTATGGGGATCCCATGGTTGGAGGCAGGAGTCTCTCCCAAGAAGGTTAGCATTGCTGTCAGGCTTGCAGACTTCAAGGAATGGTGCCAGACTATTATATTTCTGCCCCGATCTCTCTTTTGGAAGTTTTCAGCAAACAGTAAACAGCTATCCTCATCAGCACAGCTACAATTACCCCCCCTGAAATCCCCATCCCCAGTGCTACCCAAACCTTTCTATTCAGCAATGACTGTTGGGGATGGATATGTGTATCGAGATCCAGCTCCATCCCCTTATCTATTAATTTCTGCCCCTCGGTCAGGGACCGATCAAAGTTGAGGTTCACCAAGTTGGCCGGAATGACCCTCAGTGCAAAGTAGACTCTCTTGACAAACCTCAAGTTCTTCAGCAGTTGGACATCACACTTATAGGTGCCTGAATCACCCTCTCGGGCAGGATTGAGCATCACAGAATGGATGTTGCGCCGAAAAGGTTTAAACAACTCATCGTTGGTGGAGATGATGCCACGGGCAAACATCCAAGTGAAACGGAAAGCTTCATGCCCATACAGGAGGATGTCTGAACTCAGACAGGTCAGCGCAAATTCCTTCCCAACAGCAACGGTGAAGTGGACCATCCCACAAATCCAATTGGTCAAGCATTCAGTCTGGTGAGTCTCACATTTCCTCCTGACACCATCAGGGCCCACCTCACAGGTGCTCTCCTTCTTATAACCCAGGCCACAAGTGACTGTGCAGGGTGTAGCATTGACGATCACTCTCCCATGAGCCAATGTCAAGTTTTCAGGGATTCTCAATACTTGGCGGGATGTCACTATTATAGGTTGGGAGAAAACAAATGCCAGTGTTCCAAGGATGAAACCAGTGTCTAATGTCTTCATGCTTAAGTGAGAACCTTCACTGACCTTCAGTCAACAGCCCACGAGGCCATTTTGGGTAAACATTAATTAAAAACCTTTCTGAACTTCCTGCTAAATTCTCTTCATTTTCACATTCTAAATTTCGATGACATATCTTCCAGAGTCAAAAGAGGTGTTTTTCCAAAAGTAGAATGTGACCTAATAAACAAAATTCCAAGCTTTAACAACAAGAGAGCATGCAATGCAAAACAAACCATATGAAATATTAATACTTATTGTTACTGACCATTTTACCATGCTTCAGATATCCCTTTCATATCCTTGCAACTAAATGGGGTTTCTTTGGAAGAAAAGCAACAAAAGACTTCATAATTTGAAGTGAATTTTAAATTACTATGACTGCTGGGACAGCTAGGTGGCGCAGTGGACAAAGCACATGCCCTGAATTCAGGAAGACCTGAGTTCAAATCCATCCTCAGACACTTGACACTTACTAGCTATGCGTCCCTGGGCAAGTCACTTAACCCTCATTGCCCGCCCCCCAAATTACTATGACTGTAATAGAAAGCAGTGTTGGGGCAGCTAGGTGGCACAGTAGATAAGAGCACTGGCCCTGGATTCAGGAAGACCCGAGTTCAAATGCGGCCTTAGACACTTGACACTTACTAGCTGTGTGATCCTGGGCAAGTCACTTAACCCTCACTACCCCACCAAAAAAAAAAAAAAAAAAGGGCAGTGTACTTTCCCACTACTCCTGGAACTCTGAACAGGATCTATAAATAACAGTTTCTAGGTACCCAATTAGCTGCCCCAAAACAATTATTACTCCTTAAATTTGCAAGAAACACTAATGTGCCTTAAAATTAAAAAGATCCTAAAATTCTCTTGTATTGAATACTGGAATAGTCAGACTACCTAGGTTGTACATGTGGCTCTACTAACAAGCTATGAAACATTAGGCAAGTCACTTAAATCCATCAGTCTGTTTTCTCAAGTTTAAAAAAATACCATTTGCTCTGCCTGCCTAACAAGGTTGTTGAGGATCAAATCTCAAGTGGGAAAGGATTCGATAAATTTATTAGGAATACAGGCCCTTAACCAAGATTTTATAAGCCAATCCCTTCTTTTTTGCAGAGGCCCAGAGAGATGCAGTTTGCTCAAGGCTACAGTGAGGCTACTAGAAATAAAAGTAAAAATTGGTGGAGACAGAGGCTGAAATACCATTTAAGAATCAATGTTTATCAGCAAAACAAGGATATTTAATGTAATTACCATTTTCCTTTCTCTGTACTTTTATATCCCAAAAGTAATGAAGTTATTTTCTATTTGAAAGGAAACTTAATTCGCCCAGACTTTTTGCTGCTTTGCTTTAGTCCTTGAACAGCAGTGGACGGGGTATGCTTATGACAAGGTTGCTGTGAAACAGTTATGATGTCACAGAAGGATTCTCAGAGTCACAGTAATGGGAAAGGTTAAAGAGGAACATTTTAAAGTGAACATTCAGTTTGGAGAAGCCTTGAGGTATTTACAAAATGTGGGCTTTTTTATTTTAAATGAAGCATCCTATTCAGATGTGATGAGTTGTTTAGTTTATATAGCTTATTTAATTGAAAGAAAGGTGACAGTAGTGGCAGGAAGAGACCCAAGTTTATCTTCAAATTGATACTTTATATTTAGATAAGGATAAGATGTCCAAACCAGGAGACCTTTAGGACTGAAAAAGATGATTTGTTTTGGAAAACTGAAGTTCAGAGGTAGGAGAATGAACTATGTTACCTTCCAGACCTATAATTTCAACATCCCTTCATAAACCGAGGCCCATGTCTTCTGTACAGCAAAACAAAATGGCAGACACACTGAGGAGCAACTGCTGTTTGTAAACAACTATGAACAACTGTTCTTTAAGTAAAACAATTGTCTTTATTTACAAAGCATCAATCACTTTAGCAAGAACTATTCAAGTGACCAATTTTCATCTTTTACAAAACTACAGAGCATTTAAAACCTTAAAAAAAAGTGACGAGAGGGAAAACACACACACATATGGGGAGATGAAAGGAGGGAAAAATATACATATACTATACAAATGGAGAAGCAGTCAAATGAAACAGACATGAAAACAGACAAATGAAACGGACAGCAAGTGTGAAGAATGGAAGGAAACATTTGAGTCACAAAAACAAATCCTGAAGATGTTGTCAAGGGCCAACTTAAAGGAGCTTAGATTGGTACTCTCAGATTTGGATAGGGAAATACCTCAATACCCAAGTACCCAGGCAAGGAAATTCAAATTACAAGGTAGATGGTGACAGGGTGGAAAAGCATTTATGTGAACTGGCAGACTAATACAGAATACAATCCAAAGAAATGACAGTGTTCCTAATGATGTAAAACAGAAACGTGTCCAGTAGTCCACACAATTACCTCTACTACCGAGTAACTCATATAAAAGTAGTCTGGGTAACAAGAGTTTCTGGAAAGAATAGTTACATCAAAGAACATGGATTTTTTGTCACATACCTTGAAAAATGGACCTTTCTCTTACATGAACAAGTGAAATGGGAAGGAAGGCTCTTTCAGACTTTTTTTGTTTCTCCTACTGTCCCTCAAACATCCTATCAAATAACCAGGTTTATCTCTTTCTTGGATCATCTACAGGCTCAGGTGGGTTCCTCCTCATGCTATAGTGCAAACAGTTCTAAAGCTTTCCTCAAGAAGTTAACAGAAAATACTAACTTCAAATTAAAATAGATATATCTAGATGAATGCTACACCCAGGGCTATGGATCCTCATTCCACATTTTGCTTTCCTAAAATGAACTTTTGAGACAATAAGTGACAAGACATAAACAGAACAGGCAAGATGATGTACATGGGTTCACAAAGGACCAGAAATGGAAGTGGAAAGAACTCTGGGCAGTCTTCAGAAATCCAAAGGTTTCTCATGTGCACACATATTTAATGTGCCACTCTTGTTCAATGAATGGTGGTGAAGAAGCCGAGACAACTGAGAAGCCTTTCACAGAAATGAAGTGACCAAAAGAAAATGTTAATAGAGGAACTGTAGATAGGAAACTGAAACTGCTCACCAACACAGACACAGGCAGGGGCAACACTGATGTTTTTTTAAGGGAAGGGCAAATCCATGGACAGTGATGAAAAAAATTTCACTTTGAACTTTGATTTGAACTACATTGCTGCATCTGATTTTGGAAAGCTCCATTTTAGACCTTGCATAGCTACTTTTTCATAAAAGAAGGCTCAGAGACACCTCTGTTTGGTTTCTTCTCTAATAGTGCTATGTACACATGACGGCCAAAAAAAAAAAAAATCCCTCATGCGCTACTTTGCCCGGGACAGGTGAAACTACCTGTCTTCAGAAACATGATTTGGAGAGATTAAATCGATGCTGAGGGCTAAAATGGAAAAAACAAAAAGTTTTTTAGAAGAGAACATTTTACATCCCAACTTCTTGGGGAAAAGGTTCTATGACAGTCAAATTGGGTTTCTTATCTATGTCTTCCCTTTCTCATGGCTCTACATTTTCCTGAGCTTTTCAGATTAGAAGCACTTCGTTTTCTTGCCTGTTCTTAAAAAGAATGCTCTAACATGGAACACAGGCCTTTACATGCTGAGTGGGTTAGGAGACAAAGGAGAGAAAGTATGCAACAGATCCTTTTCTATGAGACAACAGCAGGGAGAGGAAAAGTTACGCAGAAGAACAATTCACTTGAGGACATGCGCTAAGGGATGAGAGGGAACAGGAGAGGGGAAAGGGCACATCAAAATGATGTTTAGTTAAGAAAGGTCATACAAAGGAAACGTAGGCGTTGTTCCCGCAGCATAACTAAGCAGAGAAGCATTCCATCTAAATGAGCCAGGAGTCCCGTTCACATCTTTGCAAGTCCTCTTTTCCTGAGTCTATTTGGAGTTATGCTTTGAGAGGGAGGAAGGGCTGGGGAGGGTCACTCTGCTTTCATAATTCACTTCATTCAAAAATAAGCATCACTCCTTCCACCTGCTGAAAGAGGCGGAGAACTTGGTTTTAAATCAAAGTCAGTCTCATCTGTCCGAGTGCAATGTCCGAGGCTGCATGACCACAGAGTGGGCAAAGAATGGAGAACTCCCAATGTCGTCTTCATAAGAGCTCTGAGATTGCTCCCCCTGCTGGAGAGATTAAGATGGAAAAGGTTCCATTAGTATCAATTCATCCCAGTTACTGGTAAGAATGGAGAGCTTGACAGATAAGATGTGGTACAAGCATAAGCATAAGTGGGCAAAATACTATTTTCCTGATCTAGAAAAAAAGATTTGTAAACTCTTGGTTACCCTTCAGAGACCCACCAATAACCAGAACCCCATTTTAGAAGTAAGAGTGCTCATTATGTTGACAAAGTGGGAAGAGCATCACTGGCTCTGGAGTCAGAGCCTGGCTCCAAATCCTATCACTTAGGTTCACTGCCTGTGTGACCTTGGGCAAGTCACTTCCCCTAATATCAGTCTGTAAAAGGAGGTCAGACTAAATGGACTCTGAGGTCCCTTCCAGATCTATAGCTATGGTCTATGACCTTTCTACACCCTTTTCCACCAGGGGAGCAAAGTTGTTTCACTTGAATTTTTACCTTTTCTTCCAAACTCCCAACCACATTTACAATGATATGTGATCCAAGGCAAGCAGTGAGAAAGGAGAGGAAAAGCTAGGGAGCCTCACAATTAGCATCTAAATAGTTACTTCCTAAATCACCAACCAAGAGTTAGTTAGTTAGGCCCTTTCCAAAGGCCTCAGAACACACTACTTATGGAGCATCCTTTAATCACCCCAAACTTCACCTCTGCAGAAGTGTCCACAAGGCTCTTACTCATTTACTAATAAAACAGCAAACAGAATTCTAACTCTTCAAATGAAATGAGCATTTCCATGATTAATAGAAGCTGTTCAGTTTCTAGGGACATCCTTAAACGGACAGCTAAGGATACTGGCAAAGAAGTGCAGAAAAAGAACAAAGTTAAACTGTCCCTGTCCCACACCATAGTGGGGAGAAGGAAAAGTGGGCTTTAATGTCACTTGAAGAAAAAGTCATTTAAAAAAGAAGATTCATGCTAGGATGTGAGGGAACCGACCCATTTACAGAACTGACTCAGAAGGTTAAGTTTCAACTTCAGAACGACACAGCTGGATATGGCATATATTGGCACCAAAGACTATATTTACATTTGCTGAAGAACAGACTGATGTTAAAACAAGATTCAAGCTGAATCATCTAACTGAATGTCACACTGTTAGAAATTCAGTTTATACTTCTTTCAATTCAGAAGGAACAGGAGGTTTTGATACCACCTTCCCTTATATAGCACAACATGAAGAAAATAGTCATGTATCTCTTAAGGCGAGAATAAAAAACTCTAAGATGAATGACAGACTCCACAGGTCCTTGTCACTGTGAGAATGGTTTTACTCATTCTATTCTGAGTCCCTTTGCTGTTACTGCTCAAAGGAGACCAAAACAAACAAAAAACCCCACACCCAAAACAAAATCACACCCACAAAACCAAAACCCCAAACCCAAACTTCAGGCCACCAAATAAACCAAAAACCCTGTAGACAATTACAGAATTCAGATATCTTCCTCATGAATGTTCATTACCAGATCCCAGAAATTGGGTTTTCTGGATTTAGATCAGTTTTCACCAATAACATTACAGCTAACTCTTAATTAAAGAAATGACTTGATCGGGGCAGCTAGGTGGCACAGTGGATAAAGCACTGGCCCTGGATTCAGGAGGACCTGAGTTCAAATCCAGACTCAGACACTTAACACTTACTAGCTCTGTGACCCTGGGCAAGTCACTTAACCCTCATTGCCCTGCAAAAAACAAAACAAAACAAACAAACAAAAAAGAAATGACTTGATCAAGTCAACTGTATTAAGAATAACCATTTAAGGGGCAGCTAGATGGCGCAGTGGATAGAGCACCGGCCCTGGAGTCAGGAGTACCTGAGTTCAAATCTGGGCTCAGACACTTAACACTTACTAGCTGTGTGACCCTGGGCAAGTCACTTAACCCCAATTGCCTCACTTAAAAAAAAAAAAGAAAGAAAAAAAGAATAACCATTTAAGATGGTCAATGTACTACCTCATACAGAGTCTCCTTCTGAAGATAGTTTGAGTTTTATATCCTTATTCTCCTGAATGCACAATACAAGTCCACTGAGACAAATAAGCAAGAAAACATAAGCAGAGCAGACAAGATGATGAGCAACAGGGGTTACAGAAGACCAGCAATGGAAGTGGGAAGAACTTGGGGGGAGGTGGGTGGCACGGCAAGAAAAGCAGCAGCTGCTCCCAAGGACACAGACAATTAGGTACAACACTAAGGGTGTCTACAATACAGTAAAACTTAGGCAGTGGAGCTCAGAACATGCCACTCTGGTGCATGACTCCCAATGTCATTTCAAGACTACTATCATTTATGCTGAGCTGAAATTTTCTACACTCTCCAGGTAGCCATGAAAGAGGCACATAGAATCAAAAATAACCCTTTCGACCAAACATCAAATTTCAGAAGGATCCATGCAGTAGTTTTGATTCTGTTCAAATGAACAGGGCTTGTGATTTCATCTCTGATGAGAACTGCTGGTGAGAAACCCAGCTCTACCAATGCAGATGGGCATCTCCTCTGCCATCTTGTCTTAGAGAGGTGCCTGGTGCCCTGTGAGATTGTGACTTGCCCAAAGTCACACAGCCAGGATGGGTCAGAGGTGGAACTTGAACTTACATCTTACTGATTAAAAGGCTGACTTTCTATCCACTACACCATGCTACCTTTCTAGCCTGAATAATAATATTATTCCCTTCTTTTTTAAAGTCCATCAAATATTAAGATCACAGGATTGGTCTCATAATAGAAGCTGTTGTTTATTTAACATGCACTCTGGACTGCAGGGGAAGAACACACCAAATTAATAGAAGCTATACCTAGTCAGAAAAACTGGAATATTTCCCCAAACTGTTCTAAATGAGGGCTTAGGAAAAGTGGCCTTATTAATATATAAGAAGAAATTCAAACGGTTCCTTTGGTTTAGGATGAATTTGTTTTCCCTACAATACATAAGACTTAGTTTAGATAGAGAGATAAACTCCTAATAAAAAAGGGCCATCCCTCCCAAATTTCGAATACCATGAAAGTGAGATGGCCCATCGACTGACAAAGCCAGTTTCAAAAGGCTTAGGCGTTAAGATCTTACACGGACACTGCAGCCTCTACATCCCAGTAGCTGCTTTTCTGGTCAGCTCCTCCCAGGTTTTCTCCTCCCATTTTCGGGTCCTGACATCATGATGGTATGTACCTCAACAACTTCATCTTCCTTCCTAGCCATTCTGGAGTGTACAACCACCAACTTCATTATTGGCACTGGGCTACTAGGGGGGAAAAACAAACAAACAATGCTGGGACTTTGGCAAAAGGTTCCATTTGGCTTCCTGCCTAAATTTTTGTTTCTTTTACTCAGAGTAAAAACTTGGGAATAAACAGAGATAAGGAAAACAAACAAAATATGGCTTCTCCTGCCCTCGGCAGCAGCTTAACCCTTTGGGAGTGAATGCCACTGGTAGGTAAAGAAGGGAGGGAGGAGTGAAGAGCTGCGGTCAGGCGTCGGGGGCTGGACAAAGCAAGGCCGCCGCTGCGCAAGCCGGGCGCGCCCACCACGGATCCTTACCTGTCAGGGGCTGGCTGGGCTCCGCCTGCACTCTACCCTTCGCTGCTCCTTCCAGAGGTAAACCTCTGTCCCCTTTGTAGAGTTTCGGTTTAAATGGAGAATCTTTCTCTTTACCTTTTGATCCTTTCGGCCGGCCTGCTTGCTTCTTCTTCGATTTGCCATCCCCCTTCACCCCCAGTAGCGGATGGACTTCTGCAAAGGAACAAATGGGAATGGGAAGGAGTCCACACAAACCAATCCAAATCTCCAGCCCACTACCAAAAACAGTGTACAGGGTGCCACTGCCAATCAGGAACTTTGTGTCTGTGTTCAAAAGATGAGGCTAAATCTGCCCGAGTTCTTACCTTTTATAGAACTGTGAAAGGTGGGGAGCCATGAGTTGAGGAAAAGCTACTCATCAAAAAAAAAAAAGCCAAACCCAGCCAGTTTCTCAAGAAGAAGGCTGCAGAGTATAATAACTCAAATGGAGGCTATGGTCCACGTTACCATATATTGTGGGGAAAAAAAAAAGATGCAACCACAGGCTTGATTCTAACCACTCTGGTGGAGTAAGAAGAAAATGCATCAGGGAATTAGGAGGTCTGGCCAAGCAGCTGTGTGACTATAGGTAAGGGATTTCTCACTGGGCCAAAGGAAAATGCTGGTGTTATACCAGACAATTCTTCATGTTCCCTAAAGCTTAGACATTTTCTTGATAATATAAATGTTGAGAAGGGAGGGGCAACTCAGTGACCCAGTGGATAAAGCACCGACCCTGGATTCAGGAGAACCTGAGTTCAAAGTTGGCCTCAGAAACTTGACACTTACTAGCTGTGTGACCCTGGGCAAGTCACTTAACCCTTATTGCCCTGCCAAAAAAAAGAGAAGGGAAGATATACATGTTTTTTGCAGGCATTTAAGGGCCAGATCAGTAAGAAAGGTTGCTTAGTCATAGTACAAAGGTGGATGCTAAGGGAAAAACCTGTCCTGATATGACAAACATAATCAAATACTCAAAACAAGGTATTGCTAAATTAAGATTACATTTGTAGCTAACACTAATAACTGTTCTTTCATGAGACCAACCAGAGGCCCACTCTGAGCTAGAAGCTTACTAGCCTGCTGGCCAACATTTGGCTCCAAGTTCACTATAAGAAGGCAGTCCCTACTGATACCGTAGGTACTTTAGGAAGAAAAAAGAGGCAACCAAGACGGTCATTCATGTAGCTGAGTGAACAGTCATCTCTTAGGCACCAGAAGAAACAGGCCTCACCATCATTAGGTACTCCTTGAAGTTCAATGTTGGTTGTTTTGGTTTTCTTCTTTGGTGGCTGGGGTCCATCTGCTGAGGACTGTCTCTTCTTCTCTGAACCAGCTCCTTCTTCCATCAATGAAGTTTGGACAGCATCAGGTGGGGGCCCATAAGGATTTTCCTCTGGGTCTTCTACCTCAGGGGCAATGGGTAAGTATAACAAAGCCTTTGAATCTTCCAGCTCCTCATCACTGTCAGGGAGGGAAAGAAAGAGGGTAGGGAAAAAACAAGGTACTTAAAACCACGTGTAGTTTTAACCAACAAATATTTATTAAAAACCAACTATGAACAAGGCACATAATCAGTTCTTAAGACATAAGGCAGGGACTCTCCCTAAGTCAGGATCAACTCTCCTAGGCAAGAAAATGAACAAGAAAGCAAGTGTCTAAAATCTCAAAGGAGATGAGGAGGAAGTGATGGCTCAGGGAAGTTCAGTGGCAGAACACTGATAAGTAATTAAGAACAAAAGGTAGGAGGAGCCCAAGATGTTCTACTATTTTTTTTTCTGGTGGGGCAATGAGGGTTAAGTGACTTGCCCAAGGTCACACAGCTAGTAAGTGTCAAGTGTCTGAGGACGGGTTTGAACTCAGGTCCTCCTGAATCCAGGGCCAGTGCTCTATCCACTGCGACACCTAACTGCCCAATGCTCTACTTTTGAAAGCAAATACATAAGGCCATTTGTGCTCACCTGCTACAAAAGGCAGCTATAGGATCTACACTAGTGACATCTACTTCTTCATCTTCTGCAGCATCAGCACCTACAATACAATTAAAAGGAGAATAGATTTAAATGAAAAAATGAAGACTCAGATTAATATCTTAAATAAAACTATCACCTATTTTCTCATCTATAAAATGGAAATAATATACTACAATGCATTTCAGGTTTGTTGTGTGGAAAGTGTTTTGGAAACCTTCAAGTGCTCCACAGGATGTGAGCTGTAAGTGCTATGTGAGCATGAGGTGTAATTACAAATACTATCAGTGTAATCTAAGATTAATTTCTCACCATGTACCGGCTCATCACCTACATAGTTTCTCTTATAATACAAAGTAAAAGGTATAGCAAATCTGAGGTTGATGGCTGAAAAAGATACTCAGTCCTGAGGCCCAGCACTAGCAGATGACATTGTGATGATCTGCAGCACTTTATAAGTCACTTGACATATTTTGTATTCTTAGAAGAATGAAACCTACCAATCACACATTTGAGTACACAAGCACCTTGAGTGTGTGTAGCCCTGTGCTAATTACTGTCAAGGATACAAAAAATAGGACAAAGTCACTGCCTTCAAGGAGGCTCCTATCACATTCATGCATGTGGGATGAGATTTCACCCTTGGAATTCAGACATACAAAGCTTGTGTATGACACAGGACCTTCCAAGAATTCACTATAAAACTGATGAAATAAGACATCCATGCAAGGTAAGGTAAGCACACAAAATGCCAAAGCAGTTGTAAAGACAAGAGCTACAGCAGATAAGGGAGGGAGGAAAGGCTCAGTTAGCCAGTCCCAAATGTGAAGAATGGTGATCCAGTTGGCACTTGGGTCATCCCACATCTTCTCATTCTCATCCTCAATAGCAGCACTTATATAGCACTTTCCATTGTTCTTGCAAAGAGTATCACATGCATCTCTAGTGAACCTCACAATACTCCTGAGATTTATTATCTTCATTTTACAAATGAAGAAAATGAATTTACACATTTACAAATAAAAGGCATTAAGTGACAGGGTCATACAGCTTTTAAGTGGCTTATGTGGAATCTGGACTCCGGTGTTCTTGACTCCAAGTCTGGCACTCTATATGTTGAGCTACCTAGCTGCCAAAATAACGTGAAAATTTGTCATGTTTGTTTTGTCTAAAAGTATTAGTGGGTACACTAAGAAATAAGCAACATAGTCAAGGATCAAACAATTCCAGAAAGCAGTCAAGTCACATTTCCTTTGAGAAACATCTATAAGATTTTTAAAAAATGAGAATAGTTGTTGGCATGTGGGAAGAGACACTGATTCCCTTTTAACTGGTCTACCAGCTCTAAAAAGCAATTTTCAACTGTGCTAAGAAACTGACTAAAATGCTCAGACCTTTTGATTCAAAGACCCCACCCTAGGCATGTACTATGAGGAGGTAAGAAGAAAGGCTCCACATATTCCAAAATACAGCAATTTTTACAGTAGTTAAAAACAAACATAACAAAAAACTAGAAATAAAGTAGCTATCTACTGACTGGGGAATAGTTAAATAAATTGTGGCCCATTATTATAATGCAGTGCTCTAATAATATACATAATGTCAACAACAATCCAAACAGAAACAACAAATGAAACTGAATGCTGTAAAATTATAATAACTATGTTTCTCCCTTATTTGTAGAGATGTGGGAGACTAGGGGTGTGGAACTCTGCATAGGATATCAGAGTTGGTTGGTGTACTGATTAGTTTTGCTGAACTTTTCTCCTATTCTTTATAATAAGGCATAGTTCTCTGAGAGGGAAAAGGGAAGGGGGAAAGAATGAGCTCTGTGGGATGTTGATCTAAATTGATTCTGAAATCTGGACAATGAAAATTCTTCATCCACTTGGCCTTTCCTGTGTGGACAAATCCTTTGAATAATTACACATCTCTCCCAGGAGGCTCAGCAATGTATCAGGGCTTGATGCAACCATCAAAATGTCATCAGAAAATAGTATCTGGGAGATATCTCGATCTATAAGGAATCTTTCTTCTATCTAGACTTTCTACAGCATTTCTTCTATCATCACAGGGGTGGATGCCTAGGGAAGAATAAACCTGTATTATGGCCCACCTAATATTTATTTTTCAGAGGACTATTTAACAGTTACTTCAGTTTTTACATCTTCCAGGAAATCTTGAATGACCTTGATGTACAAATAGGAGACACCCTGCAGCAAATAAATCCAGTACAGAATGAGGAGGAGAACTGAGTCTAAAGGTGGTAGACCAGGACCAAGGAGCAGACACAGAATCAAGCAGAAACTGTGTGGATTCAACCTCCATCCTGGTCTGAGGCCTACAGCTAAGAAAACAGGGCAGAGTTCAAACTAAGGGAGGTCATACAGCTTCATACATCAAGTTGCACCTGCCAATGAGCTGATGGGGCCCAGGCACAGCAGCAGTCTACTGGAGCTCCAACCAGGGGCAAGTCTAAAATTGTATCACCCAGACCCAAACTAGGGTCAGAAGGTTGCAAAGCTCAGACCAAAAGGTAGCAATCAGACTCTGTCCTAGAGCAGCCTGCTTTGGGTACACTGAGAGCTTGCAAGTCCCCAGTCTGAGCTGCCACTCATTCAATATCCCAAGAAAAAAAGCAGCAAGACCTAAGATAATATAAAATAGGACCAAGTGAGACCCAGAAACTCCTTCCAGAAGTATGAAGAACATGACTTTAATACAAACTCCAAATTCTGGAAGTAAGGATGGAAGAATGAATAAATAAGAATCCCACCAGAAAGAGCTTTCATGGTGACAGAATACCTGAGACACAAACCAAGAAAAGAATGACTCCAAAACATCTACAAGTAAAGCCTCAAATAAAAACACAGTTTGGACACAAATTCAACTAGAATTCTTAGAAAAATTAAAGTTAAAAAAAAAAAAGGAAATTAAAGTGATTTATAAATAAGAGTGCTAGAGGAGAAATTTTTGGGAAAAGAAATGAGAACTATGGAGAAAAGACTTGGAAAGAGAATTAACAGATTAACACAAGAGGTACAAAACCCTTACCCAAACAATACACTCCCTGAAAATTAGAGTAAGTCAAATGAAGTTAATGACTCCATGAGACAACAAGAAATATAAAGTGAAAAGACTAATATTTTTAAAAAGAAGAAAATGTAAGGTCACTCTTAGTAAAAATAATTTACATGGAAAAAAGATCAAGGAGGGATAATTTAAAAATCAACGAATTACCTAAAATCCACAATGAAAAAAGAGCTTAGACATTCCAAAGCTTCCAAGTCAAAGAAAAATACTGCAAGCATCCAGAAAGAAGCCACATTAGATATCACACAAGATTTAGCACCATTGTAAGTGGAGATGTTAGAATATATTGCAAAAGGCAAGCCAAGAATGACTTACGCAGCAAAACAGAGTATAATCCTACAAGGGGGAAAAAAATGGACTTTTAATGAAATATAAGACTTGCAAGCAGTCCTGTTGAAAAAAATAGAGAAATTTTGAAATACAAGTATATGAGTCAAAAGAAAAACAAAAATGTAAACATAAGAGTTCAATCAAAAGAAACTAAACAAGGATGAAATGTTTAGATTCTAATAGGGGAAGATGATACTAGTGTCCCCTGAAAACACTAAAATCAGATGGGAGTTAAATTAGACAGAGAACCTGGAAGTGGTTTTATTGACCATAAGGGCACAAAAAGAAAGAAAAAGGAAGAAAAAGTTAAAGAAAGGGAGAAGAAAAGAGAATACTAGGGGAAAAAATGGGAGGAAAGATGGAGAAAATCATCTCACATAAGTGTGACACACAAGTAGAAAACTATGCAAATAAAGAGGAAGGTATCTGGGAACTAACAACTCTCAAACCTCACTTTTATCTGAGCTAGTCGAGAGAAGAGAATAAAAAACAAGACAGTTACAAAAAAAGAGAAACAGGAGGGAACAAGGAGTGGGGACAATAACAGAATAACTTCAACAGATTACATAAAGCACAGAGCTCTGGCACTAAGCATAATCTTTCTCTCTTGCCACTCTTTTCTTCTTTGTAAAGAGGGCATGGGAAGTAAAGAGAGAAAAAAGTGTAAGAGGAGAATAGGATGGAGAGAAATACACAATTAATGATCATCCCAAGTGTGAATAGGATGAACTCACTCAAAACAGAAAAAGATAGTATCGACATGGATTAGAACGCAGCATCTAAAAACACATTGGTTACAAAAAGAAACACTTGAAGTAAAGATATACAGAGAGTTAAAATAAAGGGATGAAGCAAAATTATTTCGCTTCAACCAAATGTAAAAAAACAAGGGGTAGCATGATCTCAGATACTAATGAGACTTAAATATGCCAACAAATAACATAGCATCTAAATACTTAAAGGAAAAGCGGGGGAAAAAACTACAAGGAAAGTCAGACAAAAACCAGATAAACTATAATAGTAGAAGACAGACCTCAATCTCCTCCTTTCAGACCTATAAAAATCTAATCAAATAAACAAGAAAGAAGTTAAGGATCTGAATAGAATTATAGCAAAGTTAAGATGTGATAGCCTTCTGGTAATTAATGAATGTCTGGTAATCATTGAACTTATCAGGTATGTAGAGCACCTTTACAAAAATTGAAATGAGAGCCATATCAGTGAAATTTGTGGCAAAAAATTTTCCTAGTTATGAATTTTCCTTCCAAATTTAGCTGTACTAGCTTTACTTATACAAAACCTTTTAAATTTAATGTAATCAAACTTATCCATTTTATCTTCTGTGATGCCTTTTATGGCTTGTCTGGTCATGAACTTTTTCCTATGCCCAGATATAAAAGGTGACTTTTTTTTAAAATTTCCTACTCTATTTTTGTTTATGAAGTCACCCTTTATGTCTAAGTCACGTATCCATTTAGAATTTATCCTGGTATATCTGGAATTTATCTTGGTAGGTGTTAGCCTATATCTAGTTTTCTGTCAGAAAGCTTTCTAGTTTTCCCAGAAATTTTTTCTTGAAGAGTTCTTACCCCAGTCGTTGGGGTCATCAAACACTAGGCTGTATTAGTTTGCTTCTGTATGTTATATACCTAATCTGTTCTACTGATCGACCTATTTCTTAACCTGTACCAAACTGTTTTTGGTAACTAAATGCTTTGTCCCCATAATTTGAATTCTGAGATCTGGTACTCTTTTCTTCCATTTTTTTCATTATGTCTCTAGACCTTTTGTTCCTCCACATGAATTTCACTGTGGGGTTTTTTTTTTTCTGCTACTATAAGTAATTCTTTGGTTGTTTAATTGGCATGGTACTGAATAATTAAATCAGGCAGTCTCGCAATGATCAATGGAACAGGGAGAAGTACCTTCTCATATCTCTTCTTTGGGCCAAATTTGGTCCTCATAATTTTCAACATTTGTTTTAAAAATTGTTTTGTGGTAGTGATTCTTTCATTTATACTGTTGTTACTTTGTATACTGTTTTCCTGCATCTTTCTTTTTAAAAATGAACATTACTTCATATAAGCCTTTATTGAAATGGTTTTTGCAGATCTCTTCCATTTTCTTCTGTTTCTTGTCTTTCCATTTTATCCTTGAACGCCCTTAGGATGACTTTGTTTAGTTTGCTATTTTGCCCAACTCTGTTTAAATTGGTTTAACCCTCCATTATTTTCCTCTACTACATGAGATAATGTTCATAATCATCAATCTTTGTAAGATTGTAAGATGAATTTTGCAGATGAATTTACGTTTCAATCTGGTGCTACAGCTGGTAGCCAGATCACTCTGGTAAATAAATCTAATGTTTGCTGACTAAGGTGTTTTCTGAGTTCTTTTGGTCTCCTTGAAAGTGGCGATTAATTTACAGTGATTAAACTTCTGGATGAAATTAGTATAGTTAGAGTGGATGTCATTTCTTTCTTTTGCGGGGCAATGAAGGTTAAGTGACTTGTCCAGGGTCACACAGCTAGTAAGTGTCAAGTGTCTGAGGCTAGATTTGAATTCAGGTCCTTCTGAATCCAGGGCCGGTGCTCTATCTACTGCGCCACCTAGCTGTCCCCATGGATGTCATTTCTGTTATCCATTTCTGGTTTTCAATAACTTGTCAGGTTATTGAGGGTTAGTCTTTTTTTTCCCCATTTTTTTTGAGTATTTTATTATTTTCCAGTTACATATAAGAGTTTTCAACATGTTTTTCCAGGACTTTTAGTTCCAATTTTTTTTTCTCCCATTCTCCCTTCCCTCCCTCCTCCCCAAGACAGAAAGCAATCTGATATAGGTTGTATACGTACATTGAACATATTTCTACATTAGTCATCTTGTGAAAGAAGAATCAGAGCACAAGGGGAAAACCTCAAAATAAGGGAAACTAAACAGTCTAAAAGTACAAACAGTATGGTTTGATCTGCATTCATAATTAACAGTTCTTTTTTCTGGGTGTTGAGAACATTTTCTATCATGAGTTCTTTGAAATTGTTTTAGATCACTGCACTGCTGAGAAGAGCCAAGTCTATCACCATTGTTCATCCACAATGTTGCAGTAACTGTGTACAATGTTCTCCTGGTTCTGCTCCTCTCAGTCAGCATCAGTTCATGTAAGTCCTTCCAGGTTTCTCTGAACTCCTCCTGCTCATTGTTTCTTCCAGCCACAATAGTATATTCCATTACATTCATCTACCACAACTTTGTTTTGCCAGTCCCCTATTGATGGGCGGTTTCTCTTGATTTCCAATTCTTTCCACCACAAAGAGAGCTGCTATAAATATATTTTTGTCAATGTGGATCATTTTCTATGGTTTTCCTTTGGGATACAGAGACCTAAGCAAGTGGTACCACTGGGTCAAAGGGTATGAAACAGTCCCCATTAGCCTTTTGGGCATAGTTCCAAATGTGCTCTCCAGAATGGTTTGGATCAGTTCACAGCTCCACCAACAATGCATTAGTGTTCAAATTTTTCCACAGCTTCTCCAACATTTATTATTTTCCTTTTTTCTTGTCATATTAGCCAATCTGATAGGTGTGAGGTGGTAGCTCAGATTTGTTTTAATTTGCATTTCTCTGATCAATAGTGATTTAGAGCATTTTTCATATGGCAATAGATTAGCTTTGACTTCATCAGAAAACTTCCTGTTCATATTCTTTGACCATTCTCAATTGGGGAATGACTTGGATTCTTATAAATTTGATTTTAGTTCCCTATATATTTTAGAAATGAGGCCTTTATCAGAAATGCTGGCTGTAAAAATTGTTTCCCAGTTTTCTGCCTCCCTTCTAATTTTGGCTGCATTGCTTCTGGTTTGTACAAAAACTTTTAAATTTAATGTAATCAAAGTCTTCCTATCTTGCATTTCTAATATTCTCTATCTCTTGTTTGGTGATAAATTGTTTTCCTCTCCATAGATCTGAGAGGTAAATCATTCCTTCCTCTCCGTAATTTATCTATGGTATCACCCTTTATGTCTAAATCTCACCTCTCCCTCCCCTCCCACCCCCGGGCAATGAAGGTTAAAAAGACTTGCCATGGATCACAACGCTAGTAAGTGTCAAGTGTCTGAGGCCAGATTTGAACTCAGGTCCTCCTGAATCCAGAGCCGTGCTTTATCCACTGAACCACCTAGTTGCTCCCCTTTAATCTAAATCTTGAACCCATTTTGACCTTATTTTTGTATAAGGTGTAAGATGTTGGTCTATGCCTAGTCTCTGCCATACTATCTTCCAGTTTTACACCAGCAGGTTTTTTGTCAAATACTGAGTTTCTATCCAGAAGCTGAAGTCTTTGGCTTTAGAGGGTTAGTCTTAATAGTATGCCATATGCTTTTTACTTTACAAAGTTCACACTGATGCCTCATCATGACAGGAAGTTCTCAAAGCCTGTGCCAAAGAGCATGAAGTCTGGCAGATTCTACCATAATGAAAGACTTCAAGTATGGCCTAGTAAAAAACCAAATCTGTTTTCCAGGTTACCAACCTAGCTAATCTCAGAGAGCCACATCACCAACAGGCCTGCCTATATAGTGGTTGAAATTGTTGTGGCCATGGCAATCCAGAAAACAAAGAAGAAAAAATGTTAAATGGCCTTTCCCCCCATCAGTTTGGTAAGTGGCAATTGCAGAGAAGATGGGGAAAAGGAACAGGGAATCAGGATTCCTAGATGGTACACAAACTTCCATTTGACTGTTGACACTGTAAATGTGATATCTTTGTCCCACAGTGACCAACAACTGAACATATGCTGGAGAAGCTGATCACGGGTAATTTTAACATTAACTGGTATAATAAAACCAGAAATAATGTTGGAGGGATGGCTCACAGGTATTCCCTGAAAAGACAAAGATAGGAAGTGGAAGGATGGATTTTACCATATGCCCAAAGGCTATAAGAAACATTATGTTATGGGACATTTTGGCTATCATGTATTGCAGTACTAATGACAAATATCTGCAAAAAGCCCACCATGAAGCATTATGTCTATAAAAACTTTCTTCAAAAAGATAACTGGTAGGTGCTAAGCACCAAATCACACCATAAAAAAATGAAACTGAGTATGTTTTAATTAACAGGAAAAAACTTGCTAGTGATGTGGTTAAATGATCTTATCCCTGTCTGTGCATGGTCAGATAGAATTGTCAGAGTTAAGACCAGAATTTTTTTTTCCCAAAAAACATGGTGATTGAGAAACAATACCTGTTTGTTCCGGCTCACTCTTATCTTCATCCTCAATGTCAACTCTGACTCCCTTTCCTCATACTCCACATTTCGTCCAGCTCTTTAAAGTCTGGTGCAATACGCACTCCAGTTTTCCTATACCACAAAACACAGAGCACTCTTGTTCACATTCCTGCTTTAAAATTTAAAGATAAAATACCACCTGGCAACCAGAACCTTGACTTTGTAAATTCTATTTTATGGCACAGAAACACAAAAACTGCCTTCAAGTTTTGGCAGAAAAGTTCTTAAAATCTTCCCTTCAGTTACTTCACAACTAAAAACTGCTGATCTTCAAAAACCTATTTTTCTCTACTTTTGAGAATTAAGTTCCAGTTCAACTACAGAAGATTTTTCTAAAAAGTTTACTTATCTCCAGGACTTAAATTCGTTTTCAGAATAAAATAAAGGCACAGAGTTTGAGTAGTATCCTTTGTCAGCCAAACACTGCAGAAATTTTTCCTAAAAGGCTGCTAACAATATTTTAGTTGTTAAATTCAATGGCCTTTTCTCAGTGTTCATCCTCCTTCACCATTCTGCAGCTTTCAAACATTATTGACCCTTCCCTCTTCCTAGATATTCTCCTCTCTTCTCTTCTGTAATACTGCTCTCCTCTCCTGGTTCTCTTCCTGTCCAACTATTCCTTTTTTTAAAAAAAAATCATTTTTATTATGAGCTCGACAAACAATCAACATAAATAAAAACGTTACAATAGACAAAGAATAAAAAAGAGGATTGTACATGAAACTATGAACATTTTATGTCGTTTTTAAAAGCATGTACTATCAATTTAACAAGGAAGTAACAAAATTGTTGGGTTTTGTTCCCTGTTCTAAATTTGTATTTTTGTGTCTTATTAATAGCTCTTTTCTTTATCTCAGTCATTCAAAATCAAAAACTTGCCTTGTAAAAAATAAATAGAGGCAAGCAAAATAAATCACACTGGACACACGTGAAATTAGCTATCTTCTTTTGCCCCTCTAGTCCCGGACTTCTCTGTCAAAAGGTGGAAAGGCATGGGTCATTACTAGTCTCCTAAAGTCATAATTAGTCACTGTTCTGTAACAGCTCCTTCTTGCTTTCTCCACTAATTAAAATAAAATCATCAACAAGCATTTATTAAGTACCTGTCATATGCCAAAAACTGTGCTAAACACTGGGGAGGGGTGGAAGGAGGGGGAGATATATAACATATAGAAGTTTATCTTATCTCATAGCTAGCATTTTCCAAGGGCTGTCCAGGTGATCTCAGTTGATCCCTATGAGGCAGGTGCTATTATAATCCCCATTTTACAGATGAGGAAACAGGCTGAGATTAAAGATTCAATGACTTGCCCAGGGTCAAACAGCTAGTAAGTGTCTGAGGCTGCATTTAAAGTCAGATCTTTCTGACTCCACATTGAGCATACTGACCGACTGTACCACCTAATCACAAATATGAGTGATAGGAAAAGTCATTTCAGGAGGGAGTGCAAATCATTGTGGAGGATCAGCAAAGACTTTCTGTAACAGGGGAACCCAAGATGGCACTGGAAGAAATTAGGATTCTAAAGAAAGGAGTACATTCCAGGTAGCGGAGACCCCCTTGTGAAATTGTATGGGAACAAAATGGTATGCCTTCTACAAGAAAGAGCTAGCAGGGCAGCTTAAGTAGAACGGACAGTGTATGCAGGGTAATAATGTGAAATAAGACTAAAAGGTAGGTCAGGCCAGCTTTAAATTCCAGGCTGAGAAATTAATCTCTTATTCTAGAATTAATAGGGAAACACTGAAGCTTCCTATTAATGTTGACGTATCATTTCACACCAATCACATTGACTAATATGGCAAAAGAGGAAAATGATAAATGTTGGAGAAGATGTGGGAAAATTGGAAGATTTATGCATTATTAGTAGAGTTGTGAACTGAGCCGACCATTCTAGAGAGCAATTTGGAACTATGCCCAAAGGGCTATAAAACTGTACATACCTTTTAATCCAACTATACCACTCTAGGTCTGTATCTCAGAGAGATCATAAAAAAAGAAGGACCCACATGTACGAAAATATTTACAGCTGCTCTCTTTGTAGTGGCAAAGAATTGGAAATTGAGAGGATGCCCATCAATTGGGGAATGACTAGACTAAACAAGCTGTGGTATATGAATGTGATGGAATACTATTGTACTATAAGAAATTATGAGGGGCAGCTAGATGGCACAGTGGATAGAGCACCGGCCCTGGAGTCAGGAGGACCTGAGTTCAAATCCTGCCTCAGACACTTAACACTTACTAGCTGTGTGACCCTGGGCAAATCACTTAACCCCAATTGCCTCACTTAAAAAAAAAAAAAGAAATTATAAGCAGGCAGATTTCAGAAAAACCTGGATAGACTTACATGAACTGATGCTAAGTGAAGTGAACAAGAGAGCATTGTACACAGTATCAACAACATTGTGTGATGATCAACTGTGACAGACATAGCTCTTCTCAGCCATACAATGATCTAAGACAATTCCAAAAGATTCATGATAGAAAATGTTCTCCACATCCAGAAAAAGAGTTATGGAGTCTAAATGCAAATTGAAGCATACTATTTCACTTTTTTGTTTTTCCCTTTCTGGGGTTTTTTCCCTTTTGTTCTGATTCTTTTTTTTTTCCTTTTTTTTTTTTTTAACAACAAGACTAATGTGGAAATATGTTTAATGTGGTTGTACATAGAGAACCTAGATCAGATGTTGCTGTCTTGGGGAGAGGAGAGAGAAGGGAATAAGAAAAATTTGTACTCAAAATCTTACAAAATGATTCTGAAAACTATCTTTGCATGAAATTGGGGAAAAATACTATTAAGAATGGGGGAGGATAGGGGTAAGGGGAGTGACATGGTTAGATCTGTGTTTATAAATATCAACCTGACAACTATGTTGAAAAAGAAACGAGAGTGTAAAGAAATTAGGGAAACATTTCAATAATCCAGTGAGAGAGATACAGCTGAAATTTAGGGAAACAGATGTGTAAGTGGAGGAGAAGAGAAAGAGATATGGTAGGGGTAAAAATCAACAAAACTTGCAACCATCTGGAGATAGATTGAGGAAAAAGGGAAAAATCAAGGGATTACTCTAAGATTTTAAACCAAGGTACCTGGAAGGATGGTTATATCATGCACAAAAATGGGGAGGTCTGGAGGAAGGATGGGTTTAAGAGGAAATATGAGTTCTGTTCTGAACATGTTGCTTTGAGATGTTGTGGTACATCCAGCTGGATATAAATAAGGACTGGATGTATAGATTTGGGGAGTCATTTGCATTTGGGAGATGTATATGGATCTGTGATTTCTCAAGTGTAGGGAATTCCTAGAAAGAAAAACTCCTACCCATTCAGATAAGCAATTGTCTGCAACTTTGTAGATACACAGAATTCCTACTACACTGAGGAATAACTGACTTGCTCAGGGTCAGTCAGTATGTGTCAGAGGAGGGATTTGGACCTGTCACCCTGACTCTACAGTCAACACTATCCAATATGCCATACCTGTAGACTCAGAAGTCATCTGTGCAAAATGAACACTGAACCCACGAGATCACCAAAGGAGAAAAAAGCCCAGGACAGAGACTTGGAAGATGGCTACACTTAATGTGGCCTCCAGGAAAGGAGTTGGCCAGGCAGGTTAAAGAGGAAAAAATTAAAAGGAGGTCACGGGTGTGATCAATTGCAGAAAAGAGAAGAATGAAGAAAAGTCCATTGGATTTAACAATTAAGAGTTGACAGGATCCTAAGATGTTAGCTAGAAAGGATCTCAGAGGCTATCTAGTACAAAGGGCCAAGGAAGCCAGAGCTTTCTTGACTTGCCTCAAATCGAAACGATAGAATTTAGCTGGGATAATTGGTATAAGCCTCAAGAGAAGCAGGTTTAGTTGAGTAGCAGCCCACAGTCAGACAAGTTCTTCCAGAATCTCCTGTATCGGTCCCCTTCTCTTTTATAACTTTATAACTGTTTAATAAAAGGAACGCCCCTCCCGCCCCACTTCCCTGTTAATCCCCCATGTTTGGAACACTCTCCCTCCTCACCTCTGTCTCTTAGTTTCTCTGGCTTCCTGCCAGATTCAGCTCAGATCCCATGGTAAGCTAGAGGACTTTCCTGGTCCTCCCAGGTCATAGGTCTTTCCTCAGTAATGACCTTCCACTGGCTCTGGGTATATCTAGCTTACACCTCGTTAGTTACATGTTATTTCATTCATTAGAAGGTGAGCTCCCTGAGGGCAGAGGTTCTGCCTTTCTCAGTATCCCCCAGCACAGTGTCTGGCACATAATAAGCATTTAACAAACACTTGTCTGTCTGGCTAACTCACCAGAGCCAGAAGGGCCTCAGAGGTTCTAAAACCCAATGCCTTCATTTTAAGATGAGAAACTGAGACCCTAAGAAGTTAAATGATTTGCTCAGAGTCAGACAGGTACAGAAGTGGGATTCAAACCCAGATCCTCTAATGACAAATCCAGCATTCTTTTGACTTTAAAGTTGTCTTCATTTACATGTCTTACCTAATCCTTGCTTCCCTCCATCAAACAAAAAGGCATAATCAGATGCAAAGGCTAATAGAGCTAATGAAAAAATTATATATATTCACCCCTAGAAAGAATGGAAGAGACCTGGCTTTAAAGTAAATGAATACAAATAAAACCAGTTTCTTACCACTTGATTTTGTGCCCAGATGGATACTACTCCACTAGAAATGGATGCTATTATGGGTCTGACAGGATGCCACTGTATTTAAATAAAGAGGAAAAGGAAACATTTTAAAAAACGTTTGTTAAGGTTTTTCTAGACAATGTGCATGACAAAACTTCCCATTCTACTCACAGCTACATCCAACAGAAGCTCTCCTCTGGTCCCATGAAGAATCTTTACCAAGTTACCAATACTCTTCTCCCAGATATATAGGGCATGCTGTCGGGCAGAGCCTGCAACTATGTATTCCCATCTCCAGAGAAACAGCATTTCTTCCAAGGTGTCCTAGAAGTTGAGAGGAGAAAATTACACAGGAATATAGTTACCATCTGAAAATATCCAACCTTTTTCCCTGCGCCTAGGATAAGGAAAGTAAAGCAAATACCAAAATGCCAAGAAGAAAAGTACAAGGGCTCTGAACCATGGCAGAAAGGAATTTATCACTACTAGGAACAACTCCAAGGTGTATTTTATGTGAATTTACCTCTGGCAACATTTCTTCTTAAATGTAAGACATATACCTGTTTACCAAATCCTGCAGTTTCTGCATGGGTTCTGGTTCTCCATCTCTGCCACAGGTTAAAATTTCCCTGCCATCATACACTCGAATTATTCGATCTGCTGTATTTATTAAAAAGCAACTGCAAGAAAAGAGGGAAGAAGAAAAAAATTAAGGCCAGAGGAAACTAATGGGTTACTATTAATGCTCCCCTAGACTAGCAAGAAATTATAGAATCTCAGGTGGAAGGGACCTTAAAAAAAATCACCTAATTCAAACTACCACCAAGAATTGAGTCCCCTGCTCTAACAGCCCTTACAACAGAGGTGTCAAACCCTAAAAAGAAAGGATTCCTGCAGGCTACCTATTGACTTAGGCAACCACAAATTAAATATGTTGTACTGTTTTTTTTAAAAAAAATGTATGTGTTAACATTTCCCAATACATTTTTCTTTTTTTTTCCAATTACATTTTAATCTACTTGGGCTACACTCAAGAATTTTGCTGACCTCTGCCCTACAACATCTTATATAACATTTAGTCTCTGCCTGAACTCTTCCAATAATCAGAAATTCATTACTTAATAAGGAAGCCCATTTTTTTTTTTTAGTGAGGCAATTGGGGTTAAATGACTTGCCCAGGGTCACACGGCTAGTAAGTATAAGTGTCTGAGGCCAGATTTGAACTCAGGCACTCCTGATTCCAGGGCTGGTGCTCTATCCACTGTGCCACCTAGCTGCCCCCCATTTTTTTTTTAGACAATTGTTTGTCTATCATTTTTTCATCCAGACTTCCTGCAACTTCTACCCACTGGTTCTAATTTTGTCATTTGGGACCAAGAATTAGTCTAATCCCTTTCTTCTATACCAACTGTTAAAATATTTTTTTGTGATGGCTTTCATGTTCCACCCCCAAGTCCTTTCTTTTTTTTTCAGGCTAAATATTCCGAGTTTCTTCAACTTATGGTCAAATGAGAAGATTTCAAGTCCTTCCATCACTCTGTTCAATTTCATCTAGATGTTATCACTTAGATACAGAGCCCAAAACCCAATACAATAATGCCAAAAGTGTTTTGACCAATAAAGATCACTGTTACCAGGGGCAGCTAGGTAGTGCAGTGGATAGAGCACCGGCCCTGGAGTCAGGAGTAACCTGAGTTCAAATCCGGCTCAGACACTTAACACTTACTAGCTGTGTGACCCCTGGGCAAGTCACTTAACCCCAATTGCCTCACTTAAAAAAAAAAACAACAAAAAAAATAAAGATCACTGTTACCTAAGATTACTTTAGCTTTCTGACAGACATATGACACTGTTGAATCATATTAACTTCACCTCCCAGAAGTCCCTACCCACCAGTGTTTGTCACAAGGACTCCTTGTGAATATGTGTCTCATCTCCCTATTCCAAAACCTCTTAAGGTCAAATCTCCACTCCCCTACTTGTATGCCATGAGTGTACTAACCATAGTGAGTGCTTCAACACTGCCTATAATTGCAGTGAGAGTTCTTTTACCTTACTATGTCCACAAAATTGCATTTAAGAATACAATTGTACCTTTGTCATTGCTAGAAAAGTTCTACAGAGGATAATTTTCTAAACAAATCAAATTTTCCTCCTACAAGTGCTAAAATTTTTATTTGAAGCATCCAGAGGCATCAAGGACAGACAGCTTCCCTAATAAAGCCCTGAGGTGCTAAGAAACTCAGCCTGTATCATGAAATAACCAGGAAGAGGTTGATCAGTGTTGGGTACGTGAACTTACAGCACTGAGATGACCCAGGTCCTTGGGCTCAAAGGTCTCTAGCACCCTGTCCCTCAAAAACCCAGAGGGGCCCTGCTCATGAGGTGGATCTTAGCATAACCAGGTGACCCAGGTTAAGTTCAAGAATGGCTAAAAACCCAATCAAAAGAAGGGAAGGAAGCAGAGCCTAGCACGGGCACAAAGAAACTAAGGATGGAGAGATGATAAAGACTATTATAAAAAACTGTGATAGATGCAAAGAACTCCAAAAATCTAACCTCGAAGGAGGAAGTAATTCTCTAACACTTGCAAGCAGAGATTTAAAGAAAAAAGTGTATTTTCCACAAGGACTACATGAATACATAGAAGAAATAAGACAACATATAAAAATGATATAAAACTTTGGAGTAAAAAATGGGGAAAATAGTGTAGAAGACAATGTAATGAAAATCTTATTCAAATAACAGATTCTCTGAAAACCAGAATGGACTAAACAGAAATGAATGATTCTATAAATCAGCAGGAAATATTAGAACAAAATCCAAGAACTGAAAAGAGTAGTGATATCTGCTATCAAAAACAAAAGACCAGGGGCAGCTAGATGGCACAGTGGATAGAGCACTAGCCCTGGAGTCAGGAGTACTTGAGTTCAAATCTGGCCTCAGACACTTAACAAGTGTTAAGTAAGTACTAGCTGTGTGACCCCTAGGCAAGTCACCTTAACCCCAATTGCCTCACTAAAACAAACAAACAAACAAACAAACAAAAAAAAAAAAACCAAATGACCAGGGACAGCTAGGTGGTACAGTGGATAGAGCACCAGCCCTGGAGTCAGGAGGACCTGAGTTCAAATTCAGCCTCAGACACGTGACACCTATGAGCTGTATGACCCTGGGCAAGTCACTTAACCCCAATTGCCTCACAAAACAAACAAACAAACAAACAAACAAAAAAACCCAAAAACGACCATGGCAACATGTCAAGGAATGATAATTTAGGAATCATCAGACTTCTTAAAAACTGTGGAAAGTATATTTCAAGAAACCACAAATGAAAATTACTGTAATCCATTAGAACCAGTAAACAAAATAAAAAGAACCCACCAATCATCTCCTGAAAGAACTTCCAAAAAAGAAAAATTTTAAGAATGCAATAGCACAAATGCAAAGGTTCCACATCAAAGGAAAAATACTGTAAGCAGCCAGAAGGAAAGAGTTCAAATATCAAAGAACTATACTCAGGAACCATTTAAGACCTGGGTGCTTCCACTGTAAACAGAAGGACATTTTGGAATACACAGCTAAAGAAATAAGCTTAAAATCAAAATAAATTACCCTGCAAAACTGAGTATAATCTTATGGAGAAAAAAATGGCCCCTTAATGGAATACATACCTTCAAGCATCGCTGTTTTCCCATTCAGTTATTCATACTGTTCTCTTATCACCTTAAGCTCTATCATTAATAGTTCCACACCTTTCATCACAGCAGTCATCAAAGAACTCCCCCAAAAGATAAAGCAATGTTACTGTCAAGGTCACTGGTCTCTGCCGTTGTTTTAATGCAGTTACCCACCATTTTTTTCTCTTTCCGGTGCCCACATAGGCTAGGGCAAAGCTTCTTAAGCTGTGGGTTATGACCCCATATGGGGATGCATAACTGAATGTGGGAGCTGTGAAAAATCTGGCAACAGTATACTTATTTATATATCTATACACCCCAGGTCATGTAAAAATTTCTTGGGCAAAAAGGGCTCTTGAGTGGAAAAAAATTTAAGCCCTAGGCTAAGGCACATCTCCTTAAAAAGTGAGTAGTCATGGGCAGACATTAAATTACTAGACAGTAACAAACGGTTCTATAAAGCCCCCAAATCCCTAACAATATTTAGAGATCAGGCCACCAAGTCCAAGCAGGCCAGATGGAAGGGCCTGGAGGCCATGGAAAGGTCTTAGCATAGTAAAAACTACAACAAAAACAAAGACCCAGCTGTTCTATAATCCATGTAGTAAAGAGACCAGCTATCACTATTTTGCTAATGTCTTTGTACCTGACAAATCCATTTTAGTTACTTGCTTTTTAATATGCTGTGGGACAAACAACTAAATTTTTAGAGTTGTGTCTAAAGTAAAAGTGGTTCAATTCTTCTGCAAAGTAATTTGGAATTATTCAACAACAAAAAATTTGATTAAAATGCCCATACTCTTTCACTCAGAGACTCTACTTGTAAGTCTATGACCCAAGATGATTACAGACAGAAAGGTCCCATATATGCCAAAATATTAACTCTTTTTGTGGTAGCAAAGAACTAAAAACAAAATAGAAGCCTATCAACTGGGGAATGGCTAAACAAATTGTGATATATGAGCAAAATGGAATATTAATATTGTATAAAAAAATACAAATAAGAGGAATAAGGAGAAGCTTGGGAAGACTGATTTGAACAGATACAGAGTAAAATAAGCAGAACCAGAAAGACAATATAATACAATAATGCAACAAAACAAATGAAAGAATAAAATAAAACTGAATGTTGTGTCAAGTAGTTGAGAAAGCATATCTTCCTCCTTTCGTTGCAGAGGTGAGTACCTATGAGTGTGGAATATTGCATATACACTGTCAGACAAGGTCAATATTTTGTTTAGTACTGCTGAACTTTTAAAAATCTTTTTTAATGAAGGGGATGCCTTGGCTCACTGGGCAAGGGAAGGGGAAAGATAAATTTGGAAATGAACACAATATAAAAATAAAAGTCACCAATAAAAATAAAGTTTTTAAAAATAAAGAATAAAGAAATGTTAAGTTCTAGAGACTTGTAAGAATAAAGTATATAGGTTTTATTTAGTATATAACGGCTGTAAGAAACTGCTCATCTGTAATACAAAAAAACAAATAGAAAATGTGATTCTACAATCTATTTTGACTGATTTGCCTTCCAAATAGTTTCATTTGCAAGAGTAAGATCCAAATAAAATAATGTATCTATTACTGTAATTGCTTAAATAGCATTAAGTTTCATGAACTTAGAAACTGACTTCAAAAAGTCTATACATTGGGGCAGCTAGATGGCGCAGTGGATAGAGCACCGGCCCTGGAGTCAGGAGTACCTGAGTTCAAATCCGGCCTCAGACACTTAACACTTACTAGCTGTGTGACCCTAGGCAAGTCACAACCCCAATTGCCTCACTAAAAAAAAAAAAAAAAAAAAAAAAGTCTATACATTGGGGCAGCTAGGTGGCGCAGTGGACAGAGCACTGGCCCTGGAGTCAGGAGTACCTGAGTTCAAATCTGGCCTCAGACACTTAACACTTACTAGCTGTGTGACCCTAGGCAAGTCACTTAACCCCAACTGCCTCACTTAAAAAAAAAAAAGTCTATACATTTATAAAACTAAATATAAATAAAAATGGTAAACAATGTTGTAGAATTTCAAGGAAAACATGCATATATTGTTGGAGGCAAAGCAAACTGCTGCCAACTCTCTAGACAGCAAAGAGGCTGAGACAGAACACAAGGCAAAAAACTAGCCATATCCTTTGACCCAGTAAATTCAATATTAGGACTTTAAAGGGGGAAAGAACCTGTTTATATGAAGACTTACTATATACTCAATCACTATCAATAAGTATCTTAAAGGTCAGTTGAATCTTTAAATAATAACAAGGGATCTATTGTGAATGTCTGAGTCTCAGCACTACATAGAATTTACTAGGAAGGTTAAATAGCTTTAATTAAATGTAAGAAACAAAGTGCAACTCACACACACACACACACACCCCTGAAAACATCCTAAATGTAATCAAATTATCACATTACCATAATAAAAACATACAAAGAATGCACAGAAATGTGGAAAAATCTATATAAAATAAAGTTAAAAAAGGAAAGCTAGGCACACACTGTCTCCACTAAGACCATGTGAAAATATTTATGACAGTGAATAAGTTGCTACTGGAACTTCCACATTTTATAATAAAACTAAATGAAGACAAAACAAAAAGACTAAAGCTGCCCTGAGTAAAACCAGGGCCTGACTCACCTTCCCTTCCGAGCAAACTCTATTGATTTTATAGCTGTGGTATTGCTGGTCCCGGTTGTTACTCTGAAAGAAGCAACTAGATCCTGGGTGTCTGTTTTTAGGACCAAGATCTAAAGATTAAAGAAGAAGAAAATGAACGTCCAGAAGACCTGACTCTTATTGGCAAACCAAGGATCATCTTTTTTGGTAATCTACATGGCAGTCAGTACTCATTCAGAAGTCTAAACCCTATGAGATATACCACGTCAATCTCGTCAGCCAGCATTTCACTGACCTTTCTTCAAAGGGCAGTGTGAATATTCTCGAGTATTTATTTCACCAATAAGGTGATAAGATACGGTTCAAGGATAAATCTGAAATTGAATTAAGCACCAAATGATAAGGTTTGTCTAAACTGCATTCTTTTTATGTTTCCAAGTGAGAGGAAAGAATAAGACCCTAGAAAGACTGCTACATTGTAGCTTTCTTTATTGTCTAAACTGTATTTATGATTTCAAAGAACCAGATTATAATTTTGGCTCTTACATTTATATGAATGAGAAATAATTATTGAACCTCATCTGTCATTTGTCCTTCGTTCTCCAAGAAAACCATGACACCAGGGTGATGTCATTGCTTACACTAAAGTGGATTTAAGTGAGGGAAGGCTGTGCAAGGTCACCCACCTCACTCTCTCCAGTCATCTAGACAAGTGGAGATGGCCCTGGATGTCTGAAACAATCAGGGTGAAGTGACTTGCCCAGGGTCACACAGCTAGTAAGTGTCTGAGGTCACATTTGAACTCAGAACCTCCCAACTTCACAGCCAGTGCTCTATCAGGACCTCATCTGCCTATTTCACCAGGGTGTTATAAGTGACATATAAACCTTAAAGTGCTATATAAATGTGATCTTTTTTTTTTTAAACCAGACCTTTGGTTTCACTGGCACAGGGAGCTCTCAATGAAGTATTTCCTCTACCAGTATACCTGATAACTCAATTAAAAGATTTACAGAAATACTTCTGGAACCAACAGTTCAAAAATGTACTAGTCAAGGCTGACAAGGGCATATGTCACTGGATTCGTATGAAAGGTACACACAAGCTGTTTTGCATAGTTCGGAACTGTGTTGCTGTTATGACTACAATCATATCATCCCTACTACAGGGATATCGATCTCTCTCCTAATCCCTTTTGTGCTTCTCAAATCTCTAAAATAAAATTTTTGTTTGATGTTGAATTGTTTTAATTTTCTTTGCACTGCTTTGATTCCTTGTGTGACCTTAATCTGTTTTGGCTTTTATTTTCAATTATCGACTAAAGGTATCAGGAATTTCAGCCTTTCAGTAGACTTCATTAGCTTCCTCAAGCTGTCATGGATGGTTTCTGAAACCTTTCTTTAAAAGTATTCCTTGAAAGCTCTACCTGTCTTCCTTTTTATTATTATGTTATTCGTCTAATCTTCACCTTTTTGGGCAGAGTACAGATAGAAACAGAGTCCTGAGGCAATTTGCCATCCTGCTTTTTAATATTTTAATGTTCTGCAGAATATTTTACAGGTGAATAAAATAATTTGTTATATAAACTATACAGCATCATCATTATAACAGCAGCATTATCAGACATTAGCAAGGTCTGAGGTCATATTTGAACTCAGGTCCCCCTGAATCTAGGGCCGGTGTTTTATCCACTGCGCTACCTAGCTGCCCCACAAAACAGGCATTTTCTAAAGAAGCCATGAAATCAATGGCCAAAGTGTCCAAAGCCAAAAAAAAACAAAAACAAAAAACCAACCCACAACCCAGTATATGTATTTATTAAACTGCAAGTAGAATAATAATAATAATAATAATAATTTGCTCCAGTAAAGGTTCAATAACCTTTCACTTTACAGATGAGGAAATGGAGGTCAGTGAGATTAAGTGATTTGTCCAGAGTCACTTAGCACCCTGCCTAATGCATAATAACACACTATTTTCTTAAAAGGAAAGTTGACTTGAATTACAAGCTGCTTAAAGATAAGTCATTTTGTCGTTGTTGTTAGATTAGCATAATGGATAAACAGCTGACCTCGGAGTAAGGAAAACCTGGGCTTAAGTCCTACCTCTGTAACACATTGGACAAATCACTACACCTCTCTTTGAGTCCTCCAGGCAACTGTACTCAATGGGTGTCTTCTATGCCAATGAAATCACAGGTCCAGACCAAAAACAAAATTTTGTTATTTTCATATACTTTTTAAGCATGTATATACTTCAACTAAACTAACAGTGTGCCTTAGTCTTGAAGCCTTCAATGATCTACTTCACTAAATAGGAAGAAGTTTGTTCTCTGCTAACTTACACATATCTCCTTGGATCTTTTTTATACTGTTTTATTTGGAAAACACTTTTTTTTTTTTCCCTAGAGAAGGCCTAAAGGTAATCTTCAGCTCAGGTTCCTGGGATTTGAATTAATGATGTTTTAATAAATCTGACTCTCTTCCTGGTGAAAAACCAAAGGAAAACAGACAAAAGAATTTGAGTAGGAGGGGAAAATTCAGAACACAACTGCTATAGATAGGTCTGTGCTATTAGCTCACTGATCTCAAGAATATAAGAAAATCCAACTAAGGAGATAAGACAGCCAAGTATGTATAAATAGGACCAATACGCAATGCTGACTTGGAGAGAGTAGCAAATTCCTACAACTGAATATTTTTGGCAAAGCTGTCTTAATTCTAAAGATCTTGCCTTGCATACTCACCTTCCCTTTTGCATTCCCTGTATAGATATATTCCCCTCGTCTGTCGAAAGATGCAACCACATTCAGATCAGAATCATCATCTACTGGCAAGACAACATGTTTGGAATCAGAAAGGGTCAACATAACAGGAGCTGATTTCATGGGACATACAAGAACTTTGTTCCTGTTTAAAAAAGACAGATGCAAAAGGTTAGTGCTTTGGCCTCTAAAAATTAATCCTCCCCTTTCCCTCCTACATAGATCATTATTTATTGACCCCTCAAATATCCCAACCTCCTAAAATCTCAATTAAGACAGTCATGCTTATTCTATGTGCCCATTTTTCAAGTTTAAAAAAATCTGTCCTATTTTAAATATAAAACTACACAATAAAGCAAGTTATCATTAGTTGCATCTCTTAAAACTTCGAGGGCACCAGCAGCCCACAGAACACAATCAACTAGAAACACTTTGCAGGGCTGACTCCAAACTAAAATGTTCACCAATCCAGAGTTAACCCATATAAATTAAGACCCCAACCCAAGAGATAACTTTGGCTAAACATACTGATCTCGGGGATGATACTGGACTTTCAGGATAGGTGAAGGGAATCGAAACCTCTGATCACAGTCCCCAGATAAGACATCCCACTGTGACACAATGTTATCAGTTGATGCACTCACAAGCTTGTGACCATCTCGACTCCAGCTTACACACAAAAAAAAGAAAAGAGGTTACTTTTTATGTATTGTAAGTTACAACATACAAGCTTTCAGTTTTTTATTTTCACAATATGTCCAACTGTGCATTCTGCAATCCTCTTCTGTCTTACTGGTAAGTTTGTTCAATTCAGTAAATTGGCATCTATTTCCCTCCATCTTAATTTCTTATAGTTATCCTTTTTATTTTTATAACCCTGTCTCCTCCTCAGAGTCTTGTTTTGTTTCTGACCACTTCCTCCTTTAATTTACCCTCCCTTTTATTCCTGCCCCCCCCCCCAACCCCCACTTTCTCCTGGCCCCTTTCCCTCTCACTTGAGTAAGATGATTTTCTGTATCCAATTGTGTGTATGTATATTCTTTCTTCCTTGAATTAGTTCAGATGAAAAGCAAGGTTTAAGTGTTGCTCACTTCCATAATCCCCACCGCCTCACCAATCTCTCCCATATTGTATAAACTTATCCTTGTGTGCTTCATTTATGTAAGATTATTTTCCTTATTCTTCTTTCTTCTTCCCCTCTCCCAGTGCATCCCCCTTGTGTGACCATTCCATTCTTCTTTTGAGATCATCCCAACATAATACACCCATGCCTTCTCTCTAAGTAGGCTCCCTCTAACAGCCCTAGTGATAAGATTCTGATAGGGTTACATGTATCAACTCACATAGGAATAGAAACAGTTTAATCTTATTTAGTTCCTTATGATTTCTCACTCATGTTTACTTTTTGTTTTTCTTGACTGTGTTTGAACATCAAATTTTCTATTCAACTCTGGACTTTTCATTAGGAAAGTTTGAAAGTCCTCTATTTCATTAAATATCCATTTTATTCCCCTGTCTCATAATACTCAGTTTTGCTAGGTAGGTTATTCTTGGTTATAATACTAGCTCCATTGCCTTCCTGAATATTCAATTCCAAACCATTCCTTTATTGTTGTAGCTGCTAAATCTTTTATGATCTTAAATGTGCCTCCACAGTATTTGAATTCCTTCTTACTGGCTGTTTGCAAGATTCTCTCCTTGACCTAAGAATTCTGAATTTTGGTTATAATATTCCTGAGAGTTTTAGAAGATGACCAATGGATTCTTTCAATTTTAATTTTGCCCTCTGGTTCTATACTATATAAGCAGTTTTCCTTTATAATTTCTTGAAATATGATAACTATACTTTTTTTTGCTCATGTCTTTCAGGTAGTCCAATAATTCTTAAATTATCTTTCCTTCATCTATTTTCCAGGTCAGTTGTTTGTCCTATAACACAGTTCACATTTTCTTCTATTTTTTTCACTCTTTCAACTTTGTTTTATTGTTCCTTGATGTCTCAAGGAATCATTAGCTTCCATTCAGCCAATTCTAATTTTTAAGGATTTCCATCAGTATTTTTTGTGCCTCTTTCATCAAACTGTCAATTCTATTTTCATAATTTTTTTTGCGTAGCTCTCATTTCTTTTTGTAGTTTTCATCTACTGCTCTTAAAATTTGACTTTTTAAAATAATTTTTTTGCTTTTTTGTAAAAAAAAAAAATCTCTTTGAACTCTTTTAGGGATTTTTGTTATGCTTGTGTCCAATCTGCATTTTTCTTTGAGACTGCTTATAGATGTTTTCACATCACTGTTTGTCTTAGGCCTCCCTGTCACCACAGCAGCTTTTTATGGTCAAGTTCTTTTTCTCTATGTTCACATTTCCAGCGTATTCTTAACTCACAGCATTGAGTCTTGCTCAATTCCAAGGGGATGGAGAAGTGGTGAATGTCTGGCCTGAGCTTCTTTTTTTTTTTTTTGGTCCTTCTGCGGCTTTCATAATTCTGTCTAGGGACATTTGAGTTTTTGGTGCTTCCAACCAGTGTGACCTAAGAAGTGGTCTTTTCACTGCTCTTCTAGTCTGCAAAATTCCTGACACAATTTGGGTCTGTTGGCTTGTGTTGAGATTTCTATAGACTGCTGTCTATTCAATCATGGTTAACCCAAGGAGAGATTCTACAGATTCAGAGTGACTGGATTGTTTGCTGGCTCTCCACTGGTTTTGGTTTCCTATCCTGGCTTATTCCATTGAAGGCTTATGAGTACAACTGAAGAGTGAAACCTACTCAGAATATTTTTATATGAATAAAATAAAATTCATAGGATTACAAAGGCAAGTAATTACATGGAAATACAGTTATCAAATTGTTATCAAAGAAAGTACACGGTTCCCAGGTTAAGAACTCCTGGTCTAGTTCCTAGGTACCATCTATGCAAGCCCTGCTTTTCCTAAGATTCCTTCAGGATTTTTTTTTATTTCTGCTTTTGATTTCAATTCTACTTCAGACATCACCCCTCACCTCTGGTCCTTCTAGCTCAAGTTATCTGCCTGGTCTTGGCTTAGTCAAACCAATTCTGACTTCTATTTGCACATAAACTTCTTGCTTACCCTCTGTGAGAAAATAATTATTTTTTTTTGGTGAAGTAACTGGGGTTAAGTGAATTGCCCAGGGTCACACAGCTAGTAAGTGTTAAGTGTCTGAGGCCAAATTTGAATTCAGGTCCTCTTGATTCCTGGGCCAGTACTCTATCCACTGTACCACCTAACTGCCCCAAGAAAATAATTATTAATAACGAATTTCTTAGGGCCCCAGAGACCTAGTTTTAGTTGCTTTCTCCCCCTCATACCAGAAAGTTGAACCCCCAGCCAGGGATGAGCAAAAGAAATGGAGACAGACTCTTTTGTCTAGCTAAATTGAGCAGATGGGATTAAACCATACCTAAGACTGGACTTCAAGCTTTGCCCGAGGCTAGAGTTCATTTTAATTTGAACCACCCTCAGGTCATATCAACCAATGGCATTGGATGATGCTAACCAATTAGCTTTGATCCATGTATAATGACCTGCTTCTATCAAAAGATGATAAACAGCCTAGACCATGTGAGGGTCACCATCTTGGCTCGGGCTCTTGGCTTGGAATGCAGTCGCTTGGTGTGCACTCTTCCTCTTAGGCCTTGAGACCACTTGCTGGCTCTCTGAGAGACAGCATGGGTCCTCTAGGACTTTTCTGATTGTGCTAACTGCCATATGGTCAACACTTTACTAAATTGATAATAAATGCATACTACCAAAACAGGTGCAATAGCCATTAATATATAAATAACAAATAATTTTAGAAAAAACAGTTGCCACAAATATATATATTTTTGCAGGGCAATGAGGCTTAAGTGACTTGCCCAGAGTCACACAGCTAGTAAGTGTCAAGTGTCTGAGTCCGAATTTGAACTCAGGTCCTCCTGAATCCAGGGCTGGTGCTTTATCCACTACACCATCTATCTGCCCCCACAAATATTTTTTAAAAAACACACCTCTACCCCAAACTTCCCAAAACAGGGAGGGTTGAATTGGTACTATAAACCCTACTCAGTCATAGCCTTTGCAGATCACAGGGAGAACAATACACATCTCCAGTTTAAAATGTCAATAAAAGATGTCTTACCATAAGGAACAGACAGGATGGATGTGGGCACTAATTATTTTAGCAATGCCTCTTGTCAAGAAATCCCAGATGACAATTCGACCATCATTACAGCCAACAGCAAGCAGCGTGCCCCATCTGTTAAAGGTGCAGGTCAGGGCCATACTGATGCAGTCCAAAGTTCCATCAGCTTCCTAAGGTACAAAGCAAATATAGATAAACAGCAACAGCGAGATACTCCAATTCCAGACTTCTCACTCAGTTTAAATATTTTTCTTTACTTAAATTGTCAGTCACAAAAAGTTATGAGAGCTCCCAATGAAGAGTTAGAATAAGACCATCACCATACTGGATATCTCAAACTACTGTCATGAGGATCTAAAAATGTGTGTTCCCCAAAAGTTGGTACTCTACAATCACTAAATAAGAAGGAAGAAACTGAAAGCTTACTCACCTCTGGGTAGTTCTGTCCAAAGGACTCTGCAACAAAGGAAAGAAAGTATGTTAATTTTTTAAATAGCAGCAACATATTTCAGAGTACCAATGAAGGAGTACTGTCTCCTAAGGAAGTCTATTTCACTTCATTTTAATTATTAAAAAAGTTTTTATTATACTGACCCAAAAATCTACCTCCTTGTAAATCTCACACTGTGATCCTCTACAAAGAAAAAATCTAACTTCTCCTTCTGCAAGACAGCCTTTCAATCTTTGACCACTGCTACTAAGTCCCCCCCAGGTTTTCTTTTCTTTAGGTAAAACATCCTTACACTTCTGCCCATATGACATGCTTCAAGCTAATTTATAAAGATACTCTAAAATAGAGGTTCTTAACTTTTTTGTGCAAAGACAGAGTCTAGTAAAGTCTATGCATCCTTTCTGAATAATGACTGAAGAAAATAATAAATTTCAATTAAAAGTTAGTGAAAATAAAGAAGTAACTTTTTCCCATTCAAGTTCAAGGACTCCCAAAATCCATTCATGGACCCCTTGGGTGTTCTGTGTGTGCCAGCTTAAGAACCCCTACTCTAAAAGCACCCAGAGACAAATAGAATATTTGAAACATGGTTTACCCAGTACAGACTATAGCATGACTATTATATTTCTTTTTCTAGACAGTATAATAATGCCGCAAAAGTCTGCACTTTTGCTAAAGTTTTGTCCTAAAGTCTCATTCTAGCATGGAATTGACCCCACATTCTCAGTAGAGCAACAAGATCTGGCAAGTCTAAGCAAGCCAGAAAAATTTCAAGGCCAGGGCCAGGGAAAAAGGTTCATCAACAGAAAGTATTGTAATTCTGGCTTAAGCAACTCATGAAAACTAAAACAAGAAAAAATCCCAACCTACATTACTGAAACTAATATCTACCCAGATGAAATAACAATTGACAGAACTTTAAAGCAAAAAGGGACTCCGGTTACCATCTACTCCAATTCACACCAGAAAAAGAACCGACAATAAAACACATTTATTAAGTGGGTCCCTGGACTTTGCTTGAAGACCCTTAATGAGAGGTAACCCACTATCTCCCAAGGCAGTCCACTGCACTTTGGGAGAGCTCTACTTGTCAGCTTTTTCTGACATTAAGCTTGAATTTGCCCTTTTTGTTGGGCATTTACTTCCTTTAGAGACCTGATGACATGTTTACCTAAAGTCACCAGAGACAGAAGAGAAGATCTCTTCTAGCTAATCACTTTTATCTGAATTTTGGGAATCCATCTTTCATCTCTCTGCTTCATCTTCCCCTAAACCTCCTTCACCAACCAATTTGAGCATAGTGAATCTCTTTACTTGTTCCTAGAGCCATGCTGCATCTCCACACTTGTATTTGTCACTATTCTCCATGACTGCCAATTCTACTTCACTCATCTAAATTCTACCTGCTTCTTTAACATCCAGCCAAAGCCCCAATGAATCCATTACCACTCCAATGACTTCTCTAAATTCCTATGAAGAAAAAGAAACCAGCATTTTTGGCTTACACATTGTGTTTCTGATTCATATTGAGCTTGCAGTTAGCAAAAGCCCCCGTATCTTTTTCACAGAAAAGCCACATTTCCATATGATTTTTCTCAACTTAAACAGTAGTCTAGGAAAAGGGCTTAGTATTCAACAGTAATTCTAGATTTTATCACGTTAGATTTGGTCCACTGTGCTAATGTGTTGAGATCTCTTTACATACTGGTTCTGTCATTCAAGGTTGTCCTTTCAGATTTCTATAATTTAAAAATGTGATTAGTATTCTTTCAATGAAAATATCAAATAGACCTCCCTCAAGGTTAACACCCATTAATTGACATTCTTTTCACTTGAAGGCTCAACATCTAGTTGTGTATTTATTCAGTCCACGTTTCTTGATCTCACATTCAGGGATATCATGAGTTACCTAGTCAAATGCCTTACTGAAACAAAAATATACTTTTACTTATGGCATAAAAAAAATCAGAACCCCAAAATATCTTTTTTGCAGGGCCCAGGGTCACACTGCTAGTGAGTATCAAAGTGTCTGAGGCCGGATTTGAACTCAGGTCCTCCTGAATCCAGGGCCAGTGCTTTATACAATCAGTGCCCAACCTAGCTGCCCCCCCAAAATATCCTAACATGTCTACAGTCTCATAAACTGTTACAACAAGTTTAGTAACTTTATCTAAAATAGGGAACTGAAGTTAATTTGGCATGAATTGTTCTTAGTAAACTAAGCTGGATCCAATCAGTCGACAAACCTTGGCACCTGCCATTTGCCAAGCACTGTGCTAAGTCCCAGGGATACAAAGAAAGGCAAGAACACTGTTTCTGCCCTCAAGACCACATTCTAAGGAGGAGGCATGGAATTAGGTACATACAAGAGATACATACAATATGTAAATAGATGCATACAAAATATATAGACAGCAGATGGAAGGTAGACAGAGGGGAAGGTACTAGCAACTGAAGGGACCAGAAGATAAGATTCGAATCTTGAAGAAAAACTGGGAAATTAAGCAGCAGAGATGAAGCATTCCAGATATGGCGAAGAGGCTAGGGAAAAGGCACAAAAAAGGAAGATGTGTGTGAGGAACAGCAAGTAGACTAGTGTAGCTATTATATCACTGAGTTCATGGAAGGGAATAAAATGTTAAGTACGTGGGGAAGTTTAAAAAGGAGCAGGTTGTGAATGGTAGCTAAACAAAGGACTTAATATTTGATCCTTGGAGTAATAAGGTGGGGTAAGAAGGAGCTATTAGGCAAGAAGGGCAGACCTACACTTTAGGAAAATCACTTGGGTAGCAGAATACAACATGTAGTGAGAGATATGAAGCAGGAAGGACAATTTAGGAGGCTACTGTAATAATCTAGGAGAGAGGTGACAAGGGATTGTGGCTTTGTGAATGGAGAGAAAGAGACATATAATACATGCTTTGAAGATAGGAATGTTAAGAATTGGTAACAAATTGGATATGAACTGGAAACATTGTGACAGAATTATGAGCTGGAAGGGACTTAAGTAACCATACAGTCAGAACCTCAACTGAAACAAATCCTCCCATTATAAACATGCTAGAAAAAAAGATGATAAGTCTGCTAAAAGACCACCAAAGAGGGAATACTAATGATTTCCTGAGGCACTCCAATCGATCCACTTTTGGACATCTCTGAATGTAAACTCCAGGAAGGCAAGGACTATTTTTCATCTTGTCTTTGTCTCTCCCCATCCCCAAATACAGTGCACCATCCTCCCAGTCACCTAGGCTTCCACCCTAGGTGTCACTCTTGACATCTCATCCTCCATGTCCAATCAGTTGCCAAGTCCTGTCCATTCTACCCTCGTACACACCTCCTTCTCTCCTTTGAAGCTGCCAGAAACCATGGTCCAGGCCTTCATCAGCTCACACGCAGACTACAGAAATAGCCTGGGGTGCTCTCCCACTCTAGTCCACCCCCCCCCCACTCAGCAACCCAAATAATTTTCCTCCTGCCACACCCACCTATTCCATAAACTCCAGTGGCTCACAGTAACCTTCTGAATCAAATATAAAATCCTCTGTCCATTTTTTTAATGCCCGTCACAACCTGGACCGTACTATCTTTCCAGTCTTCTTACATCTTATTCCCCTCTTCATATTCTTTAGATGAGGAAGACGAGAAGGATTTAGAGAAAGATGAGTGAAGAGGAGGTTAAGTAAGGGTACAATGACGGAGAAGTAGATGGTGAAAAAGATAAAGATGAACTTAGTGAAGAAAGCAGACAAAAAAGAAAAGGAGAACCTAAGAAGAGAGAGATGAAAATAACCTATCTTTGGAAAACCCTATTTTGAGACGATCCTATTGTGATTTGACTCTTGGAATCCAGTGACACTGGCTGTTCCTCCCACAATACACTCCATCTCCCTACTCTCTGCATTTTCACCAGCTATTTCCCAATGCCTGGAACTTTCTTCTTCACCTCCTGTTTTCCCTAGCTTCAAATCCCAATTACAAAACCACTTTCTACAAGAAGCCTCTTCCAAGCCCCCTTCATACTAGCGCCTTCTCTCTGGGAGCGTACCCAATTTCTCCTGTATGAATCATGCTTGTTGCCTGTATCTTGTCTCTCCCTTTACCTCGGGGTTCCCTAATAGCTGGGCCTTTTTTTGCCTGTCTTCGGTATCCCTAGCACATAGCACTGTTGCCTGGCACTAAGAGGCGCTTAACAGATGCTTCCTAGACTGTCCGTGGCAGGGACTGTGTGATTTTTTCACACCAAGACACCGTAAATGGAACAGAAATTTTGATGAAAATGTTATTTAACTACTCCGGGGATAACTCCCCTCAGTCTATGAACTCCTCGAGGGCTGAACTCGGACAGTCTCTTCCTTCCCTCTCTCCACTAGGCACGAGCAGCCTGAACACACGGAGCCCTCGGCAGGCACATATTTAGCGTAGGGTGTACGACACAGAATGGTTGGAACACACGAGAAGTGCCAGACAAACGCAGACCTACACTTTATCGCCATCACCACCCCCCGCAAAAGGCACAAACGCTCAAGCCGCCTACACGGCGGGAGCGCAGGAAGGACTCGCCAAATCGCCTTCTGCCGGCGGCCGGCGGCGGACGCCGTCCCCTCCCCGAGTGGCTCCCGCGGCTTCTCACCTAACAACTCCAGGTTCATCCCGGCGGACTATCACAGGCAGGGCTCAGGAGCCAACTCCGCCTCCACCCACCCCGCGCTTGGGGCCGCGTCTAGGGAGCGGACGCAGCGAATGTTCACAGGCGCTGGGGACTTCGGCAGTTCGGAGGACCCCGCAGCTCTTGCTCCCGCTTCCGCTTCCTGCCCCCTTCCCGGGCTGCGAATCAGGGCTGTCTAAGACAACGCCTAAACTGGAAAGAAGCCCAGAGGGTTCGCGGGATAAGCTGAATAAATGATCTTTCAGAGGCTGTCAAGATAAGATTCCTGCCCTGTCTGCAGGGTTTCAAATATCAGTGGCTGAGCTAACAGAAAACAATGGAAGCGACTGCAGAAATCAGGCAAAGTTCTAGACAAACAAGGTGCCTTATGAAAGTGTCCCGTGTAGCAACGTGAGACACCATCGTAGCGGTTCCGAACGGAAAGATGCAGGGGGAAGTAGAGGAGGACAACCGGAAAAGGCCTGGAGTGACAGCCTGACGGCCGGAAATGCCTGTGTGCGCATAGCTGCCCGCCCCTCGAGTGCGAGTAAGGGTGTGTTGGCTCTGCGTTTCCGCCTCCTTCTTGCTCTCTCGTCGCATCCCCAGAGCAGGCGGGCCCCGGAGTCGCTTCGCTGCCGAGGTGGAGGCTCAAGGACCGTGTCCTTTGTCCGAGCATCGCTGCGGTGCCCGGCCGCGCGGTGAGGAGATGGTCCGAAGGGGCGGAGGGTGGTCCTCGGCGGGGGAGGCAGGGCGGACCCTGGATCCGCTCGGAGGAGGGAGGCAGGGCCTGCTCCCGGTGGGGGTGGGGAAGGTTTGGGAAGCGCTACCCCTGCCCTCTCCCCCATCCCAGTCGGGCGACGGGGCGACCCTTCCCCGCCCTAATGCAGGCCAGAGTGAGGAGCGAGATCCCGGAGGCCGAGATCCGCAGGGTCCACCCTCTTTAGACCTCACCTCCACGTCCGTCCTTAATGTTTTCCTACCAAGCACTTGGTCCCCAACCCTCCCAGGCAGACAGGATAACTCCCCATTGGATAGATATGGAAGCTGAGGCCCGGAGGTCCCACGGCTAACGAGGGAGCAGAGCTAGGATTAGAACCTACATCCTTTGCTTCCTCTCCTCCCCGTTCACTTCTTGGACTTGAATCCCTTCGCACCTCGGGCGAGCTTTATGGCTGGGCAGGAGCAAGAGAACTTTGATAAAACTGCCAGATCCTGTCAGTCAGTAAGCTTTTTTTAAACGCCTACTATGTGCCGGGCACTGGGCTAAGTGCTGGAGATAAAGAGAAAGGCAAAAGACAGTCCCTGAGTTCCTTGGGGAGCTCACAGTCTACTGGGGGAGACATGAAGCAAGCAAATACAGGTACAGACTAGCCACATGCAGGATCCATAGGAGGTAATCAACCAAGAGAAGCCATTAGAATGAAAAGGCATCGGAAAGGTTTCCTGTAGAAGGTGGAATTATTGCTAGAACTTGAAAGAAGCCAGCATGGGGAGGGACCAGATTCAGGGTATGAGGGAGAGCCAGAGAAAATGTCTGGTGCAGACGGCACTGTCTTGTCATTAGAACAGCAAGGAAGCTGGTGTCCTAGGATTGAAGAGTGCTTGGGAGAGTGGAAGTTTTTAAGACTGGGGTTGAAGGGGATGAATTATGGAAGGCTTTGACCTGCCAAAGCCTGTACTCCACTGCTATAACATTTCCATAACGTGAATAACCAGCAGCAAAGGACTTTGGAGATTAGGAAATGTTGTGTGTCTGAACAGTATATCATTTGTAGCAATTATCAAGTACCTGTTTTGGGCAAAACCGAATATTTTAGGTGCTCTGTATTACAGAGGCCAAGGAGTTAAACTAGATAGGTATGGTTGTGAAAAGTAGTAGAGCCCCCTCATTTTGAAATGCTTTAACTAAAATACTTTCTGTGGAGAATTCTGCCAAGGGAGTAATAGTTTTCAGAACTGTGCCTTCTGTTGGTCCAGTTTTCAAAGGAGATAGTCTTATCATAGTAAGTAGTCATAATAACCCAGCACTGCCTGACGTTTACATGGTACTCAAAGATACATTATATCATTTGATTCTCACAGGGACTATGTGAAGTATGTGCTATTTTTTAATTAAATGTTTTTGTTTTTTTTTTAAATGAAGATCTACCTTCTCTTCTTCCCAATCTCCCCTTCTCCCCTCATCGAGAAAGAAAGAAAAACAAAACCTCTATTACAAACATATATAGTTAGGCAAAATAAATTCCTGCCTTGGCCATTTCCAAAAAAATACTATGCTTCAGGTAGCACTCTGAGTCCAGCTCTTCTCTATCAGGAGGTAGGTAGCCTTTTTCTGTGATAATCAGAGTTCCCAAGTCTTTTAAAGTTAATTGGTGTGTATGTGTGTGTGTTGTTCTGGTAGTTCTGCTCACTTCATTCTGCATCAGCCCATACAAATCTTACCAGGTTTCTATGAAACAATCCCCTTCAATATTTCTTTTTAAATTTCTTTATAGAATTGAGTTTTATTTTATTTTCAGATCCAAATTCTTTCTTTCCCATCTCTTGATCCCCCACACATTGCGAAAGCAAGAAAAACAAAATCCCTACTACAAACACATATAGTCAAGCAGCCAGGATAGTGGATAGAGCTTGCCAGTTCTGGAATCAGAGGGACCTGAGTTCAAATCCAGCCTCAGACATTTACTGGCCATGTGACCCTGGGCAAGTCACTTAACCCTGTTTACCTCAGTTCCTTATCTATAAAATGAGCTGGAGAAGAAAATGGCAAACTACTCCAGTATCTTTACTGAGAAAACCCTGAAAGGGATCAACAAAAATGACTCAACAACAACAATAGTCAAGCAAAGTAAATTACTGCATTGTCCTTATCCAAAAACAAACAAACAAAAAACACTGTATGCTTCAATTTGCACTCTTTAACCCAGCACCTCTCTATAAGCACTTGGTTAGTATGTTTCATCTTGAGTCCCCTGGAGTTGTGGTTGGTGATAGTGTTGATCGGAGTTCATAAATCTTTTCAAAGTTGTTTTTGCAGTATTGTTGAATTAATTGTTCTCTGGGTTCTACTTACTTTACTCTGCATCAATTCCTAGAAGTCTTCTGAGTTTTCTCTAAAACCATCCCTTTCATCATTTGTTATAGCATAATGGCATTCTATCACATTCGTATACTATAATCTGTTCCTTCATTCCCTAGTAGATGGGTTTCAAACACAGGTCCTAAAACCAAGGCCAGTGCTGTTTCTAAATACTAAATTTGTTACAGAAGTAGAATGTGATGTATAGAATCAAATGGCAAAATACATTAGACATCGGGTACCCTGGGTGAGGCCTTCAGTAAATACTTGCTTTTTTATTGGGGACCCTGGCACAGCTTGTCACAAGGCATGGATATTTTGGTTACAAGGTCTGGGACTACTATACCTCAAGATTCTGAAGTAATCTCTAAATATAACTAATCTGCTAAACCATTATCTTTGAGAAAATGGTAGGGAAAGGCTTAAGTGCCAAAAGATGAGAGATAAGCAGAATGTCCAAATATTCAAAAACAGGAAGATTGGAAGGTTAATATTAATGCCTAATAAATTTCTAGAACTAATTATTAAAGGAATGGTTTGTGATCACTTAAAAATGGAAGAAGTGATCGGAAGAATGTGCATGAATTATCTTAAGAACAAGTTGTACCAGACTATCCAGATTTCCATTTTTGGTCATGGAATGCAATGGACATCATGAACCCAGTAAAGGCATTTGACTAAGTTTCTTATTTCCTTATGGACAAGATGGAGAAATATGGGCTCAGGTTCAAAATTGATTAAATAATTGAACCCAAAGAGGGTCGACTAATGGATCTTTGCCAACGTGGAGGGAGTTTATAGTGGAGTTTACCCTCCCAACAACCAGGGATCTCTTGTTTTGTCCTATTCAGCATTCTTATTAGTGATTTAAGATAAAGGTCTAGCAAATTTGTACAACACAAAGCAGAGGCATACTAATAAACTAATGGTAGAATTGTTATCCCAAAAGATTTCAAAATGGAGGAGCAATGGATTTTAGTTAACAAAATCACATTTAATGGGAATGAATGTAAAGACTTGCGTGTAAATAAAATCAACTGCACAAATACAGGATAATGGAGATATGGATATAAAATGGCTATTGTGAAAAAGCTTTCAGGGGTTCTAAGGGATCACAGTGGGATATGGCAGCCCAGCAAGCTAACACAGTAGCAACCAGAGAAGGGGGATAATCCTGCAGCACACTGGTCAGACCCCTTCTAGAATAGTGGGTTCAATTTTAGGTACCACTCTTTTAGAAGGGACATTAACAAGCTGGAATGTATCCATAGAAGAATACCAGGATGGTGAGTAGCCTTAAAACTATTTCATGTGAGGACTGGCTGATTGGGGGTGCTTAGCCTGGAAAAGAGAAGAGTAGAGTAAACATGAATCTTCAGATGTTTGAAGCAAATCCATTAACTTCAGTTTTTTCATCTGTAAAATGAGGACATTGGACTAGATGATGGCTATGGTCCCTTCCAACTTTAAATCTTAATTCTCCGACTTTTTAGATTAACCAAGGAGTGCTGAACTAAGAGTAATTGATGAAAGTTACAGGAAGACAGGTTTCAAGATCTAAATATAAAGCAAAATATCCTTAAAATTAGAAAATTTTCAATTTCTTTATTTTAGTTATTTTCCCTAGTGGTAGAAAATATTGATAAAGCTATTATCATAATTAGCTCCCATTTATAGAGCATATCAAGGTTTACAAATTGCTTTTTCACAACAACCTAAGGTAGATATTCTGATTATTATTGTGCTTAAAGCTACACACTAAGTAATAGGACTCAAACAAAAGTCTTTTGCCTCTGTCTAGGATTCTTTCCACTATGTTATGGCAATTTATACTTATTTCTTCTTTGGCAGATACAGATTTTGACTACTGGGTTGTGGGGAATGTCCTTTGTAAACTTTAAAGCACTATAAAAATATAAATCATCATTATACTCAAGGAAAGAGACATTCAGTCAGGGAGCCAGATTTCCTTTTTTTCTTCAATATTAAGTAGCCATAGTGTGCTGCGCCAGTTCCCCTAAGGACCTCCTATGAGCCCTCCCTGATGCTGGCTATTTTCTCCTTTGTTCAAGTTAACTAAACAGGCCTCCCTGGATCAGGACACTCCCTGGCAGCCACCAGGAATCACAAAGAATGAGCCTAGGGAAAGGAAATGCTACAACAGAATTTATAGGCCCTAGTACTGAAAGAGTTTGGGAGCTGTTGGATACCTAAAGCACGTGAACTGAGGAGAGGAGAAAAGGCTTTCTGAGAACTGACATAATAGCATCCGGTTGGACTATGCAGTGAAATCACAGACTACGATTATTGAGGGTTAGAGAAGAAAATTCATTTGAACCGTAAAGGCAGCTCAACTCTAAGTTATATCGGAAGAAAGAAAGATCTGAGGGAAAGGAGACAGTAACATCCACAGAATTATAAGATCATAATTAGAAAGATCTTCTGGTTCATTTTGTCTACGATGAACCGGAGGCCCATTTACAGCACCCCTGACAAGTAGTTATTTGGCCTTCATTTAAAGACACTGGAAACACATTCCACTTTAGGGCAGTTGCAAGTGTTAGGAAGTTTTCCTTATTTTGAGATGAAATTTGTCTCATGTAATTTCCAAATATTGTTCCTAGTTCTTTCTGCTGGAACAAAGCAAAAAATGAGTCCACCCTTTTGATAAAAAGTTAAATATTAAAAAGTCCTTAGTTTCCCTAACTTTAGCTTGATCAAATGAACTGAGATCTGGGCACAGATGTTGCCTGTGTGGTAAAAAGTTTTTAACAGTTGGTTAGTGAATACGGAAAGACGCCAGTTTTTAAAGGACCACCCTTTAGGGGAGGAGACCGACGGCTGTGCATGGGCTACGCATGCCAGCCGGGCTGCTAAGCACTCTACTTCCGGGGTGCGAGCTTAAAAGGCAAGGAGAGAACAGAAGTGGGAGCTCTTTCCTGCTCTCCTGGCCCAATGACTAGTGCTGCACAAATGGACGCTGACTGGAGTTCGACTCGGCCCGGCTCGCCGTTAGCAGCATGTGCCTGACACGGCTCTCCCCTCCCCAAAGGTGGCCTTGGGTTTTGGGTGAGTTTTATACGGAATATAGACTAAGCTTAGACTTAAGACTATTTGTTTTGTATTTCTACTTTCCTATCCGTCTAATCAACATCACCTTGTAATTACCAAACAATAAAAGCTCTAACTAGAGACCAGAGGCTTCTTCCATTTACTAGTCTGGGAAATAAAGAAGGGAAAAGTTACAAAGGGAGGTTAATGCTCTAGTATCAAATTTTAAATCTCACACCTGTCTCTCACCCTTCAAAACTAGTTCTTGTCAAATAGCACATCATCCAAAATTTAGAAGGGACAACCACATTTATATATTTCTCCATTTAATAACTTACACATCAACTCTTGTGGTATACTGGTAAGTCATTAATGATACAAAAATGAACTGTGGAAAAAGCCCTGTACTGGGCGTCAGATACAGCTGGCTCCTGGTCCCAACTTTGATGTGTGACCTTTTGTTCATCTGTAAAATCAGGGGTTTGGACTAGATGATTTCTGAGTTCAGCTTTCCTTTGAGTCTGAAGCTTTAGGCCAAAGAATAACAAAATGATGCTAAACAAAGATTGCTTGGATCACAATGTTGTGTAGTATAAGGTGGAGGAGGAAAAGACTAGAGTCAGTAACATCAGTTAGCAGATGATTGCAATAATTCAGGTGAAGGATAATTAGGGCTTGAATAGAGCAGTAGCAGTGGGACTGGAGAGGACTTCCAGAACTCAAAAACCCTTTAAGAGTCATCAGGACCCAGGAAAGGATGGGAAAAGTAGGAAATAAAATAGAACAAATGTCGTGCTTGTCCTGAAACTCACCTACTCGCACCCAGTTCTGAGGTGTTTGCATTGCAGCAGCTGTAGAGTTGGTCTGAAAAGTACTATAGGGTAGAGGAATCATTTGATTTCAGCATCCTGAAATACTATTAGAAAGGGGTCAGAGAAAACAAGAAAAGGATGGAGAAAGCATTCCTGTAATATCACATCATAATTTGTCCCCTGGGCTAAAACCTCTATCCCTGTCAGGGTCTTTCTTGTGTCCTTTTCATGCGTCACTGTTTTCAGTGACTGGTTAACAAATGGTGTTCCCTACTCCCACTTGGCTGACACTTAGGTGGATGAGTGTAGAAGATATAGCCGCCTTATTTTGCAAATCAGAAAACATAAGGGCCAGAGAGGGGGAGTGATTTTCTTAGAACCAAATAGCTGATTGGTGCCAGAGCCAGGCCTGGGGCCGAGGTCTCAGTCCTAGTAAATGCTCTTTCTGGCTTTGGCTCCCAGAAGTCTCTGTCCATCAGTTTTTCTCAAATAGTGCATACCTTATTAATGTTATTTCCTATTGCTTCCTACTACAAAGACCTTCTGTTTTGTTTTTTGGTCTGTCCCTATAGGAAAAATTATCCTACACTTATCAGCATTCTTCTCAAGCTTTTTATCCACCTCTAAGATCTACAACAACTTGATGCAGTAAGAAGTCAACGAGCTCTTAGTGATCCAGGTAATACTGCTGCATCTCTCATGGTGCTGCCACCCAAAAAGATAGAACATCTTGCATGTAGTAGGTGTTAATATACTTGCATTTAGTAGGTATTAAGTCCTTGGTGGGGATGATGTCATCATATCATGATGGAAAGGACTTAAATATTTATTAAATGCCTAGGTAGAAGACTTTTTCTACCTAGGCATTTAATAAATATTCAAGTAGATGAATTTAAAGTAGTACCAGTGATACACAAAGTGTAGTGAATCAACCAATTACTGTTGAAGAATCTGTCGTGCTGTGGGTTATAAAAAAGTACAAGATACTCCCTGCTTCTGCTGGTCCAGGATGCTCAAAAAGCATATATAAGCCATTTTCAAATGTGTTCATTATGACCATCTTTAATGGATTTATGACCTTAAAAATATGTAGACTCATTCCAGCTGTGCAGATGGAAACTTACTCACTTATCCTGTATAACTGATGTGCGCCCTCCCACAATGCTATGTAGTTGTTCCACCCAGTGTGTCTACATAGACTCATACGAGGTTATGTCACATGTCTTGAAGGCCTTTCTCCAGCTCTTCTAACATTCTATTCCCAACACAGTCTATCTGTTATTCTTTACTCTTTACCAAAGTTATCTTTGGTAACAGGCTACAGATTATTTGAGACCATTGTGTGTATATCCATTGCTCTTTTAGCCACCCAAAATTTTGACTATCCTGTGATCAAAGTATTTTCTGTGCTTCTCAGTCATATACATATCACCAGAAAAGTATTGCTGTTAAAAAGATAGGGCTTTTGTTTCATGGTGCAGCTTGGGATTGTTGAAAATACTGCAGTTTCCCAAATTAAATCCCATTCAATTCACTTCTATTTGTAGTTCTATGCCTATTCAGAAGATTTATGCTGATGATCTGTCTCAATAGATGTCCCATCCAACTGCATGTCATGGTCTAGACAATAGGCATTCTTTATCTGTTTTGTTTTTGTATGGATTAAGAGTGATCATGCCTGTCACTGAAGAAGTCCTGTCACATTCATTCACCTTGATCAAGTCAGCACAATGCCATCTCTAAAGATAAAAGCTAGGGATGATTAAAAAAAGGGTTGCAGAAGGGTTGGTATGAGACTCAAGCTAGGATGATCCCAAGAACAATTGCATAAGAAATGGGAATACAACAATAAAGAAACAGGAAAATGGAGCAGCACCATCAGCAGTTCTATAGCTATTTATTTTCCTCATCAGTGATGTCATAACCATCACACTTGGATTCTAATCCAATAAGTCCTTGGTGCTCATGAGAACATAAATGGTATTTGGGGAGATGGAGCCAGGAAGAGTATTTGAATAGTGCAGGTTTCCAGGATCCTGGGGGTGGTGTTATTTTCAAAACTAATGCATTTCCCCATGATACAACTCACTCTATTTACCCAAAATAGCTAAAATTTTGAGTGTTTTCTGACAGCAAACAAAAAGTCAGCTTGACAGCTCTTTATATACTTGAAGAAACTGCTGTATTCCCCTTAGTCTTCTCTACGATGACTGGTGAAGACTAAAGCCCTCATCTGGATGTTCTCCAGCTTATCAGTGACCTCTTTAAACTATGGTTCCCTGAAACAGTTATCCAAGTGTGAGCTAACCGGAGCAAAGCACAGAGGTACTATCACTGCAGCCCAAGATCACATTAGCTTTTTTGGCTGCCATATCACACTGATGATTCATTGAGCCCCACATTTGGGGGAGGAGAGGACAAGCTGCTAACAATGCTTCCCTCATCCTGTACTTGTAAAGTGTTGGTTTGTTGTTGTTTTTTAAATTTTATCATTTTTTCCCCAATCATATGTTTTCATTCTTACTCCCCTAATTCTAACCCTCCCCCACCCCCTCTTGAAAAACAAAAGAAATGAAGAGAAAGAGAAGCTTTGTAACAAGTACACATAGTATATCTCATTTGTGGTTTGTAATTGCATTTTAGATTTCTAAAGTCTTTTAAAAATGTTTTTCTTTTTGTTGTAGAAATTGTTCTTCTTCCCTTCTACTTTGTTGTCATAAAATTATTCTGCACATTGGACCACATCAGTTAATAGAATTCTTCTGTTTCCTCTGAAATAGTCCATTTCATCATTTTTTATAACACAAAATACTACTTTTTATTCAATATGCCCTATCTAGCCATTCTGAAATAAGTGGATATTTCCTTAATTTTTTACTACTACAAAGAGGACTCATAAATCTTTTTGTACAGTTAGGTCTCTTTCCTTTGTTTGGGATCTCTTCATCAAAAGGTATGGTTCTTTGGGGACCTAGTTCCAACTTGTTTTCCAGAATGGCTGGACCAGCAATGCATTAGTCTGCCTCTTCTCCCACCACCTCTTTTTTCTGGAGTAGATGGTTGTAGTGAAACCCTCTGGCCTAAGAAAAAAGTTCATTCAGTGGCCAAGATTCTGTTATCTCGTTTGATCCTCCCAACTCTGGTAGAGGTAGGTGTTGTCATCTCCATTTTACAGATGAGACAAACAGGTTAAATGGCTTACCCAGGGTCACACAGCTAGTGTCTAAGACCAGATTTGAACTCAGGTCTTCCTGACAGTAGGCCCAGAGCTCTCTATCCATTGTGTCACTTCACTGTCTCAACAAATGCAGTGGGTAAAGCACTGGCCCTGGATTCAGGAGGACTTGAGTTCAAATTTGGCCTCAAATACTTGACACTTCCTAGCTGTGTGACCCTGAGCAAGTCACTTAACCCTCATTGCCCTGTAAAAAACAAAACAAAAACCCCAAATGCATACCTCAGCAAGTACTTATTTGGGGATTTGCTTTAACTTCTCTTGACAGGGAATTTACTACCTTCTTAGGCAGCTGCTGTCACACAGACAGCAAGTAATAGACCAGAATTTTAATTTGGGTCCTCCAGTTCTTTTATTCTTAACAGATATCCTTCTCTTTGTTGGACAATATAGTTTCTATTATTTAACTTTTAAAACTGCTTAATAGTTCTGTATGCAACCACAGGAACTGGAAAGGAAAGCCAAGAGAAAGATATCTTTGCTAAGAATAGAATGAACACTGGATTTGGAGCTGGGAGACTTGAATTTAAATTTTTTTCTGATTGATTGAAATTATAAAATGTATGTGTATGTATGTATGTATGTATGTATGTATGTATGTATGTATGTATAAAACATTTCCTTCCTAGGGAGCACAAGGGGTGTGTGCATGTCTCCCAGGTGTTCACACATTCCAGAGCAAGTGACAATCCCTCTGTTGCTGGGATTGTTAACCACTACCAAAAAAGTCAGTGTATAAAACTAAGGGTCCCAACTTAGAATATTTAGAACTTTGTAGGCATTGTAGCAAAAAAAAGTGTGTATATGTATACATAGAGATTGTAGATTAATGGGTCCCCTCAGAGTATGGTAGATGTGACAAAAATATAAATGTAAGGTAATTGGAAAACGTTGTTTAAGAAAAAAGTGTTGGGGGGCAGCTAGGTGGCACAGTGGATAAAGCATGGGCCCTGGATTCAGGAGTACCTGAGTTCAAATCCAGCCTCAGACACTTGATACTTACTAGCTGTGTGACTCTGGCAAGTCACTTAACCCCCATTGCCCTGCAAATAAAAAAAAGAAAGAAAAAAAGAGTTGGGATTTCCCACTAGCATAATGGTTGCTATTGTTGCCTTTAGTCTCTTATGGTTACATAGCCAACAGTTTATCTGAAGGCTAATGCTGAAGGTCTTCCCTCCAACAGCGTATGTATCTCAACATAGATACTAATAAAATTACTATCATGTTGAGAATTCATAAAATTTGATATTAAGATTAAGAACCATTCCCCTTCAGAAATTAATAAATATCAAAAGCTAACTCTTCAGTTTGTTTTGATTTTCTAGTAAAACTGTTGCTTGAGTGAAGAGCCTGGAAAATTTGAGTGCTGAGAATGAGCAGACGAAGACAGAAGCATAGTTCAGAGGCTGAATAAAGGATTCTCAGAGGTACAACCACAGCCAAGAGGAGGCAGTTTGAAAACTATACCTTTTGGTTTACTGCCTAGGGGTGGCAAAGCTACCCCTATGAAAAAGTATTTCTCCCTTTTCCTAAGAGACCACTAAAACCATATAGGAATGTGTATGTGTATTCATTAAACAGTGAAATTGAGATTTTTCATTCATTTTCATCATTGAAATAAAATCAATTCACAGTAAGACTATATTTAAAGAGATACATAAATGTTATGTGAAATATCTTTGAAGATAATCAGTGTGATTGTTGTTATTGAATGAGAACTCACTAATTTTTCTGTCCTTGGAGTTAAAGATGTAACTACAAAAGCAGGACCAAACACCAACCAATTTCTAAGCTTTGATTTTCTTACTGTCCCGGTGAAAATGCTGCTTTGCAATGTAGTTGAAAAGGGAGTAAAGTTTGTATTGTCTTTTTGGAGATATAAATAGGCTGTCTTCACTTTTATCCCAAAATGAATTCCAAGCATCAAAATAAGTTATTATTAAATCTTCAATCTGAAGACAGTTCTGCCAGATTTTCTTCTTCAGTGACCCTGAGGTGGTTGGTTGGGTCATATACAAATGAAATCATGTTTTGGTAATTTACAAATGTATCCAATTCAAATTTTTCCCAATACCAGTCACCTGATGGACAATAATTATTGCATATGCAAGAAAACATTACTAAAGTCCACAAATAATACTTGGGATGTTTCTCATTTTCCAAGTCTGATTCATTTAAGAATTCAGAAAATGAAGGTAACATTTCATAAATAACTTGTCAATACTGCCATTTTTTTTAACCTTTTCCTAAATGTCAGTTTGATGGCAAGCTTAGGGTCATAATACCTTTTGAGACTTAAATTTAATTCATGTATAAGTGAAGATACCATTTACAAATATTCTTCCTACTGAAAACATTTAACCAAATTAAAACTTCTAATTTTAAAATATTTCAATTTCAAAGGGAAATTCAACTACAGTATGAAGTGGTAAATCTGTATGCTTAAACGTCATCTTTCACAAATTTAATGTATTGCTCTTAACAAAATTTACAATTTGGCCACATTGTGTAAGAACTTCATTTAACCATGGAAACCTGTTTCCTGCTTTGTGTTCATGGTGAATAAAACAATGTATAAATCTGATTCTGTCTGAAGCAGCTTCTTGATTTTTATGCTCTTATATCAAGGGATACATGAAAAAGCATTCCCTTCCACCCAGGCCTGTGCCTTGACTTTCCATTCAAGAAATCATGGGGGATTTAGGGCCTTTGCAATGACTAAATTAAGTTGTGGAATTAACCTTTTTTGTGGAGTCAGTTTTTTAAGTACATAAAATTTTTAAAAAGGCTATGATTATCAGTTTTTTTTCTTAAAAAAATGATGCAGACTGGCTCTAACATGGAATATGATACCACTACAGAAATGCCTCCATTCCAGGGAAAAAAGAATTTTCTGTCACTAAATATGCATTTAGTAAAAAATGACCTTAAAAAGTTTCAGCTGCACCAACCCGCCATAGTCCTCAGCTCTAGAGACATCAGCTGAGCTGGTAAGTCATATGGTCACCCAGGAACAGTTTCCCATTAAAAAGTGTGGGGGTTCCTCCCTGCACCCTGGCAGAAAAAGACCTAGGGAGTCGAGTGTATAGGAAAGTAGCAAGAAAAATTGGCACCAAGAAGAGGAGGAGGAGGAAAAGAACTGGAGAAGAAATTCACACAATTCACTTTTGCCCACCAAGGCTGGGTTAGGTCCTAAGTCACCTGGGCCATTGGTGCTTCTGTTTGCCCATCTGTAAAATTATACTGTTGGAGAGGGTGTGTGTGTAACCATATTTTCAGTGTTTTTTAGTCCTAAAGCACTGTGTTAATGAGGTCATTTGCACAAAGGAGAGACCAAAATGTTTATTAAATGAATGAAACCCAATATTGATCAGTCACCTGACACTAATGGCGGTGAGAAACACTGGCTGAGTTTTCTCTTTGGAGATAAACCATTTCACCAAAGGCAGAGGCTAACTCACTTGGATGTGTATCCCCAGCACTTCCCCTTGGTTAGTAAGCATTGATTGAGCGGGGATATCACAAAGAACATGGGAGAAATGCTACTCCAAACCAAGACAGAAGCAAAACTAAAACGTTAATGTGACCTTTATTATACAGTACATGTGGTGTTTGGTGTATCCCGACATGTATACAGAATAGTCTATAAAAACCAAACCTGACCATTCAAAATTACACTAAATGAAGTCTTAACCCACAGTCGCGTCTCTTAAAAATAAACACACGGTATGGCCCTGCAGTAACAATGTTATGAAAAGAACTTGGTGTAGCACAAAATAGGTCATAAGAATTGGAGTTTGTAAAGTAATTTCTTTTGTTATTGCACTTTTATCCTAAACACTTAGTTTGTTACATTTTCCTTTAACACTGTAATAGACATCAGTCCTTTAAATTTAAGACACAAACAAACAAAAAGTACGACACAAGCAAAGACACTAGACACCAAACTGTTTAGACCACTCTTTTTCCTTGGCTCTATTGGCAAGCTGGCTTTCTTAGTGCCAGGTGCCTGCCTCTCTCTCTCTCTCTCTCTCTCTCTCTCTCTCACACACACACACACACACACACACACACACACACACACACACAGAGCCCCTATGATTACTATAATTGAACTGGATGGTAGTAAAGCACATAAATGAACTTAAAAGTAAAACCTCTTTAAGAGCAGTAGTACTTACTACTTGAAGTCCTGAAGGAATTTTCAGTTCCTCCAGTCCTTCCCCAGCCCTAGCTCCAAACCCACTGGGAATCAGCAAAAAAAATTCTTATTTTTAGAAAAGGTAAAGGGTTGTTTTCTAGAAGTTAAGCCTCCACAAAGGGGAAAAAAAAAAAAAACCCAGTCAAGATAGAAAAGCAGCTATTCAGCATCAGAGGAGGGCTGCTGATCCTGCCTAACAAGGCAGGACATCGGCATCGCCGTGTACAAATCAAATTAAACGCTAAACACCTGTTCTCTCCAAGAAATGGCTACAAGGCCATCACTATTCCCACAAGTGCCAGAAGGAACACTGCTCCTAAGTGGCAAAAAGATGAGTCAGTGAAGAAGTTCTGCTCCATGCAGTGGATAACCCATAAATTGTTTACAATGATCAGACATGGAGTACCTACCAGCCTTCTGCGCCTGTGTCACCCTGTTTTACCACAAAGCCTTTCTAAAAGCTGCAGTAAGATCCATTTGGTCTCTGGTGACCCATTCAAAGATGTTAAAATGTAGTAAAGAACAGAATACTCTAGCCAATAGCTCTGGCTCATCTAACTTCTAGGTCTGGCATTCTCATTCCCATTCATCACAGATTTATGGTTCTGAAATTTAAAATAATTTGGGAACAACACTTGGTCCTCTAGAAGATAATGCTTTAGAAAATGACTCCATCTTTGGAAGGTCTCTCAACAGCCGGCACCTTCCTAACAAGGCTGGCATCCAGAGAACTAGAACGGTTTACTGAGGAAAAGAGGCTGCTCTGTACTATGAGCAAGAGAGCAAAGAAATTCCTGTGTAACTCCTTCTATAAGCATTCTTCAGCTATCAGTAGTCTGAACGTGCTGCTGGGAATCGGCAAGGTTACAGGCTGAGATGGCCAACCTCTTAGTATTCCTTACTTTCGACTGACTTAGAAGAAAGACTTGATTATTTAATGTCAGGCAAGTGTTCCAGGCTGAAGCTAACTAGCTTTGCCACTTTATTTAGAAGACAGTACAGAAAAGGATAAATTCTCCATGAGTTCCTCTTCCCTCCCTCCCCCAACCACAACTGTCCTCCCTAGGCTGGGCATGTGTGTAACCCCAGATACAGTCTTCACAACACCTGCCAAAATAGCATCATTTAGACTTGAATGGCCATTGCATTAGGGAAGAGATATCACTGAACAACCTAGTGTCTCCCAAAGTATACAGTATAGTACAATTTATGACGTTTGTTCACCTCAACAATAATGTGATGTCAGAAGGTGAGGAAACACAGCAGACAATATAAAATCAAAAGCAAACATAGTCATTCCTGTAGTAAACTGGCTGAGTGTTTTAAGTAATCCTCCAGACATCCATGACTCTGGCTAGCCTGGACACTGCACACCTTGCTTTTCTCATATTTGTTCTGTCCTTAATTTCACTCTAGCTCCTGGTGTGGGGGGGAAGTATACATATATGTATGTACATGTGTATATATTTGCAGGTATGTAGATATATACCATATATGTTTGGATATATACATATTCATTCATATACTCACACACACACACACACACAGAGGCGTGTACTAGAAAAGAAACATTAAGAGACCAAGCCAACAGAGATTGGATTGAACAAAAAAATCTGGTATATGGGGGAGGAGTATACTGATGTGTGTGAATGTAGCCATGAGCTAAGGACTTCAGAGGCTGTGGGTGTCTGTGTTGTGAGTGCTAAACTCAGTCTAGACATTTATTTTTTAAACCCACTTCTAATTATGACTGATTAAAATGTAAGGGGACATAGTTACAAGGCAGAAACTGTACAAGACTTTCAAAAGTCCACAGAGAACAGATGTCTGTGCTGTTACTTTTTTCTGTGCATTCTCTACTTTCCAAGATACTAAATACAAACCCTCACCTTCCCTAACTGGAGACTTAGGTTCCCTATACCACAAATTTGCTGGTACCTACAGAACCCAAAAGGAAAACTAGTTAATACTGGTAAGAATATAATAGCGTGGAGTAAACAGTAGATGCTGAGGTTCCAAGTCATTTTCTTAAACTAGGAAGAGCTGCACTAGATGGTTCACTACAAGAAGTGTGATGCCTATGGACTCAAAGATACATAGTTGACTATGTCTTCAATTGCAACTGAAAGTTCTTGATTATAATAGGAACTTTCGAGGTGTGAGGCACTGCAGCCCCTGCTCAAGACAGCTAAAGAGTCCATCAGGCTTTAAACTCTAGGTCCTAGCACTCTCCTTTTGCTATATGTTAATAGGCAAGCCAATCTTTCTATCTAGAAAATTCCAGCAACAAAGGCACCATTAATTTTGCACTTCCAACCAGAAGGATTCTGGTTGCAAAGTGTTCCAGACATTTTAGGAACAAAACAGCAAAACAGCTTACAGCTGTTGGGACACAGGGACTGAGTGACAGGCAGGAGCTTTTTATCCATCCCAGCCAACCAATCCTGTCCATTCTGTCCTCTCCTTACTCTTCTTATTGAAAAAAGAGTTGGGTAGCTGATACCCTGGGGTCCAGAAGAGCTTGAAGCCAAGACTTAAGTAGGACTGAGGTTACATCGGGTCCTTCACATACCAGAACCGGATCTCTTCCCCTTCCCCTTCTCTGTATGAAAACTCCCCATGGACATTTCTATGTTCCATTGCTAACTGCAAAAAAAAAAAAAGGGGGGGGGGTTGACCCTCCCAGAAATATATATATGCAGTAATTGTGCACGCTTAAGGACCTGCTACAGTGCTCTTTTTTTTTCCTCATCTGCTATTTTGTCTTCTAGCAAATGATATTTAAAAGAGAGAAAGAGAACAAGCAGTAGAAGAAAGCTTGGCTAAAACATCTTTGACAGTAAACAAGATTTTAAAATGTCAGTGTGTTAGGTTCAAAAAATAAAGAGAAATATTTGTTTTTCAAACATGTAAAACACAAACTAGTTATCTTTACAGGAGGTCTAAACACAAGTAACCCCCATAAGAGTCAATGACCTCCAGGGTGTTTCTTATTTCTTGGGTCTCACCCAAACATTTTAAACTGGGTTAGATTTACCCAGATACCCCCTCCCCAACCCACCCCCGAGTATCACTATTATCTGAAGCTAGCCTCAAACCCAGTAGAACAAAAGCTCGTCTGCAGGCTCTGCGGTTAACAGTAATAGGAACCCCTAACAATTCTCTCAATGGAGTCTTTGGGGAAACTAAAGTGGTGTAACGGTAAAACCTCCTCCCCAAATGTAAACATATCTGGCAATGCAAAGAGCACCGCTGACTTTATTTACAGCCACACAAACTCGAGGCTTCAGCTCTGGTTACAGTCAGCAGGAACCAGACACATCTCTACAGAGTTCTCTTCTCCCTGTGGCCACCTTTCCTCTCCCTAAATTCCATCATCTAAGTACTTGACATTTCTGTGATTCTATCCTGACCACTGGATGGAACCAAACTAATTAAGCCCTGACAGAGCAAAAGTCAGCCAGATGATGTACTGACATCATAGTACCCCATCCAGTACTTTGGAAAAATTTATGCATCTTAGAAAAGATGGGACATGCTCTGGCTCCAAAGGCCTAATCTCCCATTCCTTGGCTTTTCTCTGTGACCTAGACTGTCTTTTTCTCAAAGAGACAGCTTGGATCATTGGTGAATACAAAATGGACAAACATGCTGGGACAACAATCCAACTTCTCACAGCTGACTAAAGTCCCCAAAGTTTGAAGTTGTCTCAAGTTACACAGCCAAAAACAGTTCCCTCAGGTGCTTCCTATGATGTATACAATGTCAAGTTCTTCCTATGACCAGGGAGTTTAAAAACAAAAGGAAGAGGAAGAGAGAGGGCAGGAGAATGAGACAGAGAAAGGGCCTTCAAGTAGAATCATCCAGTCCTCTGCTTGGTTGCTCCAAGTTTGAAGTGCACATCCGGTCCATGATACCCTGGAGCATGGGTTGAACAATGCCAAGAAGAGGCCGCCGGGAGGGATCACCATCCCAACAGGCTTCCATCAGCTGCCAGCATTCCTCATCAAACACTGGGAGTCGCTCTGGACGGGTTCCTGAAAGAAAGAAATATGGACAAGATAAAATTGTCAGTCTGTAAGAATGCGATTACAAATGAAAGACATCTATCTCTCATAGCTTCAGTGCCCATATGACCCAACTGGAATGTAAGATGAGAAATAGTAGAATGAGGGTTATTTTTGAAGTTGCAGGAAGATTTACATTAGATACAAACTACATAATGGAGATGAAAAAGAAACTAGAATAATAAAGGAGAGGGAACTATCTTTTCTGCATGTTTAGGGGAAAAATATTAATCATCATTTTTCTGGGAGAGGGAAATACAAAATTCCTTAGGGAAAGGAAAATGGATCTCTCGCAGTCTGGGAATTCTAAGAATGGTGCCTATCTAACGCAGTCCTTAGTCCCAGACACTGTGGTTAGCAGCAGGAGACAGAGACCATGTGGGCAAGGCTTGGCATTCCTACCTCTTCGCACATTGTTCCAGAGGTGGTCCTTGCTGGCACATCTTTCGAATGCTTCAGGGAGCTTTACGGAGCCTGAGCAGATATACCAGAAGAGGATCCCAAAAGCATAGACATCCACGGAATTGTCATACTTCCCTAAATTAAGAGAGGATAAGAGTAAGCCAGTGGGTGGGGCAGCAGCACAATGTACTCACAAAGACCTATTTGTATAGAACTTTATCCTTTTTTTCCCCAAAGGCCTTTCAGATCTGTGACTTCAAGTGTCACAACAACCCTATAAGGCTGCCAAGGCAGATTTTTTTTTTATCAACATATCACAGATGTTGAAGCTAAGGATCATGAAAGTTAAGTGACTTAGAGGGATACCTATAATTAGCAATAGCCTGGAATAAAGCTTAATCAAGCAACAGAATAAGCAAAAGCAGGGAGAAAAGAATGAAGAGTGTTTTCTGATACAATGGGGGAAAAAAAAGGAATGAAAGCAGAAAAAACTGGTTTAAATGGCTAATAACTAGCAGCATTTCAGGACGTTTTTTTAAAATAGTTATTACATATTATAGTTACCACTTATATTACATACCAAATTTACAGTATATGTTTTGTCCCCTAAGTAGGCTGTAAATTCTGAGGAGGACAGGGACCCTTTCTACCACAACTTTAGATCTCCCACAGGACCTAACACTATACTCTGCAAATAATAGATGTTATAAATATTTGTGGATATGTCATCTCATTTGATTCTCATAACGACCTTGGGAGATGGGTGCAATTATTCCCACTTTGCTGATGATAAAGCTGAGAGACAGAGAGGTTGGATGACTCTTCGGAAGTCACACAACTAGTATCTGAGTCAGGATCCGGGCACAGATCTTCCTAATTCCAGGTCCCATGCTTCTACTGTACCATCTCACTGCCCCTCCAAAGAAATAAACCGTTTGTGCCATTGAATCAAAATGTCTTTGAAGATAGAGAGTTTGCTCTTTGTAAAGAAACAAATTTTGTTAAATAAAATATTATGTTACATGTAAAATGCCACTTTCAGTTTACAGAACTGAAGAAATAAAATAGCTCATTTCTTTTAAATAAATGAAATGAATGAATGAATGTTTTGGGAACTTAAATTGAACTGAATTTTATTTATTTTTTTAACTAAATTTTAAAACAAGAACATGCTAAAGAAAGAGTATATACTATGAAGTAGGTTGGATGGGACCAGACTATATAGAATATTGAAAGCCAGGCACAGCAGTTTGGAGTTAATTTAGTGACCAAGCTATTGTTGTTTCTGGAGCAGAACAGTAACATCATGAAAGTGGTGTTTTAGAAGAATTGGTCTCATGAAATGAGATGACAACAATTTTATACAATAACAACATTACAAAAACAAACGGCTATGAAAGGTTTAAGAATTCTGTAATGGAATGACCAACCACAATTTCAGAGGACAGATGATAAAGCAGGCTATCCATCTACTTCCTGTCAGAAAGGTCATGGACTCAGGATGTAGAATGAGACATACATTTTTACATGTGGCCAATTCATTTTGCTCAACTACACATATTTGTTACAAAGGTTAATTCCTTTTTTTTTTCCCCAGAAGAGATGGGACAGAGATGAAACGGAGAAAATAAATGATTGTTTTGAAAAATAATTAAGTAGAAATGTTTAAAAATAAAAGAATTTGAAAAAAAGAAGAATTCATCTAACAGAAACCTGAAAGAAAGACTGAAGTGAAACTACTTAAGGGAAGAAAGCTCAATAGGAGGCTGCTAAAATAATCTAGTTATAAAGGCCTGGATTCAAATAATGATAATGGAAACCTAGAGTAAAGGACCAATTCGAGTCATTTTGAAGGAAGAAATGTCAAGGCAAGGCACAGGACTGTTCTAGACAGCTGAGCCTTGGATTGTTCCGCTTTGTAAAAGGCTGTGGGAAGAGAGATGCTGGAAGAAATATCAACTAAAGGAAATTCTAACTTTAGATTCCCCTTCCAGTTTTCCTGTCCTAGGCATCCAGGCTCAAAACTTTAGAAACAACTTTGAATCATCCGTCTTTCTCCATATCCAGCAGTAACCAAGTCCTGTCCTCTCTTCCTTTAAAATTATTCCAAATGTGTCCCTTCTCCATTCCAACTACCACTACTAACCTAATGCTCTTACTTTTATTTCTGTCATAACTTCCCTAGCCTGGCTCTCTGTGCTAGTCTCCAATTTCTAATCCACATTACACATTTTTGTTTTTCGTTTTGTTTTTGTGGGGCAATGAGGGTTAAGTGACTTGCCCAGGGTCACACAGCTAGTAAGTGTCAAGTGTCTGAGACCGGATTTGAACTCAGGTCCTCCTGAATCCAGGGCCGTAGCTTTATCCACTGTGCTACCTAGCTGCCCCCCACATTACATATTACTAAAACCATGTTACATAATACATACTGCTTTAAAAAAAATTAATCCTTTACAAGCCTCTCACAGAATCAGGGAATATTAGAGCCTGACTGGGGATGGGGATGGGGATGGAGAACCTGACAGATCATCTAGTCTAACCCTTCCACTTTACAGATGAGGAAACAGATATGATGATAACGTACCCAATGCCATACGGTGGTTGACGGCATCCTCCTGCCAGTCTAATTTTTGCTCACTACCCCACAACTTGTTAATCATGCCACTCCTTTGTTCAAAACTAAAACAAAACCTTCACTGTCTCCCTACTGTCTCTAATATGCTTCCCTGCCTGGATTTCAAGGTCTTCCATAATGAGATTAGTTCTCCCAGGACTTGTCAAAAATTAACCTGTTGCTCTAGCCTTGTCACTCTGCAGTCATTAATGCGGTCCCCCAATCCCAAATCCCTGGAAATGTCTTCCCTTTGCCCCTTTGCCATTCAAATCTCTCCTATGCATCCTTCAAAGTTCACTTCAGATTCTACCTTCTCCACAAGGCCTCCTCTTTGAATGCTCCAGCCTTCAATGATCTCCCCCGTCTGATTTTGTAAAAACAATTACAGTATAACATGCATAATTTGCATTTAATTATTTGTGGCATTTTATATTGGTCACTCATTATTTCACCTACTTTAGCACTGTAATGATTGGAATGACGCCACCTGCTGAAGACTTACTGTAGAAATGAGGTGAACGTCTCTGAGGGCAAGACCATGCATCTTTTCTTTGGGGTCAGGTGAGAAGAAGAAGGAAGAGCCTGGCGCTCTGACTGGGGCTCTTTCCTGAGGACGCTGGTGGAGAAGGGAGCTAGAAATGCACTCTCCCTTTAATAGATAGGAATCTAGGCCTTTCTCTCTCTCTTTACCAAATTCTTATTCTCCTTAATAAATGCTTAAAAGCCTAACTCTTGCTAAAGCTTATAATTTATCGGTGACCACTCATTAGATACTTTAGGCAGACTAGCTATAATTTTAGCTTTAACAGCACAATCTCTCTTGCTAGGTTATAAGCTCTTGGAAGGCAGCGGCTATGGCTTATACTTGATCTTCTCCCCCCGTGGTACCTATGCACAAGCCTTGGCCCATAGCATTTGTGTTAAATACAGTGCCTGATGATTGATTCACTAATTATGCAGCAGCATATGAGAATGGTACCTGAAACGTTTGTTGCTGGTATACTGTTGTCCTGATAATTCCCCACCCCTTGACTGACTGACTGACTCTCTCTCTCTCTCTCTCTCTCTCTCTCTCTCTCTCTCTCTCTCTTTCTCTCTCTCTGTGCTTCTTTCTTCTTCTCCTATAGCTTCTTCCTCCTCACTCTTTTACTCTTCCCCTTGTTTCCTTCTCCCTTACCTATGTCTATGGCACATCAATTGTATTCGACGTTATGGATTAGCTCTTTTGGTAATACTCAAAGCTAAGAAAGTTGCTGAACCATATCCTAAACCCTATTGTTTCCAACAGTCTCACCTGTGAAGAGCTCTGGGGCCATATGGATTGGGGTACCCACGATGCTACCAGACATCATGGCCTCAGGCTTGCAAAAACCCAGGTCGGTGATCTTGGCTCGGTTCTGCTTGTCAAGCTGCAAACAAGGTAAGGCAACAGTCAGGTGAAAATACTCTTCCCCAGGGCAGCTAGATGGCGCAGTGGTTAAAGCACCGGCCCTGAATTCAGGAGTACCTGAGTTCAAATCCGGCCTCAGACACTTGACACTTACTAGCTGTGTGACCCTGGGCAAGTCACTTAACCCCCATTGCCTGCAAAAAAAAAAAAAAGAAAAAGAAAAAGAAAATACTCTTCCCCTTCCAGCCTCTTGCAAAGAGGACCTCCTGGACTTTGAGTTATCAAAGATCCAGAATTAGAAAGGATCACAGTGGCCATCTGTGGCCCTCCCTCTTCAACACCCTCAATGTGTTCACTTAGTCTTTGCTTAAAGCCCTCCAATGAAGGGGAAGCCCAGTACTTTCCACACCATTCCATTTCTGTATAGGTCTAATTGTTATCAAATTGTTCCTTACATCAGGCTCAGATGTGTTTCTTTTCACCTTTCAGTTACTGCTCCTGGGGCCAAAGAGAACAACTATAATCCTTCTTTCAGGTAATGAGCCTTCAAATATTTGAAGACAACTCATGTTCCCTTGTTTCCAGACTAAATATCATTTAATCTTTCAAACAATCTTCAGATGATATGAAATTAAGGGCACCCCCCCTTCCATCCTTGTTATTCTTCTCTGGATGCTCTCCAGTTTTTTAATGTCCTTCCAAAGATGTGGTACCCCACACTCAACACAGTAATCCAGATGTGGTTGGACCAGGGCAGGGAACATGAGGATGGTCACCTCCTTTTTCCTGGTAGGCAAGTATAGTCTAAGCATAGCTCTCAGTATAGCCTAAGATTTCACTGGCTTTCCTGGAAGCCCTACACATCACACTGTTGACCCATATTCAACTTACAGTCTACTAAGATTCCAAAACCTTTTTCAGATGAACTGCTACCTAACCAACTCACATGAGAAGTGAGTTCTTTGAGTCCAAAGGTAAGACTTGTTCATTCTGACCCAATTGTTTAGCCTATTAAGATCTTTTTGAACCCTGACCATCATCCAGTGAGTTAACTATCCTTTCCAACTATCATCTGAAAATGTAACAAGTACGCTATCTATGCCTTTATTCAAGTCATTGATAAAGATGAAATGGGGCCAAGCACAGATTCCATCAGGGACCCCCTTCTCCATTTATACTGAGCCATCAGTAACACTCTTTGGGTTCAGCCATTCAAAATCGAAATTCACCTAACTATGCTATGGTGTCTACTTTTTCCACAACAGCATTAAAGGCTGGATCAAATACTTTGCTAAAATCTGTATAATCTATAGCTGTATAACAATCTCCTGACCTACCAGTGTCATGATTGCATCATAAAAAAATAACATTAGTTTATTGAAATGGGTAATTTTTGTCTTCCAGTTATCCTGGACTTCACATTCACTTGCAAAACAAGTTCATCCGGAGCAGCATTTCTGATCCTAACTGCCCCCTCAAGCCCCAAAATATATACCACAAGGCTAATGATTAAGGCAAGAGGGGGCTCCCTGAGATCACTTGGGCAAAGTCATGAGTCCCAGTTGCCTTCTCCCTTACAAATCCAAAAAAATATCGAGTCTCACAGTTCAACTTGACTAAGGATTTCCTAGGGATAAGGCTACACTTGAAGGAATTTTGAGGACCTGCTTCTTCCCCAAAAAACTGTTCTCTCTATACCAAGAGTCACCAGAAATATATGGCACTGATGATGAAATATCAAAACTCCTTTCAAAGAAGACTGGATCAAAAGAGAATTTTTTGTAATTGGGATAACAAGCTTAAAACAAAGTTATAACTGTTTTTGCCTGCTAAGCTACCTAGTCCCTCTTTCGGCACAATTTCCATTTCCAGCCAAGGCAGAACAAGCCAGGCCTCAGGCACATGGAAAACAGCTTGGATTCTCTCCACTAGGACACTCCCCCTCCCCAAGTGTCTCTGGCCACAAGTCCAAGATTTGGCCTGTGGTTAGCATAGCTACCACCCCTTCACTTCAATTCTCCCACCCCAATTCCTTCTCTCAGGCCCTTTAGCCCACAAGAGCAGGTGTCCTAGGGAGAAGCCCTTACCAGAACATTTTTTAATTTGATGTCACGGTGGACAAGCCCCTGGCTATGCAGAAAGCGGATTCCCTCCACTACGTCCAGGGCTATCTGCAGGCGCAGCTTCAGAATCAGCCCAGCCTGTGAGAGACAACAAAATTCACTGGTCATCGTCAAGATAACTCCCCACTCCCTGGTTGTTCCAATAAATGAAGACATTTATGAAATGTTATCAAAGAGACAAGTGTACTCCAGTATAGAAAGAGAGAAATATAGACTGCGGGTGAAAAAGAACAACAACAAAAAGAGGAGTGAAGAAAGGAACAGTAAGCTTTAATAAAGACAAGTACAAATCAGATCCCATGCAAGTCACAATGAGGTAAGCTGGACAATTCCCACATTGGCTAGGACTAGGTCCGACCAAAAGATTGAGGGGGCAGTATCACTGATAATACCTGGACCAAGAAGGGAACCTGGACAAACAACGTAACTGCCCTTCAGCCTTAACTGAAAGCATTTCCACATCTCTCCAACAGATTTCCTCTTAGTGCTGCACAGAAGGGGCTTGTTTTACCGCAGCTGGCCCAGATTTGGTCTTGTGGGTTACAAATACCCCGAACTGTCCATAACACTCTGGCTGGTTGCCAACCCAGGACTCCCTACATTGTGGCAGATAGATATTACATCACCCACATGAAGTTCTAATGAAGCTTCCTGGCCCATACCAAAATGGATGATGGGAACTGATCCTAGCTTCTCAGGAATGGAGAGAAAAAAATCACTGAGTATTATTTCCCACATTAAACCAATGATCAGCTTCCTTTTTCACAAAGTTCCTGGTCCCTTGTAGCATTTCTACATTTTCCCCCTGGCCTGCTGTTGAGGCCTCCATATGCCAGGCACCATGTGGATTCAGTGGGAGGGGACCCACCCAGATGCTCTGTGGTAAATGCTTTCCTCTTCCCCCACAGCTCCCACTATAGCGGGAAGGGGAACTTCTCTGCAGGCAGATTAAGAAAAGCTATGCACTTCCCTTTATTGTTGTTGCTTTAGACAAAGGAAATTCAACATCTAACTCAAAGCTCTGCCATAATTCTTGTCTTTCATTCAAAAACCTTCAAAGGTTAAAAAGACTACTCACTCCTTAGCATGCTATTCAAGGCCCTCCATAATTGAGGCCTAGCTTATCTTTCTAACCTATCTCCCATTTCACTAAACAAACCCCCTGCTTCAGTCTGAACTGCTCCCCCGTCCCCCCAACCAACTCTGGACATTTCTTCCACTGTGCCTTGGATCACTATTCCTCCTGCTGGAGGAATCCTTCTCCTAGGCCTCTCTCTGTCCATCCAAATCTTACCCATCCTTTAAGGGCCAGCTTAACCATACCTACACTATGAAGTTTTCTTTGTCCATCCCAGTTCATGCTTGGGCAGAAATCTAGTCAGAGGGAGAGGGTTCTGTGCTGCAAAGCACATGCTCATATGTTCTTAGCATCTCTCAATCATATACTGGTTTGTATTTTGAATTATCTTTCCCTATGGTATATCTCTTCCTCAATGAGATTTTTGGTTTTTGAGCATAAGGTCTGTGTTGTTTATGTCTTTATATCCCCCACAATGCTACCAATATTTATTAAGTGACCTACTATGAGCAGAGCACTGTGGGGAACAAATATGGTGAGTACTGTGCAACGCTTGCTTTTATAAAGGAGCTTAAAAAATGGAAAAGAGGATGACAGCTGAGTGAAGCACAAAGCAGAAGGAAGATTAATTCCATGAAAGGGACACACAGAGTTATGGGTGTTCAAAGGAAGGAGAGAACACAACTGGCTGAAGGAATCAGGAAGTGGTATTTGAGATGGGCTTTGAAAAATATGTAGAATTTCCATAGGCAGGAATTGAGAGGGTGAGGGGTAGAGGAGCATTTCAGAGAGAGGAAGCAGCATCAACAAAGCTCCTTTGTGTTCAAAGTGAAGAGTCTAATCTGGCTGGTTGTACAGGGCATGGGAAGACAGGGGTGTACAGAGAGATAAGACCAGAAAAGTTGGTTAGAGCCAAACTGCAAACTGCATGCCAGGCTGAGGAGGTTAGATACTATTCAACAGGCAATGGAGAGATACAGAAGGGTGGTTTTGTTTTTAATCAGGGAAGTCAAAGGACCAGAGCTTTGCTTTAGGAAAGCTAACCTACTAGTGGCATATAGGTTACAGTGGAAGGGGGAGAGACTGAAGGAAGGCCAGTTAGGAGGCTACTGAAATCATTTAGGTAAGATGTAACAAGGGGATCAACTACAATGACAGTTCTGAGGGTGGGTAACAGAGACACTGATTCAGCAGACTCAGTGGGACTTGACAAATAACCTGATGTGGAGGACGAACGAGAGAAAGGAGCCAAAGATGACTAAGGTTTTGAATCTGGATAACTTAGATAATAGCTATACACAGAAACAGCAGCTGAGGAGGAGCTGGTTTTGAGGGGGAAGATAACAATGTCAGTCTCAGGCTTAAGTATGAAGTACCAGATACATAACCAGGTGGAAATGTCCTGTAGACAATTGGAAAACTAGGACGAAAGCTCAGCAGAGCTGCCAGGGCTAAAGATAAAGATCTGAGAATCATCTGCACAGTTGCAACAGCTAAAGCTATGAGAGATCCATAAAGAACAGTGGAAAGAGAGGTGAGGTGGCCAAGGGAAAGAAAGTGGATCAAAAAGAAAAAGCTCGGGGCAGCTAGGTGGCTCAGTGGATAAAGCACTGGCCTTGGATTCAGGAGGACCTGAGTTCAAATCCAGCCTCAGATACTTGACACAACTAGCTGTGTGACCCTGGGCAAGTCACTTAACCCTCATTGCCCTACCAAAAAAAACAAAAAACAAAAAACAAAGAAAGAAAAAGCTTAACAGTTTCAAGAACAATGGACAGGGTGACAAGGAATTTACTAGTGTCTTTTGGGAAAGCCCATTCAGATGGTAAACACAAAGCAAAGTGCTTTATATGTAGCAGGTGCTCAATAAATGTTTTCTGACTGAACAAGGAGCCACTTACCTACCCACTAAGAACCTTAGAATCAGGAGAGTCGTAGGAAGACTGTGCATTACACTAAGGAGTCTGGACTTCACCACTGATAAATGACAACACTCTCAATATACTACATATGCCCTGTAGCAAGGAACCATCTCTGAGATTAAAATATCCAATGAGGTCTCACAAGGGAATCAAAGAAACTAACCATACTTTGTGAAAACCTGCAAGCTCTGAGAAGGGAGGGAAGAAGAGTAAGAAGGAGAGCCATGAATTGAGCAGTCAGGCTGGCCTGCATTGTCTCCCTGCCCTCACCTTCAGCCCTGTGTATAGGTCCCGGTGTAGCCGCTCCATGATGAGCAGCACCGCAATACTGGAGCCACCGCCGTAGTTGTAGTCGATGACGGAACCGTGAAGATCCACCAGACGCTCATGCTTGGGCAGAGACCTGGTAGGAGGGAGAGGGGTCTGGGCTGCAAACCACATGCCCCATTCCTGCAAGGCATGCCGGGCCTCAGGGAAGACAGGCCCTCTAGATTGGTCCAGAGGACCCAGGCCAGGAACCTTAAAGTAGTTGAGCCTCTATGACTAAGGAGGAAGGTAACAGAAAGAGAGGGAAAGGAAACTGGAACAGGAAGGGGTTTAGGCTACCAAGGCAGCCTTGGCCACGGGAGGAGTCCAGTTTTAAGCACTGGTCTGCAATAACCCAGCACTGAGAACTGCAGCAAAAGGACACCAGCAGACATCCCCTATGCTTGGGGTAGAGAACTTGAACCAGGCCTCCGGCTGCTTCTGTGTATCTTTGCCCAGATAGAGGGAACCATTACCCACCTCATGTAGTGAAACTCCAATGCCAAATCATTCCAGTGCTTCTCATCCGGAGGGACGACGGACTTCAGGGCACAGGGGAAATGGCCTCCCCAGTTGTCACATAGGTACACCACACCATACTGTCCCCGGCCTAGCTCCTGGCCCAGTTTAGGTTTACCTACAAGGCACAGAAACAAAGGATGGCTAGGGCCCAATGAGCTCTCTTTGTGTGTCTACTCAATGCAGAACCATGTCTATAACTGGCGTCATTCTGAGACCTTCTAAAGTGATTTATCTGGTTTAGTTGATACATGTTGGTGCTATCTAGGTTGTACTAAGGGGGAACTTTGGTAGTTTAAAAATAAATTAAGGAGCACCGGCCCTGGATTCAGGAGTGAGTACCTGAGTTCAAATTTGGCCTCAGACACTTACCACTTACTAGCTGTGTGACCCTGGGCAAGTCACTTAACCCCAATTGCCTCACAAAAAAATTAATTAATTAATTAATTAAGGGCATACACTGATTCACAAGGATGAAAAAGAATTCTTAGAGATCCCTGGCATTGGTATTTTCACCAGGGTTAAGACAGAATTAGCTGGTATCCAGCCCCCTCTTCTATCCTGCTCAGGGGAAATGAGAGAAACTCACGATGCAACAAGACATCCTGCAGGGAGCGGCTCTCCAAGGAAAGGCGGGCCAAGCGTGGGGCATGATCTTTCCGAACCTTTAGCCACAGGTCTTCAGTTTTCTCTAGCCGGCCTGAATGACCAACTTCCAACTAGAGAGTAAACAGGAGAAACATGACCATGACCTGCCTGCTTAGAAGTCTGGTTAAAGGCAACTCCAATCATGACCCTCCTCCCCCTTGAAAGAACAAGCAGATGCTACCATGCTAGAGCAAGCCAGGATGCCTGTTTCCTGGGTTAGCTTGAGTGTCTGAGGATCTTTGTTCGAGACCTGACTCTGCTTTTCCTTAAGTGTATCAGACTAAATGTCATCCAAAGTCTCCTGTGGCTCTAAACTTATCACCCTATCACCAGCTCTCGCTAGTGTCCGAGGCAGCTGGCAGTACAGGGGATAGAGTGCTGGACCTGGACTCAGGAAACCCTGAGTTCAATTCCAGCCTCAGATATGTACTAGCTGTGTGACCCTGGGCAAGTCATTTGACCTGTTTGTCTCCATTTCCTCATCTGTAAAATGGGGATAATAGTACCTACCTCCCAAGATGGTTATGAAGATCAAATGAAATAATATTTGTAAAGCACTTAAGACAGTGACCAACACTTGGTAGGCACTTAGTAAATATTTTCTTGCTTTCTTCCTTCCACATCTTCAAAACAAAGGGATCTAAATCAACTCTAAGGTCTTTTCTAGCTAGAAATCTATGATCCTTCTATAACACACCACCTGGAATGCTTTGTGACTTGGATATGGTCCTACTCCCTGTCTTGACTCTTCTCTTGCTCACTCTGTGAGACACGGGAAATCGTTTGAGCTTCTCCCTCCCCATGAATTAGGTTTAAACAAATACACATGTGGAAAATAAACAGCCTAATCATGACTTCAGAGGACTGAAGCGTGCTTTTGGCTAAGAGATGGCAAGTGATAGGTGCAGAATGAGGCTATCCTAAATTGCCACTGAGCTGACCTGTTTTGCTTAATTATCTGTTTTTATGACAAAGAAGGGTTCTACTGAAGGTCCAGAAAAGTTATCAGGAAGCAAGAGTAATATTTTATAAAGAGTATCAATAGAACATTTATATAACATAAACAGATAAACAAATTCACAAGTAGAACAAAGCCAAACTGAGACATCACTAACAGAGGCATGACTCTTTCTGAAACAACTAGGCCCACCTCCGCCTACCCCCCACCCCCAGGCCCACCTGCCGCAGGGAGGCTGCAAATGCCTCATGGGAGCTATTAAGCCGGGTCCGAAACTGACTGCAAATGCTCTTGGCCAGCTTGGAGGCACTGAGACTCTCAATGGCATCCTGGGCCACCTTCCTCTTCCATTCCGGAGTAACAGCAGGTGGACTTACCCATGTGATTCGCTGGATTATCTGTCAAGACAGAAGCAGTGAAATCAAGAATGGATAATTGGCAGAAGCTGCAAGAAGACCCCAAAGCCAATAAAAGAAGGCACCAAAAATGAGGAAGCATATGAGATTTGGGACTCTAATCCTTATAATACAGAATAGTTAGAATTAAAACTGGGGACACCAAGAGGGACTCTTAAGAGGTATGGGAGTTTGGCCTCCAAGCTCTTAAATCCCAGGAAAAATCCATTCAGTACCATCAAGTATGAGGTGTGGCTGATGAAGTCTCTCTCTGGAGTTCAAAGAAGAAACATCGAGCCTAAGTCCTACAGCAGGGACCACACCCACTGTCTCAGGTGACACAACAAAGCCCAGGCAAGAAAAATATTTACCTGGTGGGAAAGGGAGTTCTAGTGGGGAAGAGCAGAGGTCTGTGGCTGCCTTAATCAGAGAAAGACCCTAGAGATCTGGGACAACAAAGACTCTGGGGTCTTCAAGTGGATGCTGTTTTAGTGAAAAGCAACTAGGTGGCACAGTGAACAGTCAGGAAGACTTCCTGAGTTCAAATCTGGCCTCAGACACTTACTAGCTGTGTGACCCTGGGCAAATCACTTCACCCTGTTTGCCTCAGTTTCCTCATCTGAAAAGTGAGCTGGAGAAGGAAATGGCAAATCACTCCAGTATCTCTGCCGAGAAAAGCCCAAATGGGGCCACAGAGAGTCAGGCATGACTGAATAACGACTGAACAACAAGCTGGATTTGAAGTAAAAGGATCCTAGTTTGAATCCTAGCTCTATCAATTACGACCTGTGAATTTGGGCAGATCGCTTGTCCTCTCTGGGCCTCAGTTTCTTTATCTGTTAAGTGAGGGGTTTTAGTCTACGTGCCCTGTAAGTTCGAACTTTAAATCTATGCTTCTGTGATCCCGTCAGTCACTCATACCTGTTTGATCTGCTCCCACAGCATCCTGGTTACCGTTGACCCTGAGTGAAATGTAACTTCAACATGATAGGCAGCATTTAAGATCTGAAAGAGAACACAGAATGCCAAGTTGCCATGCCCTGAATGAAGTGTGTGTTTCAGAAAAGGAAATAAAAATATTTGCTTCAAGAGCATGCCCTAACCTCAAGGTCCTCAAGTCTGTCCTTTATGCCAATTTAGTAAGAGCAAGGTCAATGATCCAGTGCTCAGGAACTGACAGCCCCAGGGCTTTTTTCCTCTTCCCTCTTTCTACTTTTCTGCCATTTTAATGATTATAAACACTCCTCCCCTAGGTGGCAGACAGATGGGTGGGGGGAAATGACACCCAAGTTGGAAGTGTTAGTCATTCTGGGGAAATGGATTGAGTAGAAGGAAAGCTTGTAGCTATAAATTGGGGATTTGGGGGCAAATGCCACCAATTTTTGTCACCAATATTTCTTTTTTAAAAAAAATCACTCTTTTAGGTACCTGTTTGAGATAGTTACTAGTGATGTGGACTGAAACATCTTGGGACTTTTCCAGGCTCTGCAGACACCGTTCTAGGGTTCCCACAAAGCTCTCCCGGAGATAGTCCACTGAGCTGATCAGTTTATTGGCCACAGCCTGGTTAAGCTGAGAGATGATGAGTTCCTGGATCTGACGAATGCAGCATTTGATCTCTCTGGTGCCCACTGGCTCTCCATTCTCGGGTATGATGACATCTATGGGAGGTAAGGATGGAAGCAAGTCAGCAGATGGGGGAGAGGCAAAGACATAATGAATAGAGGGCTCACCTACATCAAATGTTCCAAAGAATTTATACTGATAGTGGCCACAGGAACACATGTGCGGTAGAGAACAACTCCAGGCATGAAGCATGAAGATTATTAATGTAAACTAGAGGCCATGAAATTAGAGACATCACATACCCTCCTACATACTCCCACACACTCAATGCAATTTCTGTAGAGGGTATAAAGGAGACAGAATCTTGATAAGAAAGGGGGACAATATTTAGAACACTACTATTAATCACCTTGGTCTTCCTTCCTACACCCCCTCCCCAAGCATGCCTCAGTATCTTCTCCATGAGGGCAACTCATTAAAGCCACTCCTTTACCTGTTTTTGAAAAGTCTTATAGGAAACCTAGCCTGCTAACTTATACTCCATAAGTCTAGGTATGGCATCTCTATGTACAACAGACACAAAATAATGTGCTATTCTTCACACACACAAAAAAATGACCTATTGCTCATAAATATTCCGCATGAAGCTATTTCCCCTATAGTGGTGAAAGATTATAATGAACTATCCATGCTCCCTTGACAAATTCTCTTATCAATCAATATACATTTATTATTAATAACAGGACATGATGTTGGCAAGACACCTAGCTAGAAGTAAGAGTATAGTCTGTGGTCATAGAATAATAATCATCATCATAAATAAAAATAATAGCACTTACATAGTGTTATAAGGATGCAAACCACTTTACAAATATTTTATAACCAAAAGACTCCAACTAGCCAATATAGGGACTTAATGGGAAGAATTTACTTCATTAAAATGATCTTATAAAGTGGAATTTTGTGTAATTTCCCATTTGAGCAGGGTTAAATAGAGCCTGTGTTATTTGTGGACTATAACGCAGCATAGCATGAGTAGCAAACCAAAAGCCAACAGAACTAACAAATTTAATAACCCCACGGACTCAGGATTTTCATCTACTTTGACTGATGTTCAAAAGGAGTAGGAAAAGAAATGAAGTTTGCAATGCTGGTCTGGGATGCCCTCTTGGGGTGGGATTTAGGGAGGCCTTGGTGAGGCATGAAGCTGAAAGTTAAAAGGCAGGAAGAATCAGAAAGCCTGGGCTATACTAGAGAAGGCTGAGCAGTGACTTAATAACAATCTTCAAACACATGAAGTGATTATATGGAGAGTAGTGAACACCTATCCTATACTTCCACTGGGGTCTGACTAAACAAGATAAAAACAGGCTTAGACCACGAATTAAGGCTAGATGTTAAGAAGAATGTCCCAAGATTCAGACAAATGTCTGACTACACAAAGTTATAGAATTTTCTGGAAAGATCTTTCAGAAGGCAGACATTGTCATCTGGCTAGACTATTTAATGCAGAATCCCTGAGAGCAAGGGCAAGGCAAAGTTGACCTACTGATCCCTTTTGGCTCTACTAATTCATATGCTCCAAACAAAGGGTCAGAAGATCTAATATGCCTGGCCTCCTACAGAGTTCCCCAGAAATCACTTAGAAACCTACCTTTGAACTCCATGTTGGCAGCATCTTCCAGAAGTTCTTCCTTCATGATATTGAGAGTCTCCACAATCATATCCTTCATCTCCTCCTGCTTGCGGTTGGCAATGTTCATTAGTGATTCATACAACTCATTTTCCTTCTTTCGAGTGTACTCGAGACGCTTGGGAGTGATCTGCAGGTCCCGTTGCATGTCAAAGGCCTGGTTGATAAAGATATCTAGACACTGGCAGTGTACCAGGTTCAGAACAGTAGCTGCATCTACAAGGTGCGTTTGTAGCACCTGATGAGTGAATGTGTTCAATTGTCTCAACTTATCACTCTGTTCCACCAACATGCTCTGAGCTTTGGCATTTAGGCCAGGAGTCCCACAGTTATAGTGACTATCATTCAGGTAGTTCAGATCAACTAGCTGTCGATGAAGTGGTGATCTTTCAGTCTCCACTCTTTTCTTGGGGGAAGACTTGGGGGAAATCAGCTCAGAGCCCAGCTTCGGCACTTTGAAAAAGAATATAGGTAAAGAAAGCCGTTCCCGTATATCTCTCAGGTCTTCCTCATCTCCTTCTGAGAGTTCATCCTTGCTGATGGCAAAAATCACCACAGGCAGGACACCATTCACTAACTCACCTAGAGTGTCCACTGGGGGCTGGAACCCTCGGCACGGCACGACCACAATGTCTACTTCCTGGAAAGTGGAAGGGGACTAGATCAACACCACTCTACTCCTAATTACAATCCTCCACTGAAACAAGAATGTGGTTGCCCTAAACGTAGGATCTATCAGTTCTCCACCTCCTTCTCCTAATAAGGACAGTTTTTGGTACAGTCCATTTAGGGATCCATTCGTATGAAGACAGTTTAAATGACAACAACATAAAAAGTTAAGATGAAAGGAAGGAGGCCTCTTTAGTCTCTACTTCCCCCACCTACTTAAAGCTACTAAAGTCAAATGAGGCTGAAGGAAAAGGAAAGGACTGCACAAAGGATAGGATGAGGAATAAACTAAGCTGGTAGGATAATAAAAACTCAGGCCGACTGATCATGGCATTCATTATGAAAGTTAAGACCAGACTCTCACAGAAGTTTATAAGTAACCTCAAACTTCAGCTGCTTCAACCCTGACTCCTTATTTTTACTCTGAAATGACTCTGAGACACCAAGCAGAGAGATGAAGAGGGCTCCTATGCATTTCGAGGACTGTCTTGGGTAGCTCCAGATTCTCTTTCTCTTGCTAGCATCTCAAAGCATCTGACATCACAGGTGTTCCTGTCTCCTTTACAGTTGACTGAAGTCCCTGGGATTCTTCCAATGTCTTTGCCTAGGGCAAGTTCCTGCTCAGGAGCATTAACTTGAGGGGGGTTGTATCATATATACAACTGCATGGGATGCCCACACACATACTCATGAAGTTTCTAAGGTTTGCAAACTTGTGTACTTTACAATGTCTGAAATGAATTGAGCATTAGTCTGTCCAAACTTCACATCCCTAGCAGTTTTTAGATATCTGGATTTCCAAAGACCAACATTCACTCTCTTTCAGATAGATAGTGTATCCCTTCCTTCCTTTATCTGAGCACTCAACCTCCTATGCCCTTGTCCCCTAAACAAACCTCTGTTCCCGAGTTTGTGCTTCTTTTCTAGACTGGTAAGAAAGATGGAGAAATGCCAAACTAATGCTTTCACTCATTCTTCTTTCCATGTAGCAGGTTCTTTGCAGTTTTTACAATTTTTCTCATCCCACACAAACCCTAAAGATGTTGGCCTACTGCTCACCCCAAAGTGGCTCCCCAGGAAATTTCTTTCAGTTCTTAAATTGGTGATTTTATTCAGTTGGCCATTTTGACTAAGTTCCCTTATGCTGAGATGTGTTCTAGCAATCTCAGTGTTTGGAATATAAGGCCAAACTGCACAAATCCACCTACTCTCCAACCAAGGCTGTCATGCCAAGATGAGATTAGCAGGCCCATCTGCACCAGGAAATGCACTAGAACTATTCTGCTTAGAAGACTGGTTTGACACCCCTCCCCTCTGTTTAGTGCAAGCCCATTTTCAACACCCTGAGTCATATATCCTAGTGCCTAATTCAATTCAGTAAAAGAAATCTAAATGACAGTAAGAAGGAGCAAATGCACAAACACCCTGGGAAGAAACTGTGTAAGTTTCCAAATCAAAATGAAATTTCCACATAAGAGTTGAATTGGGATATTTTCCAGGGTAAACGTGGAGGTGAGGGAGGATAGATGACTTTTAAAAATGAAAAACCCCCAGTTAAAAAAGAAAAAGCCAAATCTCTGGGTTTCTACAGACTTCTCAAGATATACATGTACCATATATGTGTATGTAAAGCAGAATCAGACATTTTATTTTCCAAATAAAGGTTCTTCAAAGCAAATTTGAATGCCCACATATGCAAATTTATCACAAAATGGGCTGAAAGTAATTTCCAAATTCCCCAGGAGACCCTCAGGCTAATACATTTGGTCCAGGTTGAGAGGCCTTCCAAAACACATCCTGTATGTAACAAAAGGTAGAGGAAATAGTTATGTTATCCAATTTCCCTTCTCACCTCCCTAGTCCCTTCATTAACTTACTGAAGTCTACTTACTCTGATCATCAAGAGAGTCAAAAGAGAAGGCTTGCTGCTGGCATAGACTTGGCAAGTCTACAAATTAGATTGGGATGGGATATGTGATTCTGCAATAATCACCATGAAGAGATGACTCATGCCAACGGCCGTAAACAAAAGGGGAAGCCAGAGCTGTCTCCAGGAGACAGGGAGTGAAAAATAATAATTAATACAGTCAGAAGTGAGCCAGAGAGGTACGTGACTGTGTGATGGCCCAGACGAGAAAGGAATGTGACCTGAAAGCCTTTCTTTACGATTAATCTTTAACCGCTTTCCCAGCAGAATATGAAGACCGACTCATATCCCATCCATTCAGAAGATCCTTTTTTATCTGAAATTGGAATTTGTATCTTACCCAAATAATGAAACACAGCAGAACTAAGTAAGAAATTTTACTTTTACCATGGTCAGAAAAAAAGAATTTTCAGAGTGTCATAAAGTTATCTTATAATCCTCATTTAAAGTCATTACAAATTCCTGAAAAGATTGCTCTTAAAGCGTACCTTCCTAATCCCATGGATAAATCAATTCCCAGGTTACTGAAACTGCTCTGAAACGATAAATTTTGTTGGCAGGATCTTTCAGTCTCCATTCTTTTCTGTAATGAGTCAAATACCATTCAGAAAATTTCAAAATTCACCTTTTTTTGAGGGGAAGGAGAAAAAAAGGGAAATGATGTCTTGGAGTGCTAAATATTTCTGAAGCCGTGGGGTCATAACCACTCTGTAGGAGAAGTAATGTTGAAACAGCACAACTCTGACCCTGAACAATTTCTTACCTGGTCTATCTCCCAATCTCACTTCTAGCTTCCTCCAACCCTAACTTTCCTTGGTGGAAGTATAACTGTGAAGTGACAGTCACTGATATTTATTTTAATTACAAGAAAATTCACCTGTCTCATTCCTGTAGATTATCCTCAACACTTAAATATCACTCTCCTATCTGCAAACCGTGAGCCTCTTGAGAAAAACACTTTGATGGGGCAGCTAGGTAGTGCAGTGAATAAAGCACCAGCCCTGGATTCAGGAGGACCTGAGTTCAAATCCGACCTCAGACACTTACTAGCTGTGTGACCCTGGTCAAATCACTTAACCCTCATTGCCCTGCAAAAAACCAAAAACCAAAACAAAACACTTTCACTCTTGATAGGTCTTACTTGTGTAGCTGACCAGTTTGACTCTTTCCATGAACTTTCCTAAAAATGGTGTGCATTTCCTAATACAAATCCTACCTTGGAGCTCTGATTACTATGGAAAACTCCCTGTAAGGACTTCCTTTGCTTAATGTGCTCCACCAGATACCAAAATCTATGTAAGATGACCAAGAACCAAGAAAGAACTGGCAACCAGTTTCTCCCCCTGTGATGGAAAAAGTCCATGTGGTAACCCAGAAAGAGGGACACAAGGAAGGCTTGTGAAAGTGGGCATAATTTCTACCTCAAGTACTTAGCATTTTACAAAAGAAAGAGGTCATCTTTATACAAGCAGATAGACATTTGTAAAGGTGCTGGACCTACCTCACAAATATCAGGTGCTGGAAAGAAAGGTATCTTTTGTATGTTCTGCTCTATAGTTAATTAACATGGAAAGTGATGTGCATTTTTTGGAGGGCGGAGAATTGCACAGTATTCTTTACGATAGCTGCTTAAAAAAATAACAGACACCCGTGATAATAAAGACAATAGTTCCTCCATTTCCCATCACTGATAAATGACCCCCTTTTTTTGGGCAGGGCAATGAAGGTTAAGTGACTTGCCCAGGGTCACACAGCTAGTAAGCATCAAGTGTCTGAGGCCAGCGAATTTGAACTCAGGTCCTTCTGAATCCAGGGCCGGTGCTTTATCCACTGCACCACCTAGCTGCCCCCTAAATGCCCCTTTATGAGATATAAAATACAGTGAACCATGAAGGGCTATGCAGCTTAGTGCTTGGACTTGGAGTCCAGAGGACCTGAATTTGAATCCTGCCTCAGATATTTCCTAGCTGTGTAATCCTGAAGCAAGTTACTTAAGCTCTGGGAGGCTCAGCTTCCTCATTTGCAAAATGGGGATAATAACCAATTCCTTCACATGGTTGTTGTGAAGATCAAATGCACTGACACGGGAAAGCCCTTTACAAACCTTAAATCCCTCTATAAATGTTACCTCTTTTTATTATCTTCCCTATTCTCCATCTCGACATCACCATGTCCGTAGCATCAGCATCTCCTTTGCTTCTGCACCCTAAGGACCAGAGGCCTTTCCATCTGGCTTTCAGCTGAGACTTTCCTATGTGTCGTTTTCCCATTAAAATGGGAGCTCCTTAAGGACAGGCACTGGTCTTATTTGTCTATTTGTCTCCCTAGCACAGCACAGTCCTGTGCACATAGTATATGCTTAATGAATGCTTCATTCATTCATTCATTCATTCTAAGAAAAGAACAAGAGAGAAAAATATAAGGAATCTTCAAGTTTGAAAAAAGAGAGATGTTTCAAAGAATGTGAATTGCCAGACCTGGGAATGGGTTACAGATACTGGGGTAAATTACTTCTTATATCTTTTTTTTTTTCTTGGTTACTTCTTATATCTTTAAAGGCAATATATGTAAAAGTTATATGTTGGCCACAATGACTACAAAGTACATGCCTGTGAAACAAGGCTCCGTTCTCTTTGGCCTTCCCTTTCAGGACCAGGAGATCAGGAAAGGAAGTCAAAGAGAAAATAGCACCTTTAACACCCTAAGAACCTTGTTTCAGCAGGCTAAAAGCACACACAGCTGCAAACCAAGATTCTGGGAGCTGACTGCTATTCAGATGACGCAGTCCCAAGGAAAAGGTGAAAAGAAAGTTGATACAGAATGTTATGAACCTAGGATTAAGAGAGAAGAAATGTGAAAGCAAAAGAGAGGAAGCAGGGGAGATGGGACATACAATAAGGCTTGGGTTGTTTGAAATCTTTCTTTAGATTATCTTTTAGAGGAATCACCCTTAACACTGAAGACTAACATTTCAATCTCTTTACTTTTACATGTTAGGAAAACTTCTTTCCTTCAGGTGGTACTGTTATTAACATTTAGCAGAAAAGAAAAAGGACTTTTTTTTTTTTGGTGAGGCAATTGGGGTTAAGTGACTTGCCCAGAGTCACACAGCTAGTAAGTGTCAAGGGTCTGAGACTGAATTTGAATTCTGGTCCTCCTGAATCCAGGGCCGCTGCTCTATCCACCGTGCCACCTAGCTGCCCCCAAGGACTGATATAATATTGTACTGAAACAAGAAAACTATTCCTCTCTCAACCCTAGAGATCCTCAATTGAATCAAAGGTTTGACTAAGAATACTATACTATGCTATATATTGATGTAATATGTTGAGGAGAGGAAGGAAATACAAAAACAGAGAAGATAGGTGTCTACTTTCTAATAATCTATCATTGTATCGTATGCTTAAACTTCCCTATTTCTTTTCAATACATCTCTAATTTCTCCCCTTTCCTCTTACCTCCTAGTCAAAGTTTCTTTACATTAAGAATATTTTCTGAATATTTTTCTTTTTTCCTCTCTCCCATACATATCTCTCCCTTCATCTTTATTTCCCATAACATTCCTTCTTAGCCTTAACTCTGCATTCCTCCTCCAAAATCTTTTTTTTTTTTTTTTTGCTGTGGGGTACCCTCCAGAATCCCATACTTTCCAAGCCGGAAAGGTTCTTAGCAGTTACCTAGTGGAAAATCTACCTAAAGCATGATTCCCTTTATGCCATCCTTAGACAGTGATGGTCCAACCTATGCCTGAACATCTGTGACTGGGCACTCATCACTTCTAGAGGTAGCTTACTCCATTTTGGGATAACCCAAATTGTAGGAAATGCTTCATTACACTGAGCTTCAACTTGTTTCCTTCTACTTCTGCACTGTGGAGTCAACAAGAATAAGTCCTCCCCCATAGGGCAGCTCTACAGAAGACAACAATCTTCCAAAATCCTCAATCCTCTTTTCTCCAGATAGAACATCCCTTTACAATATAGCCTTCCTCATTTCTAACTCCAACCCTGCCCCCACCCCCCCCCCCACACACACACACACACACTTACTCTCTAACTAGAGATTACAGCATAACCCTCCTGGCCTTATTTAGTTAGCAGTGGGCTAAAAGCTAACAAAATAAGACTAAGAGAGAGGCTCATTTCCCGGCAGGGAAAAAAAATATAATGAGAGTGTTTTTATAACTTTTCCATAAAGTATAACCAATTGTTAATTTAAGTAAGCTCTTGTACCTCCGTATCAGGCATTAGTGTGTGAAAAGCCTTCTGGGAAATGCAAAATTACAATTTCATTGAGAGATATTAGTGAATAGAGAAAATTTTATTTCAGACAGTCATATAATTAGAGATGAAAGTATTGATTTAAACAGCAATTTAAATTAATTTGCTAATTGGGATCTTTCTAACATTACTGCTCAGGAACATTTAGTCCACCTTAAAAAATCCAACTATGCCCCACCTTGCACCTTCAATTCACAGCCAAATCAGTGGGGGCAGCCTGACAAGGAGCCAGGAAGCTCCTGCTACCAATAAATGGGTTAGTAAGTAGCAAAAGAAGAAAAAAGCTCAGCTGATGCAAATGTATCAACACAACATAATAAACCTGCCCCAGAAATGCTCAGAGAATCACAACTAACATCTTGAAAAAAATCCAAGTCAGACAAGCAAATATAATCTCTGCTTTGACTCTCTAGCCCTACTCCTCTTCTGATCTCATAATCACCGTACCAACAACACCATACGTAGCACTTTTCTATAGTGTTTCACAGTTCATAAAGTACTTTCCTCAAAATAACCCCGTGAAGTGGCAGTGCAGAGTCATTATCCTCATTTACAGATAAGGAAATGGAAGCAAATCGAATGAAAGTGACTCGTCCAAGGAAAGGGCAGAGCCACAACTCAAACTCAGGCAGTTCTAACTTTAAGCCATCCTATGAAAGGAAATAGTCTCAGAGGAAGAGGAAGGGCTCAATGGCAAGAACTAGGGGAGGGAATAGGTTCATTCTTTTAAAGAAGAGAGGGTGAGAAGAGGGACAAAATGTAGCCACTAACAAATGGTTACACAAGTGGAGAAGTGCATTAGTATACCAGCATGTAACTGGTGAATATAGTATGAACAGATCCAACTAGGAGACCTGTCACTTCATTGTCTGATCCTGCTGATAACTAATGCTACCCAAGGTTTCAGCTTCCCCTGGCTTGGCAATGTCCTTCTGGTGTAGAACTTTCCAGTAAGAAGTCCCAGTTAAACTGTACGTGGATTTGAAACAAAAGACAGCACAACGGCATTTTTGTGTGTTTTCTTTTGGCCAGGCCTGTGATTTAATTAGTGAGGGTGAGCCTCAGTGAGGAAAGGCCTTCTACCAAGACAAATCAGCAATTGTTTTGCAACTATCTTTTAGAGTTGCTTGGGGCACCTGTTAAATGTCACAAGTCAAAGTTTCTTTAATGATACATTATCCTTATTTTGGTTATTTAATCATTTTTCTATGTCTTATTTTAAAGATTTCATATATAGTTATAACTAGTTAATTCTAGCCCCACATGGCTAATTTCAACAGCTTGTTATTTCCAGCAGTCTACTAAAGTGCCAAGCATGTAGTGGGTACTCAGTAAATGTGCTGAATTAAATTTAGCTGGGGCGGTCTTAAAAAAAAATTAGTAACCACCAACAAATATAATAAAATGCTTGAGTGTATTAGGTAGCTGTAAGTAAACTGCTGAAATTAGCCATGTGACTTAGCCTAGAATAAACCATTTACTGCTAATCCATGAAGACTTGAAAATGAGGCAGGAGAAGAATGAGCATTGTATGAGAGAGAACATGAGGATGAAGGGAAGTTCTGCTTTGATAATCTGACAGTTCAAAATGAACATTCCATTTTCCCCTTATTCAATATTGGCTTCATTTAACCAAATATTTCTTTGATTTGCCACCCTTTCCAAATCAACTGGAAGGGCTGTTTGGAGCTCACTTGTCCTAAATGTAACTAGAGCCAAACAAAGAGATCTCTGTCACTACGATGAGAAATGTGCAAGAGGGCTGTTAACTGCCCCAAGCAGAGGGCTGAATTTCTGGGCCTGGTCTAATTCAGGCTAGTGCCTGAACACTAGATAGGATGATTAGGAGCCATCCTTCATCCTGGGGTAGGGAGGCACTGCCACCTCCCCCCCAAAAAAAACGCACTTGAGGTATTTAGATAGCCCAATGTGGCCAACTGACTGGACAGCAGACAAGGAAATCCACTCTCAGAACTTCAGTGTCTTCCACATCAAAGCTGGGAAGAACAAAGCAGAGTCCAGGGAAGCATTTGGCAAAAAAAGTTTCATGAGGTGCCCATCAACTGGCAACTAGGTAGTATAGTGGAAAGAGTCTTGGACTTGGAGTCAGGAAGATCTAAATTCACAAATTCCCTCGGACACTTAACTGACCCTGGGCAAGTCACTTACTCTCTCAGCCTCAGTTTCCTCATCTGTAAAAAAAAAAATGCACAGCAGCACTTCCCTCACAGGGTGTTGTGAAGATTAAATGAAATAACCAAGACCACCAGAAAAGAAAGGAAGGAAGGAAGGAAGGAAGGAACCCAGGGCAGCTAGGTGGCGCAGTGGATAGAGCACTGGCCCTGGATTCAGGAGGACCTGAGTTCAAATCCGGCCTCAGCCACTTAACATTTACTAGCTGTGTGACCCTGGGCAAGTCACTTAACCCCAAATGCCTCACCAAAAAAAAAAAAAAAAAGGATAGAGTCAAAGAAAGAAAGAACCAATGCAAAGTGCTATGCAAACTTTAAAAAACTATATAAATGCTAGTTATTATTATTGTTATTGTTATAGTACACAAAAATAATGGCATATATATTCTAATGGTATATGTTATTATGCCATAAAAAATTATGAAAGGGGTAGATTAAGAGAAACCTGGAAAACTTGTATAAACTGACATAGTGAAGTTAGAAGAACCAGGAAAACAATTTATACAATAACAACAATGCAATGATAAACAATTTTGAACTTAAGAATTCTGATCCATTAGGAACCACAGTTCCAGAGGACTAATGAGGAACTATGCTACCCCACCCCCCTGACAGGTAGGCAGATGAGATATATATTTGTGGACATGGCCAATTCAGAAATTTGTTTTGCTTGACTATGCATATTTATTACAAGGGCTTTTTTTTTTGTCTTTTAATCAGCGGGGGAGAGAAAATAAATGCTCACTGATTGAAAAAATATTAAAGAAGAAAATCTGACAAACCACATGAAGCAAAAGAGACAAGGCACAGAATAGAGATCAAGAGTCTGGTGACTTGATCAAGCCTGGAGGGAAAGGAAAAACAGAGACTCAAGTTGTACTGGCAGAAATCTGCACTTTGGGAAACCATCATAGTCAATCTCTTCCCTGTTATATTGGTCTGAGTACTTAAAATACACCAGGTATAGGTATAGACTAACCTAAATGGGCATGGCAGCTCTTGGAGACTAAGCTACAGCAGATGGGGATTTGTGCCCCTTTAGAAGCCAGTTGGCCTCATCCACTTACACAAAATCTCCATTACTTCTGCTGAAGTTGCTCCCTTCCTCCTCCAACATGCCTCAAGTGCTCTCTCCTATGCCCCATCACATTCCACATTGTTTCATTTGTCTATGCTCCTTGTGAACAGGGATTTGGGTCAGTTTTCATTCTGCCTCACATCTAACAGGCACTTAATAAATGACTGCTGAATTTAACTAGATTACTAGGACCCCTCTATCAAGCCAGTCCTACCCTTACCTCATAGCTATATAGTCTATCCTTACATCTAAGCACCTTCTAAGGAAGAGGATATGTAATTGATGAGTAACTGATAGCTGGTTCCAAGGAAAAACTCTCAAACTTCTGCTCCCAATCTTAAGCTCTCATTGTTCTAATGAACAATATCACCCTCTCTTCTCTCTCTTTCTAGAGGGGTAGCTAAAGGCAAATTTAACAGCATTTTCTTCAAAAAATAACCCTGATCACAACTGCTCTTCCAAAGTTTCCAGGAAAGAGGTCAATATCGTTCTCTTCATTTCAAAGTGGAGGGAGCAGAGACATGGAAGGGCTAAGCAGCGTGCATGAGTTCTTCTAGCATAGCAGCAATACTGAAGTCAGAAATGGAAGCAGGGTCCCCATCTCATTTAACTCTCTTCTGTTCGCTAGGTCACACTGCCCTCAACTTCTGACGACCATCTTGGAGAACTCACAATCCATTTTAGCATTAAATGCACAGCATCACCTTCCAATCTACTAAAAGCAGGGGCAATACTCCACTGATATGTTGTTTATGTTTGCTCAACTACTTTTGTTCTCTCCTTTTTTTTTTCTTTTATTCTTTTGGTTACAAAGGATATTTTGCTGAATAGAAGGGGGAGGGATATATTGGGAAATGAAGTTGATATAAAAACAAATTTAAAATGTTAGAGCAAAAAGAAAGCAGAGAGAGAAGGCTGGATGTAGGAGCTCTGTATGCGTGTAAGTGTATTTTGTACCTGTAATAAAACATGGTGCATTGTCACCTCCAATTCTGCCAAGATGTGGGCAGGGTCCTCACTGTCCTCATGGACCTCCAGGTCCTCCTCAGGAATGGTCTCCCACTTGCCCTGGTGGGAGGCCAGAGTGTGCACTAGTTCATAATGGCCGGGCAGCGCCAGACTGACCCGAGTCTGATTCCCATTAGCGAAGTGGAGGCGCCGACGCTTACAGCTGTCTTCACTGCCCCGCTTGGTGGTGGGAAGTATCCGCTCCCCCAGTAACAGGTTCAGCAGCTGACACTTTGTATTACAGTCCTGGCCCAGGATGAAGATACAGGGAAGGCAGTTCACCATCAACTGGAGGTACTCTTCTTCACGGGGTGGGAAGGAAATGCAGCTCAGGTGTCCTAGGGATCAACAGGAATGAACAGGGATGGAAAAAGAAACAGAGATTCCATTAGGATGCCAGTGTTTAATAGGAGAAACCACCAGGGCTTTCTCAGTTTTAAAAACCATCAGGAAAATAGCCTGCCCTATTAAAATAACTTTCAAAGGGATTCCATGAACACTTCATAGGATTTTTATCCCTGATCATAATCTGTGATTTCTATCCAGGGTAAAGTAACAGTAAGCTAACCCGCCCTTCTCTTAATAGATGCCACAAAAATGAATTCAGAAACAAAAACAGAGTCAACATAACCCAACTTCTCCGAAAGGCAAAGCTGGCTAGAACATGCAAACTTCCCAGGACAATTCGAGTCCAACAATGAGAAAAGCACCCAGCTATCCAACAAAGAAAATCCAACATATGTACACAATGTGTCCCCCCACGTCCCTTACAAATGTCTTTATTTCTGAAGAGTTTATGCTATTTTCATCAATTTATATGATAAATTATATATACATGTATAAAAACGCACATACATACAATCCTATCACATTTAAATGAGGATAAATCTTAGTTAAAAATAAGCTCTGGGGGCGGCTAGGTGGCGCAGTGGACAGAGCACCGACCCTGGAGTCAGGAGGACCTGAGTTCAAATCTGGCCTCAGACACTTAACACTTACTAGCTGTGTGACCCTGGGCAAGTCACTTAACCCCAATTGCTTCACCCAAAAACAAAACAAAAACAAAAAACAAAACAAAACAAAAAGCTCTGGAGGCTTTCCCAGTTCTCTCCTGGACATGCAGTGATGGCAACACAGCTATTAGCCCCTCCTACAATCAAAAAGAGCCCAATTAAAGATCAATGCCAGTTTCATTAGATTATATTCCTTCAGCTCAAGGCTAGTGACACTGGATGAGAACAAGAGGGCAGTGGCCTACCAAATAGAATCCAGCCAAATCTAGAAGAGATGAACTTTCTCTTCAGTCTCTTTTAAAACAAAACAAAAATTCTTCTTCTGTATCACCCTTCTCTCTCTCTAAATAACCACTGTTCCTCAGGACGGCTGTTCTGTTTCCCAAATAGGTTCAAACACCAGCAGAGGAAAAACCTTCCTAATGCACAAAAGCAAGTTGGGGCAGCTTCGTGAAAGCTGGCACAGGTAGCTCTGGGTTGGGTCCCTGCTTCCCACCCACCCACCTCCAACATTACTGTCACACCAGAGAAACACAAACCTCTCCTTGCCTTTGGATACACAAAAAGTACAGTTCTGGGGCAGCTAGGTGGCGTAGTACATAGAGCACTGGTCTTGGAATCAGGAGGACCTGAGTTCAAATCCGGCCTCAGACACTTAACACTTACCAGCTGTGTGACCCTGGGCAAGTCACTTAACCCCAACTGCCTCACTTAAAAAAAAAAAAGTGCAGTTCTAGAGATGCGAGATCCCTGCCCCAATGTCCTTGTCCACACTGAGACCCAGGGGCAGCACTCTCTCACAGGGCGCTCCATCTGGGAGCATGAGGCCTATGCTGGGGTACTGGACCAATACCAAGCTGCTCACTTTGTCCAGTGGAGTTGGAGGAAAGTCTGGCTCATATAAGGTATCACACTTCCAAATGAACCAGCCTGGCTCTGAAGTACTTCTGGCTGATCCCCACACCTCCTTCTCCCTCACATAATTCTGCATCAACATGAGGAACACAAAACCAAAGCTACGCCTTCAATAAATCTGCTCTCATCTTTGGCAGCAGAAGCCTCCCCATACTATTTCTTCAAAGCCCCTTCCCTTCATTTTCATAAACACATCAACCTGAAAGCATTTCATCAGCAATAGTAGAAATGAAAATGCCAGAGAACAGTAGCTGGAATAGGAAAATCAAGCATTCTCACTCTCCCAGTGGAAAGAAAGGTCCTCTGAAGACCAAAAAAAACAAAAACAAAAACAAAAACCCCACCATTTACCAATGCCTACTCTTTCCAAGGTGGGCAAAACACAATGACAAGATATGGTCTCTCCCTTTAAAACTTGAGGACAAAGGACACAGGTCTATTATTCTCATATTCCCTTTGCAAGTGAAGATGGGAGCTCCTTGGGTTTGAACCTGTTCTTGGCCAGAAACAGTCTTAGGCACAGCAAGGTAGGGGAAAGTCACACTTTGAAGTGGTTGAATAGGCAGCAAAATCTAAAAGAGACAGTCCTCCTAAACACAGCCGAACAAGGAAAGGAGAATGCTGACCCCTTATTTGTTTTGCAGAATTTTATCTACAACAAAAGCCTCCACCTGAAACACCAAGGAGCCCACTGGGCTTTTGGCATGCCCCAAATTTACCTAGTCTTTCTTTCCCAACTCTCCTGTAATAGCCTCTGTCTGGGCTTCTGACTCACCCTAACTGACTTCTAATGAGAAACTAGATGATCTACAGGGTCCCTTTCAACCTAAGATTTCAAGTCCCAGCACTGAAAAGCATAGGCTGAAAACAGATCTGTGATGACTAGGTACCAGAATAGAGAGCACTTAAGAAACCAACACCAGGGGCAGCTAGGTGGTGAAGTGGATAAAGTACCAGCCCTGGATTCAGGAGAACCTGAGTTCAAATCCGGACTCCGACACTTGACACTTACTAGCTGTGTGACCCTGGGCAAGTCATTTAACCCCCATTGCTCCACCAAAAAAAAAGAAAAAGAAAAAGAAACCAACACCAACTAAAACTATGCTCATGCTCAGGATCAGCAGGGAGAGGTCTAAAATTCTCCTCTGAGGCGGTGTCCAGTATATGAGGAAGACAGAAAAACACAGCCCATCTGCCCAAACCACAGCAGCCACGCCCATTTTATTCATCTGGCCTAAACTACCACCTCAATTCCTGATATTGAAATCTGTACTGGCAGCGAACAAACACACTGAGGAATCAGCCCAGAGACCACTGATACGGTCACTTCCACTTTTATTTGTATTTTTTAATTTAGTGCATTTCTCAGAGTTCTCTAAGCAACAAGGGTATTCACTCCAGGAGTATAGAGAGCATCTCACTAAGTAGAACACAGCTGACTTGCTGAGTAGTTCTCTCCCTAAGTATTCAATCCCTTTGCTTCTACCACCTAGCCTATTTAAAGTTCTTGACCATAAGAAATTAGGCAGAGGCAATGGAGATGGAGTCACTCCTTAGCTTCTGTGGTCAAAGGTTTAGTAAAAGAGGAGATTTCCACTATTGGCCTGAATGACTTCAAAGGTTATGTAAAAATGTAAAATACTAAGGATTCTTTCTGACCCACTATAACTATAGACCAAAGGGCTGCTGAATTATAATAAAGGAGTCTTCCTATTCATTAAAAAAAAACCTTCAGGCACACAGTTTAAAATCTTCAGGCTGGTGGTGGGAGGGAAGAACAAAACCTGTTTCTGACCTGGAACAGCTGCTTTATAGACAGTTAAAGAACTTCCAAGTTAATCAGGTTTCCTTTATAATTAATACAACAGCATCTGCATATGGTACTGCCAGAAGGTAACAGCATGACTTCTTAGGGGCCAGTTAACACTGCCAACTCCCAAATGCTTTCCACCGACCTCCCCTGCTAGTGGAGCAGAACTGTGGTCCTCCAAACAACAGAATAGGAAGTGAAACTAAAGCCCTCATCCCAGCCCCTCAGTCAAGTAAATGGACCTCAGGTTCTTCATGTCTAAAAATGAGAAGGGTAGGTGAGGTCACCTCAAAGTTGCCTTTCATTTGTAAAAGTTTAAAGGACTCTCCAAAGCCTAGCAAAGCAATTAAATTGTATCTACAGAAAAGGCAAACTGTTACCCACAGAGAAAAACAAAATTGATATAAAAACCAGGGTTTGGATGTTTTTCCCCCCAACAAAAATAATAGCTAACATTATATAATACTTTAAGGTTTGTAAAGCACTTTACAAATATCATTTCATTTTATCTTCACAACAATTCTGGCCAATAGATGCTATTCTCATCCCCATTTTACAGATGAGAATAGCATCTATTGCTATCTGCTGAGGCAGATAGCAGTGTGGTGACTTTCCCAGGGTCACACAGCTAGTAAATGTCTGAGGCTGGATCTGAATTCAAGACTTCCTAACTCCAAGTTCAGTGCTCTATCCACTAAGGCAACTTAGCTGCCTTATGAAATTTATGAAGTAGTCTTGATGCACTGGAGTGCAAGACTTGTGAGGAGAACTGGATTTGAATCTTGCTTCCCACTAGTTGTGACGAAAGGGGTCACTTAAAACCACTCTGGGGCAGCTAGGTGGCGAAGTGGATAGAGCACCAGCCCTAAAGTCAGGAGTACCTGAGTTCAAATCTGGCTTTAGACACTTAACACTTACTAGCTGTGTGACCCTGGGCACGTCACTTAACCCCAATTGCCTCACTAAAAAAAAAAAAAAAACCACTCTGAGGGGCAGCTAGGTGGTGCAGTGGATAGAGCACTGGCCCTGGAGTCAGGAGGACCTGAGTTCAAATGTGGCCTCGGACACTTGACACTTACTAGCTGTGTGACCCTGGGCAAGTCACTTAACCCCAACTGCCTCACCAAAAAAAAGAAAGAAAGAAAAAGAAAAAAACCACTCTGAGCCTCTGTTTCCTCATCTGTAAAATGGAGTTCATAGGATGAAAGATTTAGAGCTGGAAGCAACCTTAGAAGTCCTCTGGTCTACCCCACCCCCCCATGTTATAGATGAAGAAACTTAAGACTAAAGAAGTTAATTGACTTGACCAAAGTCACTTGGTATTAAGAGGAAAAGCTGATGGATGAAGCCAGGTCCTCTAATTTCTGCATTGGACCATTCTGCCTATTTGATACTCCCCCTATTACTATTCAAAGCTGTTGAGAAGATCAAGGAAAGCCACATTTGGATCTGTTGGGGAGTTTAGGGAAAAGTAGAATATCTTGTAAGGGATTATTTCTAAATGGACCAAAGAACTCCTTGGGTCTCAATCTCTGCAGAGAGGAATAAGTCAATTCCATTCAATTCGACAAGCATTATATGTCCTTGCAATGTGCCAGACATCACACTAGGCACTGAGGTCAACAAAACACAGATGAAACAGTCCTTGCCCTCAAACAGCTTATACTATGCTAGGGAAGAACACCATAACAGCTAAGCAAATAAAACACAAGCTACAAAGTCAAGTTCAAAGTCATCTGGGGGGGGAGAGAAGGTGGAATGGGGGATGGAGAAGAGCACTAACAGCTGGAAGATTCAGAAAATGCCTCCTGGAGTCTGGGCAAGTTTTACACAGAACTCTATAGAGGCTTCAGAAGGTAAAGCTGACACTCAGAGAAAACCATCTAAACGGCATTTCCCAGGCTAGGGCCCCCAGCAATTTCATACTTGAAAAGTTCCCAACTCAAATCAGACCAGTGTGCACCATCAGTAAAGCCGACAAGAATCAACAGCAAAAACAGGCATAAAAAGGCTACCAGCACTGCCAGGTCACCAGATGGTCAACATTTCACCGAAACTTTGTGATTGCAATGAAATGCCACCCTGAATCCTACAAGAACTTTTCTTAAGAAAATGAATTTCATATGTTTAATATGATTATACATATATAACCTATATCAGATTGCTTGCTGTCTTGGGAAGGGGGGAAGGAAGGGAGGGAGGGAGAAAAATTTGGAACTCAAAATCTTACAAAATGAATGTTGAAAACTATACTTACACATAATTGGAAAAATACTATTAAGCATGGAAAAAATGCATTTCATATCAATTTTCAGGGAATGTTGCAGCATCTTAAGCTTCAAGCTAACAATTTTCCTCTTAAAAGCAAAAATAAAGAAACCATCCTACTATCCTCCATGTGGTAATGGGTAACCTGTTACAGTAGGTTAACTGGCATGTCAGCAAATAAGAAGACAGTGCCTTTTTTACAAGTACAGGAATTAATCTTTATAAAGCCATTCTGATTGTACCACTCTCCTCAATATCTATGGTCTAAATCTGTGAGATGCTGAACAGAGTTAAGAATTCAGGTTGTAGCCATAGGCAGAGTAAACCTAACCTGACTACATGGGATGGAACTGGCTACCCTGGTACCAAATGGTAGCATTTTCTAGCCCACTAAACTAATTAGCCCTAGCATCTTCACCAAAAAAAAAAAAAAAAAAAAAAAAAAAGACTGGTCGTGATGTTTTGTTTCTCACAGACTGTGTGTGCCAAAAAAGAAGGAAAAGAAATATTTCCAATGGGAAAGACATTAATACTGCCTGGCAGCACAACCTCCTGTCACCATTCCTAACACAAGCTCCAGAATGGCAAGCCACAAAATCCCTGGCAGCTGAGGTAGGCAGAAATCCTACTATCTAAGAAATGGGTTTCTTTATCATTTTTTCTCCCCTCTTTATCATTTTCAAACAAGCCCCCTGAGCCCTGAGCCCTGAGCTATCTCTAGTCACAGAACCTTAAATTATGGGGAAAATGAGCCAACTCTGAAGGGCCAAAAACCAGACCTAAGTTTGGATGGCCTGAGTTTTGGGAAGTAGAGATTTTCAGAACCCACTGCTGATCAATTAAGTAGAAGGTGTTGTGGGTTGTAGAAAGTGTTCTTTGTAGACCATAGTTTGAATTGAACCTGGAGCAGGCAACATTTGTGTTGGAGACATTTCTACCAATAACCTTTTTGAATTCTAACTTCCTTCAATACTACTGCCCCCTAACAAAAACACCTCCATGCCTCACAGCAGAGAAATTGCCTGACAGATCTGCTCTAGCAGGGCTCCCCACAGGGACCCACCTGGAGCCAAGGGTTCACAGGTAAAAAGACAGAAGGGGGTGTTTCAAACACCCAGTGCTCATTCCAATAGGGCGTCAGTAAAGCTTTCTGGCCCCCTTTCTGTGGGTATTGGATTTCTAACCTCATTAAAACTTTGTTTCTCCTTAACTTTTCCGATGCCCATTGAAATGAAGAAGTCTGATTGCACTGGTATCTTCTATTTTAGATGAGCACAACCCCTGGGAGGAAAAGAGATATTCTAAAGAACAAATGAACTATATATATATATGAAGCATCTCTTTAAGTTGGCTCTCAAAGGGCAACTTTTATTAGCATCTGGGAGGAGGCAGATTCTTCCCAAGATCCCTTCCCTGTGGGAGTCATCTGAGTTCAGGAAAAATTCAAGTAAAAGTCAATCGACAAAGGCCTGAGACTGGCTTTCAGGTGTTCCTTCCATGCTACTGAAGCAGATTCAGAGTAAGAAGCCCAAAAATGGCAGATGGGGAACAGCAGTGCATTTCAAAGGATACGGTGAAAGAAGCTATTCCCTTGAAATAAACTATGGAGGACTTCTGTGAAGTATAGAGAAGTCAGTTTCCCAACGGTATCTCTCATCTCATCATTCAGAAGAATGACCCAAAGGACGGCTGAACTAAGTACAAGAATATCTGGGTCTGGGGAAAAGAATAAAAGAGGCCATTTCATTAAACAGGCCAACTGCAGCATGACCCACCCAGGAAAGCAAACAAGAACCTGACTGTATGTGTATCTTCAACATCCATATCTTACCATCTGGGATGCTAAGACAACAGAGAATTTAAGTGACTGACCCAAGGCCAGACTAAGAATCCAAATTCTCAGTTCAGCATCTGCTCTGCTAACTAGAGTAACCCTATTCTTCAAGAACCAGCCTCCAAAATAAGCCAGTGTTTTGTAACCAGAATAGGCGTAGACTGCACTGTCCATTAGCAGGCAATAACTGATAGAGACAGGTAGGGGGCACAATACAGTGCTGAGCCTAGAGTCAGGAAGACCTGAATTCAAATATGGCCTCAGGAACTTACTAGCTGGGCAAGTCATTTAATCTCTATTTGCCTCAGTTTCCTCATCTGTAAAATGGGGATAATAACAACAACACCTTTCACCCAGGTTTTTGTGCAAATAAAAAAAGATGACATTTGTAAAGTGCTTTGCAAACCTTAAAGCGCAATGTATTCATACTGCAGAACAGTAGATGCTCACTGATGCAGAGCCTGACCCTGAACTGGTTTGCAGGTATTCTCACAGAATCAGAAGCAGCAGAATATACCTTCCAGGCTCAGAGAAACCCTTGCCTCCCCCAAAACAGTCCAGGGCTGCTCCTTGCCATCACCAAGCAGGCTACTGCTTTGCCTCAGGCTTCCCCCACTTCCCTTCCCACACCAACACAGTAAGGGCCAACAGAGAAAGCCAGTTGTTGGTACAGAGGCAGCTGAAGCAGGCTCCCCCAGGGGTTTCCTATGCATCAAACACCCTGGTGTCTTAGAACAATTTTCTCACATTACTTAACTTTGGCACATCAATGAACAGGAAGGATTGGTTTTCTCACTTTTTCCTGCATGTTCCTCTGTAAGTGCCCTGTTCTTTGAGGTTAAAACCAGAACCAAAGTTCTATGGAAAATTCCTGAGAAGTAAATCCCACACTGATTTATTCCAAATCCCTCTAACTTTGATAGAGAAAGTGCTTATACTTGTACACTAGCTGCTTCTTTGACCCAGACTTAGTTTCTTTTCTGAAAGGCTTAGTCTGATAAGCAGATTCACAGAAACTATGAATTCATAGCTCATTCCTCATTAGGCGGCAGAGGATGAAAAAGGAGATTAATCTCAAACCAGTCTAGCCTGAATAGACACAAAAGCTCTTGGTCTTAAGGAGCTTAAGTTATCTCCTCATCCTTTTCACATCTGAGGAGTAGGAGATAAAATTCTATTTTTAAAAGTGTGACTTTTTCAAAAGGAATACAAGGTGCTTTTATAAATGTATTAACTGTACTAGACATCATCTTTCAATCCAGCCATTACATTATTAATCTGGATAAATTATAAGGGAAAACAACCCTAAAGTCCTCTCTACTGTCTATCCTCCTATCCAAATGATACTACCCTGCAAGAATGGAGGGCAGTACATAACTCCCCTCTTAGACACCTGTTAGATAAGGTTTGGGATGGGTCAGGATAGAAGCCACAGAATATATTCAACTCGTTCACAAAGCCTGCCGACGGGCAGGATAAGGAATGGACCTGTGATTTCACTGGTAAAGAACTTCCTCTCTCAAAGTAGATCAGCAACTTCCTTGAAACTTAAATAATCTTAGAGTTAGTTGCCTAGAGCACTGAGCCTGCTGAAGATGATGGAAAAATATAGTAATTTTTTATATGGGTACTCCAACTTATAGTGAGAAAAATGAATTTTAGGAAGTTCTATATAATCCAGTGAAACTGAATTTTAGAATTGGAAGGGACCTCAGAAGTCGGGCCAATACACACCGGGAAGGCATACTCACTATAACAAAGCCAACACAGAAGTGGTTGTCCAGCTTCTGCTTGAAGACATCCCCAGTGAGAGGAAACTAACCATCTCCTGCCCCCTCCACATAGGGGCAGCTCCAAACGTGAGGAAGTCCTTCCCGACTTCAAGCTTAAATTGAGCTCTTTGCAATTTCCACCCAATGTTCCTAGTTCTGCCTCCTGAGACTAAATAGTACCAGTCTAATCCATCTTCCTTTAAATACCTGGGAAGCTACCATATGCTCCTGAGTCTTTTCTTTCCTAAGGCTAAAAATCCTCAATTCTTTCACCAATCCTCTTAAGATGGAGACTCAAACAAGCGTTTTTGAGCAGCTACCCTGTGCCAAGCACTGTGCTAAGAGCAGGAGCAGTCTCTTGCCTCAGAGTTTATCCAATGGAAGAGACAACTATGTACAAACAAGATATAGACAGGATAAACTGGAGATACTCTTAAAGGGAAGGCACTGGCATTAAGAGAAACAAGGAAAGGTCTCCTGCAGAATGTGGGATTTGGGCTGAGATTTGAAGGAAGCCAGGGAAGCCAAAAGGCAAAGAGGAGGAGGGAGAAGATTCCAGACATGAAGGAGAACCAGTAAAAATGCCCAGAGTCAGGAGACGGAGTGTCAAGATCAAGGAATGGCAAGGAGGCCACCATCACTGGAACACAGTGGTACAATAGAAGGGGGTGAAGTACAAGAAGACTGGGAAGGTAGGAACAGGCCAGGTTATGAAGGGTTTTAAAAGCCAAACAGTTTATTTAATATTTGATCCTGGAAGTAATAAGGAACCCCCTTCAGTTCTTTATTCCAGTCACCCCCATTAAACTGGGGGGGGGATGACATGGTCAGATCTACACTTTAGGAAAATCACTTTGATAGTTATGGAGAAGGTGGCCTGAAATAAGGGAAGGTTTGTGGATGTTGCGAAGCTAGAATCTACAGGACTGGGCAATAGATTAGACATGGGGGAGGAGAAGGTGGAAGAGAGTGATCTGAGGATTATAGCTCAAGCCTGGATGACCTAAAGACCAGTGGTGCCCTCAACAGTCATAGAGAAGTGAGGAAGAGGGAAGGGTTTGGGGGAAAGAGAATGAGTTCATTTTGGGACATGTTAAGTGTAAGCTATATAGGAGGCCTCCAGTCCAAGCTGTCTGACAGATAGCTGGAGATATCAGATTGGAGGTCAGGAGAAAGGTTAAGGCTCCATAAAGAGGTCTGCACATCATTTGCAATGAGATGAGAACTGAATCCATGGGAGTTGATGAGGATCTCCAAGTAAAATAGTACAGAGGGAGAAGAGGGCCCAGCATAAAACCTTGAGTGCTTGATGGATGGGACCTAAAGGAAGTTCCAGCAAAGGAGGTTGGGAAGGAGGATTCAGACAGGTAGAAGGATGGTTGCCCTCCCCAGGATGCTCTTTAGTTTATCAGTGTCCTTACTAAACTACAGCATTTAAAACTGAACCCAATACTCCTCTTGTCTTCTAACCAGGCTGGAGTGCACACAGAGTATCACCCCCTTTTTTTCCTGGAAGTTATTGATTAATGTAATTAATCTAAAACTTCGTCCTATTCCCACAATGAAAACTGTTGAGTCTTCATACCCTGAGTGGCTCTTCTTCAGAATTCTGCAGCACCATCTGGCCCCTTGGGAAGCTTTTTTCAGTAATCCTGACTTTATAGGACTGGCCAAAGGTTATCATGCACTAGATATAACCAATGTCCTATGTCCTCCACTCAGAGTGGACTTCTAAAACCTCTCTTCTACTAGAACCAAACTCTAAATTAGGCAAGATATGGCAGATAATCTTAGGATGCCTCCAGTCTATACTAAAATCAGACAGATCTCAGAGAAAGAAAGGAATGGTTCACAGATAGAATGCCACACCACATCTAAGTCCCCTCTGTGAAGTAGTATCTCTTTAATGGGCTTTCTATTCCTGGAAAAAACAGGACCTCCCACAGTGATCAACAGAACATACCTTGTTCAAAGAGAATGAAAAGCCATTGGGAGGTCCAGCCTTCCTTAATTTTAACTTGGTAAAAACAAAAGTTACACAATTTATAACCTCATGTTAGCGTCTCTGTGAATAAACTGCATCACATGTAGCTTGTAGACACCTGAAGATAAAATATTTCCAGATAATATTCTTCCTGTGTAGATACTATAGTTGTGCTATACAAACAAAATCATTACAATGATTCCTCTGTTTTGGAATGGGTGACTGCTTCCAAGTCAGTTCTCATTCATGTCTTTTCATCTCTCATATCTTCCTCATGGTGAGCAATGATTACCATGTGACTGAGGGTAGGTCACCTCACCTCTCTGGCCCTCTATTCCCTCACTTCTAAAATAAGGAGGTTAGACTGAATGACCACTAAGTTCTAAATTGAGGGGCCTACAGAAACTTGGGAGGTGATAAGTCTTCTGTAACTGGAGCTGCTTAGGCAAAGGATGGAAAACCACTTGCTGCAGATCCTGTAGAACAGGCTAATGCTTCAGGGAAGGGCTAGGCTAGATGGCTTCTCAAAGGTCCTGGCTCCTCAGAGATTGTCTTGTATCACAACCTCTGCTTCTCACCACCCAAAGACTGCTACAGCCAAGTGCAGAGGCTCCCCTCCCTGCTAGACATCACCTAACCATCATCACAAAGGCTCTACAGAATAGGAGGCCTCCACTTTTTCTCTCACTCTCTGCTTAACCCCGTACAATCTGGCTTCCAACCTCATTATTCCATCCAAACTGCTCTCCCCAGTTACTCACCATTTCTTAGCTGCCACATCTGTGGCCTTTTCTCAATCCTCATTCTCCTTGACCTCTCTGCAGCCCTTGACACTGATGACCACTCTCTCCTCTCCTTGTTCTCCTACCTATTTCACCACTCCTTCCCTGTCTCCTTTGCTGGCTCCTTCTCCAGGTCACACCCTCTAACCATAGGTATCCCTCAGGCTTCCGTCCTGGGCCCTCTTCTCCTCTCCCTCTATACTACTTCACTTGGGGGTCTCATGAGCTTCCACAGATTTAATTACCATCTCTATGCTGATGATTCCCAAATCGACCTTTCTTGCCCTAATCTCTCTGCTGACATCTCATAGCCCATCTCCAAATGCCACTTATACATCTGAAGCTGAATATCTAGTATATATCTAAAACTCAGCTCATTATCTTTCCCTCTATACCCTCCCTCACCTGCTACCTTCCTTATTACTACTACAGAGAGCAGCACAATCCTCCCACTCCCTCAGGCTTGCAACCTAGAAGTCACCCTGGATTCCTCACTATCTCTTACCCACCCACACCCAAGCTATGGCCAAGGCATCTCTCAAATATGCTTCCTTCTCTCCTGATACTGCAACAACTCTAATGGAGATGCTCATTACCTCACACACATGCCAATGGATCTGCCGCCTCAAGTCTCTCCTCACTTCAATCTATCCTTCATCACCACTAAAATGACTTTCCTACAACACAGGTCCAATCATGTTATTCCCCCCCCACCCAAATCAATAAACTCCAGTGGCTTCCCATTGCCTCCAAGGTCAAATCCAAAATGCTGATCCCCTCCTACCTTTTCAGTCTTCTTACACTTTACTCCCTGACACATATTCTTTGATCCAAGGACACTGGCCTCCAGGGGGGTACACAAGCAAGACACTCCATCCCTTAGCTCTGGGCATTCTCTTGAGCTGTCTCCCATGCCTGGAACATTGACCATCCTCTGCTCAGATTACTGACCTCCCCAACTTCCTTTAAAAGTCCTAACTCAAATCCCACCTTCTACAGGAAGCCTTCCCCAACCCCTCTTCACTCCAGTGCTTTCCCTCTTTGAATAATTTCCTATTTATCCTGTATATAGCTTGCATTGTATATATTTGTTTGCGTATTGTTTTCCTTGTTAAATTGTAAGCTCCTTGAGGGAAGGAGTTGTCTTTTGCCTCTTTTTGTATCCCCCAGCATATAGCACAGTGCTTGGCACATGGTGGGTGTTTAATAAATGTTTTTTGATTGATTGGAAAATATTCTAGAATCAATGAGGACAATATTGATGGCTCTATCACAAATGAACCAGTTACTTTCAAACAAGGGAAAATTAGATTCCACTCCATTATAGCATTGGGCAGTAGGGCAATAGGAATGGCAGTATATGTATGAACCAGCAGTAAATGCATCTCTCTCATTCAGAAAATAAGTCAAAGTACATACTATTGCAGGTCAAAAGCACCTTTCTATCACCTCCTAGAATAGTAAACCTAGCTCCCCAAAGGACAAAACTTTGGCAGGACTTTGGGGGAAAAGGTCTCATTCTTACTAGGATCAAAAACTCATACAAACTTTTAAGAGATTATGGTAATGAACAGTTAAGTTTCACATAACTAATTATACCCTTGGACCCAGTGATTTCACAATTAGAGAATCATTTAAAAAACCATTTAATCATTTAAATTAACCACTTAATCATTTTAAATCCTTTTTAAAAGAACCTATATATCTATAAAAAACATTCACAACTGTTTTGTCAAAGCAAAAACTGGAAACAACTTCAACATTCAACATGGAGAAAGGATGAGTTAATTCATGGTATATTCATGTAATTTAAAAATAATAGACATCATCACTAAAACAGACACCATTAAAATAGTAAAAATAAAGAATGCATGGAAATAAGATCTATACAAAACTATGCAAAGCAATAACGGCAGAATCAGAACCATTATACATATTGATAACATTTTTTTTTTAAGCAATGCAACTTCAGATAGACTTGGAAGGGGACAGAAAGAAAGCAAATACATTTTTTGTTTTCTATTAATCTGGTTACTTCTTTGTAAGATGAAAGCGGGGTTATGTTTATTTTTATTCCTCATTTTACATAGGTTTGGTTTTGTGGATGGCTATTCTATTCATAACAAAATTTTAAAGAATATAATCTTTGTAATCAAAGAGCAATATGATTAATTGCATTCCAATGACTATAAACCATGTAAATATGATCAAGCAACAAATAAGTTTATAGTACAATTCATGCCTTAACTATCAATTTTCTCTGTTTGGTTTCCACGTGGGAATCTGTTTTGAGAAGCAAATCTTAAGATTCTGCGACAAGCAATATTTTTGGTTCCCTTGGCCTCATGAAAAGAGAAGCAGTGGAATATGGGAAAACAGAATCCTTTGTATCAATTTGGGAATCCACCAAATGTGGATTAAACAAAAGCAAGTTTGGGAGTCTAGTTTGATTTTTATAGTTTATAATTTTGGAAAATTTTGCAAGGGTGAACTAACCACATCACAAAGCTTTTAGTAAGGGTGGGCTTTTACTTTTGTCTTGCCCTGGCAAGACAAGAAGGAATTACCTAGTCTCTTTTGATGGAGGAATCAGGGCTATCCTGAATCCTGGGGACAGATTATCCCTGGGAAAGGGAGACTAAGAAAGAAAAGACAGCAGAGAGCCCTTGGGCTTTGTAGGTCATTCCTCACAGGGAGCCTGAGGATGCAGCAAGCTCAGCAAGATGGGGTCTTCAGTCCCCTACAGACTAGGCACTGGCAGTTACACCAAGAAGTCAGGGAGGTGGCCTCTTCCGATGCTCACAGCAGTCTGAGGAAGTTTTCCATTGTGCTGCTCTGGCAAGCTGCCAGGCCCCAGGTTGTGCCTGTTTCATACAATTTAGAGTTGGAGAGGGTCTGAGAGGTCATCTAGCCATTTTACAACTGAGGAACTATGGCCCAGAGAGGTTGAGTGACAACCAAGGTTACACAGAGAGCAAATGTTGCAGAACCAGGATTTGAAGCCAAGTTTTCTGACTCTCGATCCAGTCTTCATTACTAGCAAATTCTTCCTGCTGTCAGTGAGCATTTTTATGCTTTTATGTAGGAATAATAACTTTAGCTAGGGAAGGAATGAAGATGGAAGGAACAAGGAAATAAAAACTACTGCCAGAGAACTAGAATTGGAGTCTGGGGACCTGGTTCTGGGTCTAATTGATTAGTGAGGATGGACTAAGTATTAACATGTGCCTACTTTGTGCCAGGCACTCTGCTAAAAGAGCTTTACAAATACTATCTCATTTGACAGCCTTGGGAAAGTCATTGAACCTTTCCAGACCTCCGCTTACTTATAAACAGGAGAAACTTACTTCTTTCTGTCCCTCCCCCAAGGCATACACACAGTATGGGAGGAGAGGGGACTACCTGTTTAATATTTAGAGGTGCTACATAACTGAATGCTATATAATCATAACACCCAAGCTTGGCCCCCCAAAGGAGATATTCAAAAATGCCCCTGCCTCCCATCTGTGCAAAGGTAAGGAAGGGAAAAGGAGTAGTGACTGACCGCTCCAAAGTTCACAAGATCATAGCTCTAGGACTGAAAGGAAATCAGAAGAAATCCAGTCCAACTGCCTGAATTTACAGAATATATTTTCAGACTTGGTCTATGTACAGGTTACTCATGCTGAAGTAGGTTTTTTCCCCTTTCTTTTTTATTCCTTGCTACAAGGGATTAATTCATGGGGAGGGCAGAAGTGAGATCAAATAATGATGACATAAAAACAAAAAATATCAATAACATCTTTAAAAGAGGAACATACTCTGAAAGGAAAAATAAGGTGCTCCATAAAGTCAAGGCAATAATAGCAATAAATAAAAATAAACATTACAATGGACTTTGTCATGAACATAAAAGCAGCTGGGGCTGTCATTAAGTCAAGGCTACAACCCCATTCTAGCTTAATCACCACCATGGCTGTAGGATACAACTACAGCAGTCTATCAAAAGAAAAATGGCCATGCAAAATGGAACCGTTTGATTACATTAAATTACAAAGGTTTTGCACAAATAAAACCAATGCAACCAAGATTAGAAGAAAAGCAGAAAGCCGAGAAACAATTTTCACAGCCAGTGTTGCTGATATAGGCCTCATTTCTAAAATATACAGAGAACTGAATCAAATTTATAATACAAGTCATTCCCCAATTGAGAAATGGTCAGAAGATATGAACAGAGTTTTCAGATGAAGAAATTAAAGCTATCTATAGTTGTATGAAAAAATGCTCTAAATCACTATTGATTAGAGAAATGCAAATTAAAACAACTCTGAGGTAACAGCTCACACCTATCAATCAGCTAATATGACAAAAAAAGGAAAATGATAAATGTTGGAGAATATGTGGGAAATTTGGAACACTAATATATTATTGGTAGAGTTGTGAACTGATCTAACCATTCTAGAGAGCAATTTGGAACTATGCCCAAAGGGCTATAAAACTGTGCATATCCTTTGACCCAAAAATACCACTACTAGGTCTGTATCCCAAAGAGATAATAAAAAAGAGGAAAGGACCCACATGTACAAAAATATTTATAGCAGCTCTTTTTGTGGTGGTAAAGAATTGGAAATTGAGGGGATACCCATCAATTGGGCAATGACTAAACAAGTTGTGGTATATGAATATAATGGAATACTATTGTGCTGTAAGAAATGATGAGTGGACAGATTTCAGAAAATCTTACAAAAATGAATGTTGAAAACAATCTTTACATGTAATTGGAAAATAAAATAAAATACTACCAAGAAAAAAAAGAAAGAAAATGGCAGCTATTCGTAAACAAGATCCAATTCTATAATAAGATCTGCTATATATAAGCAAATAATTATTAATGGCCTAAGGTTCAGATTAGCAAAAAATGACTCAAACCCAATGCTCTTTCCATTCGACCTTTGTGTGTTCCTCTAAAGTATTTTCAAATACAAATTTTGCAGAAATCAAATAAAAGTTTCCATCCAAGTACACTGTACATCTTTTCTAACTTCTTTCAAATTCTATAGTCCAGTTTTTATTCTGTGTGACAATCACACAGAGAACAAAGACCAGGTGTTCAATGATAATAATGAAGGTGGTGGTGATAACAATTACCATAATTATTTCATTAGAAGAAAGGGAAAACGTTGATTGAGTTCTACAAATTATATCGTTTAGAGTTTTTTTTTCTTTTTTTTTTTTTAATGAGGCAGTTGGGGTTAAGTGACTTGCCCAGGGTCACACAGCTAGTAAGTGTCAAGTGTCTGAGGCCGGATTTGAACTCAGGTACTCCTGACTTCAGGGCCGGTGCTCTATCCACTGTGCCATCTAGCCGCCCCTGTTTAGAGTTTTAAGACACACATGGAATGCCAGGCTGAGGCTATATACTTTTAAATTATCCTAATTTCCTCAACCTAAGATCATGATTGAGATAAACTACAATATCAAGATTCCCTACAGGTCCTCAAGATAAACAGTATTATCTCTGTAACTCTATCCCTCCTTTCTGAAGAAGAGTTCAACCCCCTTATTTTAATATTTTAGTGAAAATCACAGAATCTTAGAGCTGGAAGGAACCAACTCAAAGGTCATATAGAATGTGGGGGGTCACAAAACAATTTGGCACCAGTAACAAGTTATGTATACCTATTTTACATACCTATATACCCAGAATCGCTATGGCCAAAGGGGGTTGTGAGTGGAAAAAGTTTAAGAAGCCTTGATCTAGTCCAACCTGCACCTGAATAAGAATCTATTCTTGACCAAACAAATTGTCGTCTAGCCTTTGCCTAGAAGTGCCGTAATGAGAAGAAACCCATTACTTCCACAAACCACTTTATTTGAGTTTAGGTCTGTTGAGAAATTTTTCTTACACAGAGCCAAAACCTGCTTTTTTCAACTTTCAACCACTATCAACCTGTCCTAAATCTTTTCTTCTCCAGGGAAAATATCCCAAATTCCTTCATCTACTCACATGAGAATTTCCTTTTCTTTCCTCTTCCTCAACTTACATCAATCACTTTACACCTCCTTCACCTTACATCAATCACAAGATGCCTTTTGCCACTCTCTCCTCCTTCACAACTGTCTCACACATAAGGCAGTTCTTTTCCTTGCTAACTCCTCTATATGCACAAGCTATCCTATTCCATGTGATTTTCAAGTGGATTGCCCCTTCTTTTATCCACACTCTCACTTTTCTTCAGTCTTTCCCTATCTATTGGCTGCTTCCCTACTACCTACAAACATGTCCATGTCTCCTCCATCCTCAAAAAGTCCTCACTTTATCCATCCATTTCCTGCTAGCTGTTGTCTCCTATTTCCCCTCCCTTTTGTGGCTACACTCCTTTCAAAGTCCTTAAAAGGTGTCTCCACTTCCTTTCCTCTCACTCTCTTCTGAATTCTCTATGGTCTGGCTTCTGACCTCATCATTCCACTGATACTGCTCTCTCCAAAATTACCAGTTGTCTCAATAGCCAAATCCATTGGCCTTTTCTCAGTCCTCATCTTTCATGGCCTTTCTTCAGACTCTAGCCCTGTCAACCACCCACTTCTCTCTAGCTTTCTGTTACACTACTCTCTACTAGTTCTCCTCTTACACGTTTGGTTATTCCTTCTCATTCCTTTTTTCTGGATCTTCATCCAGATGACACACACTAAAGGTGGATGTCCTTGGCCCTCTTCTCTTTTCCCTCCATACAATTTCACTTGGTGATCTCATCAGCTCCCATGGATTCAATTATCATCTCTATGCTGATAATTCTCAGATCTACTTCTCCTGCACTTACTTCTCTGATCACCTCTAGCTTTACATCTCCAAATGACTATAATGAACATCTCAAAGACATCTTAAACTCAATATGTCCAAAACTAAACTCATTATCTTTCCCATAAAACCCTCTCCTCTTCTTAACTTCCCTATTACTGCTGAGGGCACCACCATGCTCCCAGTCATCCAGGCTTACAACCTAAGTGTCATTCTAAACTCCTCACTTTCTCACCCCCTTATCCAATCTGTTGCCAAATCCTGTTGACTTTCTCTCTGTAACATCTTTCACTTACACCAATGCTTCCTGTGACAATGCTACACTCTGGTACCAGCCCTCCCTCGCCATGTCACACAAGAAGAAAATGGAAATAGCTTGTTGGTTGGTCTGCCTGCCTCAAGTTTCTCCCTCCTCCAGTCCACCCACTATTCAGCTGTCAAAGTGATCTTACTAAAAGCACTGGTCTGACCATGTCACCCCAAACTCCAGTGGTTCCCATTACACCAACGCACATTCTGACATCCAGTAACACTGGCCTCCTCACTGTTCCTAGAACAAGGCTCTCTATCTCCCCACTCTGGACTTTTTCTCTGGTTCTCTCCCATGGCCACAATGCTCTCCCTCCTGTCTCTGTTTTCTGGCTTCCTTGGCTCCTGTCACATCTCAGCTAAAATCCCATGTTCTATAGGATCCTCCTTAATTCTAGTCCCTTCCCTATACTGATTTTTTCCAATTTATCCTGCATTTTGCTTATCTGTCCATAGTTGTTTGTATGCTGTCTCTTCCATTAGACTGTAAGCGCTCCTAGAGGAAAGGGACTATCTTTTACCTTTCTTTGTATCTCCAGGGCTTAGCACAGTGCCTGATATATAGTAGATGCTTAATAAATGTTGACTGATCCTCCTCTGAACACTCTCTAAGCTCATCAATGTCCTTCTCAAAACAATGTGCAGAACTGAAGACAACATTCTGTATGGTGTATAACTAGGGCAGGGCACAATGGGACCATCACCTCCCTGGATGCAGCCTGAGATGACACTGGCTCTTTTGACTGCCATGTCATACTGTTTACTCATACCGTGCTTGCAATTTGGTAAAAACTTTCAAGCTTAAGGTGAAATGTTATTCAATGCCACCTCCCCATCTTATACTCATGAGGTAGATTGCTTTAAATCACGTACCCATGTGTAAGACTTTACACTTCTCCCTATTAAACTTCATCTTATTCAATTCTGCCCAGCATTCTCACCTGTCAAGATATTTCTGGATCCTCATGCCAAACTAGGCCTCCCCATTTAGTGTCATCTGCAAACTTGGCAAGCTTGCCACCTATGTCTTTATTTGAAGCACTAAGAGAAATGTTAAACAGCACAAAGCCAAGGACTGATCAGATCCCAGAGTCATTCCACTACAGACCACCTCCCAACTGACAATGAACCATTAATGAGTACTCTCTGGGTTCATCTAAGGGGGTCTGAATCCATCTAACTGTACTATCATCAAGTCTACACAAGGTCCATGAGAATAGCATGAAAAATTCTGTCAAATGCTTTCCTGAAATCCCAATAAACTATCTACATCATTCTCCCAATCCACCTCTCTAGTAGCCCGGGCAAAAAAAGGAAATGAGGTTAGTCTGGCATGACATGTTCTTGATAAAACAATGTTAGCTCTTTACAGTCACTCCTTCCTTTTCTATATGTTTACCATCCCTTTCATGGTATGTCACATAATTTTTCCAGGAATCAAAGTCAGACTCACTGGCTTAATAGTCTGTAGAATAATATTTGTAAAGCACTTTTCAAGCCTTTAAAGAGATCTATAAATGCTGTTTTTATTATTAACTCATTGTTTTTTATCCTAGAGATATTTTCCTTTTTCTGGGCTGGTGGCAACTCTGCTATTCTCCAGGCTTTCAGAGATTACTCACAGTAGTTCCACAATCTGAGACAAGTGGGATGCAGTACACCTGCACCTAGGCTTAGTAGATTTGACATAAAGGTGACTAGGTGCTTCCTTACTACTTCCCTATTATCTTCGAGTTTCAGTTCTGTAGTAGCCATTTTATTCTTCTTAACAAAGAAAGACAACAGAAATACAATAAAGGTGAATAGTATTGCCTTCTTTTTGTTGACATTTATCATCACTCCACCTACCCTAATCACCAGTCATTTCTTTCTTCAAGCCTCCTTTTTATAACCCAATACAGGAAAAACAAGCAACAGATTATTGGGCTTAGCAATGATTCCCCAATGGTTCCAGCTCATTCCAACCTTCATCTCTCCTTGCCTTAGTCTTACAAGGCTTTTGTATTATTCTCTCCTACAAGCCCTTGCCTTCATCTACTATCCAGTTTTTAAACTTAAAATTAGTCTTTGAGGTCTCTACAAATCCACAACAGTCTCTTTAGACAATATCTCCTACCTCTTATTCCTCTCCTTTTCCTCCTCACACTAACAAGGAGAGTTGATATAGAGGATAACTACCTTTCTCATATTATTCATCCTTTGTTTCAAATACGGCAAGTGACATCAAAGGATGATGTCTTGACTGCTTTATGAATTGGATTTAAGTGAGGCAGAGTTGTACAAAGTAGTCAGTCTCACCCTTTTTTCCAGAGTCATCAAAGTCCAGTGGGCTAAACCAAGTTGAGGGTAACTGGCAGGCCTCAAACCTGTTGGTGAGCTAGGGGATGTCTACCCCAAGCATGTGAAGACTTTCCCTGGTGGAATGAGTGAAAGACCAATTTGTTCCATTAGCCCTGAAGGTGGCTGAAGCAGAGACATTGTGGAAGGCTTAGAGCTTGGTCAGACATTGAAGATGCCAAGGTCACCCACTGCACCCTAGGCCATCACCTCCTCTCATGGAGAGGTAAAAAGAAACTAAGAAAAAAAGCCTAGCAATTCCCCACTCCCAATCTGATCTACCCACTTAGCCAAGCTGCTGCTGAAAAAGACCACATTTAGGCTCCTCTGCTGGATCATCATTTAGGTCCAGTGCCTATGAATCCATACCCCACAACTGTTGTGAACTCTCTTCTCTTTTTTCTCTATATTCTTCTCACTCGATGATCTATCTCATCAGCTCCCATTCAACCACCATCTCTATGCAAAAGGCTCCCAAAGCGACCTGTCCAGTCCTTATCTTTCTCCAAACTTCTACACTTCTCAAAATCAACACGTTCAAAACAGAACTAATTACATTTCCCCCTTAATCCATTCCTCTTCCCTACAGTCACTTTTTTCTACTACATCACAATGCTAATCACTCACATTTGAAACCTTGTCATCTTCCTCAAATCCTTCCTCTCCCTTGACCTACACAGGCCCGGTCTTGTTGGCTCTATTTCTACAATATTTCTTGTACGTATCCCTTCTCTCCACTGACAAAACCACCAGGCTAGTTCCAACCCTCATCTCTTCTAGTCTGAAATATGGCAATAGCCTGAATAACTAGTCATCCTGTATCCAGTCTCTTCTTTCTCCAACCCATTCTCCAGAGCTGCCAGACTAATTCCTAAAGCAGAAGTCTGACTATATCACTCCCCAGGGGCAGCTAGGTGGTGCTGTGGATAAAGCACTGTCCTTGGATTCAGGAGGACCTGAGTTTAAATCCAGCCTCACATATTTGACACTTACTAGCTATGTGACCCTGGGCAAGTCACTTAACCTTCATTGCCCTACAAAAAAAAAAAAAAAAACAACCTGAAAAACACAGAATATGTCATTCCCCTCCTCAGGAAGTTTCAGTGGCTCCCTACTGCCTCTAAGATAAAATGCAAATTCTTCCGTGTGGGTACTGAAAGCCCTGCCCACCTGGCTCCAACCTCCCTTTCCAGATTGATTTCACGTTGATCTCCTTTACATATTGTACATTCCAGCCAAACTTGCCTTCTGGCTTTCTCCCCAAAGAAAACCTTCCATCTCCTGCTTCCCATACACCTTTGTACAGCCTCTGTCCCAGAGGTAGAAAGCTGTCTCATCATCTTTGCCCAGAGTTTTGTGGCACTTCTTTTACAGCTGGGCTCCAAGCCATTCCAGAGTCCTCCAGTTGTCAGTGATCATCCCCATGACTTTGTATTTATAGTAATCTGCATACATGTTGTTTCTCCCCATGAGAACAAAAGCTGCTTGAGAGCAGGAACCATTCTACTTTTGTCTTTGTAGTTCCAGCACTTGGCCCATTAAAGGACTACAATCAATGTTGAATTGAATTAAATGAGACGTGAGGAAGAATTTCTTAGTGAAGAAGATCCCTAAAAAGGGTGAGAGAAAAAGGCTGTGGAATTTTCTTCTCTGGGTGGGGGTGAGGGGAGATGCTTCCAAAGTGAAACACATTCTCATCTGGCCCTTCCTACCATATACTTCACAGAGCAAAGTGGAGGATAGCTGTTCTCACTATATCCATTTTCAGATCAGCAAAGCTCTGAACACAATACATAAACTACAAACCCCACAACAATTAGCCCTTCCTCTACAGTATTCTCCATCACATATAAACTGAGGTTGTCACTGACACCAGCAGGTCAAGCAGAGGAGGCTCACTTAAAACTGGTCTAAAATTTTACCATCTAATAATCTGGATACCCTCTAACTTTCACCCTTAATTCTAGATCCTTAGACAAATTAATGACATGTGTACAAATGGGTTCCAGCAAAGCAGGCATACTACTAAGAAATACAACCTAATGATCTAGCCATTTCATTATGTTAAAATGCTCTCAGCCCCTAAATTCACAGGCTATTTTACTGTCATTATTCTTGGCACACATAAGTGCAATCTATAGAACTCTTTCAGTTATTTCATAACTAAAAGTTTGTATTTAACACATCCTGGGAGCCAAGTAGACCAGCTCCCCCAATACCAGGTCCTGAAGTAGGCTAGAAAGAAAAAGGTTGAAGACTATCACCTTAAAAACTCTGGTCATGTGTGAGTACTTTGGGGTCTTTGTACTGTCCCAAGGAGAAACAGTACTGAAAGGTTTAAGAAAACAACTCAGGAGTCAGGTTCTGAAGAAGGAAATGAAGAAGGGAAGTCTTATTAATCACTTACTATATGCAGGCACACTGCTAAACTCTGAGGATGCAAAATATAAGGAAAGTCTTGGGGAGGTGGGAGGGAAAAGAGAAATTTTGGAAATCAAAATCCTACAAAAGTGAATGTTAAGGGGCAGCTAGGTGGCGAAGAGGATAGAGCAACAGCCCTAGATTCAGGAGGACCTGAGTTCATATGTGACCTCAGACACTTAACACTTACTAGCTGTGTGACCCTAGGCAAGTCACTTAACCCCAATTGCCTCACACACACAAAAAATGAATGTTAAAAACATTCTTTACATGTAAAGAATAAAAAATAAAATAATATTAAGTGGGAAAAAAACACAAAGCATAAGCAAAAAGAAAGGCGGCCTATGTCCTCAAGGAGCTTACATTTTTTTTTTCAGAGCAACTAGAGTTAAGTGACTTGCCCAGGGTCACACAGCTAGTAAGTGTCAAGTATCTGAGGCTGGATTTGAACTCCGGTCCTCCTGACTCCAGGGCCAGTACATTATCCATTGTGCCACCTAGCTGCCCCCAAGGAGCTTACATTCTAATGGGAGAAGACAACATACAAAATGGAATCAGACAAAATGAGGTCACACTTTCCTCAAAAAAAAAAGTATAATTTTTGACCCAGGCACAAATTTTGGTTAATCACCAGCACCAAACAGACTTCCTTTGTTAAAATACCCCAAGTGGCCAACCAGGTTGTGTAATGAGAACAAAGTATTAACAAAGTCCTGCACCTATTATCTACAAAGCTAATAATAACAACTGACATTCACATAGGGCCTTCTACTTGCCAAATTACTTCATCTGATGCTCACAACAACCCTGAGAGGTAGCTGCAATCATTACTTCCATTTTACAGATGAGGAAACTGAGACAAATGGAGGTTAAGTGTTTGGTCCAGGATCACACAGCTAATAAGTGCCTGAGACCAGATTTGAACGGAGGTTTTCCTGATTTCAAGCCCACAGACAGCTCCACCACTATGCCACCTCGCTGCCCCAAGAACTGAGGGCCTCTGATGCCTCAGCTGAAACTCTTTATGGACGCCACCAAAAAGAACCCCACAGGATGAGATGGCATGGATGGGTTGCAATCTGCCCTAGTAGACAGTGGAGCTAAGGAGGCCTCGAAAGGACATACATGACCTTCCCCCCCCAAGCCCAAACAAGGCATTCCTTCTTTGACAATACAGCCCACAACCTCAGGGCTACTGAACTTCATTCCATTTCCCTTCCATCTCCATGAATGCCCGGGCTCCCTTCTGCCATTGTCCCGATCCTCCTTTTCCATCTCCTGGCTTCCTTCAAGTCCAAAAGTCCCACTTTCTCCAAGAGGTCTCCACGGTGCCCCTCCAGCCCTAGGTAGCTAATTCTTTTCAAGTTCTCCTTGTTTGTCCGGAGTTGTCGGCACGCTGTCTTCCCAATTAAACTGGGAGCGTCCTGAAAGCAGGCGGTTCTTTTGCCTTTCTTTGTTGTCTCCGGCACTTAGGTACACAGTGGGCGCTTAATAAATGCTACCAGGCTGACTTCTCCGAATCGTTTTTTTTCACTTTGGGACATCCTACACACCCTGCCTCCTCCTTCCTGTCCCTCGCAAACCCACCCACCCCGCCACCAGTTCACAGCTGGATTAACCCCAGCCTTTCTCTTTCCAAACTCAACCACCCCTCTCCCCACACTTCTTCCTCCCAGGAAACCATCCTTTGGCAACCTCGAAGCCTTTGGGGGACCGACTGCCCCAGGCACCGCCAGCAATACCCCCCCATTGCCTCTGACCCTGGCACCCTGCAGGGCCCCACCTTCTCCCTTGACCCTGGAACCCCTCAGGGTTTCCCCAGCCCCTGACCCTAGCACCCCGCAGGGCCCCTCCAGCCCCTGGGCCTATCACCGTGCAAGACCCCCCCAAGCCCCTGACCCTGGCACCCCGCAGGGCCCCTCCAGCCCCTGTCCCTGGCATCCCCCAGGGCTCCTCCAGCCCCTGACCCTGGAACCCACCCACCCACCAACCCCTCCCCCAGCCCCTGACCCTGGCACCCTGCAGGGCCCCGCCCCTCGGCCATCCCGCGGCGCCCCCTCCGCATCCCGGGTGCTCGAGGAGCCTGAACGCCTGGTCCCCAGGGCCCAGAGGCGCGTCCCTCCTTACCCGCATGCAGGACGGCCTCGGAGACATCGCCGTCGGCCGCCGGCCCCTGGTCGGGGCCGCCGCCGCCCGGGGCTGGGGACAAGGTGGGGAAGCTGCAGTCGTAGGAGCACTGGATGTCGCGAAAGAACTTCTGGGTCTCGCTCAAGTTCTGCTGCAGCCGCTTCAGGTAGAGACGGTGGTGGGCGAAGGCCCGGCCCAGCTCCCGAGCCAGCCCGATGCCACCGCCGGAGCCGGGGCCGGGACCCGAGGCTGGGCCGCTCCCGCGCGGGGCCGTCCCACCCCCGCTGCCGCCGCCGCCGCCGCCGCCGCCCTCCATCAGCTCCGACCACTCCAACTTCGCGGCTCGGCCCCAGGCCGCCGGCCCGCCCGGCCTCCCGCCTCCCTTCTGCCCGCCCCCCAATGTGGAGAGAAGGGGGAGCCCCAGCCTCGCTACGCCCCAGCCCGCCCGCCCGCCCACCGGCTCCACGCCGCCCCCTCACCCCCGGGCCTTCGTCACCCGCAGACGATAACAAACCAGCCCGCAGTGAGCCCACAACGGAACCTTTATTTACTCTGCCCAAGGGAGCGAGGGGGAACGCGATGGGAGGAACGCCGCTCCGCGAGGCAGCCTGGGACTTGTAGGCCGAGGTTGGGCTGCAGGAGCTTGAAGCCGGGAGGTGGAAAAGCGGCGATCTCTGAGATGCTACATGCAGAGGGTCTTGGGCGGGTGAGCCAACTCGAGCCTACTGTTAAATTTTCAATGTGAGCATTTACGTCTAGGAAATCAGCTTGATTTACTGTTTTGCTGATTGTCTAGACTTAAGAAAGTGAAGGAGAAAAAGTGCTAATAATGGAAATTAAAGTTCCGGCTTACATCCTCACCTCCCGCCCCCTACCAGTTGTTAAACATTTACCAGCACACAGAATCCAGCTTATAAATATGTTATTCTTTCTTTCTAATCCACAAGCTTCAATGTCTCAATTCAGTTCAACAAATATTTATTAAGTAAATACTGTATGCAAGTCACTTTCACACATGGGGCGTCTGTCCTGAATCAAAAAACCTCGTTTCAAATCCTCCCTCTTATGCTTACTAGCTGTGTGATTAACCTCTCTCAGCCCATTTCTCCAAAAGATTTTTTGTGAGGCCCAAATGTGTAAAGTTCTTAGCAAACCTTAAAACACTCTAGAAATGTTAGTTATTCTTTTGATTCAGTTAAACTCCTCCCCCCCCACCACCTGTTTGCTTAATCTCTGTTAATCTCAGAAGTGAGTTAGACAAAGTCCATGAACTATTTTCTGGAGAACTTTAATCACAGGTATGACAGTAGGAAATATGGCATATGATGAGCTGGATTTAAACCCTACCTCTGCTACTTACAGCCTGTATTACCTTGATAAAGTCATTTCCCCTTTATAGATCTCAGTTTATTTATTGTTTTGTTTTAGGTTTTTTGGAGAGGATGAGGATTAAATGACTTGCCCACTGCACACAAATAGTAAGTGTCTGAGGCCGAATTCGAACTCAGGTCCTCCTGACATAAGGGCGAGTGATCCATCCAGTGTCCTATCCACTGCTCAAGCCACCCAGCAGACCCCACTTTCCTTATTTGTAAAATGAAAGGATTTGGCTGAATCAAGGGTTCTTTACTTGAGGTCCACAGACTGTCTATGGGTAGATTTCAGAGTTCATTTCCCATGAACCTAGATGGGAGAAATATTTTTATAACTGTATTTCAGTATAATTGAGTTCCTTTATAACACATAAAAACATCATCCTGAGAAGGAATCCATGGTCTTCAGCAGACCGTCATAGGAATCCATGACAGAAAACAGGTTAAGTACTTCCAGAGAAGATGGCCTCCAAAGTTCCTTCCACTTCTAGATCTATCTATATTCCTATTATTCTATGACTAATGACTTCTAAGTTTCTCTAGATCTCAATCTTTGTTCTTATGTTCTCTTCAGTCTGGGATGGTTTAGATGAAAAAAAAACTGACAATGTTTTTATCAGCTCTGGTCTCCAAAGATAAGACAAATACCCTCTCTTACACTTGCCCTCCTCTTCTGCTCAACTGCATTAATGAATGATATTTCAAATTTTTATTTTTTTTCAAATTGCAAACAAAAAGATTATATTTCTGTTTCATTTGTTTTTACATTTTATGATAATTTCCATATCAAGGTTTATTAAGTTGGAGGATATTTATTCATAAAACTCAGCTTTTAAATGTACTCTAATTAATTATGCATCAAAAATCACTACTCTGCTGCTGATGAATATTTCATCAGTGGCATTCTTGGCTGTCAAGATTCAGAGCAGTGGAAGAAAGGACAATCAATTAAAAGGAATTTATAAAATCCTGTCCTGGGAAAATTCATGGTCAGGCCCAAGAGAAGAGTAGAATTATTTCCAGGACATTTTGAGAGAAATCTATCCCAAAGGATCCATGACAAATGTCAGATGCATAAGATGGCACCAATTCAATTCCTATTGAAGAAGTCAGATACATCTGTTTCCAAAGCAGGAATGACTTTTTAGTGTTGTCTGCAGTTGATACCTAAATAAAACCCAGTTTTGTTTTGTTTAATTCTGTACTGGGAACACTGAATTATTTAGTATGTGTCTTAAGCTCAAAGATATGGGTCATTTCACACCTGTAAGAGTAAAAAGTTGGGTGCTGGGCAAGAATAATCCAGTAAGGGATCTTGAAAGTGAAGATGAGAAAGTTAATGAAATCTATTCTTCTTAGACATAAAAATATTTTCCCTCTACAAATTATGGAATAGCCATCCTGGCTGGTTTAACCCCTTTTGGTCTTTTGCCCTTCTTTTTTATATATTTATTTAATATTTTCCCCCAATTACATGTAAAAACAACATTCATTTTTTTAAAATTTTGAGTTCCAAATCTTTTTCCTACCTACTTCATTTAGAAAGCAAGCAATTTTACATGGGTTATACACGTGCAGTCATGTAAAAAAACATTTTCATATTAGTCATGTTCTGAAAGAAAACAGACAAAAAATAAAGAAGGTAAAGACAGCATGCTTTGATCTACATTCATACTCCATCAGTTCTTTATCTGGAGGTGGATAGCATTTTTTATCATAAGTCCTTCAGAATTGTCTTGGTTCATTGTATCATTAAGAATAGCTAAGTCACTCACAGCTGATATTTGTACACTATTTCTGTTACTATATACAATGTTCTCCTGGTTCTGCTCATTGCACTTTGCATCAGTTCACATGAGTCCAAGTTTTTCTGAGAACATCCTGCTCTTCATTTCTTGTAGTATTCCACCACAATCATATACCACAACTCATTCAGCCATTCCCCAGTTAATGGACATCCCCTCAATCTCCAAATCTTTAATACCATTAAAACAGCTGCTATAAATATTTTTGTAAATATAGCTCCTTTTTAAAAAAATCTATTTGGGATACAGACCTAGAAGTGGTATTGATCGGTCAGAGGGTATACACAGTTTAGGGCAGTTAGGTGGTGCAGTGGATAAAGCACTGGACCCTGGATTCAGGAGGACCTGAGTTCACATCCAGCCTCAGACACTTGACACTTACTACCTATGTGACCCTGGGCAAGTCACTTAACTCCAATTGCCTCACAAGAAAGAAAGAAAGAAAGAAAGAAAGAAAGAAAGAAAGAAAGAAAGAAAGAAAGAAAGAAAGAAAGAAAGAAAGAAAGAAAGAAAGAAAGAAAGAAAGAAAGAAAGAAAGAAAGGAAGGAAGGAAGGAAGAAAGGAAGGAAGGAAGGAAGGAAGGAAGGAAGGAAGGAAGGAAGGAAGGAAGGAAGGAAGGAAGGAAGGAAGGAAGGAAGGAAGGAAGAAAGGAAGGAAGAAAGGAAGGAAGAAAGAAAAAAAAGGGTATACACAGTTTTATGGCCCTTTGCTTTGCCCTTCTATCTAACAGTGCTTGGTAGACACAGAATCGCTTAAAATGAGCTGAGTCACTAGAATAAAAGCAAACTTATATTGCTCAGGATTTCTTATATTCCTAGATCACAACTATATTGTGTATGAGTATGAGACTTTTTGCAGGGAAAAATACATAGCTGAGTATGAAACTATTTTACATGGAAAGAAAACAATAATGAAATCAACTTTTATTTCATCAGAAAGCAGTTGAGAAAATACATCTCACTTTGTGAAATACAAACTCTCCCAAAGCTAGAGTTTGGTAGTGGAAAAAAACTCCGAGGATATTCATAGGCCCAGTCATTCAGATAATTGTACCCCATATCTTGAATAGGAACTATATAGCATCATCTTTTTAACAAATAATTTTTATTGAGATCTTTGGTTTTAATATCATTTAGATGTTTCATATCCCTCTTCCTGCCTCTTTCCAGAGAAACATCCCTTATAATAAAGAACTTTTTTTAAAAAGAAAGAAAAAGAGGGGCAGCTAGGTGGCGCAGTGGATGAAGCACCGGCCCTGGATTCAGTAGGACCTGAGTTCCAATTTGACCTCAGACACTTGACACTAGCTGTGTGACCCTAGGCAAGTCACTTAACCCTCATTGCCCCACCAAAAAAAAAAAGTGTTTTGTCAACATTAAGGTAATATAAAAACATAAACTATTATTAATATTACTATCATCTTGATCCCTGAAGACCAGTTTTCAGATAGTGATCCTCTCTTTATTTAACTAGGCAGTTAGAAAGAAAGAGAGAAAGAAAGAAAAAGAGAAAGAAGAGGGAAAATTTCAGTAAAAACAATTAGCCACATCAAACAGGTGACATTAAACACAATATCCCTGAACTTCTGTCAGAAACTGGAGGGACTGTCTTCCCATATGTCTTCTCTGGAGCCAATCTTGGTTTTTATAATTCCACAAAGTTGTTTTGCTTTATGGTGATTGTGCTTTCCATTTACATTGTTGCAGTCAACACATATCAAATTGTCCTAGCTCTGCTTACTTTAGTATGTATCAGTTCATGTAAATCTATGCTTTTTCTGTATTCTCATTGCTTCTTTTTGTTTTTGTTTTTGGTGAGGCAACTGGGGTTAAGTGACTTGCCCAGGGTCACACAGCTAGTAAGTGTCAAATGTCTGAGGCAGGATTTGAACTCAGGTACTCCTGACTCCAGGGCTGGTGCTCTATCTACTGTGCCACCTAGCTGCCCCCATTCTCATTGCTTCTTACAGCGCCATAATACTCTATTAATTACATTCATGTACCGCAATTGTTTGTTCATTCTTCAATTGATGAACATCTATTTTGTTTCTAATTTTTGCTACAATAAAAAGGGCCAGCAAAAATGTTTTAGGGGGCAGCTAGGTATTGCAGTGGATAAAGAACTGGATTCAGGAGGACCTGAGTTCAAATTTGGCCTCAGACTCTTGACACTCACTAGCTATGTGATCCCGGGAAAGTCACTTAACCCTCATTGCCCCACCCAAAAAAAAAATGTTTTTATACATATGGATCCTTTCTTTTGAAAGTGACCTCTCCAGAGAATATGCCTAAAAATGGAATGTCTAGGTCAAAGAGTATGGGCATATTGGCAATGTTGAAGGAGATGTGAGAGATAGGCACACCAATGCAGAGCCATTAATATGTACAACCATTCTGTCAGTCAACAAGTCAATCAACAGTCAACAAGAATTTATTAAGTACCTGCTATGTGCTTAGCACTACACTGCCATTGATACAAAGAAAGGCAAAAGACGGTTCCTGCTCTCGAGGAGTTATAGTCTAATGAGGAAAACAACTTGAAAATAGCTTAGTATAAACAAGATATATACAGGATAAATTTGAGCTAATCAACAGACATAAGCCACTTACATTAAGTGGCATTGTGAAATGTTTCTTGTAGAAGGTGAGCTTTTAGCTAGGACTTGAAGGAAGCAAGGGCAAGCCAGGAGACAGAGGTGAAGAGGGAGAGGATTCCAGGCATAGGAGACAACAAGTGAAAATGCCAAAGTTGAGCTAAGAGATGGAATGCCTTGTTCAAGGAACAGCAAGGAGGCCAGGGTCACTGAACCACAGAGGATGGGAGGGGGAGGGGCAAAGTATAAGTAGACTAGAAAAGTAGGAGAGGAGCAGGTTTAAAAAAAAAAAAAAGGCCAAACAGAAGACATTCTAGAGGTGATAGGAATACATTGGAGTTTATTGAATGGGAGACTGGGAGAAGGAAAGGAGCAGAGAACATGGTCAGTCCTGTACTTCAGGAAGATCAGTTTGATAGCTGATTGGGAAATGGACTGGAGTGGGGAGAGACTTGAGACAGGGAGACCAACCAGCAGCTATTACAATAGTCCATGTATGAGGTCTGCTTCAAGGTGGTGGCAGTGTTAGGGCAAAGAAGGAGGCAAGAGATATTATGAAGGTAAAATCAACAAGATTTGGCAACATGTTTGATATTGGAGGTGAGAGAAAGTGAAGAATCAAGGATGACACCTAGGTTGAGAGCCTAGGTAACCTGAAGGATAGTGATGTGCTCAAAAGTATTAGGGAAGTGCAGAAGTGGGGAGAGTTTTCAGAGAAAGATGAGTTCAGTTTTGAATATATTGAATTTAAGATGTTTGCAAAACATCCAATTTGAGATGTCAGTTTTTTTAAATAAATGCCTTATTGATGTCTTTTTCTTTTACACCGTTATTTCCCAATGGCACCCTGCTGCCACCACCAATAGTCCCTTTCCTCTTAATAGTTGAGCAAAACAAATACATTGGCCATATCTAGCAGCATTTTCCTCATTTCACAACTATAATCCACCATCAACCCAATGTGTAGGAAGGAAGGAAGTCTATTAAGATCTGTCCTCTGAAGCTGAAATTGGTTACAGCACTCATCAGAGTTCTAAAGTGTTTTGAAGTTCTGAAGTTCTTTCTGTGTAGTTTTGCTTTACATTAAGGTCACTGGGTCAGTTGTTCTAATTCTGCTTACTTTGAGCTACATCTGTTCAAGCAAGTAAAGTCTTCCCAACTTTCTTCGAATTCTTCTTATTCATTGTTTCTTACAGCATAATAATATTCCATTATATTCATACTCATTAATTCATTTACCCACTCCCCAGTTGATGGGTACTCACTGTTTCCAGATTTTTGTTATTACAAAAACTGCTGTTTTGTAGAGAATCTGGTAGTATAGGAATTTAGGCTGGACATTTCAGCCAAACTGGTAGCCCTGAGAAGTATGGGTCTTGGTATGAACCCAGCAGAAACTGGCACTCTTGGCCTTGAACTTGAACTTAGTGGGAATAATGTTATGTAGAAATTGAGTTGAATTGTAAATCTTATCCCTGTCCCCTCCCCAAAGACTGAAATGGTGTAAGAGGGGAAATATGCTCTTTTTTTCCCAGGAAATTGGGATTAAGTGATTTACCCAGAACCACACAGCTAGAAAGCGTCTGAGATTATATTTGAAATCAGGTCGTCCTGATTCCAGGGCCAGTGCTCTATCCACTGGACCACCTAGCCAACCCAAGGAAGAATACACTTCTGAAGTGTTGGAGGGAAATGTAAGTTTGTTCTTGCTATATTTTGAAGTAAATATACCTTTGTAAAAACAACCCCAAAATGTGCTATTATAAACATAAGTCTTTTCCCTTCATCTTTGAATGCTTTGGGGTAGATTTTTTTTTAGCAATGTTGCTGGGCCAAAGTTGTTTGATGAAGTGACTTTCAGTCACTTATATACAGCTATATAACTTATATACAACTATAGTTCCAAATTGTTTTCTGGAACAGTTGGATCAGTCATAGCTCTTATATCTGTACATTAATATGCTTTCCCCTACCCCTCCAACACTTACCATTTCCACATTCTGTCATCCTTGCCCATTTAATGGGTGCTCACACCCAGAGTTATTTTAGTTGCATTTCTCTTATACGACTAGTAACTTGAAATATTCTTTAATTTCATTGTTGATATTGTCCAACTTTGTTTCGAAAGACCAGTATCATAGAGCACAATGGGATAAAAAGGACACTGGATTTGGAATCAGAAGACCTGATCTGAGTTCCAGCTTCCTTACTTACTCGCTAAGGAAAAGTCAGTTTAACTCTCTAAACATCAATTTCCTTTTCTGTAAAATGGGAATAATACTACTTGTCAAGCCTGTCTCACAGAGTTGTTATGAAGATCAAATAATATAATGCAAGATAGAAATTTGCGCCAGCATGTTGGAGGGTACTGTAAAAGGCAAGTATGGATTGATATTTTTTTAAATGAAAACAGCCCTTTGTTCCCATATCTCTCTGGGTAGGATTCCCCCGTGCCCTTAGGCTATGCGATAATCTCTGAAAATTATTTCTGATAGAAGCATTCATACTCTAGAATGAGATCTCACATGTGATAGTATGATTCCGTCTTCCCAGGAGAAGCTGTTTGAAACTATTGTCTTTCCTCTCTCTTTTAAGTCACAAGATCAGCAGTGTTGTTGTTTTTTTCTGGCTATTGACGTCTTTTTTTCTGGTTTATAGAGTAGTTTTCCATTCTCTTCCTGGGAACAAGATTGGGAGGTAGCCAGGCTGAAAGGACATAGGGAGAGCATGGAAATTCTATGTTGGCTAATAAATGAAATTTTGGCCCCAGTTTCCCATCCCGAAGCAAATTGTATCCATACCAAGATATATTTCATCAAAGAAGGGGAACTATAGCCAGCAGAGCCAGAAACTGTTTTTATCATTGGAATGACCCCGTTAGCTGATAGGAAAATGGGGTGAAAAGGCCAGAAAGATATAGTGGAAGACTGATTCAGTAATGATCTGAAGAGAGGTGCCAGTGAAATTGGGGAAAGCCAGAGAAGGATAAATTTTAGCTTAAGGATTCAGATATTCATCTTTATGCTACTGTAGACATGCTTTTTTTTTTTTTTGCCGGGCAATGAGAGTTAAGTGACTTGTCCAAGGTCACACAGCTAGTAAGTGTCAAGTGTCTGAGGCCAGATTTGAACTCAGGTCCTCCTGAATCCAGGGCCGGTATTTTATCCACTGTGCCACCTAGCTGCCCCCAAACATGCTTTTGATATGACTTAGTAGATAAACAGTGCATATTTTTAGGAAATTCAAGAAAAAAATGTTCTTCATTGAAAATAAAACATAAAGCATTACAACATGGTAAAATTATTTTGCTCCATAATCTTTCCCGGTGTGCCATCCAGACCTCTTCACACACCTGGAAGGCTGTGTTCAGTTTGGGGGCACTATATTTTGAAAAGAATATTTATACAGTGGAAAGTATCCAGAATAGAGTGACTGAAGTTGTGAAGAAAACCTAGAGATCATGACTTACAAGGATTGGTTGAAGAAATTGGGAACAAAGAAGATATGGAGAACCATAACAACTGCCTTTCAATACTTGAAAGGCTCTCATAGGGAAGAAATACCAAATGTGTTTTGCTTGGTCCCAAAAGGCAGAACTGGAAGCAATGGGCAGAAGCTGCAGGAGCAGATCTGGCTGGATGTAAGGAAATATTAACAATTAGAATTATCCAAATATTAACAATTAGAATTACCCAGGAAGTAGTGGATTTCCCCCATTAGCAGTCTTCAAACAAAAGCTACATGACCACTTTAACCTACTCTCTTGTTGAGAATGTTAAGGAATAGATTCTTATTCAAATGTGGGTTAAGCTAGATGGCCTTGGAAGTCCTTTCCAATTTTAGAGAATCTATGATATATGATGTGCTAATATCTATATATCATATATATCATATGCTAATAGCTCATATTGCCATAGTGTTTCCAGATTTACAAAGCTCTTTCCTCATAACCCTTTTAGAGAGGTAAAACAGGTCTTTTATCCCCATTTTGCAGATTAGTTAGCTAACTTACCAAGGGAATACACCTTGAAAGCAGGCTTTGCCACCAAGGCAAAGCACTTTCCACTATACCACACAGTAAATCTTTTGTAACAGCTTTACCCCACATTACGGTCTTTCCCTTTTCTGAACTGAAACACACACATTATATGTACATGTATGTGTATGTATACATATATGTGTATGTGCATACAGTTATCACTTCCACATTGTGGGGGTTAGGAGCATGGCTCCTCAGCTATCTGGAAAATCTACATAAAATTTTTTGACCCTCCCTTTGTACCAGAGAAGAAGTTTGAATTATTATGGTACTGAAAGATAAATGTTGATATTATATAATATTATACATACATCGTATGCATTTTCTGAGTTCCTAAAATTTTTTCTGTGTCATCTGTGGCGTCTGCAAAAGGCCCATTTAATTTCTTATTCTGACTTGTGATCTATGGAAACCATGATGGGGAAAATCATAATGTGGATGGGATAACTATATATATATATATATATATATACACACACACACACACACACATACACACATGCATATACATATGTGTATGTATCATTCATTTGAAACATCTTATACTGATTTGTGGCATCTCAGACAAAATAATAGGATTTAGATAGAACCTAGATAGAACTAAAAAAGACATTAGAAATCTAGTCCTACTTCCTTATTTTGTAGAAGAGGAAATTGAGGCCCAGAGAAATTGAATGACTTGCCCAACATCCAGTGGGTAGTAAGCAACAGAAAAGGGTCAAAACACTGGTCCTCAGATGTCAAATCCACTTCTCCTTCCACACACCACTATTTCATACAACTATTTATAAAGACATTAAAAGGATCTGTGATTTTGTCCTCATGGGGAATTCTCAATGTAAGAACTCCACCCAAAGTGGATTGCAACACATTTATGACTAAGTAGCAAGTTCTAAGTAGTTGCTTTTACTCAGAATGTGATACCTTTAAACCTTCTAAGACTAAAGGAGGAAAGGATGGATTAAGACAAGGAAAGGTTTTGAGATTTGGAGTAGGGGAGATGAAGGAAGCATGATGTTAGCCCTTGTTATGTGTGTCTATATCTGTGAGTTCATTGCTATAGAAGCATCCACTTGAAGAAACTCTTTCTACCAATGCAGTTAGGCCATTTCTCTTTTTTTTGTTTTTTTAGTGAGGCAATTGGGGTTAAGTGACTTGCCCAGGGTCACACAGCTAGTAAGTGTTAAGTGTCTGAGGCCGGATTTGAACTCAGGTCCTCCTGACTCCAGGGCCGGTGCTCTATCCACTGTGCCACCTAGCTGCCCCAGGCCATTTCTAATCTTAGAGATTTGCCAGAGACACTGAGATATTAAATGACTTGCCCACCAACACACAACTAATGTGTCAAAGACAGAACATAAATCTAGGTTTTCCTGGGCCAGCCCACTATCCACTATCCTGATTGTTGTTTTTCAAAACACTGTTTAAACATAAGTTACTATTGAGCATCAGGCTACTTTTGCATGTATTTTTTCATATATAGCTGAGAGTACCAGGGAGAGCTAATTGGCAAAAAACAGCTAGTCAGATATAAAATGCCAAAGATGAACAAGTGATATCTCCCTCTGCAGAGGAATGATCCTCTTTTTAAAAAAAATTTTTTTTAAGTAGCATTTTCATCTTTAAGTAACTAGATTGTCTAAAGGTTTGTATGGATTCCCTATAGCAATGAGATAAGATACAATGTAGCCATTTTACCAGGCCTGGGGGCCCTTCTAGACATCCCAGTACAATCAGGGTTTAAGTTTATGTTACACAGAACCCTTCTGTTCTGCAAGTTTGCTTGTTTCTGTGCCTTTGCTGCCATTGCTGGGAGACAAAAAACGTTTCCAACACCAAGAACATGTGCAGGCTACCCGTCTGCAAAACAGAAATTTCCTGTTAATTTGATCTTTTGTAGTTCATTCCAAAAGCTGAAGTTCAATCAATAAGCAACCGGCATCGAAATCACTGGGGTTGGCTGTGATAACAGGTCATATGCCATGTAAAGAGACGTTCCTACAAATGGTATGCTCTGGCTTTCTTTGTCCAGCTAAATCTTTGTTAAATAGAACACAGTGTATTGACTTCAGTGGATCTTTGATCAATGACTTTAGATGTAAAGATAAGAAGAACAAAGAATAAATGAAAAGATCCCCATTTAAACAAGACTTAGCTGGGTTTGGGGTTGCTCTGTGACCCTGGAGACAACAGTTTCAGCTGAGTAGAGGAGATCAAAGCCAGACTACAAGAGGCTGAGTGGAGAGGGAGGAAAATGGAAGCAGTAGGGAGGAAAGGTAACTCTTTCTAGATGTTTAGCAGTGAAGAGAAAGGCAGAAATGGAAAAGCAATGTGAGGGGACAGCAGGGTCAGGAGACCATATCTCGCTTTTACACTTAGAAAAGGAAAAATGAAGAAAAATCGTGGTCCATGTTGAAAAACTCACGCACATTCCACTTTTCACTTCTGCTCTTTCCTGATAAAAATAGTTCATTTCTGTTCATCTAAAGAAATCATTAGGCTTAAAAGAAATAATTGTTTTAAAATGTGGGCAGTATTTTGGGGTTGGGAGGGGGGAAGGAATGATACCGTTCAAGCTTGTCAGTTATTCCACAGAGCATCTATGCCAGTGGGAAATAAAAGTACCAGAATGATGCAAACAGTTCTATGAGCTCTTCTCCCTCCCTTCTCTCCCCTACCTTGTCTCTTCTTTCATTGTAGCCTATGAAAAGCCTATAATTAGGTGGTGGGATTATGACATCAGCAAGGATTCGACCAATCTGCCAAAAGGTAATTTGCATAGGACACTCCTACTATTTCAAATGTAACCCAGTTATCTTGAGGAGAGTTGGGAGTGGAAATAGAATTCTCCCAATGAAAAAAGGGTGAGGGAGGAGAATCACACAACAGGAGACTATTAGTATTGATACTGTTTTCAGTGATATAGTGATCAAAGTGTTATAATGGCTGTCTTTTAAAGTGTTTTCTACCTTCAAAGCACTCTAGCATGCTAACTCATGTAATAACTCCTGGAGCCATTTGATCTTTAAAAATGCTTGTTTAATGTGTAATTATTGCATATGAGGCAGCTAGATGGTACAGTGGATAGAGTGCCTGGCCTGGAATCAGGAAGATTCATTTTCCTGAGTTCAAATCTGACTTTGAACACTTCCTAGTTGTGTGACCCTGGACAATTTACTTAACCTTATTTGCCTCAGTTTCCTTATCTGTAAAATGAGCTGAAGAAGAATATGGCAAACCACTTCAGTCTCTTTGCCAAGAAAACCCAAAACAGGATCACAGAGTGAGACATGACTAAAAAACGACTGAACAACAATTTTTTCAGAATGGAAAACTGAACCATACTTGGATAAGCTCTGAGTCCCTCATGACTCTCCCTTTGTCAATTTTCAGGTTGAAAGGAAAGGGGACTTTTTTATTCTTAATATTTGAATAATCCTTTTAGGAAAACAGTTTACTTTGTATTTATTTACTTGTAGATTGTAGCATAGAATAATCTATAGTTAAAATTGGGTATTTATCAAAGTAAATGAACTTGTAGTTTCCCTGCTATAGAACTCTAAAACTGATCTTTATCTTACTTTATTTAAGTGCTTGCTCATTTGCCAAATTTGATAAACCCCAGGAGGTTCCTCTCACATTAGACTAAACTCACTGGGACCCCCCACAAAGAATTAAGTCACTCATCCCAGTGGGATAATTCTGCTACTCTCTTGTGTCCAATAGGGTGCTCCGGTTTCTCTGCTGGAGGCCTGGACTGGAGTATCTTAATTATACAAGCTTCATTCACCCATGCACCAGAATTATCCAAGATAAAAATAGATATGGTAAAAGAGAAAGGAGAGTGTTATTCTGTAGACCTAGTGTCACATTCCTAACAATTTAAGACTGGAAATTTCTATCAATGTCAACAAGAATTTTAAATGTGTTAAGCACCTAATGTATACCGAGCATTATGCTGGTACCAGGGAGGTAGAAAAATTAGATAAAATGTGATCATTGGGCTGGTGGAGCTTATAGTATAGTTGGGGAATAGGCACATGCACAAATAAATATAATGCAAAGTGATACTTGAAAAGTAAACAAAAAATATTAAAACCGAGTCCTATTGGAGAGTCACATGAAGGATGGTCCATTACTGATTGGGGATCAAAGAAAACTTGGACAAGTAGTGGGGGGCATGAGGTGAGGGTGGGGCTATCTAAGTATAGGCAATGGGTTGAGCAAAATCATGGAGGCTGAGGGCATGTATGTGGGAGAGCAAGTAGTACAATTTGGCTGGAGTATAGACTGTGTGGAGTAAAGTAGTATAAGCTAAAGCTCTAAATATAGGTTCTTGCCAGGTTATGGAGATCCCTAAATTCCAGGCTAAAGGGTTTGAATTTTTCTTATCAGGCAATAGGGTTTGATTTTGAAGAGAGGATTTATATGACATGATCAAATATGGGTGAAAAAGGAAGATTAATTTGGCAGAATATGAAGGATATGTATTGTAATAAACAGTGAGAGCTTGAAGTTTTTCAGTAGGCAAGAGGGAATCATTGAAAGGTTTTTAAAAGACTGGCATGATATGATCATATATGTGCAAAAAAGGTTAGTCAGACAACATATGAAGGAAAGTATTGCAATAATCCAGAAATTTTTAGATTATAATGAGAACCTGTTATAGGGCAGTGGCAGTAGGAATTGAAAGGGATGACACATACAGGAGACTTTGGAGAGACAGAACCAAAAGGACTTGGCAACTGGGGGTATGGAGAAGGGAAAATAAAATATAATACTAAAGTTTCAGACAAGGAATACTGTCAGAAATAGGACAAAGGGACAGGTTAGAGAGGGGGAAGAGAATAACTTTGATATTCTGTTTTATCTTAAATATCAAATCACAGCCTGTACTTGGTTTTTCTCCAAAGAAAATTAGAACAAAAAACCAATATCAAATTTTCAATTATCTAAAAGTAATCTCAGTCTCATTTAGCGTGAGTACTCAAGAATCTACTCTGAATAATAATTCTTCACCAGCTTCAAACAGATGGCTGTAGCTCACATATGTCTTTTAAAATGTTTTACATATACTTTTTCCCATAAAAAGTATTTTATTATTTTCCAGTTACATGAAGAGATAGTTTTCAATATTTGTTTTCATCAGATTTCTAGTTTCAAATTTTTCTCCCTCCCTCCCCTCCCCAAGACAGCAAGAAATCTAATATAGGTTATATATGTACAATCACATTAAACATATTTCTGCATTAGTCATGCTGTGAGAGAAGAATCAGAACAAAAAGGAAAAACCTCAAAAAAAGAAAAATAAAAAATAGAAATAGTATGGTTCAATCTGCATCTAGATTCCATAGTTCTGTTTTTCTGGATTTGGAGAGCATTTTCCATCATGTGTACTTTGGAACTATCTTGGATCATTGTATTGCTGAGAAGAGTCAAGTCTATCCCGGTTGATCAACACATAATGCGGTTGATACTATGTACAATGTTCTCCTGGTTCTGCTCATCTCACTCAGTATCTGTTCATGTAAGTCCTTCCAGGTTTCTCTGAAATTTGCCTGCTCATGGTTTCTTACAGCACAATAGTATTCCATTGCATTCATTTACCACAACTTGTTCAGCCATTCCACAATTGATGGGCATCCCCTCAATTTCCAGTTCCTTGCCACCACAAAAAGAGCAGCTATAATTATTTTTGTACATGGGTCACATATGTCTTTACCCAGACTTTCTATCCCAATATCTCTGGCTATAGATGTCTGTGCTGTAATCTGATAACAGATTTCAGAAATATGTGGTGACACATTTGAACTCCTGGGGTTTTGACTACTGGAATGGAATGTGCAGGCCATTTGACACTGGGTGACAAATCTTGATGCCATAAGGTTGAGCATCATTCATTACTTTGGATCACCAACCCCTATGACACTACAGTTGTCGATGTTGTTTACTGAGCTGAATCTTGGGTCAGACCTAAGATTGACAGTAAATTGGACATTTAGCTGTTCCCCAGAGTATGAAAGTTTATTCAAATCAAGCTTAAGGTTAATCTGAGTCCAATACAGCAAAGTAACAACAACAACAACAACAAAGATCATCTTTTCTCTTCTTTCTATTTGGATTCAGGGTTGATGCAAATAGCCTTTTTGGTGATGGTTGTTCCAGAAGCAGTCCACTCAGTCGTGATTTTTGCAGAACTTCATGTTATTCTGAGTTGACATTTGTATTTTTTGCACTCTTCCAGAGGAAGATCTGCAAATGGCTTGTCTAGCAACCTGACAACATGGGAATTTCTGTCACTGGTTTGAGGACAGTTATCCAAGTCTACTAGTGATCCATGTGGCACATGCTCTTGTGGTGACTGACTCTTACTTTGTATTTACTTATCTGTCCTATGCATACATTGTTTCTTCCAAGTACAATAAAAACTCTTTAAAGGCCAGGGTGTTTCCTTTCATTTTCTTCCTCCCTCTCTCCATTCCCTCTGTTCTTTTCTTTCCCTACCTTTGTATATCCCTGGCACCCATCACAATGTCAGGTGCTTAATAAATATTTGTTGATCTGAATCGAATCCACAAGCTGCAGCACAGGATACTATCTCCTGTTCTCATCTTCTTAGAGGAAGGTCACTCTCTGAGTGACCCTTGAGGACTCCAGTTTGGATAACCCAGTGGGCTTTGGCGGAAAGAGATACCTTCTTACCCCGTCCCGTTCTTAAATGACTGAAACCTTTGTAAATCTCTGGGGACAAGTTAAGGGTTCACCCACAGGTGAGTGAATGGCTGTTTTCAAAGCCAGAAATTCACTCGAGTTTGAATGGGTCTGCTTGGGTTGCCCGGATGCTTCCCACGACTCCCGGCCCATCGTGAGGCAGAGGATGTAGAGGCAATGCGTGGCCTTCAATCCTCTCCAGGTCTCCAGCAGAAGCTTGATACCGGTGGTTTAAGTGGTCTGATGGGGGGAGGGGAGGGGGTGGATGTGCGGCAAGGACAAGTGGATGAATGAGAGAAAGTCCCAAGGGATTTCCTATCTGGCGGGTGGGAGACGTAGGGGCGCTGTCCTGAGAAGCCATGGGGCGCACCCAACCGCTCCCCGCCACCCTCCCTTCCCTGCTCCCCGAAGCCGCCTCTCTGCATTGCTAAAACGCAGCAGCAGCATCGCCCTCCAGCCCACTCCGGGGGGAAATGCACAGTGCAACCAAGCCTCCAACGTGCCTGGGCGACGCCCCCTCGGCCTGCCGCCCGGTTATTGGCCGCGCGTCGGTGTCACTCGACGTCCTACTTTGCCATCCCCTCCTGGGCTGAGGAAGACGGGCGGGGTAGGTTGTGCGCGCCGCTCTCCAGCTCTGGCAGCTGTGCCTTTGCAGCAGGCTCGGGGCGGGTAGACACGGAGAGGGCGGGGGAAGAGGTAGAGGGAGCGGGAGCTGGGCACTCTGCGGGCGAGGCGCTGGTCGCTCCATGCGGGGAGGGGCGCAGCCGGGCAGGCCAGGGCTGGGGGGCTGCGGCCGGCGCCGAGGGCAGTCAAGGAGGACCTGCCCGGCTGGCTGCCCCATGCCATGCCCTACCTCGCCCAGGCGAGGCGGCGGGCGGGGAAGGATGCGCCGCCGTCCACTGCAGTTTGCAGACCAGCTTTCCCTCTTGCAGCCCATGCCCTGAAGCAGAAAGTTTGGGGACCGGGGGCTTCTATCTTCCTTCCTGCCAATGACTTTGCCCAAGGACTTCTGCTGCCCAGCCCTGACTGTGACCTGGCATCTGGTATCCAGATCAGAATGAATTGCTCCAGCCAGTAACCAAGGCTCCCCCACTCCTTCAGCACCCCCTTCTTTTTTCTTTAAATTTCCGTTTGCCATCTTTTGTTTGTTTGGTTTTTTTAAACTCACTGCCCCCTTTCTGGGTGGGAAGGAGGGAGAACAGTTCCCCCTTAAGAAGGCAGCGCTGGAAGGGACAGATCTCCAAACCGACCCATATTCATCATGAAGAGGTGCAAGTCTGACGAACTGCAGCAACAGCGGGAGGAGGATGGAGCCGGGCTGGAAGATACTGCTTGCCACCTGGCCGGCCCGGACTTGAAACCTGGAGAGGTCATGAGTGCAAATCCTGCTGTGGCTCCAGCGACTCCAGATGTAGGTGCTACCATGGCCCCCAACCCTGGCCCTCGAAGCAAGCCTCCGGATTTAAAGGTGAGCCTCAACTCTCCCTCTCCATCCTTTCTTGCCCTCAGGTCAACTGGCAACTGGGGGGTGAAGGTGGGGAGGGAAGTTGAAGTCAGGGATCAGAGAGGTTGAGCTACTGGTTTGTAATCATAGGTCATTAAATATTAAGATTTGGAAGGGGCCTTTGGGAATCACCTGATCTGACTTCATATTACAGAGGAGGAAACTGAGGCCAAGAAAAGAGAAATGGTTTGCCCAAGGGCCCTGCCATACAGCTTAAGCATCAAGCCTCAGCTTTGTTTTCCTGGCTATACATCAGACATTCTAGTGACTCACCCAGAGAGGAGGCAACCTGACATCATGTGTGAAGTACTTTTAGCTCCTTAGCAGCAAATGCACTGGAGAAATTAAAAGTGTTAACATTGTCATAATGACCTCTTTGGGGACTGAGAGGAGAGGGGAGAGGAGAAGAGATATGATTTGGGGATGATAATTAAGGACCAGCAGTCCATTCTTGAGCCTTTCTTTTTTTCCCTGAATGACTTTGGAAATAATCCCCAGAGCTCAGTTTGCCCACCTGTGAAATGGGAGAGAGGGACATTTTGCCATTAGGTGGAGCCAAAAGCTAAGCTGGTGCTTGGAGATCCCTGGATGGAAATGGGTGACAGACAGGTGGCGCAAGTGGTACTTGGGCTGCTTCGGGGACTCGATTCAAGTTGCACACGTGCTGAGTGAGGAGCCTGAACTAGAACTAAAGGGAATAAGTGTGTGCGAGCAGTGGTCATTAGCTTCAGGCCTGAGGTCCTTTAGAATGTTTCTCTAGATTAATCGTGGGGGTAACAGCAATGATCAGTCATCACTGGCCTTTTTGAAAGTGGCCCCTTCAATGATTCCAGGCACAGGATTGTTCTCATCTCACTGAGGGCTGTTGGATTCTGGAAGAACTTAAGCGTTTGTGGAGACTGATGCATGAGGGAAATAGCTTCTCTCATGGGGGTGCAGGGCCTGGGCTAGGAAAGAAGAGAGGAATCAGTTACTTTAAATAAAGCCTGTAACCTATGACAGCAGCCACTAAGGAGCTTTCCGGCAAAAGCCAATGACACTCCTCAGCTTGTGGGAGCGGACTGAAGTCAGGAAACTCTGGGGTATAGGTGAGTATGTTTAGAAGCCAGTTCTCTCACCTGGATGTTACCTGTCTACTTTCCTTGGGGGGCTGGGGCAGGGGGAACAACCGGGCCACCACGTTGAATTGACTACTTAAAAAAAAAAAAGAAAAACTTGATTGTTGCTGGCAGGAGGAATAGAGGGCAGACTGCAGGCAGGACCTCCTTAGGATTGGGGGAGAATTGGAGGAAAAACAGAAGAAGCTGACCCACCCTTCACCTTAGCCTTTCCAGTGGCCTGAGGACAGCCAAATCCCAAAGTAGGATAGCCTTTCGAAGGGAATGTTACGATGAAGTCACAATCCCAAGGAAGCTGGAACCCTCACTGCATAGCCCAGTAACCATTTGCTCTAAAATGCCCTTTTATTGACAGTAGGAGTAAGGTAAATGCCATCCCCTAACTCCAGGCTTCCTACTCCTTCCCAGCTGATCCACAGGAGCCTGGCCCACTCTGCTTTCACAGACTTCCTGTCCTCAGTGTTTACACCCAAACTGGGAGGACCCTCTTTCTTTGCTGATAATAAGAAACCCTTTTCATGCCCCTAAGACAGCCTTGGAAAAATCCAGTTGTCCAGGGCCACCAAGGGCACGTAGTAAAGACCGCTAATTTCATTCATTTTATTCTGGGTGTTATCTTCCTGGCAGAGAGTGAACCAATAGATAACAACAGTGTGTGGGCAGTCTAATATTTTGTACTTATCAACAAGGCCTTCTTATGGTGACTTGTACCTCTTCTATCCACCCACATCTTCTCTAGCTCCCTGGCTGTTACTTTACCATCCTCTTTAGTGGCAGATGCAGCAGCAGCTCTGTCCTTAGTATTAGCTGCGGTACTCCTTAGAACAAGAAATTGTTTTGGGTGTGGAATAGAGGATGAGGGAAAGGGGGAGCCACTCAAGAAAAAGACTACCGAGGTTGGTCCAAGCAGCTTGGATTTGAGCTGTGAATAGGCAAGATAAGACCCAAGCATTACTTGCCTAGTGGGATCAAGAGAGGCAAGTGAACGATGCCTTTTCCTGTTTATCTCTGACTGCTGTCATCACAACATGTTTACAGCTCTGTGCAATGACAGGACTTGGAGTTAGAGCTGCCAGTTTCTTAGCTCAACTCTGTTCTTGATTTGCTATGTGATTCTCGGCAAATTACAACTTCTCTGGTCCGTTTGTCCCTGTGTAAAGGGGCAAGGAATACTCATGGGCCAGATTTAAAGTCCCGGAAACATTGTGTCTAAGTTTGTTTCCCAGAGATAGGGCTGGAGTGGTGGGGCAGGGCTGGGAGGTAGAGGGAAGAATTCATCAGTAATCTGGGAACTCTTTTGGACTTGGTTCATTTCCAGACCCAATGATGTGAATGGAAGGAGATGGGTTTCGTTTTTTTTTAACCTTCTCTCTCACCTGCCTTTTGTAAAGCCAGACAACCAGTTTGGGCTTTCTGTTTGTCTTATTCTAAACTTTTCTGATGAGCACCAATGTGTTGACTCCATTTTTTCCCAGTGACACAACTCTGAGATGTCTTGGTTTGGGGGTTGGTAGAAAACACCTTGGAAAAGATGCTCAAAGGCCATGTCCAAGGCATCCCTGTCAGGGTGTGTTTTGGCTTTTGTCAGAGGGGTTTGGATGATGTTCCACTTGAGGTTTCTCCTAACCCTGACCTCTGAAGCTGTTGGTAGCCCAGTGGAAGGTTTCTTCAGTTGAAGGTGGGGGTGATAGAGCAGAGGGATGCTCTGGTTTAAATTCAGCTTTGGACTCCTTGATGTGTGACTTTAATTTTTCTGAGTCTCAGTTTTCTTCTGTCAAAGGGGAATAATAGTATCTGTCCCATGTCCCTCACAGGGTTGTTTTGAGACTCAAATGTACTGTATGCAGATGTTTTACAAGCCTTAAAGCACTTCATAAATGTTAGCTATTGTTATTTTCTTTTGATTTTCTGTCTCACCATTCCTTAATTCCTCATTCTATTATCATTCAATTCTGATAGGAAAGACTACAATCTGTGATGGGGTGGGGGGAAAGGCAAGCAACAACTTTAAAAGAGTAATGATATGAGGTCGAGGGAATAAACATTTATATTGCACATACTTTATAAATATTATCTCATTTGATCCTCATAACAATCATGAGAGATATGTACTGTTATTTTTCCCATTTCACAGTTGAGGGAACTGAGGCAAAGAGGTTAAATGACTTGCCCAGAGTCACACAGCTATTAAGTGTCTGAGGTCAGATTTGAAAGCAGGTCTTCCTGACTCTAAGCCCAGTCTCCATCCACTGTACCACTTCATTGCCTCATTGCCATGTGATGATGATGTTAACTGGGAGAATACTTTTGGAGGTCGAACCTGTCTGTAAATATTTCAGTGGGGTTTTTTAAAAGTTATTTTCATGCTCAGGGTGTCCCAAAAGTCTGAGTGCAGCAGGAACTAGATTAAAATGTAATTGGGAAATGTTTCACAAAATAAACAAAAATACAGTACAACATAGATAATGTTAACTTTGGGTTTTCCAAGTAGCCTGCGGGGAATTTAGTGGTTCCCATTTCTATTAGACATCACTGGTCTTGTACATCACAGGAATGTTTGGTCGAGCCCAAAGTACACCAGCATTCTCCAGCGGGAAAGAAAGCTTTATCCCAGTGAGATCAAAATCCAGCTTTCTTTTTCCTCTCCCCCCTCCCCTTCAGTGCCACCATTAGCAGCTGAAGTGATGAGAAGCAGAAACAGACTTGGGGCACATGGGCCTGTTTAAAAATACAGTTGTGATAGACATTTCTGAGGTTTGTGGCATAGTGACTAATTCCACACTAGGTGCAAGAGAGAGAGAGAGAGAGAGAGAGAGAGAGAGAGAGAGAGAGAGAGAGAGAGAGAGAGAGAGAGAGAGAAAGAGAGCGCTTGTTCTTTCCTGAAACATTTTAGAAGTGCCAGGCTAGGGCCCCTGAAGGTAAATCCCACCTCTGAGTCCCTCTCCACTTCCACCGGAACTAGGGGAATTCAGCATTTTCCCAAAGAAGAGAGAGCCAACTGTCTTTGGGCCTGTACCATCTGTAGGCCATCCCCTACAATTCCATTGATACCCATCCCCCCAGCAAGAATACAGTATCCCTGAAGTCTTAGTTCGATTTAAATCTTTAATGGCTTAAAAGTTCAGTAAGGCTTTTTGGAACACCCCATATCTGTGAGATTTTTCCCTAAAGAAAGAGAAAGAAACATTTCTGAATCACATTCCTGATTATGGATGATTTTTTTCAAGTAAAAATGTTTATATTTTTTCCAGCTACTTGTAAAAAATATCTTTAACATTTTTCCCTCTCCCCCGCCCCCGACTTGTAAAATTTTTTTTAAAGATTTGTTTAAGTTTGAGTTCAAAATTCTTTCCTTCCTTCCCTTCCCTTCCCCCTCCAAACAATTTGATATAGATTATATATGTGCAGTCATGTAAAACATATTTTGTGGATGAATTTAAACCCTAGTCTCAGCCTACCCACTCAGCCTGTGTTTTGGTATGTTGTCTTTTTTCTTCTATCCATATTAACATTGTCTTTATTGGATTTTTTCCTTGGCTCAGAGCAGAGAACAGAAAACATGGTAAGGAGCGGCACATCTCAGGGAATTCCTTATAAGATCTTGTAAACTCTTCTGTGCTTGATCACAAGCCCTGTCTATGACCATAAATGTTTTGGCACTCATTGCATGGACTATATAACTCTATTGTCTGGAGAAAACATCATTAGAGAACTTTGGGCCTAGATTATATTTCTAGCTTTGTCCATAATTTATTTTGTGTCTTTGAGCACATCCTTTAATCTCCCTGGGTCTCAGTTGCTCCATCTGTGAAATGGGAAAGATACTGCTGTATAATTCAGATGGATGTAGTGGGAAACGGAGACTGATCTTGGAGTCTCAGGAATAAGTCTGGGGAAATCTGAGATGGGAGTTAATGGTCATCAGATTTCAGAAATGAAAGGGACTTTTGATATTGTCTAGACTAGCTCCTTCAGTCTATAAATGAGGAAAGTGAGGCACAGGAGTGAAATGACTTTCCCAATGTCATACACTAATTCTTAGGGGGAGCCAGGTTTCCTGATGCCCCCTTCTTTCCAGTACACCAGTGCTGTCTCTGTCCGTTATTTATTTTAACAGCTACAAGTGAATAACATCAAGCAAGGCAACATAGGGATGTGTGCATGGCTCTATGTGTGTATGTGTGTGTGTGCGCACGTGCATGCGCACGCACATGCACGCTTGTGCTGGGCTTTGTGGCACCAAAAGGAGATCTGGATATGATGAGATCCCGTGTAGAAAAGCATTTTGTTATTGTAAAATGGCACATAGATGTGAATACCTATTGTTATTATGATCCTTATTGGTGTCTTTGTGTGGTCCTGGAAAAGAATTTGATATTAGTATTCTCAGACATGGATGATTCTTGTCATCATTGACATAAACTAATGATAAGGTTGGGTTGCTGTGGGGTCAGTGCTAGGCTGCTTCCAGAATGGGCCAGATCAATAAGGAAATTGGGCAATTCATAGTAGTCAATAATATTTACTGATCATGTATGTGTGAAGATCAGTAGACTCTGGGCTGTGGGAAGAGAAGAAGAAGGAGGAGGTGGTAACTTGAATCTGGGTCCCCCCTTTCAGGCATTCTCAGTGCAATAGGAGAAAGAATATGTATTTGTGAAAAATAAATTAGACTATATAAGCATAAAAAACTTGGTGAAGCTTAATATAGAGACCTCAAGACATCAAGGATAGAACATAAGTGGAGTTAACCACAGAAATTTTTCTGATGGAGGGAAGATTGGTTTTAGATTTTGAATGCAGCCAGGCATGGAAGCCTATGCCAGGAGTCCCTGATGCTGGGAAGGCCAAGGCTGGTGAATTGCTTGAGTTCAGGAGTTCTGAGTTCCAGTAGGGCTAAAGCCAATAAAGTGTCTGCCCTAAGTCCTGCAACAAGACAATGAGTTCCCAGGAGCAAAGAGTTATCAGGCTGCCTAAGGATGGGGCAAACTGGCACAGGCCTGATAAATAGAGAAGGGACTCATCAGCATTGGGGTAGGACCTGGGAGCTGTTGCTGCACTGCCAGGCTGAGCAAGATAGGGAAACCCAGTCTCAAAAAAATAAAATAAAATAAAAACACAAGAGGCAGGGAGGAAAAGGGAAAGATAGAGAGAGGGTTAGGGAGGAAGAGGGGGAAGAGGGAGAGGAGAAGGAAAGAGAGAAGATGGGGAGGAAAGAAAGAAGAACAGGAATTGTCCTTTTAAACAAGGGGTGTTACCCCACATTTTTAGGGTACAGAAAACAGGTGTGCTTGGCCATTATGGTGTTTCTGCCATTCTTTCAGCAGCCATGCAAATATCTAGTTGCCAGGAGCTAGTTACAAGACATTAGTGCTGCTGGCAGGTAGGTACATAGAACCCTGGACTTGAAGTCAGAAAGACTTGAGTGCAAATTTGAGCTCAGACCCTTACTAGCTATATGACCCGGGGAAGTGTTCTGCTTCTGTTTCTTCTTCTGTTAAATGGAGATAAGAGCACCTATCAAATAAAGCTGTTGTGAGAATCAAATGAGGTAACATTTCTAAAGTGCTTAACACAGTGCCAGGCACATAAGTAGGTTTGCTCTTACTTAACCTCAATCTCTCTCTCTCTCTCCCTCTCTCCCTCTCTCTCTCTCTCTCTCTCTCTCTCTCTCTCTCTCTCTCTCTCTCTCTCTCTCTCTCTCTCTCTCTCTCTCTCTCTCTCATATCTATCTATCTATCTCTCTATCTCTCTATCTCTCTCTCTCTCTATCTATCTAACTAACTAACTAACTAGCTAACTCTATTACTGGAAACTAGATGTTTGCTAAAGGAAAGACAGAAACACCATTCTGGCCTGCTTGCTGTACCCTAAAATTACTTGTCTGGAGCTTCCAACTTGCCTTGTTGCCAATCCGTGTCCTTTTTTCTGGTGTGGTAAAGGCTGCTGATGTTATATATTTCATTCTCTCCAGACTTTGGCAGGCTAGTCAGGCAAATTCAGTGGACTGTTAAATTTAGGGGCCCACTCTTTTTTTTTTTTTTTTTAGTGAGGCAATTGGGGTTAAGTGACTTGCCCAGGGTCACACAGCTAGTGTTAAGTGTCTGAGGCCGGATTTGAACTCAGGTACTCCTGACTCCAGGGCCGGTGCTCTATCCACTGCGCCACCTAGCTGCCCCCTAGGGGCCCACTCTTAATTGTCAAGGTGTGCTTATGGGCTCACAGGAAGACCACAAGTAGGGTGGTATATTATGAAAGAGGGCATTGGATGGACCTCAAGGCAAAAGATCTGAGTTTGAGTCCTAGTTCTACTATTTAATAGCTATTTGACCAAGGACAAATCATCTTTTCTGTCTGAATCTCAGTTTCCAAATCAGTAAAATGTTGGGGGGGGGGTTGACTTGAGCAGTTTACCTCATGGGGTTATTGTGAGGAAAGCATCTTGTAAGTTGCTATATAAAATGTGATCTATTAGTACCAGCAGCAAGAGTAAGAATCAGCTGAAGGAGTTAATGTTGGGAAACTCTATTTAAAATGAAGTGTTCTATGCTAATGCAGTGCGCATTTGGGTTCTGAATTAATTACCAGCGATAGTTGGTTTGATGGCATGTTGCCTTCCTGTGTGCTCAGTATTTACAGAATTACCATCTCTTAGTTTGTTCCTAATTGCATTTTAACTGTCAGCTCCATTGACGGGAATATCTTTCTTAGTGAGGAATTGAAATAGCCGGTTTGGTCCCAATTTTGGATTGGAATTTAAAAGAAGAATTGGCACAGCAGTTTTTCCGTGGTCTTAGAAGCCAACTCAGAAACATCTTTATTTTCCTCTCTCCACTTAAGAATGACATTTCTCCTTTTGAAATCCCTGAAGTTTAAGATGAGAAATTTTTGGAATGCTGCCATTGACCCTGTTGGAGTAGCTCTTAGAGCTTACCATGTCAGTGGTCCAGGCCTTCACAAGGCTGAGTTTTCTGAAGCAGGATTGGTGAATCATGACAGGTGGTTTTTGTTGTTGTTGTTGTTGTTGAGGTTTTTTTGTTTAGGAAAAATAAAAGTATTTGTAACTTGGCTGGATCAAGCTTTTCTTTGGTCATTTGGTTTGAAAAAGCCAAAGAGGCAGTTGTGTCCTGTACTCTGGAAAACAGAGCTGGTTTAAAGAACATGACCTCCCCGACCCTACTCCCTTAGCCAGTTTACAAAAACAGTAAACAAGACTTCGATCTTTCCTTTGTGTGCTCTCTTTCCAAACCAACTACATCTCAGTGATTTGCTGCTAGAAGAGTATTGTTACCAAGGAACCCAAGTGGCTGTTCTCAGTCTCCAGATGAGATGGGCTAAGTTGGGGCAAGGAGAGAAGGAGCTAATTTGCTCCATGATACAAAATGGCGGGGTGGGGGTGAGGGGTTCCTGGCTGAGAGCTATTGAGAACTGGAAGTTAAATAAAAGATATAGGATTAAAATAACATGTAAAGAAAGACAAATTCCTAATGATATGTAACAAGGTAGCACATGACCAAATGCCAGAGGAAGGGTAAAGTACTCTCAGCTCAATAGGAGTATAGAGAAGGGAGAAAGTAATTTAGGTTGTGGTAGCTCAACCTAGATAGAATGCTGGGCTCAGAGTCAGCAAGACGAGTTCAAAAGCAGCCTCAGACACTTACTAGCAGCATGTCCCTGAACAAGACACTTCACCCAGTTTGCCTCAGTTTCCTCATCTGTAAAATGAGGAGGAGAAGGAAATGACAAACTACTCCAGTATCTCTGCCAAGAAGACCCTCAATCACAGTCAAACACAATTGAAATGACTGAACAGATCAAGGAAAGCTTCACAGAGGGTGGGATTTGAGTGGGGCCTTGAAGTCTGAGTCTCCATAGTTTGACTGGTCTCTCCTGATGTTGTTGTTGTTGTTGTTGGTCCTTTGTTCTTGAAGGGGACTGTGACACATGTCATGATTTGCACTGAATCGGAAAAAAGTGCGGAAGGGCTGTACAAAGTCACCAACCTCACTCTCTCCTCTGAAGGGATTATCAGAACTAGATAGCACTTTTAAGACTATCTGGGGGCAGCTAGGTGGCTCAGTGGATAGAGCACCCGCCCTGGATTCAGGAGTACCTGAGTTCAAATCTGGCCTCAGACACTTAACACTTACTAGCTGTGTGACCCTGGGCAAGTCACTTAACCCTAATTGCCTCACTAAAAAAAAAAAAAGACTATCTGGTCCAGGGGTTCTTAACTGGAGGTCTAGGAACTTTTTTTAAAAAATATTTTTATAACTCTATTTCAATATAATTGGCTTTCTTTTTACTCCTTTGTATTTTATACATTTAACAGCACGATTCTGAAAAGGGTCCATATTGATGGCTTTATACTAAACTACCGACAGGGGATGCAGGACACACACAAAAAGGTGAAAAATCCCTCATCCAGTCCAACTCTTGTATTTTGCAGATTAGGAAACAGAGAAAGCCCCAGTGTTAGAGGTGGACTTTGAACCCAGGTTTCCTGACCCCCCCAGTCAGCCCAGGGTTCTTTTCTTTACAACACTGGGGAGAAATCACATGCCCTTCCTCCAGTTGAGGTTTATTTGTTAATATCCACTTGGAATCTGAGAAAATAAAAGATTCCAGAAACCTTGCATAACCATGTCTCCAGTAGAGACCATTAGCAGACTCCAGACTCCAATTTCTCTTTTCCCTCCTCTCTGTTGTCCTTGTCATGAGTTCTAAACCTGGGGAAGCTTCTTTAAGTCAAGCCCAGGCTTTCTCAATTCACTTTGTACCTTGAGAGTGGGTTTTTACGGTGATTAGCTCTGTTTCCATAGAGACCCTATAAATAGAGGAAAATTTCAATCCTTATTTCTCCAAATGAAGATTCAGTGTATAATGGGGGAACTTTGGCTTTATGTGACTCAAGATGACCTAGTCACCCCACCTTGCCCCCTCAGGGATGAATACAAGATTAAGCCCACTTGGGGTGGTGAGGAAAGGGTCAATGACATTGAGGAGGGTAGACACATATTAGGTAAGGGATTTTTTAAAAAAAATGCTTCTAGTTTTTCTTAGAGATGTAAAGACTATGAGAACCCTTAGGAATGAGCTGCTGTGTCTGAGCATTTCTGAGCCAATGAGCAAAAGGTTGAGATTCTTAGTTTTGGCCTTGGGCAGGCCTGGTTTCCCAATTGAAGAGAGACCCTGGTGGATGTGTCTACAAGTCTGCCTTTCCCAATCCCTCCAATTCCTAGTGTCTCCCCCCACCCTTAGATTACTTTGTATCTATCTTATTTGTATCGTGTCTATACCTATGTAGAGTTAGCATGGTGCAGTGGGGAGGGACAGAATAAACATTTATTAAGCACCTACTATGTGTCAGGCTTTGCATTAAGTGCTTTTTACTAGTATTATCTCATTTGAACCTCACTACAACCCTGTGAAGGTAAGTACTGTTGTTATAGTAGCCATTTTACAAACAGGATAAGTGATTTGCCCAGGTTCACACAGCTGGTCTGAGGCCAAATTTGAACTCAGGTGTTCCTGACTCTAGGCCTGGTGCTCTCTCCATTCTACCAATTGCCTCAGTAGAAAGAGCATCAAGATTTGTTATCAGAGCACCTGATAACAAAGGGTTCCGACCTTGGCTCTGGCATTTCCTGTTTAGGACACTTCAGGCAGGAAGCCACTTTGTTACTCAGCCTCATTTTCTCATATATAAAGCAAAGAACAAGGAGTAAATGGTCTTTTAGGTCCCTTTGAGTGCTAAATCCGTGATCCTATGACATGATATATTTTCTCCTCGGTAAAATATAAGCTTTTTTTATGGACAGAGATACTTTTGCTTTTGTCTTTTTGTCTCCAGCATTAAGCACCAGTGCTTGGAACACAGTAGTTGCTTACTCAATGTTTATTGATTCAATAAGAAAAACAGTTACATTATAACAACCCAGAGATGGCAGAATCCTCCTGAAGAGAATTACAGAAATCATTTGGCCTAACTAACCTTTTCTTATTCTGGCGAGTGACAGCTCCAAAGAGATAGAAGTCTGGGGGTGAAATTAAATTTCTAGGGAAAGAAAATATCAAGCTTATTTCTTTTACTTATTCCTGTGTCTGACAACTTCTTTGGCAGGAAGTTCTACTTTCTGCCTAATTTCCCTTAAAGGAGAAGTAAGAACTTTTACTCTTCTGTTCTCAGGGTACAGAGGGTCTAAATGACCTCCTCGGGCCTTTACATCTGAGGGACCTTCTGCCCCCCTTTCCTAATATGTGTCATAACTTGGCCACTAAAAAGTTAGGGTTTTGTTTTTCCCACCTGGAAAAAAAAGTTTTTAAAAAGTCTTTATGGAAAAGCAAGTGACATTTATTTTCTGGAGTGTGCTAGTTGGAGCAGGTGGTGCTTTCTGATGCGTTGGTTGCTGAGTTCCCTAGAGCTAGTCACCATGGTTTTCCTCACTTTCAAAACTTGGAGCTGGATTGTGGAATGTACATGGGCTTTTCTTTAAAAAGAAAATAATACCCTATTTGGGGTGTAGATAGGTGGCGCAGTGGATAAAGCACCAGCCCTGGATTCAGAAGGACCTGAGTTCAAATTAGACACTCAACACTTACTAGCTGTGTGACCTTAGGCAAGTCACTAACCCCTATTCCCCTGCAAAAAAAAAAAATACCCTATTTGTATTTGTCCAATTCTCTAGTAGGAAAGACTAAACCCCACCTCACCCCTACTCCAACAAACACTCCAGCACCAGCTGCTACTTATATCCAAGTAAAGCTACTACCATCAATTGATTCTTTTTTTTTTTTTGAAGCAATTTGGGTTAAGTGACTTGCCCAGTCACCCAGCTAGTGTCAAGTATCTGAGGTCGGATTTAAACCCAGGTCCTCCTGACTCCAGGGCCGGTGCTCTATCCACTGCGCTACCTAGCTGCCCCCATTCTTTCAGGGGATCTTGTTTGTTGTTGTTGTTGTTGTTCTTCAGTCTTTGTGACCCTATTTGGGGTTTTCTTTTTTTTTTTTTTTTTTGGTTTTATGAGATATTTTATTTTTTCCGTTACATGTAAAGATAGTTCTCAACTTTTGTTTATACATGCTTTACAATTTCAGATTTTTCTCCCTCCCTCCCCTCCCTCCCCCCTCCCCTAGACAGCAGGTAATCTGATATAGGTTATATCTATATATCTCTATACATATACATATAGATATATATATACACACACATATATATACACATAATAACATTAATCCTATTTCTGCATTAATCCTGTTACAAGAGAAAGAATCAGAGCAGTGATGCAAAGCCTCAAAATAGAAAAAAAAAACAACAGCACCCAAAACAAAAGAAATAATATGGTTCAATCAGCATCTATACTCCACAGTTCTTTCTTTCTTTTTTTTTCTTGGATTTGGAGATCCTCTTCTATCATGAGTTCCCTGGAACTCTTCTGTACCATTGCATTGGTGAGAAGAATCTAGTCCATCACAGTAGGTCAACACTCAATGTTGATGATACTGTGTACAATGTTCTTCTGGTTCTGCTCATCTCACTCATCATCAGCTCACATAAGACCCTCCAGGTTTCTCTGAACTCTTCCTGCTCATCATTTCTTACAGCACAATAGTATTCCATTGTATTCATATACCACAATGGGGTTTTCTTGGCCCAGATTCTGGAGTGGTTTGCTATTTCTTTCTCCAGTTCATTTTACAAATGAGGAAACTGAGGCAAACAGGGATTAAGTGACTTGCCCAAGGATCTCAAAACTAGTGTTTGAGGCCAGATTTGAACTCATGAAGATGAGTCTTCCAGACTCTAGACCTAGCACTCTATTTATTGCACCAATAGGGGACTCAGCTTGAACCAAAGTTAGTGCTTGCTTAAGCAATCTCAAAAATTTCATTTTATCTTATTGATGCTTTCATCTGTCATTTTCTATTCAATCTCCTTCTACTCTTTACCTTCCACTCTTCCTTGGAATAAACAGTCAAGTAAAGTAAGTTCAATGTTATCAGTCATGTTTGTACCCCCATCCACAACCTCTGTGCTAAGAGTCTTCTGATGTCACTGCTTTCATTAGAGTTCTGAAATTTTTTTACTGTTGTTTTCCATTAACTATCTGTGGTGTTCATCACATAAGCTATTCTTCTGCTTCTGATTACCTTGCTCTGCATCAGTTCATATAAGTCTTCCTAAGTGCCTCTGAATTCTTTATATTCATCATTTTTACCATACCATAATAATCCATGACATTCACATACCACAATTTGTTCCACCATTCCTCAATCAATGGCCTCTCACTTTGTTTCTAGTTCTTTGCAGCTACAAAAAGTGTTGCTATAAGCATTTTCACATATATGAGACCTTTCCTTCTATTATTGACCTCCTTGGGATATAAGCCTAGTAGTGGTTTCTCTGGGTCAGAGGACAAGTATATTTCAGTGACTTTGGGGGTATAATTCCAAATTGTTTTCTAGAACAGTTGGACCGATTTACTGCTCCACTAAAAAAAGTACCTTAGTGTGCCTGTCTTCCCATAGCTCCCTCCTTAACAAATTTACCAGGCATCTGTTAAGCACCTATTATATGCAGAGTTGATATTTGAAGTTGGAATACAGAGCATTGTACAAGGATAAATATATGGCCTCCGCTATCAAGGACCTAAGAATCTACTGGGGAATAAAATATAATAATAACTAGTATTTATATAGCAACATAAAGTTTACAAAGCACTTTATATACATTATCTCATTTGAGCCCCATGTCTATTCTGGTACTTCAGGTATTATTATCCCCATTTTACAGATGAAACTGAGGCCCAGAGATGTGGAATAACTTGGCCATTATCATACAGCTAGAAACTGTTAGAGGGTACCTAGGTGGTGCGGTGAATAGAGCACCAGAACTTCAGACAGACCTGAGTTCAAATCTGGCCTCAGACACTTATTAGCTGTATGACCCTGGGCAAGTCACTTAACCTTGTTTGCCTCAGTTTCCTCACCTGTAAAATGAACCAAGAGAAGGAGATGGCAAACCACTCAAGCATCTTTGCCAAGAAACCCCCAAACAGGGTCACGAAGATCAGACACGACTGAACAACAACAACAAAAGTGTCAGAGCCAGGACTGGAAGCCAGCTCTTCCTGACTCTTAAGTCCAACACTCCACTAAAGCAGAAGTTAGAATGTGCTAAGAAACTACTTGCTTTATACTAGATAAAGCAAAGAGGGGTGAGAGGTTTGAGGAGGAAACAGTGGCTTCACTTCAGTATCCCCGGCTTGTGACTGCCCTTTGATTTTTTTTTTTTGTTTTGTTTTTTGTTTTTTTGTGAGGCAATTGGGGTTAAGTGACTTGCCTAGGGTCACACAGCTAGTAAGTGTTAAGTGTCTGAGGTCGGATTTGAACTCAGGTCCTCCTGACTCTAGGGCCGGTGCTCTATCCATTGTGCTCTATCTAGCTGCCCCGCTTTGATTTTTCTTACTCACTTCAGGTGGGTCTCCACAAACCCTGGAGAGTGTTAATAGCAGAAGAAACTTTGGAGGTCTCCTTTGCCAAAATGCTTGTAGCATCTTCACTTCCAGAGTACAGGAAACTGGGACCAAGAGGAACAAGTGGCATCTCCAAGTTACCGAGTGGGACTGATAGGGACTCCTGTATTCTGGCCTTAGTAACAACTCCAAAGACACCACCTTAAGGCCATTGCCTTCAATTGTCAGAACAGAATCATCCTTGGTATCTTTTCTGGTCTTGATTATGTCGTTATTAACTGAAAAGAAATGGGATTGAAAATCAGGAGACCCAAGGTTGACTGAGTGACTTTGAACAAGCTGCTAACCTTCTCCTTGTCTCAGTTTCCTCATCTAAAAATGGAGAGAATATCTCCTCCATTCTGTATCCTTGGGGTGAAAGGGTGATGGTATAAGGTCATACATTGCACCACAAACTATCCCTCTTATTGGTATTGCCATTGTCATTTGTTGGCTCAGCATTCTAGGCTCTAAAGCATCCTGCAGGTAATGGCAGATGACATTTTCCATTCTTATCAGAGTTGGGAGGAAAAGGTAGAGGACTTTGTAGAGAGGAGAGTATGTACAGTATTACTCCAAGGATCCCTGGTAGTATCCATCTATGAGATGACTGCCTTTGATAACTGAAGGCAAGTATCAAGGGAACCACAGTGTTTTGGAAAGGCCATGGCAGGTTTGGAATCTAGAGGTAGCCAGGGAAGTCTAAGGGAATGGAGCAAGGAAGTAACTGCTAGGAGCTTTTACAATTTAGCCATATGACTATCTCACAGAAGCAATGTCAAATGTCATAATCAACCATCTTTGGCAACAGGTCCCCTATTAGGGGGACCCTGAAGAAAGTGGGGAGTCATACTGGATCTTCCCTGGTTAACAGGATCATAGATTTAGAGTTGGAAGGGACCTTGTAGGTCATCAAATCCCACCCCTCATTTTACAGATAAGAGAAACTGATGTCCAGCAAGGTAGAATCACTTGCCCGTGGTCACATAAATCTTAAGTGGCAGAGTTGGGATTGGTGCCCCCTCCCCTGGAAATTAAGGGTTTCTTCAGACCCATTTTGAGTGGGTTTAAATCTACAGTTTGGTTTGAGATTCCCTGGCCTAGAGCAGACCAAGGCAGACTCATATTCCAGAGTGGTTCAGTATCATGGGAGTTTATCTAGGCTAGAGATGAAAGAAAATGATGGGGACCCTATTACCTCTTACCTGCTCCAAACCAGGGCCTAATCCCAAACCCTGAAGGCTCCCCTTTGCCCCAGATTGCCTGCTTGTCTTAAAAGCTTTGTAAATATTCCCTTCCCCTGTGTAGAGTTATAGAAAATATGAAGTCTGGAGAGTTTTTTTAAAAAGCCATCAAATACTTATTGAGTGTCTGTGACACAATGGAAAGAACACTAGGTCAAGAGTCAAAAGATCTGGTCTGAGTCACATTCTATTGCTTGGAACCCATAGTTATTCTGACGCATCGAGCGTACTCTTGGGGTCTCAGTTTCTCCGTTGATAAAATGAGAATGATAAATGCCTACCCAACATCCTTTGAAGTTTTATTTTGAAGATCTTCGTAAATACTTAATGAGATAACGTAGGTGAAAGTGCTGTGCTCATCTAGGTATGCTGTTGGTAGCAGCATAGCATTTTACTATTCAGTAAGGGTCAAGGAGAAGGCAGCTAGGGAAGAAGAAATCAGAGACCTTTAGAGTTCACAGTCTAGTCTGAGAGAAGAGAGAACTACATACAGGAAGATATTTAGACATTGAAAAAGCAATATGGGGGCGGCTAGGTGGCGCAGTGGATAGAGCACCGGCCCTGGAGTCAGGAGTACCTGAGTTCAAATCCGGCCTCAGACACTTAACACTTACTAGCTGCGTGACCCTGGGCAAGTCACTTAACCCCAATTGCCTCACTAAAAAAAATAATTAAAAAAAAAAAGCAATATGCAAATTCTTAGAGCACATAGTAAATGTACAAGTGGGAGAGTCAGGGTGACCAGAGGTGATGGATAGAGAGCTGGTCTCATGTCAGAAAGACCTGGCTTCTAGTCCCTACCCCACCCCTGACATATACTGCCTAGAAATTTCTGATTTGCATTGGTAGAGGAAGTTCCTCACCTGGTGCTCCCTATAACAAGGAAATCAAAGACCTGGTCCAAAATAGCAACGATAACATCGCCAGCTTAGTGCACTGTCCTGGGTGACTTCTCACTGATCTTAAACTACTTCTGGCAACTCCTTGGTGATCTCAGACTGCTTTCAGTAATCCCATGCAGTAAGGACTCAGCCATCTCTGACTTATCACTGGTACAAAGCCCCCATCTTTTTAAATACCAGTCATCCTCTCCTGATACTACATGACTGCAGACCATGACACATGATTTCTGAAAAAAGACAATGACAGATACCTCAGAAGGATGAAGGAAAGATGATGCCTGGGGACTTCTAGCCAAGATGGCTTCCTGAACAGAGGCAGGCCAGTTTGCTCCTCCTTACTTACTCTAGCAAAAGCCTGAAAATCATACCAGGTCAAATAGCAATCAAAAAGTCCACTGAGAAATTACAGTAAGTGACTTCTTCCACCCCAGGACTGTACAAGAAGGCATCTAGAAGCCACCAGCCCATTGGCCAATTCAGGCAAATCAGCCAACAGCCTCTCAGTGCTAGCAGAGGTGGACCACACATGGACCCTGCAAGGCAATGGGTTCCATAGCAATGAGAGTGGAGAAAACTTCAAAGTGGTTAGAAACCCACAGTGGGACCCTGAAGCACATTATTACTCAGAACAGAACACCCCAGGGTCAGGGGTTCTGAGGTTCTTAACACTGACCCAAGATGTCTTAGAGGGCCTTATAGATCCATATCTCTGACCTTTAAAGATCCAGTGGGCCCTCCATGATGCAAGGGGAGCAGAAGGATTCAGGACAAGACCAAGCATTGAGACTACCCCACTCACCCAAAACCACAGTATGGAGAAGAGCCTGCACCTATTACAAAGTCTCAATTCATAAACTAAGGTCAAAGAAATAAACTGAAGAATGCACCAACCACTATAAAGAATGATTATAGACTCAAACATGGCCAGAATCCAATTTATAAGGACAGAGTAATGCCATAGTAACTGCAAGGGGAGGCTCAAAGGAAAAATAGATTTTCTACAAGCACAACATAAATACCTACAAGAAATGAACCAGGGGCAGCTAGGTGGCACAGTGGATAGAGCACTGGCCCTGGAGTCAGGAGTACCTGAGTTCAAATCCAGCCTCAGACACTTAACACTTACTAGCTGTGTGACCCTGGGCAAGTCACTTAACCCCAATTGCCTCACTAAAAAAAGAAAGAAAGAAAGAAAGAAAGAAAGAAAGAAAGAAAGAAAGAAAGAAAGAAAGAAAGAAAGAAAGAAAGAAAGAAAGAAAGAAAGAAAGAAATTAACCAAAAAGTAGGAGGAAGGGTTCCCATCAGTTGAGGAATAGCTGAATAAACTGTGATATGTGAATATAACGGAATATTATGACACCATAAGAAATGATGGGGGTTAAGTGACTTGCCTAGGCATATTAATGGTTCAACACAAAAAAGGATTGTATATGAAACCATGAGTCTCTATTTCATACCATTTGTTCTTTTAAAAATGAACCAGGGGCAGCTAGGTGGCACAGTGGATAGAGCACTGGCCCTGGAGTCAGGAGTACCTGAGTTCAAATCCAGCCTCAGACACTTAACACTTACTAGCTGTGTGACCCTGGGCAAGTCACTTAACCCCAATTGCCTCACTAAAAAAAGAAAGAAAGAAAGAAAGAAAGAAAGAAAGAAAGAAAGAAAGAAAGAAAGAAAGAAAGAAATTAACCAAAAAGTAGGAGGAAGGGTTCCCATCAGTTGAGTTGGTTTCATATACAATCCTTTTTTGTGTTGAACCATTAATATGGAAATGTTCGTGGAGGGTTAAGTTCAGAATAAAAAAGATGCACGAGAGGTATAAACAGGCTGCATCTTACTAGAATGGATGGATTATAGTTAACAAGTCACATAAAGACATTATTGAAGACACACATGACCAGAAAAGGACTTGAGGGGAGGGACTTTTATATGGATATGGGACAGCTGCTGGACAACCTGTGTGGTATATTGGTACTCTTGAAATATTAAAAACAAGAGGAAGACCTCAAACACAATGGTTGAATCCTCTATGGAGGGTGCATGAGAAAACATGGCCAAGATTTGTACAAATGAGAAAATGTGACTATAGTTCTGATCTTTGTCAATGAAAAGAATAACGAAACCAATAAGAGTAGTAGAAATAAACTCAGTCGATCACCTGTCTAAAGTGCATATAAGAAAAAAAGGGGGGGGGCAGCTACGTGGCGCAGTGGATATAGCACCAGCCCTGGATTCAGGAGGACCTGAGTTCAGATCCGGCCTCAGACACTTGACACTTACTAGCTGTGTGACCCTAGGCAAATCACTTAACCCCAATTGCCTCACCAAAAAAACCCAAAACCAAAACAAAATGCATACATGTTCTTACTTGATTTCCCACAATAATCCTATGAGACTATTGTTATTTCTATTTTACAGAAAAGGAAACTGAAGTTTACAGAAATTAAGTCACATGCTTAGGGTCACACAGAGCGTACATTTCTGAGATGGGATTTGAATCTAGGCCTTTCTGACTTCAAGTCTGAAACTCAACCTATTACATACCAAAGTACAGTAATTCAGAGAATGAATGCTCAGAAGTAAAGAAAAGAATTGTGAAAATGGGATGAGATCAATTAGCAGTACACGAGGTTCAATTTGGAACTATGCCCAAAGGGCTACAGGACTGTTCATACCCTTTGACCCAGTGGTACCACTGCTAGGACTGTATCCCAAAGAGACCATAGAAAAGGGAAAAGGACCCATATGTACAAAAATATTTATAGCAGCTCTCTTTGTGGTGGCAAAGAATTGGAAATCAAGGGAATGCCCATCAATAGGGGAATGGCTAAACAAGTTGTGGTATATGAATGTAATGGAATACTATAGTGCTGGAAGAAATGATGAGCAGGAGGAGTTCAGAGAAACCTGAAAGGACTTACATGAACTGATCCTGACTGAGAGGAGCAGAACCAGGAGAACATTGTACACAATAACAACAACATTGAGTGGTTAACAATGGTGATGGACTTGGCTCTTCTCAGCAGTGCAATGATCCAAAATAGTTTCAAAAAATTCATGATAGAAAATGTTCTCAACATCCAGAAAAAAGAACTGTGAATTATGAATGTAGATTGAACCATACTGTTTTTTCTTTTGGACTGTTTTTTTTCCTTCTTTTTTGAGGTTTTTCCCTTGTGCTCTGATTTTTCTTTTACAAGATGACTAATGTAGAAATATGTTTAATGTGATTGTACATATACAACCTATATCAGACTGCTTTCCATCTTGGGGAGGAGGGAGGGAAGGGAGGGTGGGAGAAAAATTTGGAACTAAAAATCCTGTGAAAACAAATGTTGAAAACTATCCTTATATGTAACTGGAAAATAATAAAATACTTTGGAAAAAAAAAAAGGAGTACATGAGGCCACTTTGGGAGATGGCTGGTTGTTCCTTACAGCCAGAAGCAAGCTTGGATCAAGAGTTGCTGTAGCTCCCTGATTATGATCACTCAGTAGGGATAAGAGAATATTCTTTTCCTATTTAGTATTAGTATTTAGGACTTTACCTCTCATCTGGACTACTGGAGTAGCCTCCTAATAGGTCTGTCTGCCTAAAGTCTCTCCCCACTCCAATCCTTTTTCTGCACAGCTCCCAAAGTGCTTTAAGAAAAAGTGTAGATCTGACAGTGTCACTCCCCTGCTCACTGAATTCTAGTGTATGATATGATATGATGATATGATATGACATGACATATCTAAATTTAATCTAATGTGAATAAATGATGTTCTATTATTATATTATCAAATATGAATTCTGTTCAGCACTTAAACCCTTCATACCTGGCCCTCACTTACTTTTCTAGCAGCCTCTTCATGTATACTATAGTCATGTCTACTTTTGTACCAACTCTCCTCTGCCTAAAATGCATTCCCTCTTAACTAGCACCTCTTTGAATCTCCATCTTCGTTCCAGGCTTAGCTCCCTTCACATGAAGTTTTTCCATATTACTCCCACACACACACCTTCTGTCCTATAGAAGTATCTTAATTCTATTTTGTATCTTTCTATCTATGTATATGTTGTTTCCTGTTGCAAGAACTCTTTCACTATTGTTTGCATATTCCCAGCATTTAGTACAGTACCTGACCCCTGGTTTAGCACTTAATAAATACTTACTTGTTAGTTGGCTGATTGAGCCCCAAGTCTGCATTCCATTCCTTTGAAGGAACGGTCTTACTTGGATCCCTTTATGTGCTTTGACTGCCTGGGCCACGCAGCAAGAGATGGAAGGGTCACTGGGCTGTTCTGTCTCACTGCTTTCCTGCCTTCAAGACTGATTAGTTTCATTGATGCCTCTTGTTTAGTATACCTTTGAATATCCTTTTTTTTTTTTATTTATTTTTGCGAGGCAATGGGGGTTAAGTGACTTGCCCAGGGTCACACAGCTAGTAAGTGTCAAGTGTCTGAGGCCGGATTTGAACTCAGGTACTCCTGAATCCAGGGCCGGTGCTTTATCCACTGCGCCACCTAGCTGCCCCGCTGAATATCCTTTTCTGATAGACTACCCTGCCCTGGCCCCAGAACTTTCTTTTGGGACAAAAGCCATTGAGCAAAACTGACTCATATAGTGATTGTGTTTGACAATGTATGCAATATTTTGTACTTTTAGTCCCTCACCTTCTGCTGAAAGGAGGGATGTGCAATCCATCTGTTTTCTGTGACCAAGATTGGTCATTGCATGAAATCTATGATCAGCCATATGGCTGATTTTTTTTAAAAGGCAGAATTTATATGTTCACATTCATTCAGAAAACATTTACTGAGGGTCTATGATATGGTAGCTATTGTGGGCATTGTGAAGATGATTAAGGTATAGCCATTGCCCTCCAGGAATTTTCAATTCAATAGATAAGATCAGTTATGTGTACCAAAACTTGTGCTCTAAGGCAGAATGGGATAAAGGCCATAAGAAGCTATAGGAGAATAGATTTTGAGTTGAAAGAGGCCTTACAGGTCATCTAGTTTAACTCACTCATTTACAGAACAGGAACCTGAGACCCAGAAAGGCTAAGTGGTTTGCCAAAGGTTACATAGATGGTAATGGCAGGGCTGGGATTGGAACTGGAGTCTTTAATTCCAAACCCAACATTCTTTCTATCATGCCACACACTCCAAAAAAAGTGCTTTTTGAGTGCAGAAGAGGGAGAAATCAGGTCAGGGAGAGATAGTGGGCTGGTCAAGGAAGTCTTCAGAGAGAAGGGGAAATCTGAATCCAACCATGAAGAATTGGTAGAATTTGAGTAGGTTGAGATGGGGATGGAGGGAACTAAAGAAGGAAGTCATCTAGGCAGAGGAAATAATGTAAAAAAAAGCAGAAAAATGCAGAGTTTTATTTGGGAATGGTATGTAGCCCTATTTGTAGAAAATGTGAAGAGGAATAACATGGAAAGGTCATTTGGGGCTAGATAAAGGATGTATTTTAATATGAGACTATGGAGTCACCCTTCAGAGTCATCCTCTTGGGAGATTGTATCCTTAATGGTGGGACTGTGTGTATACGTGTATGTGTGTGTATGCATATACAGACACACGCTTACACACACTTTAAAGACAGATATGGATTGGATACATGCATGTATGTGCATACATGTATGTGTATGTATCTACACAATGTATACACATGTAGCTATGAGATGAAGAGTCACTGAGCTGTTGTGTCTTGCTACATTCCTGACTTCAAGACTGATTTGTTTTTTTGATGCTTTTTGCTTTGTATACCCTTATATAAAATTTTCTGATATACATATTCACATATATGTATACATATACATATGTATGTATGTATATGTGTACAGATAGATCGATTGTTAAAGGGGCAGCTAGAAGGCACAATGGATAGAGTGCTAAACGTGGGGCAGGAAAACTCGAGTTCAAATTTGGCTTCAGATGATACTTAATAGCTGTGTGATCCTAGGCAAGTCACTTAACTCTATTTGCTTCAGTTTCTTCATCTGTAAAATGAGCTGGAGAAGGAAATGGTAAACCACTCCTGTATCTTTGCCAAGAAAACCACAAATGGGGTCACAAAGAGTCAGATATGACTGAAAACAACTGAACAGCAACAACAATGATTTAAAGTTTGCAGAATGCCTCATATATGTCTATTATTTTCTCCATTTTATAGATGAGGAAACAGAAGATAGAGATAGTAAATTGCTTGTGCAAGGTCATATAGTTAGAAAGTGTCTAAATTGAGATTTGAACCCAGATCTCCTCAATTGTCAATCCAGTCCTAGCCATTATGCCACAACAAAACACTAAGATTCTAAGGTTGGCGCCATTGTCCCAATCATATTTAGAGTTTCTTGGGGAAGTCAATTTCCTTCAAAATCAGCTTGAACTACATAAAAAATCAGTCCTATATCATATTCTCCTCCTTTCATTCCCTCCAACCTAAAGAAATCCCTGTTTTCCAGCCCAGTGCATATTTTGCTAATTAGACTTGGCTGTGAATGACTTTTGGTTGTTTTTCAAAATCAAAACCATTTTCTGCCACCTGACATCTATCAGATTGGCTAAAATGACAAAAAAATAATAATAAATGTTGGAGAAGTTGTGGAAAAATTGGAACACTAATGCATTGTTGGTGGAGCTGTGAACTGATCCAACCATTCTGGAGAGCAATTTGGAAGTATGCCCAAAGGGCTATAAAGCTGTGCATACCCTTTGACCCAGCAATACCACCTTTGGGTCTTTTTCCCAAAGAGATCATGGAAAAGGAAAAGGACCCAAATGTACAAAAATATTTATAGCTGCTCTTTATGTGGTGGCAAGGAACTGGAAGTTGAGGGGATGCCCATCAATTGGGGAATGGCTGGACAAGTTGTGGTATATGAATGTAATGGAATACTATTGTGCTGTAAGAAACAATGAGCAAGAGAAGTTCAGAGAAACCTGGAGGGTCTTGCATGGACTGATGATGAGTGAGATGAGCAGAACCAGAAGAACATTGTACACAGTATCATCAACATTGTGTGTTGATCTACTGTGATGGACTAGATTCTTCTTACCAATACAATGGTACAGAAGAGTTCCAGGGGACTCATGATGGAAGAGGATCTCCAAATCCAGGAAAAAAAAAAGAACTGTGGAGCATAGGTGCTGATTGAACCATACTATTTCTTTTGTTTTTGGTGCTGTTGTTTTTCTATTTTGAGGTTTTTCCTCATTGCTCTGGTTTTTCTCTTATAACATGACTAATGCAGAAATATGTTTAATGTTATTATATATATATATATATATATATAACCTATATCAGATTGCCTGCTGTCTAGGGGAGGGGGCGAGGGAGGGAAAGGGGGGGAGAAAAATCTGAAATTGGAAAGCTTGTATAAACAAAAGTTGAAAACTATCTTTACATGTAACTAGAAAAAAATAAAATATTTTATCAGAAAAAAATCAAAACCATTTTGAAAGAATGAACATTTACCACCACTGAAGATATATTTGGGAGAAAAGTTAAGGAAGAGGAATAGAATTCCCCCTTTAAAATTTTTAAAAGGTCGGGGACAGCTAGGTGGTACAGTGGATAAAGCACTGGCCCTGGAGTCAGGAGGACCTGAGTTCACATCCAACCTCAGACACTTGACAATTACTAGCCGTGTGACCATGGGCATGTCACTTAACCCTCATTGCTCTGCCAAAAAAAAAAAAAGTTAAAATTCTTAAAAGGTCATTGAAGTGTTTTTAAATAAACAGAAGAAAACAGAAAAACTAGAAATAATCATAGAGAAGCAGAGCAGCTCTGAGAGTTATATGCTGAATTTATCATATATTTGAAAGGCAGGATCTCCACATTAAAGATTCAAAGTTTCATGTATGATCTTCTTCTGTTGTACTGTGTATATGGAAATACTCATTTAATTTGTTGTTTATTTCATCATAAACAAAACCCCCCTCCAAAAGAACAAAAATAATGAAGCACAGTCAGTCCTATTATTCTCACTAAATTGTTATTATTAAAAATATTTAGTGAAGATGGCGGAGAAAAGGCAGTGAGCTCTCTAACTCATGACACGATTGCTCCAAAAAACATCTAAATAATGCCGTAGGACAATTCCTGGAGCAGCAAAATCCACCGAAGAATGTGCTGAAATCATATTCCAAGCAACGACAGCTTGGAAGGTCGGAAGGAGGGAGCTGCTGTTCTGAGACAGGAGTGGAGCCCAACCCCATAGTCACCCTGACACAGATCCAGTCCAAGGAAGACCTAGACAGAGAAAGAGACCCCCAGAGCCTCTGAATCAGCTGCATCGCCAGTGTTGTCTGGAACTAAGCTCACAGTCTGGTGAGAGGGCTGAGCCCTTGGAAGGGGGGAGATTACAGGGGTCTATGTTGGTGCTGATGCAGAACTTGGGTTTTTCACCCCTGCTGGGAACCAGGAGGTAAGTTTGAGTAGCAGTGGCCCAAGTGAGGGAGGGGCACCAGCTTGTTGGAGCTGACAACCACAACACACAAAGCTGGTTGATTAGCAAGTTGGTCTGGGGTCATCTATGGACCAGAGAACAGGCCAGGAGAATGAAGAACTTGATCCTCCTTAAATCATACCACCTGGGACCTTCTAAAGCTTGGGATAGTGCAGCCTGGAAACAGTGCCCCACTTTAAGGAGCTAAAAGTCAAGTAAAAGAAAGGAAAGATGAGTAGACAGAGAAAAGTGAGGACCATAGAAAATTTCTTTAGTGAAAATGAAGATCGAGGTACACCCTCAGAGGAAGATGTCAATGTCAGGGCCCCTATATCTAAAGCTTCCCAAAAAAATATGAATTGGTCTCAGGCCATAGAGGTACTCAAAAAGGACTTTGAAGATAAAGTTAGAGAGGTAGAGAAAAAAATGGAAAGAGAAATGAGGGTGATGCAGGAAAGACATGAGAAAAAAGTCAACGGCATGAAAACCCAAATTGGCCAATTGGAAAAAGAGGTACAAAAGCTCTCTGATGAAAATAATTGCCTAAGAATTAGGATTGAACAAATGGAAGCCAGTGACTTTATGAGAAACCAAGACACAATAAAGCAAATCCAAATGAATAAAAAAATAGAGGGCAATGTGAAATATCTTTAGGGAAAAAACTGCTGACCTGGAAAATAGGTCCAGGAGAGATAATTTGAAAATTATTGGTCTACCTGAAAACCATGATCAAGGAAAGAGCTTAGACATCATCTTCCAAGAAATTGTCAGGGAAAATTGCCCTGATATTCTAGAAGCAGAAGGTAAAATAGAAATTGAAAGAATCCACTAATCACATCCTGAAAGAGATCCCAAAAGGAAAACTACTAGGAATATTGTAGCCAAATTCCAGAGCTCTCAGGTCAAGGAGAAAATATTGCAAGCCGCCAAAAAAAAAAGAATTCAAGTATTGTGGAGTCCCAGTCAGGATAGCACAAGATCTAGCAGCTTCTACATTAAAGGACCAGAGGGCATGGAATATGATATTCCAGAGGGCAAAGGAATTGGGATTACAACCAAGAATCATGTATCCAGCAAAACTGAGTATAATCTTTCAGAGGAAAAAATGGGACTTTAATGAAAAAGAGGATTTTCAGTTATTAGTGATGAAAAGGCCTGAACTGAATGGAAAATTTGACTTTCAAATACAAGACCCTAGAGAACCATAAAAAATTGGAGTTGGGGGACATACCTGGGGTTGTGAAGTGGGTAACTGTCTCGTGTCTGTGGCCAGGTTTTGGCTGGGATCCCCCTGATTCCAGGGTGGATGCTTTGTCCACTGTGTCACCTAGCTGCCCCATGATGACATTTTTAGGGTAAAATTGAGGGGTGAGGGGAATGCACTGGGGGAGGGGGAAGGGCAGAGGTAGCATGGGGTGAAATCCCACATGAAAGAAATAGGAAAGGGCTTATGGAGTGGGGGAAGAGATGGGGGAGGAACAGGGCAGTAAATTAATTTTACACTCATAAGAATAGGCTCAAAGACCTTAATCTCATCAGAGTTGCCTCAAAGAGGGATTTACATACACACTCAATTGGGTGGAGTAATCTATCTAACCCTGCAGGAAAATAGGAGGGGAAGGGGATAAAGAGAGATGGACAAAAGAAAGGAGGGCAGATTGGGAGAGGGGACAGACAGAAGCAAATCCCTTTTGAAGAGGGATAGGGTGAAAGAAGATAGATAATAGAGTAAATATCATGGGGAAGGGAATAGGTTGAAGGGGAACAGTTAACAATAGTAATCATAAAAAAGAGAAAAGGGGGAAAATTGTACAAAAAATATTTATAGCAACTCTTTGTGATGGCTAAGAATTGGAAATCAAGGGAATATCCATCAACTGAGGAATGACTGAAGAATCTGTGGTATATGATTGTAATGGAATGGTATTGTGCTATAGGAAATGACAAACAGGATGATACCAGAAAAATCTGGACTCATATGAACTGATGTATAGTGAAGAGAGTAGAACTGGGAGGACATTGTGCATAGTGACAGCTGTATTGTTCAATGAGCAATTGTGAATGACTTAACTACTCTCAGCAATACAATGATCCAAGATAATCCCAAGGGACTAATGAGGAATCATACTATCCACCCCCATAGAAAAAATATTTAGTAAGAGAAAAAAGGGTTTTTTGAACCTTTAATAAATACAATTTTAAAAATCTTTTTAAATGGTAAGGGTGGCAATATCCTTGCTTTACCTCTTTACTTATTGGGAAGGTTTCTAGTGATTCTTCATTGCAAATATGTTGACTCTTAGTTTCAAATATATGCTTTTGTTCACATTTATTAGTCTTTGCATGCATATTGGCATGGATGAGCACTGTATTTTGTTGAAGTTGTTTATTTATATGTGGGGTTTTTTTGTTTTTTTTGTTTTTTTGCAGGGCAATGGGGGTTAAGTGACTTGCCCAGGGTCACACAGCTAGTAAGTGTCAAGTGTCTGAGGCTGGATTTGAACCCAGGTACTCCTGAATCCAAGGCCGGTGCTTTATCCACTGCGCCACCTAGCTGCCCCCTTATATGTTAATATAGTTACGTTTTTATTGTACATGTTAACAATTTTACTAATTGTTTTTCCTAATGTATAAATAGCTTTGTTTCCTTGGTATAGGTCCAACCTGAATTAGTAGAGAAGGGTAAAGATAGTCCTAGATTTGGAAGCAGAGGACCTGATTTTGAACCCCAATTCTGCCATTTGTTATGTGACCTCCAGCAAGTTTATTACTCTCTCTAATCCCCAGTTTCCTTACTTGTTCAATTTGGTTTTTTGGTTTTTTTGTTTTTGGGGGTTTTTTTGCAGGGCAATGGAGGTTAAGTGACTTGTCCAGGGTCACACAGCTAGTAAGTGTTAAGTGTCTGAGGCCGGATTTGAACTCAGGTACTCCTGAATCCAGGGCTGGTGCTTTATCCACTGTGCCACCTAGCTGCCCCTTGTTCAATTTGTTAAATGAGGAAATTAGACTACATGACTTTCAATGTCCCTTCCACTTCCAATTCTATGATCTTTTATTCAGAAAAATTTGCTGCAGGCAGAGCCTAAAGGCTTTACCAAAAATGTATGGAGCATTGTAAGCACAGTTAAGATGACCAAAACAGTTTTCTAAGGGTGCAGCTTTAAAGGAAAGAACATTTTTTTCTGGATGTGTGCTGGATTGTGTTTACTATTTCGTGATCACATTCGGCCTAGTATGTTTGAAGTACTTGAAAGTTTGCAAAGCATTTTTGTAATATATGGTACACAAAATATATTTTATAATAATGAAGTACTTGAAAATTTGCAAAGTACTTGATATACATCTTATCTGAGCCTCTTAACAACTCCATGGGATAGACGCTGCAGGGATTATTATCCCCATTTTTTACAGATGAGGGAACCAAGCCTCAGTGGTTTAGGGATTTTCCCATAGTTACAGTGCTGGTAAGCATCAGAATTTGAATATAGATTTTACTGACTTCAAAGCCAATGTTGTATCCATTACACCTGATGCCTCTTTATTCAGTCTGCATTCGCAATCTGTTTGACAGAATGAATTGGAATTGCCAAGTGTCTCTGCTTTTAAGTGAGACCACTCTGAAAGCTCCAGGGACTCGACTTTTAAGTTGGTAACTGTCTCTGACTCTCAAGATGTCAAGTGTCCTAGAGCCCTTCTACCCTGAAAAGTTAATGCTAGGGGCAACTAGGTGGCGCAGTGGATAGAGCACCGGCCCTGGAGTCAGGAGTACCTGAGTTCAAATCCGGCCTCAGACACTTAACACTTACTAGCTGTATGACCATGGGCAAGTCACTTAACCCCAATTGCCTCACTAAAAAAAAAAATTTTAATTTAAAAATTAAAAAAAAAATCCAGGGTGTACTCTTTTCTTTCTATTATGCTATACTATCTGTGGTTTTGAATATGCTTTCACATACATTTTATGTTTTTCATTATCTCATTTGATTTTCTCCCAATGAGGAAACAGGACAAGAATTATTATCTCAGTTTTATGGAGGAAATGGAAGCTCAGAGAGGTTAAATGTCTCTGTTCACACAGCTAATAAGTAGAAGAACAAGGATTAGAACCTAGGATGTCTGATGTTCATTTGATACTCCATGCTGGTGAGGCTAGGAAGAATCCGGCTGAGCAGATAAAACTTGCTAATATGAGTCATATATTCCATGGCAAAGAGTGAGCCATTCAATATAATTAAAGTAGCATGATGTTTGATGTCCCTGAACCTGTCATTTCCCATCATACTCTCTTAGAATGCCATGTGGTAGCCATTGGGGTGAATTTCTGGGGCATGGGGTGGATAGTGCATGTTATCTTTCCAAACAGTGATGTTTAGAAACTTATCCATGGGGACCTCTGAATTTGAAGACTGTTGTTAGTGACTGAGATCTCACTAGGAGCAGGGCCCAAAGGACCTGTTAAGGCAGAAAGATGCATTCTGATGACTTTTGTCCTTTGTCTTCTCTCCTTAAGAAAATCCAGCAGCTTTCTGAGGGCTCCATGTTTGGCCACGGCCTGAAGCATCTGTTCCACAGTCGAAGGCGGTCCCGGGAACGGGAGCAGCAGCAGCAGCAGCAGCAGCAGCAGACATCTCAGGACTCCCAGCAGCAGCCGCAACACGGCATGTCAGACCATGACTCCCCAGATGAGAAAGAGCGCTCCCCAGAGATGCACCGTGTCTCCTACGCCATGTCCCTGCACGACCTGCCTGCTCGGCCCACTGCCTTCAACCGTGTGCTGCAGCAGATCCGCTCCCGCCCCTCCATTAAGAGGGGGGCCAGCCTACACAGCAGCAGCGGGGGCATCGGAGGGGGTGGTGGTGGCAGTGGCAGCAGCCGCAGAACCAAGAGCAGCTCCTTGGAGCCCCAGCGGGGCAGCCCTCACCTGCTGCGTAAGGCCCCCCAAGACAGCAGCCTGACAGCCATCTTGCACCAACACCAATGTCGACCCCGGTCTTCTTCCACCACTGACACTGCTCTGCTGTTGACAGAGAGCAGCAATACCTATTTCTTGGCCGAGGAGTCAGAGGGCCTTTCTGATAAGGTGAGATAGGGGTTGGGTAGGGGCAGGGGGCACCAGGTGGGGAGGAAGGGAGTCAGGAAAGTTTTGCAAGAGAAAAGGGGGGTGGAGAGAGTCTGTCCTAAGCTGTGCATCCTACCTGCTTCAGTTCATAACAATGATGCTGTTCAGAGATAAGTAACGTCTGCATCCATCGAAGGAATCAGTGGAGTGAATGATCCAGAACAGGAGACAATGAAAGGAAATAGTTTGTATGTGTTTAGGATTTTGTAGTAGATCTGTCTTCCTAATTACATTTTGCCTTGGCTGATAACAACGTTGATTTGCTCTCCCTGAATGACCAGCTGATGAGAAGGAGGAAATAGCTGTGAAGGGTGCTGATTGGTAGTGTGGCGCAGTTGAAGGAGTCCTAGATTGGGAGTCAGGATATCTGGGTTCTAGTCCAAACTATACCAATTAATAACTGGGACCTTGGCCAAGCTATTTAATTGACTTAGTTCAATTCAATAGGCATTCATTAAGTACTTATAAGCTGCTGTTGGGCACTGGGGCTATAGAGATGAAAAATGATATACTCTCTGGTCTCAGAATGTTTACAAACTAATAGTAGGGATATGACCTGAACACAAGTAAGTATGATACAAAGTTCAAAATGCTAAAGGCAAAAGAGAGATCCAGACAGAATAATATAAGGAAATTTGAGGAGGGAGAGATCACTTTCAGCTGATCAGGAAAGGCTTTGTGGATCAAGTGGCACCTGAAATGGACCACGAAGGGAGAAAAGGAATTCAGACGGGAAGGAAATGGATTCTAGACATGAAGAATAGCCTGCATGAATGCACAAAGACTGGAAACAATAAGGCAAGATTAGGGAACAGCCAGTAATTCAGTTTGACTGGATTGCAGAGTGTGTGAAGGGGCATAATGTGAAATAAGGATAGAAAGGTAAATGAGAGCTATCTTGTGGAGGGTTTTAAATACCAGACTAAGGAGTTATTTGATCCTAGAAGCAATAAGGAGCCAGTGAAGGGTTTTGAGGAGGAGTGACATGGTCAGACCTGTGCCTAAGGAACATTATTTTGGCAGCTGTTTAGAAGAGGGAGAGACTGGAGGAAGAAGGGAGACCAGTTATACAGGAAGCTTTTACAATAGTCTGGGTCAGAGGTGATTAGGACATGAATGAAGGTGTTGTCACCATGAGTGAAAAGGAAGGGATGGATCTGAAATGTTGTGGAATCTTAATTTTCCTTTCTACCAAAGTGGGATGTTTATCTCTGTCCTGCTGAGGTAATCACTGTGCTGTGGTAAGACCAAAAAAGACAATGAAGGTGAAATCGTTTGGCAACTGTAAGGAACTCTTAATTGCAAATTTAAGAGACTGAGAGGAGGTAGCAAGCTTGGCATTTCATGTTTGCAGTGTATAAACCTCCAAGTGGACGATCCATGCTCAAACCACTCAAATAGCAACATGAACTAAACTGCCTTTGTATAATTCCAGTGACCATAGATGTATATGTGACAAGTTAGCTAAAACCAGCACCAGAGAATAGAATCCTTAGTACTTTCACACAATATGGTTCCATTTTCTCAGCCCTCAGTTTCCATCCCTCATGGTACCTTCATATAATCCTGTTTTGCAAGCTGTATAACCTATTGTCTCTTGAGTTGTTCTAGAAATTCCATGGCTGATCCTGGCTCTTGGTTACTCACATCAGGGCTCTCTAAACTGTAGATTTCTGTCTGCCAGTGAATCTTGAAGCCCAGCGTGGGTAACCACCAAGCCCATTACTCTTTAGCTTGTGGGGAAGAGAGCGTGTCTGGGCACCAGCCCCATCCTCCAAAACTCTGAGTGGATAACACTTGTATACCACTTACTATTCTCTGCTCTTCCTTTGGGAGAAAATCAAAAGTAGCTCTCTCAGAAAAAGTGAGTGCCAAAAAAAAAAAAGAAGAAAAAGTTAATGCCAGCTAAAACTGGCACCAGAGAATAGGATCCATAATGTTTTAACACAAATACCCTTCCATTTTCTAGGCCCACATAATCTCCATCCTTCATGATACTTTGATTCAATCTTAATTTGCACATTGTACAACTTAACACCATTGGCTCCTGAGCTATTCTAGAAACTCCATGGGTGATCCTGCCCCTTCATTCCTCAGATCAGGGCTCTCAACAGATAGATCCCTATCTGCCAGTGAATCTCGAAGCCCTGAGTGGGTAACCACCAAGACCACTACTCTTTAGCTTGTGGAGAAGAGAGCATGTCTGGCACCCAGTCCCATCCTCCAAAAGTCTCAGTGGATGGCACTTGCCTAGCACAATTCTCTATTCTCCCTCTGAAAGAAAAACAAAAGTAGGTCTCTCAGAAAGTTAATGATCCTTGCTCCAAAAGGTGGGAGGTGAATGAATCAACTGAAATTGTTATGGAGCCCAGAGCTCAGAGAGGGCAGGGTAGTGAAAGGTAAAACATTAGAGTTTAATAAGCCGTTGATACATAATGTTTTGTTAGGGTGTTGGGTTTTGGGGTGTTTTTTTAAGTACAGGTAAGGAACTCTGTTATTCCTTCTATTTTGTAATAAAAGAGAATTTGAACTTCCTCATTCTTGAATGCAGCAGAATTTGGAAGGTTTTCCAGACAAGCAGAAGGCAATGGAAGGCATAGGGTAAGGAGGGAATGACATTGTTGATGCTGGAAACACAGGAATGAGATGAGCCAAGGGTCAGTAGGGTTCTTGGTGACAGGTTGGACATACTAGGCGGTTCAGTAAGCTGACCTGCCAGGATCCTCCATCTGTTGTCTCCTTTTATCTGCACATTGTTCCTGAGAGTGAGACAGGGAAGGAGGATTCAAATGAAGGGCCAGTGGCATTCAGTGACTTGTTGACCGGATCACATAACCTGTCCTTATGGCTGGACTTTGGGATTTTTTTTTTTTTGGTCCTAGTTAAGATGGTAGTAGTTATTTTTATTTTACATCTGCCAAATCACTCTTTTGCCCCAGGGCACTGAGGGTTACATGACTTGTCCAAGGTCACACAGCTAGTGTCAAGTGTCTGAATCTGGATTTGAACTTAAGTCCTCCTGAATCCAGGGCCAGTGCTTTATCCACTGCACCACCTAGCTACCCCCTGTCAAATCACTCTTAACTTTTCAGGTTTATGACCTGAATTGATTTTCACAGCAGCCATGAAAAGTAGGTGTTAGGAATGACTCTCCTTGTACTGATAAGTCTCAAAGAGATTAAGTAAGTAATAACAAAAGCCAGCATTTAAACAGCATTTCAAAGTTTGCAAAGTGCTTGTTATCTCATTTGATCCTCACAACAACCCTGGAAGGTTGGCTGCTTATGGTTATTTTACAGATGAGGAAACTGAGGCTGAGAGAGTTAAGTGTAAATAAATGTTTACTGAATTGATTTATTGAATTAAGTGACTTACTCAAGGTTACTGCTAATAAATATCTGAGGAAGAATTTCAACCTGTAAAATGAAGGTGTTAAACAGAATGCTCTTTCAGGTCCCTTCAATATCTAACATTTGATTGACACTATTGTTATGAACCTCATAACAGAAATTCAACCCTTCTGGAAGTAGCATTAGCCCTTTCTGGGTAGAAGGGCTCTGGGATACTTGATATCTTGAGAGCTAGAGACAGTTACCAGCTTAAGAGTCAAGTCCCGGAGGCAGCTAGGTGGTGAAGTGGATAAAGCACCAGCCATGGATTCAGGAGGACCTGAGTTCAAATCTGGCCTCAGGCACTTGACACTTCCTAGTTGTGTGACCCTGGGCAAGTCACTTAGTGAGCTGTAAGTGGAGTTTTGAAGAAAGTCAGAGAAGCCAGGAGGCAGGGATGAGGCAGGAGAGCCTTCCAGGCATGGGAGAGAGCCAGAGAAAAGGAACAGATAGTCAAGAGATGAAGGGCTATGTTCGAAGGAAGGAGAGGAGGTCAGTGTCACTAGATCCTAGAGAGTGAGACTTCCATCTATTCCCTCATCATGAACACTAGTGACTGCTTCTCTTGGCTGCCCCCCTTCTTAAGCTTTTATAGACCTTGGGGCTTTTCCTTCAGGAATGTGAAGTGAGAATTGGGGTTGGGGGGCGGGGGTCAAGAGGGATGAGGACACTCTGGATCTGAAGTCAGAGGACTTGGGTTCAAATCCTGTTACTTTAACTGCCTGTGTGTCTGGGGAAGTAACTTGGGTTTTCTGGGCCTCAGAGCCCTCATCTAAAATGAAGGACATCTAGTAGATGGTCTTGGAGATCCTCTGATGTCAATGTTCCCCTAGAATAAACACTCAGGGCTAGGGGCAGGGAGGGGAGGTAAAGGGACTGTGCAGGAAATGTCGTTTGCTGTCAGCAGCTGGTGTCCCTCGGGCACCAGAGAAAACTTGGTTAATGTGAGAAGCCTGGGTGGTGGTGGTGGTTTAATCCATGTAGTCTTGATGCTTGAATACGAGCTATTCTTCTCTCTTGTAAATAGAGAGCTGCACATGCTCTCTGCAGTCTCCAGGCTATTACTAGCATCTATTTTTAATTCATAAGCTTCCTCCGCTCCCTACACCCTTTGCCATTGTTTCCAGCTCACCAGCTGGCTTCCTGACCAGAGATGGCCCAGCTGGAATGCTGCATTACCAAGTGCCCCTATGACGGCTAGCATTTGCTCCTTGGCCACAACCAACCACCCTACCCCATCCCAAAAAGGCAAGAGACCCTGAGCCAGAAGAAGAGGAAGCAGAATTTCAGAGAGACATATAGTAAGTGGCTCAAGGTCCAGGGAGTCTCCTGGATTCTCCATAGTCTGAGGACATCCATGGACCGTGAGTCTAGAGACACCACGTGGAGTCTCCTCACCCTTCGTTCTGTAGGTTATAGACAGATCAAAGGGGAAAACTGGGTCTAGTTTAAAGGCACTGAAAGGGGCAGGTTATGGCCAAACTAACTTCATGTACACATCCAGGAGACTCCATTAAAGATCCTGGTAGAGGGGCAGCTAGGTGGCACAGTGGATAAAGCACTGGCCTTGGCTTCAGGAGGACCTGAGTTCAAATCCAGCCTCAGACATTCAACACTTACTAGCTGTGTGACCCTGGGCAAGTCACTTAACCCTCATTGTCCCACCCCCCCCAAAAAAAAAAGATCCTGGTAGGGGTGAATGGTTTTGGAAATGGAGCTCATCCCCACCCCCACCCCAGGTGTAGACAAACAAGTGTTTTCCTGTTTGTTGCTAAATAGCTGGATCATTGGGGAAAATCTAGCTCCCTGACCACTGCTCCTCCCCTGAAGAACATTTGGAGTCCCAGCTGCTGCCCATTGGGAGACCTCTCCTTCATGCCTCTTCTGTCTCCCTATAATCTAACTGGGTTCTCTGTCTCCTTTTGTCCCTTCTTCCTCATCTTTGCCCTGTTGTTGAGTCAGAGCTTTTTGCTATCTGTGGGGGCCCTACTGGCTGTCACTGCATCCTATGCTCAGGCCTTTTCTGCCTAATCAGACTCACCAGGCTCATACAGCAGGATCCCAAGCTCAGAAGTTGTGAGCTTGTATCCCATTTCTCCCTGGCCTGTGCAGTGTCACCTCAAGCTACCCCCTAACCCTTGCTTTGCCCCCTCTGTGAAATAGGAACTACCCCATCTTGGGACTGGAGTAAAGATGAATGAAATTCCATGACTGGAATGATGGTAGCTTAGGGGGAAAAATTCCCAGTAGCTTTAGGAAATCCAAATCCAAAGCATTCTGGAGAACCATTCATGGGCAGAATAGACACTGTGGGGCTGATAGACAGGCACACAAGTTAGGCCATCTCCTTTGAAGCTGTAGTGTTGAAAGGGAGCTGAGATCACTCGCAGTCTTAGGGGACTAGGCAGATGGGGGCGGAGCTTGCTTAGGATGCCCTGATTGGGTTTTTTTTCTAACATCCATACCAGGGTGTTATCTCCAGGACCCACGCAGGGAGACTGTGGGGAATCGGTAAATCAGTAAATAGGGGGAGACCTCAGCTTTCCTGACCTCTTAATTTTCTCTTCCAGCTTTAGCAACTGATTGAGATTTTCTCAATGCATTGGCATAAACACCCATGTTTACCACAAGGGATGGCTAGTGAGGGACAGGCCCCCAGTCAGAGGCCCTTGCCAAGAAAAGGCTAAGATCTTGGCAAGGGCTGAGGGATTCCTGCTTGTTTATGTGTCTGGAGACTGATGGGTGGGGGAAGGGTGAGATTGCCTTTTCTGAGAGTTGTTTTTAAACATCCTCCCTCCTCTGTTTGGGATGGGGGGGAAGGAGGTAATGATGGAAAAATCAATGGTCACAGTGCCACCCAAGTCCAACCAGGCCACACTGTCCTCTGTAGCATCCAAACCCATAAGGCCAAGTTGCTTATTAAGCTGTAGGCATTAGCCTTAGCTACTGAGGCCTGAGAGAGCAAAGGTATTTGGGCTGTAACCAGGATCTCCTGGCCTAGATTCATATGGGAACAAAGATGTTCAGTTACAATACACATGTACACACATACACATGCAGTGGACTGTAAATGTGATCGTGTAAGTGTTTTCATGTTTATCACAGGTACTCACACACATACACACGTATACCTTCTCTCTGAGAAGTTAGAGGAGACAAGCTCCTTCCTCCTTCCTGTCCTATGCCTAATGAATGATGTGCTTCTCCACTCTGGAATCTTTTGGTTTCTTCAGGCAGAACCAGGAGAGCAGCATACAGCGTAGCTCAGAAGGCAACCTTCTTTGGCAATGCCCTGCTCCTACTAGCCAAGGAGGAGCAGTTCCTTTGATCTGCCAGGAATCCTTATTCATTAGTGATTAAAAGCTCCTCTGATTCCCAGAGGCCTTCAGGCTCCAACACAGCAGTCTGGCCTTTTGAGATCTAATAGCCCTCCCAGCCAGGAGGGAACTTAAATCTAAATAGCACCCCATATGCGTCAGTTGAAGACTTCTAGCAGAAGAGGTCCTAGAAAGTGGGATGCTGCCTCTTCCCTAAATAGATAAGCTTTGAGGATCATAAATGGCTCTTTTGACTTCATTGAATTTGTTCTTGTCTTATGAGGATAACTGATTTTTTATTCATTCCCAGACCTGGGTTCAAAGCCTGCTCTTAGGGGCAGCTAGGTGGCGCAGTGGATAGAGCACTGGCCCTGGATTCAGGAGGACCGGAGTTCAAATCCGACCTCAGACACTTAACACTTACTAGCTGTGTGACCCTGGGCAAGTCACTTAACCCCCATTGCCTCTAAAAAAAAAAGAAAGAAAGAAAGAAAGAAATCAAAGCCTGCACTTGACATCCTGGCTGTGTGCCCTTGGAAAAGTTATATAACATCTATCTCAGTGGTCTAGGCAACTCTAAGTCTATAAAACTGTGAAGGTGACACTAGTAGATGGAACTTCCTTATCCAGGGAGTTAGCTATATTAATGACATCCCAGATCTATTCTTTATCCCTATTGCCCAGTCCCATGAGGATGCATGCTTCCTGTTCAACCAAGCCTCTAGAACTAGGCTTCATTCCTCTCTTCCTCTCTGCCATGCCTCATGCTCCTTACTGTTCTGGATTCTTTTTAGAAGACTTTCTTCTCATCCCCTTTTAAAATATCATGTCAAAAAAATTGCCATTAAAAACAAAAAAACAAAATACAACTACCATGTCAAATGAGATAATATTTGTCAAGCACTTAGCACAGTACCTAGCAGATAGTAGATGTTTAAATGCTCCTTCCTGCTTTCCTTCCTTCTATCCTTCCTTCCTTTCTTCTTCCCCTCTTTCCTTGCTTCTTTCCTTCCTTTCTTCTTCCCTCTCCCTTCCTTCCTTCTTCCCTTTCTCCCTTCTTTCCTTCCTTCCTCCCTTCCTTCCTCCCTCCCTCCCTCCCTCCCTCCCTTCCTTCCTTCCTTCCTTCCTTCCTTCCTTCCTTCCTTCCTTCCTTCCTTCCTTCCTTCCTGTCTCTCTGCACAAGTATGACTCTTGAGGATGTATGGAAGGGGAAACTCGGGGTATAGTGAGTCTCTAAATGAATTGTTCCTAGGGATCTGGCCTGGAGTGAGTTTTGATCCAGGCCTCTGCCTTCTTAACTCCTTGTCTCTTAGCTCAAGTCAATGATTCTTCAGAAGAGGCCACCTTGGCTAACAATGGCAGTAGAGATTTGAAGGTGAAGCCAGCCCAGACACAGAAGAGAGCTGCTGTATTAATTCTCTAGTCTCCTCTCCAGGGTTCCATCCATTTCAGCTTTAGCTCCCTCACCACCCACTGACTTTCTTTGCCTGGGAGGAAGGCGTACTGGAGTCTCAGGTGTCAGACCTCTCTGTGCCAGAGCCAATAGCAGCCAGGGGTGAAGGAGCTCTCTGGCATTGAGTTTCAGACCGAGAGGAGCCTAGTCTGGCAGGATGGGCAGGGGCCGTGGGAGTTAGCCATGTACTCCTGGTCACCAAGGCAAATTCCTCCCTGGATCCGGCCACATCCCTGAGAAGTGAAATGTGACCCTGGACCTTTCTGCTGCCTGATGAGGCAATGGAAATACAGTATCACGAACCTGATCCTTGCTTCTCTTCCCCGCCCCCTGACCCCTTTTTGTATAAACTATGTTTGGATTTTCTCTATTTATGTTTGGAGAGTAAGAGAGACTTGAAATAGAAACAAAGATGGACACACATGCATAAATCCTCCCAGTGTCCCCTGGGAAACCAAGGAATTCCCTGAGCTTCATTGAAGAGCGGTGAGCTAAGCTTCCGAGGATAGCAGGCCTTCAGTGCAGTGAATCCACAGTAGAGAACTGGGGGCTGGGCAGGGGGTGAGATGGATTTCTGGATTGCTGCCATTCATTTGTCCTGCAATTGTTAGAGTTTTTAGCATCCTTGACAAGCTGACCAAGACCCTCCTTGTTTTTTCGGTCTCCTTCAACCTCCCTGCCAGTCTAGTTACCAGAGGTATATGAATGAGGAGAGCACATTGAGTCTCCAGCCTCCTCTCTTTGGAGCCCACTGCCTGAGCCCCCTCTCCCAAATTAAGAGCTGCCTTCACATCTGGTGAATTATTTAGCAAGTCTCATAGCAAAAAGCAAAATCAGATCCAAGGCGATATTGTGACTAGGAGGCCTCCTTAGGGCTGCTGGAAAGGCGAACCCTGTCCTAGAAAGACAACTAACTGCCTGTAACATTAACTCTATTATATAAGGTTTCTCCATAGCCTGAGAAAGACAGCTTCAGGCTGCACATAATCTGGGCTCTGTGCCTTTCTGTTAACTCCTTGGTGGATGGATGGCACTGTGGATATATGCCCTGTCCAAACTCTAGGACCTGCCAGACAAGCTCCTTTGATAGTGCTCCTGGCACAAAGAGAAGCTCTGATGAAAAGCAGAGATGTTGGGTTGGAAGGTGTCCATAAAGGTCATCTTGTTCAGCCCTCTGCCTCCAGACAAGACTATTTGACACAATCCCAAGAAAAGGATGTTGAGGGAAAGATTTCTCTCTTTTCTTCAAGACATTTGGGAAAGGAAATCTGGCTTCCTCCCTGGGTCCTTGGCTTTTTACCAGTCTATGCTTCCCTATGGTACTTGCCATGAATGTGAAGTGCGTGAAATCAAGGATCTTTTCCCCTGCCTGGCACAAATTCTGCTTTGCCTCTGCTAACTGGAGTGAGTGACTGTTTCTATGGAACAGTCTCTGGTACCGTGTCAGTGTTACACCCACCCATCTACCCACCCACACACTCACTCGAGAAGGACTTCCACACATTGAGAGTTCTGCCCAAGACACATCTCCCTGTATGCCTCTAGTCAGAAGCTACAAAGGATAGAGCTTCCCTACCACCCTGTGCTTTGGACCCATCTGTGTTGGGTCACGTGTGGATAGGGCTCCCTGTCTACTCCCAGGAAATCTTGGTACCCTTGTTGTCCTAATTCACTCTGAAGGATATAGGATTCCATGCTGGATCTCCTTGAAGAGAGGTTCAGATTTACTTATCTGTACACATGTGATATTGTTCTTTCAGAACAAAAACCACTCTGTCTCTCTTTGTATACTCAGTGCCCAGCATAGGGCCATGTCCATAGTGAATGTTTGCTAAATTAAATTTGGTAGTGTAAGCGTGGAACAGGAGGAAAAAACACTGGAACTAGAGTCAGAGGACCTGGGTTCAAATTCTGCTTGTGTTACTCTGGCCAAATCACTTAACCTCCCTGGGCCTCAGTTTCTTCATCTGTAGAATGAGGATTATCCATTCCCTTATCCTCCATGGATAATGATAGAGCCTGCCTCACAAGGTTATCATAAGGATTAACCGAGATAATGTACATTTAAGCATTTTACAAATTTTAAAATGAAATTGCAATGTTGGCTATTATATTTCTTTCAGACCCAGAGAAAGATCTAAAATACAAGGTGGTCCTGAATGAGTCAGGGAGTCTCTATATGTTGCAGTTTCTTCAAGCTCTGTATCTTGGATCTTATAGATTCCATGTGGGCAGATCTGGCTATAGCTGAAAAAGACTGTAGGAAAAAGAGAAAATAATGAATGTTAACTTCCATGGACCAGCCAGGTGGAGAGAGGGGAGAGTTAAAGATAAACCCGGCATTAAAAAAAAAAATTTTTTTTTAAAGAATCGATCTATTTCTCATATGTAGATGCAGAAAATACAACCCAACAAACTCCTCACGAAGTACCTTCCTGAAATGGTTATGCAAAACAGTTCGAGGGAAAGGTTGCCACTGATACTATATATCGCTTTCCACTTTAGTCAGTTACATTTGTCAACAGAAAGGAAGGCTGTTCCCTTTCACTTTTATTATGCGAGTCCCAGTTTTGGAAGGAGGGATCTTGGGCAGCAGATTTCCTTGCTATGGTCCAGGCTCCTGGAGCTCCAGGCTGTCCCATTCTCAACCACTACATTTAGCATCTTTGGATGCCATTTACTCCTACAGCCTTTGTTTCCTTCCCTCTTTGCCCCCTCCCGACGACGACGACTTGTGTGTTGGTATATTGTTGAAAATAAGAAAGAAAAAGGAAGGGAAAAAGAAACAGGAAGGGGGGGGTTGAGAAAGGAGGGGGGAGAGAAGAGAGGAAAGAATGAAAAGAATACCAAAGTCGAAATGGAAGAAAATGGGGCAGATAATGAGCATACTGCTGGGGCTGAAAGGGACCTCAGAGGCCATCCAGGAAACTGAGGCCCAGGATTTGCCTGAAATCATACAGATGGGGGGGCGGGGAGGAGAGGGGGAAGGGCTGAAAGAAAAGTGAAAGGTTAACACAATAAAGAAAATAGAAAAGTAACAAAGGTGATAGCAGCAGATTCTCAGTAGAGAATGACAGTATTGCTAGGAAGGTACAATTAAATATAACAAAAATATTAAGGCATTTATTAAGTGCCTATGATGTGCAGAACACTGCACTAGGGATGGTTATAATATCCTATGGTTTGGAGGTGAGGAGCTAGTAAAATGTTGCCTTCTTGGGTAGTTGTTTTGATTTTCTTTTCCTTTCAGTATCCCAGAGCCCAACAGTTGTTTGCATATAGTAGGTAGGCTCTTAAAGGCTGAATTAGATTTATTCCAGTCCCCTCATTTTATAGACAGGGAAACTATGGCCAATAGAGGTGAAGTATCTGCTCAGGGTCATAGAGGTAGCAGAGGTGAAATTCAAATCCAAGCCTTATGCCTCTCTGTGTCTGGGTCACACTGCTTTGTCTCAGGGGTCTCTCCAAGGTCCCACTCTGAGGTAAGGGAAGCCCATTTGTTTTGTAAGGTCTCACTTTCAGGTAAGGTAGATATGTGGAAGTTGCAATACCTTCTTATTGCCCAAAGCTTCTTCTTCTTCTTCTTTTTTTTTTTTTACTGAGGCAATTGGGGTTAAGTGACTTGCCCAGGGTCACACAGCTAGTAAGTGTTAAGTGTCTGAGGCCAGATTTGAACTCAGGTACTCCTGACTCCAGGGCCAGTGCTCTATCCACTGCGCCACCTAGCTGCCCCATTCCCAAAGCTTCTTAAACTGTGGGTTACACTCCCATGTGGGGTCACATAGCTAAGCGTAGGGGTCACGGAAGAAAATTGCTAACAGTAAATGGTTGGGGGCAGCTAGGTGGCGAAGTAGATAAAGCACCAGCCCCGGATTCAGGAGGACTTGAGTTTAAATCCTGTCTCAGACACTTGACACTTACTAGCTGTGTGACCCTGGGGAAATCATTTAACCCTCATTGTCCCACGTGCAAAAAAAAAAAAAGGGAAAAAAAACAGTAAATGGTTATGTATTACCTATTTTATATATCTGTATATCTGGGGGTCACATAAAAATTTCTCAGGTGAAAAGGGGTCAAGAGTGGGAAAAATTGAAGAAGCCCTGCTCTAACCAGTGTGAAGGAAGGAAGACCAGATTCTATTAAAATTCTGTTACATGGCGGGGTGGGGCAGCTAGGTGGCACAGTGGATAAAGCACTGGCCCTGGATTCAGGAGGACCTGAGTTCATATCCAGCCTCAGACTCTTGACACTTACTAGCTGTGTGATCCTGGGCAAGTCATTTAACCCTCATTGCCCCACAAAAAAAAAAAAAGAAAGAAAAAAAAAATTTGGTTACATCTCTGCAGCATGGTGGAGACCATGTGCTTTGCCTGAGCCATTCCAAAGGAGAGGCAGTAGGACCATGGAATTTCCATTCCAGGTCCAGATCCCCCAAATTGGAAGTTGCAGGGTTGTTAGAATTTCCAGTAAAGAGCATTTTCATTTGCAGAATTACAGTTGTTCTCTAAATTATCCCATCCTTCCCCAAACCAGTTTGCCTTGGATTTTTGTCTTTTTTCCCAAGTCTTCTTCATTCTTTCTCCTTTCATTGCTGTTGAAATCACATTTCTGACTCCCACCCAGGTAAGAATCTAGATGGATACATATTGTCTCCTTCCCCTCTCCCTGGAGAAAAAAAATGATAAAGTTCTATAGAAGGAGCTTCAGGACAACTTAAATCCAACTTGTATGTAATCAATAAGCATTGAAACCTTTTTTTTTTTTCTTGGTGGTTGGAGAGTCCCCTGGATCCCAGAGAGTATATCACTCAACAAGGCCACTGGGCCCCTCCCCCTCTTTGAGAGTGTTGCCCCACTTACTTCAATGTCAGCCCCCAAGGAAGAATTCTCTTATATAGACTTGTGTTTTTCTTTTTAATTTTTCTTTATTTTAAAAATATTTTTAGGGGCAGCTAGATGGTGCAGTGGATAGAGCACTGGCCCTGGAATCAGGAGGACCTGAGTTCAAATTTGGTCTCAGACACTTACTAGCTGTGTGATGGTAGGCGAGTCACTTAACCCCAATTGCCTCACCAAAAAAAACCCCCAAAACTGTTTTTCAATTAACACATTTTTTCTCCTCCCTCATGTTCCCTTCTCCCCACTCACCCACCCAATCACCACCACTGGAAAAAAGAAAAAGAAAACTCTTATAACAAACACACATGGTAAAGCAAAACAAATTCTCATATTGGCCATGTCTGAAAACATGTGCTTCCTCCAGCCCCTTAAGGCTATCAACTCTCTGTCAGGAGGTAGGCAGCTGGCTTCATCATTGGTACTCTAGACTTACAGTTGGTCATTGCATTGATCAGAATTCTCAAAACTCTTTTTTTCATTTTACTATTGCCTTTGAGTCCATGAGGAAGAAGTCGGTGGAAATGATTTTGTTCTGCCCAGTTTGAGCCTTTGTATTAATTCCTTTCTTTCTTTCTTCATTCATTCATCCATCCACTCATTTAACAGATTTTTATTGAAGACCTATGTGGTATCAGTATCCAGAAACCAGGCCCAGAAAGCAGAGTTGCTCTGTGCTGAGTTTCTCTCCCCAACATATAGAGAATCCCTGACTCATTCAGGACCACTTTGTATTTTAGATCTTTCTCTGGGTCTGAAAGAAAAAACAATGGCTAGCATTTCTTTATCATTTTAAAACTTGTAAAATACTTTAACATACATTAATTATCTCATTTAATCCTTATGACAACCTTGTGAGGCAGGCTCTATGATTATCCATGGAGGATAAGGGAATGGAATTTCAGAGAAGTTAAGTGACTTTCCACTGGTCACATAGCTAATAGGCGTCTGTCAGAAGAGGAAATTGGGCCTCAGTTTCCCCTTTTTCCAAGTACAGCACTTTTCTGTTACACCCAAGTAGAGAACAGAGCAATGGAGAAAAGTATAAGGTTGGAGATGCTATTCTCTTTCCTGTTAGCCTGTCTGTCAGTTATTACCCTATCTAGCTCTTCCTTCCTTTTTTAGCAGATGGTGATTTCTCTCTCCCACCTGCTGCTTGGTAAATGTGCTGAAAGTCCTCCCTGGCGTGGAACTGAGACTTCTAAAAACAGGGGTGATGGCAAGAACCAAAGAGAGGCTAGAAAAATCCCCAGGGCATTTGACTGACATGCTATAGGCTAGGCTGATGCTTAAGAATAATAAGGATCCCTAAAGTGTGTTCTTGGCATAGTAAACAAAGTCTCTGACTGCAGAGATTCTCTGGGCTCAACTCATTCGGCCCCTTCCAAAAAGCTGTTGCCTCCTTTCACTTACAAAGAAAGGTTAAAGGTAGCAGTTTTGCAGGGCCTGAAAAAAGTAGGGTGGAGGATATTGATAATGGTCTTTTATAGCAAAAGGGTTTAATTATCCCTGAATAGAGTATCACATTGCTCTTCATGGATCCCGAGGACCAAATGCAAGGAAATAAGCTGACTTCTACTGTACCAGAAAGGCTGTTCCCCTCTGACTCTCCTCATAATCAGGAAGCTAGGTAGCACAGTGAACAGCCACTGGACCTAGAGTGAGGAAGAGCTGAGTTCAAATCCAGCCTCAGACACTTACTAGCTGTGTGACACTTACTGGGTATGATCCTAGGCAAGTCACTTCATTTCTGTCCACCTCGATTTCCTCAACTGTAAAATGGGAATCCTAACAGCACCTATTTCACAGGGTTGTTGTGAGGATGGAATGAGATAATATTTATAAAGAGCTTGGCATAGTTTCCGGCACATAGTAGGCACTATATAAATACTTCTTCCCTTCTCTATACCCCAAGACTTCTTTGAAGACCTCCCTGATCCTTATTATCAGCAATGACCATTTTTCCTCTGACTTTCACATATCACTTTTGTGCCAATCTAATTTTCATGTTATTGTGTATCATAGTTATCTGCATTTTTCTCCCCAGCTGGTGTGTAAGCTCCATGAGGCCGGGCATCCTTGCCTTCTCTAAACTGTATCACCTCCAACACCAGCCAATTAATAAATGTTGATTAAATTGAATTTGTGGCATGTCAAGGAAACATTTCCTACCATGGATGTAGAAGAGCCAAAACTAGAACCTAGAACCTAGAACCTAGAACTGCTTTGAAGTATTTTAACTAGGGGCTCTTAACCTGAGACCCCCACTTTGGGAGTCCATATATAGATTTCATGGGGTCACTGAATTTGGAATAGAAAACATACTTTTATTATAATATAATCAGTTTTCTTGATAATCTTACATATTTTATTTTATGCATTTAAAAACATCACTCCGAGAAGGCATCCACAGGCTTCACCAACACCAAAATGTTAAGAATCTCTGCATTAGTGGATAGAGCACCGGGCCTGGATTCAGGAGGACCTGAGTTCAAATACAGCCTCAGACACTTAACAATTACTAGCTGTGTGACCCTAGGCAAGTCACTTGACCCCTATTGCCTCACCAAAAAAAAAAAAAAAAAGAATCTCTGCATTAGATGAGCTCTAAGGTCATCTCCAAACCCTATGAGGCTATGGTCCTAGCACATAGTAGGTCCTGAATAAATGCTTCTCCATTAACATGATAGACATCCTTCTGCCATTTCTTCTGTCATTATTTTTTTTGCTGGTGACGTGTATTTCTTTTTTCTTTGTGTCTTTTCTTTCTAATTCAGCTGTGAAAGTAGGGACAACATGTTGTGCTTTTGTAACTCCCATCCTAGCCCAGGGCATGGCATGCAGTAAATGCTTGGTAAGTATGTGTCGATGAGCCAGTTGATTTGGGTAACCTTGCTGCAGTCATTGATACTTTTGTCTGTTTACATATAAATATCTACCTTGTAGATGGATTGGTAGCAAACATCTAATGTAGGGGCCCTTAGCCCTATTTCTGTCATGGGCCTATGAACCCCTTCTCAGAATCATATTTTAGTGCTTAAAATAAAATATATAGTATTACAAAGGAAACCAGTTATATTGAAATTAAGATGTAATTTTCCCCCATCCAACTTCACACAGTCCTTGAAATCCATCTGTGGGCTCTGGGTTAAGATCCCTGGCTCTAAAGCGGAGGCAATTTTCTGGAATCTGGGCACTCTTCCCGCCCCTCAGCCCCATCCCCAAGCTCTAGCCTCCAATTCTTCTGTATAACCTCAGAGTGTACAAACTAACTTTAACCCAGCTCCCTTGACCTCAGATACCCCAAGTCATCATCGATGACAAATATTTATTAAGTTTTTATAGAGCTCATGACTCACATATCCAGGTCATCATGGGTACAGGATGATCTCCTTGGGTTTCCCCATGTGCCCCTTACCCCCACCCTATTTTTTGGCAGCAGGGAACCCAAAGATACCAACCAGCAGCTCTTATCTCCCTGCTCCTTCTTGAGCTTCCGGATACCAACAGTCAACGTAATCTTGCTGACTCTGTATTTAAGGCCCGAGTCCCTGGCTAGGACCTCAAGTGCAAAATTGGATGGCTGTGGGACCCTGTGGATCTGTTGTGGAAAGCTCATTACAGAGGCCTGGAAATCCCAGCCTGCCAACTCCAGCTACTCTCTTTCCTCGGCTGGCTTCACTCAGTTCTGTGGACTGCTGGCCCCCTCTACTGGCTACCTAGAGTTTCTTCTACCAATTGGAAACGTCCCGATGAAGTCCCAAGAGGTAGAGAAAGTTGTATGCTTGTTTCTTCTCTGAAGCTGCTTTTCTGGACAGGACCTGGTGCAGGTCAGGGAAAGCTAATCTCCTGAGAGAGGATCAAAGTGGGACTGTAATTCCAGCCTCAGCCTACTGTGGACTAAATCTGAGGACCCTGGACTGGGTGTCAGGAGACCTGGGTTCTAGTTCCAGCTCTGCTACTTCACTAATTGTGTGACCTTGGGCAAATTGCCTGACCTCTCTGGACCTTGGTTTTCCCATTTGTAAGAGGAGGGTGTTGGGCTAGATGCTTTCTGAGGTTTCTTTTAGCTCTCATATTTTCTAGTTAAGAGAAATCTTGGGGTCTAAGGAGATTGCATAGACTAGGTAGCCAGCTGTTTCCCAAAGGTCTTGATTTTAGTAGGAAACTTTGGGGACATTCTGATTAGCTGGAGTCATTTGGAAGTCACTTAATCTCTCTATGCCTCAGATACCTCACCTATAAAATGTGGGGGTTGAACGAGAAGGCATCTGAGGACCCTTTCAGCTTTAAACCTATGATCCTAAGATCATCCGATGGCTCCCAAGCATAATGCAACAGACATTTATTAAGCATCTAGTGTATGCAGCTCAAGGGAGATGTGTCAAGGGCTAACATCAGAGAGCTGACAGTTGAGTGAAGTGGATGAGACAGGTAGAAAGTGTGGTCAGGAAGATCTGAGTTCAATTCCTGTCTCTGATGCTTACAGTCTGTGTGAACCTGGAGGTCACAACTTCTTTCTCAGTATTCCAGGCAACTCTCTTGAAGGGCAGGTGGTGGTTTGCATTAGTGGAGGGAGTTTCCTCATCGGGAGTACTTTGAATACCATGAAATCACAGATATGGTCCAAAAAGAATGTCCCAATGGGTAACTGTAACATATAAGATTATAGGATATGTGAGTTAACCAAAAAAGAGAGGGCGGGGGTGGGGAGGGAGAAGGAAAGGAAGGAAGAAATGGAGTGGAGTGGTGGGAAGAAAAGTCTTCTTTGGGAGAACAAGGATAGACTTCTTTAGGAGGTGGTATTTGAGTTGAGCTTTAAAAGATAGCTAGGAATTTAGCAGTTAAAGAGGAGGGCAGATACCCCTCTCAGGCACAGAGAACATCCAGAAAAAAAAAAGACCTGTGTCATAAATGTGAGTATGTACACATGCATGTATGTGTAAGTATGTGGAGCTGGGTTTGCACATGCATTTTCATGTGTGTGTTTGTGTGTGCTGTTAGCTGGGAGAGAGAATCATGTCTGTGAGTGGTGCCTATACTCGTGTCCATGGCAATAGCTTTAGGGCTCCCACCTGAGTCAGGGATGGCCAACTGTTACACATCCTTGGGCTGGCTGAGCTCCTAGTCCAGCTAGCTGGGATTAGGGATCGGGATCGGGACAGCCCTACAACGAGAACCCCCACCACAGAACGAGGTCCAACTCCCAATGATCCCTCCTTGGTGACCTGCCAGGAGGCTGCCAGATGGGAAGGCACAGTACCACCAGTGCTGGGGAAGGGGGCGGGGAGGGATGGGAAGGCTTTCAGAGCAACCCGTCCCTAATCCCCCAGGGCTGGGACTCAGCTGAGCCAAGCACGGGATGCATCAGACGCCCTGCTGTGCCTGCTCGAAGGCCCCTCACTCCCAAGGAAAGGCTGGCGCTTCCCAGGGACAGTGATATCCTGAGCCTGACCCAGTGCACAGAGAGCTGGAGGGTCAGAGAGCCTGGAACCCCATCACCAGCACGGCATTTGGAGATGGTACATGGGCAGGTGAGGTCCTTTGTATGTTGGAGGAGCCATTCTGAGCCTGTGTAAATAGGGAGCTCTGTGGAGAGAAGGCACCTCAGATTGCCTCTCCAGGCTGATCCATCCTAGGTTTGGGCGTGTGTGTGTGTGTGTGTGTGTGTGTGTGTGTGTGGTGGGGGCAGGGTAGTATGGAGAAGATACAGGTCCAGCAGCATATGGCAGATAAGAAATCACTAGTTTTTTATCCTGTTATCCCAGGAAAACCTCAGCGGTAGCCCCATCTTCTCTCCTTCCCACAGGGGGATGGTAAGAGATAATGGAAATGAGAAAGATGTTTGACCTTCCTGAATATTTCTTGGATGTGAGATCCAGATGGCCTAGCAGAGAACTGGCAGGACCAGAAACTTAGGCTGGGAAGGCTAATAGAGCGCAAGAGGAGATCTTGGAAAAGAAGTAGTGGAAGGACTCGGGGTATAGGAAAAAATGGATAAGAGCTGTGACTTACAGGAAATGTGAGGGTAAAAACTTCCTGGTAGGATTGGTGAGTGTGATGTGTGAGGATGGGAGAGTAGTTATTTGGTACACCATAGCAGGTACTAGTGACTAGTGAAATGTGAAAACGACCAGATTCTCCTGGTGAGGTTCGAGGTTCTGTCAAGTACAGAGAGATCCCTTGCTTGGATGAGTTATGGTAGGGGACCCTTGTGGAAGGGCTAGATGTGGGGCTCTCCCCTTCTATGAGATTGTGTGTGGCCAACAAAACAAAAGACATTCCCTGAATATATCCCGTCTGTCTTGCGTTGTAGAAATGAACTGTAGAGAAGCAAATGATTCTAATGTTCATCAGAGAAGCAGCACTGTCAGGTAGATAGGGGATTGAGATGTTGTTTATCACTTGGGGAAGTCAAAGTGTTTATCTTTGTTGGGAAGCTAGATAAACTTCATAATCAGTCAATCTTCTATGAAGTACCTACTGTCTGCCAGGCACTGTGCTAAGCACTGCAGCTACAAAAAAAGATAAGAGACAGAACCTGTTCTCGAGGGGCTTGTGGCTCATAACTTGATGCATTTAAAGGATAAGGAAATGGAGAACTTAAGAGTCCCACAATGTGCTAATGGAGATTGGTGGGGGCATTTCAGGACAGTTGAACAGAGCCCTGTTCAGAAGAGAGATTAGTTCAGCAAATTCCTGGGGTGGGGAGTCCACATGACAGTGGCTCATTTGGGGTTCAGGTGACTATTAAGAGAGCAGATTCTTCTTGAAGCTGATGATTGGACTCAGAGCTCAGATAGAAAAGGGCCCTGCTCTCTCTTGAACCAAGGGAATAGAGGGGAGTAACTCTGGCCATGGCATAGAATTAGCAAAAAATGGCAAGAGACCCTCAGAGTCAGAGTCAGAGACCATGGGAAGAAGGGTGAAACAGGGAGTGCCTAGAAAAGACTAATTCATGCTTGAAACCTGGGCCAAACTAATTAAATAATGTGAACCTGAACCTCTAACAATGCCTGACACAGAGTGGACCCTGAATGATTTCATTTGTTGCTTTACCTGTGATCTAGGTTGGGGTTTTTGGTCCTGATGCACCTAAATAGAAATGAACAATCATAATTCACACTTATATCTTCCTTGAAGATGTTGTTGCACTTTAGCCAAGCTCCCGAGTGTGCATTAGATATTGTTGGGGGAGGGATGGGACCAGATAAATGAAAGGGGGAAAGGTTTTGAATCCTAGTAGGGGGCCCCCTCCTCATTTCCCAAGGACTTAGGGATGCTCAGACTGGCTCTGGTGAAGCATCCTACTCTGATGCCCAGACTTTGGAGGGGAAATCTTGGGAGTTCATAATGGAAAAGATAACTAAGACTCAAGATAAAACATGCATTTTGGACACAGCCTTTGTGAGAATTAATTTATTTTGACTATGCATAATTGTTACAAAGGGTTTGTCTCTCCCCCCACCTCACCTCAGCCCCACTCCCTGCAGCTCCCACCCTCAACCCAGTGTAGGATGGTGGGAGAGCAAGGACAGGAGGATAGAGTAGCAAGAAAAGAAATAAAATGGTCATTGAGGAATCTCTTTTTTTAAATACAGTATGGCCAAAAAGAAGCACAGACAAGCAGGACAGCTTTGAAAGCTATTGTCATAGAGGTTGTTTATATTGAAAGCTATAGTCGTAGAGGTTGAAATTATTATTTATGTAAAAAAGAAAACCAAGCTATGCAAAACAGAGATGCAGGGGGCAGCTAGGTGGTACAGTGGATAAAGCACCAGCCCTGGATTCAGGAGGACCTGAGTTCAAATCTGGCCTCAGACACTTGACACTTATTAGCTGTGTGACCCTGGGCAAGTCACTTAACCCTCATTGCCCAGCACAAAAAAAAAAACCCAAAAGCAAAAAAAAAACAAAACCAAAACAGAGATGCAAAGTTCCCATGTGCAGACCTTTTTCTGTTCTACTATGTATATGGAAATGCCCATTTTATTTAGTGTAAAATTTAGAATAAAAATACATTTTCAAGAAGAAAACACCCTCAGGCTTCAGCCAGTGGCAAGCCTCCTCCTTCAGGGCTCCTTTCTTCTGACATTCTGCTGTAAAGAGGGACTGGCCTGCCTTACTTAAGCTTGTCTAAACAGCTGATTCCCAGACTCAGGGAGAAAAGCTTCTTATACTTCTAGGGCAATACCCTGCTAGCTGGGTGGATCAGTGTCTCCCCTCCAATCCCAGGCCCTGGGAGCATTTTGAATCAAGGTTTCAGGAACACATTTAGTGCCATAGAGTATCTCCACTGGGAGTGAGATGGGATGTCTGTTCCCTCCTCCCTCAACAAAGCCAGGCCAGGGGAAGGCCAGGAGCCTAGGCCCTCTTCTGATTTCAGGACCAGGCCCCAGAAATAAGTACCCAGCCCCCATCAACAAAGATGTCAGTTGGTATTGGAATTAACAGGTCACCTCTCTGCCACCCTCCTAGCTGTTCCTATGGAGTCATCAGTCGGGATTATTAAGGGATGACTGATTTCTAAGGCCCCACTTCTTTTCTTCTTCAAGTCCTTGGTATTTGGAGTCACTACATGTGGAATGGGGTAGTTGCTCCAGGTCTCTTACTAGCTGTGTGACTTACCTGAGCCTCAGTTTCCCCCCAACTGTAAAATGAGGAAACTTCTTCACACTAACAGGATTATTATGAATAAATTTTAGAACAATATTTGTGAACGATTATTACTCATTTTGCTGACCTTTATCTCCCTATGAAAAGAGGAATAAATAGGAAAATGACAGTCTTCAAAGTGCTTTCACATTATCTCATAAACTCCTCACTTTCCTACCTGTAATGGAGGCAGGGGAATTATTATTCTCATTTTAAAGAAGAGGAAACAGTCTTGAAGATGTTGTAACTTTCCCAATGTCACAAAGCTAGTAAAGTGTTGGGTTTGGAGAGGGTGGGCAATTAATGGACTTGGGTTTTACTACCATACTATAGAGCTGAAGGTTATAACCTTTTTTGAGTCATGGACCCCTTGGGCAGTCTGATAAAGTTTATGGACCCCTTCTCAAAATAGTGTGTTTAAATGCTTAAAATAGAATTTTGTTGCTGAATCATTTTTCAGTCATATTCAACTCTTTGTGAACCCATTTGGAGTTTTCTTGGCAGAGATACCAGTCATTTGCCATTGCCCTCTTCAGCTCATTTTACAGATGAGGAAACTGAGGTCAACAGGGTAAAGTGACTTACTCAGAGTCACACATCTAGTAAGTGTCTGAGGCCAGATTTGAATTCAGGAAGATGAAACTTCTGACTTCAGACCTTAAATGGAATTCTAAAATGGAATACATAGGAGTAAATAGGAGACCAATTATACTTAAATATAGCCATCCAAAGATTTTTTTATAAAAGAAACAAGTTCATGGACTCCAAGTTAAGAAATGAAGGTGGTAGGGATGAGGAGGAGGAGAAGAAGAAGAAGGAAGAAGGAGGAGGAAAAGGAGGAAAAAGAGGAAGAAAATAGCACCTTAAGATCTAAAAAGCACTTTATGTATGTTGTCACATTTAGTGGTAGTTGCAACAATCCTGTGAGGTAGGTGTCATTATTATCCACATTTTACAGATGAAGAAACTGAGGCTGAGGAAGTTTACATGACTTACCCAGCTAGAAAGTGTCTGAGACAGGTTTTGAACTCCCATCTCATCCTGATTCCAAGTCCAGCACCCTGTCCTGGCTTGCCCAGGTGCCTGGCAGTGGGAGCATGAGATCTTTTTTTTTTTTTTAGTGAGGCAATTGGGGTTAAGTGACTTGCCCAGGGTCACACAGCTAGTAAGTGTTAAGTGTCTGAGGCCGGATTTGAACTCAGGTACTCCTGACTCCAGGGCCGGTGCTCTATCCACTGCACCACCTAGCTGCCCCAAGCATGAGATCTTTTTTGCCAGGGTTAGCCCTGCCTGCCAGACCCCAGAGTCAGTAAAAGGCTGAGCTGAGAAATTCCTCCTGAGCTGAATCTCCAGGGATAATTCCAGCTGGAGTCCCGGACATTGGAAGGAGCCTTTGGCAGGGACCCTGTGTCCTTTCTGGCTCATCCCCAGCTCTCCAGGAACATCCTGCAGGCTCAGAGCAACAGAGTCCACAGCAGACATACCAAGCCCTGGGAGGCACGGCCAGGGTGGTGATGCGCAGACAGAGCTCCCTCTTTCCTGGGGTCAGTCTTGACAGGCTGAAGCGAGAGAGCCCCATGAGGCTTTTCTTCTTGCTCTCAGGGTTGCCTTTGATGGGAAGCTATTCGGATCCTATTAATAGTCATGATGCCTGTCTGCCCAGCTCTTGGTGCAGATGGTTATGGTACAGAGTGCCCTTTGCAGGCTTCCTGATATACAATGGCATAGCAGGAATACTGGATCTAGGTTCTGCTGGGATCTGCTGCTAACTGTGTGACCTGAAGCAAATCTCTTCCCCTTTCTGGGCCTGTTTCCTTATCTCCAAGATCAGGGCATGGTCTCACTGGATGAGCTCTAAGATACCTTGGTGATGCAAAGCCTGTTTTTTCTTTCTTCCTTCTCTGACCTCAAAAAAAGCCTGCCTTTCAGTCTAATAAGGGAAGTTGGCATCCTGAGTTGTGTCTGCAGGCAGCCCTTCCTGTGGGCCTGTCATTATCAGGAGGGCCTAGTGTCTGACATTCCCTAACTCCTTTGCACTGGGCATAAGTGACATCTTTTGAAAACTGTCTTTTAAATTATGAACTAGAAAATCACCATCAAACCTTGGGTGTTTCCAGAAAAAGGCCAGAAAAAGATGATGGTACATGACCTCATGGGTCTGTTACATACAGCTTGTTTTTCAAAATATGTATTAAATTTAACACAGCAGCAATAACATCACCCTACTTCTCTGTTTTCCCCCTTATAACTTCCTTCTTTCCTCTGGGTATTTTTTTTAAATGTTTCATTGATGTTCTTTTTTTTTCTTCTTCTTCTTCTTCTTTTTTTTTTTTTTAGTGAGGCAATTGGGGTTAAGTGACTTGCCCAGGGTCACACAGCTAGTAAGTGTTAAGTGTCTGGGGCCGGATTTGAACTCAGGTACTCCTGACTCCAGGGCTGGTGCTCTATCCACTGCGCCACCTAGCTGCCCTTCTTCTTTCTTTTGATGTCACTTGGCTACCCTCCCAAGTCTGCCCCCAAATCAAAGCTAAAAACAAGTATAGCCAAGCCAAAACAAATACAGCCAAGCCAAACAAATGTGGATTTTATTGGTTGTGTCTGAGAATGGCTTTGTTTCTCTAGCAAGGGGTAGGAGGAATGTTTCATCAAAAGGCTCCTGGAATTGTGATTGGTCATTGCATTGATCAGAGTTTATTTTTTTCTTTTTTTTTTTTTAAATTTTGTGGGGCAATGGGGGTTAAGTGACTTGCCCAAGGTCACACAGCTAGTAAGTGTCAAGTGTCTGAGGCTGGATCTGAACCCAGGTACTCCTGAATCCAGGGCTGGTGCTTTATCCGCTGCATCATCTAGCTGCCCCCCAGAGTTTATTTTTATTAATTTTTTTTCAATCGGAGTTCTTAACTGTTGCAAAGTTGCCGTCCTTTAAAGTGCTGTGGTTATTGTATACATACTTCTCTTAATTCTGCACCTTTTAATCCTCATTGATTCATATAAGCATGATGAGCATCTTAGTATCTAGAGAGAAGGAAGAAAAATGGAGTGTCACATGGATGGGGCTAGCTTAATGTCAGGAAAGAGACCACAGTTTAGGAGAGGGGGTGGGGAGGTGGAGGAGTATGTGTGAGCTTCTGAAAGGTCCCAGAGCAGGGCTGGGTGTGCAGGTCTGACTGTTCTTAATGGGCAGAGTGCTTTATCTGTTTTCTTAGTGCTGATGGAAAGGGATCCCCTGTCCTTGGGAGGAGCCAGGTGGCACAGTGGATAGGATGCTGGACTTGGACTCAGGAAGACCTGAGTTCAGATTCTGCCTTAGACACCTACTAGTAGTGTGAACCAGGGTAAACATTTAACCTCTCAGCCTCATCTAGAAAATAAAGGGATCAGACTCTATGGTTTCTAAGGTTCTTTCCAGGACTAAATCTATTGGGTAGATGTTTCCATATCCAATCTGGCTGGGCAGGGCACAGTCCTCCTTAGAAAGGAGCACGTAGAAGGCTGCTCCACTTTGTGATGTTGGAGCATCTCTTGAGCCTTAGCTGGATTACCATCAATTCATTTAACTTCAGGTAAATGCTGATTAAGCACCTGCTATTTGCAAGGCTTGGCACTGGAGGCACTATGACTGAGCACCATTCAAAATATGTTCCAGTAGCAAGTCCCTCATCTTTATGCAGACCATCAGTTTGAAAGGCACCATTTGCCTCTACCCAGAAGCCTGCTTCAGGTATCATGGTTAGAGGAAGGAACAGGTGCTGGGAGAAGAGACTTGTCAGATGTGCAAATTAGGAACCCTTGAAAGGAGCATTTTCTCTCTAAACTGGGACTGTAAGAAGGGGTGGGGTGGGAAATAAGTCCTCACAGTGGATAGGAAGGAAAATTAAGAAAATGATCCTTAAGCCAGATGGCTCTCCTCTGTCAGCAGCCAGACATTGGACTGAGGTACCCAGGAGGTTGGCTCTTGGAGCCTGCCTGGCTTGGCAGGTGGGAGTCATCCAGCAAGGGTCATTGCCTGCCCTGCCTCTCCCAGGGGCCTAGCTAGTCATTATCACTTGTGCAATATCACTTGGATTAGGCTGGGGAGGAGGGAGGGAGTGATGGGAAAAGGGAGTGCATAGTAGCAGTAGAGACAATTCCAGATATGGGGGCTGACAGCTGGGTGCAGGCATTTGGTGGAATTTGTTTCCAAGATTCATGCAGAGAGCTGAGCTGCCTATTGGGTGGATGTGTGCTAATTGGAGGAGGTAGAAGAGGATGATTCTGCAAATGTGTGTGTCCAGGTGTCTGTGGCAACGGGGGAGGTGGGAAGGCTCACTTCCAAAAGCCCATTGGTCATCTGGATTCTGGAAGCTCCTAACCTTGACTGTGTAGTAGGGATTTGAATTGGAAAATGTTTGTTGCTCGTGTTTCTTCCAGCATCTGGATGAAAAAAAACACTCTAACTTATCATCATCATCATTTAGCACTTTGCTCATAATCACCCTATTGAAGTAAGTAGGACAAGTATTATTATCCCCATTTGACAGATAGGAAGACTGAGGCTTAGAAAAGTGAAGTGTGGGACAGCTAGGTGGCACAGTGGATAGAACACGGGCCCTGGATTCAGGAGTACCCGAGTTCAAATCTGGCCTCAGACACTTGACACTAGCTGTGTGACCCTGGGCAAGTCACTTAACCCTCATTGCCCCGCAAAAGAAAGAAAGAAAGAAAAGTGAAGTGACTTGTCCAAGATCACCCAGCTAATGAACAGTGTCTGGTCTAGAACTCAATTCTCTTGATTCCCTTGCAGTCTAGGGACCTTTTCTCTGTATCACGCTGGCTTTGGGGAGGGGGTCCTCAAAACTGTCAGTCATCAAGACTTAGTTTGTATTTCTTTATTATGGAGGCTCTTTCTCTCCCCACCCCCAAACCATGTTTCAGCTTTGCCAAATACTTGTCTTTCTCTTCTCACTGCCTCGCTGACTTATTTCGTCACCCTTTCCATCTGTCTCCTTTCCTTTTCCTATTTTCTCAACTCTTGCTTTGTCTTGGAGAGTGGAGCTTACTGTTTCCCTCCTCATCTCTGTTTGTTTCCCTCTGTCTCTTCCCTCTCTTTCTCCATATTCCTTCTTTATTCTCACCCTTTCTCTCCTTTCCCTTCCCTCCCCCTCTTTTTCTTCCTTCTCCTCTTCTTTCCCTTTCCCTCAACTCTTTCCTTCCCATCCTCACAATTCCCTCTTCCCTTTTCTTTTCCCTTCCTTCCCTTCCTTTCTTCTCTCCACTTTTCCTTTGCCCTATTTATTCCTTTTCTTCCTTTTCCCTTTCTAGCTTCCTCATTTCCCTCCCCCTTTCCCTTCTTTGCTTCTCCCCACCCCCACTCTTTCCCTTCTCATTCCTCTCTCCCTCTCCCTCCATCTACCCCCTCCTGTGTCTGTGACTGAAAAGTTTAGAAACAATTGCCTAGTGCTGTCCTCAGCCCAGCCTCCCTCCCTCCCTCTTGCCCATCCTGGGAGAGGAGCTGTTGGCAGTGCTACAAGGCTCACAGCTGAACACTGGCTTGTTCACATTCTCTTCGAGCTAAGCCAGGCACAGCCTGTGGTTCTTTGGACTCCCTCTGGGATGGAGGTAGGAGACCCTGAGCGGAGGAGGGGTGGGCTTCCAGTATAAGGAATCTTCATCATGCTCTCTGGCTTCCGGGTTCCTAAGTTCAGATAGTCAATTTGTGTTGAGTATGGAAGAGAGATCAGTGCCAGGGTCTGTGGAAGGCTGGAACCCTTGAGCTCTGAGGATAACTTAGCCCCAGGTTAGGGAGCTAGGACAGGCTCTGCATCTCTGTTTCTAAAGCTTCCTTCCCCTGCTCGCCAGGGTGCTCAGGATAGCAGTGACTAATGGAATTAGTGACATATTGCTTGGGAGCTCCTGATGGGCATGGGTGGAACTGTGTGCACCTGGGAAGGGTTGGAGTGGATGGTGGGGGAGGATCTGTTAACTTCTGTGATTTTTTGTTTTACTTAGCCCTTTCTCCTCCTACTCACCAAAGGTACGGCTGTCACCCCATATGCCTAGGCCACCAGGCAGGATAGTGGATAGAGTGCTGAGCTTGGAATCAGGAAGACCAGAGTTCCAATCATGCCTCAGATAGTTACTTAGCTACTATTTGCCTCTGTTTCTTCATCTGTAAAATGGGATCAATAGTAATAGCACTCACTTCCCAGAGTTGTTGTGAGGATCAAATGAGGTAATCTATGTAAAGTGCTTTGCAAACTCTTATGGTTATATATATAAATGTTAGCTATTATTGTTGTTGTTGCATTCCAGCTGGTTACCTTCTAAATGGGGGACCCTCCCTCAAGCAGGGATGGTGGAGATGCTCAGCTGTCACTCTTCCCCTTTTTGCAGTTGCCAGGTCACTTGGCATGTTGGCAGAATTCAGTCGTGCTGGCTTCTACAGAGCTTCTCCCCTCCCCATCTCTCCCTTATGAAAGCCCAGTATGGTTGTGTCCCAGCACACCCCAGAGATGGCTACAGGATGGCCTCTAGGGAGGCAGCCAAGGAGAGAGCCAGTGAAGGCTCCCTTTGGACCTGCCAGTTACCTGTTTACAGGCCAGTGTAGGGTCATGTGACCAAGCAGACGTGTGTGTGGGGGGGGGTTGTTCCTGATGCTACTAATAGTTACAGGAAGGGTTTTAAGCATGGGAAGGTAGAAAGAGATGAGAGACCTGGGTTCTTGTTCTGCCTTGACTTCTTTGATCAATTGATAAGTCAAGCAATAAATAAACATTTATTAAACACCTACTATGTGCCAGGCACATAGTTAAGCTCTGGGGATACAAACAGAGGCAAAAATGTCTCTGCCCTCAATGATACTAATCTAATGATAACAATGATTCGAATTAGGAGATTCGCTTGAATCCCAAGGTCCCCCCAAATTCTAACATTCTATAATTCTAACATTCTAGTAAGGGAGGAAGGATGATACAGTGGGAAGAGTACTAGCTCTGAAGTCAGAAGACCTGGGTTCAAATCCTGTCTCTTAACACGCACAACTCCCAGTGTGACCTTAAGCAAATCACTTAACTGCTCTCCCCTCCCACACCCTCCCCAGCCTCAACTTCCTCATTTGTAAGATAAGTAGGGTTGGGCAGAACCAGGAAAATAATTCACACAGTAACACCAATATCTAAAGATAATCGACTCTGACAGACTTAGTAACTCTGATTAATGAACTCAGTGACCCACCACAGTTCCAAAGGACTCAGGAAAAATGCTTTCTTTCTCCTTACAGATAAAGAAATGATGGACTCAAAGTGTAAATTGAAGCATTTTGTTCTCTTTCTCTTTCTTGTTTTTCTTTTTTTAAACATAGCTAATGCAGACATTTGTTTTACAAGCTTTCGTATTTGTAATGGGCTTTGCATTTCTTGCCTTCTCAATGTGTGGGGAAGGTAGAAAAGCTGGAAATGAAAATCAAATAAAATTGGGAGGATGGGAATATGAGAGAGTTGAACCAGAGATCTTTGATCCTAGTCTAAGTACTCTTCTCTGATAAGGTCAGAAGATGGAAGGGGAGAAGGTGAAAGTGGAATTGAGTGCCTTTATTTCTCCTTGTTTCATGCCAGATCAGTAAAAGGAAGTTGCAGAAGACGGTCAAAACCTGGTAGAATGGAAAGAGCATTGGATCTGGATTCCAGCTCTGCCACTTCTTAACCATGTGACCTTGGATGAGTCACTGGTTTTACATCTCTAGGCCTCTGCGTTCTCAGCTTTAAAGTCGAGGATTTGGGGCTACATGACTTTGAGGGGCCCTTCCGGCTTTCCGTCTATGGTCTGCCAGTCTCCGGGAAGTAAGGGAGAACTAAAAAACTTGTAGGAGCAAGGAAGCCTGGAAGATAGGAGCAAGTCAAAGGCATCAGCCAGCAATCAAGGCTAAGTCCGGGAATCATTTTCTTCCAGCTCTGAGGGCTTTGTTGCTCTATTCATCTAGAATAGTTTCAGGGCTCTCTCCACCCCCCTCCTCCCAGGGCAGCTGTTCCTTCCTCTGCTTCCAGGCCACTTAGAATAGCAACTCAAGGAGAAGAACAAAATGCTGACTATGGCAGTAGAAATCATGGTGCTTGTAGGATTCTTCATCCCACTCTCTATGTCCACATTGAAATCCTCCCCCAAAGGAAATAGCTGCATGAGTAGGGGCTCTTTTGTGAATGGAGACCTCAAGGGCAGTAGCAGCAGAGGAAGAGAAGAGAAGTTTTAGCCTCACCCTCTCTAAAATTCACTTGATTGCCTGAATCAGAACCAGTCCCATTGACCATGGTTTTGGGGCAAGCTGCTCCCTTTGTACCCATCCTGGGGCCAGATCTTAACCCACCTGGGGCTAGGTTGTCCCCTTGAGAAGGAAAAGGATGCACGATTAAGTCAGATTAGTGATCAGAGGCCTTTCTTTCAGCTCCAGCCATCTACCAATCAATCAAATCAATCAATAAGCATTTATTAAGCACCTACTATGTGCTAGGCACTCCTATAATAGCTGGGGATTGTCGTTGTTTGTCCTTCATTATGGAAGAGGACCATGACTCATGTCATGACTTGCAGTGAATTGGATTTCACTGAGGGAGGACTGTGCAAGGTCAACAGCCTCACTCTCTCCTCCAGAGCCATCTGGGTCCAGTGGCAAGATATGCATCAGGACGACTGGAGATGGCCCCAGATGCTTAAAGCAGTTGGGGTTAAGTGACTTGCCCAAGGTCACAAAGCTGTTAAGTGTCTGAGGTGAGATTTAAACTCAGGTCCTCATGACTCTAGGGATTTTTCTAGCACCTAGCTGCCCCAAGTGCTGGGGATACAAAAAGAGGCAAAAGATGGTCCCTGCCCTCAAGGAGCTTACTATCTCATTAGTTTGTCTTATATGGCTCTTAACCCTTCTGCTCCTTCAACCTAGCTCTGTTTGACCCACAAATAGAAAAAGAAGAAGACTGAATTATTAGAGAGGACATGGGCCAAACCTGGGGCCCTGCCCTTTTTGTTATTGAATAGCTTAACAGCTATCAAGCACTAGCACAAGACACATTGTCATTTGGTCTTCACAGCAACCCTGTGAGGTCAGAAAGACCTCGCCCCCATTTTCCAGACAAGGAAAACTGAGGCCCTGACATATTAAGTGGCTTGCTCAAAGCTAGTTGGTCAGCAGGGCTGGGTCTCTTGATGTAGGATGAGGGAAAGCACACTGAACCAGGTGTTGGAAAACACCAACTCTGTTACTTACAAGCTGCATGGACAAGCTGCTTAACCTCAAGAACCTATGCTTCCTTATTAGTGAAATGAGGAGTTAGCCCAAGATTCCTTTCAGCTCTAAAATTCAATGATTAAGATGGATTAGCCAATGAAAGGAAACAAGTATTTATACAGGGCCTACTATGTGCCAAGCACAGGGCTAAGTGCCCTTCAAATGTTATTTCCTTTGATCCTCACAACAACCCTGGGAGTTAGGTGCTATTATTATCACCATTTAACAGATGATGAAACTGAGGCAGACAGCACCTAAGTGACTTGTCCGAAGTCATACAAATTAGTATGTGTCTGAGGCCAGATTTGAATTCAGGTCTTCCTGAGTCTAGGTCCTGTGGCTCTAACCCACTATACTTATCTACCCCTTGAAAACGAAAAGGGTTATTGATGAGGGTAATAAGAGCTGAGATTTATGTAGCACTGAGTATGACTTTAAAAGCACTTTATGAATATGACCTACTTTATTCCCTTGCATTTCCCTTGCACATATATAATATCTATTTATGTGTGTACGTGTTGTTTTCCCAGAAAGATTGTAAGCTCTTAACACAGTGCCTGGCACATAGTAGCTATTTAGCAAATGCTTGTCTTTTAATGACTTAAGTCTCATAATAGCCGGGTGAGATAGGAAATATAAGCAGTATTAGCCCCATTTTAGAGAGGTAAAGGGCAGATAGGTGGCTCAACAGATAGAGTGTTGGTCTTGGACTCAGGAAGAACTGAGTTCAAATCTGGCCTCAGACACTTACTAGCTGGGTGACCCCGGACAAGTGACTTAACCCTGTTGGCCTCAGTTTCGTCATCTGTAAAATGAGCCGGAGAAGGAAATGGCAAACTACGCTAGTCTCTTTGCCAAGAAAAACTCAAATGAGGTCACAGTTGGACACAAATGGAAATGACTGAACAACAACAAGGTGAAGCAACTTGTCCATAGTCAATTGGAAAAGCCATAATTGGAACCCAGGTCCTTTCACTTCAAATTAAGTGACTAAAGAAAAAATTCTTTCTTCTAGTCGTGAACAACCAGAAATTCTGAGGAGCAAAGACTGGATATATGAGAGTACGTAGGAGGGCAAATGAGAGAGAGCAAAGACCAAGAGAAGTACTATGGAGGGAAAGACTTGGACTTGGGTTCTTGGTGGAGAGAATTAGTGACCTGTCCAAGGTGGAGCAGCAAGTTAATGGCAAATTCATCAAAGGCTAAAGGGACCATGAGCTAGAAGAGCTGATTGATTTCTAGCCTCGGAGTCTCTGAGGCCTCTTGTCTCGGGACATTGACAAAACCAAGTTGTCCAATCATTTTGCACCTTGGTGGAAAGCAGGTCTAGTGGCTTCTGCGTTTAATTGGAGTGAACCTATTTCCTGTCACAGGGTGTGAAATGGGGCTTTTCTTAGCTTTCACCCCATTCTCTTGCTCACCTTACTCCCTCCCCCCAAACACATAAACCCATAGAAGGGCCCAGCTGACAAGGCAATATACGTAGGGTGTGCTGTGCATAAAAATACCCAAGTTGAGCCATTTCCTTCTGCTTCCGTTGTTGCTTGTGATAAGATACCCCAGATCCTCCCAATAGGCTGCACTAGGCAGCCCAGGAGTTTGGTGCCACTCTGGAAGGTCTCCTGGTTTTTCTGTCCTTTGGAAATTTTGGGGGGGAAGGGGACAATGTTTTTCTTTTTTTCCTTTCTCTTTCTTGGGTCCTTTTCTTTTTTTTCCCCCTCATTCTTTTTCCATCTGCCAGTGTTTTTCCCCTGTCTCTCTCTGGCTTTTTCTTTGTTCTCTTTCCTTGTGGCTAAGTGACACTCAGGAGCTCTGAGTAGAGTTCTGCTCTATTTGGGAGGGGAAGGGAGTAGTGTGTCATTTCCCCTCAATTGCACTACCTCCCTTGAGAAGCTGACTCCTTCAGGTCCTCAGAGCGGTCAGGAACCTCTCACCTGACTTATCCCACCTGGCCTGTGAGCATTTCTGCTTTGGTTCTTGGAAGGTGCTAGCCAGCTGTCTGGGTGTCTGTCTGAGTTCTTCCCAAAGCCTGGGGAAAGGGGGAGGGGCTTGGATGCACCCCCCCCCCCCCGCCACCATGAAGCGGAAGATATTGGTGATTCCCCATGAAAGCTGGAAGGTAACATCACCCATTCCCCAGAGTATGTCAGGGGTCACATACAGAGCCACCATCTGGGATCATGGTGGGGATGGCAGGAGGCTGAGGCTAGGGAAGGCAAGCCTTTCCTGTGGATATTGAAAGGGAAGATTGGAATGTTTGACATCATCCTTATAATTCTCCAACAAAGAGCTGGACTTAGTAACAGTATTAAGATGTAGGGTGCTTGCTTGTCCTTTTCCAGAAGTTTCCAGGGCATATTTTTTTAAAGATGGGGAAATCAAGGCCCAAAAAGATGATGTGTAATTTATTTTGCTTGATTGTGCATTTATGTTGCAAGAGTTTGGTTTTTCTGTTTCTTTTTCCTCATGTGGGATGTGAGTTGGAGAGTGAGGGAGAAATAGGCATTTGATAGCAGGAGAGAGAGAGAGAGAGAGAGAGAGAGAGAGAGAGAGAGAGAGAGAGAGAGAGAGAGAGAGAGAGGAGAGGAGAGGAGAGGAGAGGAGAGGAGAGGAGAGGAGAGGAGAGGAGAGGAGAGGAGAGGAGAGGAGAGGAGAGGAGAGGAGAGGAGAGGAGAGGAGAGGAGAGGAGAGGAGAGGAGAGGAGAGGAGAGGAGAGGAGAGGAGAGGAGAGGAGAGGAGAGAAGAGAAGAGAAGAGAAGAGAAGAGAAGAGAAGAGAAGAGAAGAGAAGAGAAGAGAAGAGAAGAGAAGAGAAGAGAAGAGAAGAGAAGAGAAGAGAGGGGTGTGTTGTTTTTTTAAACACAGAGAAGAGAATAAAAGGAAGGCCAGGAAGAAGCACAGACAAGCAGGACAGCTTTGAAAACTACAGGCTGAACTTATTATATACTTTAAGAGTATATTCTTTGTTATATTTTTTGTAAAAATCAATTCTTTATAAGAGATGGTTCTCTGGGAGAGGAGAGACGGGGGTAAAGGGGGAAATTCTAAGAACAAGAAAAATCAGTAAAAAGATATTTTAGAATAGCAAGTGATCTGCAGTTTAAGAAACAATCTCTTTTTTCTGTCACATATGAACATATATAATATATGGAAATGCCTATTTTATTTGGTGTTTGCTAAATTGAGAATAAAAATAAAATTGAAAAGAAAAAACCCCACACCAATTAAGTGGAAGCCACATAGCCTTCTTAAGAAATAGAATCAAGAATATCCCAACAACCCCAGAGCTTCTCCTCCCAACCTATTTCACCCACCTCTCCTTTTTTTTCCTCTCACCTCCAGGCTGAAAAGGGTGACCTTGTCACACTTCCTGCTGGTCCTGGCCATGGTGACTCTGATGTCCCCATCAACCTGGATGTCCCTGAAGGGACCCCAGATCCCCACCGGACCAAGGCCGCCATTGAACATCTGCACCAAAAGATTCTCAAGATCACAGAGCAGATCAAGATTGAACAGGAGGCCCGGGATGACAATGTGGCTGAGTACTTGAAGCTGGCCAATAATGCAGACAAGCAGCAGGTGTCACGCATCAAGCAGGTGTTTGAGAAGAAGAACCAGAAATCGGCCCAGACCATCGCCCAGCTACACAAGAAGCTGGAGCATTACCACAGGAGACTGAAAGAGATTGAACAGAACGGGCCCTCCCGGCAGCCCAAAGATGTCCTGAGGGACATGCAGCAGGGGCTGAAAGATGTGGGCGCCAATATGCGGGCAGGCATCAGTGGCTTTGGAGGTGGCGTGGTGGAGGGTGTGAAGGGAAGCCTCTCCGGGCTCTCCCAAGTGACCCATACGGCTGTGGTGTCCAAGCCCCGGGAATTTGCGAGCCTTATCCGTAACAAGTTTGGCAGTGCAGACAATATCGCCCACCTGAAGGACCCGCTAGAAGATGGTCACCCGGAGGAGGCAGCCAGGGCTCTGAGTGGCAGTGCCACCCTAGTGTCCAGTCCCAAGTATGGGAGTGATGATGAGTGTTCCAGTGCCAGTGCCAGCTCAGCAGGAGCAGGCAGTAACTCGGGGGCAGGGGCTGGTGGGGGACTAGGGAGCCCCAAGTCCAACACTCTGTACAGTCACCCCAACAACCTGGATACTCTGCTGGAAGAGCTTCGGGAGATCAAGGAGGGCCAGTCACACCTGGAAGACTCCATGGAGGACCTGAAGGCTCAACTACAACGAGACTATACTTATATGACACAGTGTCTACAGGAGGAGCGCTACAGGTAAGAGGCTTCTTGATCACGCCTGTTATCCCTGCTACTCTCTATCCTTCTTCATACTTATCACTTAGCTATAGCTTCTATCAGAGATGATCCCTCCAAGTAGCTCCTCCGTGAGATGAGAATGGGACAAGAGGGATCTCAGAAGATCGTGGAATGCTAGGATGGGGAGACCAGAAGTAGACTTCTGGGGCCACCTAAAGGCATTAGGGTAGATTATGGTGACTTTGGATGATTTTACATACATGCACACACACACACAGAGATATGTGTGCACATGTGTGTATACTTATACACATATCTAGGTGCATGTGCGTATGTACATACATTGTGTGTTTGTGTGTAGGAAGCAGCTAGGTGACTTAGTGGCTAGAGCACTGGGTCTGGAGTCGGTAAGACCTGAGTTCAAATGCGCCCTCAAATAAATGCTTACTAGCTATGTGACCCTGGACAAGTCACTTAACCTCTGTTTGCCTTAATCCCCTGGAGAAGAAATGGCCAACCACTCCAGTGTCTTTGCCAAGAAAACCCCATGGATAATATTAGTCCACGGGGCGATAAAGAATTGAACACAACTGATTAACAATGTGCATGTATACACGTACACACATACACATATAAATACATATATTATTTATCATATTATGTTACATATGCCTATATATCATGTGTGTATGTGTATGTACAGTAAGATGGAGTGGGAAGAGTCAGGAGACCTGAGTTCTGTCTTCAGATCTACCACTAATTAGCTATAAGCTTAAGTAAATGACTTCACCTTCCTAGGCCTTAGTACTTACCTATATAATAAGGAGACTGGACTAGATGATCTACAGACTTCCTTCCAATCCTTTCATTCTTTGATTTTATGAGCTGAAGGGATGAAGGAAGGTAGTGTCAGCATCATGGAAAGAATACTGGATTAGAGATCAGGAGTCTGATCTTGGCCTTTAAACAGCTGGGTAACCTTGGGCAAATTCCTTCCTCTCCATGAGCCTCTCTTTCCTCCTCTGCAAAACCAAGGGGTTGGATTCGATGACCTCTAAAGGATTTTCTGGCTTTCAAATTCTACAAGTCTATGAATATCCTTAAAATAACAAACCTAGCTTGGGCCAAATAAGCAAAATGCCCTTGGACATTATATGGATGGAAAAATTAAGAGGACCAGTTTATGGGTCTAGTTTAGAATTTCTGATGCCCGGCCAAAACCAACTGGGACCTCTCTGTCTTTCTCTCTCAGTCTCTCTGTTTCTGTTTCTGTCTCTGTCTCTGTCTCTGTTTCTGTCTCTGTCTCTCTGTTCTGTCTCTCTGTCTCTGTCTCTCTCTGTGTGTCTCTCTCTCCCCTGAAAAGTAGGAGGGGCAGTTATCATTGTTGTCATCATAATAGGAATAGCTCATGTTTCATATAGCATTCTGCACTTTTCAAAGCAACTTCCTCTCAACCAGTCAATCAAGAAATATTTATTAAGCTCCTTCTCTGTGGCAGGCACTATGCTAAGTTCTAGAGACACAAAGAAAGGTAAAAGACAGTCCCTGCCCTCAAGGAGCTCACACAATTTAATGGGGTATATAATATGCAAGCAGCTAGGTAGGAACAAGCTTTTAGACCGGATAAACTGAAGATAAGTAGCAGAAGGCAGACAATAGAATGATGAAGTTATCCCTACTTTTCAAATGAAGATGTACAAGAAAAAAAAGAAGATGTAGAAAGATAAAGTGATTTGTCTATGGGCACACTGCTAGTAAGTAGCAGAGCCGGAATTTAAACAAATCTATGAATGTTGTATTGCTAATGTTAGCACTATGTAGTAGGAAGTTGCTGGGTAGTATAATTCATAAAGCTCTCAACCTAGAGTTAGTAAGACCTGAGTTTGAATCCTGCCTTAGATGCTTAATGTCACCCTGGGCAAGTCACTTAACCTCCATATACCTCAGTTTCCCCATATATAAAATGGGGATGATAACACCTACCTCCCAGGATTGTAATAAGAATAAAATGAGATCCTATTTGTAAATTGCATTCTATTGCTAGCTATCGTGATTACTATTATTAAAGTGGTGAGGCTCAAATGAGTTAACATAAGTAAAGCACTTTGCAAATCTGAAAGCCATAATAAATGTTAGCTATTATTATTATGTAAATATGATCAGTTGTCATCCTGTCTCCAAGTTCAGTGCTTGCCTCTCTCAGATTTCCTGTTGTCCTTCTCATCTTTAACACTCTTCTGGTTAGCATACATGCCAATTATTGTCTGTCTTTCTTTTTTTTAATAAAGTATTTTTTCCAGTTACATGTAAAGATAGTTCTCAACTTTTGTTTATACAAGCTTTCCAATTTCAGATTTTTCTCCCTCCCTCCCCCTTCCCCTAGACAGCAGGTAATCTGATATAGGTTTTATGTATATTGTCTTTCTTATTATTTATGTTTTTATACATGCATCCTGTTTCCCCATCTAGGTTATAAGCTTCTGAAGACCAGAGATTTCTTCTTTATGTTTATATTCTTCCCTTCCCCTCCCTTTTTCTTGCCCATGTATCCAAACTAGGAGGTCATGTACTGTTTGTCAAACATGAATGAATGAATGAATGAATGAATGAATGAATGAATGAATGAATGAATGAATGAATGATCAGAGAAGGGAAGCCGGGGAGGCATTGGGCTAGTAGTACCAGGTGGGTTGTCACCTCCTCTCCTTCACCAGGTATGAGCGCCTAGAAGAGCAGTTGAATGACCTGACAGAGCTCCATCAGAACGAGATGACCAATCTGAAACAGGAGTTAGCCAGCATGGAGGAGAAAGTGGCCTACCAGTCCTATGAGAGGGCCCGAGATATCCAGGTACATTGGGGGTGGACTATGCCAAGCTGGGCCAGACCAGGGATGGTTCTGAGGATGGCTTTTTCCTCCTGTAAGGACTGGAGATAGCAACAGGACAGGCATCTTTTCTTTGCTAGGCCAGGGGAGGTAGTCCAGAGGATAAAAAGCGACAGAATGCACAGAGGGGGAAAAAATCCAGCAAATATTAGCAAGATAGATTGAGAGAGGGGACAGCTAGGTAGTGCAGTGGATAGAGCACTGACCCTGGGGTCAGGCGTACCTGAGTTCAAATCCAGCCTCAGACACTTAACACTTACTAGCTGTGTGACCTTGGGCAAGTCACTTAACCCCAATTGCCTCACTAAAAAAAAAAAAAAAAAAGATTGAGAGAAAACACAGGCATAGACAGACAGACACAGTAAGAGCTAGACCAGTGCAGATGGATCAGTCTGTTGATAACTCCCGTTCCCAGACAATCTGTACTATAGCCTTGCAGATACATACTTGCCCATGCCATTCACCAGCCTACATTTTCAGTCTTGCCACAAGGAGTACCCTGGGCTATTTGGAGAGCTCTTCTGATTAGCATTGGATCAATTTACCCCTTTTCCCAAACTTTCATTTTCTAGACTCTTCCTCAGATGGAAACTGGAATAGCCCAGATCTAAGGTATAAGTAGACAAAACACAGGGTTGACAGTCAGAAGACATAGTCCCTGCTCTGCTGCTAACTTGCTGCGTGATCTTAGACAAGTCATTTCTCCTCTCTGGGCCCTTGTTTTATAATGTGACAAATGAGGGCATCCAAGTGGATACTCTAAAGCCCCTTCCAGCTTAGTTTATGTTCATCTGGGAGCTCCTCTGTACCTCCCGCAGCATCTTGGGACCATATACATTTTAACCTTCCCCGTGTGAGGGCTCTGGCCATCCCCTTCCCGATGTGGTACAGGTGGGCAGTCAGAGCTCCTCCTTTCCTCACGCTCATCTCCCCTCTTCCCCTCCCCCCCCCCCAGGAGGCCGTGGAGTCCTGCCTGACCAGGGTCACCAAACTGGAGCTCCAGCAGCAGCAGCAGCAGGTGGTCCAGCTGGAGGGCGTGGAGAACGCCAACGCCCGGGCGCTGCTGGGCAAATTCATCAATGTGATCCTGGCGCTGATGGCCGTGCTGCTGGTGTTCGTCTCCACCATCGCCAACTTCATCACGCCGCTCATGAAGACCCGGCTCCGCATCGCCAGCACCACCCTCCTCGTCGTCCTTCTCTTCCTCCTCTGGAAACACTGGGACTCCCTCAGCTACCTCGTGGAGCACGTGCTCCTGCCCAGCTGAATCACCAGCCCGAGCGCTTCCCCGAGCTCCCAGGCAGCTTCTGTTCTCTAGTGGGGAGATCTGGCCCCGCCGCCTTGGACTTCTTCGCGTGTTTGGTTCAGGCTCTCGGCCCACATTCCTGCACTCTGTTGCCCTCCTCCCCTTCCCTTATGTTTCATTCATATCTGATAATGTTTCCTCCCTCCCAAGGGGAAACTCATCCCAGGGTGGATGGGAAGCTGACTGCTTCCCTCCCTCGGCACAGATATGGGAACTATAGCAGAGTGGAGAAGAAAACCAGGGATTCTATTTATTTGATGATTGAAAAGACGTTCAAGGTCTCTCTGCTGACCTAGAGATGGCCCGAGAGCTCTCTGCTCTGAGCCCCATGGGAAAGCACTCACTCTGGAGACTTCTCTTCATTTGATCTCAGGACAAAGATGGGCAAGCAGACCAAATGGGAGAGAGGAAGAAGTTCCACAGACCCCAGAGGTCGAGGAGAAGCCACTGGAGGAGAGAGAGCTTTGAAGGGGCAGGAAGTATTCCTTAGTGCTCCAGATGTCTGCAGGGCAAAAGGGGACCCAGAGGAGCTGGTTCCCAAGCCTGGCTCAGCCCTGTCTGCTGCAGATCTGAACCCTGTGATGCACAGGATGCAGATCGGAAGATGAGGGACCTCTGTGTCTTGGGAATTGTGTGCTTTTTTTTTCAACTGTTTGTCCTTTTCATGCTGTCATCGACCTGTCATTTTCAGAGAAATACAGCCCCCTCCCCACCCCCACCCCTCCAGGGCCCCAAGCCTCAGGTCTTGGGCTCCTGTGAATTCTGTCCATTTATTTATTTATTTATTTAAGACTGTATTTCTTCTTCCCATCCTGAATTCCAGGGAGGCCCATTCTATAACACCCCCCACACCACCAAAGTATCCTCTCCTTGTCTTCTTTGCCTGGAACCAGGGTCTTATCCCTGGGGATTCTGATCTGGGTGGCAGTAGCACTTCTGTACAATTTGCTTTCTGGACCCCTGAGTCTAGAGTGGGAGCAAAGTTATCCAATCCCCTTTACCCTATCAGCTGGGATAGGAGGAATCGAGCCTTGGCCTCCATTTTGTATGACTATTTATTATTTGTATATGTGTGTATGCGTGTGTGCCTGTATTTTTTTTTTAAGTCACTGGAGTGTTTTGTGTGGTTGCTGTTCATGGTCCCCACCTTCCCATTGGCGCTTCCAGGAGAAAAGGGGGTTCCTGGGAGAATGATAAATGGAATCCTCAGGGGTTTGGGGGAGCCCTGCCCACGTCCGGGGATTTCAAGAGAAATAAAAAATACTTCCCTGAATTCTCAAACCCATATTGTGTTGCCTGAGTCCATCGTCAAGGGGGTGGCTGTGAAAGCCGCTGTCCCATGTTCTCTTGTACCCTTCCCCACCAACCAAAGTAAATTCGCTCTAGTAAAATGGGTGCAGTCCTTGGGAAAACACTGTAGCTGTCACTACCACTACTGACAAAGATGAAGATGAAAATGATAACGGTGGCCAAGCGATAGTTAACCTTTGCATACAAAGTGCTTTTCCTCACAATAACACAGTGAGGTGGGTAGTTCAAGTAGGATTGTCTCCATTTTACTAAAAAGTAGCTGAGGCCCAGACAAGTTATTGCCCCTGGTTGTACAACTGGCAAATGTCAGAACTGGTATTCGAATTCAGGTCTAACGCAAAATCTGGTACCTTTTCCACAATATTACATTGCCTCCATGCAAACAATTATCATTAATTTTCTTGGGTCTCAGTTTCTTCATCTGTAAAATGGGAATAATGATACTTACACTACCTACCTCACAGGGTTGTAAGGAAAATGCTTTGCAAATATTAAATGTAAGCTGCTGTCATGATGAAGAAGAAGAAGAAGAAGAATTATTAATTTCCCAAGGTTTCAACCCATTTTGCCAGATGGAGTTAAACTAGATGACTCTAATGTCCCTTCTGGCCCTATATGTATGATGCTATGACCTGTGCTCCTGAATGTTGATAGGCTGCTCACAAAGTGCCTGGTGTCATCTGGAATCATGGGCCTCCAGAAATTAGTATTTACAGAGAAACAACCTATTGCTTATATTCTTCTTTTCTGTCCTTCTCCCCTTCTCCATCCTTTCTCATCTGGGACAGTTTCTTGGAATAGGGGAATTTGAGAGAAAGGGTGTAGACAATTGATGACAAAGACCCTTCAGTCATACCTATATGTGGCCACAAGAGGGACACAAAGTCCCAGCTTTTCCTAGGCACACTCTGAAAGCCTTCCAGCCTCAGAAACCACCCTTAACCATATCCCCAGCTCTGTCCCAAGAGGGAGCATTTCCTTGGATCAATCAGCTCCACTTGTTCCTTGTCTTGCCAAGCCGGTTGGCCCAGAGCCTTTCCCCAATTAGGAGATTGAGCCTTGAACTGGAGGCCATGTGGCTTGGTGATGACCGCATTTCAGCTCCTGCCCTTCTCTACAGCTTCCTATCTATGCCTTGTGAGCAGTCTGACCCAGGCTGTGTACCCACAGAGGCTACCTTTGCATACCAGCAGGAAACCCACAGGAGAGAGGGGCTCTCTCCCAGAAGATGGAGCTGCTGTGGGAGAGGGGAAAGAATGGTCTCTGCCAGCCCCATTGTGGCTAAGAATGGTGGTGTACAGCAATCAACTCAAAAAGAAACATTTTTGTGGGCTGCATGTTGACATGGAAAACCACAAATTAACATTATCTATGTGTATTGTGTTTTTATTTATTTGGTTAAACATTTCCCGATTACACTTTAATGCTCAAGAGTTTCGTGGCCCACTTGTGACCTGAAGGTGGGGAGTGTGACACCTCTGAGAGGTAGGCTTCTTAACCTGGGGTCCACCAACATTTTTTCAAATTTTGATAATTATATTTTAATAGAATTGGTTCCCTTTATAATTCTCTATATTTTATTTCATGCATTCAAAAACATTACTCTGAAAAGGGCTTCTTTAGACAGCCTGGGGTCCCCAACATGCACGTACAAAAAAGTAAGCACTTTGTTCTGGGGGAAAGAGTATTTCTTAACTAAGTTGTAGTCTCATTATGAGTATGATATAAAATAAACTCTTTTCTCTAGGCATCTGGTCTTGAAGTCAGGAAGGAAGTCTGAATTTGAATGGAGAAGGTGGGGCTCAGGAGAGATGGGAAAAGATCTATTTGGGGTTTGGTTTTTTCAGGCTCAGAGGCTCACTAGCTGTGTGACCCTCGGCAAATCCCTTCTCCTCTCTAGCCCACCCAGTTCTTCCTCTATGGAATGCTCTTTGCACTGCAAAATACACCAGCAAATATTTATTCTGTGTGCTAAGCACAGTGCTAGGCACTGAGAGAGAGATTTAGATAAAACTGCCCAAAATTTAAGTTAAAATTGCCCTTGGATCCAGGGAATTTATCATTTAGGAAAGGACTAAGAGAGCTGTTAATACCCATTTATAGAGTAGCATCCAAATTGCCTTCTTAGATGGAATGTCAGCTCATTGAGGGCAGGACACAAGGTGGGGTTTTTTTTTTTTTGCTTTGTTTTGTTTTGGGGTTTTGTATATATCATAAAAGTATTTTATTACTTTCTAGTTACATGTAAAGATAGTTTTCAACATTTGTTTTCCTAAGATTTCTAGTTTCAAATTTTTCTCCCTTTCTCCCCTCCCTCTCCCCTCCCTAAGACAGCAAGCAATCTGATATAGGTTATATGTGTACAATCACATTAAACATATTTCTTCATTAGTCATGTTGTGAAAGAAGAATCAGAGCAAAAAGGAAAAAACCAAAAAAAAGTAGAAATAGTATGGCTCAATCTGCATCTAGATGCCACAGTTCTTTTTTTTCCTGGATTTGGAGAGCATTTTCCATCATGTGTCCTTTGGAACTATCTTGGACCATTGTATTGCTGAGAAGAGTCAAGTCTATCACAGTTGATCACACAATGCTGTTGAAACTATGTACAATGTTCTCCTGGTTCTGCTCATCTCACTCAGCATCAGTTCATGTAAGTCCTTCCAGGTTTCTCTGAAATCTGCCTGCTCATCGTTTCTTACAGCACAATAGTATTCCATTACATTCATATACCACAACTTGTTCAGCCATTCCCCAATTGATGGGCATCCCCTCAATTTCCAATCCCTTACCACCACAAAAAGAGCAGCTATAAATCTTTTTGTACATGTGGGTCCTTTTCCCTTTTTTATGACCTCTTTGGGAAAAAAGAACTAATAGTGGTATTGCTGGGTCAAAAGGGTATGCACAGCTTTATAGCCCTTTGGGCATAATTCCAAATTGCTCTCCAGAATGGTTGGATCAGTTCACAGCTCCACCAACAATGCATTAGTGTTCCAATTTTTCCACAGCTTCTCCAACATCTATTATTTTCCTTTTTTGTCATATTAGCCAATCTGATAGTTGTAAGGTGGTACCTCAGAGTTGTTTTAATGTTTATTTCTCTAATCAATAGTGATTTAGAGCATTTTTTCATATGGCAATAGATAGCTTTGATTTCTTCATCAGAAAACTGCCTGTTCATATCCTTTGACCATTTCTCAATTGGGGAACAACTTAGATTCTTATAAATTTGATTTAGTTCCCAATATATTTTAGAAATGAGGCCTTTGGGGCAGCTAGATGGCGCAGTAGATAGAGCACCGGCCCTGGACTCAGGAGTACCTGAGTTCAAATCCGACCTCAGACACTTAACATTTACTGGCTGTGTGACCCTGGGCAAGTCACTTAACCCCAATTGCCCAGCAAAAAAAAAAAAAAATGAGGCCTTTATCAGAAATACTGGCTATAAAAATTGTTTCCCAGCTTTCTGCTTCCCTTCTAATTTTGGATCCATTGCTTCTGTCTGTACAAAAACTTTTTAATTTAATGTAATCAAAGTCATCCATTTTGCATTTCATAATATTCTCTGTCTCTTGTTTGATCATAAACTGTTCTCCTTTCCATAAATCTGAGAGGTAGACTATTCCTTCCTCTCCTAATTTACCTATGGTAACACCTTTTATGTCTAAATAATGTACCAATTTTGACCTTATTTTAGTATAAGGTGTAAGATGTTGATCTATGCCTAGTTTCTGCCATCCTATTTTCCAGCTTTCCCAACAGTTTTTGTCAAATACTGAGTTCCTATCCCAGAAGCTGGAGTCTTTGGGTTTATCAAACAATACATTACTAAAGTCATTTACTACTGAGGACACAAGGTTTTATTTTTGTTTTTGAATCCCCAGTATCCAGAAAAGTATAGCACACTATGAAGCACATAGGAGGTGCTTTAAAAATGCTCCTTGATGGTTTCACGTATCCCGGTGTAGTGCACTATATAGCACATAGTAGGTTCTTTTTAAATGCTTGCTGACTGATTGAAGTACCCCAGAGAGGTACAAAACCAAGTGTTATGGGAGGCCTGAGGAGATAGGTTGTTACTGAGTGGGGAAGATCACTACGTAGCTGGAAGGCTTTCAAAGGAATTGCCTAAACTTTTAAGTGCTCTGTCACATTTCCATGGCATCTTAAGGCTTACAAAAGTTCTCCTCAAAAGCAACAACTCTGGGGGCAGCTAGGTGGTGCAGTGGATAAAGCACCAGCCCTGCATTCAGGAGTATCTAAGTTCAAATCCGGCCTCAGACACTTGACACTTACTAGCTGTGTGATCCTGGGCAAGTCACTTAACCCCAATTGCCTCACCAAAACCAAACAAAAAAAGCAACAACTCTGTGAGCTAGGTAATGCCCCTTATATTATCCCATTTTACAGCTGAGGCAGCTGAGGCAGCTGAGGCTGAGAGGGAGGGGACTAGCTCAGTAAATGAATGTCAGAGCTTGCCTTGAGTTACTAAACTACTATTAAATGTTGAAACTCTGATCTTCTGACTCCAAGATGAGCGTTCTTTCTACTGCACTGTGTTGGCTCTGAGTTTCCTATTACTTATTTCTGCCTTTGTCAAATGAGGGTGTTGGATTTTGGACGGTCCCTAAGCCCCCCTCCCATTTTGAAATTCAGTGATTCTCTTCTGTCTCAGGAGTCCACTTCCTCCCTGTCTCTCTCCTCCCCTAGGGAGCTGGGGGCAAGGAGAGAGCCCACATTCCTGGATCCAGGTGGGGGATGGCTGTTTTCTGCCACAGACATTTTGCACATTCCTCCTCAAGGTCAGGAGGCTTCTGTTCATTGGCTCTCAAAAACAATTCCCTTGCTGCTGTCTGGGCTACCAGGGAGAGAGGGAAGGAGGAAAGAGCAGGGGGTCAGTGTCTCCTCAGCAAATCTGGTAATGACAGAGCAAACACCTAGTGCAGGAGAAACATCCAAGCAGCAAAAATTTCCCTGCAAAGAGAATGGACCAGGCTTCAGTGCCTTGGGCCTGGGATTGTCCATTTCAGGGAAAAGCAATCTGGTGGACTGATGCTTGAGCTGGGAGGTGGGACTCCTTGGTTCAGTCTGCTGCAGTGAAGAGCATGTTGGATTGGAACAAATTCCAGCTTTGTTCTTTATTATCTGGATGACCTTAGGCAAGTCACTTCCTTGAGCTGTAGCTCAGTTTCCTCTTTTGTAAAATGATGTTGTTCTACATCAGGGGCTCTTAACCTTTCTTGGGCAAGTCTGACAAAGCCTAGTACTACTGTGGTACATTTTTTTTTTTTTGGTGAGGCAATTGGGGTTAAGTGACTTGCCCAGGGTCACACAGTTAGTACGTGTTAAGTGTCTGAGACTGGATTTGAACTCAGGTACTCCTGACTCCAGGGCCAGTGCTCCATCCACTATGCCACCTAGCTGCCCCTGTGGTACATTTATAATTGAAGTAAATACTACATTTCAGTTAGAGGTTTGTGAAAATAAAATAGTTTTTTCTTATCCAAGTTCATGAAGCCCCTCAAATATATCCATGGACCCCAGGTTAAGAACCCCTGCTCTAGATAATCTCTAAAGAATCTTTCAGCTCTAAACTCTTTGATACTGTTTTCAGGTCATTTCCTCTCCTGTGTTATTTAGGCTTGGTTATTTTCCTAGCTTGGATCCTGGTGTCCCTTTATAAAATGGGTTGGATGGTCCCTGTGTCTGTCTTTTTCCTACCTTCAATATGGGCAAGGTTGAATTTGGGGCCAATAGAACTTGGAGTTCCCTCCATCTGGGTGAAGAGGAGACTGACCACTCAGTAGTATCTGTCCCAGTAAACTGGCAATTTCCTGGAGCTCCTGGCCCTTCAGATCTCTGTCCCCTGCACCTGGCAGGTAAGGGCCATGGCATCAATCCAGGTTGGCACACAATAGGCCTTAGTCCATCTCTAGGGTGGAGATAGGTGAGAGAGCTCTCTGCCCAGGGGCATCTCTTCATCTCACTGTTGGGCATTAAATAGGCAGGTGTCCAAGGCCTAGGGTAGGCTCCCGCTGCATGCAGAGCCTATTAGAGCATGGTTATGATGCCTATGGGGAATCAAGATACTTCTCCACCCTTTTGTTTGGAGAAAGTGAATTCCAGCATGTGGGGCTTGTACAGTCACTATAACCCATTGGTGTCAAACTCAAACAGAAATGGGGCCACTAAACTATACATAAGGATCCCTGCCAACAGCATATTGACTTAGAAAACCAGTTGAACATCATCTCCTATTCTATTCTATTCTATTTATTATTAAGTCTTATTAAATATTTCCTAATTACATTTTAATCAAGAATGGCAGTGGATAAAGCACCGGCCCTGGAGTCAGGAGTACCTGAGTTCAAATCCGGCCTCAGACACTTAACACTAGCTGTGTGACCCTGGGCAAGTCACTTAACCCCAATTGCCTCAAAAAAAAAAAAAAAAAAAAAAAAAAAAAAAAAGTCTAAAAAGAATGGCGTGTGCAGCCAGTGGTGTGTTTAGCACCCCTGGTGGGTAAAAAATGAAATGACTGAGGAAACATAGGTTTGAGCTTCTGAGTCTATCAATTTATTAAGCAATGCATGCCAATTGCATAAGAAATCAAGATAGACCTCCTCAAGCTTAAGGCTGGACCCTGAATAAGGGGTAGGGGGGAGGCAGACTTTTATCCATTCAAAACAATTGTTCAAATAAGACAAATTCATTAAAAGGAAACAATGCAACATTAGGTAATTTGATTTCTAATTGGAGGAAAGATTAGAGACTTTCCAAGTTGGGAAGAGGAGAGTAAACAGGTGCAATTCTCTAAATTCAGAAAAGGAGGTGTCCTGCTTCTCCCAAGTGTTTGTGAATAATCAAAGGAACTTCCCCAGTCACCAAAGTAATGGAGATGCAATGTCTTTGTGTCCCCAGCAGCCAGCACTGTGCCCTTGTATACAGCAGGTGCTTAATAAGGATTTGTTGGATTTTTTTTAAAAAGCAACATGGAAACAATAATTGCTTGATCAGTACAGGGCCAGTTTTCAGATAAGACATATGGTTTGCTTGAGATGTACAAATGCAAGAAAAGTCCTTGTATTGATCTTTGGATCTGACTGGGCTTCTGGTCAGCATAACCTGGCTTTAGTCAGAGTAGCAGCAGGTAGAGGTGGTCCAGCTTACCAGGCTAACAGGACTAAGTTCAAACAATGCAATAAGGTTTTCCCACAATTGAATGAAGTTTTCTCCCAGGACATAAATTGGACAAGACCCATAATTGAATACAAAGGGCACTAGCTCCAGAACTGAGTCACAAGATGGAGTCAGTGGGGTTCATTCAGTTCCCACAATGAACCACTTGCTGCTCCATTCCCTCTCAATTCCCTCACACCTCTGCAGCGTAGCCTGCAGTAGGGGTCATGGGGACCATGGTGGTAACTTAGACATCTAATTTACAAAGTGTTGAGGATTTAGAACCGGGAGACCCAGACTTGAATCCAGGCTCTCAAAATCACAGAAGTTGAGATTTAAAAGGGACCATGGTGACCATCTAGTCCAACCTGTACCTGAATGGATTCTTACTAGTTGTGTAGCCATGCTTAAAATCACTTCATCTCTGAGACTCAGTCTCTTTAGTCAGTGAAATGGTGATAATACAATAAAATTCAACAACCATTGATTAATTGCCTAGCTAGGTGGGTAGAGTGCCAGGCCTGGGGTCAGGAAGGCTCATCTTCCTGAGTTCAAGTCCAGTCTCAGACACTCACTAGCTGTGTGACCCTAGGCAAGTCACTTAACCCTGTTGGCCTCAGTTTTCTCATCTGAAAAATGAGCTGGAGAACCACTCCAGTATCTCTGCCAAGAAAACCCTGAATGGGGTCACAGAGAGTCAGACATGACTGAACAGACTAAACCCCAACAATGGGTAAGGCACTAAGATAGGTACTAGAGATACAAAGAAGGGAGACAGTTCCTACCCTTAAGAAATTTACATTCTTCTGGGAGATAACTGTAAACAAATACAGACATGATCATTTGAAGAGAGAACACTGACAACTGGTGGGATCATGGAAGACATGAAGAAGGTAGCCCCCAAGCTGAACCTTGAAGCAAGCCGAGCATTGTAAGAGGCAGAAGTGAAGAGGGAGGGAATGTATTCTAGGCATGCGGGTGGAGGGGCAGGCGAGGAGGTGAGGAGGACAGCCTCTGTGAAAGTATAAAGGTGGAGATGGAATGCTGAGTTCAGGGGAGGGGAAGTCGTCCAGCCTGACTGGAAAGTTTAGTATAAGAAGGAAATAACATGAAATAAGGCTAGGTGTTCAGCTGGAAAGGACCTCAAAGGCCAAGTCCAATCACACCATTTTGTAGATGAGAAAACTGAGGCCCTGGGACTTATCCAAGCTGGCAGGGTTTGAATTGGGACCCTCCAATTCCAGAGCCAGACTTCTTTAAATGACAAGCTGAAGAGTTGATATTTTATCCCTCAAGGGGGCCACCCAAGGCTTTTTTTTTTTTGGGGGGGGGTGAGGCAATCGGGGTTAAGTGACTTGCCCAGGGTCACACAGCTAGTAAGTGTCAAGTGTCTGAGGTTGGATTTGAACTCAGATCCTCCTGAATCCAGGACCAGTGCTCTATCTACTGTGCAACCTAGCTGCACCCCACCCAAGGTTTTTGAGCAAGAAAATTACCTGATCAGAAAAGGCATGGACCTATACCTTAGGAATAATAGTGCTTTTACTACCCACCTAATGAGGCTATTGCGAAGAAAGCCAAAGGAGCTCTGGCTAATATCTCCACCCACAGCTTTCCCAGGACAGTGAGAGTTGAGGAATAATGGGATTAGAGAGTGGACAGCTAAGGTGACCCCTTGATAGAACCTTCCAGGCACAACTTCATCACGGTACAGTAGAAATATCACTGACTCTGGAGTCTCCATGAGTTGCTGGGGACACTAAGAAATGAATCCATTTGTCCAGGATCATACAGCAGTGGGGTCTGAGGCAGGACTCAAACTCAGGACTTCTGGACTAAAAGGCCTGGACCCTATCCATTAAGCCACATGACCTCTAGAGCTTGAAGGTTTGACAGCTCTCCAAGTAAGAGTGTTATTTATCATTCCTGTTTTACAGATAAGGAAACTGAGGCTCAGAGATAGAAAGGAGAGACTTGTCTGTGGTCACCATCCTAGTGTGTCAGAGTCCAGTAAGATGCTTCCCCTCTGATCCACCAGTGGATCCTGGGGGGAAAGAGAGGCTGTTCTAGGTCACATAAGATAGTGTTCCTCCTTCTCTTCCACCATCCCTTCCCAGAAAAGTAGCTAGGATCTGGATACTAGGTGTGCTGCCTACCCTCCTAAACATACATAGAAGGCTGTTTCAGCCTCACATTGTCCCTGGTCTAGAGAAGGCCTGGCTAGCACTGCCTTGGACCAGGTTGGCACCAGAGCCACTTAGCCTTTAGAGCTGCTCATCAGGATCGCATCAAGTTCCTGGGCATTCCCTGGCAATGTTTGTTTGGGGCCCTTCACAGTTCACATCTGGCTAGAATTTTGATGCTTACAAACCACTTTACTCACAGAATCTTGGAATTTGAGTTAGAAGGGACCTCACTAGCCATCTAATTCAACCCAAAGAAAGAGGAATCCCTACTATATGATGAATGAGCTTTCATTCTCTCTCCACTTAAAGACCTCCAAGGAAGGGGAGTCTTTCACCTTTTGAGTCAGACCATTCCATTTTGGGGGACTAGAAATATCCCTTTGAGTTAGAGAGTAAAAATATTCTCCCCATTTTGCAGAAAAGGAAACTGAGGTTCCAAATGGTTAAATGATTTGTCTAGCTAGTATTAGTTATTTTGAACTTGGTCCCAGCTCTGACTGGGGAGTGGGGCATACCTTGGGGATACCTCTCCTGAGGGCAGAGAGGAAGGGTCCTTACCTACAGTGGTGGAAATAGGCCCCATCAAACATTAACTAGACCCACCAGGGAAGAAATGAAGGGTGGAGGGTAGGGTGGGAAGGAGGGAAGCCTTGATGTGAATATGAAGAAACTCAGAACCCACTGGGCCTGTTTAAAGTGGTGGAGTTGGGGTGTGAGAGGAGAGGAGAAGGGAATGGAAGCCCCAAACTTGTTCTAGCACATCCTGAGACTGACAGCAGGTCTGAGTCACAAGCTTGCAGGGCCACAGCTGGAGCATGAAGAGCTGCAATCATCAGTAATCTCCCCACATCGTGGGCCCCACAGAAATGCCCTTGCTCCCCTAAAACCACGGAATGTCATAGTTGGAAGATACTGAATTATTTGGTCCAACCTGAACCAGCATCCCCTCTTTAGAACCCCCACCTCTGCCTCAGTAAATGGTTATCCAGCTTCTGCTGAAAGATCCTTAATGACAGGTGGCTCACTACTTCAGAGGTTGTCTGTTTCATTTGGGGGCAGCTAGAATTTTTTTTCATAGATTCTTTTTGCTTTTATTTTGTTGTCATTGTTTAGTTGATTAGTCGTGTCTGACTCTGTGACCCCATTGGGGGTTTTCTTGGCAGAAATACTGGAGTAGTTTGCCATTTCCTTCTCCAGCAAGGTTTAGTGACTTGCCTAGGGTCACACAGCTAGTAAGTGTCTGAGGCCAGATTTGAACTCAGGTCCTGCTGACACACTATCCACTGCATCGCCTATCACCTTCACTTCCAAATATAACCCTCCCTCCTCTTCTCTCCAGAGATCTTCCATCCTTTGGAACAAAGAAGGAAAAGAGAGAAAAAGCAGTTTAGCAAAGCCACCCAATACACTGCTTGAGACTGACCCATTAAACCCATTGCTCTGAGTTCTTCCCTAGGTGACCAGGCAGAACAAATATAATCTCCCTTCCACATGACAGACCTTTAAATATTTGAAGATCACTATCATGTCCCTCCTGAGTCTAGTTACCTTTAGACATAAACATCTCCAGTTCTTTCAATGGATTCTTAAAGATCATGGCCTTTGTTCCCCTCTCTTTCCTGGCTATCTTTCTCTGGGGGTCCTCCCTAAAAGGTGACACATGGTACTCCTAATGTTGTCTGACTTGGGCAGAGTACAGCAGGACTGTTCCCTCTGATCCCTCTTACTAGCATCCTTGATCTCTGACCCTGAGCAGTCATATAAAGTACTCTAGGACAGAGTACAACAGGGTTGTATCTTCTCTGATCCAGCCCCTTATTAATATCCCTAACTTCTGTCTTTCAATGTCTTTTATTGTTGTTGTTTTTGGTGGTGGTGGTGGTGGCGAGTCATTTTTCAGTCATGTCCAACTCTTTGTGACCCATTTGGGATTTTCTTGGCAAAGATGTTTTACCATTTCCTTCTACAGTTCATTTTACAGATAAAGAAACTGAGGCCAACATGTTTAAGTGACTGGCCCAGGGTCACACAGCTGGTAAGTGTCTGACCAGATGACTCATCCTGACTCCAGGCCAGCTACTCGATCCAATATCTTCCGTTCAAATAAAGTATTCTAAAGCTAAGAGGAAACTGAAGTGGTCATCAGATTGAGCATTGGAAGGGACCTTAGAGATTATCTAATCCAATTCTTCCATTTCACAGATGAGGAAACCTAGATTCAGAGAGGTTATAAGATATATATGCAGCGGCACTGGTGCCAAACTCTACTGGCTCTGCCTCTCCTTTGGATCCACCAGTGTCGCGGAGAGGGAAAACCTGCTGCATGGGCAACAGCTTGTTTTCCATATTGATCTGCCCAGGCCAGCGCCCTGGAGAGGACACTCCAGCTACTCCTCATGGGGTAGATACAACATGGGATGCAGCAGTTACCGGTTATAAGTCACTCAGGAGCTGTGGCTCCCGTATCGGACTGCGCAGCACAGCCACACTGTGGCCTGTGGCTCTTCAAGGCGCTGATCCATGGTCGTCCTCCACTGGTGGAGGCCTACTACCACTACTACTATATGACATACCCAGGAATAAACAAGTAGTAAGTCACAGAACAGGAATTTGAACCCAGATCCATTTTCCTACTATAACACAATCCTCATCTCAACCATTCTCTTTCCCCAGGCCTAGCCTCACTCAGCCCAGCTCAGACACTAAGAAGGAGAAATTCCACATCTGATTTAGCTACCTCTCTTGGTAGGAGTGGAAATGAGAGCAAGGTCTTTTTTTTTTTTGCCTAGAACAGGAGCTATTAACCTGGAGCTTGTGAACTTAAAAACACACACACATATTTTTTTTTTTTTGTGAGGCAATTGGGGTTAAGTGACTTGCCCAGGGTCACACAGCTAGTAAGTGTTAAGTGTCTGAGGCCGGATTTGAACTCAGGTACTCCTGAATCCAGGGCCGATGCTCCATCCACTGTGCCACCTAGCTGCCCCCACACACATTTTTATATTGTCCCATATATTTTATTTTGCACATTGAAAAAACACTTTGAAAATGGTCCCATATTCTTTTACCAGACTGCCAAAAGAAACCACCAAACAACAAGTATTTATTAAACTCTTACTACAGGGCAGCTAGCTAGGTGGTACAGTGGATAGAGCACCAGCCCTGAAGTCAGGAGATCACTCAGAGTATCTACTAGCTCTGTGACCTGGGGCAAGTCACTTAACCCTAATTGCCAACAACAAAACCCCTTACTATTATGGGGCAGCTAGGTGGCACAGTGGATAAAGCACCAGCCCTGGATTCAGGAGGACCTGAGTTCAAATCCAGCCTCAGACACTTGACACTTACTAGCTGTGTGACCCTGGGCGAGTCACTTAACCCTAATCGCCAACAACAGCAAAAACCCTTACTATGTGCCTGGTCAGAGCTGGGGATACAAAGAAAGGCAAAGGCAGTCCATGTCCTCAAGGAGCTTACATACTAAAGGGAGAAACAATATGCAAGCACCTGATAGAAGAGACTGTGAATGGAAGACAGTCTCCGAAGGAAGGCCCTGGCTGTGGAAAGGGAATGGTGAAATAGGAAAGGTTTCTTACAGAATCTGGAATTGGAGCTGAGTTTTGAAGGAGACCCGGAGGGAAGCCAAGAGGGAGAGGTGAGGAAGAAGCACAAGCAGGGAAAAAGCCAAGTTAGGAGATGGTATTAAGTCCAAAGAAGAGGAAGAAGGCTAGTGTCCCTGGATCATAGGCTATGTGGAAGGTAATACAGCGTAGGAAGAGTGGATGGGGAGGAAGGAAGTAGGTTGTGAAAGGCTTTAAATTCTAAACAAAGGATTTTACATTTGACCCTGTTGGTGATAGGGATCCATCCATTGGAAATTTATTGAGTAAGGGGGCAGCTAGATAGCATAGTGGATAAAGAACTGGCCCTGGAGTCAAGAGGAACTGAGTTCAAATCTTGCCTCAGACACTTACTAGCTGTGTGACTCTGGGCAAGTCACTTAACCCCAATTGCCTTAAACATCCAGGGCCATCTCCAGTCGTCCTAATGTATATCTTGCCACTGGACCCAGGTGGCTCTGGAGGAGAGAGTCAGGTTGGTGCCTTTGCACAGCCCTCCCTCACTTAAATTCAATTCAGTACAGGTCATGACATCAACCTGATGTCATGGTCCTCTTTGAGAATGAAGAACAAACAACAACAAGGATTTTAAGCATGTGGACAGCAAATAGTAGTCAGAAACAAGTCCCTTATCTTCCCTGATGCACCAGAGAAATAGCAAGTATTCCAGTCCTGTGGATGTGAGAGCAATCTGCTCTGGATCTCAGGGCCAGGAGTCTTGAACTTTCTTGGGGACTATTCCCCACTAACCATCTGGGACCCTCCAAGGGCTCCCAGAGTCTCTTCCTCCTTTGTGAGGTCGTTGGACCTCTGAACCTGCTGCATCTTCTAGAACTTGCTCCCAAAGACCCCAGAGCCTCAGCCCCAAGAGGCAACATAGTACCACAGAAAGAATACTGACTTGGAGTTAGGAGATCTGGATACAAGCTATTGTTCTTCTACTGTCTCCTTGGGTAAGGGAAGCATAAGACAAACATTTCCTCTCTGGATATGATTTCCAAAATTGGGGGCTTAGCCTAGGTGACCTCGCTAAGGTCCATTCAAGCTCTGACACTGGTCTATGAGCATTGTTTCACAGATATTTGTGCAGATGATTAGCTTATGTAACTAGTATAGAAATTTTTAAAAATCAACCTTGAAGGTTGTCATTAGAGAGGTGCATGATGGGAAAACAATGTGGATCAGTCATGCAGAAAGCAAAAGGTATGGATAGCCTGTGTGCTCCATTGGTATCTGTGTAATGTCTGTTTGTTGTTGCTTGTTTGTTTGTTTTTGGTAAGGCAATTGGAGTGAAGTGATTTGCTCAAGGTCACACAGCTAGTAAGTGTCAAGTGTCTGAGGTCAGATTTGAACTCAGGTCCTCCTGATTCCAGGGCTAGTGCTTTATCTACTGCACCACCTAGCTGCCCTGGTATCCATGTAATGTCAAGAAATTGAATAATACCCATTATTTATATGGCTCTTTAGCCACTACAACAACTAGCTGTCTTAAAGTCAGGAGGCCATGATCTTGCCTTAGACATTTGAGAGGGCTATGATCCTGGAAGAATCAATTAACCTCTCACAATTCATTTCCTCATCTGTAAAATGGGAATAAGAGTACTTACCTCAAAGGGTTGCCATGAGGACCAAACAAGACTATCTATCTCTACCTATGTATCATCTATCTATATCTGTCTCTACCATCTGTCTATCTATGTATATATGTGTGTATGTGTATATATATAAATTTCTTTAAGCATTATATAAATGCTAGCTATTATTAGTATCTTTAAGAGCTCTGGAAGATGACCCTACTACTCTGGGTAGACACCTACCCTATGGAGGATTTATGGGAGGACAGAGGCAAGAGGCTGATAGGATGAGAGGACATGGATGGGTGATCCAGTTATATCAATGAGGAGAGAATACAAGGGGTGGCTAGGTGGCACAGTGGATAGAGCACTGGCCCTGAATTCAGGAGGACCTGAGTTCAAATCTGGCCTCAGACACTTGACACTTACTAGCTGTGTGACCCTGGGCAAGTCACTTAACCCCAATTGCCTCACCAAAAAAAAAGAGAGAGAGAGAATATACACACATGAAATTTCCAATTCACTTTGTCATTTTTTTCTTCTCTGGAGCCTCTTCATGCAAATGTTCAGAACCTGCCCCTCATCATTCTCCTTGGCATGTCAAGAGGGCTGACCCCCAAAGAACCACATGTTCATATGAGGAGGCTGATGTAGAATTTGGTAGAATTCTACATTAATGGAGTACTTTGTTCAAAGCTCTATGTCAGGCAGCAGGGCACGTAGATGAGGGAGAGAGTCGGTGGTACAGTGGGAAGATCATTGGATTCCCAGGCAGTCGGAGAACCCAGTTGGGAACCTTGCCTCTACTATGTATTCTCTGTGTGACTTTGGGCAGGTCACAACCTCTGCAGGACTCTGTGTCCTCGTCTGTAAAATGAAGGGACTGGACTAGGTAGCCTATGACACGCCACCAGATTGTCCTCTGGAGGAGCACCCTGTCTAACCCTCAGGACCAGCTTATTCCCTCAGGGAAAGGGCTGGTTTATATTTTCAGCTCAAGAGTCAATATCCTAACTGAACCCCTCTCCTCACTCTACTATCCAACTGTCTATACTCTGCAGAGATCAGGAAACCCAAGTGTGGTGGATAAGAGGGGAGAGTTTTCATCAAGGGATGAGGAGAAGCCCGTGTCTTAGGCCAAAGAACCAGAAATGGAGTCTTTTCCTGGGCCTAAAGGAAACTGCTGATCCCTGGGGGGCGGGGGGCAGGGGGGTGTATTGGGGCTGCAAACGACAGAAGAAGGAGAGGTGGGAATAGTTCAGGGACCCTGAAGAAAAATGCCCTAGCATTTTAGATTTAGAACTGGAACAGACCTTAGAAGTCACCTTTTCAGGGGCAGCTAGGTGGCACAGTGGATAGAGCACCAGCCCTGGAGTCAGGAGTACCTGAGTTCAAATCCGGCCTCAGACACTTAACACTTACTAGCTCTGTGACCCTGGGCAAGTCACTTAACCCCAATTGCCTCTCTTAAAAAAAAAAGTCACCTTTTCTAGTTGTCTCATTTTAAAGATAAGGAAACCAAGCTTGCTTTATTAACCAGCACCCCTCCTTAGCAATTTGGCAATGTTAACTTTCATTAATGATTTCTCATCTCCACTGAGATGCAGTTTTCTCTGCTGAAAACATAAACAGTGACCCTGAGGTCTTGAGGGCCTCACACTCAAGAATTATTTCTTTTGGGTCTGGAGAGAGAAGGAATGCCACAGATAGGTTATGGGAGGAGCGAGCCCAGGGCATTAACTTGAAATTGCTAAGAAAACCACGTTAGCAATTAGTACCCACCAGAGCCTGGCACCTTAGCGAATCCATCAAAGTCAGGGTGTCCATCTGAGGTTCAGGATGAGAACTCTTCTCCCATTCCACTCCCCACCTTGTCTCATATTCCCAGTTGACCACAGTGCTCCCCCAGCCATATTCTACCAGTGTATGCCCAGAAGCCAGCCCGGGTTCTTTCCCCACATATCCAGGCTGAAAGGCTGCTGCTGGGCATGCCTAGCTCTCTTTGGGAAAGGGGACTCATTTGGCCTCTTTTGGACCCCAGGCCAGGGACAGAGGGGAAGCTGGTGTGCATGTGACCCTGAGTTACCCCAGCTTCCTTCAGGCGGTCCCCACGGGAAGTAAGGCTGGAGACTTGGCACTCCTGCTGGGCAAGAGCTCCTTTCTAAACGGAAGGGTGGGGTATGGAGAATGAGGGGATCCTGGGGAGGTGTGTTCCTGCAGGCTGAGTCTCATCATCGCTTTTGCAAGGGAGCCTGTCAGAACAATTTACGGTGCCAGATAGACAGGGTGGGGCAAAGCCTTCAACAAAGACTAAGCAAATCCTCCTGATGCTAGGCCACCAGGCTGGATTCGATCGCTGCTGCTCCTTCTTCCGTAAATCCCTTAGAAGAGTGCAGACATGGCAGTCCCTAGCCCTTCCGGGGCCTGAGCTACGCTCCCAGGGGGCTGCACCGGGCAAAGGGAGCAGGATGGAGAATCTGCTTCCACATGCCTAACTGACCACAGGCCCCAACATTTCCTAATGGAGAATCAGGGAGGAGACAGTAGCCCTGGCTGACTCACCAGCTGAGACAGACATCCCCACCCCCAGCTCCTGCCAGGGGGCTGGGCGGGGAGGACAGCTTTGGCTCTTGCTTTTCCTCTCCCATTGCTCTTAGCTTTCTCCCTCTCTCCTTCAAAGCTCCATGGACAGTTGGGATCTTAGATCTAAAATTGGAAGGGACCTTTAGAAACTATCTAATGAAACCCCCTTATTTTACTGATAAGCACACTGAGGCCCAGAAAGATTAAGGGATTTGTCTAAGGTCATGCAAGTATGAAGTGGCTGAGAGCAGGGACTGGAACTGGGGCCCTATGACCTCAAGGTCCACTCCTGGTCTTTCCACTGTTTCCATCTCCATTAACTGCTTTCCAACACAGGATCACAGAATATAAACTTAATCTATTTCAAGGTGGCATGTGCTGACATGGCCTGGCCTGGCCTGGTGGCAGGTTTGGGCATGGAATGGGGAGTTCTGGGTGTGGCATCTAGGAAGACATTGTGTGAAAAGACTATACCAAAGTCATGGGAGACAGGAGTGGACTGGGCCTCAGCAGGTCCTTCAAAGGACTAAGCCATCTCCCATGGGGAAATCAAAGAATCAAAGATTCAGAGCTAAAAGGAGCCAGAGTCCAATTTCTTCATTTTTTTTAACAATATGATTTTTTATTTATATCTTTTAATACCACTTTCATTTCCAAATATATTCCTCCCCTCTCCCCTACCCGGAGGGCCCTACCTTACAACAACAAAAACTGCAAAAAATGAAAATTAAAAATGAAAGAGAAAAAAATGCAGTCCAGCAAAACTAACCAATACATTAACTGAGCCTGACAGCATGAGACCACGCTCCACACCCTTAGTGCTCCACCTTTGCAAAGAAGAAAGGCTGGGGCATTTGTTTCTGCTCTTTCTTAGAGCCAAGTTTGGTCATTGTAATTGCAAAACATTGAATCTGAGGCCTTTTGATTTCTACTAGTAGATAATTGTAGTCATTGTGCATATTGTCTTTCTGGCTTGGCTCACTGACTTTCATATAAGTCTGTTATGGGTGGGGGAAATGGGGTACGGGGTTTGGGTTAGGGGTTGGGGTTCTTAGGAATTCCTCTTTAAAGAATTACACCCTCTTGCACACAAAAGCAGGGCCCACAACAAGTCTACCCATGTTTTTCTTCACATTCATATATTCTTACCATGTATCCTTTCTTTGGGCAGTTTGGTATTGTGCCAGGCCTGGAGTCAAGAAGACTCATCTTCCTAAGTTCAAGTCCAGTCTCAGACACTTACTAGCTGTGTGATCCTGGGGAGGTCCCTTAACCCTGTTGGCCTCATTTTCCTCAACCGTAAAATGGGCTGCAGTAGAAATGACAAACCACTCCAGGATCTTTGCCAAGAAAACCCCAAATGGAATCACAAAGAGCTGGACACAAATGAGCAACAATCTTTTCTTATAATATACTACTACATTTGCATGCCACTTTGTTTTTAGCCATTTCCCAGTTGTTTCCCTTTATTTTAAGCCAGCTCCCTTCCCTTATTTTTAAAAATTTTTTCATAAAAGTATTTTATTATTTTCCAGTTACATGTAGAGATAGTTTTCAACATTTGTTTTTATCAGATTTCTAGTTTCAAATTTTTCTCCCTCCCTCCCCCCCTCCCCAAGACAGCAAGCAATATTAAATAGGTTATATATGTACAATCACATTAAACACATTTCTTCATTAGTCATGTTGTGAAAGAAGAATCAGAGCAAAAAAGAAAAACCTCAAAAAAGAAAAAAAAGTAGAAATAGTATGGCTCAATCTGCATCTAGATTCCACAGTTCTTTTTTTTCTGGATTTGGAGAGCATTTTCCATCATGAGTCCTTTGGAACAATCTTGGACCATTGTATTGCTGAGAAGAGTCAAGTCTATCACAGTTGATCAACACACAATGTTGTTTATACTGTGTGCAACGTTCTCCTGGTTCTGTTCATCTCACTCAGCATCAGTTCATGTAAATCCTTCCAGGTTTCTCTGAAATCCGCCTGTTCATTGTTTCTTACAGCACAATAGTATTCCATTACATTCATATACCACAACTTGTTCAGCCATTCCCCAATTGATTGGTATCCTCTCAATTTCCAATTCTTTGCCACCAAAAAGAGCAGCTATAAATCTTTTTGTACTTGTGGGTCCTTTTCTCTTTTTTGTGATCTCTTTAGGGAAAAGACCTAATAGTGGTATTGCTGTCCCTTCCCTTATTTTATTTATTTATTTATCTTTTTTCTTTAAGTGAGGCATTTGGGGTTAAATGACTTGCTCAGGGTCACACAGCTAGTAAGTGTTAAGTGTCTGAGGCCAAATTTGAACTCAGGTACTCCTGACTCCAGGGCTGGTGCTTTATCCACTTCGCCACCTAGCTGCCCCCACCTTCCCTCATTTTAATGATGAGAAAATAGACCTGGAGAGCTTACATGAAGTGCTAATAAGCAGAAGAGTCAAGATTTGAACTCAGGTCATCAGACTTGAAATCCAGGACATTTTCCCACAATAACAAACTTTGCTTTCCTTCCCACAATTTCCCCATTTCTCTGGGATGAGCAATTTTTGAATGACTGGAGAGTAAAAAGCCCTTTCACTCAGAACCTCAGAGTTGGAAAGTGTCTAGAAAAAGGGGTCTTACATCTAATTTTCAGTATCCTTCTCTCCAACTCACTGAACCAGAAGGGCCAGGCAAAGGGAAGGAAGATGTCCTACCCAACCATCCTGGAGTTAGCTGGACTGTTGTCTAGTTGAACCAGACATCATCTTGTCCAACTTGTCCCCGGAGCATGAATCTCCTCTACAGAATCCTGAATTTTGTTTAAATATCTCCAGTGACAAAGCAGTGAGTCATAGGCATTTTTCTCATCTTCTCTGAGGCCACCAAGGACAGGCTGAAAGCTGTTGATCTGGTCCTAACAATAACAGCTGACATTTATATAGTGCTTTCCACACTTGATTTCATTTGAGTTTCACAACCACATTGGGAGGTGGGTACTATAGGTATTATCTTCCTGACACTATGGATGAGGAAAGAGATGAAGTGACTTGTCTTTGATCTTATAGTTAGGAAATGTCATAGACAAGATTCTGACACATCTCTTCTGACTAAGTTGTTGTGATCTATACACCGTGTACCCCACTGCTTCTCCCTTGGATTCTGGCTTAGTGGAAAGAATGCTGGGTCTGGAGTCAGAGGACCCAGGTTTGAATGTCCCCTCTACTATTTACTATCTGTGTAACGTTGTGCAATTATCTGGGCCTCTCTTTTCCTCTTCTGTAAAATAAGGGCGTGGGACTACATGATATCTGAGGTCCCTTCCAGATCAAAATCTAGGAAACTATGAAACTTTATTTTATGCCCCAGCTCAGGGCTCCTCATCCCCATCCTAGAACAATGAGGCAGGTACCCAAGAACGTGGAAGGGAGTAAAAGGGACTAGAGGCATTGTATACTCTACTCAGCACCCTGGCTTTCTTGAGGCTTCCTTGGCTCACTGGGGTGGAAGTTGTCCCACCTACCATAATACTCTGCCCTGTGGAGTTCTTGGAAAGACCCCTGCAAGGGGGATATGGGTAGGTTTTCAAGAGAGTAGTCTTTGGACTGAGGGCTCCCTGACTTAAGTTAAACAGAGTCCATAGATTTTGAAAAGGAGGAAAATCCAGGCAAAAAGAGATTGGATCGGGGCAGCTAGGTGGTACAGTGGATAAAGCACTGGCCCTGGATTCAGGAGGACCTGAATTCAAATCCGGCCTCAGACACTTGACACTTCCTAGCTGTGTGACCCTGGGCAAGTCACTTAACCCCCATAGCCCCACCAAAAAAAAAAAAAGAGAGGGAGAGAGATTTGATCATTCCAATAACCTGCTTTTCCCTTGGGCTCATGACTGCTAGGCCTTAGCCTGCATTCTACCTCCACCCATACCCCATCTTCTACCCCTTGTGCCCAGGGGGATAGTGAGTGAGAAGCTGTGGTTCTTTCAAAGGTATTCAGTTCAGTGAGGAAGAGGCCAGACTGTTTTCTGGGCTCTGGGGAGGGCTCAACAGCTGTCCCAGAGCATGGATCCTGGTCCCAGCTGGGTGCAGTAGGGTGCAGAGGAACAGTGAAGCAGAGACAAGATGGGGAGAGCAGGTGCTTCCTCTTCAGAGGCCAACCTACAGTAAACTAAAATAGGAATTCACTTATTTGAATGTACTTTGCACATGTCTCCATATCGGTGCCTCTGTTTTCTCTTTTCTATTGTAGACAATTGTTAAATTACCACAGTATTTTTGCCCCTCCCTCCAATGTCATCTTTTTTCATGCTATCCTTCTTTCCTCCTCTCTTTTCTATTATCACCCATTACGGTCAGAGGACTAGACTTCAAATCCCAGCTCTTCCATTTTTGACCTGTGTGACTTTAGGAAAGCCATTCAACTTCTGTTTCTTCGTCTGTAAAATGAGAGGGTTGGTCTAGATGAACTTTATGGCCCCTTCCAGTTTTAAATCTGTAATCCTAAGAGCCTCACACTAGAAACATAAAATAGAGGGTATGGGAAGTAAGAAGAAACACAGATCTATCTCCAGGAGATAGACATATACAAGATACATGAAATTTACAAGATACTTGAAATTCACAAGATACATGAACTACACAAGATACATGAGATAGCCCAGGTGCATGAAATTCACAAGATACTTGAAACAAATAAGATGTATGAAATATACAAGTGCATGAAATTCACAAGATACATGAAATACACACAATACATCAATTACATTCAGTACATGAAATATACAAGATACATGAAATACACACAATACATCAATTACATTCAGTACATGAAATATACAAGATACACGAATTCCACAAGATACAGGAAATAAACAAGAAGAATGTCTTCTCCCTCCAGTTCACTGTGTGCCCTCAGCCTAGATTCCAAACCTCTTTTTTTTCCATTTTCCTCAGCACCCAGGACCAACCTAGCCTTTGCCCCTCCTTTGTCCTCACTAGATTGTTTCCTGAGATGGCTACAGGTTCTCATTAAGAGCATGAGTAGTCGGAGATAATTACTTTGATTAAGATATCTGCCCCGCCCAGACCTTCTGGCTCAAGTGGGTAGGAGAGAACAATACTCAGGGTTAGATGCCTTAAACCCTTTCTCTGGCATTTTCTCTATGATTAAGGACCAAAAACTGACTTTAAAGCTCCAATGTTTTCTTTAATGTCTCATGTACTATAAGAAATGATGAGAAGAAAGGTTTCAGAAAAACCTTGGAAGACGTATGTGAACTCATGAAGAGTAAAGTCAGCAGAACCAGGAGATCATTGTACACAGTAACAGCAATATTATAACGATGATCAACGGTGAAAGACAGCTAGCTACTCTGATCAGTACAACGATCCAAGACAATTCCAAAAGACCCATGATGAAAAATTCTACCCACCTCCAGAGAGAGAACTAATGAACTCTGAGTAAAAAGTGAAGTATAATTTTTTCTTTATTTTTCTTCTTTTTTTCTGCAACATGTTTAATATGGAAATATATTTTGCATATATAATTGATATAATTGCTTGCCTTCTCAATGGGTGGGGGGAGGGCTGGAGAGAGAGAAAGAATTTGGAACTCAAAAAAAATTTTTTTTAAGGATGTTAAAAATAAATAAATAAATTTGAAAAAGAAGAAGAGTCCTTACTTAACCTCTTTTGGCTAATCCAGTGCATGAAATGTTTAACACTGCCTCAATGCCTTCTTCTGGTTCTGTCTTAAGGTCAATAGCCTCTGAATGCAACCAAACTTTTCTAAGCAATATCAACCTGGCTGCCGCTAACAAGCCCATTGGAAGAGAAATTCAGAAACTGTACTACCACACCATATATATATATGTATATATATATATGTATATGTACGTGTACACACACACACACACACACACACACAGAGTGCACTCCTTATTCCCTCCAATTCTGGGCCCTAAGCCTACTTTATACTAATGTCTAAACTGCCATGGAGCAGCTATGTGGCATAGTAGAGTGCCTGGCCTGGAGTTATGAGTTCAAATAGGCCTTAGACCCTTATTATCTACGTGACCCTGGACAAGTTACTCAACCCTGTTTGCCTCAGTTTCCTCATCTGTAAAATGAGCCGGACAAGGAAATGTCAAAGTACCACAGAAAACCCCAAATGGGGTCATGAAGAATCAGACACATCTGAAAAATGACTGAACACAAACTTCTGCCCACCTTACCCCACTCTATCTAGGCTACACCTCTATTACTAGGCCCAAAACTATGTAACGTGGGCTTTCTTTAGTTTGAGACTTTATAAATGTTGACATTTTCCTGTGTGAGGTCATTAGTATCAGTATTATTAGGAGAGATAGCATGATATAGTGGATAGAGTGCTGGACCTGGGAGACCTGGGTTCATATTCTACCCCAGACACTAGCTGCAAAGGGCAAGTCATTTACCTCTCTGAATCTTAGTTTCCTCATCTGTAAAATGAGGATAATAAGAACACTTCTTATCTGCAGGGTTGTTGGGAGGTAGGGGCCCAAATAAGATCCAATTTAATTTGGGGCAGCTAGGTGGCACAGTGGATAGAGCACGGGCCCTGGAGTCAGGAGGACCTGAGTTCAAATTCGGCCTCAGACACTTAACACTTACTAGCTGTGTGACCCTGGGCAAGTCACTTAACCCCAATTGCCTCACCAAAAAAAAAAAAGATTCAATTTAATTCAAAAAGCATTTATTAAGTGTACTATGTTGTTGTTTGTTCTTCATTCTCCAAGAGAACCATGGCATCAGGGTGATGTCATGACTTGCACTGAATTGGATTTTAGTGAGGGAGGGCTGTACAAAGTCTCCAGCCTCACTCTCTCCTCCAGACCCATCTGGGTTCAGTGGCAAGATATATATCAGGACGCCTGGAGATGGCCCTGGATGTTTAAGGCAATTGGGAGTTAAGTGACTTGCCCAAGGTCACACAGTTAGTATCTGAGGTAATTTTTGAACCCAGCTCCTCTTGACTCCAGGGCACTGGCCACCTAGCTGACCCAAGTGTATTATGTGTTAGGTGCTGGACATACAAAGACAAAAATGGAAGTTTCTGACCTTAAAGAAGCTCTTTTTACTAGAGAAAAACAACATGTACAGACATAGAAATAAATTCAAAACATAGACAGCCAACAAGTATTTATTTATTTGTTTGTTTGTTTATTTATTTATTTATTTTTGCGGGGCAAGTGGGGTTAAGTGACTTGCCCAGGGTCACACAGCTAGTAAGTCTTAAGTGTCTGAGGCCAAATTTGAACTCAGGTCCTCCTGAATTCAGGGCTGGTGCTCTATCCTCTGCGCCATCTAGCTGCCCCCCAACAAGTATTTATTAAGCCCTTATTAAGTGCCAAGCACTGCTCTAAGGCCTAGGAATAAAAATACAAGCAAAGAAGACAGTCTCTGCCCTCAAGGAGCTTACATTCTTTCTTTCTTTCTTTTTTTTTTTTTTTGGTGAGGCAATTGTGGTTAAGTGACTTGCCCAGGGTCACACAGCTAGTAAGTGTTAAGTGTCTGAGGCCAAATTTGAACTCAGGTCCTCCTGACTCCAGGTCCCGTGCTCTATGTCACCTAGCTGCCCCAAGAAGTTTATATTCTAAACGGGAAAGTTGAATGGGGAGGGGGGAGGGCCAGTTCCTATCCTGGGGCATGATGGTGGTGGGAGGGGTGGGGGTGGGGGGTCTAAAGGACAACCTGGTGAGAAATAAAGAGATAGCCATCCCGGAAGGCTACTTTAAATGCAGGTTCTGGGAGGAGCCATTCAATCAGAGAAAGGGGCCCCAAGGTGCGGAATAAGCATTTATAAATATTATCTCATTTGACCCAAGGGTACTACTGAGCTGTGAATTCCGGGGCTGAAAATTATCTTCCTGGTTGAAGTTTTCTGGAGTTTAATGGAGGAAATACAAAGTAATTTTGAGGATGGGTGGGTGGGAGTGAGGACCGACAATTGGGAAACCTCAGAAAGGCCTCTTAAAGGGATTTGCTAATTTGAAATAGTTGCTTTTTAAATGTGAGCTATTATTATAATAATCCCCATTTTACAAGTAAGGGAATTGAGCCTCAGAGAAATCTTGACTTGCTGGAGATCACCTGGCTAGTGGAGGCTGGCCTCAGAACCCAGGGCTTCTGACTTGTTCAATTGATTTTCTTTCCATAATACAACATTGTTCCTTAAGAGTGTGACACCCAGGGGCAGCTAGGTGGTGAAGTAGATAAAGCACCAGCCCTGGATTCAGGAGGACCTGGGTTCAAATTCGGCCTCAGTGTGACCCTGGGAAAGTCACTTAACCCTCATTGCCCCAAGGAGGGAAAAGAAAAGAGTGACAACCATCTGCCTTGGACACCTGGCCTTTAGCCACACCCACATTTGCTGTGCTCTTCAAGAGACTTTGCCCAGAGCCCTCTCACTTCTTTCTGCTCTGTCCCATAATAAGCTTCTGCTCTCTGGCCCTTCCAAGGACTGAGTCAGACAGATTATTTTTAGCCTGGTATATTGGGGAAGGGGGACCACATGACTTCATTCTCCCGAATATTTGACGTTCCCCAGGGACCACAAGTTCAAGTCTGCCTCCCACCGCTTCCAGCCCACCAGACCACACTTCCTCTTTTGAATAATCATAACATAGCTTGACATGAATCTTGGTATCCTTCAATTACATAGGTCTTTGATTAGCTGGTTAGAGGCTACTCCTTTTCCTGTAAGTGGGAGATAAAACTTAGAAATCTGCTCTAATTATAGGATCTTAGAATCACAAACTTTTAGAGTTGGAAGAGATAGTAAAGGTCCAACCCTTTCCTCATACATAAATTCCTCTACAAATTCCCAAATAAGCCTTAGTTTTAACGGACTCCCCTTCTTGGGTCTGATGGATTTTGAAGCCATTAAGAACCTCCAAGCCTTGGACGTAGGAGAGATCGGAGAACAATAGAATCCAGCCACCTTGTTTTATAGATGAGGAAACTGAGAGGTTAAGGTCATACAGGGAGTAAAAGCAGAGAGTACGGATTCGAACCCAGATCCTCCCTAATGCAGACCCAGAGCTCTTTCCACTACACTGTGTCTTCTCAATACACATTTAAAAAAAAAATTTATTTTTGTGAGGCAGTTGGGGTTAAGTGACTGGCCCAGGGTCACACAGCTAATAAGTGTTAAGTGTCTGCGGCCGGATTTGAACTCAGGTCCTCCTGACTCCAGGGTTGGTGCTCTATCCACTGCTCCACCTAGCTGCCTCTCAATACACATTTAATAGAATCAGAACCTCTGAGTTAGAAGGGGCTTCAGAGGCCATCTGGGCCAATTTGTATGTAAACAGGAATCCCTTGACAATGATTCTGACCAGTGGTTATCCAGCTGCCACCTAGGAACTCAATACCTATTAAGGCAATTCATTTCACCTTGGGACAGTTCTAACTGTTGTTCTTCCTATTCAGTAGGGGTTTGCCTCTCTGTAACTGCTACTGTCACTCTTACTTGTGCCCTCTGAGGCCAGGCAGAAAAAGCCCAGGTCCTTTTATACCTGTTCATTGTTCAGTCATCTCAGTCATGGTTGACTCTTCATGGTCCCATTTGGGGTTTTCTTGGTAGAGATGCTGGAATTGATGTGGGATGGATTTAGGGTCAAATTGATCATGAGGCGTCCCAAAAGAATTATAAGACTCAGTGACTCGGTTTCCCAAATTTTATTGCAATACTGTGAGTGAACACAGGGAGAGAACCAGAAAAGTGGAAAGGTATCTCTGGAATAAAGAGAGAAAGACAGTTATATTTATAGTATGGATAAATTGACTATCTGTCTTATTATAATAATCTCCACCTTAGGGAGGTACAGGGGAGGGCTTATCCTAATTTGGAGTTCCTGGGGTCCTAAGCCAATCCCCGAGGTAGGTACCTTTTTCCGAGGAGGTGTGTTTTGGGGGTTTACACGTCATAAGGTGAATCTGGGGACAAATTTGGCCTTTTCTGCTCCTGTCACCTTTTGATTCCCATGCTTACTTTCAAAATATTTTCATTTATCAGTTTGAATTCCTATGCCCTGTCTGTGTATCATCATTATAGTTAAGGTCTCTATGACTTGCCTCTTTATATTCTTATTATGGGTGCTGATTAATGTGGGTAACAAGAACCTAGGCCCTGACTTATATTAATGAAGACTCAAGTCTTAAGCTATCCATTAACTGGGGTCTGAATGCCTCTTAGAGCTCAGATCTAAATTATTTGTTGATTGATTGATTGATTGATTTTTAGGGCAATGAGGGTTAAGTGACTTGCCCAGGGTCACACAGCTAGTAAGTGTTAAGTGTCTGAGGCTGGATTTGAACTCAGGTACTCCTGAATCCAGGGCCAGCGCTTTATCCACTGTGCCACCTAGCTGCCCCTCAGATCTAAATTAGAGCTTGGGTCTTAGGTTTTTCTGTTAACCCCTTTTTTTGCCTCCTACATCAGAATGGTTTGCCATTTCCTACACCAGCTCATTTTACAGATGAGGAGACTGAGGCAAACAGGGTTAAGTAACTTGCTCAGGATCACACAGCTAATAAGTGTCTGAGGCTGCATTGGAACTCAGGTCTTCCTGACTCCAGCAGTCAGGGCAGGCCTGAACTTGGAGTCCCTGGAGAACATCAAATATTCGAGGGAATTGAGTCATGTTGTCCTCTTTCCCCCATATGCCCGGCTAAAAATAATCTGTCTGACTCGGTCCTTGGAAGGGCCAAAAAGCAGAAGCTTATTATGGGACACATCAGAGAGAAGTGAGAGGGCTCTGGGTGGTCACATGGAGAGCACAGCAAATGTGGGCATGGCTATAGGCTAGGTATGCAGGGCAATGTTGTGTTATGGGAAGAAAAGTACCCCCACATTCTTTCTGCCATCTACCCTAAATCCTTCCTAATATAACCCAAGACTCTAGGGCAAAGGTTCTTAACGTGGGGCCCATGTGTCCCACAGTCCATGAATAGATTCCAGGGACTGGGAATGGGGGAAGGGAGATAGTGACCTTGAATGAGAAAAATATATATATTTTAATTTTCACTGACTTCGATGAAAGTTAGTATTTCCTTCAATTCTGAAGGTAGGGTGATAAGGCAGAATAGCATAAAGGTCCACAGGCTTTACCAGATCACTAAAAGGGTACATGAAACAAAGGAGTCAGCACCCCGGCAAGACTTCTTTTCCCCAGGGATTTTCATGAGAATCAGTTACTTAAACCTGATAAATACAGAGAGGAGATTGCCTTTTTTTTAAAATTATTATTTATTTATTTTAGTTTTCAATATTTGTTTAGATAAGATTTCCAATTTCCATTTTTTCTCCCTGCCTCCCCTCTCTCCCCCCTCCCCTAGACAGCTGGTAATCTGATATAGGTTATATATATATATATATATATATAAAATAACATTAAGCATATTTCTGCATTAGTCATGTTATATGAGAAGAATCAGAGCAAAAAGGAAAAACCTCAAAAAAGAAAAACAAAACAACAGCACCAAAAACAAAAGAAATAGTATGGTCCAATCAGCGTCCATATTCCACAGTTCCAAGATTACCTTTTAATGTAGTTTCTGCCTAGCCTTAGTATTTGAGGCCCCTAGTGCTGATGACTCTGGGCATCAGGGAGATGGTGCACATTGCCTCTGAAATGAAAGGGCTTGAGCTGGCCAGGAGGTCAGGGTATGAATGAATCCAAACTCAGAGCCTCTGGGACTAGGGGAGTCTGACTCTTTCCAGTCTGCATATTCTCCAGAGATCCAGGTGGCATGCAATCCCTGCCCTGGGGAATCAGCCTGGAGAAAGAGATAAACAAAACTTTGCATTTTAGGGCTTAAGAAGGAGCCCAGCTAGTTGAGACCCTGGATGAGTGCAGTGACCAACCATGATTCCCAAAGGATCTAAGCCTATTATTACTCACCTCCTGACAGAGAGGGGATGGACTCAAGATGCAGAATAAGATTTACATTTTTGGACAGGGCCTGCCTATGCAGGAATTGTTTGGCCATGAACACATAGTACATGAGCTTTGTTGTCCTTTTTTTTCCATTGGAAAAGGGTGAGAAGTGAGGCAGGGAATAGGGTAAGGTGGGTAGGTAGGGATTAGATAGCAAAAGGAAAGAAAACAGAAGTATTGAAGCATCTTTTTTTTTTTTTAATTGAGAGAAAAGACCAGAAGGAGGACTGGAGAGGAGCATGGAAAAGCACAACAGCTTTGAAAGCTCAAGTTGAATTTATTGTATACTTAACAAGAAAAGCAAGACTACATAACAGAGATCTGCTGTTTCATGTATAGTCAGTGTATTTCAGACAAATTGACCTACTTACAGGACCATAGAGTCATAGCTAGAAGGGCTGGAATTTAAAGCCAGGTTGAGTAGTTTGTAGTTAGTGGCAGTGGAGAGCCATTGAATATTCTTGAGCAGGGGAGGGGCATGGTCAGATTTTTGCTTTAGGGAGATTAATAGTTGTGTGAATAATAGATTGAGAAAGAAAGGACTGAAAGCAAGGAGATCAATAAGAAGGCTGCTGCAAAAGTCCAAGTGAAAAGGCCTGTTGGTCAAGTGAGAAGGGGGCTTGGGAAAGAGGTGCTATAGAGGTAGTCAACAAGACTTGGCAACTGATTGGATAAAGGGGTAAAAGAGAATGAGAGTTTGGGAATGATTCTGAGCTTTTATACCTTGTTGACCATTAGGATGGTGGTATCCTTTACAGAAACAGGGCAATTTGGGAAAGATTCAGCATTTGGACAAAGTTGGTTTGAAATGCTAATGAGACATTGAGGTGATGAAGGTATCCAGAAGGTAGTTGGTGTTTAGGGACTGGAACTGAGGAGAGAGATGAGAGCTAGAGAAATGGATTTGGGAGTCATCAGCACTGAGCTGATAAGTGCATCAGATCACCAAGGGAAGAATATGTAGGGAGAAAAGAGAGGAGGGCCCAGGCCAAAGCCCTGGAGGATCCCTATGTAGAGGAAGAAATCCATGAGTGATGATCCAGCAAAGAAGACTGGGAAGAAAGGATCAGTTAGTAAGGAAGGAGGAGAACCAGGAAACAGCAGCATCATGAAAACTGCTCATTTGATGGGGTTGACAGTATCAAATGAGGGTCTTTAAAGAAATGAGAAGACCTGGGCATATTTGTAAATGTGGCAGCGAAGGATCCAGGAAATAAGATATTTAAGAGGTGAAGGGATGGCTGAAGGGATGAACTCTTGGAAAAAATGGGAGGGGAAGGTACTAAAAATGCAAGTGGAGGGATTGGCCTTGGCAAGAAGGGCCGTTTCTTCCTCAGAGATCAGAGCAAAGGAAGAGAAAATAGATGTCGAAAGGGAGCTGAGGTATACAACAGAGAAGAGGAAAGAACTTAGATATTTTCAGTTTTCTCAGTAGGAGGCACAGATCTCTGCCGAGAGGAAGGATGTAGGGAGTAGTTTAATAGGTATGTGAGTAAAGAAGAGAGGGTTTATAATAGCTACTGTGGGGGTGTTTGATAGAGTCAATCAGAGAAAAATAAATTGATTCCTATGCAACAGTGAGGGCCCAGTTGAGATTAGATAATACAAATTTGTAGTGGACCCAGTAGACAGAGCAGCTAGGTGATGTAGTGAATAGAATGCTAGGCCTGAAGTCAGAAAGATTCATCTTCCTGAGTTCAAATGTGGCCTCAGACACTTACTAGCTAGCTGTGTGACCCTGGGTAAGTCACTTAACCCTTTTGGCCTCATTTTCCTCATCTGTAAAATGAGCTAATGAAGGAAATAGCAAATCACTCCAGTATCTTTGCAAGAAAACCCCAAATGGGGTCACAAAGAGTGGGACATAAAAAAAACCACCACCAACAACAACAAAGAGTAGGACATGACTATAGAAGCAACAACAACAACAGTTGTCAGGGTTGTATGATATGCCCCAGAGGTATTCAGTAGGAACATAGAAAACAGGTAGTTAGAGTGACCCAGAGCTGGTGTTTGGCATTGCATGAGAGGCAACCGGGCAAATGAGCAAAGGAATCAAGGTATCAGACAGTGTCTAGTTGACTGTTAAGTGGGAATAATACCCACATTGTGCTGAATAATACCCACTTTGTGCTTAATTTAAAAATTCCTCTTTACAATTATTAATTTGACAGACATCAAACAAATATTTTAAAATTCCACAACAAAGAAGAGAAAGGATTGTATATGAAACCACAAATCTCTGTTATGTGTAGCTGGTTTCTTTAATTAAAAAAAGTAATATATTTAAATCAATTTAAAATTAATAAATGTAATAAATTTCCTATAGTAGTACCAAAACTGCCCTGCTTGTCTGCATTCTCCTCTAAACCTTCTATGTATTTTCAAACATCTCAGAGATGGTCTTTTTTTCTACTCTTTTTTTTTTTGCCATCACTATCCCTTCTCTCCTACTCTTCCCATAATTCTCCCTCCCTCCAAAAAAATGTAATAAAAGCCCCCCCTTTTTTTGTAGTAAGTGTAGTCAAACAAGCCAAATGCATATATCGGACATGTCTGAAGATGTATATCTAATTCTGCTCCTCTCATCCACCTCTCTGCCAGGAGCTCTGCCTCCAACACTTACTAACTATATGACCTCCAGCAAATCACTTCACTTAATGCGTTTAAGTCTCAGTTTCCTTATCAGTGAAATGGGGATAATAATATCTGAACTATATATATTATGAGAACCAAAAGGGATCTTGTATGTAAAGCATTTTGGAAAGTCTCAAGCACAACATGTCATATTTTTTATAAATAAAAATGTGTCAACCTAGAAACATAAAGTCCAGTTTCACCAGGTTCTGAGTTTTCCAGCTTTTTATAGAGAATATTGTTGGTGGCACTTAGGAGATGCTGACCAATATTGTTCTTAGAACCCATTAGGAATTGTTTGATGTATTCTGCCTTGGCCAGACTACATCTAGAGTATGTGTTCAGTTCAGGGAACTTCTTTCTTTCTTTCCTTCTTTCTTTTTTTAATGTTTTATTTCTTGATAGCTTTTAAATTCATTACATCAGAGTCATTTATGGAAGCCCAGTCCCTCCTGATTGAACCCTTCCTTTTTCCCAGAGGAAACCAGTTAAATTCAATATGGGGACTATATCTACCAATTTACACAACATTCTGCCCTACCAGTCTCCTATTTCTTTGCCAAGAGAGCTTACATATATCTCACTGTCAATAAATAATGCTCTGGGACCATCACTGATTTTTTGGTTACTCGGAGTTTGGCTTCCTTTTAAGTGATTTTTCATTTACATTATAGTACTTACTATATATTGGGAGAGCAAGGTGGCTCAGTGGATAGAGCTCTGGGCCTGGAGTTAGGAAGACTCATCTTCCTGAATTCAAATCTGGCCTCAGACATTCACTAGCTGTGTGACTCTGGGCAAGTCACTTAACCCTGTTTGCCTCAGTTTCCCCATCTGTAAAATGAGCTAGAGAAGGAAATGGCAAACCACTCTAGTGTCTTTGCCAAGAAAACCTCAAATGGGGTCATGAAGAGTTAGAAATGACTGCAAAATGACTGAAGAACAACAAGAAGTCATTACATATAATATTCTACTTATTTTATGCTGCATCCGTTTTTACAAAATTTCCCATGTTTCTCTGAATTCTTCAATTCTTTGTTATTTCTCAGTGCAAAATAATATTCCATTGGATTCACATACCATAAATTGTTCATATGTTATAGAGTTAGAATGGGAAGGGACCTTAGACATCATCTAGTCCTACTCTCTAATTTTATAGATGAGGAACTTGGGGCAGGTAGGTGGCACAGTGGATAGAGTACTGGCCCTGGAGTCAAGAGGACCTAAGTTCAAATCTCACCTCAGACACTTACTAGCTGTGTGACCCTGGGTAGGTCACTTAACTCCAATTGCCTTAAACATCTGGGGCCATCTCCAGTCGTCCTTATGTATATCTTACCACTGGACCCAGATGGCTCTACAGGAGAGAGTGAGGTAGGTGACCTTGCACTATCCTCCCTCACTTAAATCCAATGTCAAGTCATGACATCACCCTGATGTCATGGTCCTCTTGGAGAATGAAGGACAAACAACAACAAAATGAGGAACCCAAGTCCCAGGACTTAACATGACTTACCTAAGGTCACAGAAGTAGTAAGTATTCAAGGCAGGATTTAAACTCACGACCTCTGACTCCAGAAAGTGTTCTGCCTTCTAAAGCCAGAGGTTGCACTGAGTTGTTTCAGCCATCATTTGACACTCACTTCCTTTCCCCTACCCCCAGTTCTTTGATGATGCATGAATATTTTGATGTGACTTTTGTGGTTTTTTCCCTCTTTGAAGTGTAAATACCTAATAGTGGGATAAATGGATCAAAAGTTATCGCTTTTCTTGCACAGTTCCAAATTGATATCCAGAATGATTGGACCAGATCTCAACCGTACCAACAGTACTAGCACCACATTTTACACAGACTGGGACCAGCTGGAGAACATCTGGTGGGGAGGCACCCCAGAAAGCTAGGGGAATGGACATCAGACTCTGGCAGTACCAAAGAGAAAAGGAGACTTGGGGTGATGGTGGGATCTGATAGCCCGAAGGGCTGTTGTCATGTGGGAGAAAGAGTAAATTTGTTTCACTCGGTTCCAAAGGACAAGTAGGAACAAAGGGTATTGCAGAGAGGGAGGCAGATTTCAGTTCAGGGTCAGGAAAAGTGTCCTGCCAGTAAGAGCTGTCTAGAAGAAGCATGGACTGCCTTAGGAAAAAGTAGTTTGATCTTTGCTGGAGGTCTTTAAGGGGAGTCAGGCTGATGACCTCTAACCTGGGATGTCACATAGCAGATTCCTGTTCAGATACAGGTTATGATAGAGCCCATTCTGGTTCATTTCATTTAGAGCTTCCTTCCAACTCGGGGAAGGAACATTAAGCCTCATGCAGTCCTGAAGTCAGCAGAAAGATTCAGGATCCTCTGACCTGGAAAGGTCAATTTGTTCATCCCCCTGCATCTGGGCTGGGCAACATGGTCAGGCAGGACCCAGCGGATAAGTATCCTCTCTGCTAAGAACTCATGTGTGATAGCAGAAATAACACAGATGAAAGCCAAATAGCCCAAGATCTAGTCCCAGCTCTAACATTAATTTCCTTGTATGATCTTGAATAAATCACTTTAAACACCCCCAACCCCTTGGTTTTCTCATCTAAAGTGAGGGGATTGGGGGCAGCTAGGTGCTACAGTGGATAAAGCACTGGCCCTGGATTCAGGAGGACCTGAATTCAGATCCAGCCTCAGACACTTGACACTAGCTGTGTGACCAGGGGCAAGTCACTTAACCCTCATTGCCCCACAAAAAAAAACCCAAACCCACAAAACCCCCCAAACAAACAATAAAGTGAGAGGATTGAATGAGACTGATCTTGAAATTCTTTTCTATTCTAACATTCTCCAATTATTTTTAAAATTGTATTTTACAAGCATTTATCATATCTCCCTGTTACTCTCTCCCTCAATTAAACAAAAAGAGAAAAAAAGAAAACTCTTATAATAAATATGCATAGGGAAGCCAAACAAATTCCCACACTGGCCACTAACATTTTTCAGTTCTATGATGAAGAATCCACCTGATGCCTGAGCTCACATTCCAACCCTGCAAAGCCCCCTTTGGAAGGAGAAAGTGGGTGAGTGCAAAGGCCGCTGGCCCCCAAATCCAGAGATAGCAATTAGACACTTCCGATCGGAAATCAGGGGCTTTTGCTTCTGAGTCTGGGAAAACCCCAAGTGAGATGGCCAGTGCTGTCTGTTTATCAGGAGAGATGAGTCAGAGAGAACTATCTCTCTCAGGGGCTGCTAACATCAAAAAAATTCCATTTGTCCAGAACCAGCCTCAGGCTTCTTTCCTATCTCTGGGGAATTCCTCTGGTTGGAGGACAGGAAGGGCAATCCAAGCCCAGCCCATGAGACTTAAACCTGAGATATGACCATTTATGGGCTTGAAGCCCCCTAAGGGTGACTCATCCTCTCAGCCAAACCCAAGTCCCCCTGGGAAGACCAGAAGAGATAGAACTGAGAAAGAGGAGGGAAGAAAAGGTGGGAAGGGAGGAGGAATGGGAGTTTTAGAGAAATAATATAGAGATGAAGAAATAAGGAGAAAGAAATTGATAGGAAGGAGGGAGTGGGGCAGCTAGGTGGTGCAGTGGATAGAGCACCAGTCCTGGAGTCAGGAGGATCTGAGTTCAAATCCAGCCTCAGAGACTTCACACTTACTAGCTGTGTGACCTTGGACAAGTCACTTAACCCTCATTGCCCAACCAAAAAAAAAAAAGCCCAAGGAAGGAGGGAGTGGGCTGGGAAGAAGGGAAGAAAGAGGGAGAAGAGGAAGGCGTCCAATCAAAGAGGAAAAAGCAGTGTGCTGAGCAGCCAAGCTGTTCTTTTTTCAGTAGTGTGGAAGGAAATTGGAGTTAAGTAATTTGTCCAGGGTCACATGGATTAGTAAGTGTCTGGGGTCAGATTTGAACTCAGGTCTTCCTGACCCTAGGGCTGGCCAGTTGCCCCAGCAAAGCTATTCTGTTCCCTTTTAGAGGTGGCTCCTACTTGGTGGTGGTCCAGTGCAGAGCTCATATTGAAAGCCTGACTTTCAATTCAACAAGGTTTTTATTAAGCATCCTATTACATATAGGCCATTGTGCTGGGTACTAAGTATAACATACAAAGACAAAATGAAAAATAGCCCCATCCCTCATAGAGCTTACATTTTACTAATAATGGGTTTTTAACCAGGGGTCTTGGAATTTTAAAAAATTCATGACTTTATTTCAACATAATTGATTTCCTTTGTAATCCTATGTAATTTATTTTATGCATTTAAAAATATCATTCTGGCGGCAGCTAGATGGCACAGTAGATAGAGCACCAGCCCTGGAGTCAGGAGGACCTGAGTTCAAATTCGGCCTCAGACACTTAACACTTACTAGCTGTGTGACCCTGGGCAAGTCACTTAACCCCAATTGCCTCACCAAAAAATAAAAAAATAAATTATATATATATACATACATATATATATATATATATAAAATTCTGAGTCAAGGGGTCCATAGGTGTCCAAAGGGATCCAGGACACAAAAAAGGTTGGGATCTACAGCAATCTACTGCACCTTCCTTGGCTTGGAATCTCAGTGTTGCTATGATATATGATCTGTAATTCATATCAACCCCTGGGCAAATTACTACCCCTGTCTGGGTCTTGGTTTCCACATCTGTGAAATGGGAGCACTCAATAACTTCCCTCTACTAAGAGATGTTCCAGAACCCTGCTCTACTCTACCTGCTATCCTCTTGGTAGGGGTAGGGGACCATCTGCCCTCTCATACCTTCCCAAGATCATCAGGGCCTTTCTATCCACCCTGCGAACTTCCTTGTCTGAGTACTACCTGGCCTTTCTATTTCCCATGAACACGACATGAGCATGAGCCCTCCTCTATGTACTGTCTCCTCCAATTAGAATGTGAACTTTTCAAGAGCAGGGACTGTCTTGATTTCTTCTTTGCTTCTTCCCTAGTATTTAAAAGGAAAGGCTTAATAAAGGCTTCCCATTCTATTCCATTATCACTGAGGTCTCTTGTAGCTCTTAATTCTAAGGATCCCATGATGCTTGGTGCCACTGCCTCCCACAGAATGGCATTTCTGATATTCTTAGGACATTAAAAATGGTTAAGTGCTAGCTGTGTGACCCTGGGGAAGTCACTTAACCCCAAGTGCCTTACTAAAAAAAAAAATTTTTTTAAATGGTTGTGTTTTGTTTTTGTTTTTTTTAAGATACAAGATGGTATTAGGTTGAACAGGAAGGAACTTTAGAGATCAGATAGGCTGAGCCAAACCCCTCATGTTATGTTATAAGATACTGAGCCCTAGAGAAGTGAATAACACCAAAGACTATTTTCTCCATCATCCTACTTCACTGAGCTCCTCAATCATCAACATCCTCATCAGAGACAGAAATATAACATCAGCACTTGGGGAATGAGCATCCAAGTGGTATGATTCAATTGCACCAGAATAATAATAACAACAACGAATGTTTATATAGTGCTTTAAGGTCTGCAAAATGTTTCACAAATATCTCATTTGATCCAAACAACCACCCTGGAAGGTAGGTACTATTATTCTCTCCATTCTATAGATAAAGAAACTGAGGCACATTGAGATTAACTGACTTGCCAAGCTCACACAGTTACTAAGCATCTGAGGTGAGATTTGAACACAACTCCTGATACCAGTGGAGACTGCTGAGGAGATACTTAGTCTTGACAATCAATTATCGGTCCCTAATACTCTAGCAAATGCTAAATGATGCTTGTCACAACTTACATGCTTATTCCCTCACCCTAACCTCATTAGTGGTCATTTTCTCACAAAGTTAGTGCTAAGCAATTCCTCCACCTTGGATATAGCTGCCCTCCCTATTCATAGAATTACAAATTACTAAGTAAGGGACCTTTGGTGAAACTGAAGGTCACCCAGACTGACTTCCCATACCATTCAGTAGTTTATCTTCTACAACATCCTTTTTTTTTTAATAAAAAATATTTTAGGAGCAGCTAGGTGGTGCAGTAGATAAAACACTGGCCCTGGATTCAGGGGGACCTGAGTTCAAATCCGGTCTCAGACACTTGACACTTACTAGCTGTGTGACCCTGGGCAAGTCACTTAATCCTCATTGCCCCACCAAAAAAAAATTTTTTTTTTACAGCATCCTTAACAAATGGTGGAAGATACCACCAGTGATGGGGAGCTCACTACCTTCTGGGGAAGGGTGCTCCATTGTTGGACAGGTCTAATTTTTAGAAATTCTTTTTTCTTTTTTAAATAATAAACATTTTTATTTATAGTTTTGAGTTCCAATTTTCAGCCCTCCTTCTTTCCCCTCCCCTCCCCCATCCCTGAGGCAGCAGGCAATCAATTGTGAGTTATACATGTATGATTATGCAAAACATTGCCATATCAGTCATTTTGTACAAGAAAACTTGAATAAAAGAAAAAATGAAAGAAAGTATAAAATCGCATGCTTCAGTCTGTGTTCAGTCAATATCAGTTCTTTCTTTGGAGGTGGTTAATGTGTGCTTCATCATGAGTCCTTTGGGATTGTGTTGGATCATTGTATTATTGAGCATAGTTGTCATTCACAGTTCTTATCAAACAATATTGCTGTCTCAGTGCAGGATGTTCTCTTGGTTCTGCTCATTTCACTATACATCAGTTCATACAAGTCTTTCCAGGCCTTTCTGAAATCATCCTGCTGGTCATTTCTTATAGCACAGTAATATTCCATCACCATCATATACCACGGCTTGTTTAGCCATTCCCCAACTGATGGGCATCCCTTTGATAGAAATTCTTTTTTCTACTGAGATACAATTCTCTTCTAGTGCCTTCCACCCCCTGGTTCTTAACTCTGCCTTCAAGAAGCATTCCAGAAGTCTAGTACTTCTGGAATATAGCTCTTTGAAATTTTAAATAAGCTATCATGCCTCCCCTTCCCTCAAATATTCTCTCCTCCAGGCAAAATACCTCTGGTTCTATCAATTATTTATTCAATACAATTAGGAGGCAATATGATTCAGTGGAAAGCTTGCTGAATTTCAAGTCAGAGAACCCTAGTTCAACTTCCAGCCCTGCCATTAGATTGTTTTTGTGACGTTAGGCAAGTCACTTAATCTCCAGGACACAGTTTCCTCATATGTCAAACAAGCATCTAGATGGCTTGTTAGGTCCTTTCCTGGCCTACATCTATGATACTAAACAAACATCAATTAAGTGCCTACTTTGTACAAGTCACTGCCCTACTTGTACATAAGATATGCTTGCAAGTGGCCTCACCATCCTGGTCTCCCTCTTTTGGATACACTCCAGTTGGCCTGAGTCCCTCCTAAGACATAGGACCCAGATGGAACACAGTAGTTCAGAGAATCTCAGAGGTGGAAGGGTCTTCAGAACTTATCTAATCTAACCTATATCAGAACAGAATCCCCTAAACAATCTCATTGAGGCGGAGTAGACAGAATATCGGATGTGGGAAGCTCTGTCTGAGTTGACTCAGAGTGAAATGAATAGAACCAAGAATACTTTATCAGTGACTGCAATATTATAAAGGAAAAAAAAAAAAAACAAAAAACCTCTGAAAGCTTAAGAGCTCCAAATGATGCAATGACCAGTTAGGACCACAGAAAAAGGGTGGTGAAGTATCTCTTGGCTGAAAGATGATGGATTAGAAGGGCAGAATGACACAGATCCATTTCCAGGTATGGCCACCAATGGGAGATTTTCTTTCCCTTTAATCTATGTATTTCTTACAAGGGAGGGCTTTTATTGGGGGTGGGGGATGGAGAGAGAGTTGTGGGAGGAGAGAGGGTTGGTGGTGATAGTGATACAGAAAAAGAAAAAATATTTCAACAAAAGAGTAAAAAATACACAGGAAGCAGTAGGCAGTTCAGGAGACAGACAAGTAGAATAGTGTTTTGTTTTGTTTTTTTCATCGTGCTAAATTAAATACACACTAAAATAAACTGCATGTAATAAACATTCACAGTTTCATGTAAAATTGTCTTTTGTTTTTTGTATATTGAAATGTTCTTTTTTATGTGTGAGTATAATTTTAAAATTTCCAGGGTTTAAATACTAGGTATGAACCATCTAGTTAGCTAGGTGCATTGTGCTTGGAGTCAGAAAGCCTCATCCTTCCTGAGTTCAAAGCTGGCCTCTGACACTAACTGTGTGACCCTGGACAAGTCACTTTATTCTGTTTGTTTCAGATTCCTTGAGCTGGAGAAGGAAATGGCAAACCACTCCAGTATCTTTGCAAAAAATAACAACAACAAAACCCAAATGGGTTTATGAAGAGTCAGATATAGGGCAGCCAGGTGGCACAGTGGATAAAGTACTGGCCTTGGATTCAGGAGGACCTGAGTTCAAATATGGCCTCAGACACTTGACACTCACTAGCTGTGTGACCTTGAGTAAGTCACTTAACCCTCATTGTCCCACCAAAACAAAACAAAACAAAAAAAGAGTCAGATACAACTGAAAGGACTCAACAACCACCGAGTAAAACTTTCCTTCAAGATCCCTCCTCTGACAACTCACCTCTGTAAGCCTCAAGTAGATCTGCCTATTGTATTGTAGAGGGATGGTGTCCCATCTCATCCTTCTTGAATACCCAGAACCTAGCACGATACCATAAACATTCGAGTTGCTTAATAAATGTGAATTTAAAACAAATCAACCATGGAGCAATTGTATTTCTCTGGTCCTCAGTTTCCAAATCTGTAAAACATCAATCAGTAGATAAATATTAATTCAGAAGTCACTATGTACAATGCTTACCACCCAATGGTGGTTGCAAGAAAAGGGCTTTATAAACTTTAAAGTACTACTGTAAACATACAGGCTAATATCTTCATTAAGTGCTCAGCCAGCCTTTGTGTCTACTCTGCCTGTTGGAGTTTTGACCATGGAGATTTCTGTAAGATCAATGCCTGGGCTAAAGGCTTGGGGTGTGAAGGATCCTAAGGCCCTCCTTATCTATCTGATACCAGGGGACAAAGGGGAAGCCCCAAGTCAGCAACGGCTGGAGACCTAAATTAGATGGGGAAATTCTTTTTTTTTTTTTTTTTGGTGAGGCAATTGGGGTTAAGTGACTTGCCCAGGGTCACATAGCTAGTAAATGTTAAGTGTCTGAGGCCATATTTGAACTCAGGTCCTCCTGACTCCAGGGCTGGTGCTCTATCCACTGTGCCACCTAGCTGCCCCTGGGGGAATTCTTACAGAGGAAGATGGGCACTAAGTAGTCTCCTCCAAGGAAGGGGAATTTCCATTTAAGAAGAGAAATTACATTCCTGAAGGAAAAAGGAAGTGGGGGGGGGATGAGAGGGAGAGGTTTGGGGACTGCTTGGAAGGCCTGGAGATAGACTGAAGGGTGGAAGGAAGGAAGAAGAATCTGCCTGAGTTTTCACCAAGGAGAAGGTCCCATGATGCCCATACAAGGCTCCTTCCTGTTCTCCAGAGTTGCCCAAGGTCATCGTCTGGGTTATCCACATTCCGGAAGTGTTGATGTGGCACTAATCATTCTTGAAGCTTCAGACTCCCCTTCCCCCCGCCCCCTTCCCTGGGCCCGACATCATTTCCCAGAGGTCTTTCAGGAATGCTTGCAGCTATGAGAAGCCAAGGTGGGTGGGGGAAGGGCCAGAGACCACAGGAGCCTGAGACTCCCTGCCATCAGTCCTTTGGGGGGATCTGGCTCTCCTTCCCTCCCTAAGCACTTGCCATTACTTTCCAGAACTCCAGTGGAATTCCACTGTTCTACCCCACCCCCACCTCCAGGCCAGCCCCCAAGTCCACAGTGAGAGCAGGGCCAAAGCAGCCAGGGCCAGCATGGGGTCTGAAGGGGTTAAGTAAACACATCAAATAAAGAACAAAGGTCTCAGAACAGGATATCACTGGCCCTTCCTTCCTTCCCTACAATTACATGTCCCCTTCTTAGCTGTGACATCAGGACCTCAGCTTCCTCTGAACTGCACACTTGGTACTGCTAGATTTCGCTGGTTTTCAGTTTATCTTTTCAGGCTTTGAGTTACCTTTTCCTATGCTAGACTAGAAACTCCTTGAGGGTAAGGGAACATGGCTATTACTGTTGTGGTGCCTCTGGAAAACCAACCTAGATCTATAACATTTCTATAGCCCTGTGTAGCTACAAGGTCCACTGTCAGGGAATATTACTGAGCTATAAGAAGCCATGAATATGAAGATTCTAAGAGAAGAATGGGAAGACATGGGAAGTTATACAGTGAAAGTGAAAAGTGAAATAACCAGAACCAGGATAATTATATACCCAATTACTACAATAATATAAGTGGCAAGTTTACATTGCAGAATGTGAAGGCAAGCTAGGTGGTGCAGTGGCTAAAGTGACTGGCCTGGAGTCAGGATAGACCTGAGTTCAAATCCAGCCTCAGATATTTACTAGTTGTGTGACCCTGGACAAGTCATTTCAATTCTGTTTGCTTCAGGGGTTTTTTGTTTTATTTTTTATCTGTCAAATGGGAATCATAATAGCACCTACCTCCCAGAGTTGTTGTGAGGATCAAATGAGAGAAAATTGTAAAGCTCTTAAGCATAGGACCAGGTACAAAGTAAGCAGTAGATAAATATTAGCTATTGTTATTATTATTATTATTAGGTGAGGCAATTGGGGTTAAGTGACTTGCCCAGGGTCACACAGCCAGTAAGTGTTAAGTGTCTGAGGCTGGATTTGAACTCAGGTCCTCCTGAATCCAGGGCTGGTGCTCTATCCACTGCACCACCTAGCTGCCCCTATTGTTATTATTATTGCACAGTGGATAGAGCAGTGGGCTTGGAATTAGGAAGATTCATCTTCATGAGTTCAAATCTAGCCTCAGATACTTACTAGCTGTGTGACCTTGGCTAAGTTACTTCATGTTGTTTGTCTCAGTTTCCTCATTTGGAAAGTGAGCTGGAGAAAGAAATGGAAAACCACTTCAGTATCTTTGCCAACAAAATCCTAAATGGGGTCATGAAGAGTCAGAAACCACTTCAATGACTGAAGAACATTATTATCTACCTCACAGGGTTGTTGTAAGGACCAAGTGAAATAAAAAGTGTAAAGTGCTTGGCACAGGGTAAGTGCTCTATAAATATTAGCTATTATATTATTATTATCATTAAGTGGGGGAAAATAGCAAAACCCCTCCCCCAATTAAGTGCTCTTTCTAATTAATTCTATTTTTTTTTTTGCAGGACAATTAGGGTTAAGTGACTTGCCCAGGGTCACTTAGCTAGTAAGTGTCAAGTGTCTGAGGCTGGATTTGAACTCAGGTCTTCCTGAATCCAGGGCCGGTGCTTTATCCACTGTGCCACCTAGCTGCCCCCTAATTACTTTAATTCAAATGATGAAACTGGTCACTGAAGAACAGATGAGAAAATGCAGCTCCTTCCCCTCTTTGCAGAAGTGGTGAACTATGGCTGTTAAATATTGTATATACTGCCAGATTGGTCCATGTGTTGGTTTTATTGATCTTTTTTTCCTCTCTTTTAAAGTTCTTTACAAGGGATAACTCTCTGGATAAGGGAGGAGAGAGATATATTTGGAAATGAAGGTGATGTAAAAACAAAAGCTAGCATTAAAACAAACAAACACTACCACCCTCATTTATTATTGCATTTGGATCTCACAACTCCTTGAGGGAGGAAGGGCAGGTATGATTATACCCATTTTGTAGATGAGGACCCTGAAGGTCAGGGAGATGAAGGGTCTTGCCCAGGGTCACTAAAGCAGTAAGGAGCAGAGCTAGGCAGCCCCTCAGTTACCCAAGCCCATTTATTCTTTGACTTCAAGTTCAATTCTACACACTTATTTGATTTATTGAAGCCCTGAATGTCTTCTCTTCCCCAGTCTCAGGGACTCTTTATGATCCCACAGGTGCGTGGGGACAGAGAAACCCAGAGAGAAGACGCCAGGTGAGGAGTGGGAGGCCAAGGCTGCTGGGAGAGCAGGTGTGGATCCGGGAGCCAGGGAGCTCTGCTGCCTGTGGTTTTCCTTTTGTCCTTGCTCGGCCCCCATCTGTCCTCAGATTTCCTAGCCTGGGAGTTTCTCAAAGGAGCAGAAGGCATGTGGGGAATGCTTTGCAGGGGACCTTGATGATGGCACGTGGGGAAGGGGGCGGAGGGTTGACATTCCAAGCATTCCTTTCCTCAGGGGGTGGGGGTGGAGGACCATGTCGAACTCCCCAGGAACAAAAGGGAGTTCAGAAAGACGGATTTCTTTGGAAGGTGAGAAAACCAGAGGCTCTGGGAAATCTCAGCTTTCTGGAGGCTGCTGGGCAATTAGGCTGCTGGGGAGAGCTGAATACTCAATGGAGTTTGCTCCCTTGAAGCAACTGCGATTGTTTCTGTCCCCCACTAACAATCTTTCAGTGGCTTCCCGTTGCCTGCTGGATAAAGAATAAACTCTTCATCCTGGTATTCAAGTCTCTCCATAATCTGCTTCCAACGTAGGTTTCCAAGCTTGGCTCAGATATTCTACATTCCAGCTACATTGGACTACATACCCTCGGTAGAAGGTCCCCATCCTGCCTCTCCCTTTCTGAGCCCTTGTTCATGTTGTTCCCTCAATTATGCCCCCCCAATACCATATTATTTTTATTTTTTTGTTTTTTTTGTGGGGCAATGGGGGTTAAGTGACTTGCCCAGGGTCACACAGCCAGTAAGTGTCAAGTGTCTGAGGCCGGATTTGAACTCGGGTACTCCTGAATCCAGGGCCGATGCTTTATCCACTGCGCCACCTAGCCACCCCCCCAATACCACATTATTGTAGTCCTTTCCTTCTTTCAGTAAAATACCATGGTGTATGGTAGCAAAAGTGCCGAACCTGCAAGCAGGAGAGGCTTCTGATCAAATCCTGCCTTTGACATTAGCTGAGTAATCATGAATAAGTCATAATATTATAGATTTCTAGCTGGAAGGGACTTCAGGGTACATCTAGTTCACTTAGTGTCACCTAGTTCACCTAGTTTCACAGTGTCAGTTTTCTTATCCATAAAATGGGGGCAATAATACTTATTATTACTTACTGTAATACTTATCTCACAAGGGTGTCACGAAGAACAAATGAGATAGAATGTGTAAAGCTCTCAGCCAAGTTAGTAGAAGTCAAGACTGAGTCTAGGTGTTACCTCCTCTAAGAAGACTTTCCTAACCTCCCTCTGCCAGAATACATAGAAAGAGGGGGAAATGATCTCTTCCTTCCAGATTTCTCTTTGGTAGTTGTCCCTCATGCTCCTTCCCAAGAGGACCAAAATGACATCACTATATTGGAATCAAGGTACAGTGTGTTGACTGTGGCTGATCAGACCCAGGTGAGCTGGGAAGGCTCTACTATAGGTCAGGCACAAATAGTCCACACAAAATAGTATGGCTACCGGTCAGAATACTTGAAACTCATTGAAATGAAAATGTCCAGAACTGATTTTATCCTCTAGCACAAAACATAGCCAGCCTGCTCTGATGAGAAAGCATTGTTCTATCATCTATTTACCATTCTTTTTGGTTTTGCCTATTTTTATTTTGTATTTGTTTAGTTCTCAAAAATAAACATTTATATTTAAAGTTTTGAGTTCCAAATTCTAACCCTCCCTCTCCTTTCCCCTCCCTGAGGCAATAAGCAATCAGATATAGGTCATACATGTGCAATTATGTAAAATGTTACCATATTAGTCATTTTGTATAAGAAAATTCTAATAAAAGCAAAAAAATTGAAAGAAATAGAGTGGAAAAATAGCATACTTCAATCTGTGTTCAATCAATATCAATATCAATATCAGTTCTTTCTTTGGAAGTGGATAGTATGTGTCATCATTAGTACTTTGGGATTGTCTTAGATCGTTGTATTGCTGAGAATAGTTGTCATTCACAGTTCATCAAACAATATTGCTGTCACTGTGTACAATGTTCTCCTGGTTCTGCTCACTTCACTATACATCAGTTCATATAAGTTTTTCCAGGCCTTTCTGAAATCATCCTGCTTGTCATTTCTTATAGCACAATAATATGCCATTACAATCATATATACAAGTAGAATCAGATGATTCTATGAAACCTCAAACAGTCTGTAAAGTTTGCCTCAAGAGAAGATCCTTCTGTTTTTAGGTTTTTTCTTTCCTGTGGGTCTATCTAGATTGGCCCAGAATAAATGAAACTAGCCATGTCTTTCATTAATATCCAATTCTGCTACATGCATGTAAAACCAGCTTATGTCACTTTCCAAATAATATGAATAGGGAACCATGATTATACCAAAGTTGCTCACCCTTGTTGCAAATAAAACTATATGTGGTCGGGGGCAGCTAGATGGCGCAGTGGTTAAAGCACCGGCCCTGGATTCAGGAGTACCTGAGTTCAAATCCGGCCTCAGACACTTAACACTTACTAGCTGTGTGACCCTGGGCAAGTCACTTAACCCCCATTGCCCCGCAAAAAAAACAAAACAAACTATATGTGGTCACCTTATTTCTGTCCCAAGTATAGGGAAAATTAGCTGGGGTTTATTATATATTTGTAACTTAGAAATTAGAGGCTACTGCACCGGTTTGGGGGCATTAAGCATTTATTAAAACATATTAAATATTAATAAAGAGAGTGCACATGGCTCTGAAAGACAGGAAAGCCTAGCTAGGACCTAGGGGAGAGAAAACTGGGCTGTGTGCCTCCCCTTCCATGTTCCGAGGCCAGGAGAGGGATCAGTAAAAGTAAGCTCTCTGAGGGAAGGAGGAGAGGCAGCCCTTACACACTGCTTAAAGCTAATTGGCTAGCATCATTTAAATCTATTGGTTCACTGGATTTGAGGGTGGTTCGGCACAGTAGTGCTGATGTCAGAGCCCGGAGAACAGATCCTCTGGCAGGTGGATGTGATTTTGAATGAGGTAACTTCCTGACTCTGGGCTGGCCTTAAGAAAGGTCAGGCCAGGCTCTCTCAGTGAGGGGAGCCCTCTGGAAGTCTCAAAACGCCTATTATTAATAATTTTCTCACACCCTAAAACTTTGTCATATCAACCAGTAAGTATTTACACCATATCTTTCTTTTATTAGCTATTAACACCCAAGGATTGTATTGTTTCATATACCCTTTGACCCAGTAATACCACTACTAGGTCTGTTGTCCGAAGAGATCATCAAAAAGGGAAAAGGACCCACATGTACAAAAATATTTCTAGCAGCTCTCTTTGTGGTGGCAAAGAATTGGAAATTGAGGGAATTCCCATCAATTGGGGAATGGCTGAACAAGTTGTGGTATATGAATGTAATGTACAGTACTATTGTGCCGTAAGAAATGATGAGCAGGCAGATTTCAGAAAAACCTGGAAAAACTTAAGTGGACTGATGCTAAATGAAGTGAGCAGAACCAGGAAAACATTGTACACAGTAACAGCAACATTGTGTGATGATCAACTGTGATAGACTTGACTCTTCTCAGCAGTGCAATGATCCAAGACAATTCCAAGGAATTCATGATAGAAAGTGTTCTCCATGTCCAGAAAGGGGAACTGTGGATTCTGAATGCAGATTGAACCATACTATTTCTACTTTTTTGTTGTTTTTTGTTGTTTCTTTTTTGAGGTTTTTCCCTTGTGTTCTGATTCTTCTTGAACAACATGACTAATGCGGAAATATGTTTAATGTGATTGTACATATATAACCTATATCAGATTGCTTTCTGTCTTGGGGAGGGGAGAGGGAAGGGAGGGAAGGAGAAAAATTTGGAACTAAAAATCTTATGAAAACAAATGCTGAAAACTATCTTTACATGTAACAGGAAAATAATAAAATACTTTTATGATTAAAAATAAAAAAAGAAAATGAGGCACAATGGATGGGGATAATTAAAAAATAGAGATTGGTAGTATAGGAAAGATAATGTACCACACTCTAATAGAGACTGAAAATGAGAGGTTTGGTAGAATTCATTATGCCTCATCTAAATTATTGAATGTAATTATTAAAGAGTATACAAAAATTTTAAAACAACAACAACAAAAGAAATGTATTGTTTGTGGTGCTTGTGTCAATCAGGTCACTGTTAGAAAAAATAATTTCCTGTTATTTCCTCTAATATTGTACTCTTGTGTTTTCAATAAATCAGAGTTGCAAATTGCTCCTTGTATAAGACAAACCAAAAACAAATAGTCTACATGAACATCTGGAGTGGAGATGCCTCTAAATTTGCACCTCTCCCATTTCTTTGGAGATGCTATAATTCTGCTTAGCTCACAGTGCACAGCACTTTCTTTGGTGCTGTGTGGTCTTGTGCCAATATCTCCCATGTCAAACAATCTATTCCAGAGTTCTTCAGAGAGACCTTGAGAGTGTCCTCCTATTGCTTTTCTGACCTCTGTGGGAGCACTTGCCTTGTGTGAGTTCTCTGTAAAATAGTCTTTTCAATTTCTCATTGAGCATTGCCAGCAGCCATCCTTTTGTTCTTGTACCTAATCTACAAGGGAGACTAAGATATATTTACCTACCATATCTTACCTTTCAGACTCCTGCAGGACAGAACCTGTCTCATATCTATTTTTGTGTCCCCAGTACCTGACACAGTAGGTGTTTAATAAATGTTTATTGATCCTTAGTACTTATCTCTTAAATCACTTGCAACTTGCTTATGATCCTCCTTGAGTTCTTTTCTTGGATTTTAGCTCTATGAGTAAATGTAATCACACACACACACACACACACACACACACACACACACACAAATACTTTTCCCATAGAATTGCTGACCTTGGACTCATTGTTAACTAGATTTTTTAATAGGTGGAATTCATTTGGGGGGAGTAGCAGAAGAGGGGCTGTCTACCCTAGGGTTGAGGCACCAACATCCAGAGCTAAAAATTGGGGGAGCAGGTTCTGGAAGACTGAGATTCTCAATGACTGGGACAACACAGGGATCAGGAAGACTCAGGGCAATTCTAGACAACCTTTCCCTGCCAAGACCAATCAGGGAAACTAGAGTAACAGTCCAGTGCCCTCAGCAAGCACCTATCATTATTTTAGGCGATTTTACAGTCTTTATTCCTCAACACTATGAGGGAACTGACATAAGAAACAAAGGTATATTTGTCTCATTACAAAAGTGCTTGCAGTTGACCAGGGGAACCTGCCATATTGACACAGGTCTCCTGACCCCAGCCTCCTGGTTGGATCCTTTCCAGCCTGGGTCACAGCTTTTGAAGGAATGGTGCTGTGACGAACTCCCAGAAACTGAGTGACAATGACCAACCAGGACTCTGGAAGACCCATAAGGAATTGCTCATCCCACCTCTTGGCAGAGAGGAGAATGGATTTGTTTATGTGTGAATATGTTTTACTTGGCTATACCTATTCATTACAAGGTAGGGCTGGGGATTGTTGGGGGGCGGGTATAGAGAGAATATGAGGGGCAAGAGATCTCCCCTTTGGCAGCCAACCTTCAGGAAAAAGCTGTCTATATTTTTTGCCTCTACTTCCTCCCCTCTCCCCTCCAACTCCTTTGCAATCTAGCTTCTGACATCATCACTCAACTGAACCAGTTCTCTCCAAAGTTACCAGTGATCTTTTAATTTCCAAATCTCATTTTCTCAGATCTTTCTTTTCTTAGTCTTCATCCTTTTGCCCTCTCAGTGGCATTTGACATTGACGGCCACTCTTTTTTTCTGGGTATTCTCTCCTCTAAGGGTTTTTCGGTGACTGATCCCTCAGTCATCCTCCCACCTGTCTGCTTGCTCTTTCTCAGTGTTGTTCTCTAGATCATCATTCACCTCCCACCACTTTACTATTTGTGCACTTACTCCCCCCAGGTTCTGTCCTGGGCCCTTTTCTCTTCTCTGGATTCACACTCTCTCAATGATCTCATCAGTTCCCATCGATTCAAGTATCATCTTTCTGTAGATGAATCCCAGATGGATACATCAGTCCTATTCTTTCCCTTGAGCTCTAGTCCCCTATCACTTCCTGTCTATTGGACATTTGAACTGAATTTCAAACTCGATATCTTTCCCCTCCAAACCCATGTTTCATCCTAATGTTTCTGTGGAGGGCATCACACCATCTTTCTAGTTACTCAGATTTACAACCTCAGAGCCAGTCTTGGTGCCTCACCTTACCTCACACATCCAATAAATTGCCACTTCCATGCAGTCTTTCATTCTGCTCAGGTGAAAGTGTGCTCTCCCTTCTCATATTTGCCTAGATCTCTTTGTCTGAATCTAACCTATACTCACATCATTTTCTACTTTGTATGATGACCTAAGACCTGATTAGTACGAACAATGAATTCCCCTGGAGTGATCTCATCATTCCAATTTACAGTACATATTTCTATTGAGCTGGAACCAATGACCATATTTTACATGTAATTATGACTTCCAAAAATGTGAATCCAAATATATGTGACTGCTTCAGAGGATTCATTGTTCGCACTCATTGAGACTTAGCTGTATATTTATTTGTGCAGATGTTCTATCACTGTTTCCCTCATATACCCCAAATGTAAACTCCTTGAAGGGGCAGGAGAGATGTAGCTTTCATGTCCCTTGTATTTGGGAAATTCTTTCAACAATTCTCAGATGCTTCCTGGTACACAAATCCCACTGATATTTTCCCAGTGTTGTTATATTATGGCCATTAACTATTGAATCCCACATTCTCCAAAAGATCAAAAATGTGGGCAGCACATAGGACAGTGGAAAAAAACATATGGTAGGTGCCAGTAGGTTATATCATATTACTGATGAAAACTTGGACAAAAAAATGGCAGAAGGGACACACAATCCTCACAAGGATTTGTGATCTCCCTGTTATGAGGATGCCCTCAATCTGTCTCCATCCCTACCCATCCTCTGTCCTTCATGAGTGTGCACTCGCCACTGCAATCCAGAATACTATAGGGTTTCCTTGATTTTGGTAGACATTGTGGGGATACCAGTGGAGCACACGATCAGTGTATAAATTGTCCTTCACCCTCACTATGTGACCAGCTCACCTTTTTGTTCATTCACTTCCTTGATGACATCCTTTGTGCTGATTCATCTGATGATTCCTTGTTTGTAAGGATATAGCCTGCTCATACTCACTCTGTGCCTCTCCCTTTTCCTTTAAAGGATACTCAATTTCAATTCTTGGAAAACTGCAGTTTTCTATGACTTTTCATGATGTCTCCCACTCTAATTAGATTGTAAACTTTTCAAGGGCAGGCGCTGTCTTTTGCCTCTCTTTGTATCCCCAGCACTCATGACAGTCACATAGTAGGTACTTGATAAATGCATATTGACTGGCTGGTTTAAAGCCATGCAACCATGGCATAAGGGATGCCATCTGGGAAATGTATGCTAGGAAAAGGAAGTGGGCCAGTCATCTATTAAGAATGAGGGATGTTGGGGGGCAGCTAGATGGCGCAGTGGATAGAGCACTGGCCCTGGATTCAGGAAGACCTGAGTTCAAATCCAGCTTCAGACACTTGACACGTACTAGCTGTGTGATGCTGGGCAAGTCACTTAACCCTCATTGCCCCTCCAAAAAACAAAAAACAAAAAAACAAAAAAAGAATGAGGGATGTTGATGGACAACCCAGTGCTACAGGGGGACCCATGAAATGTGAAAAGACTTAGAAAAAAAGCTTCTGTCTTGTTGGGTAAATCCTTTATGGAGGATCTGCAGCATGACATGAACAAGATGGGCAGGCTGCTTCATGGGAGGGAGTCCACACTGATGAAATCACAGATCCCTTGGAAGTTTTGGAGTGTTCCTGGGGACCAGTGCTTAGCACACAGTAGGTACTTAAGAAATACTTGTTGAATTGGAGGCATGTAATCACTTCCCAAAGGAAAACCCTTTCTGGGAAAAAAGTCCTGGATGTCACGAGTTTGGAGAGTTATCATAGATGTAAGACATGAAGAGTTTCAAATATCTCAAATGCTCAATACTTGGATAGATTTGTGTGTTCCTTCCAAAGATGATGATGATAGCATTTATATAATGCTATAAGGTTTGTAAAGTACTTTATAAATTTTATCTCATGTGAACCTCATGATAACCCCAGGTGGGTGTTATTTATCCCCATTTTACAGATGAGGAGATTGAGACAGACAAAGGTTGTCATCCATCCATATCCACCTATCCTGTAGGACTCTTGTTTGTGTCTTCCCTTAAGTTCAGGAGCAGGGAGTCTTCTTCACTTTCTCCTGACATCATGAGGATACCTGTGGTACACAGGGTTCATCCACTGGTCTTTCAGAGCATTAGCCATGTGGACAACTCACACCTTCCCCTTTTTTTTTTTAAATTATACATTCATTTGATGTCATCCTTTGTTCTAGTTCTTCTTTATATTTCCTTATTTGTCATGTTGCAACTTGCTTATACCCACAATGCACTTCCCTACTGTCCTCTGGGTAGAGTTATTTTTAATTTTTCAAAGTGTCCTATGACAAAACCACACGACACTGGTAGAACACCTAAAAGAGTGACCTTTGTTTGTTTCTAGAAGTTTGGAGCCCTTAAAGGAGCTTTGTAATTTCCCAAATGTAATCTAGCCCACTTTACTCTTGTTTAATTACTGCCCCACCTTCAGTAAATTCACTTTATAGTATCTGACCAAGATAAAATTTGATCAAGGAATTCTTGTTCAACACCAAAAGTGGGAGATCTTGTGGTGCATGGAAGACTGAAATATCCCAGAAAGGAGTAATGCTTCAGGTATGACTAGATAACCTTAAAGATCCCTTCTAATTCTAGGATTCTCTGAGTCTGTGATGAGCTTTTTAGCCCAAATCTCTTTTCCTACGCAAGATACATCCAATTAAATAAGCTTTTCATGTCATTATAAGTAATGAATGTCATTGATAAGCAATTAAATGTCATCCCACCCTCCAAATATCTAATCAAAAATCATTTGTAAGAAAAGAGAATAAATTCCATTGTAAACTTTTACATATGTATGTATGTACATATGTATATATGTGTGAATGTATGTCTGTATATATAAAATGTGGGAAATGTATAATAGAAAAGTGGACCAGTCATCTATTGAGAATATATGTTTATACACACACACTTACTTAGTGGATGAACTCTGTATATTGTTCACCTAAACATGCCACTTCCACAGCCAATATACTCGAGTTTCCCTATCACTTCTAGGATCAAATATAAAATCCTCTGGTGTTCATAGCTCTTCATGAACCTTGCCTTGTTCCCCACTTTTCTGGTCTTCTCGTACCTTACAACCTCCCCACCCCACCGTGCATTGTTCAGTCTGGTAACTAGTCTCCTTGCTGTCCCACACACAAGATCTCTCTTGGCTTCAGACATTCTCTCTGGCTATGTCCTGGAATTCTCTCCTTCTTCATCTCTACTTATTGGTTTCCCTGGCTTTCTTCAGGTGCTAGCTAAAATCCCACCTTCTACAGGAAGTCTTTCTCAATTCCTCTTAATTCTAGTGCCTTCCCTTTGTTAATTATTTCCCATATATTTTCTGTATAGCTTGTTTGTACATAACTGTTTCCTTGTCTCTTCCTTTAGATTGGGAATTCCTCCAGGGCAGGTACTGTCTTTTGCCTTTGTATCCTCAGAGTTTATCATAGTTCCTGGCACATAGTAGGTGCTTAATAAATGCTTTCTAACTGGATGTCATAATCTAGACAATAGGCATTTTTCATCCATTTGATTTTTCTGGTTTGGATGGTTCCATCAAACTCTTGAGTAGTTAAAGCAGATTTGCAATGTTCTAACACTTGTAGCTACCCAAATGCTATCCAAAAATAGGAACATCTGGAGAAGTTCATCATCCGTGAGATCTCTCTTCAAATTGGATTCCACCCTAGATCTTCCAAGATTCCATCAGCTTTTGGATTCCACCCTCTGTCTGATTAGAGGACAGAGTCATGAACCCCAAGCCTCTACAGTTTAAAACATCTCATTTCTCACCTGGATGAATTACTTCGGGATTTTGTTGAATTTTCCACTATACCCCTGTCCATTGGGTACTTTCTTCTGTCCACTCCCCCCTAACTTCTAAACTTCCTTTTGTGTGTTGTCTTCTATCCTTGACTTCCTGGAGGTCAGCAGAAACCTTTTTGCCTCTTTTTCTATCTCCAGCACTTAGCATAGTGCCTGGCACTTAGTATGCACTTAATGTTTATTGACTAATGGGTTAAAATATGGGAAAGCCTTTGGCAATAGGTCAAAGCTCACCAAACAGCAGAGAATTTAAAGGAAAAAACTTACTAATATAACAAATGAAGATCCTTTAAACACACTTGATCCCTCATCACACACTGGAGGCCTCACAGGAATGTCAGGGAACAAAAATTCAGATTTCTTCAAATCCATCTAATTAAAGAAGCTGGATGGATGGCCAATAGCTAGGTATACCACAAAAGGAATTCCTTTTGCATGTGGGTTGGGGTAGATTGATAGATCTTGAGATCCTTTCCAACTCTCGAGTTCTGTGAAAAATCTTGGTCACAAGATATGAGGGGCGGCTATGTGGCGCAGTGGATAAAGCACAGGCCCTGGATTCAGGAGGACCTGAGTTCAAATCCGGCCTCAGACACTTGACACTTACTAGCTGTGTGACCCTGGGCCAGTCACTTAACCCCCATTGCCCCACAAAAACAAAAACAAACAAACAAGATATGAGGGGTCTTTCTTTTGGAAGGCTGTAAAGGATAGGCTTGTTTTCAGAAAACAGGCATCATTTGTGATGTTAAGAATAAGTATTTATGGTATCTTGAATAGCAACTTTTTCCTTGGTCAGACTAGAAGACATCATTAAAATGGGCCAGAAGGGGGCAGCTAGGTGGCACAGTGGATAAAGCACCCGCTCTGGATTCAGGAGGACCTGAGTTCAAATCTGGGCTCAGACACTTGACACTTACTAGCTGTGTGACCCTGGGCAAATCACTTAACCCTCATTGCCCCACTTTAAAAAAAAAAAAAAAGGGCCAGGAAGGTCTTAGCAAACTATTTGATAGAATGGGACGAAATGCCTGCCTTGACCTGTTTCGTATGCCTGAGTTTGCTTGCACAGTACAGATGTTCCTTTCTCCCTCTGTGATTGGTTAAGACTTGACTTTGGCCCTTGATGTCATGACTTTCAGGAACTCTGAGGCCCAAGGAGAGGCAATGTTCTTCTTAAATCTCTGTCCAATAAAACCAATCTGAACTATTGGCAACTAAGAGCCTCCCTGCCAGAGTAATCCTTGACTCAACTTCCAAAATCTAAGCTCAATTTGATTTAAGCAGTCAGATGACTGAAGTGGAAGGGAAGGGCTAGAGTGCACAGGCAATCCCAAAGCCCCCCCAGTAACCAGGATCATGAGCAAGTTGGGCCAATTCCAGACTCTGCCAAGGGAATGTGCTGGGGACAAAGAGCCATCTTCAACTGAGGTGGTAAAGCCAGTGAAGCTGAATGCTTGAGGGTCTGGAAAATCACAGCAGGGTTAATGACAGTACTAGGGAAACTTGATTGAAAATAGATCAGTAAACTGAGGGGCTGGGCCACGCAGTTTGTGTTTCATTATGTACTTTCACTTCCCTGAAATTTGATTTGTGTGTGTGTATATTGCTGTTTTATTTTGTTCCTTGTGACTATAGCAACACCAAAAAAACCCCACCAAAACAGTTTCTGGAGGATTCAACCCATCCATGTTATTGAAAACAGCAAGATTCATTTAAAAAAAAATAATAATACACAAGTGAGGAAATACAAATAAATAGAAAACCTTTTTCAAGACAAAAAGGCCCCAGGCCAGTGATCCATCCACCCACCCATTAGAGAAGAGGTCAGACATTGTCTGGGGTGGGGAATTGGGCAAAGAATGAGGAGGGCTACCAGCCCTTCTTTGAGGTTCAAGGATCCAGGAGTCCAGACTCTCACTGAGATGACTGTTTTATCTGTGTAGCAGCAAAGAGTCCTTTTCAAGTCCTTTGGATTTATAGCAGCTTCCCTTAATGGTTCAAAGGGAAAAGCCTGATACAGGGTCAGGGCCCATGTGTAGGCAGCAGGGGAAAAGGGGGAAGAGATGTGTAGTTCTCTGGAACTACTGGGTGGACCCTCCCCTGCACCTAGGAATGTACTAGAGACGCCAACGCCATGACACTGTAAGTCACTGTAAAAGTCACCACAACGGGCACCTTATTTCAATTTTGGAGTTCAGGCTTGAGGAAGAATTAATTTCTTCTGAAGACTAGACTTTGGATGTCTTCCAAGCCCACTCAACACCCCATACTGGAGTGATAGGGTCTTCTGGTGGAGGTGGATCCAGTTGTATGTCAGTCCTAACTTGGCACATCAGAAGGAATTGGCTACTTGTAGATTGTCCATTCAGACATCTTTGGCTACCTGTCTCTCCATCCCCTTTCTATTGGGGGTGATCAAGGCATATGGTTTAAAGGGGAGATCTCTAACCCTCACCACCTCACTTACTTTCTTCCCTTCCTCTCCTCAGGGCTTAAGCCCAAGTCCCTTAAGCTTCCATCACAGTGAACTCAGCCTACTGTAAGGCTGTCTCTTCTGAGGTGGAGGTATGGCAAAATATTTGAGCCTTCTTTACTAGACACAAGGGATGGGGCAGAGTTTGATGCTTTCCCACCCTCAGCTGAGTTTCATGCCAACAGCCATTGCTTTCTGGTAGAACGTATTGAGTCTCTTGCAGTCCGCCAGGGAGAAGCAGCTGTCAGCAAGGGGATCCTGCTTCCATCGCCTGAGCCTTGAGCCAGAGCCCTGGGGTGCTGGCTCCTCTAGGCCCATCAGGTCGTCCACTGACACGCAGCCACGCAGGCTCAGCTTAGGGTTAGGTAAGCGTTCTGGTAGGTCAAGCTGGTCAAACGACTCTGTGGACAGGATGCTGTCCTCGCTCACAGCACCTGAGGGCCGAGGGGCACGAGTGGAAGATAGGGCCGGGACCAGCTCATCCAGAGAACCAAAGACAGTGAGCTCTTGAGAGGCCCCTGAGAACTTGCCATTGTGTTTGAGGATGCCCTTGCGATGGAGGGGCAGCTGTGGGGGCCGGTAAGTCTCCCTGACACTGGGGTAGCTGTTCACAAACACGTCACCTGCATCCAAAAGGTCCCCTGAATCACTTGGTTCAGGAGAAGAGTAATACCCTGACTCCCTCTGCCGAGGCTTCTTAAGAATTCCCTTCTTGGGTAGTGCCAGGGCAGTGTGCCTGGGACTGATGGGGGGTGTGAGGGGCTCCGCTGTAGGCTCCTCTGAGTGCTCTCTCTGTTCCTCTGTGGGACAGGCCACCTTCTTCTTGAGGATACCCTTGGGCAGCTTGATACCTTTGCCTGGGCCAGGGGAGACCTCTGCAGTTACACCCCCCTGGAGAGACTGAGCCATATCGTTCTCCTTTCGGGATTTCTTAAGCGAGTGCTGGCGCTCCAGCCCCGCCCCGCCCGTCGTATGCTGCTTAAAGAAACTGCGCACCTTGGCACTGTTTTCCAGGAGGGGCCGAGAGGATCGTCGGAGCCACTCAGCCACTGTGGTCCGGGGGGACTCTCCCCCTGGAACTCCGCTTTCTTGAAGAGCCTCCTGCTCCCTAATTGGCATAGCATAGCCCCAGTTGACCCACCAATGGCTGGCCACATCCTCCAGGGTGGCCCTGCGGGTAGGGTTCACCATTAGCAGCCACCGGATCAGTCCACAAGCATCTAGAAGGCAGAAAAGAAAGCAATGGGAACAGAGCATCCCAAGAAAAGGCACCTGATTTCTCTTGATGGCCTCTCTCCTACCTTCTGTCATCCTCCTTGGGACAGTTAGGTGGCCCAGTGGATAGGACACTAACCTTGGAGGAAGAATCTAAGCAAGCTTTTCCAACTATAGGAAAGCAGTGTCCCAAGGAAAAAGAGCGACCTATAATCCATATTCCTTGGAGATATTCCCATTTTCTGGGATACTGACAGGTCTGTTGGAAGGAGAGGAAGAGATAATAAGATGAAGGAGGGTGATATCTGACACTCCTTTGGATTTCCAGCCATTGCGAGTGACTGTTCTGCCCTTCTTTCTATTCTACTAAGGAAGCCAGAGAGAGGAAGATCCTTTACCAGGAAAATCCAGTAAACCAGTACATCCCATGCTACTCACCAGAAGGCTTGGTGGGTTCCCGATATTCACCATTGCTGATCTGTTTCACAAGAGTCTTAAAATCCTGTCCATCAAAGGGCATCATGCCGTGTACCAGGATATAGAGGAGAACACCCAGAGACCAGCTGTCCACCTGACACAGAGAGAGGGACATTGGTGGCAGGGAACACCAAATTCCTGGGCAGACCTATCAGCCTCCCCACCCCTATCCCTGCCATGGCGCCAAGGAAAAGAAATGCCCTTGGGCATATTGGAATTGTAAGGCCCTTCCCTCCCTTGTGATGGTATAAAGACATATGCTGGAGCAGGAAGGATTGAGGATAACCTCAAAGTCAAGATAGTCCTTCCGGTCTCTAAGGAGGGGTCAGTTTTGACATGGCCTTCAAACAGAAGGCAACTAGGCCATGCCTAGTTGTCCCATATGTCATCTGAGGCATGGAGATTGAAAGAGTACAAACATCATCCAATCTCCTCATTTCAGAGGTGTGGAAAATGAGGCCCACAGAACTGGCTGCCTGCGTAAGCAGCGGGAGATTGGTCCTTCCTCCTACTCCAGCTCAGTATCTAACCCCCCTTCTAAGACCCCATGAATGTCACTTGTATTTCTGAACTAGGCTAAGCACTCGTGTTTATCCCTGGGTACCACCGGACTAGACCCAGGCTCCAGGCCAGCAAAGGAGTCCCCGGGGAAACCGATTGATTTGGAAACTGAAGCTACTCACCTCTGGGCCCATGTAGGGCTTCCCATTGACAATCTCCGGTGAGGCATAGAGGGGGCTCCCACAGAAGGTCTGCAGGAGCTTGTCCTGGTGGTAGAGGTTGGAGAGGCCAAAGTCTGCGATCTAGAGGGTCAGACGAGAGGTGGGTGGTCACACGGAGGCTTAGGCTGGAGAGAGTTTTTCTTACCGTCCCCCTGCTCCAGCAAGCCCAGCTCGCTTCCCTGAACACTCTACACCAGGCACATCCAACAAGAGGCACAGACCAGGTCCTTTGGCCCTTGACACTCTGCTCACAGTCTCAAGGGAACAGCTAAGAGAGTTGATATAAGGCAAGAACCTCCTCAGGAAGGGGGCATTGGGGGAGGGGAAGGTTAGGGTTCCTTCTTCATCTGTAAAGTAAAGGGTTGACCTAGATGGTTTCTAAGACTCCTCCTTTTTTTTTTTGGTGAGGCAATTGGGGTTAAGTGACTTGCCCAGGGTCACACAGCTAGTAAGTGTCAAGTGTCTGAGGCCGGATTTGAACTCAGGTCCTCCTGACTCCAGGGCCGGTGATCTATCCACTGCGCCACCTAGCTGCCCCAAGATCCCCTTCTTCAGCTCTAAATCTAGGATCCTAAGATCCTTCCTCAGCTTCATGAAGCCTTTGGTGACTTTCATACCCAGAAGCATGTGAGTCCATATACGCGTGTTGAGGATGGGGATGGAATAAGGGAGATGGTGTCTGGGGCTTGTACCATTCTCCAGATGTTCCCAGTGTTCAGTTTCCTTTCTTCCAACGCACTAAGCTGCTGAGAGGGAAGAGGACTCCTGCTGTATAGACCTCAGTCTTTCCTAGCACAGGGCTGAGTATGAGATACATGTTTGATGACTGAAACGAGGATCTGGGAGAGTGGAGGCAGGGAAAAGCTTGGAAGAGAAGAAATATTCTCTTGACCTGTAAATCTAAAGGCTGGACCTTAAGAGAGCCCTTGGTTACTGATTAGCCCTACAAACATAAGCTGTCTATTTTCCCAGTCAATAACTCATTTCTCTCTATATTGCCTGAACTGCAGAAGGGTGTGGTGGGTCTGTGTGCTCTTGAAGAGTCATGGGCAGGAGGCATCCGGTCTACACACAATCTGAACTTTTATACCAACAAGACTTGGGGTGGGAACCTCTAAAAGGACAGGAATCCCAGGAATAGTAGTTGTGACAACTCACATGTAGAGAGAGCTGTTTTCATTATTTCATCTGATCCTCATAGCAACCCTACCTTCCATCTTGCAAACGAGGGAAACTGAGGCTCTAAAAAGCTGTGACTTGTTTGGATCTCCCATCTAGGTAGTATCTGAGATGGGACTGGAACCCAATCTTTCTGACTAAATCTAGCGTTCTAACCACTAACCCCCTAGCCATTCAGGACTCTCTGGGGCCCAGGGACCCCAAGTGCAGTTCAGACCAGGGTGGTAACTTGAGACCACCTTGATGGCCATCCCCCCCAGTTGATGCTTAAACCACTGGTAGAGATCTCATCCAAGTCACTCCCAGGTTAGTTTCAGTCAATGGTTGTTTATGAAACTGACTAGAAGGTTTATGGCTTAATTGGTCTCTTATCAAGGTAGTAAGGTCGTTAGCACAAATGGGAAGGTTCAAGACTATTCCAGAAACCTTTTACTGGCGCCGGCTGTCTCTGGCCAGCTGCAAGGAAAGCCCCACCTGGTCCGGGAATCCCTAGGCAAAGGGCACCCGAGGGCAAAGAGCCAGAGCTACCCATGGGAAGCACATTTCATATTTGGGGTTGGGTGAGACCTCTTCCTCTTGCATGGCACCCAAAGGCATGACCACAAAGATGCTTAGCCCCTGTGCTGAAGCCTTCTTGCAGCCTCCTGGCTAAAAGATCTGAGTTCCAAGACATTTGGCTAAATCCACCTCCTGACACAAAGGTCCTGGACTTAGATGCAAAATGAGACATATGTTTATTGATATGGTCAATGTGGGAATGTATTTTGTCTTGTTTTGTTCTTCTTTTCACTTTTATTTTGAATTTGGGAGGGAGGAAAAGTAAATGCTTGTTAATTTAAGAAAAAAAAATTTAAGTATACTTAGCTAAATCTGAGATAATAGGATTATATTTTAAAATCACAAGATTATAGGCCTGGAGCTGGAAGAACCCTCAGGCATCCTCTAGTCAAATCCCTTCATTTTACAAAGAGGTCTAGAGAAGTAATTTCCTCAAGGTCATGCAGGTAGTAAATGTCAGATGAGATTTGAACCCTAGATAACTTGTACTTTCCATTGTACTATGTTACTCTTGTTTTCCTGGCCTTTTGAGTCAGTAGACATACAGATGGGGATTTACAGCAGCAAAAAATTCCTTCCAACTTCAAATGAGCCACTTATCATTTCTTGGGAATCCAGGATGATTTCTGGGAAGCTGTACTGGAATGCAGGCTCCCCATCATAGGCATCAGACCGAAAGGATAAAGTTCTCAGGCTGTGAGCAAAGGTCAAATTGCTTTGAGCTTTGTGAGAACATGGAAAGTTTGGCTCAGCTACTCCCAGTTACCTGCTCTGAGAGCTCAGCAGACTTTGGGAGAGGCCTTGGAAAGAAAAACAGGGGCTCACCTTGATGTTGTCATTAGCATCCAGGAGGATATTCTCCAGTTTGAGATCCCGGTGGACAATCCCATTCTAAAAAGGGAGAAAAGATAAGAATTGGTCAAGCAGGAAGGCATGCTGACCAGGGGAGGTAATAGCTAGGGCTAGCTGATGGAATGAACATGGAGAAATTGGGGAACCCCTAAAATGAAGGGAGTCATAGGTTAAATATTGGAAGTGGAGTTTCATATAAAGGGTTCTGCTTTGGAGTCAGAAAACTTAAGTCTGCCACTTACTAGCTAGTCAAATCAATTTATCTCTCTGGTCACTTCTAGAAAAAGGGGATGATATGCACAAAAATATAAAAAAATTTTTTTTAAAAATTTTTGCAGGGCAATGAGGGTTAAGTGACTTGCCCAGGGTCACACAGCTAGTAAGTGTCAAGTGTCTGAGGCCGGATTTGAACTCAGGTCCTTCTGAATCCAGGGCCAATGCTTTATCTACTGCATTACCTAGCTGCCCCCACAAAAATATTTTTAGAGCAATTTTTTTTTTATAGTGGAAAACTAGAAACTAAAGGGGTGCCCATCAATATGGGGAATGGATGGACAAATTTAAGTTACACTAATGTATGGAACATCATTGTGTTACAAAAAATGAGAGGGATGGTTTCAGAGAAACCGGGAAGATTTATATAGACTGATGAAGAGTGAAGTGAGCAGAACCATGAGAACAATTTATACAACAACAACATCATAAAGAAAAACTTTGAAAGACCTAAGGACTCCGGTCAACATAGTGACCAACTACAGTTCCAGAGGACCGATATTAAAGCATGCCTCTAGGTAGATGATGGACTCAGAATGTGAGATGAGACATTCACTTCTGGACACAGCCAGTTAAGGAACTTGTTTTGCTTATAATAAATATATACTTGTTACAAGGACTTTTTTTTTCTTTTAACAGGTGGGGAGGTAGGGTCTGTGTGTGGTTAGGAATGGTTCTCCCTTCTACAAATAAGTGAATAGAAGGAGTCACCCATAAGCAGGGTAGCTTTGAAAGTTACATGTGAAATTTACTATATACTTAAGAAGAAAAGCAAACTATGTAACAGATCCATGGTTTCATGTGTAATCTTCTCTTTCTATCCCACAATGTATAAGGAGCAAAATGCTCTCTCCTAAGTTCCATTCCAGTATTAATCTTTTCTACTCTTTGATATGCTGCCTTGAAGGCAATGGATCCTGGACCAGGAATCTAAGAGATCCCAGTTAAGTCTTTATTTGTTCTTGGGCTTCCTGTGACCACAGTGGAGTCTCCTCTGATTGGTACAACACAGAAACTTTCCAACCCCTTCCTAGTATGTGGAGGGTAAATTGAAGAGCTCTTGGGAGGAGTATCTTGGGGATAAAAGGGCAAGGAGGGGAAGGGAGGGCAGATGTAGTTGGGGAGAGGGTGTCTTACCTTATGACAATAGTACACAGCTGAGACAATCTGTCGGAAGAAATGCCGGGCCTCTTGCTCACTGAGACGCTGCCGTTCACTAATGTAGTCATACAAGTCTCCTCGGCTGGCATACTCCATGACGATGACGATCTTGTTGTTGTTTTCAAATACTATGGCAGAGAGAGTGAAGGAACAGTCAGATTTAGGAGTATCTGACTAGGGGCCACAGTAGGCAGGGTATGGAGCTGGAAGCAGGCCGACACATTAGGCATTGTGTGCGGGGGCTCAGACCCCCCTGCCAAAACACAAGCAGGATGGCACTTCTTGCTTTTGGGGAGAACCAGCCCTGTGAGGGACTTATCATGAGATCATAGATTTAGAGTCCAAACTCCTTATTTTATAGCTAAGGAAACGGAACTTGGGGTCTTCCTCATTCAAAGTCTAAAACACGGGGCAGCTAGGTGGCGCAGTGGATAGAGCACCTGCCTTGGAGTCAGGAGTGGCTGGGTTCAAATCCGGCCTCAGACACTTAACACTTACTAGCTGTGTGACTCTGGGCAAGTCACTTAACCCCAATTGCCTCACTAAAAAAAAATAAAATAAAATAACAACAAAGTCTAAAACACTGCTCAGTACCAGCCAGATACCTCAAACTATGGCAAGATGGAAGGCATGGGGGTAATGACCCAACTCTCCTAGAGACAGTGGGCCAGGTCAAACCCACAGTTGTGAAACTAAAGGCTACCTGATCTGCCAATTTCTAGAGAGGGCGGGGAAGAGGGGAGTATCTTTTCAATTAAATCCAATAAACATTTACTAAGGGCCTAAAGAGCTCTGTGCCAGGTGATATAAGCAAAATTTATAGAAGACATGTTCCTTTCCCCAGTATATAGTAACATAGAAATGTGGAGAAGCATAAAACAGGTCTGTGAAAGGCCCGGTTCTCTCACATACAACAGAAGCTCCTCATGGCAGCCTCTCTTGCCAGTTCACATTCAGAAGAAGGCAGGGAGGGACCTCCTGGGACCCTTATTAGTGCCTCTGACACTGTGATTCCTGAAAAGGGTGTACGGGTATAGCATGGGAGGCTCATGCCCTAGCCCCAAGGAACTGCCTACCTGTTGTTCCTGAAAAACTGGGGCAAAGATGGATTTACTAAGTTGGTCCCTTAGCAGGCAGGAAGGGCATATGTGCCCATGAGTGTCAAAGGTTGCTATGCATTTAGCCAGTTACAAGAGAACTTCTCCCAGTCTCCTGTCTAGGTCCAAAGGAGGGAGCTAGGTGGTTGTGGCTGTCAAGATCACAAGACTAGAACCCAAATGTCACGCCTGGGTCAGAGTTCCTCAGAATACAATGAAGCATGTGCCTCGGGCCTCGTGGTCAACACTGTACTGTTTGTACTTTTTGTTTTTTAGGGGCAGAGGGTAGGGAAGGGAAAGAATTAAGCTGCTGCTTATAGCTCAACCAACTTCCAACTCAGCTCAACCTGAGATGGGAGGCTGTCCCATCTCAGAGCTTGGCACCTCTCTGCCTACGGGAGAAGAGAGAATGTAACCTCTGCCCCACAAACTCCAAGGAGATAGGCCCTACCCTCAAAAGCTAGTCAGGGCACGTCCAAGAGAAGGAGCAGGGTCATTCTCCTATCCCAGAAGCCCACATTAGGATCAGCCAAGGGGCCTGAACTCTCATAGCTTTTATCCCCATACCTTTAGGATCCAAAAGAACTGGGGAGAGGGGGTGGTAAGGAGGGTACTCTTTGAATTTGTGATCGTGCATGGATGGACCTCATGTGAGGAGGCCTATGGAAGTCCCTATGGGGTTGGTTCTCCCTGAAAGCAAGGCTACACTTTGACGCACACCGTCCAATCACCAAACCAAACCTGACTTCACCAACATGTTGTTACCTTCCTGCCCTGCCCTGGGGACATACACGGAGATCCTCCAGTCAGCCTTTTCTACCATTTGCCCAGGCATTCTGCATGATTGGCTGGGGTGGGAGGCCAGGCCTGGGCTAGCTGCTCTCCCCTCCCAGGTCTTCCCAGGGAGCCAGAGAGCGTCTGAGGGGGAGTGGTTTGGGACACTTCCCTGCCTGCTCCCTGTCATTAAACAAGGATAAAGAGAAAAGTGGCCTGGTCTTGGCTCCCTTCTCTCCTTCCCTTTTCTAAGCATTATGAAGATCACAATGCAGACAGGTGCACGTGGGTGTCTGCCCTCTCCCCCACCCCCCCCAATTGTTTGGAACACGGGACAGAAGGTGGCTGGAATGACTGACGTCAAGGGGAGAGGAAGCCAGGATGGAGAGAAAGAGAACAGAACACAGCAGAGCAGGTGGTGAGCCCGGCCCTCAGGGCGGGAATGACTCAGGCTACAGGTCCAGGGGAAATGAGACACTTCAGCTCTGTCTCTGCGTGTGTCTGTGCATGTATGAACACCTTTGGGGGGTGGGGAAGGGAGGCTTTGAATTCATGATCATGTATGAATGAACCTTATGTGAGTAGGCATGGGAAGGTGGTATGAACATCAGAACCTTGGAACCTGATTTATTTAGAAGGTCTGAACCCCAGATCTATTACTTAATAGCCACGTGACCTTGACAAATCTCTGAGACTTGGTCTTCTCATCTGTAAAATGGAGATAAGATATGGTCCAACTTCTAGGTCAACTTGGCTTACCCCATCTACCCCGACTCTCACAGGGCTATACTAAAGGTCAAAATAGATAATGCTCGGAAAATGTTCTGGAGCTATAAAAATGGTACCTAAATATGAACAGTGATTTGTGGATAGAGGAGCATCTGGATTTATTTAAACTTTCAAATACTCTATAAATGTGACTTATCATATAATGATAGCAGCAACATAGTATATAGGGAGATAGAGCACTTTTAATCTGGAAGACCTTTGGATTCTCTTTCAGAATTACTAGCTGTATGATCCTGGGCAAGTCACTTTATGTCTGTTTGCCTCAGTTTGCACAACTGTAAATGGGGATCATAAAATAGTACCTACCTCCCAGGGTGGTTTATGGGGCTCAAATGAAGGGCTATTTGTAAATAAAGTGCTTAGCACATAGTAGGTGCTTAAAATGCTTATTCCCTTTCCCTATCTCCTTCCCCAGTTGGGATGAGTTGAATAACCTGCTATTTGAATATCCCCTGAGCACTAGGGGGCTAAGGAAGATCATGTTCACCTCAGATGATGCCCTCCCCCTCCTACGGGCCCCTGGCCACCCCTCTTCCTCTTTCCTTACCTTCATGGATGGTGATGATATGTGGGTGGTTGAGAGATGACATGATCTCAATCTCCCTCCGGATGTGCAGCAGGTCCTGCTCATCTTTAATTTTATCTTTTCGGATGGACTTGATGGCCACCTGGAAGAAGAAGGGGGCAGGAATTGAGTTAGGAGGTAAACAGGTTCATCATATTCATTTTCCTGAAAGTCTCTTTCCCAGTAGATATATCACTGAAACAATGTGGTGCCACAAGATTGAATAAACCTAAAATACATTCAAATCCTGGGTTTGCTATTTGTTGCCAGTGTGACCTTGGGTGGTCACTTCATCTCTTGAGATTACAGAGGGGGAGTAGCTAGGTGGTGCAGTGGATAAAGCACCGGCCCTGGATTCAGGAGGACCTGAGTTCAAATATGGCCTCAGACACTTGACACTTACTAGCTGTGTGACCTTGGGCAAGTCACTTAACCCTCATTGCCCCACAAAAAAACCCAAAAAACAAAAAACAAAAAACGAGTAAAGAGATTACAGAGGAAGCTTTGGGTAGTGGACAGGGCACAGGACTTGGGAGTTAGGAGGATCTGAGTTTAAATCCTGACTCAGACAGGTAATAGCTGGATGACCTTGGATAAGTCACTTAATTGCTTTATGTCTCAGTTTCCTTATCTGCAAAATGAGCGGTGTGTGAGGTCTTTCCCAGTTCAAAATCTATGATCCTATGAATTGGGGTGCATTACAGGCCCTCCAAAAACCCATTCCAGCTCTAAATGCTAACTTTTCTCTTCTGAGATCAGAATAAGGGGGAAAACAAGTTTAAACTGCAGCTTGCTGGCTACAAATGAGATGGGATAAAGAACTTCTGCACAGGGAGGGCTGTTAGTCATCAGAACTGCGGACAGAATCTCACCTTCTCTGGTGATTTTGGATTCGCATTTCCCTGAGGCCAATTGGGTGTGGTCTAGTCCTCTAGACAAGCAGGGGGATCCTCTACCTTCTTTGTATATTCATGGATCCCCTTTGGCAGCGGCCTGGTGAAATCTACAGGGCCCCTTCTCAGAATCATGCTTTTAAAAGTATAAAATCAAATATATGGGATCACAAAGGAAACCAATTCTACTGAAATAGTTATGGAAATTTTTTTAAAGTAAGCTGAGTTATTTCTTGCATTTCTGAGTATTTTTCAGAAGGTACTGTGACATTAAGTACATCTGTGTATCCTGGTAAAAACATTACATTCATATTCTGTTTAAAAAGGGGGGGGGGGGCAGCTAGGTGGTGCAGTGGATAAAGCACTGGCCCTGGATTCAGGAGGACCTGAGTTCAAATTCGGCCTCAGACACTTAACACTTACTAGCTGTGTGATCCTGGGCAAGTCACTTAACCTTCATTGCCCTCCAAAAAAAAAAAAAGAAAGAAAAGAAAAAAAAGGAAAGAAGGGGGTGGGGGGATCCCAGGCCAAGACCTCCTGCCCTAGGGGCAGAAGTTAGATAGGTGGGATGAGAGGATATAGCCCTGGGACTGGTCAGGAAGCCTGGAGTTCAGATCCGGCCTCAGATATTTCCTGGTAGTTGTGAATTCTGGGGAAGATACTCAATTTCTGTTTGCCTCAGTTTCCTCATATGTCAAATGGGGCTAATAATAGCAAATAACAGATTTATTTTGTAAAGCGCTTAAGCACAGTGCCTAGCACATAAGAAGCACTGTTATTGTTACCAGACCTGAGAAACCCTGGACATTGGTGAGATCAAGGCAATTCTTGGTGGAAGCCAATGACTCTTTACAAGAGGCAAAATGCCTGGGAAGAAGGGCACTGATGACCTCTGCCCTTCTCCTGGGGTAGGGACTTGAGTGGGCATTGCTGTTATGGACCTAGCTCTCCTCATATGTAAAGATGGGGAAGCACCTCAGAGGCTAAGCTCTCGGTCTCTGAGGGGCAGAAGGGGAAATGGAGCAAAACCTGATTGACAGCAGCCCCCTCAAGGGCATACTTTGTCTGCAGGAGTCTTCACACTTTGTGAGCTTCGAGAGGCAGCTGCTACCTTACAAAAGACAATGAAGCAGCAGGACCGTGGGGGAAGGGCGGCCCAGTCAGTGTTCAAGGAACAAAGTCAGAGACTTGGGATTATTCTGGGAAAGTCAACCATTAGGATTGGTTATATGGCGGTGGGGGGAAAATCAACCTGCTCCCAATAACCCCTTGTCTGCTGAGAGCTGGAACAGTAAACATAAGATTTCTTCCGGCCCCCAGCCTGATAGACAAGTTTTTAGAAACCCGAACACAGGCAGAGGTGAATAGCTTCTGATTCAATACTCCAGAAGGCTTCTCTCCAGAGGGGCTCTGAATATTTGCCCTCCACCCCCTAGCAGCCGAAGGGAGACAGAGAAAAGGAAACCATCCCAGGAGAGGAGGGGCCGCTAATCCACCCTTTCAAAGGGGTCCCAAAGGCAGACAATGCCCTCCCCGGCTCAGAGGGACAGCCAACTCTGCTGGGACTGAGTTCCCCCATCGGACAAGAATGCGGAACAATCATAATCCCGTAAGAGGAGCTGGCTCACAAAGCCAAGAGCCTGGTCACCCCAGCAACAGGCCAGGGGGATGGCCCGGCCTCCACCCCCATCCCTCTCTCCGAAGCCCGCAGAGGAGGGGCCGGACCTAGCCCCAGTGAATGGGCAGAGGGGAAAGCCCCACTAGAAGCAGGGTATCTAGGACAATGGGCAAGGCGGGAGAGGGAGAGGGAGGTCAGTCACCCCAGAGGCCTCCCTCCCAAATATTCAGGATGAATGAGGCCACAGTAAATGAGACAGGCTGCTCTAAAATGAGATGGGATTGCAGTTTCTGTTCTCTCCTTGTCCCCCAGTATTTCTTCGGTAATCAATACAAAGAATAGAAAATTCCCAGGGTGGGAAGTAAAAAGATCTGGATTCTTATCCATTTGCTAACACCAATTCACTGTGTGGTTTTGGAAAGTCACTTAAATTCTCTGGGCCTTGACTTTCACTGAGTAATCTCATTCTGGGCCCTCCCTTCCCTATTCCGGGAGAGGAGGTTTCAATGACCCAAGATATAAAAGCGCTTTGAGTTCTTCAAAAGAATGAAGCTATAGAAAAAGTATTATCGTCATATAATAAAAAAGTTGTAAAATAAAACACACCCATAAATGCAGATCAAACAAGTAATAATTGAGCACTTATTAGAGTGCCAAGCATGGATATAAAATATATACATATTAGTCATAAAAATTAACAACAAGCCTGAATCCCCAAAACAAGTTGGGCCAGGCCTAGGAAGTCAGTAGACCTGGGTGTGAATCCTATCTGTGTGTATATAGAAGAGAATCTCCTTTTTTGCGAGCTGGGAACTATTTGCTTAGCATGGGTACAAAACTTTCAAACATTTATTATGCACTTGCTATGTTCAAAGTAGACACTTTTTGTTGAATCGGACTGAACTGAGTGATTGTGAACAGTTCGTTCCTTCTCTGTAAGCCTCAGTTTCCTCCTTTGTAAAACGAGGGATGAGAATATTTATACTCCCTACCTCAAGGCTGTTGTGAGAAAGGCTTTTTATGAACACCAAAGGACCCTATAAAATGTGGATTGTTATTATTATTATCATAAAATAAATTAGGTTGCCAGCAAGTAGGAATGCCAATTAACATGGGAATGCTATCCTGCCTAACACCCCTACCCCTAGTAACAGGAAAGGAATGATGGATCAGAAAGACTGGTCAACCAAGGAGGTCAAGGGGAGAACTGAAGGGCCAATATAGACCAGAATGCTCATAGCAGTATTCTCAGTGGTAACAAAGGACTGGAAACAAAGTGGGTATCCATCATTTGGAGAATGGCTGAAAAACCCATGATGTAGGAATGTAATGCAATATTATTACTGGGCAGAAAAGAATATAAGGAATCAAGAAAAATGTGGAAAGAGCTGTATGAACAGGGAACAATTAAAATGATGTAAATGAAAAGAGCTCTAAAAGGAAATCAAATTCTGGGTAAATGAAAAAATTAATGATGGTTCAATGTATTAAGCAATTTTGCTGATCTCTTCTTCGCTTTCCCTCACTCTTTTTTTTTTGGTGGGGGGATGTCTTTAAAAATGTTATTTGTTACATTGGATGGCTCTCTGGGATGGAGGCGGGGAATTTGGATGAATAAAAAAACCCCACAAAGATACCAATAAAAACCCTTTTTTAAAAAAAGAAATGATGGTCCCAGAGAACAGATGAGGAACTACTAGTACAAAAGGTGGTATACAATATCAAATGTTTTTGCTTAATTCTTTTCTTTTGTTACGTAATAAGGGTTGATCTAAAAAGGTAGAGGTGGGAAATGATTGATATATGAAGACAAAAAAACACAAATAAAACATTTTTTGGGAAAAGCTTTGTTGCTCATTTTTCTAAGCTTTATTTAATCCTCTAAACAACCCAGTGTAGAATTTGACTATTATTATTCCCATTTTTTAGATCAGGAAACAACTTGTCCAACATGGTTAGGCTAATAAATCTCAGAGCTGGGACCTAGACTCTGGTCTCTTGACTCTAAGATCTAAGTATTCTTTCAGAACTGCGAAGTTTCCTTCTTTTTCTTCCCCTTTCTGTCCCAAAGGGTATCTTCACTTAGCTGGGGTCCCTAAGGGGTGGGAGGGGCTTCCTAACCTTGTTTTCCAGCCCAGAAACAGACTGTGTCATCAGGCTCCTTGCTGGTCCCCAAACAGGTGACAAGATGAGAGCACTAATTTCCCATCAGGCCTGGGGAGATACCAACTTCTAACTCTGGCCTCTTCTCTGTGTTTCACTGTTGGTTAGATTGAGAGGGCACTGAATGTCCCTGGTGGACATTCCGATAATCCCAACTCTTACTCTAAGAGTTTTTATAGGGACCTTTGTCCTAACCCCATGAGGACAGTCATGCATTGAAGCAGGACAAGAGCCTCCCTCCTCACAGAGTAACCAGGTAAAAGCCAAAAAGCACAGGATCACCATTCTACCCTCGAACCCCATGAGCTCATTCAGAGGGAATAAAAACAACCTCTAGACCTTCTCAAAAAGCAGTAGCTCTAGGCAATTGTCATAGAAGATTTTTCATAAGATTATGATGTCATCTCTATTAATGAAGCTTGCTTCCATTAATAATGGCTAGCATTATAAAGCATTTTAAGGTTTTCAAAGCATTTTATAAATATTATTTTATTCTCACAATAACCCTGGGAGGTAGTTGCTAATATTATCCCCATTTTGCATGTGAGGAAATGGGAGTCAAACAGGTTACTCACAATTATCAGCTGAGGCTACATTTGAACTCTGGTCTTTCTGACTCCAGGTCCAATGCTCTATCCACTCTTTTTTCCTCTTATTTTAGTATTTTGATTTCATCTGACCAGTAATATTCCTACTAATTAATCTCAACAACTTCACAGGGCCTCAGTGTGTTTCTATCAATCAACCGATAAGCATTTATTAAGTGCCTACTGTGACGGATACCGAGTAACAGGGTGACAAGCCTGAAATGCTGTCCCCCTAAAATTTGTTTTGTTCATGGTTAAGAAGCATGGAAAATCCAAACTAGAACAAGTAAGGGAGAGGGAGGTGTTGACAGTAGTGTGGAGGAGAATTAGCCAGATTAGTCCAGTCCCAGATAAAATATTTCATTCCAAGATCTACTACAGTGGGCAAGTTACTTCACATCTGAGCCTCAGTTTCCTCCTACGCAGAATGAGGAGTTTGGCTACCTGACCCAAGGTCCCCTTCCGGATCTAAATCCTTCAATCCTATCTTTCCAGATTCCCCTCTTGTCACTTCCCAGATGTCCAATTCCCTATCCTGGCTGCTGGTTCTTTTTTTTTTCTTGATGCTCCAAGGCTCAAAAGGAAGGGAATGTTTAGCACCCAGTCTTGGGCCTCAGGCCTTCTCCCCACACACCTATTCTTCTGCCAAGGTGGATCTCTGGGCCCTGGGTGTGGACAGCATCATCTTTCTAAAGGGCTCACAAATGAGAAAGGCCTGGACTTTAGAGGAGCGTAAAGGCACGAGGAAGGATTCCTAAGGGAGCTGGGGCTGCTGGATGTTGGGACAAGGGTAGGAAGCTAGACCTGCCTGGGGGGCGGGAGGCAGTGGGTGTAGTACTAGGTGATAGGACCTGGAGTAGGAGCCGTCACCCACAACTGGAACAGGGGAGGCAGGGCAAGAAGATGGGAGGAGATGACCCATTTAGATAAGTGGCCAGAGAGGGCCAGAGAAGCTGGGCATGAATGTAGGCACACTGAGTCTGCCGCTGGAAATTGGCTCTGAAAGGAAGAAAAACCTTCTTGCCCGGCCTTCTCTGCCCCCAGGCGGGTACCCCACCTCCAAGCTGCTCCACCCTTCTTGCCAAGCTGCCCAGACAAGGAGCTTGGAGCTTCACAACCCAGCCCTGTGTGTGGCTTGGCCAGGGCCCAAGGATGGGAGCTGCCTGCAGCCAGCAGCTTCCCTCTTTCCCTCTCCTGCTCAGAGGCTGGCTGCAGAGGAGGTGACCATAAGAAGGGCTAGTACCAAGGGAGAAAGGAGTCCCTTCAGGAAACTGACAAGAGAGGGCCTGTGGATTGCATCGCTGCCTACCTAACTCCGAGGATGGTGTGAAAGGAGAAGCTTTATCCATGCCCCTCATGGACTATAGGAGACAAGAGCACCTTCAATCAAAGGATCACAGATCGAGACCTCGAGGGGGCCCTCAGAGCCTATCCAATTCAACTCCCTCGTGTTACAAATGAGGAAACTGAGGCCTGCGGGGTGTTAAGTGACTTGTCCTAGGTCACACTGATAAGAAGTATCAGAGAGGAGAACTGAACCCAAGTCTTGGGACTCCAGAACCCTTGTGCTGAAGAGGGTTGGCCCATAGGTACCAAGGAATGAAACAAAACCATCCTCGGAAGTGCCCTAACCCTAACTCAAAAGCCCAGGATCACTGAGGAACCCAAAGGTAGCTGTAATACAGAGGAAAAAAAATCAACGAGGAGAAAAGAAAGGAGAAGGACACTCTGAGAAAAAAAAAATGTCCTAAAAATTGCATCAACATTTCTACCCCCATTACCCATTGCCCTAAGCAGGAGGGATGAGGACACAGTCCATCCTGGACTGGGGCCAAGGGACGAGACATTAGAGAAAGCCAGACACGGACAGTGGTTCACCTGGCACAGATCACTCATCTGATAATCCAGAAGGCTCTGGGGTTAAGGCCAAACAGTAGGCTGGGTCTCCTGCAGAATTCAGGGAACTATTCCACCATGCTATGATACAGGGGGTAAAGGAGGAGGCTACTGGGTAACATAGGGCATAAAGATTACTGTGCCAACTTCTAGCCCTTCCACTAACTTCCTAGTCATATGGGACCTGAGGTCACTAGTATTCTTTTTTCTTTTTTTTTTTTTTTAGTGAGGCAATTGGGGTTAAGTGACTTGCCCAAGGTCACACAACTAGTAAGTGTTAAGTGTCTGAGGCCAGATTTGAACTCAGGTCCTCCTGACTTCAGGGCCGGTGCTCTATCCATCGTGCCACCTAGCTGCCCGGTCACTAGTATTCTACAGAGGGAGCTTAGGCCATGTGAATGAGGGTGAGAGAAGAGGGTCAGTACAAGAGGTTTAGGGGGAGGCAAGTGTTTCTAGGTTGGGGGCACAGGTCTTTGAGCTTCCTGCTAGGGAAGAACAGGAGGAAATGTCATTGAGATGCCAGGAGTATCCTCAGGAGGCTGAAGGATCCAGTGCAAATATTTGCCTTCCCTTTGATACCTTTCTGGAGTATCCATTAGTACTGCCCCTCCTTTCTCTCCCCAGACAGGTCAGTCCCATCTGGCTTTTGATGATGCCTTTTTTTTTTTTTTTAGGAGAAATAAGGACTTCAATCGGGGCAGAGGAACTATAGCTCGTGGTATCGCAAAGCTCCAAAGCTAGGAATACCCCATGATGCCTTCTTAAGCTGGCTGGGGGTAAGAGAGAAATCACTCCTCCCCTATTCCCAACCCAGCCCTAGGGGGGGTGGAGGCAGGTACCCCTCAGCACAGTCTTTTTTGGAGGGTAACACAGATCCCTGGGAATTTAATTTTCACCAAATCCAGGTAAAAATAAAATAGTCTGTTAAATACCTATTGTGTTCAAGGCACTGGATACAAAGATAGAAACGATACAGATCTTGCTCTGAAGCAGCTTATAGTCTCTTAGCTAACCTCTCTGGGCCTCAGTTTCCTTATCTGCAAAATGAGGAAGTTGGACCAGATAATCTAAGGCTCCTTTTAGCTTTAAATCCTTGATCCCAAGGGAAAGTAAAGATATGTACACAACAAAATAACTGATTTCAGAAATGTGAGAAGTGCTAAGAGTTCCAGGCACAATAGTCTCAATCATTTCATGATGGAATAGGGGAGGGAAAGGAAGGAAGACTCCATGGAGTAGGCGCACAATGCCTGGCACATAGTTGTTTCGTTGTTCAGTCGTACCCAACTTCTAGTGACCATATTTGGGGATTTATTGATAAAGACACCAGGGAATGGGGCAGCTAGGTGGCGCAGTGGATAGAGCACTGGCCCTGGAGTCAGGAGTACCTGAGTTCAAATCCGGCCTCAGACACTTAACACTTACTAGCTGTGTGACCCTGGGCAAGTCACTTAACCCCAATTACCTCACTAAAAAAAAAAAAGACACCAGGGAATGTTGAAAATTGTCTTTACGTGTGACTGCAAAAAATAAAACTGTTTTCATAAAAAGAATAAAGATACTGGAGTGGCTTGCCATTTCCTTCTCCAGCTCATTTTACAGAAGAGGAAACTGAGGCAAAGAGGGATTAAGTGACTTGCCCAGGGTCACACAGCTAGTGACTGTCAGAGACCAGCTTTGAACTCAGTAAGTGAGTCTTTCAAACTCCAGACCCAAAGTTCTATCCACTGCACCCACCTAGCTGCCTGCCCTCTTTGGCATAGAGCAAGGACTACTAAATATAAATACTTGCTGCCTGATTGAAGTGGTTGGCACCAGAGTTGAAGAAAGAGCCCTCTTTTACCCAGGGACTGAGACTATGTCTTGTGAATTGAAAGTCTATATCCACAGTTAGGCGGCTATCTTCAAGGTGGGAAAATAGCCTTGGGGATGAAGTTTAGGTATCAGTCCCCAAGAAGAACATCTGGTGGTGACCTTTGGGAGGCAGATGCCCCTAGATTCTATAGAACAGAAGCATAACTTCCAAATTCTGTCGCTGCTTAGTTGGCCTTTCTGAAGGAAGAGAAGTGGTTCTTAGGACCTTAAGAAGACATCTGTCTCTGGGGATCAACAAGAGAGGGAGAAGGTAAGTGGCAAGAGAAACTCATTTCAATCGAGGAAGGGCACACGAAAATCTCAGGCCGGGTAATCTAAAAACCCGGATCCTCCTCACCTGGCCCTCCTACTTCAGAAACAGAAAGAAAACTTAAGAACAATATTGCCCAACAGCTCTAAGTTGGCAGCCAGAATCTGGGGACTGTGCCAGGCATTAGAAGTGAAAACACACACATAATTCTATTGATTGGTCCATAATCCATCCCCCCATCTCCACCCATCTCCAACCATCTCCCTCCTTCACCAATGAAAGACTTTTTGCATTTCAAATCAGCAACTGACAACAAAAGTAGCAAACAACAAGTAAGGGGTGGAGACTGGGGTCAGATCCAATGTGGTAAACCTTGACCTTTGAGGACATTAAAAAAACAAAACAAAAAACCATCAAAAATCCCCACAATCTTCTAATAGAATCCTTTCTTTTAGGGTTTTTTTTTAATATTCTGGTATTTCCCACCCCAAATAACCACTGGTCTCTTCTTTTTTTTTTTTTTTTCCAGATCCTAGAGACCTTGTTTGAGCCATGATGAAGGATTTCCTCTTTCCCCGCCACCCCCTCCCCGCCCCAGCCTTCGAGGGAATACTGAAGCCCCCACTCTCAACCCTTCTAGAAACCAGGCTACACAAAGCATCTTCCCTCCTAAGCCAATCCCCAGCAGTCCTCATCACCCACAGTCCCCAAAGGTCCTTTGCACTCTGCTTTTCTTTCTTCACGCAAAAGGGGGTGGGGGCGGGCTTGTCTTTAAATTGAGTCGGGATGGCAACGGAAGAGAGAAAGCAAGAGACAATAGGGCAATGGCATACTTCCCCCCCCCCCCCCAGGCAGCCAGGGGCTGACAGGTGGATCTCAGGAATCAGGGATGTTCCCTAAAATAACACATCGTTCCTCTCTAGCTACCATCCTTGAAAGGAAATATTCAAAGGTACCCATGTAGGTAGTCCAAGAGTACGTTTCTCATCTCCCTTTCTCCATGCTTACCCAGTATCGAATCTGAACTACCAGATGGTTAGAGGATACGAGTGAGGAGGTCTCGCTCACCCCTTCATTGATAGCTCTGGGCATCTAAATAGGGTCCAGACTCTCTCTTGGAATCACCCACTCGGTCCCCTTCCCCATCACCCAGACTGCATACACTACGTAGACTTCCCCCTCAGGGCCAAAGCTGAGTGCTCAGAGCTCACCAGTCTTCCCGATCGCTCTCTCGCTTTCTGCACCTTTCCGTAGGTCCCTTTGCCCAAGGTTTCCAGGAACTCATAGTGGTGCCGCAAATTGTGCTTGTGATGATGCCTCTTTACCGCCTGCTTCTTCATCAGGGGCTTGGGAGACTTAATGAGCCCATCTGCTAGGGGCGAGGCGAGCCCCACGGAAGGGGAGGAAGCTAGGATGGAACGTTTGGGGAAAGTGAAAGGCTCCATGGAGAAAGAGGAAGGAGAAGCAGGAGGAGACGCTGGGGACGCAGCTCAGAACGAAGGACGCCAGCAGCAGCAGCAGTAACAGCGGCGGCGGCCACTGGGGAAAGCTCAGCAGCGCAGGGGCCCGGGGCACATGTGTAAGCTGCCTAGAGGCCGAGATCGAAACTTACAAATCGAAGAAACTGACTGAGACTCAGCTTTCCAAGTTCCAGTAAATGTTACAAGCCCCCTGCGGTCTGGCCCCGCCTTCAACCGCCCATTGGTCAGCTACCAGACCGCACGTGACTGCAGGCGTTTCGATTGGGTGTCTCATCCCAGTCTTCACCCCCCCACACACACACACACTCCCTCCTCCCCTTTCGGCGTGACTACAAAAGGTGTCAACGAAGGTCCTGGCCTCTTGGCCCCCTGTAACCGAGGGATGGAGAAGGGGAGGAGGGGGGACGAAGGACTCTAGCAAAGAGTGAATGGGGGAATTTGGGGAGCAGTCATGAGAATGGACTAAGGGCTGATGATTCTCGAGGACTGCCGAATTTCCAGCGATAAAGTTAAACTTTGGCGCTCGGACAATGTTAAACTAGCTCTATTTTGGGAGCTCATTGTAAGGTTTTCCCCGGTGATGCAGGATGATGTCATCATGTTAGCAGCGTTGCTTCTGCTGTGCTTGGGTTTTCTTTGGGAAGACGTAGGGGAGGGGACGGGATATCAATCTTTTAAACCAGGGGTCATTAACCTTTTTTGTCACGGACAGCTTTGGCATTCTGGTGAAGTCTGTGTGTCCTATCCTTTCTCAGAATAATGTTTTTAAATGCATGAAATAAAGTACGTGGAAATAGCAAGGCATACTTCAAAACGCACACAAATTCACAGACCCCCGGATGAAGAACCCCTATTTTAAACCTTTAGAAAACCTAGCCCCCTCCTTGAAGTCTCTCCTGATTCCCTTTAGCTAAAAGGGATCTTTACACAAATTTTCAGAAAGCACTTTTGCTCTCATCATTTTTATATTCTCAGCCTCTGGTATACCGTAGGTGATTAATACACAGAACCAATCTAAGTTGCAGCACTATAAGTGCTCACCTTATCTAGGCATTCCCTAGTATTAATCAAATCACAAGTCTAGTCCCTACCTCTATCATTTGTATGCCCAGTGATTGGCATATAGAACATACTGTATAGCACCAGCACATAGGTTTATTAATTGATAGATTCACACCAAAGCCCTCACATCATTAGTATCCTCTTTGATTCAGACCTCGAGTTTCCTGTGAAGATTCTTAACAATTCAAATATGGGGGGGGGGGACTAACTGTGGGAAATGCTTCTGGCATGGGCGGACATTGATAGTCACCTTTTCCCCAGGAAATAACAATGTCACGGTACATAGTTTGCATTTCTATAACTCAGTAAAGTTTATAAAGTACATCCCTCACAACAGCTCTTTGAGATCAGTAGGATAGCAAAGGCAGAAAAGACCTCGGAGACCATCGAATCCAAGCACTTCATTTTTACAGATTAAGAAACTGAGGCCCAGAAAGTTAAAGTGACTTTCATAGAAAAAACATGTCTGAAAGATAGATCATCTGATCCAATGGAGATCCAAAGTGTAAATCTTGTCTATAGCATCCCTAAATGAGGGGTCATTTGATTGGCCTCCGATTGAAAAACTCAAAGGCTGGAGGACCGTGAAAAAGGGGTAGCCCATTCCATTTTTAGATAACTATCATTGATAGAATTCCCACTTACATCCAGCTGAGATGGTCACACAACGTTTCTGGCCATGGCAACACTAGAACCCAGTTTTCTTGACTGCCAGACCAGAGACTGCTTCTTCTACCACTATATCAAGTTCTGTATTTAAGTCAATTTTGTAGTGGGGGAAAGGGTTGGGGGGGGGGCGGGGAGACGTGGGGGAAAGAGAAAGTGTTCAGGGAAGCAGGGAAAGAGTGAATATTATATTAAACAAGAAAGCAAAATGAGAGCTAGGGGGAAGAGAAAGAGAAACACTCCTATCTGTGCAGTCTCTCTTGTTCTTTCTCTATATTTTCTGATTCTGAAGGGATGAAGTTAGGTCACAGAACTGATAATATAATTGGAAAGGACCCTAGTTTACCCCATACTTGATACAAAGGCTTTAAATGGCTTATTTCCTTATAGCCCCAACATAATTTCACCCAGCAGACAAAAAAACGCTCTCTAGATATCTCTTACTCCTAATGACCTTGCATCTGGGGGTAGGGGGGTTGGGGAGTCTGGGATGGTGAAATCAATCTCTAGTCCATTTCCTTGAAGGGATTCCCCCCACACACACACTCCCTTTCCCCCCAGCCAACCACAGTCCTCTGGATGGATTCCAGCAGCTGTTGGTGGAAGCCCAAGATGACATCTCCAGCTGTGCTTTCCAGAATCTGTCAGGGCCGATGAACAGGTCTTGGGGGGGGGGTGTCTGGGGGGGGGGGTCGGTGAGAGCTGTAGGAAGACCAGCCTCCCAGAGGGGGTCATACCATGATTCTGGTGAGTATCTACTTTCCTATTCCCAAGCTCCTTTCACCAGATGGACGAGGAATGTCCCCTAGAATAAGAGTTAGAAAATCCTCCATCACTTATTTCAATGGTCTCTTTTAGATTGAGGTGTTAACACCTACATTATTTCCCTCATTAGTTTGTTGTTTAAACCATAAAGAGCCATTGTTATGGTTATTGGTATTGTAGGAACAGGGCAGGGGTTACCTGTCAGTTCTGTGGCTTGTGAGGGAGCCACCATACATAGAAATGGGGAAATCCCCGTAATTCATGTACCATTTTGTAGTCAGATCCTCTTATTGTCCTTACAATACAAGGAAGAGAAGACAGCCAGTCCCAGAGTGGGCCCAGGAAACAATTTAGTCTCAGACACCTAAAGCTCCTTACATTGATAGAGAGGATTATGCCTTCAACCATTTTGCCAGTGGGAATGTGGGACAAGTAGGTGGCTCAGCATATAGAGCTTGGCATCGGTAAGGCCTGTGTTCAAATTCTGCCTCAGCTACTTACAAGCTATGTAAACTTGGGCAAGTCACTTAACTTCCATCAGCCTCAGTCTCCTCATCTGTAAAATGAGGAGGTTGGACTTCATGGCCTCCAAGAGTGTGCTGGAGCCAGCTGGAGAGCCAGGATTTTGAGAGTCCATTGTTAAATTGTATTTCTTTTTTTCCCTTTTCTTTATTTTTGAGGCAATCAGGGTTAAGTGACTTACCCAAGGTCACACAGCCGGTAAGTGTCTGAGGTCACATTTGAATTCAGGTCCTCCTAACTCCAGGGTTGGTTCCTCTGTCTAGTGCCACTTAGCTGCCTCTGGTTTGTTAAATTTCCAATGGGAGCATTTATATCTCAGAAATTTACAAAAGCTACTCATCTGGGCTTGATTTGTTTTGTTGATTGTCTAGACTTAAGAAGGTGATGAAAATATTGATAATTCCTATTAAACTCAGAAGTGTGTCATGCATACAGTTGTTTGTTTGTGAGATCCTGTTGTTAAAAATTTACTAGCATGCCCCTTGTGGCTGTTGAGGTCCCTTAGCTCTAGATCTCTGCTCCTATGATCCCTGAGTTTAGCAAACCATCAAGATGAATTAGGGGTTTAGGGAATCAGTGTGCTACTTGGGAAGGCACAAGAGCCAAAGAGTTAGGGGACCAGCGTTTCTACTCCTAGTTTTGCTCTGACCTAACTAGAATGCCTTGTCTTTTCCTGACCTTGGTTTCCTTTGTTACTCCCCTTTCTCCCATATTCCCAAGGAATCAAGTAAGCTCCTTTCCTCTCTGGGGACTCCAACACAAGGATTTGGAATTCTTTAGATGAAGTAGATAACTTGGCTAAGTAAGAATTCCCTGGGAATTTGACCAGTGTTGAGAATTTGTTATCCCTTATAACAATCTGGTCACCTTGATGTGGTTCACCATTTCTTTATCATCAATTGCAATGTGGCATCAACTCAGATTCTATCACTGGTCTAGAATTTTTAAGGTCCCTTACAGCTCTAAAATATGTTTCTAAACCTCACTGGTCCATAAGGTCCTCATTCCTATCCCCTTACCCCCACCAACTATGACCTTCTACAACTGACAGGACTATAGATTTAAGGGTCATGAATCATGTTAGTTCAGCTGAGGTGTGGGTAGTGTACAGGATTCCATTAATTCTGCCTCAGTCCAGGGGACTCCCCTCCCCCATTCCAGCTTTCCATTAAGAACTAGAGGTTCTTAATGTGGGGAGGGGGGTACTTAGATTTCAGTCAAGCCCGTGAACTGGGATGGGGAAATTATATATTTATTTCAACATGATTGGTTTCCTTTGTAATTCTATGCATTTTATTTTATATTAAAAACCTTATTCTGAGAAGGGGTCCCTTGGCTTCACTCACCAAGCAACCAAAGGGTGGTTTACATTAAGAACTTCTGGTCTAAACAATATTCAGTCACAGGACTACCTCTGGGGACCCATGACTTGGCCATAACCCAAACCAGGGTATCTTGCTGATTCCCATCTAAGCTTTATCTGTTTAGCTCAAGCCCATGAAGGAAATGAGCATTAGGATTTAGACCAAGGTGGGTGTTTCTGGCCTGGCAAGCAATCGATTTTAAGTCAGCCCAGGAGGCAGACTGAAGGACACACAGAGTGGTCCGAGCCAGGAACAGCAAGCAAATGATGCTAATCTCTGAAACTCAACTCTTCCTTCCAACCAACAGCCCCCACCCCTACCCCCCTCCCAAAGGGAAGCTCTACCAAAGAGGGAGAGAGACTGACATGGGAATTTGCTTACATCACAGGGACAGATTTCAGGGAAATTCCTGAATCAGATGCTAGGGATGACATAGCTAGGTTAAGAAGATCTGTGTCTCTTCAAGCACCCCCACCCCAGCCCAGCCTCAGGGCGATGAGACTGGAAGAGAAAACTTCTCAGTCTCTAAGGAATAAAATAGCTGTGCCAGAAGGGGTCAAGGAGACACCTGCACCCCTCACCTTGACTTTTTGCCAGTTCTGGCCATCTCAAGGACAGCTCAGATCTCAGAGGCACCACCATGAAGCTCCCTTGTATTTATAAAAGGGAGATGTGGAAAGAGAATCAGAAGGGGCCCCAGGAGACCTGGGTTCCAGTTCCTACTCTGTCATTAACTTACTTTGGGCATCATTTTGGACAAGTCCCTCCCAAATCTGGGCCTCTATTTCCTTAACTGTAAAATGGGTGAGTTCTGAGGTGCCTTCCAACTCTATAATAATCATTAAGATAATTCATCACTCCCATATAGCAACATGTGCACCCCTCCACACATAAACACACACTTAAATGCTTGTGCTTTCCCTCTGGGGGTGATTTTCGATTTATACTGTCTCAATCTTGTCTGTACCTGGCTGTTTCCATGTCATTTCGCCCACTAGACTGTAAATGCCTTGAGAGCAGGACTGTATTTTACCTTTCCCTGTATCTATCTTCAGTACTTAGCACAGTGCCTGGGCACACACTTAATAAATATTTGTTGCTTAATGACAGACTGATGAAAAAAGAAACAAGAGAAATACCATACTACAAAGGGAACCACACAGGACCATGGTTCAAATCTCCCTCCTCCCACCGACTACTTGTGGTACCTTAGCAAAGTCTCTTAATGTCAGGGTGAGGGGAATGGGGGTGGGGTGTGGGAGAGTCCTCATCTTCAAAATGTAAAGGTTAGACTAGATGACCTCTGGGGTCCTTTCCAGCTCTGACTCTATGACCTTTCTCAGACTAAGGTAGCCAAAAACTAAGGATTACACATCTGAGAGCTGTCCACTTTTAATCCTCCCTCCCCCCACCCCATCTTGCTTCTCCTTCCATATCAATCTTAATTTTCCAACTCTTGGAAATTAGTCTGCCTTGAAGTTGCATCAGGAGAAGGTTGACATGATGGAAAAGATATTTGCTGAAACTCCAAATGGAAGCGCCTGACAGAGCCCCACCTCTCAGACGAGTGATCCTGAGGCTGTCCAGAGCATTAGACCCCTATGGGTCACAGAGAAGTATTTACCACCCACTTCCAGTCAGTGACCTCAGTCATTGTGTTCCTTTTCCCCAGAGACTCTTAGGTGAGTCATCAGCTCCTTTTAGGGTCCCCCTCCCCCAAGGTAGACAGGAAGGAGCTCTGAAACTTCCACTGATAGCTAGACAGTTTGGGCCAGGAATCATCACATTGGAATTGGCCAAGGGCAGCTGGAGACCCAAGTAGTAGATCTTGGAATTGTCTTTGGCAAATGGTAAGATTCAGCTCATGGATGCCATCTGCTGGCTCTGTGCCCAGGGCCAGGTTGCACAAGTAAGATTGCATTTAAGAGTGGGGGATGAACAGCTTCAAGGAGCTTGGGGGCCTTTCATAGATCATAAGATCATTAGACAGAGAGTTGGAAGGCTGCTGCTATCAGCAGTGTCTATAAATCTTGAGTAGAAACCGAATAGATCTGCTCTATGATTCTAGGTTAAAAACTGAGGGGCTGGCTAGGTGTCACAGTGGATTAAGCACTGGCCTTGGATTCAGGAGTACCTGAGTTCAAATCTGGCCTCAGACACTTGACACTTACTAGCTGTGTGACCTTGGGCAAGTCACTTAACCCCCATTGCCTGGCAAAAACAAACAAACCGGGGGCAGCTAGGTGGCGCAGTGGATAGAACACCGGCCCTGGAGTCAGGAGTACCTGAGTTCAAATCCGGCCTCAAACACTTAACACTTACTAGCTGTGTGACCCTGGGCAAGTCACTTAACCCCAATTGCCTCAATAAAAAAACAAACAAACAAACCAAAACCAAACCAAAACCAAACCAAAACCAAAAAAACAAAAAACCTCGAAAGCCCCAGAAGATTTAGTTTTAGGACAGGATCCTATATTTAGAGTTGGAATCTGAGACCTAAAAGGTCATCTAATCCAGAGATGAGGTCTAGAGAGGTTAAGTGACCTCCATCCCTGATAGCCATCTTCCTGTATCTCTTCTCCCCTTAAACTCCTTGAGAAAGCTGTTTACACTAGGTCCCTCTACTTCCTCTCCTCTCACAATCATCATCTACACTGGCTTCTGCTTGAAGATTGAAGAAGGGAGCTATGAATCTCTATTTAAGGAGTGAGCTCAGTTCAACCTGGCTGCACTCCTCTGGAGAATCTCTGACTTCTCCACCAGGACCTCAACTCTCAGGCACATCCCCCCACTTTCCAGTTTTTTTTTTTTAATGTATCATCTTCCCCCATTAGATTGTAAGCTCCCTGAGGGCAAGAACTGTCTTTTGGGATTTTTTTTTTTATTTGTATCCCCAGCACTTAGCATGGTTGGTACTGTTAAGGGCTAAAATTCTAGCTAGTCTGTCTAAAATATCTAATGAGTGGTCACCAATAAATTATAAGCTTTAGCAAGAGTTAGGCTTTTAAGCATTTATTAAGGAGAATAAGAATTTGGTAAAGAGAGAGAGAAAGGCCTACATTCATCTATCTATTAAAGGGAGAGCGCATTTCTCGCTCCCTTCTCCACCAGCGTCCTCAGGAAAGAGCCCCAGTCAGAGTGCCAGGCTCTTCCTTCTTCCTCCCACTAGCAAAAGTCACTTCCTGACGCCAAAGAAAAGATGCATGTTTTTGCCCTCAAAGACCTTCGCCTCATGGGCGGAGCTCTTCTACAGTAAGTCTCCAGCAGGTGGCGTCATTCCAATTGTTACAGTACTTAATAAGTGTTTACTGACTATTCACTCTCTGTCTGGGTTATCTTTCTCAGTCTCCAGTGCTGCTTCTTCATTCCTGTTATACCAATTAATTATGGGTAAAGTCCAAGGCAGTGTCCTGGGCCCTTTTATCCCTTTATAGGAGACTAGGAGATTTCATCAGTTCTCAAGAGTTCAATTATCTTTATTCAAATGATTCTCAGATTTATAAATCCTGCCCTAGTATCTCTCCTGATCTATGGATTCTCATATCATTATCAACTACTTTTTGAACCTCTAGAACTGAATGTTCCATTGGTATTTCCAATTCAACAAGTTTAAAACAGAACTCATCTTTTACCCAAAACTCTTCCCCTCTTCCAGACTTAACTATTTCAAGCACTACCATCTCCCCACTCATCCAAGCCCAAGGGCTCAATGTCACTGTAAGACTCTTCCCTTCCACTCACCCACACATCTAATCATGTCTTACCATTTCTTCCTTCACAATAGTTGCATGTGTCCCTTTATCTCTGTTCACATAGCTACCACCCTAGGTTGGGCCTTTATTGACCTCTCACTTGGGCTATTGTTACATTAGCCTCCTAATTTGTCTCCCTGCCTCAAGTCTCTCCTGATTTTAATCCAGAGACTCTTAGGTGAGTCATTGAACTACAGTGGCTCCCTATTACCTGAAGGATCAAATATGAACTCTGACAGCTCTTTCTAACCAGGTGTCATCTTATCTTTTCAGCCTTGCTCTTTATTTTCCTCCATGCCCACTACGATCCTGTAACACTGGACTACTTGTTCCTTGAACAGGATTGCTCATCTGCCTTTGTACTAGCTGTCATCCCCCACTGGAATGCTTTCTCCTTCCTCATTGACACTTCTTAGTTCTCCTGGCCTCCTTCAAAACTCGATTCAAATCCTACCTTATGTTAGGGGGGTCTTTTAGTTCTCTGGGACTGCTAGTGCTTTGCCTTTGAGATTCCCTTCCATCTATTCTGCATATATCTTCTATACACCTAATTCTTTACCTGTTGTTTCCTCTATGGGAGCTCTCAAAGAGCCTAATTGTTTTTGTCTGTGTCTCTCCAGTGATTAGGGTTTTTTGTTGTTGTTCAGTCATTTTTTCTGTCTTGTATGACTCTCTGTGACCCCATTTGGGGTTTTCTTGGGAAAGATACTGGAGTGGTTGGCCATTTCCTTCTGCAGCTCATTTTACAGATGAGGAAATTGAGGCAAACAGGGATAAGTAACTTAGTGCCCAGGGTCACACAGCTGGTAAGTATCTGAGGCCAGATTGGAACTCAAGAAGATGAGTCTTCTTGACTCCCCTAAGTGATTAGGGTTAGTGGATTAATACAGTTCCTGGAAGATAAGTAATCACTTAATAAATACTTATTGACTTATCCACTAATTGTCTGAGGTATGATTTAAACCCAGGTTTTTCTGCCTTTAAGTCCAGCTGTCCACTTTGTCATAGATCAAGGGGAAAACCAAAAAAAGGCAAGGAGAAACATCAGAGATCTTACACATGAGGAAACTGAAGTCCAAAAATGCAAAGTCACTCAGTAAGTAAGAGAGCTAGAATTTAAGCTCAGGTCCTCTGACACCAAATATAGGGCTCATTCCATTCACTGAAGAGACCATGCACCCCTCTTCTCCCACTGGTTGCTATCCTTCCCTGCCCACCCTATTCTCCTCCCCCAGCTATGTCCTAACCTTATAAACTCTGGGACTTTCAGAAGGCTCTCAAGTTGATATCATCTATGTGAAATAGAACTGAGGGATGTGTCAGGAGACGTGGATTCTAACTGCTTCTTTTCATCTTTGTAAGTAGGATCCACCAGAGTGCCTTGCAAAAAGTAGGTGCTTAATGTTGGCTGAGTTGAATTTGTGCCATATTAGAAAAAGCATCAGCCCCTCTTTGCTTTAATTTCCTAATTTCTAAAATGGGGACCATATGTCCCTATTTAGTTCAACTTGATTTTACTGTTGTTCAGTTATATCTGACTCTTCCTGAGCCTGTTTGGGGTTTTCTTGGCAGAGATACTGGAGTGGTCTGCCATTTCTTTCTCCAGCTCATTTTACAGAAGAGGAAACTGAGGCAAACAGGGTTGAAGTGACTTGCCCAGGGTCCCACAGCTAATGAATTTCTAAGACTGGATTTGAACTTGGGAAGATGAGTCTTCCTGAGAGCCCAGAGTGATATTCACTGCACCACCTCGATGCCTTCAATTTGATTTAACAAACCTTTATTTCCTGCCTCTTGGGGGTTGGGGATAAGAGGGAGAGGGAGCAAGCATTTACTAAGTGCCTACTAGGTGCCAAGCACGGTGGTAAGTACTTTGCAAATGTATCTTTTATGATCTTCATAACAACCTTGCAAAGTGGGTACTATTATGCCCATTTTATAATTGAGGAAACTAAGGCAAAGTGGCTTAGTTATGGTTACTCCAGGTCCCCCGATGTATCCATTATACCAGCAGGTCTCAAACTTTTTGGTCTCTGGACCCCTTTTACACTCTTAAAATTTATAGAAGATTCCCCAAAGCTCCTTTGTTTATGAGCTAGAGCTATTGATATGCCATATTAGAAATTAAAATGTCTTAGTATTATTATAGGTAGTTAGGTGGCTCAGTGAATAGAGCACTGGACCTGGAGTTAGGAAGACTTGAGTTCAAATTCCACCTCAGACATTTACTAGCTAGGTAACCTTGGGTAAGTCACTTCACTGTTTGCCTCAGTTTCCACATCTGTAAAAGCTAGAGCTAGAGAAGGAAATAGCAAACCATGCCAGTATTTTTGCCAAGAAAACCCCAAATGGGGTCACAGAGTCAGGATATGACTGAGCAACAAAGTATTATTGTGAAAATAATGTCGATCTCTTGGACTCAGGGATCCAGACTTTGAGAAGCAAAGCAGCCTCTTCAATGTGAGCCACACCACTAAGCTGTGGGAAGGGTACAAAGATTTAAAAAAAAAAAAGTCTGTCCGGGAAGGCCTTGTGTTCTACTGGATTTCTCCATTGTAGCTAAGATCAATAAAACAGATACTGAGTAGTGAGTCGGTAGCGCGTGAGGGGCAGGGCAGTATACAGATGCTGCTCTAACCGCTGGCTTAATCGATGTTTGTTGAATTCAGTTGATCTTAAGATGCAGATGTCGGAACCACAATTGCAACAAAAGGATGAAGTGTAAGGAGGGCACGGAATTACAGTGAGTTGTTGCAGCTCAGACTCCGGGGTGGGGGAAGCGTTTTATGACACCCTCCTCCCCAAAGCCTCAGCCCCCTTCCTGCCTAAGGGAGGGGCACACTTTGGCGGCACTCTAAAGGAAGGGGTTTTATCAGATAGTTCTACAGCATTCTAGGATCTGGACTGCAGGAAGGTGTAGATAAGGAAAACTGTCAGCGAAACTGCCCTGGGGGTAGAAGAAGGGTGGGGGAGGGATGGGAGCGTCCTTCCCATTCTTTCCTTCTAATAAACATTTACTAAGCCACTTCTAGGCTAGGTGCCATTAAACTCAAAGTTTACTTAAGACCCCTTACATTCTAGTGGGAAATTGGACTTAGGTACAATGAAGATATTATAGAATCATATATGACGTATGCAATCACATGTAACAATAACATATCAAGGTATGATGTGTGTGAGCATCTAGGAGACCTGGAAAGGTTTCCCAGAGGAGGTGCCATTTGGATTGGGTTTTGAAGGCCAATTAGGAATTCACCCAAAGGGACAGGCAAGATGTCCTATGGTCGAGGTAGAGCTTGGGGCTTTTTAGGGCCCAGTTCGGGGTGGGTAGAGGGGTGGAGATGATGGAGACGAATAATAGTCTAGTTTAACTATATACATAGATTCGCAGGTCCGAATGCAATCAGCTTTTTTATTATATTATGTTATGGAAATACTTGTTTTAATCCATAAACTAAAAATGAAACAACTTTTTAAAAAAAGGTTCGCCTAGTTGAATCTAACAGTGATTTACTGTTGGCTGGTAAAAAATCCAACCATTTTCTTAGTCAAAAAAAAAAAGTAGTCTAGTTTAACTATAACACCCTAGCCAAGTTTTCAGATAGGATTTCTTTTCTTCACTCCTCTTCTCTCTTCTTCTCCTTCCTTCCTTCCTTTCTTTCATCTTTCTTTCTTTTGTGGTTTTCTTCCTTTTTTCTTGCGGGGCAATGAGGGTTAAGTGACTTGTCCAGGGTCACACAGCTAGTGTCAAGTGTCTGAGGCCAGATTTGAACTCAGGTCCTCCTGAATCTAGGGCTGGTGCTTTATCCACTGTGCCATCTAACTGTCCCCTCTTTCTTTCTTTCATGAAGAGGGTCCTCCTAATTGTAACATGAGTAAATCTTCCCCCTTTCCTGTCTGCCTTTTCCAATTCAACAAACACCTATGAATGGGAAATATTTGTGAGTTTTGCTGCATCCTTCCCAAATTCCTCAAAGTGTAACAAAGGTTGATTTTTACTGGAAAGAGAGTTGGATTTGGATTCAAGTCTTCAACCTCCCAGTTGACAAACTGTAAAAGGACCTTGGGCCAGTAGGGCTGATGAAGTGTTAAGAAGACTGGAAAGGGGGGCAGCTAGGTGGCACAGTAGATAAAGCACTGGCCCTGGATTCAGGAGGACCTGAGTTCAAATGCAACCTCAGACACTTGACACTTCCTAGCTGTGTGACCCTGGCCAAGTAAATTAACCCCCATTGCCCTACCCCCCCCCCCACAAAAAAAAGAAGAAGACTGGAAAGGCAGGAAGACTACCTCTATTGTGAAGGGTTTTAAATTTGGCCTTAAAAGTAATAGTGGAGGGGTCAGCTAGGTGGCACAATAATATTTTCTCCTAATAGATCCTGGAGTGGTTTGCCATTTCTTTTTCCAGTGGATTAAGGCAAATAGAGGTTAAGTGACTTGCCCAGGATCACACAGCTAATTGTCCAATACCATATTTGAACTCAGATCTTTCTGACTCTGGACACAACTTTCTATCCACTGAGTTACCTAGCTGTCTCCCCAAGTGTGCACCTAGGGAATTTTATTTTCTTAAAGGTTAATATGTTACTATTTGGTCATAAAGGATATTATTTATATTCATCAAACTAAAGAAATGGAAACTTAATTTTTAAAAATTAGCAACTAAATGTTCCTTTTAAAAGATAGATTTTGTGGGGCAGCTAGGCCCTGGATTCAGGAGGACCTGAGTTCAAATGTGGCCTCAGACACTTGATATTTACTAGCGTTGTGACCCTGGGCAAGTCACTTAACCCTCATTGCCCCGACAACACACTTTGCAAAGAGTTAATCCCACCCACCCTTTACCCATAAAATGCAGACAATCTTTTTAGCCTCAGCTTCTTGGGTAAAGAACATCTTTCTGAGAGGATCCTGTTATCTTATGCCATATCCCACTCTGCCGTAAAGGACCAGCAGTTGGTCTTAAGGACTCATGACCAGAAATCCATGCTTTGACAACTTTTAACATTTTCCGCTTTTCCCTACTTTGACCAAAACTCCAGGGATAGGTCCAGGCTTGGATTTGGAGTGGTCAGAGGAGTCAAGGGTTGGTTTCCACCCCCACCCCCTTTGTTGGGGGCTACAGCTACCTGGAGTTGGGGGTCTTCTAGAAGCTGGAAGGAAGAGAATTAGCCATTAATTATGGGCTCTGCCAATAGAAGCTCAACAGGGCAGGTGGGGAAGAATCTGGGAGAGTCTGGGAAAGGGACACAGAAGGGCCCTGGACTCTATTGATCAAGGCAAGAAGCCACCAGTAGAAGGAAAGCTAGTGGAAAGCTGAGAAATGAATGAATGAATGAATGAGAAGGCATTTATTGAGTGCCTATTGTATGCAAAGAACTTGAAGGATAGGAATAATGGTAGTTGCTGCTACAAACATTGGAAGTCCCCAGAGACCCCATGGGAGGCAGTCCTGGTGATATGTCCACCTATGGGTGTCCCCATATGCATCCCTATGCATGGTCTACAGTTCCCTCACAATCTCAGTCACCCCTCCTAAATTTTTAGCTTCTGGAATGACCTGCGGACCACTTGTTACCTGTGTGACCTTAGGCAAATCACTTCATTTCTCAAGGACCTCAGTTATTCATCTGTAAAAATAATGGAGTTAGTCTAGACAATTCTCAGCATCTACCACTCTAAATCTCTGGCTGTTTTATGAACTTTTATAGATTGGTGGGACCTGGTGTGAGTTACTGTCTGGTTTAGATGGGGTTTTTTTGTTAACTGGTAAAGCTCTGTATGCCTGGCATAGTACAGTGTTTTCAAACCTTTTGATCTCAGGACCCCCTTACACTCTTTTTCCCCCCAGGGCAATGAGGGTTAGGTGATTTGTCCAGGGTCAGTCACACAGCTAATTAAGTGTCAAATGTCTGAGGTGGGATTTGAATTCAGGTCCTCCTGAATTCAGGGCTGGTGCTTTATCCACTGTGTCACCTAGCTGCCCCCCAGCCCCTTACACTCTTAAAAATTATTGAAGAGCTCAAAGCTTTTGTTTCTGTGGGTTATGCCTATCCATAGTTACAGTAATAGAAATGAAAAGATCTTAGTATTATGAAAACAGTTTGGATTTCAACAAAATGGTCTAGGGGACTCCCAAGGGTCCCTGGATCACACTGCTAGTATAGCGGAAAGGATGCTGGATTGAGAATCAGGGAACATGGGTTCAAATCTTGCTCTTGCTATGAGCTGTGTGATCCTAGGAAAATCATTTAACCCCTCTAGACTTCCATTTCCTTATCTGTGAAATGAGGGCATTGAACCAGTTGACCTGTGAGACCCCTTCCATCTCCGGATTAATCACTATATCATGGGAACATGTGATTAATTTTGGAACAGGGCCTTATGAATGTGTGTAGTGAGGATGTCTTATGTCTGAGCAGCAACACCTCCAGAGCTATGACCCCATCTGATGCTCACACTAATCCTGTGATGTCCAAATGTGAGGAAAAGTCCAGGTGGCACAATGGTGACTGACTGGTCCAGCTTTTAAGGTCCTCTAAGGTCATTCCAATGTGGGTGAATCATGCATACGAGGTGATATCCATCCTTATTATCCCTCTGGGCCTTATGTGCACAAGTTTGGAATTAGAAGGGACACTAGCAGTCATCTAGTCCAAACCCCTCATTTTACTGATGAGGAAACTGAGGCCCAGAGAATTTAAGTGATTGACTCCGCACAGCAAATCCTGAGCTAGGATTTGAACCCAGGACCTCCAAATTGGGTGATGTCATCACTATACTACCCAGCATCCATCCATTTCATATCGCCAATGGCATTTAAGTTATTATTGGTAACTCATTAGTGAAACAATGTAGATCAAGCCATGGTCATGGGTGACTTAATTTTTCACTGCCCAGCAAGTCTCTGGATCTAGAAGTTTCAGAAAACTAACAGAACTTAACTGCTGGAGAGACCCCCCTTCCCAGGAGTTCCTTATGTCAATGGAATCACAGGTCTAGTCCATTAAATAAAATAGCCCACAAAGAATTTTCCTCATAATTATTATTATCATTCCCATTTTACAGATGACAAGACAATGGTGTGGAGTGGTTTCAATCATAAGATTAATAAATTTCAGCACTAAGATTTGAATCCAGTTCTTCTAATACTCCACAGCTTTCCTCTTCACAGCATCTTTCTCCATAGTTGGTACCTGGCCTCATCAAATTTGGCACATTTTGCTCTGGACTGACCCAGTTGGGAGTAGAGCAGGTATGCCCAGCCCGGAGGCACAAATGAGTCTTGCCCAGTGCCTGCCTACCCTGTGCCTGGCTCCCCCTGGCAACCCAAGCCCTCTGCCTCCCACGCAGACCCTGGAATGTAAAACCCAAACAAAGCACATTCTTTAGCTGGGTCACCAGCTCCTAGACCCGGGAAGGCCGGTGCCAGGCCTTTGGCCTGGAATATGCTTGCCACAGGGAGGCAGAGGCAGGAGGACGCTGCCCCAAGGACACAGGCTGGCGCTGAGTGAGTCCAGGCCCAGCACTGCTTCTTAACAAGGGTGCTATTAATTGGCTGACTCACCCTCATTGGTCCATTCAATCACCCTCTTGACCGCCCTCCTCGCTCTTGTATCACCCTGCCTGCCACCCCAGGAACTGGAGGAAAAAGGGAAAGGGAAACAATATCCTTTGGGACTTGGCTCTCAGCCACAGGGATTTGAAATGCTCAACACTTCCTGGATGCAGGACTGCATGCTTGAGCTTTTCTGTGTCAACCCCCAGGGAGCAGATGGTCTGGGTAGGGTGGGGGAGCAATCAAGTAAGAATTTCTAGGATGCTTCTGGACGCCCGGAGCCCCAGGGGCTAAAGAATTTACTGATTAGATTTGGGGTGCTGGGCAACAACTGTGAGGCCCCATCCGCAAATCAGAATCACAAATTTATGGGGTTTCAGAGTCAGAAGGAACCTCAAAGGGGTCTAGTCTGATCCACATCTGACTGAGAATCCCTTCTCCAACATTCCCCCCAAATTCTCCTCCTGCCTTCTCTCGAAGACTTCCAGTGAGTATGAGACCATGAGTTCCCAAGGTGGCCCATTTTCATTTAAGAGAAATGAATCCTACCTTCTAGGATGTTTTTCCTTGCATCAAACTGAAATCAGCCTATGCAGTTTATAACATTGTAAGGTGGGGGCAGCTAGGTGGCACAGTGGATAAAGCACTGGCCCTGGATTCAGGAGGACTTGAGTTCAAATCCAGCCTCAGACACTTGACACTTACTAGCTGTGTGATCCTGGGCTAATCACTTAACCTTCATTGCCGAAGAAGAAGAAGAAGAAGAAGAAGAAGAAGAAGAAGAAGAAGAAGAAGAAGAAGAAGAAGAAGAAGAAGAAGAAGAAGAAGAAGAAGAAGAAGAAGAAGAAGAAAGAAAGAAAGAAAGAAATCCAGGCAGGGTCAGCAGATGGACATGAGGAGGGAGGGCATACCAGGCATGGGAAATAGCCAGGGAGGATGCTGAGTCAGGAGATGGAACTGGATTTGAAACGTATGTTGTGGGGAGACACTACATATGCGTTGCTGTCATCATTGCTCTTTGTTCTCGAAGAGGACCATGACAGGGTAATGTCTTGACTTACAGTGATTTGTATTTAAGTGAGGGAGGAGTGTGCAAAGTCACCTACCTCACTCCTCCAGAGCCATCTGGGCCCAGCGGCAAGATATACATCAGGATGACTGGAAATGACCCTGGATGGTTTTTTTTTTTTACTTTTTTTTTTTTGGGTGAGGCAATTGGGGTTAAGTGACTTGCCCAGGGTCACACAGCTAGTAAGTGTTAAGTGTCTGAGACCGGATTTGAACTCAGGTACTCCTGACTCCAGGGCCAGTGCTCTATCCACTGCGCCACCTAGCTGCCCCAACCCTGGATGTTTTTTAAGGCAATTGGGGTTAAGTGACTTGCCCAGAGTCACATAGCTAGTAAGTGTTTGAGGTGAAGATTTGAACTCAGGTCATCCTGACTCCAGGGCCAGTGCTCTATCCCCACATACATGTAAGGGGACAGGAAAGGTAGAAGTAGGTGTTGGATATGAAGGGCATTAAAAACAAAGCCAAAGGGAGGATTTTCTCTTTGATCCTAGTAGCTATCGGACATGATTGAAGGGCATTCAGACTGGAATGGGGTTCAGACCTTCCCTTGGGAAGATCACTTTGATAGCTGAATAGAGGATAGACTGGGGAGAGGAGAGATTAGAGGCAGGGAGACCCACCAACCCAATAGCCCATGTGTGAGGTGATGAGAACTTGTACCAGGGTGGCTAGCGTCCTAGGGAAGAAGAGGTAATAGATGAGAGATGTCATAAAGTTAGCATCAGCAGGATTTGTCCAATGATTGGATAGGAGGGATAAGAGAGAATGAGGAGGGGAGGCTGATACCTAGATTGCAAAAGCAAAGTAGGTAGAGTTCTGGGTTTCTAAAGGCTCATTCATTCTCTTAACTCTATCCCACCATCTAGAGACCTTGCTTTTCACACCTCTTCCCTTTCTAATTCAACTAGCTGCTAAAGAGCCTAGGCCAACAAAAATAAGATCCTAATTAGGCAAGGTGCTAACAAGCTGCATTCCTAGGGGTCCTCTGCCAGTCCCTAGGCCCACCCCCACCCGCAGGGTGTCTTAGGGACCCCAAGGAGGAAGAGAAGTCACAGACTTAACAATTCTCATTTTTCACATTTGAGCCAAGTGTGAACCACAAATGTCCTGCTTTAGGCACTAAACGTCTAGTTCCCTCCCCCATGTCTGTCCCCTCCTCCCAGCCCCTCAGATGAGCCAGATGAGTCATCAATTAGCAATTTCCTCCCTCGTGGAAGGTGGCTAGGAATCTTCTAGCTTGAAAAAAGAAATCAAAACAACCCTAGGGCTGGAGAGGTGGGCTTAGAGAGGAAAGTGGAAGAGGAGAAGGAAAGAACCCAGAGCAGAGAATTGAGACCAGTGGATTTATTTCACTTTCTATCCTAAGGCATAGTAGCACCTGGAACAATTTACTAGACTTCTCCGCAAACTGGAAAGAATGAAAGGCACAAGCATTTGCATAGCACCTTCTATGTGTGTTAGGCACTTTACTAATATTATCTCATTTGAAGTTGTTTGGTCATTTTCATAATGCCCTACTCTTTGTGACCCCATTTGGGGTTTTCTTGGTGAAGATATTGGAGAGGTTAGCTGCTTCCTTCTCCAGCTCATTTTACAGATAAGGAAATGAAGCAAACAGGGTTAAATGACTTGCCCAAGGTCATGTAGCTAGTCAGAAGCCAGATTTGAACTCAGGAAGATGAGTCTTTCTGACTTCAGGCCCTCTTCTATCCACTGCATCACCCCTTGGAAGTAGGTACTGTTATTATCCCATTTTGCAAATAAGGAAACTGACACTGAGGTTAAGTGATTTGCCCAGGGTCACATGGGCAGTTGGATTTGAACTCAGGTCTCTCCTGATTGAAGGTCTAGCACTCAATCCACCGAGCCACCAGCTGCCTCTTACCTTATCTGTTTTACTTTGCCCCAATGTGAAAGCAAGGAAATTCTCTGAAACCCATGGAAGAAAAGGGGCTAAAGAAATAGCTAACCCTAAAGAGGCCAAGCACTGTGCATCATCTCAGATAGTAGATACCCCAATGACCCTTACCATGCAAAGTCTGATTTTGCAGCATATTTATACAATCCTTTGCTTAGCATGGTATTAAAATGGTTTCTGACCCAAGGAACTTGGAACACTGGGGTTGTGGTGACCTAGGCTGGCCTATAAAGTCCTTTCTTTCTGTGGCTTTTGATTGGTGAGAGCTGCTTCCCAGCCAGCTTTCCTCACGCTTTTCCCATTTTTTCACTCACTATTACTTCCTTTTCTGGGAATGGTAATCAAATCAACACCATGATTTCTGGAATGGGCAAGTCCATCAATTATCCTCCAACTCCCAATGCCATAGCTGGGACTGACTTCTCCATGGCCCACTTCCCATATGTGTCATCTTCCCTTATTAGAATGTAAGCTTCTTGGGGGCGGCTAGGTGGCACAGTGGATAAAGCACCAGCCCTGGATTCAGGAGTACCTGAGTTCAAATCTGGCCCCAGACACTTGACACTTACTAGCTGTGTGACCCTGGGCAAGTCACTTAACCCCCATTGCCCCACCAAAAAAAAAAAAAAGAATGTAAACTTCTTGAGGGTAGGGATTACCTTACTTGTAGTATGTATATGTAGCATTTAGCAATGTCTGGCACCTAGTAAGAATTTAATGTCTATTCATTCACTCATTCATTCATTGTCAGTCAGTCCACAAGCCTTTGTTTGTCTCTTATGTCCCATTGATTGTCAAACTTCCTGAAAAGTTGACCCCAAGTACTTCCCTCTGTGGAGGAGAATTCTGGCAATCTGGCTTCCACACCCCTTAGTCTCCTAATACTGTTCTTTCAAAAGTGACCTCTTAATTGCCAAATCCAATGACTACTTTAAAAATTATCATCCTTCTCCCTGGAACATTTGACATTTAACTGCCCTTTCCAATTCAGCTCAGTTTAGTTCAGTTAGATTCAGTTCATACTCATTAAGCACCTACTACATGCAAGGTACTAGGCATACAAAGATGAAAAACACAATCCCTCCCCTCCAGGAGTTTACCATTTCCTGGGAGATACTACATATATACAGATAAGGATGGTATAAAGGGGGCAAAGGAGAAAGAAGACCAAAGTCACTTGGAAAATTTGAGGAGGGAGAAAGAAAGCGTTGTTAGCTGAGCAGATCAGAGAAGGCTTCATAGAGGAGATGGTACTGAAGCTGAACCCTGAAAGAACAGGAGAATTCTGAAAAGGAGAGATGAGGATGGGAGTGACTGCAGCTTCCCTGAATGCAGTTGGGAAGTGTGATCTTTCAAAACTCAGTAGAAGCTCAAATAAGGTAATTTTTAAAAAATGCTTTGTGAACTTTAAAAGGATGGGGAGGGGCTGGACCTATTACTTCAATGGGGATTTCCCAATGGATTTCAATTACCTTGCCAGTGAAGAAACTCCCTTCTGCCAATATAGAATGGCATTTTCTACAATTTATATTCCTAGAGGGTTGTCTGGACTTCTGAGGAGATTTGCCTGGAGTCACACAGCCAGTAATGTGGTAAGCATGGTACTTGAGTGCAGGTCTTCCTGATATTGAGGTCTGTTCTCTATCACTATGCTATCCTGTCTCATATTATTATTTTTCCCTATTATATTTCATCTGTTGGATTTTCACTAGTAGATCTCCTTCCTACCTTGGTATCATCTTCATAACCAAAAAAAACAAAAACAAAAACAAAACCCAAACAACTTCCTAAGGATGAGCTGGAGATGCCCACTAAATGGCGGTTCCTCTGGAGGGAAAACTGGAGATTCTGGCGTATTTCAAGTTCAAAGTGAGTCAACAGTGTGATATAGCATTTGAAAAATGTTAACATGATACCTTAAAGCAAGGCATTATTTTCAGGATTTGAAAGGTGATATTCTTTTTTCTTTCTTTCTTTCTTTCTTTCTTTCTTTCTTTCTTTCTTTCTTTCTTTCTTTCTTTCTTTCTTTCTTTCTTTTTTGCCGTGCAATGAGGGTTAAGTGACTTCCCCAGGGTCACAAAGCTAGTAAGTATCAAGTATCTGAGGTCGGATTTGAACTCAGGTCCTCCTGAATCCAGGGCTAGTGTTTTATCTACCGCACCACCTTGCTGCCCCTGGAAGGTGATAGTCTTACTTAAAAATAGCTAATATTTATATTGTACTAATTATTATCTCATTTGATCCTCACAATGACCCAGAAAGGGGGGGGTGCTATTATTATTATCTTCATTTTACAGATGAAGAAATTGAGGCAAACAGAAGTTAAGTGTCTTGTCTAGGGTCACACAGTTAGAAGTGAGCTAGGGCAGATATGAACTGAGGTCTTCCTGATTTGAGGCCCAGCACATCATGTACTGCCTCTCCCTAGCTGCCTTCTAGGGGACTTTGAGTACATATTGTATTCAGCTCTTGATATGCCATTTTAGGAAGTACATTGATAAGCAGGATAGTGTCCAGAGAAAGGTGAATAAGATGGTGGAAAGGCCTTGAGATAAATGCCACCAAAGGATAGACTGAAAAAACTAGGTATGTTTCTGTAGGAGAGGAGATGAATTGTGGGAGGATGAGGAGAATGACAGCTTTCTTGTAAGTCTTTGATGGGCCCTCACCTGGAGGGAGGGAAAACTTCTGGACAAGTAGAATTGTCCCCAAGTGTGATAGGCTGCCTTAGGAGGTGGCATCATCCCCTTCGGTAGAGGTCTTTAAACAAAGGCTGGATGACCAACCAGGTGTAGGCCACTTTATAAGAGATTCCTGTTCTGACACAGGTTGGATTTAGATTATCTCTGAGCTCGATTACAACTCTGATATTCTAGGGTAAAAATCTTAGATTTAGACCTAGAAGGAACCTTAGAGATGGGTTAGCCTACCACTCTCATTTTATAGATGAGGAAACTGCTAGGTGCTAGCAGTTTGATTTCAGTTTGGCTGGTAATTATGCTATGAGAAGGGGTGTAAAGGAAGCTGCTTCTCTTCCTTTGGTTTCAGGGACACTGAGATGCTGCGCTTCCTGGGTCTTCCTCCTACCTCTTTCTTTTATTTATTAATTTTTTTAATTTTGGATTTAATAAACACAGGAAAGGAACATTTTCATGTACAAAGTTGAGCAGAAAAGAGGACTATATGTGAAAACATGAATCTCTATTAATTACAGCTTGCTTTTTAAAAGAAAAAGCACCATATAATACATGTAACATTATTTCAAAGCCATTCTGCTTCTGTTTCCTTCTTAATTGCTTTCAGTTCTCTTGTGTATATATATCTTTTTTAAATGATCCACTGACCTTTTTCATTCTTTTCTTCTTTTTTGGCAATTCTGTCACTGGCTCCCCTCTCCCCTCTGACTGATACTTCCCCTACAAAAAGCAAAAAATAATGATCATTGTGATTAATTAGACCATGACCTCCTTGAGAATAGGGATTGCCTTTTTTTTTTTTTTTTTTTTTTTTGGTGAGGCAGTTGGAGTTAAGTGACTTGCCCAGGGTCACACAGCTAGTAAGTGTCAAGTGTCTGAGGCCAGATTTGAACTCAGGTCCTCCTGAATCCAGGGCTGGTGCTCTATCCACTTCGCCACCTAGCTGCCCCAGGGACTGCCTTTGTAACCCATGGCTTAGTTCAGTGACTAGTGTATATATAGTAGATGCTTAATAAATGCTTGTTGACTGACTAGTGAAGCAAAACAAATCCACACACTGGTTGTGTGTAAAAAAGTATGTCCCATTCTGCACCCTGAATCCATCACCTCTCTGCCAGGAGGTAGGTAGCATCATTCACCATCAGTCCTCTTAGGTTATTGTTGGATCATTCTTTTTTTTTTTTTTGGTGAGGCAATTGGGGTTAAGTGACTTGCCCAGGGTCACACAGCTAGTAAGTGTTAAGTGTCTGAGGCAGGATTTGAACTCAGGTCTTCCTGACTCCAGGGTTGGTGCTCTATCCACTGCGCCACCTAGCTGCCCCATTGTTGGATCATTCAGAGTTCTTCAATCTTTCAAAGTTAGTTTTTCTTTACAATGTTGATGTTACTGTATCAATTGTTCTCTTGGTTATGCTTACTTCACTTTGTATCTATTTATACAATTCTTCCCAGGCTTCTCTGAAACGATCCATTTAGTCATTTCTTAGGGTGAAATAATTTACTCTTTTTTTGAATTCTATCCCTTTTCTTTCTCTGTCTCTCCTGGTTCTTTATACTCTTCCAGCCCCCATAATGTATAAATCCCAACGTTTGGTTCTTAGTCCTTTTCTCTGTCTCTATTCTCTAGCTAGATAATCTCATTTACTTCCCTGACTCTATTTCTGGTTCTGAAGTGACTGGCAGACCCACATTTCCACATGATCATAGTACATCTCCATCTACTGCTATCTGAAATTCAACAATGAGAGAGTCCTTTTCCTCTTATAACTATCTCCAATGTGACATAGTGAACAGACGTTTGGCCTTTAGTCCTTGAGGGGGTGGGGAGTGGAGATGGGGGAATAGGCTTTAGGAGTCAAAAACAACTTTCACTTGCTTCACTACTTTGACCTGGGACTATACTTGAAATAGCCCCCACTGTTGATCTTCCAATCTCTTTGGTCATTTATAGAGTTTCTTTATTCTCTTTCCTCTTTTCTATTTTCCTTCTGATGCTGTGGGGCTCAAACAGGATCAGGATCTGGAAGCTTCTGCCATTCTTAAACTAAAGTGACCTTCACTTAATTTATCTGAGCCTCAGCTGTAAAAACTGAGGGGATTAGATTAAATGGTCACTAAAGTCTTTTCCTGGTTTAAGATTAAAAGCCAGATTCCTTAGACTAATATTCAAGGTCCTTCACAATCTGGTTCCAACCTACCTTCCTAACCATATTTTACACTACTTTCTTCATTTCTTACCTAGTTCTCCTCACCTAGCCATACATTCATTATGCTCCAGGAACCTCACCATCTTGCAAGATACTTCAATCCTGGAACTGACATCTCATCAGTACCCTGTGTTCCTCAGGCATCCCCTGATTGGAGAGGGTGAAGATGGAGATTACTTCCCAGAAACCTCCATTTAAAGAAGGGAGAGCAGGCCTGTTATCTCTTCCTTTCCTACTTGGCCAAACTTGGCCATCATGCCTCCTTCCCCTCAACCTCCCTCTGGTTTTCAGCATCTTTTTGTTTATTGTCTTCTCCCATTAGATTCTGAATTTCACAGATAATAGTAATAGCTGATGTTTAAATTAGCACTTACTATGTGCCAGGCACTGTGCTAAGTGCTTAACAACAACAACAACAACAACAATAACATCTAACATTTACATGGTGCTTACCATGTGGCAGGGACTGTGCTAAGTGCTTAATAATAATAATAGCAATTGCTAACATTTATGTAGTGCTTATTAAGTGCTTAACAATTATGATCCCATTTGATTCTCACAATAATCCTGGGTGGTAGGTATTTTGCACCCATTTTGCAGATGAGGAAACTGAGGCAAACAGAGGTTAGGTGACTCATCCAAGGTCACAGTAGCTAGTCAAATTTGAACTGAGGTCTTCTTGACTCCAGGCCCAGTGATGTGTGCTCTTTGGCGCCACCTAGCAGGAAAATGTATGATACTGTGCTATATATACTCTGTCTCTGGGATTGGCATTCTCTCTCCAGGCAGCAATGTCCACCAACACACTGTGCTCATGTAAGTCCAAGCCTGGATTCTGGGCCCCCGACTGCCTTTTCTGCTGTGTACTTCTTTCCATGAGCATAGGTCTCTGAACAAAAGATGCTTTTCCAGCCTGGGAGGCATCTTTGTGAGTGAAGGTCAGGAGTTCTTGAGACCCTCAGTTGGCAGAAGGAAGAAGCTGAAACACTATACCCTTCTTGGAGAAGAAAACCACGAAACAATCATGAGCCCAAACCCTGGCCAGTCAAAAGACATGGACTTTGAGCGAGCAGTTCAGAGAGTTCATCACCATGGAGAGGACAAAAATGTCCCATGAAGAGCTTCATGCTTTAATGTTTTAAGTGTCAATATTGGGGGAGGCTATAATAAGAGTTTCCTTTTCAGGTTTGGGGCTTTGTTTCGTTTCGTTTTGTTTGGAGACTGGGTCTTTCTATCTCTCAGCCAAACCAGAAGTGCAGTGGCCCCTCCCAATATTAATCAACAGGGAAACTTTAACCTGCTCCATTTTTCTAACTTGGGTGGGTTTGCCCCTTAGGCAGCCTGTTGTCCTCCACACCCAGGGGGCTCAACATATTGGAGCAGGACTGAGTGGTTTGGCTTTGGTCTTATTGCAGCCAGAAGTTCTGGGCTCAAGTGATTTACCAGCCTCAGCTTTCCCAAAGGGGATGATAGGTGTGTGACACCACACCAATGTACTATTCATTTTTTAGGCTACTTGTTGTTGTTGTGTAGTTTCAGTCGTGTCTGACTCATCATGAACCCATTGTCGGTTTTCTTGGTAGAGATACTAGAATGATTTGCCATTTCCTACTCCAGCTCATTTTACAGATGAGGAAACCGAGGCCAACAGAATTAAGTGACCTGCCCAGAGCCACACGGCTAGTAAGTGTCTGAGGCTGGATTTGTGGCGTTTTTTTTGTTTGTTTGGTTTGGTGTTTTTTTTTTCAGGGCAATGAGGGTTAAGTGACTTGCTCAGGGTCACACAGCTAGTAAGTGTCAAGTGTCTGAGGTTGGATTTGAACTCAGATCCTCCTGAATCCAGGACCAGTGCCTTATCCGCTGCACCACCTTGATGCCCCATGAGGCTGGATTTGAACTCAGGAAGATGAGTCTTCCTAACTCCATGCCTGGCACTCTCTCTACTTCACCACCTCACTGACTGAAAGTTACTTATTAGCTTTTGGACTGTAAGCATTTCTTTTGTGTAGGGAAATAAAAGGCTGCCCTGTACCTGATCTAAGTTGTACCTTGAGTACCTTTTTGTTGTTGTTGTTGTTTGTTTGTCCTTCATTCTTTTATTTTTTTTTTTGCGGGGCAATGGGGGTTAAGTGACTTGCCCAGCGTCACACAGCTAGTGCCAAGTGTCTGAGGCTGAATTTGAACTCAGGAACTCCTGAATCCAGGGCCAGTGCTTTATCCACTGTGCCACCTAGTTGCCCCCATTTGCCCTTCATTCTTGAAGAGGACCGTGACATCAGGGTGATGTCATGACTTGCAGAGAATTGTATTTAAGTGAGTGAGGGCTGTGCAAGGTCACCAGCCTCATTCTCTCCTCCAGAGTCATCTGGGTCTAATGGCAAGATATACAGCAAGACAACTGGAGATGGCCCTGGATGTTTAAGGCAATTAGGGTTAAATGACTTGCTCAGGGTCACACAGTTAGTAAGTGTCTGAGGTGAGATTTTATCTCAGGTCTTCCCAACTTCAGGGCCAGTGCTCTATCCACTGCATCACCTCGATGCCCCAAGTACCTTAACTATTCCTTTTTTTTTTTTTTAGTGAGGCAATTGGGGTTAAGTGACTTGCCCAGGGTCACACAGCTAGTAAGTGTTAAGTGTCTGAGGCTGGATTTGAACTCAGGTACGCCTGACTCCAGGGCCAGTGCTCTATCCACTGCACCACCTAGCTGCCCCTAACTATTCCCTTTTAAAGACACTTTGGACCTGTGTCATACCTCAACTTTAAGTGGCTTTTCCCTGGGACCCAAAGGTGGGGGTGAAAATATGAGAAAATAACTACACTTCTAGGCTCGGCCAGTAATAAACCTGGTACCTGCATGAACCTAGAATCAGGGGTCCCTTAGGGGGAGTAGGTGAATACCCCTGCCTTCCTGGCAACAGTCTGGGTGCGTTGTTACAAATATATTACTGTTGCTTGCATATGCATACATGCTAATCTCTCCACCCTCAGATTGTAAGCTTCTTGAATACTTTGTACTTTTGTACCCCAACAACAGTCCAATGCACACAGAGATACTTAAGAAATATTTGTTGAATGGGATTGAATAGAAAGTACATGTGGGGCAGCATGGAGGGGGGTGGGGCTAGTAGGAAGGGTGCTTGATAAGCCTTTGGATTTTAAGAATTTCTTTTGTGTGGAGGAAGTAAATAGCTGCCCTATACCTGATCTAAGTTGTATCTTGAGTACTTTTCCACTCCCTTTTGAAGAGACCTTAGATCCCTGTCACTCCTCAGCTTTAAGTGACACCCAAGAGAAACCTGGGTTAGAGACCTGCCTTAGATATCCATGTGATGATGGGTCATTTTCTGAGTCTCCTATTGTCTCTGGGACCTTGAGAAATTTACATAACCTCTCCGAGCCTCAGTTTCCTTCACCTGCCTCATAGGGTTATTGTGCAGAAACTGCTTCACAAACCAAAAAGCAGCATAGAAATTTGAGTTATTGTTTACAAATGGTTTATGTAGTTTCTACCCTGAAGTTTTTCCATGTTTACACTAGGGGGCACCAGTGACTGACTGTGGGACACTCAGAAGCCTTTTCCATGGGGATGGGATGAAATTGCTATGAATGGCCAGCAGGTGGCAGGGCTACCCTAGCACCCAGGTGGGGAAGCAGCCCTGACACAGGAGACAGCATGAGGAGGGGAACCCCCCAATTTCTGATCTCAGATAATAGAAAGGGCCGGCTTTCCTCCCAGGTCAGAACGCTCAGCCTTCAAGTCTCTGGGTGATAAGCAGGTGATGTATCAGGGCAGGCTATTGGTCCGGGGTAGAAGGTGCTACATCCCAAGGCAAAGAGCTTGGATTGGAATCTCTGATAGCTGTGTGACCTTGGGAAATCCCTTGGGGCCTCTGGGCCACACTTTGGACCAGATGACCTCGACGTCCCTTCCAGCTCCAAACCTATGATCTGAAGGTAAGATGAGGCTGGACATTAGGAAGACTTCCAGATAAAGGATTGGGAGATTGGGAAATGTTTGCACTAAGGGACATGAAGTCTTCTTTCCTTGGGATGTTTAAGAGGAAGAGACTCTTTCTGGTGTCTTCGTGTCTCTTTTCCCCATGGTAGATACCATCCTGCCCCACTCCCTATCCCTACCCCCAACCCCACCATGCAATGGTGCAAGAGAACATATGAATATAGACTTTAATTATTGTGCTGCTGCTATTAACCAGAAGTGCAATGAACCCATCCAAGGTGGATTTGGATGGCACAGTGTTAACAGGAAACCCCTGCCCCTGCCCCAGGGAATGGGTCCTGGGAAAACAGTGACATAAACACCAGGCCTCTGGGGAGGGGGCAGAAAAGGAGCTGGGCAAACAGGGAGGAGGAAAGAGAGGAGGAGCCTCCATCCTGGGTTAGATGGAGATGGGCTATTCTAGGAGGTTTGCTAACTCCAGAGCCCTATCAGCTTTGCTGCATCCCCATCCTTCCCGGTTCAGCTGCTTCTCTGTCCAAGCTCAGGTCTCTCCTGGAAGCTGGGATGGAGGGAAGTCACCATTAGGCCGGTGTTGAGAGGAGGGCAGGAGTTCTTCTTTTCCCTTCTTGTCTCTATCCCCAAACTGGGCCCCTGGAAGCCAGACTGTCCTTATGACTAATCCACTGAGATCAGTGACAAAAGGATTGAGTTTTAGTTTCCAACTTTGCTTGAGTTCAGAACTTCCTCGACTTCTTCCTGTCCAGTATAATAGGATGTTGGAGGTCACACCACTGGTCAGTAGGAAATCCCCCATCAGTCTTCTCCATGACCCTCCTTGGAGAACTGCCCTAACCTAGTGAATATTTAAGGCCAAACTTTGACCCACAAGCAGCCCTCCACACCTGAAGGAAAGGAAGGGCTGAAGTCCAACACATGGACACAGAATTGAATGTGTCTGATGGTGAGAGGGGGTGTGGCACCAGGCAGGAGGACACACAGGGACCACGACTGTAACCCAAAGCCCTGCTGGGGACTGGGAGTGCTCTGGGAAACTGTAGAGGGGGAGTGGCAGCCGTGCCAGGCCACAGGGCAGGGCAGAGACATGAAAACCGTTTTTTTTGGATTTGCTTATAACCATTTGGACTACTGCAAGGATTCCTCTTGTCCTTCCTCAATGTCAGCAAGAAACTCGGTCAGTTCTGCAGATATAGAGATGCCCATTCGACCCTAGTCTTTGACTTCCAACCTGGGTTGGGAGGACACTGGCTGTGGCTGAAACACCACATGCACTAAATGACCTGAGGATAGACTCACTCAGCCTGACGTCCCCTTGTCTTGAGCTTGCTGTGGACAATTTCTCTGAGTCATCTCTGGACCTGTCCAGGGAGAGAATCCATATCTCCAAGCTGATGCTCCAAGCTCAGCTTAGAAAGGCTTGGAGACCTTGCTTTTTCTACCTCGCACTAACCTATCTCTAATCTCTCCACCGTGCCTGTATCCTCTTCCCCTTCAGCTGGCAAACATCCATCCAATACCGCTGGGTCAGCCATTCCAAGGGGAACCAGCTTCATGCAGATCCATTTCTTTGTTGATACTGATACCTTGGCATCCAGGAAGTTGCTGACGTAGGTGAAAGCAGCAGGGAGAGGTGTTTCCTGTTTCTTTGCTCAGGATCCGGATATCCAGTGACCCCATTTTCTCGGTGGGTCTCACTGTTGCTGCTATTGCCACAGTTCCAGTCTGAGGCCTAGGAAGTATTCAGACTTTTGGGCAAACCCCTTTCAAAAAGTGGCCAGTACCCCCTCCACTGTGCTTATTATGATCCTATTGCAGCCTGAGGGGATATGGGGGGTGGTGAGGAGAGGGCTAGCCAAAGACCCAAGGCCACACCGGTGACTGCTGCTATTTCCGGGGGAGGGGATGAGTTCGGCCCTTGAGGCTTGGCCCCTCAGTCAGCTGCCTCTGCCCAAATAGACCAGGGGACTAAGCTACAGCCTGAGGAATGGACACCCTCCCAGTTTCAGCAAATCCAGTGTCTGCTCTGTGACTGCGTCCTGGCTCGATGAGACAGCCCCTGTTCTGGAGCCTGTCCGAGCTGGTCTCTTCAGGCCCTGCTAGGTCCCAGCCCTGCTGCTGGTGGGGACGCCTCTGTCTCCTCTTTCCTGGGGCCATGCTCACCCTCTTGTCTGGCATGATCACCCCCACCCCTGCCCAAGTGTCAGGCTCTGCCTTCCTCCCTCCCTTTCCCTGCTTGTCAGGCAAAGTCTGGTCCTGGTCTATCGCTGGGTTAGGGCAGTCGCCCGGATTGTGGAGGGGAGGAATTTGCTTCTCCGCAGCAGTCACTGGCCTCTAACAGCCGGTCGCATCAGGCTGTGAGGAGACATGGAAGGCTGTCTCCAGCTGGAAGGACAGATGATAGGAAAGGTATAGGCAGGCACGAGCAGCAATAGTTGAGGATCAGGGTGGGACTCCAGCTACTTGATACCCGTCAGACGTGTGTCTGGAGACTTTTCAGGGAGCTTTTCTTCATATTCTTGGGAGATGGGACTGGGGGGGGAGGTGGATTCTGGGCCCTTGGAGTTTTTGCTCACTTTTCTGCCTCATACTGAGGGAGTTTTCAGTTGGCTTTGAGGAAATCATCTAACCCTGCCAAGGAATGGAGAGTCTCCAAGGAGCAAGTTCTTGAGGGAGGCTCCAGGATGGGGCTAGGAGTCTGAGACACACAGGGCTTCCACAGCATCACTCAGTCCCTGATTGACGCCTCCCACTGCGAGGAGGCAGCTTTTGATGACGATGCTGGAACAGGCACATCGGGGAGTGGGCATGGGGGGCAGGCTCTCCCATTTGTTCTTCCCTGGGTGGAAGGCTTCAGCTGTCTCCAGGACTGTGGGCTGGTTCCCTGAAAATGCAGATAAAAGGCTTTCAGAACAGCCTCCTGCTGAGTATCCCAACCCTGTATCCCACAAACGATGGACTAAATGACTTCAGCGTCCTCAGCTCCAGAGGGTGTTTGTGGCCAGCATGCTGGCATGATGCAGCGGCTAAACCTAAAGCCCAGAGGCCCGAGTTCAAGTTTCACCTTGGACACTACATACTAGCTGCCTGACCTCAGGCAAGTTACGCAAGGTCAGTTTCCTTTTGTAAAATGAGGACAATAATGTTCACACTACCTATTGCAAATGGCTGTTTTGTGAACCTTCAAGCACTAGATGCATATAAATTACAAATAAAAATGGACATGTACCCATGTCAAACAGCTGAGTGGCTGTTGTATGGTATAGTGGAAAAAGGGAAGATGAAGGGAACAAGCATTTATTAAGCACCTACTATGTGCAAGGCAGGACAGCTAGGTGGCGCCATGGTGCATAGAGTACTAGGCCTGGAGTCAGGAAGACTCATCTTCCTGAGTTCAGATCTGACCTCAGATACTTACTCGTTGTGTGACCCTGGGCAAGTCACTTCATCTTGTTTGCCTCAGTTCCCTCATCTATAAAATGAAGTGGAGAAGGGAATGGCAAACCACTCCAGTGTCTTTGCCAAGAAGACCCCCAAATGGGGTCATGAAGAATTGGACACAACTGAACAACGACAACAAAATGTGCCAGACACTGTATTAAACTAAGTGCTTTACAAATATTATTTCATTTGATTCTCACAACTCTAGTAGGAAGATATTATTATTATTTATTTTTTATTTTTCAGGGCAATGAGGGTTAAGTGACTTGCCCAGGGTCCCAAAGCCAGTAAGTGTCAAGTGTCTGAGGCTAGATTTGAACTCAGATACTCCTGAATCCAGGGCTAGTGTTTTATCTACTGCACTACCTTGCTGCCCTGGTAGATATTGTTATTATCTCCATTTTATAGTTAAGGAAACTGAGGCAGACAAAGGTTGAGTGACTTGTCCAGGGTCATATAGCTAGTAAGTATCTAAGGCTAGATTTGAATTCAGGTCTTCTTGTTTGTTTTTGTTTTTTGTTTTTTTGGTGAGGCAATTGGGGTTAAGTGACTTGCCCAGGGTCACACAGCTAGTAAGTGTTAAGTGTCTGAGGTCAGATTTGAACTCAGGTCCTCCTGAATCCAGGGCCAGTGCTTTATCCACTGCGCCACCTAGCTGCCCCTGAACTCAGGTCTTCTTGACTCTAGGCAGAGTCTCTATCCACCTAGTTGTCTGGATCTGGAGTTGGAAGACCTGGATTCAAATTTTATGTGACCTTGGACAAAAAAATTTATCCTTTCTGGGTCTCAGTTTTCTCTATGTAAAATGAGGGAAATGGATGATGTGACCTCTAAGGTCCCTTCCAGTTTGAAATTGATGATCCTATGGTACCTTTCCCTAATACTTTACCTTATCTTCATCTCTATATGGGCTGAGCCTCTCTCTACCCATCATGTTCTTCTTAGGTCCTTTGTACTACAACAGGAGTTTTTAACCTTATCATCTGGTGGCCCCCTTGGGCATTCTGCTGAAGACTAAGGACCCCTTTTCTTTTTTCTTTTCTTTTTTTGTGGGGCAATGAGAGCTAAGTGACTTGTCCAGAGGCACACAGTTAGTAAGTGTCAAGTGTCTGAGGCCAGATTTGAACTCAGGTCCTCCTGAATCCAGGTCTGGTGCTTTATCCACTGTGCCACCTAGCTGCCCCATGGACCCCTTTTCAAAATAGTGTTTCTAAATGCATAAAATAAAGCACATAGGATTAAAAAGGAAAGCAAAGGTTGATGAAAATCAAGATGTAACTTTTCCCCCATCCAAGTTCAAGGACCCCATGGACGCCTGAACTATATATATGGTCTGACTTGTTTTTTCTTTGTACCAGAGGGCTCCCTCCTGCGAGTTCAAACGGTCCCCCTTCCTGAAGCACAGAGTGAGTAACTGGTCACTGAAGAGCAGGATTTGAAGGCTCTAGGAAGACTCCAGGAAGGCTCTTCAGTTCCCTCCCTCCCCCCACCCATGATCCCCAAACAATCAATCTCCTTGAATGTACTGTCGCTGAGGACAGGCGCTGGTTTCATTTTGGTTTTGTATCTCTACAATGCTATCACCTGGTAACATCAAGCATCTGCTGAACAAATAAACTAATTCAACTCAAAGCTATTCATTCTTTCCTTTTCAACATGGCCCCTATTTCTCAGTGTGAATAAGTTTGATTGGAAGATCTAGATTCTTTTAGACCAGACTCTGCTGCTAACTCCCTATGTGACCCTGGGTGAATTGCTTCTGTCTCTGTTCTTGTTCATGTTTGTTCTCTCTCTCTCTCTCTCTCTCTCTCTCTCTCTCTCTCTCTCTCTCTCTCTCTCTCTCTCTCTCTCTCTCTCTCCTCTCTCTCCTCTCTCTCTCACACATTCTATTTCATGAACATTCTCTCTCCTCTTTCTTTTTTCTCTCCTTTCTTCTCTCTCACACACATTCTCTCTCCCCTCTGTCTTCTTTCTTTCCTCTGCTCTGCTCTGCTCTGCTCTGCTCTGCTCTGCTCTGCTCTCCTCTCCTCTCCTCTCCTCTCCTCTCCTCATGTCTTTCTCTGTCTGTCTGTCCCTCTCAAATAAGTGAATGGACACAATTATTTCAACGGATCCCTCTAGTTTAAATTGTCTATGACTCTATAATTCCAATATCATGAGAAAGCCAGGCATGAAGGAGGGAGCACTGAAATGGGAAGAAAGGAAATAGAATGATGGAAAAAAACATTTAGAGACAAATTTTTCCAAGATCAATTAATTTGACCTAAAACAAGTCTGGGCCAGGATCACTGGGTTCAATGCTCCATAATCCTATGTGGCTAATTGCTAGGCTCTTCCCAGGAGTGTGCTGGTGAATGTTTAGCAATTAGCTCTCCAGGAAAAAAACAATGTGTGCACAAAACACTTTAAGGCTTAATCTGCATTACAAACGTTTTCTCCATCACTTTCTTTAGTCTAGACAATCAGCAAAACAATAAATCGAACCCTGATTTGTAGCATTTGTTGATTTCCAATGTATAAATGAAAAATTAACAATTGACCCATCTCAGGCCAGTGGGAGCTAGATCTGGCTTACTCATGCCTCTTACCCTACCTATGTCTCCATTTTCTCCACTAAAAAAGGGGGCAGACTCATTCCTCTGGTCCCCAGGGATTCCCTATAGCTGAAGTTCTAGCTGGAATGTTAGTCTTGGGATTTAGAGACAGAAGGGACCTCAAGGAATCATCTAGTCCAATCCTCCCATTTTAAAGATGGGGAAACTAAGCCCCTGAGAGAAGGAGTAACTTGTCCAAAGTCACAGAAGTGGCCAATGTTTGTTTCATTTTTTGCATTTGTATTCCCAGTACTTAGCACAGTGCCTGGCTTGTAGTCATTTAAATATGTGCTGATTTACTGCTGAGTCACAGAGTTAGGATTGGAAGCGAAACCAACAACATCCTTTGCCTCTGCCACGGCAGGTGCTTTGTGATCTTGGGAGAAAGTCCTGATTTATCCACTGCTGCCATTGCTCCTTTGGTGTCACCTCAAACCCCATGGTGTCAGCCCAACCACCCAGCATGGCCCAGAGTGCTCTGATCCTTACCTAGGCCTCCAGCCACTATGACTCTCCCACTTAAGCAGCCTGATACAAAGTCAGCTCTGCGCTTCTTTAGGAACGAAGATCGCTCTATCTTCATCCAACCTCCTATAGTCCAAGAAAGGAAGAGAAAAGATGTTGATAACAACCACCTGATGCAAGCTCTGGGACAGAAACTATTTCCTGATCTCTGGGGTGGGAGCAAGTAGGTATATGTCTATTCATATCTTGTATTTATCAGCACTAAATGTATCCCTTGGGACAGCTAGGTGGCAGATTCATCTTCCTAAGTTCAAATCTGGCCTCAGACACTTACTAGCTGTGTGACCCTGGGCAAATCACTTAACCCTTTTGGCCTCAGTTTCCTCCTCTGTAAAATGAGCTAGAGAAGGAAATGGCAAATGACACCAGTATTTTTGCCAAGAAAACCCCACAAGGGGTCACAGTCAGGCATGACTGAAACAACCTAACAACAACAACAAAATATATTCCTCTCAGGTTAACAAGAATTCATAGAATCAGAAGATTATAGAGTTAAAGCCAGAAGGGTCCCTAGAGATCATCAGCAGTTCTCAAACTTTTTTGGCCTTAGGATCCCTTTACTGTCTTAAAAAATGTCTGAGGACCCCAAAGAGCTTCAACTTGTGTCCATTATATCTACTGATATTTACTTTATTAGAAGTTAAAGCTGAAAAAAATTTAAAATATTTATTCATTAACAATAACTAGATTGCATTTTAATATAAAACAGATGTTTATGAAAAATAAATACATTATATGTTAACATAAAAGCAGGTGTTTATGAAAAATACATTTTCCAAAACAAAAAGAAAATTTTAGTGAGAGTGGTGGCATTGTTTTTACATATTTTTTGCTTGACATGATTAGAAAACAGCTGTATTCTCCTGTTGGCTCTGCATTTGATCTATTGTGATCTGTTGTTTTGCTTGAAGTATAAGAAGAACACCCCTCCTCACACAGATATGTAGAAGAGATAAGGATTTTAATAGTCAAATAACGTCTTAGTAGATTATGTTTGTTTGTTTTTTTGGGTTTTGGGGGGGGGGGTTTTGTGAGGCAATTGGGGTTAAGTGACTTGCCTAGGGGCACACAGCTAGTAAGTGTTAGGTGTCTGAGTCCGGATTTGAACTCAGGTCCTCCTGACTCCAGGGCCAGTGCTCTATCCACTGCACCACCTAGATGTCCCATCTTAGTAGATTATGAAAATCGTTTTGATGTTGTAGACTCTCTGAAAGGGTCTTGGAGAACCCCTGGGGGTCCACAGGCCATGCTTTGAGAACCACTGATCTGGCCTAGAGTTTCTCATTTTACAAATGAGGAGAGTGAGGCCAATCTAGATGAAGTGACTTCCCCAGGCTTCAGAGCCAGGTCTTCCTGACTCCAAGTTAATCAGGGTATCTCCTGTGGCATGCCACCCCACACAACCTCACACCTTTTCCATGCCCCCTTGTTTAACCTTGATTGGAGTGAGATGGAAGTGAGTTTGAACTCATTCTACTCAGGGCCACATGACACTTCACAATGGCCTTGTTCTAACCCTGTTGTCTGTAGTGGCTTCGACTCCCTCCTTACATGTCCCTGAGATTCCCTGAAGTTCATCCCACTTACTAGCTGTATGCCCATGGGTAAGGAAGTTTACTTCTCTGAGACTCAGTTTCCTTGGCTATAAAATGTAGAAATTGGACTAAATAATCTCTAATGGCCCTTCCAGCTCTGATATTGTGCAATTCGATGCTATATTGTTACATATTCCTTTCTCCACCAAAAACTTTATCACATTGTCCCTGAGCTAGAAAATTATTTCTCTTCCTTGAACAACCTCAGTTTCCTCATCTATAAAATGAGGAGTTTGGACTAGAGGCAAATAAGATCTTTCCCATTCTAAATCCCATGATCCTTTTGATTCAAATTTCCGTCTAAAGGGCCCCGTCGTTCAGTTGTTCAATCATGTCTGATTCTGTGTGAACCCATGGATGTTGTCCATGGTGTTTTCTTGGCAAAGATACTGGAAAGGTTTGTCATATTCTTCTCCAGTATGTTTCCATTTTACAGTTGAGGAGCTGAGGCAAATGGGGGTTAACTGTCTTGCTCAAGGTCATACAACTAGTCTGAGGCTAAATTCGAACTCAGATCTTCCTGACTGCAGGCTTGCTGTTCTATTCACTGGGCCACCTAGCTGCCAAGTGCCCTAGACCAGTAGAAAATTTGGATTCTAGTTCCAGTTTTGTCTCCAATTTGCTTTGTGTTCTTGATCAAATCAGGGCACCCATCTCAGTTCCTCAGTTTATCCATATGTAAAATAGGAATTCGGAACTCTGGCCCTACCTACCTCATGCAGGTGCAGGGTTATTGTTAGGATACAATGAGAAAATAGATGGAAATAATCTTTGGGGAAAAAAAACCTGTTCTCTAGATAACAGGTATTTATATCTAGGGATGAACATGAATAGCCCTGAACAAGATGTAATTATAATAACACCTTCATATATATGTATGTACATATATATTTTTTTCTTCATGACAGCCTTGTGAAGTAGTTAGTGCAATTATAATTATTTTATTTATAGTTCAATCAATCAGACAATCAACAGGCTGTTGCTAAGTTCGTGCTATATTCCGGGCACTGGGCTAGGCACTGGGGATGGAGAGACGAAAATAGTCGCTGCTCCCAGGAAGTTTCTGTTTGATTGGCAATTGAGACAATTAAGGCTTAGGTAACTAGGTTAAGTAACTCGCTTAAAATAACACAGCTAGTTAATATCTGGCAGCTGGGTGATGCACGGGATAGATAGAACACAGGACCTGGAGTTAGGAAGACTCATTTTCCTGAGTTCAAATCTGTCCTCAGACACTTAGAAGCTGGGTAACCCTGGGCAAGTTACTTAACTCTGTTTGCCTCAGTTTCCTCATCTTTAAAATGAGCTGGAGAAAGAGATGGCAAATGACACTAGTATCTGTGCCGAGAAAACCCTAAATGGGGTCACAGAGAGATAGACGTGTCTGAGGCAAGATTAGTGTCTTTTCACTCCAAATATGGTCCTGTACTCAGCGTATTGTTTTGCTTCTCTGTGCCCTCTGGGAAAAGTTTAGAAATTGATCCCCTTGTCCCTAACTAGAACATTGTGGGTTCCTGGGCAGTATCTGCTGGTTCTGAGCCCTCACCCTGAGCCAGCTTGATAGGGCTGGCCTACTTGGTGATTGAGGCTGGCAAAGGGAGCATTAGTAATGCCATCAGAGTGGCACACACCTCAGTCCTGGACCAAGTGTACTGAGCAGAAAGAGACCCTTCTGGCTCCTGGTCTACCAGGCCGGGCCTCAGTTGTGAGGCTCAGATTCTAAAATGGGGTCCTAGGCATGATGTGGCAAGACCACATAGAATTTAGCATCATCAAATCATAGATTTGGAGCACAAAGGGACTTTGTTATTGTGTCATTTTCAGTTGTGTCTGACTCTGTGATCCACTCTTTTTTTTGAGGGGGCGGTGAGGCAATTGGGGCTAAGTGACTTGCCCAGAGTCACACAGTTAGTAAGTGTTAAGTGTCTGAGGCTGGATTTGAACTCAGGACCTCCTGAATCCAGGGCCAGTGCTCTATCCACTGTACCACCTAGCTGCCCCTTGTGATCTACTCTTCATGACCCCATTTGGTATTTTCTTGGCAGAGATACTAGAGTGGTTTGCCATTTCTTTCTCCAGGTTATTTTATTTGTTGGTTTTTTGGGTTTTTTTTCGGGGCAATGGGGGTTAAGTGACTTGTCCAGGGTCACACAGCTAGTAAGTGTCAAGTGTCTGAGGCCGGATTTGAACTCAGGTACTCCTGAATCCAGGGCTGGTGCTTTATCCACTGCGCCACCTAGCTGCCCCTCCAGGTAATTTTATATATAAGGAAACTGAGGCAAACGGTTAAGGGACTTGCCCAGGCTCACACAGCTACTAAGTGTGTGAGGACAGATGTAGAGGTCCTCATCTAGTCCAGTCTCTTGGTTTTACAGGAAACTGAGGTTCAGTTAAGTAAATTGCCCAAGGTCACACTAGAGACAACTGACAGAGCTAGGATTTGAATCGAGATAGTCTAATACAAATTCAGCGTTTCTATCTCACCAGGCTGCTTCCTTTGTGATAACATTGGTTATCACTGGGTTGGGGTGGGGTGTGGGGGGGAAGCTACATGCCCTGAAGATAGGAATTTTCTGGTGTTAAATATGTTCATTTATACAAATTCTCACTAGGAAGTGACCCTGATTGTACCTTCTTGTGTTTTGTGCCCTGGGTGGCTATGCCCTTGGGTCTGGTTCTGGCTCTAAAGTGGTGGCAAGCTCCCTCTTCAGCCATGGGTAGCATTCATTCATTCCTTCCATTGATTTGAATGACATTTATTAAATACCTACCATGTGCAAAGCATAGTACTATCTTCTGGGAATATACAGATGAAAGATGACAGGGGAATGGTGTGTGCATGCATGAGTAAATACAATAAATAAATATAATTACAAATAAAAATAATAACTAGGAGCAAGAGTCATGTGGACAAAAGCTCCAGGAAATCTAGGAAAGGAGAGAATGCTTTCATCTGGGGAGTCAGGGAAAGCTTCATGGATGCTGAGTTTTGAAGAAAGAGAAGGACTACCACAGGCAGAGGTGAGAAATGAGTGTGTTCCAGACCTGCATGAATGCACAAAGATGTTCAAGGGGGCAGAATAAGACCAGAAAATAGGGCATGAAATGTCTGAAGAAGGTGGGTAGGAGCCAGATTGTGAATGGCCTTAAATACTGGGCTCAGGGGTCTGTATCTGTATCTGTATCTGTATCTGTAGGCAATAGGGAGCCAGTAAAGGTTTCGGGGAAGGAGAGACCTGTGTTTTAGGAAGATGATTCTTGTAACTGTTTGGAGGAGGGATTGGAGAGGGAAGAAACTGGAGGCTGAGGGAGTGTGATCAAGAGATGATGAAGGCTGGTGGCAAACTTTTTTTTTTTAAGTGAGGTAATAGGGGTTAAGTGACTTTCCCAGGGTCACACAGCTAGTAAGTATCAAGTGTCTGAGAGGCTGGATTTGAAGTCAGGTACTGCTGACTTCAGGGCCGGTGCTCTATCCACTGCGCCACCTAGCTGCCCCGGTGGCAAACTTTTGAAAAGTTCAAAAGACCTGTGTAGGCAAAAGGTCAGATAGGTGTGAGGGGTCAGAAAGACAGCCATTCAAAGCTTTCAGTGTTCTGAAAGTGACACGTTATAGTGATTCCCCACCCCTTTCCTACCTCCTTTAGATTGTAACCTCCTTGAAGGCAGGAACTATCTTTCTTTTTATTAATTTTATCCCCTGTACTTAGCACAGTGCCTGGCACATAGTAGGTGCTTAATAAATGTTTATTGGATTGGTGTTTGGAGGATGAGGGGACTCTATAAGTGGGGGTGGGGTTAGAAAGACTCACCTTGCTCCATGTCAAACACATCCATAGTCCTCATGAACTTGGGCTGTCGATACAGGCGGCCTTGCCGTAGGCCCCCCAGGCTATACAGATAGCCATCCATGGGGACAAAACTGGAGAAGGCTCGTTTGCAGGGGATGCTGGGAAACTTGGTCCATGAGCGTGTTTCAATGTCGAAGACCTCAAAGGCATTGACTGCATACTTGGATTGACGTCCCCCTAAAAGCCAAGGTTAAAGGCCCTCTGAAGGACTCCTTTCTGCCTATCTAGCCTACTCCCCCTTTATTCCTTCCCAGAACAACACCTAAAGGCTACAGACCAAAACAGAGTCTTTCCTGTGCTTACCACCCCAAGGAAGGAGATTGCATCTGGGAAAGGCCTAAAGCAGCTGCCCTTTCTAGACAGTGTCTCCTACCTCTCTTAGTGCCAGGGTGTTGTATTAGTGTTCCAAGCTTATTATAACTTTTCTGATGAGTCCTTCTTTGTTCTTTCCACCCCCCTCCTACCTGAGATGCTTTTTTCCATTTCTGACAACTAATATCCCTCCTCCTCCCTTAAATATGGCCACTACCTGCTCCAGGGAACCTATCCTGATTGATCCATACCCAGTTCTGACCATTCCTCTGCCTCATGCCCCTTTGGAGCTTATACACTCAAGTCAATTCTAGCATGATAGAAATAGCATAGGTCATATAGTCCAACCCCATCATTTTACAGGTGAGGAAACTGGGGCCCAGATAAAGAAGTTCACACAGGCTACATAAGTGGGAAAGTCAGGATTCAAATCCAGGTCTTTTAATTCCCCAGTCCAAGGCACCTTCTATGCTAAGCCTCATTTCTGCATATTTGTAGGCTGTTCTATAAGTTTTCAGTTGTTGTACATGTGCCTTGTCTCCCTCAACCCCACCCCCGCCTCCAACAATGACACTTCCCCAATGATAGGGACAATGGTTTGTTGTTTGGTTTTGGTTTTGTTTTTTTTGCCTCACAAAGCTATGACCTTGGGTAAATCATTTTACTTTTCTGTATACCAGTTCTTCCTCTTCTGCAAGATAAAACTCTGGGTGAGATGGTCTCTAAGGTATCTTTCTGCTCTAACGTTTATTAATTATATGACAATGAGCTCTGTGAAGGCAAGGGCAGGGAGTCCTCCTTTCTCTGGACCTCTGCCCTGCTCCACATTGCCTAGAAGATACTCTGTACATTTTGCGCAGCAGACAGATGACAAACTGACCCCCAGGAGGGAAAAGGGGAGCACAGCGAGGGTGCGCAGAGCCCGTCCTTACCTAGCACGTAGATCTTGGAACCTCGGAGAAAGGAAGTGGCAGCATATCTTGCAGTGGGCATGGGGGCTAATGATACCCACATGTCCTTGAGCATGTCGTAGTGCTGGAGGTGGTTGTGGGGGCGGAGATCCAGCCCCATCCCTCCTGCCGCATACACTCTGTAATCTAGAGATAGACCACAGCCAGGGTCAGTGGGCAACTTGGCAGTGGACTGGTCAGTATCCACTACCAGTCATACCCGGAGCCCCATTTAACCCCCTGGGCACCACAGCTGGAGCCTGACCTGGGAGGCCAGGAGCTTCCTGCTCAGCACCTTGCACACTGGGTACAGGACTCCAGTCTGTGCCACTCTGGTGGCATGATTAATGTTCCTCTGCCAGCCTCAACCACCAGCTAAGCCAGTTCTGACAAGCTCCCAGGGCACCTGGCCCAGGGTGACTCTATGCCTTCTATACTCTAGCTTCTCCCCCTCTCAGCCAAGGACAGCTGGTGGGGACCAAATAGGAGGATGCCTTCTTTTCTCTGATCCATTTCTATATTCAACAGGGCCTGAGGACACGTGGAGGTTATAAGAAAAGGAAGAAAGGATGCCACCTCACACACAAAAGTCCAAATGAGAAACTTCCAGAGAAAACATGTGTGAAGATACTTTCTGGGGTCAGCGCCTGGCACTTAGTAGGTGCTTAATCTATATTTGTTCTCTTCCACTTTCTGCCCCTTCCTCAAATGTGCTTTTGCATTGTGCTTAGGTGCATTGTGCCTGGAACACTCTTCTTCCTTACCTCTGCCTCTTCTTTCAAGACCCAGCTAAAAGCCCACTTTTTGTAGGACATTTCTGTCCCCTCTGGCTATGAGCCTTCCCTTTTGGGGTCACCTTCCATCTACTCTGTTTGTATCTTGTGGGTACTAAATTATTTACATGTTGTCTTCTTCATTAGAGTATGAACTCCCTGAGGGCAGGGACTGTTTTTTGCCTTTCTTTGTATCCCCAAGGCTTAGCACAGTGCCTGGCATTCAGTGGGTGCTAAATAAATGCTTGAGGATTGCTTGAAAGATCATCTACCAAGGGAAGATGTTGAGGATGGGTGGAAGCCTGGAGTAGGAGGGTATTCAGTTTGCTCTAACAGAAGGTTGGCATTCCCGGTAGGGTCCCAGGGAAGTTTGGGGATGGGAAGGAGAGGTAGAAGAAATAAGGAAAGATCTCCAAACAGTTTGTTTAGAGGGAACCCTGGGTTGACTAATTTGGGCAGTGAACTATGGGGTGGTTAGTTCTCTGCAGACCCCTAGGCTCTCTCTTTAGCCTTTATGATGTGCTGTTGTGCTGAGTGGGTCAGATCAAAGCAACTGAGCTCTCCAGCTATTTGGTGGCTGGGACCCCTGTGAGGTGGAGGTCAGGCTTTTGTAGCTTTTTCATTTTATGGGAAGAGAACAAGGGGCCCAGCGGATTATGGGAGCTTTCAGAAAAGTGGCCAGAGGAATAAACTGGGGAGTCCCTGTGCTAAGCCCAAGTGCAAAGCCTCTTCATTTCCAGCCCTCGAAGTCTACCCCACTGATTTCCTGCCCTCTTTCCAGCCCCTCTGTGCCCAAGGGCACCCAAAGCCTGGTCTGGCTTGCCTTTTGTAGTGACAGAGATGCCCATGGCAGCCTCCCTCAGCACACTCCTCTTCTTCCACTTGCCCTCATCGATGTTGTACATCTCCACGATCTTCAGGGGCAGCTGATTGGTCCCCACACCCCCAATCACCATGATCCGTTTCCCCAGGGCAATGACAGCCACCCCAGCCCGGGCCGTGGGCATGGGGGGCAAGGAAGTCCACTGGTCAGCCTCAGGGGAGTAGACCTCAAAGCAGTCCATGGGGACCCCGTTGTCATCACAGCCTCCTATGGCATAAACCTGTCCTCCAGCCTCCACCAGGGACGAGTAGACCCGACGACTGGGCAGTGGGGCCAGGGTCTTCCAGTGGAAATCTTTGATGCTGGGCACCTCCATGGCAGTCACGGGTGGCACTGTCCGGGCATCCATCCCCTCACCTCTGTGGAACAGTTACCCTGCCACCCCCTGAGAAGCAGCAGGGGCAGCTGCTCCAAGGGCAGGGAATAAGAGATCAGAGGCAAGAGACATGCTGACTAGTCCACAATCAATATCCCTCAGCCGCCTGCAGCATCCATCACTGGCCCTGGCTCCTGCCCACCCCCACAAGCCCCCATGCGGACACAGACAGACATAGACAGACAGACAGACACACACACACATACATACACACACACAGACATACACACACAAAGACACACACACACACACACACAGACACACACACACACACACACAGAGAAAGAACAGCCGATTCTTTACCTTTCCTTATGGCTCCATCAATCCCGAGGCATCCACACCTGGCCCTAGGAGGACAATGGAGTGGAATCAAGGGCAGCCAGTTCAGTGAGTCTCCTCTCCCGAGCAGACTCCCTCTCCCTTTCTCCAACTTTAATTAACAGGAAAGAAGCTGAGAAGGCAACACGGCATGATCACACATCACATTTCCCCCCCTCCTCCCTAGGTTATGTCAGATCCCGTGTGGCTGTTGTTTGGGGGGGCGCAGCTTTAGGGGCAGGTGGGGGTGGGGTGGGATTCACAGAGGTTCTTTCAGCTCGCTGAACCTACACCCTTCCTGGGGAGGAAGGAGTTAAAAATCACTGGAGCCTGTGCTCTTTCTAACCCTCCCTCTGCAGTTCAAGACATTCTCCACTCCCACCATCCCTCCCCCCAACGCCTGCACACACACACACACACACACACACACACACACACACACACACACACTTACACACACATACTCACACATATTCTCACACACATTCTCTCTCTCTCTCTCTCACACACACACACACACACACACACACACACACACTCACACACAGTGTCACTGTTGATCAGGAGAGGGAAGCAAAGACAGCCCATTAAGAGACACTGGAAATCCCCCGCCCAGCTCAGAGACTAAGGGAGAAGGTGATTTGTCCTTTCTCCACTCAACACACTGCTGGCAGACATGCAGATGAGCTGAATAAATGAGCAGCCAGGATGAGAAAGCTACACAGAGTGGGAAGGGAGAGAGCCAGCTAAATACACATCCCTATCCAGAGCTTCACACCTGTGCAGAAATCTACATGCAGCCCCACTTCAGAGTCATCAGCCTCCATTATATAACCCAGGAGGGCTTCAGCCATGGGAAGAGGGAAGGCGCCCTTGGCTGGGCATGCCGACCCTCATCTACCTGAGCAGTAAGGTAAGGTAGTTGTAAAGGGGAGGATGGAGACAGTTACTTGAGTAGCCAAAGGAAAGAGTTTTGTTTTGTTTTGTTTTGTTTTGGGGGGAGGGCAGTAGGAAGAGGGGTGACCAAATTACCCAATTTGTTTATACAGACACAAAGAATCATTTAATGCTCTTTCCACTTCATTTTGGGTGTTTAGGCAGAGGGAATGTGGGAGATTTCCTCACTTGTGCCCACATACACTCTGATATAATCTACTCCTTAAACTGCACATGCAGACAACCACCCCCACCCACCCACCCACATACGCACAATTCCCCACCACACTGAAATAGAAATGTGCTTACAGAGAGATATACAGAAATATATTTTGGCATAAACACAAATAGATGGGATCATAGATCTGGAGTTGGGCAGCTAGTTCGGTGGTATCAAACACGGGGGCCAAAACCCTCCAGAGCATGGCCAGGACTGGATTAAAATATAACTGGGAAATATTTAACAAAAATAAATTTAAGAAAAACAATATAACACATATAGTATGTAACTGGAGGTATAGGGCCTTGTGTGTATAGTTCTGTGGAAAGGGGGCCTTCAATCTCTACCTAAGGACTTGAAGTCAATGTGACCACAGGGATCCTTAGGTAGAGAATGGCGGCCCCCTTTCCACAGAACCACACACACAAGGCCCTATACCTCCAGTTACAGCCACACACACACTCATGGACTTCTCTTCAATACCCTTTTGGCATGAACCCTGAGCAGAAGCACATCAAATGATGCCAGGCTTAGAGGATCAGGGAATATCAAAGGGTACATAGAGGCCATTTCTAATGGCTTTTCACACACAATAAAACACCATTACAAAGCACTACCAGTCTGTGCAAAGGAACCACAAATGTGCCACCCAACCTAAACACATCACTTGGATTGGTTCTTCAGCCTCTGCTGTTTACACAGGGGTGAGACCGAGCCTCTTGCAAGAAGATGGAAAACTTATAAAGTGGGTGTCATCTTTGTTTTCTGACATCAGCATTGTAAGTTGGCTCTCTACCCAACAGTCAAACCACCAATTTTGAAATGAGTAACAGTGAGTAATGAGGTAGGTAACAATTCACAGTAGGCCCACAAAACGTAAACAAGGATCATAAACACAAAAGTCTTCTAATATGGAGGAATTCAGTGTGGGCCCCAAGACTTGAAGGAATTCTTAATTTTTTGAGATCTTGGTATGGAAAATTTCATTTTTAGATTTCTTCCTCCTCCACATGCTTACATAGATAGTAACTGAAAACTCAAATAGGAGGAAATTGCCCCTTACTCATGTTATTAAATGAAAATTAATGCAAGTTTTAAATCACTGAAATCTGAATCTATGAGTTCATGGCAAATTCCCCAATGTTATTAGCCTATGCAGGAGTCAGCCTACAGAGAGAGGCACTAGGATTAAAACCTTCCTCAGCGAGTCAATAAGCACCTACTGTGTGCTAGGCACTGTGCTAAGCATGGGGGATAAAAGAAAGGCAAAACCATGATGCCTACCCTCAAGGAGCTCACATTCCAATGGGGGAGACATGTAACCAACTTTATATAAATATGATATATACCAGGGAGGGTTATCAGAGGAAAGGCGCTAGCAGTGAGACAGACTGGGAAAGGGGTGTTGCAGATGGGATTTTAGCTGAGACTTGAAAAAAGCCAGGAGGCAGAGGTGAGGAGGGAGAGTATTTTAGGCATTGGAGAAAGCCAGTGAAAATGCAGCATCCTGGACGAGGAATGAGGAGACCAGTGTCAGCGGATCACAGAATTCATGAAAGGCAGTAAAGTTTTAGGAAACACCAGGCTGTGAAGGGCTTTAAAAGCCTAAAGCAATGTCAGCCCTGTGCTTCAGGAAGACTACCTTGGCGGCTGAATGGAAGACACGTTGGAACAGGGGGACCCCTGTGGCAGGCAGACCAATCAGTCTCCTCTCCCAGGAGTCCAGATGTGAGGGGATGAGTACCTGCAGCATCAGGAGAGAGGAAGGGGGCATACTAGAGATATTGGGAATGTGGGAATAATGGTACTTGGCGAATGGTTGGTTATGGACAATGAAAGAGAGTGAGGACTTTAAGATGACATCTAGGTTGTAGGCCTAGGTGGTGGTGGTGGTTGTTTTTTTGATGATCACGCTCTTTACAGTGAGAGGGAAGTTCACAAGAAGGGTTTTGGGGAAAAGATAATGAGTTCAGTTTTGGACATGCTGCGTTTAAGATGTTGGGATAGCTACATGATGTAGTGGATAGAGCACCAGCCCTGGAGTCAGGAGGATCCCGAGTTCAAATGTGACCTGAGACAATTGCTAGCTGGGCCGTGACCCTAAGCAGGTCACTTAAACCCAATTACCTTTAAAAAAAGATGTTTATGGGGCATCCAGTTTGTGATGTCTAATAGGCAGTAAGAGACGTGAAAGTGGAGGTCTGGATAAATAGATCTGAGAATTATCTACACAGGGATGATCACTGAATCCATGGGAACAGATGAGATCACCAAGTGAAATAGTATAGAGGAAGAAGAGAAGATAGCCCAGAACAGAGCCTTGGCGGATGCCCATGGTTAGTGGTTCTTACCTAGATGAAGATCTAGCAAAGGAGACAAAGGAGGAACGGTCATAGGAATCGGAGGGGAACCAGGAGAGAACAATGTTATGACAACCTAGAGAGAAGAGAGCATCAGGGGGATGAGGGTGATTAAGTGTCAAAGGCTGTAGATGGGACAAGAAGGAAGAAGACTGAGAGAAGGCAATTAAGAGATCCTTGGTAACTGCACAAAGAACAGATTCAGTTGAAAGATGAGGTTAAAGCCCAGTCTGCAAAGAGTTTAGGAGACAGACAGACAGACAGACAGACAGAAAGTGGAGACCATCCTCTGCCCAGTTCCTTATTATACATACAAGTTGGGAGAGCAGGCAAGAGTGAAATCATTCCCAACCTTGTGGACATTCATCTTACCTTGCTCTCCTCTCATCCTACTTCCTACCATAGCTGACAAACAAGAAGTAATCTGGACTGATGTAAATCAGTTTCCCTTAGGGGCAGCTAGGTGGTGTAGTGCATAAAGCACTGGCCCTGGATTCAGGAGGACCTGAGTTCAAATCCAGTCTCAGACACTTGACACTTACTAGCTGTATGACCCTGGGCAAGTCACTTAACCCTCATTGCCTGCCCCCCCCCCCAATCAGGTTCCCTTTCTTTGCTCTGGGAAAGTTTTTTTGTTTTTTGTTTTGTTTTTTGTTTTTTTAGTGAGGCAGTTGGGGTTAAATGACTTGCCCAGGGTCACACAGCTAGTAAGTGTTAAGTGTCTGAGGCTGGATTTGAACTCAGGTCTCCTGACTCCAGGGCTGGTGCTCTATCCACTGTGCCACCTAGCTGCCCCAGTTTTTTTTTTTAATGAACAATGAAATAGCTAAAAGACCAATAGATCAGAAAACTGAGGAACAGTTAGCTTTGAATGAAATTACTCACTGCCACCATTGTTGCCACCCTTGATTCCTGGGTGACTTATTTGTCAGAATGTGTCATAGGAACCCAAAATGTAGAAGGTGGCACTTATCCCCTTGCTAACCTCTGGTACATGCAGATGGAACTGAACTATTGACACTAACCTCCAGACACAACACACCTTTCCACCATCTGAATCCAAAGAGGCTGCCTAAATCCTCATGTGACTATTCCTTAGCCCTACACTGTGCTATAGAGAGCCATATTTAGAAAGGACCTCCGAGGTCTAGTACCAATTGTACCTGAACAGGAATCTTTTCCACAATATCTCCAACAAGTATCCCTCCAGCCTCTGCTCCAAGACCACCAGTGACAGAGAATTCACCACGTCATGAGGCAGTCCACTAATTGTTATGGTTTGGAAAAGTACATAGAAATGCAGGCTTCCTGTAAGGCCATATGACAGTGATTTAATATTGATGCAGCGATTTAAGGTTTACAAAGAACTTTACAAAAATCCTATTTTCTCCTCACAACAACCCTCTGTGGTAGGTGCTATTGTGACCCCCATTTTATAGGCAAGGAAACTAAGCCAGACAGAATTTAAGTGACTTTCAGGAGAGCCCCACAGCTACTAAGTATATTAGGTTGGATTTGAACTCAGGTCTTTATGATTCCAAATCAAACATTCTATCTACTAAGCCACACTACTGCCCAGTTTCTGGGGGAGCTGGCTTCCTTCTCCCTGCCTCGTCCAATATGGTTCCTATAATCAGAGGTGCTTAAAACCTAGCAACTGTTACTTATAATTATTTCAATCTCTTGGGGGATCACTGCTCAGCCTGATTATACCGAGCTGGTTGCCTGCAGGTGTGCCAAGTGGGAGAATAGTTTGCTACTTCCCTTAGTCTCCCTATCTAGTGTCTAACCTGTTCCCTGGCCAAAAAATTTTTCTTTGTGTCTAACCTAAGTTCCTGCTGCTAGAAAATGCACTCAAAGTATCAGACCTTCATTTTCTTTTCTCATTCAAAGGCACAGTCTCACTTTCCTCCATAGGGATGAGGCTGTGGGTGCTTGTAAGAGGCTCTGAAGATAAATGGATTTTGATACTGTGGAATCTTATTATTATAATATCAATGCATTATTCACACAACTTGTCCCTCTTTCACTTCCCATCTTAAAGGGATTACAGCATTGAAAGCTAGAAGGGACCTTAGAGATCAGTTAGCCCAAAGGTGAGGAAAACAAGCCCCAAATGGTTAAGTGACTTACCCACAGTCTTACAGGTAGTAAATAGAAGGACTGGCATTTAAACCTAGGCCTGACTGTAAAGTCGATGTTTCTTCTACATTCAAATGTTGTCAAAATATTCCTGCCATCTCATCCTGTCCATCAGTATTCAGTGCCTACTACATGCTCAACACTGTGCTTGCCTCTATTAAATGGGAAGCTAGGTGGCACAGTAGATAGAGTACCTGGAGTCAGGAAGACCTGAGTTCAAATTCAGCTTCAGACACTTACTAACTGTATGATTCTGGGCAAGTCACTTAATCCTATTTACCTTAGTTTCCTCATCTGTAAATGAGCTGGAGAAGGAAAAAGCAAAACACTCCAATATCTTTGCCAAGAAATCCCCAAATGGGGTCATGAAAAGTCAGACACAACCGAAACGACTGAACAACAATGTGCTGAACTTGCCCAGACAGTATCCTTTGGAGAAGCTCAGGGAGAAACCTGGAGGGGGAGTGAGATAATCTCATGCTCATCAGACTAAGGAAACTCTCATGATCCCAGGGCTGTTGTGGGGGAGGTAGCAAGGGCAGAGCTTCATGGGTTTGGTGATAATTTACACAATGTCACATGAGAGTGAGCAGGGAAAGGAGACAATGACAGAGCTCAAGATTAGCTGTTACTGTTTCTCCTTTCTTCCCTTCCTCTTCCAAGAAAAAAGCAGGTGACCCTTGGGTAAATGACAAAATACCCAATAGACCAGTGCCTCTTGGACCAGAGACTGGACTGAGACAATGAACCCCTTAATCTTAGTGAACTCTCAGAAGGAAGGGGCTGTGTTTCCACATAGTTTTCTCTGTCTATAGTGTCTATTACAATGCCATGTATAATCAATTAGATGTTTAATAAAGACCTTTAATAAGCAATGATTCTTTAAAGCGCAGAATATTTGCATCATTCAAAAAGAAAACCCCACTGGGGGCAGCTAGGTGGTGCAGTGGATAAAGTACTGGCCCTGGATTCAGGAGGACTCGAGTTCAAATCCAGCCTCAGACACTTGACACTTACTAGTTCTGTGACCCTGGGTAAGTCACTTAACCCTCATTGCCCTGCCCCAAAAAACACAAACAACAACAACAACAAAACCCCACTATAGGGAGCTAATTCTACAAACTGGCTAGTCCTTAATGGGGCCAGATAGATGCTTCTTATATGTATCCCTCCAGAGCAGGGAGTTTTTTACCCTTCCTTCCTGAGACCCTTACATCTCTTCTAATATCAGAAAGCATTCTTCTTCTTCTTCTTCTTCTTCTTCTCTTTCTTCTTCTTCTTCTTCTTCTTCTTCTTCTTCTTCTTCTTCTTCTTCTTCTCCTCCTCCTCTTCTTTTCTTCTTTTTGCAGGGCAATGGGGGTTAAGTGACTTGCCCAGGGTCACACAGCTAGTAAGTGTCTGAGGCTGGATTTGAATTCAGGTCCTCCTGAAACCAGGGCTAGTGCTTTATTTACTGTGCCACCCAGCTGCCCCAGGAAGCCTTTCTTCTTATCCAAGTTCAATCCCATATGCTCCAGCCAAAGTTCATTCCTCTTAGTTTGATCTTCAGTTGATTCCCTTCCTTTGAAGCCTTCTTTATTATGAGAAGAGAAGGGAAGTGTGGTATAGTGGATAGAGAGCTGACTGCAGAATCAGGATACACCTGGGTTCAAGTACCATCTCTGACACATCCTGATTGTAGGACTCTGGGCAAGTCACTTAACTGCTTGGGGCCCCAGTCAATTTTCATCTATCAATTTCAGAGCAGGTACCCACCTAGAGGCAGGTAGGTGGCATAGTGGACAGAGTGTTGGATCTGAAGTCAGAAAGACTTGAATTCAAATTCAGCTTCAGATACACACCAGCTCCATGGACCTGGCTGCTTTCCTGGTTTCATGATCTCTAGAAACTCATCATCCCATAACCTGGAATCAACTCTGAAACTCACTTCCTCAGATCATTTTCAACCTCAAATGCAGGACTTTCATTATGCCCCTGAGCCGGGCACCTTCCCTCCTTCCCCCTTCAGCTTCTTTTAATATGTTTTCTTTCCCCATGAGATTGTGAGCTCCTTGAGGGCAGGGACTGTCCTATGCCTTTCTTTGTGTGCCTAATGCTTAACACAGTGCCCGGCACATAGTAAATGCTTAATGCTTATTGACTGAATCTCTTAAGTGTCGAGGAGGGCTGGGAGGAAAGGGAGAGCCAATGATATAAACAGCCTTAGAAGCTTCCGTATTCCTGATTCTGGCTGTGCTACCCAGTCTTCACTGGTCTTTTCAACAGGTCCTTTCCTCAGATAACGTGGGTTCTTACCAGGCCATGCCTGACTGAGTGTACACTGGGCTCAGTGGATGCTGATCCTTAGCCCTCACCCCTATTTCATGGTAGAAGAGACTGAGGGAGTTGTTGAGGCTTTGAGGGGCCATTCAGAGAACTAAAGGCCAGCAGGTGGGAGAGGGCAGTATCGTATTAAAACCAGGCTCTCTAAATGCCAGTTAATAAGTTAATACCATTGTCCCCAGAGTCAGCAACTCCTTCCGTCCTTCTTAATTAAAAAGAACTTCATGTCACCATGTGATTGAGAGAGGGCTCCCCCTACTCAGGAGAACATGGAGAGGAGATTCATTAGCAGACACGCATTCTGCCTGTCACTAATGAGGGCTGGGGCACCAATGTGGCAGCCTGGGAAGCAGCCACCTCGGCAGTCTCACCTAGTGGGCTCAGACAATGCAGGGCCAGCAAAGGGCAGGAAAGCAGAATTTGAGATATGAGGGTCACTTAGAAACAAAAGGTGCTTTTGCTTGTCCCTTGTCCTTTTTCCTTCTATCTAACTTAGGAGAGAGAAGAGAGCATAAAGTCTCTGTTCTCTATTTCTATCAGAGGTATGCAGCCATAATTACTCCTTCCAGGAAGGGGAGGTGGTGTTTGGGAAAATTATATCACGGATCTGGAAGGGACCTCAGAGAACATCTAGTCTAGCCCCATTTTACAGATGAGGAAAAAGAGGGAAAGTGAAGTTGTAACTTGACCAAGGACCCACTTCCTGAGGAGCTTCTGCACCTCAGCCATCAAATCCTTATTCTCTCCTCCCAGATACCTTCAGACAAAATGTATAAAAACACTTGATAGCCCATAAGCCTATAGCCCTTCACAGAGCTAAGGATAAGCTCTTCCTCAAGCCAGTAGTAAGGGAAGGATGGGGATGCACAGTTTGGGCTATTGTGAAAGAATGACTCCTTCCCCTCCTCCCCCTCTTCCCCCTCTTCCCCCTCTTCCCCCTCTTCCCCCTCTTCCCCCTCCCCCTCCTTCCCCTCCTCCTCCTTCTCCTCCTCCTCCCTTTCCTCTCCCCCTCCCCCCTCCCCTTCCTCCTCTTCCTGTCACCCAACCCAGCTTTCATTCCATTCAGGGCCCTGGGAACAGACCTCCAGACTGAAGCAGATGAGGTAGCTGGTACAGAAAGAACCCCCCCCCCCACTCCCCGCTTGGCAGGACCAGCTCTTGCTCACCTCTTCTTTCTCACCCATGATTCAGGTGGCCAGTTCTGAGAGCAGGCCTTCTTCTCTCCCCTGTTGTCAGTGCTCACTTTCAAGAGCCCACAGTCCTCTCTAAGCCACAAAAGGACTGAGCAGGTCTAGCTCAATGTCCCAGCAGAAAAAGGCTGAAACTTACCATGACACCCCGCCCCCCCACCACGATGTTTTCCAGGAAGCTTCTGTCCTAGCTCTCACCCTTTCTTCTAGTGTTTCATTACACATAAACACACATATGCATACTTCTCCCCAGAGGTTTAGCAAAAAAGAACCAGGAGGAGACAGGCTGAGGCAGTGGGATTGGGGGCTGGAATTTATAAATCATCCAATCCTTGCTTTAATCTTTGCCTCCCGCTGGGAGAGTAGAGACAATCAGCTTCGGCTGGGTCTCAGTCTGACGTGACCTGTATTCTCTGCTGCAGTGTCCAGAAAGAGGTTGGGAATCTGGGTGTGTACAAGCCTCTGTGTGTGTGTGTGTGTGTGTGTGTGTGTGTGTGTGTGTGTGTGTGTGTGTCTATAGGGATCAGATGAAAGCAGCCCTGGGAAACTTTTGACAAGCCTGTGTTAATGGCATGGGCAGTGGCCCATCAGGGATCCTCTGAATTCAGCAGAAATTCAACGGGATTTCAGAATGGTCTTGGAGAGACAAAGGACTTTTCAGTTTAGAAAACTCTCTGCTTCTTAGGACTAAGGCCTCAGAAGAACATCCTTTTCCCCAAGCCCATCTTCTTTCTTTAAAAAAAAATTTTTTTACTGTTCATTTTAAAAATGTTGAGTTTTGAATTCTCTCCCTCCCACCCCTCCCTCACCCACTGTGAAGGCCAGAAATGTGATATCAGTTACACATGTGAAATCATGCAAAACATATTTCTATATCAGCCATGTTGCGAAAAAAGAAAGAAAAGGAAAGGAAAAGGAAAAGGGAAAAAATTCCCATCTTCTTTCAAAAAGCTGGGGGAGATATTGACCAGGCTTTGGGTGGGGCTCTGACACTCCACCCACCTGGTCCTGCAGGGATGCCCCCACAGAGCAACCAATGAATGCCTGCACCTACCTTGCTTTTCCTCTTCCGTTTTTTCCATTCAAGCAGCAGTGGCTTGAGTCCCTGAACACTTCATTCTGACATCAGGGGAATTGTCCCAGTTTGATTTGCCCCCAGGAAACATCAGTCTTTCCTCTGCACATCACTAGGCAAGGAATGAAAGCTCTGTTTCTTATTCCCTCCACAGCCAGTGGCTCCACCTTAGGTAACCACCGAGGCATCCAGGGACTTTCTTTGTCTTCCAACTGTTGCTCAGCACTTATCTGGAAGTGACACTTGTCAGCTTCAAGTGACAGTCTTCCCTTCTGTACTCAGCATACCTATTAAAATGAGGTTTCATTCCCATCTCCCCATAATTTCACCCATTTAGCAGAACTTCCCCAAATCTAGGGTGACTACTGCCCATGTTTGTTTCTCCCCTCTCCCACTTCAGACTCCTAGGCACTTGTAGGGCTAGAAGAGACACCCTCTACCAAATTATATAGCTTCAGTTTAATCAGGAGGATAGCCAGGAGAAACAGGATGTTATCTGAAGGACCCAAGGAAGCCAGGAGTGCTGGTATGTTAGTATAGTGGAAAGAGTGTTCATTTTATTTGCCATCACAAGACGTTTTTGTTTGTTGGTTTTGGTTTTGGTTTTGGTTTTTGTGGGGCAATGAGGGTTAAGTGACTTGCTCAGGGTCACACAGTTAGTAAGTGTAAAATGTCTGAGGTCAAATTTGAACTCAGGTCCTCCTGAATCCAGGACCAGTGTTTTATCCACAGCGCCACCTAGTTGCCCCCCATAAGACGGTTTTAAGTCAGAATCTTACCGCTTTTATTGTGACCTTGTGTCAATAATTTCACCTTCCTGGGAATCATTTTTTTTCCATTTGTAAAATGAGGAGTTTAACTTAGATGAGTTCTAATGTCCTTTCCAGCACTGAATCCTATAATGTTTTGAGGCAACAATTCAACAAGCATTCATTAATCACCTACTATGTGTCGTTCCTGAAGTCCAAAACAAATCACAAGTAGATCGATCGCCTCTATTGTACAGATAGGGAAAGGAAGGTCTGGGTTATGGTACATGTCAGAGGTCCAGTGAGTTGGGACTCAGACCTCCTTTGGTTTCAGAAACTTCCCCACAGCCTCTAATCAGAACCTTCTTTCTCCCTTAAAGTCTGGAATATCCAGGTGAAAATGAGTATGGAGAAAGGGAGCACATGAATTAGGAAAACTTGACAGCAAAGCAAATTTCCTTTTCTTCCCTCTCTACAACCCCCTTCTTCATCCCTTGCCATCTATTTTCATTTTCTATTAGCTTTCCTTTGGGAAGACTCAATTTGCATTTAAATAGAAAATCTTCAGAATGGCTCCAATATAATGTGAAGGTGTTAATTACAAATTCATTCCTCTTTAAAAATTAAGACCCTTCAGTTCATCTTGGTGGTAAGGGAGAGGCTGTAGAAATGCTTAGTATTTATAAGTTATTATTATTTAACATGGTTTACTACAAGTCCTCACGGCAGAGGGCAGAAGTGAGGTAGGTTTAGGAGGAGGTCTTGGACTGAAGGTCCAGTGGTTGGTTCTACACTTCCCAGCAATACAGGGGTGTTATTAAGATCATAATAATAGGACATAAGACTAGTCTTTGTGCTAATGAGCAGAATAATCAGAAGTTGTTGAAGAAAGCTCATGTGTCTTTTAAAAAAAGTTAGGGGACAGCTAGGTGGCGCAGTGGGTAAAGGGCAGACCCTGAATTCAGGAGGACCTGAGTTCAAATCCTGCCTCAGACACTTGACACTTGCTAGCTGTGTGACCCTGGGCAAGTCACTTAACCCTCATTGCTCCACAAAAAAAAGTTACATTGGGGGGAAAGAGTATAAAAAAGGGATAGAATCACTGGTTGAGGTGGATGAAATAAACAGATGATGAAAGGGAAGCAGAGATGCTAGACACTTATCTTGGTTTTCTCTGTAACGCAGATTGATCTTTGGACTGGAAAAGACAGAACAAAAATATTAATTGGGAGTTGATACCCAGAATAACAAGAAAAACGAGCTTGCCCTTTAAGAATTCAAATCAGCTAGCTCAGATGAACTATGTCCTAGAGTGCTGAAAAAATTGGCAGATGGCAGCTCCTGAGCCACAAAGATTTCTGAGTGATCTTTGAAAGAACATGGAAAACAGACTCACTGCAGGATTGGAGAAGGGCAAATATTGTTCAGATTTTTTTTAAAGGGGAAGAACCTTGGTGGAGTCTGCAAATTGTAGGGTAGTGAGCTTGATTTCAGTTATCAAAATACTAGGAGTCTGTTAGAGAAATGCCCAGTGAACATCCAGAAAAGGAAATGGTGGTCATGAAGAGTAAGCAGGGCTTCATGAAGACCAGGTTGTGCTTAGCTAACCCAATGTCCTTTTTTGGGGGGGGGGCAGGGCAATGAGGGTTAAGTGACTTGCCCAGGGTCACATCAATGTCCTTTTTTTGATAGAGTTATTAAACTGGTAGGTCAGGGGAACACTGTGGATATCATTTACTTAGATTTTAGCAGAGTATTTAACAAAATTATTTATGTTCGTTGTGTGGAAAATATGGAGAGATGTGGCCTGACAGTAGTAGAATGATACTACCATCATTAGATATACTCAAAGCAGGTTGAATGGTTGGATCCAAAGAATAATTAGCTGTTCCACGTCAACTTGTGGAATGCCCCAGGGATTTATCTATGCTTGGTCTGAGCTGTTTACAATTTTTATTGATTACTTGGCTAAAAGTGTAAGTGGCATACTTATCCAATTTGCAAATGACACTAAACTGAGATAACAGAGTTAGGATTTGAAATTGTTTTGACAACATAAGAATATTGAGGTAAATTTAATAGGGATAAACAGAAAATCTTCCTCTGGGTTAAAAAACTCAACTTTACAAGTATAAAACCAAGGAAGTAGCTGGAGTAATCTCAAAAAATCTGGGGGTTTTACAGGACACAAAACACAATGATGAGTGAAAGGTGTGATGCAGTAGTTAAGAAAGTTGATGGGATGTCAGGCCATACTAAAATAGGCATAGTTTCCAGAATAAGGAGCCAATAGTCCCATTGCATTCTGCATTATCAGACTGTATCTGATTACTACATATTTTGCTGCTATAAGTACAGTATTTTATGACAAGCACCACTTTCTATGAGGTCTTTCTTGATCACATCTGCTAATAATGTCTCCCCTCTTATGGTACATTGTTACTAAAGGCACTTCGTAGTTATTCTCTTTTTATTTTTTCTACATATCCTTATATATGTACTTGTTAGAATGTAAGCTTCCTATGAGTAGGGATTGTTTCAATCATTGAATTTGTATCTCCAGTGTCTAGAAGACTGCCTGACACACAGCAAGTGCTTAATAAATGCTTGTTGATTGGGTGACATTGATAAACTTCAAGAATATTCCAAGGGTAGCCAGTTGAGTGAAGGAAGTCCATGTTCATATGCAGATTGAAGGAAGTGGAGATACTGAGCCTGGGGAAAAAATCAGATTAAGGGTGGGGGACATATTTAATTGTCTTCAAGTATTTGAAAGGTTTTCATGTGGAAGATTGAGGATCTCCTTATCCTGTTTGGCCCTAGAGAAGTGGATGGGGCATTTAGAGAGACAAATTTGCGGTTGATGTAAGAAAAGCTTTTTAACAATTAGAGCCATCCAAATGGCTTTGGGAGGGGGTGGATTCCCCTTCACTTGAGCTTTTCAGGCAAAAGCACAATAAGGATGTTGAACTACATGACCACTGAAGTTCTGATTTGAAATTCTGTGATATGTGACTGTGTAATTTATAGATTTAGAACTCGAAGGGAACTTAGAAGTAATTTGGTCAAACCCTCCTGATTTTAAAGATAAGGAGACTGAGGCCCAGAAATATTAAGTAAATTACTCAGTGTTACTCAGAGAGTCAGACATAGAGCATGTCCCCTGAGGGCAGCATTTTCCTTCAATACTACCTACCTAGTACAGTATTCTGTATACAATTGACTGCCTGAAACTTCTTAAATCTACATTATAATTGTTCAGCTGTTTTTTATTTTTCACAATGATTGAAACTTTTCATTTTCACATCCAATCCTCACAACTTCTCTGAAATAAATATGTCTACTTGGTCGTATGATTATAGAATGACAGAGATAAAAAGGATCTTATAGATTACTCAGAAATCCTCTACTTTAAAGATAAAGAAACTGAGGTTCAATGAGATGAGATGACTTGTTCAAAGTCACATTTTTGTAGGAGAGAAAACTGAAACACTAAAAAGGTAAGTGACTGCCTGAAGGTCCCTGTTAGTCAAAGAGAGAAAACCAGAAGGAACCAGGGTTTCTGACTCCTCACCATGGCTTCTTTTACTGAATGAATAACACTTCCTCTACCCAAATCTGTGCTGATTTCCTCACTGCTCATTGTGATGACCTAAACATAGAGAGATCTTGGTGCTGTCTTCAGAGGGATGATGATCTAAAATGGATGAAATTAATATAAATCATCTCAGTTCACTTTAGTCTTATTATTTCTTTTTTTTTTTTCAGTTCCCTTAGAGGCAAGAAGAACGACCATTCCCTTGAAGCAATGATGGGACAGGGATCAGTATTTCCTTTGAAAGATGGAGAAACAGGTGCAGAATGAGAAAGGCTCACAAGAGAAAAGCATTCTGCACTGTCTCCAGCTTAAATCACTTGTGGTGGTGGGTGAAATTGAGGACTAAAGACTTTTTTTTAGGGCTAGAATAGGGTTGGTGGCACTTGGGTGGACATTGAGAGAGTCCCAAAAGTACTTTTGTAGAAACATCCATAGAAAAAGGCCCTTAAGACAGTATCCCATTCATTCTTTCAACAAACACTAAACCCTTGTTCTAAATGCTTGTTGACTGAATCTGTGCCAAGCACTGTGCTGGTGCTGAGAATATACAAAGAACAAGGACAGAAAAGTATAGCCCCTGCCTTCAAGGAGTTTACACCATGGTGGGCATCTACCTGCTGGGCCCCTCAAGCTTGAGCTCATTCCAGACAAGCACTCTATGAGAATGGCTGGTGGAGGGAAAAAAGGGGACTTGTTTTCCAGTTCCTGATTTCCCCTTGAATTTACTGCCCCAGTTCCTCCTTGGGTAGGGCCAGAAATCTGGGGGGTGGCACTGGAAATCAGAAGGTGGACTGCTGCTGTATTAGCTGGACGTGTGGATCTGGATTACAGACAGATCTTTAATATTGACTAAATTAAAGCCAGATGCATGGAATCCTAAGTCCAAAGGACGGGGATGGTAGAAACAGAGAGAGACTATTACAAACCTTCTATCTGTATTTGGCGTGGTTCAGGTTATCATGTCTCTCTTCCAGAACAGTCCCCACATTAAAACTAGCCCACTGTCTTCCTGCCAGGCAGGACAATGGAGATTCTAAGATTACACTCCGAGTAGATGCATCAAAATAAGACTTACCTGTCTAGGGAAGTAAATGGAAGGAATCAGGTGATCATCTGCAAAAGACAAAGGGGAAGAGAGGAGGGACAGTTGGAGAGGCCCAGGGAGAAAGGAAGCTCCAATTCCGTTTAGCAGGCTACATCTCTGAAACAGGTTGAAAGAAGAAGCCCGGTGATCCGGGTTGCTTTCTTCATGACAGGGGAGTCCAAATGCTGCTGCCTCCAGCTGGATGAATTGGGAAACAGCCAAGTCCTTCTGAATATGGAACCTCTAAGCTAAAGTAGGTGTGACCCCTGCCCCCCACACTAAGCGGGGAGCCCTGCTGCCATGACTGAGCCCTGCTGCCTAAGCCTGGCTCTCCTTCCACCCTTAATTCAGCAGCAAGGGGCCCTCTCTGAGCAGAGAGAGGGTGAGGGGGCGGAAACGCTCACACAGACAATAACTGCCATGGAAACTAACCAACAAAAAAGATTTAAGAAGCTGGACTCCACAGCCAGATGGAAAAGAGAGGAGTGAGGAGAGAAAGGGGCAATTACTTGCGAGAATGCTAGTCATGCAAAGGGCATCTCTAGCCAAAAGCCCTGTGTTTTTGCTAGAGTGTGTGTAAAAGGAAAAGAGTGGGGTTTTCCTTTCTATCAGGGACTGTTTCCCCTAAGTCTCTTTTGCTTACCAAGATAAAAGCTCAGAGGGGTTAAGGAATTTATTTTTAAAAACTCAGCACACCTATCTGGCAAAGTTAGGTGCTTTTTATTACCCTTTTAATGGGATAGAATTGGATTTAGGATTTCATTGCTAGAGGGAACTCCTGGGAGCAAACTCCCTTTGCTAATGCACATTTCTCTGCAATTTATAATCAATGAGAGTGGCCTAGGAAGTAATAATAATAAGTAATAATAATAATGGCTAGCATTTATATAGGTTTGCAAAGCATTTTACAAATATTATTTGATCCTCACAAAAACCTTCTGAGGTACTTATCTGTAAAATAACTGAGTGACTGAGAGACTGAGGCTGAAAAAAGTTGTGACTTTTAAAAAAAATTCTTTTTTTTCCTAGCCACATTCAATTCCTAATTTTATTTTTTTCAACCTTAATAGTATTTTTTCCCAGTTACATATAAAGATAGTTTTCAACATTCATTTTTCTTTTTTTTTGCAGGGCAATGAAGGTTAAGTGACTTGCCCAGGGTCACACAGCTAGTAAGTGTCAAGTATCTGAGGCTGGATTTGAACTCAGGTCCTTCTGAATCCGGGGCCAGTGCTTTATCCACTGCACAACATAGCTGCCCCCTCAACATTCATTTTTACAAGATTTTGAGTTCCAAATTTTTTCTCCCTTCCTCCCTTCCCTCCACCCTTCCCCCTCCCCAACATGGCAAGCAATCTGATATAGGTTATATATGTACAATCACATTAAACACACTTCTACATTAGTCATGTTGTGAAAGAAGAATTATAACAAAAGGGAAAAACCTCAAGAAAGAAAAAACCACAACAAAAATGTAAAAATAGTATGGTTCAATCTGCATTCAGATTCCACAGTTCTTTTTTTTTTTTTTTTTTTGGTGAGGCAATTGGGGTTAAGTGACTTGCCCAGAGTCACACAGCTAGTAAGTGTTAAGTGTCTGAGGCCGGACCTGAACTCAGGTCCTCCTGACTCCAGGACTGGTGCTCTATCCACTGCGCCACCTAGCTGCCCCTCCACAGTTATTTTTCTGGATGTGGAGAGCATTTTCCATGATGAGTCCTTTGGAATTTGCCTTGCATCATTGTATTGCTGAGAAGAGCAAAGCATATCACAGCTGATCATAAATAATATTGCTGTTACTGTATACAATGTTCTCCTGGTTCTGCTCACTTCACTCAGCATCAGTGCACTTAAGTCTTCCTAGGTTTTTCTGAAATCTGCCTGCTCATCATTTCTTATAATACAATAGTATCCCATTACATTCATATACCACAACTTGTTCAGCCATTCCCCAATTGATGGGCATCCCCTCAATTTCCAATGGTTTGCCACCACAAATAGAGGTGCTATAAATATTTTTGTACATGCGGGTCCTTTTCCCTTTTTTATGATCTGTTTGGGATACAGACCTAGTAGTGGTATTACTGGGTCAAAGAGTGTGCACAGTTTTATAGCCCTTTGGGTAAAGTTCCAAATTGCTCTCCAGAATTGTTGGATCAGTTCACAACTCCACCTACAATGCATTAGTGTTCCAATTTTTCCACATCTCCAACATTTATTATTTTCCTTTTTTGTCATATTAGCCAATTTGATAGTTGTGAGGTGGTACCTTCAGAGCTGTTTTGATTTGCATTTCTCTAATCAATAGTGTTTTAGAACATTGTTTCATATGGCAATAGTTTTGGTTTCTCCATCTAAAAACTGTCTGTTCATATCCTTTGGCCATTTCTCAATTGGAGAATGACTTGTATTCTTATAAATTTGATTCAGTTCGCTGTATATTTTAGAAATGAGGCCTTTATAAAAAACACTGGCTATAAAAATTGTTTCCCAGCTTTCTGCTTTCCTTCTAATCTTGGCTGCATTGTTTCTGTTTGTACAAAACCTTTTAAATTTAATGTAATCAAAATGATCCATTTTGCATTTCATAAACTTTATTTTTTGCTTGGTCATAAATTCTTCTACTCTCCATACATCTGAGTGGTAAACTGTTCCTTCCTCTCCTTAATTTACCTATGATATCACCCTTTATTTCTAAATCATGTACCCATTTTGACCTTATTTTGGTATATGGTATAAGATGTTGGCGTATACCTAGTTTCTGCCATACTATCTTCCAGTTTTCCCAGCAGTTTTTGTCAAATAGTGAGTTCTTATACCAGAAGTTGGAGTCTTTGGGTTTATCAAACAGTATATTACCATAGCCATTTACTACTATCTCCTGTGCCTAACCTATTCCACTGATCCACCACTCTATTTCTTAGCCAGTACCAAATAGTTTTGATGACTGCCTCTTGATAGTATAGTTTTAGATTTGGTACAGATTATATGACTCTTTTTTTTTTTTTTTTAGTGAGGCAATTAGGGTTAAGTGACTTGCCCAGGGTCACACAGCTAGTAAGTGTTAAGTGTCTGAGGCCGGATTTGAACTCAGGTACTCCTGAATCCAGGGCCGGTGCTTTATCCACTGCGCCACCTAGCTGCCCCCCAGATTATATGACTCTTAACCCAGGGTCACATAGCTATCAAGTAAATTCCTGAGGTAAGGTGTGAATTCCAGCCTTCCTAACTTTAGTTTCTTCCATCTAATGTACCCCTTAGTGCTTTGCCTAGGGTCATGCAGCCTGTCTGGACCAAAGACTGGACTTGAACCCAGGTCTTCAAAGCCAACTCTATTTGTGTCCCTGCTATACTATATCATGTTGTCTTTTTTAAAAAATCACCATAATTATGGGTGTGACCATGAGGAATTTATTGGGTGAGCATATTTACCGCTTCCCTCATATCCCAAACTCCTAGAGGCAAATCTGAAATAGCAGAAAGGACAATGGATGTGGAATCAGAAGACCTACTAGCTAAAATAAAATTAAGCTGCACTTTGTGAGTTGATATCTGTCATCGGGCACAGGCCAACATGCCCAGGTCAAAAAAGAAATGAGAGAGACCAAAAGGATGGTACTAATGCATTTGAGTTGGTATCAGTGGCCCCTTTCTTTGCTTGCTTGCTTCCTTGCTTCCTTCCTTCTTTCTTTCTCTTTTTCTTTCTTTCTTTTCTTCCTTCTTTCTTAGTTTTCAACATTTGTTTTTATCAGATTTCTAGTTCCAAATTTTTCTCCCTCCCTCCCTTCCCTCCCCCTTCCCCAAGACAGAAAGCAATCCGATATAGGTTATATATGTACAGTCACATTAAAAATATTTCTGCATTAGTCATGTTGTGAAAGAAGAATCAAGGGAAAAACCTCAAAAAAGAAAAAAAGAAAAAAGTAGAAACAGTATGGTTCAATCTGTATCCAGATTCTTTTTTCTGGATGTGGAGAGCATTTTCTATCATGAGTCAGTCCTTTGAAATTATCTTGGATCATTGTATTGCTGAGAAGAGTTAGATCTATCACATTTGATCATCACACGATATCGTTGATACTGTGTACAATGTCCCCTTGGTTCTGCTCGTTTCATTCAGCATCAATTCATGTAAGTCTTTCCAGGTTTTTCTGAAATCTGCCTGCTCATCATTTCTTTTCTTTTCTTTTTTTTTTTTTGGTGGGGCAATGAGGGTTAAGTGACTTGCCCAGGGTCACACAGCTAGTAAGTGTCAATTGTCTGAGGCCAGATTTGAACTCAGGTACTCCTGAATCCAGGGCCGGTGCACTGTGCCACCTAGCTGCCCCTGCTTATCATTTCTTATAGCACAATAGCATTCCATTACATTCATGTACCACAACTTGTTTAGCCATTCCCCAATTGATGGGCATCCCCTCAATTTTCAATTCTCTGCCAGAGAATTTCCCCTTCTATTCATTTCCCCTTCAATGACTCTTCAGTTCAGCTGTTGGGGGACTTTCTGACTGGAGGTATAGGTGACTGGGTAAATCTGCTACAAGTGGATGCTGGTTTTCTCCCAGTTCAGTGAGACAGACAGCAGCAGCTCACACTCTCTGGTGCTTTCTGTCACATATTACTCCAAGTCTAGTACTCCTTTTGCCTTACCACACACACTACCTAAGAGCTAGGAAGACTGATAAACAAGGACAGAAAGTTGCTAAGTGTGGGTGTTGGGGAGTTAGGAAAAAACATATTGCAGGTTGATGGCAACTTCTGGAGTGGGGGAGTCCAAGGATTTTTAAAACCTGTGTACAGGATCCTAAAGAATACAGCAACTAGATGATCCCAACATCTGAGTGACTGATTCTCTCTCTCTCTCTCTCTCTCTCTCTCCCCCCCCCCCCCCCCCCCCCGTGTGTGTGTGTGTGTGTGTGTGTGTGTGTGTGTGTGTGTGTTTGTATGTGTGTGTAACCATGGTTCTTTTTTTGGTAACCATGGTTCTTAATTACTTAGCTTGGTATAAGAAACTGGATTGTCCTTGAATTTAGTTTTTAAGTCTGACAGAAAAAGCATTTCATTGCCATTTCTATCCCTGTATTATGTCATTGTCTCTCAGATCCTCCCTGACAACTTCAGGCTTGTGTTTCAGCTTCAGGAGCCAAGGGAGGCTGTCAGTTTCGATAGGCAATCTCTAGGTCCTGGGAGACCACTATCCATCAGAGCAGCCCAAGGATGAGCTGGTTGCCATATTAAGAATTCAAGGGGAGAGAATGCTACAGCCCAACCAAAGCATAAATGGGGGAGGGGAGAGAAGGATATGTAATTAAGAGGCAAGTGGAACTGATCCATGGAGAAAGATTAAAGGCCACAAAACGAATAGCTTTCTAAATGATATGGGCAAAGTTGGAAATACGGCTGAGGTGACCAAATATACTCAAACCAAAGGTAAATAGCACCAAAAATGAGGGTACAAAGGGGAGGGAGGCTGTGATTTGTCATTTAAAGAGGCTGAAAATTAGCATAAATAAGCTTGCACTCCTGCAAAGAAGTTAGCTCAAGCTGCTCCTGCCTCATTTGTGATAGGAGTAAATAGTCAAATTAACAAAATCAATAACAATGTGAGCAAAATTATCATTACTCTTGGCTTATTTTATTTTTATTAATATCTTATTTTCCCCTCAACTGCATGCTAACACAATTTTTAACATTTTCTTTTAAAATTTTGAATTTCAAATTATCTCCCTTCCCTCTTTACTCTCTGAGATGGTAAGCAACCTGATATAGGTTATACATGTTTGACTTACATTTTAAATTACACTATGTAAAGGGACATTTTTCTGTTGTTTTGCAAGCCTTGTTAAAGATGCAATGCTGAGATAAAGTCAGAATGAAGGAAAGGAGTTTTAACCCTGTTATCCATTATTTCCTGAAAAGGGCCATGTCTCTGTTTGGGGACAGGAAGGATGGGAACATGATGGAAACATTATTTTTTGAGAGAACTAAGACCATCATTAAAGACATGTCATAGCATAACATTAAAATTCTACCTGCAATTCCTTAGAAACAAGAGGGTTTGATATTTAACCTAGAACCTTCTCAGCTATAAGAGGTAACAATAAATATTTTGGCAGTGATATTTCCTGACAAGAATAAAGTTTTTTCCATCTAATACCAACAGGCTCAGGTCCAGGTTAAAAACCAAACAAAGAAAGGCAGCTCAGAGTCAGCTGGGATCCTGGGAAGCAGACAAGCAGCAGAGCTGTGCTGATCTGCAGGTGTCAGGATTTATCAGTCAAGGGCATATTTCCAAGGCCCTTCTCTATTTGGCCAAAAAAGGGGGAGGTGGGGAGCTGAAGCTAAAACATATAAAAAGTACTGGATCTGAGATCCTGCCTAATTTAAGCTCCCTTCACAAAGGAGGCCAGAGAAAGGGATAGAGAGGTAGGAATCAAATAAGTAAATGTCAATCCTGCAGTTGAATAAAAGCCATTAGCCAGCTAGAGCATTCAATTAGAAGTCATCGAATTAGAGTTCTGGGAAAAAAAAAAAAGGTTTGACATCATAGAGGAATAACACAAGTGGGAAAGGAGGAGCAGAGGCTGAGAGATCAATAAAGGATTATCATCAGATATGCAAATGAAAAGAGCAGATGCATTCAAAATCACAGCACAGCCAACCTCCTCGATGCCCTTAATACAAATTCCCACATGGTTCATTTGTACTCTCCAGAAGCCACTTTTTAGATAATAGTCACGTGGCTGGTTCAGATTCTTCCCATCTCCCTGAATCAGGAGGCAAAAAGCAGGCAGCTTTCAGTCACTCTAGGATTAACTGTAACAGACAAAGAAGGGGATCAAATCCCTTAGCAAACAGTGCATCCCAGGTTTCATTTTACTGCTTTCCAATACAAATCTACTCAAACAGATGCTGAAAGACATCTGTCTACTTCTGCACACAAACAAACCAATGCTCACTCATGCAGACATTTTCATTTAGAACCTTTTTAAAAAAATCAATCTTTAGCAATTTTTTGAAATTCCCTTTTTTCTTCTTTGGAGCAGGAGAGATTAGCATTGCTTCCTTTTCTCCCTAGTCAAAAGGTTCCATTCTATGGGTCTTAAATGCCAGCTGACTTATCTATGGTGCCCATCTGATGTTGATCCGTGGACTTCAAGTGGTTTCAGGGTGAGGAAAATTTGAAAATGTGAAGGAAATGTGGCTCTAATATAAGGCAACCATTCATTTCCTATTCATTTGCCATTCATTCATTCATTCATCCATCCATTCATTCATTCATTCATTCATTCTTGTACATTCGCTAAAGGTAAGATCGATTATTCAAAGTCCCTTCAGGAGTTTACAATCTAGTCTACAATTCAAGACAATGCTGCATAAGTAGGACAAACTAAATTCTATAGGTGTATCAAAGAAGAAGGATTATTTCCACTCTGGGTCATGAAAAATGGGTAAGATTTCAACTGGGGAAGAATTGGGGGTGGCATTCCAGGTAAAGGGGATGACACAATCAAAAGTACAGAGGAAGGAAATTGAGATTCATTTTTTGGAGAACAGTGAAATATCTAAATTGGATGGGAAAAGGACTTGTATTGGGGTAAGATGAAGCTAGAAAAAACTGGCTAGGGTCCAGTTACATATGCCTATAGACACCAGGCTATGGTGTTTGAATTTTATCTTGAAAGAAGTGGGGATCTATTGAAGGTTTCTAATTTAGGGAGTAAAATGAAATTTTATGGACTTTTTTGTTTGTTTTTGTGGGGCAATGAGGGTTAAGTGACTTGCCCAGGGTCACACAGCTAGTAAGTGTCAAGTATCTGAGGTTGAATTTGAACTCAGGTCCTCCTGAATCCAGGGTTGGTGCTTTATCCACTGTGCCACCTAGCTGCCCCCTAAAATGAAATTTCAAAAAGAAGATTAATCTGACTGCAGGTTTGGAGGAGCGATTCAGAGAACTCAAAGGCAAACAAAAAAATCTCAATGAGCCTTAGGAGTACCTTTCTGGTCCTCATTCACTTCCTGGAGTTAAGAAACCAATTAGGAAGCTATTATAAGAAATCTAGGTATGAAGAAACAAAGATCTGAAGGGTATCAGCTATGAAAATATAAGGTGCTTTTGAAAAACATTTGTCTTTACCATACCATGGCTAAACAAGTACAATCAGAATTACGGTCAGTTGCAGAGAGAAGTAAAACATATAATTTAAAAACATAGAAAATACAAAACATTTAATTATTGATTCCATCATCTTTGCTCACTTATGTTTAATTTTTAAAAGGAAGGAAACAAACATTTTTTTGTGGGGTGCGGCAATGAAGGCTAAGTGACTTGCTCAGGGTCATACAGCTAGTAAGCGTCAAGTGTCTGAGGCCAGATTTGAACTCAGGTCCTCCTGAATCCAGGGCTGGTGCTCTATCCACTGTACCACCTAGCTGTCCTGAAACAAGCATTCATTCATTAATTCATTAATTCATTTTTATTTATTTTATTAATTTATTCATTCATTCATTCATTCATTTATTTATCTATTTATCTATTTGTTTGTTTGTTTGTTTATTTATTTGGTCAGGGCAATGGGGGTTAAGTGATTTGCCCAGGGTCACATAGCTAGTAAGTGTCAGGTGTCTGAGGTCAGATTTGAATTCAGGTCCTCCTGAATCCAGGGCTGGTGCTCTATCCACTGTGCCACCTAGCTGCCCCGAAACAAGCATTTATTAAGAGCCTACAATGTGCCAGGTGGTCACATAATGAGAAAACAGGTCTTGTTGAAAAAGACCCTGATGTTGGGAAAGATTGAAGGTAAAAGGAGAAGGGGCAGCAGAGCATGAGATAGCATCATGAAAGCGATGACCATGAGCTTGGACAGATTTAGGGGGATAGTAGAGTATAGGAAGGCCTGGAGTGCTATGGTCCCTGGGGTCACAAAGAGTTGGACACAACTGAACAACACCATGTGCCAGTCACTGTGCTAGGAACTTCACAGATATCTCATTTGATCTTCACAACAATCTTGGGAGATAGGTGCTATTATGAACACCATTTTACAGATGAGGAAACTGAGGCAGGCAGAGGTTCAGTGACTGACCCAAGATCACACTGCTGTAAGTTTCTGAAGTTAGATTTGAACTGGGATCTCTTCTGACTTGAGGCCCAGGACTCTATCCACTGTGCCACCTACCTGCCTATTAAAAAAACCAAGAACTATCAGACAAGTAGCAAGGTTAACTGATTTGAATTTCATCTTATTTCCTAAAAAAAAAATCATAGATTTAGTCATCAAAGGTACCTCAGAGACTATCTGAGAATCCAACCCACTCAGGGCAGGGGGAAGTGATTTCCCCCATCACACAGGTCGTTAGTATCAGAGGTGGCTACCCCATCCCACTACACCAGGCTGATGCTCCCAAAAACATGGCAAGAAGAAGGAGGAGAAGGAAAAAACACGGGCAGTGGGAACTTGATTAATCAAGCACTGGCTGTATACCTGGCCCAGTTCACAAATTATTAAACAGGGTCAGAGCTCACAACTGACCCTTCTCTTCCATGGGTTTAATCATTTCAAATTCTCAAACTTTCCCTTATTTGGTTCTTACTCATTTTCAGTGGAGTCACAGAGGCAGCTGTCCTGAACCTCCATGAAAAACCCAAATGTGTCCTGAAGAACTCAAAAGACTTGGCATTGTTCTTTACTTTGACAGGTCCAGCCTTCCCTCAAGCTGCTGTGTCTTTGAGGCAAGGAAAAACAATTTTTCCTTTATAGCCTTGAAGGAGGCCAGGGCAAGGAATCTTGCTTTTTAAGGTCTTGTTAAACAAAAAAAGTGTATGGGCTAAATGTTGGTTCCGAGCCAGCGATCTCAGGGTCATAAAGTTGTTTAACCAGTTGAGTTGGTGTGTGAACAAAATGTCCCATTGCTTTAGTTTCTGGAATTTGATCTCCAAGGAACCCACTCTTTGAACCAGCACTTCATATGTAGTCTGAAAGGCGAAGACTGCTAATTGCTTGTATACTATATACCTTGTATACTATATTCCAGGAGCCAGTTCCTGCACCAACATAAAAAACAGACTAGAGGAATCCATTTATTTTCAGCAAGCAGTAAAGTCAAAACCACGATTCAATTCAATAAGCATTTATTAAATGCCCACTATGTGTAAAGTACCATACTCCAATGGACCCAAAGACTAAATCACAATAGCCCCTGCCCTCAAGGAGCTTACAATGTACTATCAGGGTTATGACATATATATAAGTATGATAACAAGATTGAATGTGATATGGCAAAAGAGAGATCTAAACAAAGTATTCCAAGAAAATTTAAGTGGTCATATTTAGTTTGGGGGAAGGAAGTGTGAGAAACATCAAAAACAAAGAAAGGGTTATCTGGAGTTATTGAGTCAACCAACTGAAATAGATTATTTTATTGTTGAATTATTTTTAAACCTCACCTTATCCAAAGTGGTTATTTAATATTCTGTTCTTAGCCTTTAGAGTAGACATCATGGGGCAGGGGAAGCTGAGGACCCAGCCCTCCACATACCTGTCTACATCTATAGTAGCAGCACATCTTCCTGGAGTTTTCTTATGCAGAAATCTCAACTATCCAGAAATTAACAGAGAACCCAATGGGTTTTTTTATTTTGTTTTTGTTTTGTGGGGCAATGAGGGTTAAGTGACTTGCCCAGGGTCACACAGCTAGTACGTGTCAAGTGTCTGAGGTCAAATTTGAACTCAGGTCCTCCTGAATCCAAGGCTGGTGCTTTATCCACTGTGCCACCTAGTTGCCTCAACCCAATGGTTTGGGTTGTTTTGTTTTGTTTTGTTTTATTTTGTTTTTTAGTGAGGCAATTGGGGTTAAGTGACTTGCCCAGGGTCACACAGCTAGTAAGTGTGTGTTAAGTGTCTGAGACCAGATTTGAACTCAGGTACTCCTGACTCCAAGGCCGGTGCTCTATCCACTGAGCCACCTAGCTGCCCCTCCAATGGTTTTTTAAAAATAAAACCCTCCAAAACCCAAAACATTGAGCAGAATACTCCACAAAAAGCCCATGTACTTTAGAAAACCCTTTCAGGTCCCTACTCAGAAGTTTAACTGATATTTTAGATACAGTGTTAACAGACTTGTTACCTAATTTGTTTGCCACCAGTAGATTATATTTACCAAAGCAAAAAAGGAAAAGCGGCTCTAAGAAGTGACAGCTAATGCATGGTAGTCTGGGGCTATTTAGTGTCAGGGGCAAATGATTCTACACAATTCCAAAGCTCTTCTGGGCAACGTTGTGAAAACCAGTTATAACACACTATAACAACCAATGTCTATAATTATGACCCTAAGTCATCAAGAAAAAGGTAAAATCATGTTCAATATTTTCTATTTCATGCAAAAGCATTTTAAAATATTGTGAAAATTTTTAAATATTATTACTAAGATATTATAAAAATATCTCCAAAAGTGTTATCACTGAAAGGAGGTTAAAGAGAAGATATTTTTACTTTTGTAGAGCAAAGTTCATTCTTTGACAAGGCTAGATGAAAGAGGAGTCACTGACAATAGGCAAAACATATCAAACAAAAGAGCCTATAGTTATGGAATTATAGATATAAAACAATGACTATATTCTTACACCATTCACATTATGAGAAGCACTTTGCTGAGGTTGCAAATCTGTTGATCAAAACAAAAACAAAAACAAAAACTAGCTCATTCCCATGTTGGGAGAACATATCACATCAAAATAACTTTTATGGGCAGCTGGGTGGCACAGTGGATAAAGCATTGGTCTTGGATTCAGGAGGACCTGAGTTCAAATCCAGCCTCAGACACTTGACACTAGCTGTGTGTCCCTGGGCAAGTCACTTAACCCCAATTGCCTCACTGAAAAAAAAAAAAGAAAAAAAAGAATTAATTGCCAAAAAGGACTTAGCTTATCTCAATGCCTAAACTCTAGCAGCTATGTAGCTGCTACTGCTGTGAGGAAGTGAAATCACTTTATGTTGGGATTCCATTTACCTGTATGTGTTTATAATTATACATGCCCAAATCCAGGAAAGATGCTTGATACCATTGGAATTATGGACAAGGTTTTTGTGCAAAGTGGAACAGCAAATGTCCACAGGAGTTGTTGATAACAACTCACATTTACATAGAGCTATAAGGTTAATGAAGGGCTATCCTCACAATCTGTTCACTAGCAGTGCAAATATTATCAGCCCCATTTTGCAAATGACAGAAGAGAGGAATAGAAAGGTTGTGACTTGCCCCAAATTTCAGAATTAGTAAATGTCAGAATCAGATTTTGAATACAGGGCTTCTGACTACATGTTCAGTGCATTTAGGATTATGCCACACTGGTTTCAGTACTCTTGACTAAGTCCTTAATAGCAAAGACAGGTAAGTAAGTGAGGGAGTCACTCAGGGGAAAGTGAGTTTTCAGCGTGGTAATTCCCTCAGCTTTCTAACTGATTTTGCCAGGAGAGTGGCATAGGGAATAGAATACCAGGCATGGAGTTAGAAGGTGGGTTTGACTACCACCTCAGACACTTGCTAGGTGGGTGATCATGGGCAAAGTCTTTCCCTCTCAGAGCCTCAGTTTATTCATCTGTTAAAAGGGGAGAACAATATTTTACTACCTACCTTGGTTAGTGCTTAGAGTGCTTTATAAATGTGAAGTATTGTCCTCTCTTTCAGGAGTTCCTGGCCACACTCTTGTGTCCACAGAGGCAATATGAAGTAGACAAGTGAGGGAATTATCCAAGCATTATGTCCTATGCAAACTGCTCCCGAGGGAACGACAGATTAAAAACCTACATTGAGCAAAACCAGTAGACAATCGCTTAGTTTTCTACATTATAGAATCATAGAATTTTAGAGCTGGGAGGGGCCTTAAGAGGCCATCAAATCATTTTACATATGAGGAAATGGAGGTTCAGATTAATGAACAACGTTGCCTAAAGTCACATAGATCCTGCGTAACAGAACCAGTTCTCTTAATTCCTGGTTCAGTCCAATGATTTTTTTTTCCATCACATCTCAATGTCTCTCGGAAACTGCTTGTGTAGACACAGATTTAATCCCTATAGAGTTGGTAGGAATGTTAGTCTTTCTGATATTGTAAGTGAAACCATTTCTTTTCAGTGGCAAGGCTTTCCTTATTTAATAAATTTCTTGCCTTTTTGAGAGGCAGCCTGGTGTGGTAGATAGCATGCTACACTCAAAATCAGAAAGACCTTTTGGAGCCCCAATTTCTTCAACTTTAAAAGGAGGGGGATAGCCATAGTATATATCTCTTGGAGCAGTTAGGAGGCCCAAATGGGATTATAGATGTAAAATCCAGGCTTTCGGTAGCCATATGAAAAAATGCTCCAAATCACTAATAGAGAAATGCAAATTAAAATAACCTTGGGATTCTACCTTATACCCATTAGATTTGCAAAGCTGACCAAAAAGGGAAATGATAAATGTTGGAAGGAGTATACTGGTGGGGCAAGGGACAGGAAACTGAATCCACTGTGGGTGGAGCTGTGCATTAGTTCAGCGTTCTGGAAAGTAATTTGGAACCGTGCCCCCAAAGTTACTAATCTGACCCAGAGACACAACTACTGGGTCCGTAGCCCACAGAGACCCAGAAAGAGGCACCATATGTAGCGGCTCTTTTTGTGGTGGCAAAGCACTGGAAACCAAGAGGGTAAATATCAATGGCTGAATAAATTATGGCACATGAATAAAATGAGATGTTACTGTGACATAAGAAACAAAGAGAGATAAACAATTCAGTAAACAATTTTGAAAGGCCTAAGAACTTCGATCCACTCAATAGCCAACTATGACTGTAGGGGACTCACGATGAGATATAGTACTCACCTCCCAAGAGAGGCAGGCGATGGACTAATATGCAAAACAAGACATTTGTTACAAGGGTTTTGTTTTTCTTTTTTCTTTTTCCCTGAGTATGGGGAGGAAAAGGCAGGAGGAGGGGAAAAAATAAAGCATTCAAAGTTAAATTTATTTTTCTCTCTCCCACTTCCCCCTTACTGAAAAAAAATAATGATAAAACCCTTTAAACAAATACACACACACACACATATATAATATGCAAGAGAAATCTGAGAAGACATGTGAACTGATGCAAAGTGAAATGAGAAGAATTGGAACAATTTATACAATAACAACATTGTACAGAAAAATAACTTTGAAAGACTTAAGAACTCTGATCAATGCAACGACTAATCACAATTCCAGAAGACCATGAGGAAACATGCTAACTCAGAGTGGATGAATTCAGGGTGTAGATTTTAGATAGATAGATAGATAGATAGATAGATAGATAGATAGATAGATAGATAGATAGATAGATAGAGATAGAGATATAGACATGGCCAATGTGGGCATTTGTTTTGCTTGACTATACATATATTGCAATAATGGCATTTTTTCTTTTCTTTTTTTTCCCCCAGTGATGGAGGGAGGTGGGTTGGAGAGAAAAATAGATTCTTGTTAATTGAAAAAAAGTTAATGCAATTTAAAAAGATAACACATGTGAAGTTTTGTAGGCAGCTAGGTATATCAGTGGATCGAGTTCTGGCCCTGGAGTCAGGAGACTCATCTCAAGTCCAAATATGGTCTTAGACCATATTAGCTGTGTGACCCTGGGCAATGCACTTAATTCTGTTTGTCTCAGTTTCCTCATCTGTAAAATGAGCTGGAGAAAGAAATGGCAAACCACTCCAGTATCTTTGCAAGAAAACCCCAAATGGGATCATGAAGGGTCAGATACAACTGAAAACTGACTGAACCACCACCACCACAAAAGTCTTGTAAAGTTTAAATTACTATATAAATATTATCTATTACTTTTTCTACAGTGGGCCATCCTTTGCCCCTTTTATCAATCTTATGAAAGAGAAAAGCTTTCTAATCAAAACTACATATATGGGGGACAGCTAGGTGGCACAGTGGATAGAGCACTGGCCCTGGATTCAGGAGGACCCGAGTTCAAATCCAGCCTCAGACACTTGATGCTTACTAACTGTGTGACCCTGGGCAAGTCACTTAACCCTCACTGCCCTGCCCCCCCAAACCAAACTACATATATGTATATATATATAAAACCATGTTTGCCTATAGACCTAAACATGCCTATCTATACCTAAATATACCTATATGCTTATATATAAGTCTATCTTTATCTAAACAAACCTTTATCTAACTAACACCTGAATTCACTTCAATTCAATTCAATAAGCACTTCTTAAGTGCAAGCATTCTGTTACACTGGAGATACAAAAAAACAAAACAGAAAAACAACAAACCCAGTTTCTGCCTGCCCTAGAGGAGCATATTTTTACAGATGATCCCCAGCTGTGGAGCAGAGGAAGATTTTACAATGGGATTCCTTGGAACTGCACCAATAATGCCATTCTCTTGTTGCCTAGGAATACAGTGCAATATCCTCAATCTACTTTTATATTGTACCTAGAATAGTAAGTTCCCTTCTAATTCCTCAAAGAAGGTTGCATTAGTCAGGGACTGTGTTTAGGTTACTGCCCACACAATGTAACTATCATTTTTCCATGAATGAGGTTGTACAATAGTAGAAAAATCTACCCTATCGATATCGATTTTTCATGTAGCAACACCTACACATGTTTTTCTCTCTTCATTTACCTGCTTTGCTAAAAATGAACTAGCTTGAAATATACTCTATAGAAAGGCAGAGCTGACAGAGGGCTCTTTCACCTCTTTGTAGGTTCATTTCATCCTAAGCAAGGTCAGCCCAGAACCAGATCAATTAGTATGTTCACACCCTTGTTTCCCCACTATCCAAGGTCTTTGGGGAATTTTCTCCTCAAAATCTGCCTCTGGGCAGAGTAGGAGATAAATTCTTTTAGGAAAAAGTAAACTTTAACTTTTCCTTAAGGCTCAATCCTAAAACATTTCTCTAATCGACAAGACTTTTTTTCTCTTCTTAAATAAAGCTCAGGCATCAATAGTCTTTAGTTCTTTTGTTTGCATAAGTCCTGCTCCGGAGGTAATAAATGCAGTTTGGTACCTCTTCAGTTACCATTAGAATTAAGGTGATGGAAATAATTTGGTACTTAACTCATTATGTTATAGTATAGAATGTTTCCTTGAATTGAGAAAAACAGAAAAAAAGTTTTTCAAATTTTCTTCAGTCTACCAACCTGATGGTAGACTTTGCAAAGATCTGAACTTAGACACAACGGAATGTTGTTGTTTTTTAATCTCTATACAAAGCACAGTTAAACTAAACACACCAAAGTAAATGGAACAGGATAGATTCTAACTATCTCAGGCTGTGCAACATTCAAATATTTGACAATCAGACAGAGAAAAATTCTTAGTGAAGTATTTACTGTAAGGTAAGGAGGGATACCTACAAAGTCAATGCTACACACATACTTAGAAATTACTAAGCATAAATACTGATATACATTTGATTGGGAAGCCCATAAGTAACAGTTTGTTCATTTTAGGAATTTCTTGGTGGACAAGATTTTGAGACAAGATTTTTGGGCATTAGTCTTATCATTTCAAATGTCTTTTCATGCCATAAAAGTTCCAAATTGTAAGAAGAAATTAGTAAAGACTAAAGATCTTGGTGACATTTCTCTGAGGATGCTTTGTGATCACTATTGCAATGAGCAGATCAAAGTTTATTACTATTAGTTATCAAATGACTAAGAATTCCACAATTCTGTGAATGGCTCTTAACAAAAAGAAGCATACAGGTTTGACCAGATCACTTGAGGAGTAAAGGAAATAGTATGTGTAGCTTATTCCCCCACTTAAAAACAGCATTCTGCTTTTAATAAGTCTACCAAAATTCAGAAGCATATTAAGTGGGTGCAGTAATGAATATATAGAGATTTCTTAATTATGTTCTCCACCTTGAAAAGGTGCTTTTTTGTATCCTGAGGTAGGTATATGGATTGATTACTTAGCAGTGTATTTTTTCCTTTCCTTTTTTAAAAAAAGCAATATACCTTCAAAGGAAGACCACATAGTCACTGGATTTGGCTTTTTACTTGAGCATTCTAATTCCAAAGTCAGGAGCCCATTGCTTGTTGTCTTCACGCTTGTCTTAATGTATATAACTAGCCTGTGATTACCTTCTTTTCCATGGTGAAGTAGACAAAAATTATAAAGGCAAAAATGAGCAATACAGCGATCATAAAGGCGATTGAAATTACTCCTACTTTCTTTTCTACTGGTCTCTCATCTTCCACCATTGTCTCTTCTTCTGAATCCTCGCTTTTGGATTTTAATGGTCTTCTTATAGTAATCCTGTGAAAATGGTGGTAGATCTCTGTGACATCTATCTATCTATCTATCTATCTATCTATCTATCTATCTATCTATCTATCTATCTATCTATCTATCTAAATATATGGCTACTACCCAAACACCCTCTGCAAAGTTTTGGGACTAGAGATTGAAGGGAAACTGAGAAACTTCACAAGTGTGGTTCCTTCAGAGGTAACTTTCTCCTTAAGATTTCTACTAATTCAAGTAATTGAACCATCAGAGATGGCTAAGATTCCCTAAAACATATTATGCCTCCTTTTTTTACAGTTGACTAAGGGTTGGTGGTCTGTTCTAAACATTTTCCTTAGGGTTTTATATTTTTAGTTATATCAATGCCTTCATGCAGTACAGGCATGTACTGGTAAAAGTGTAGCAATTTTTATCCAATTCAAAGGTTGTTTTGGCCAAAGAATTCATCTTCTATTGATCAACCTTTCACTGCTTAGCATCTTTGTCTTTGGGTAGATCGCTTCTCATCAGATAAAAACTTTGGCATAGGCATGATACTTGAAGCGTTTCAGGCTTTGTAGACCATAGCAGGCATTGTGCTCTGCCGACGTAGGCTTTGAGTTCCTAGGATCTGTGTCATTCCACAGTGAGACACAGGAGTGGATTATAAACATCCAAGATGCCTTACATATTTTGTTCAGAAATCAAGGAACCACAAAGCTTTGCCATACATCAGCTTTCTACTTCTATTTTCCTTTCTTCAAGGACAAGAATAGAAATAAACAGTAATTCAAGGGAACTAGGTTCTAGTCTCAGCTCTACCATTTATTAGGTGATGATCTTAAGACAAGTCACTTTTAATTAATTTAGTTTTAAAAACTATAAAGTAATCAGCCCTCCAGGACTCTGTCTTAAAATAGGATGCTCCATTGTTTCAGGCTATTTCCTTAACAACAGAGGAGGAAAGAAAGATTTGATTATTTTATTAGTGGGAGTTAGGGAGTTGGAGGGTATGGTATGGCTGCATCTGGAATTCTACAAATATCTGAGTTTAAGGATGAAAATTCTGGACATCTGGGCTGTCTTCCTTTGCTAGTTGTGTTATTGAGAGGCACCTTTAGCATCCCAGATGGAAATTGGAGGTGCTAACAGTAAGTGACACATCTCACCTTCAAACCTCTCTTTCAGGGATCCAAGGATCTATTAACTCTGGGGACCTTAGAAACTGGCAATAAGAAGGATGTGGTAGAATAACATTAGTTCTTCCTGTATTTCCTACATATAATTCTTTCCTATATTTCAAAAAAGTACCTGATTCCTGTGTGAGAGCTGGGATCAGGATAATAGATGTCAATATCACCATCCAAAGAATAATATGTAGATAACTAAAAGAGAGAGAGAGAGTTTCATGAAGTCTATACTTTTCTTGCTGTGCTAAATAGGCCCCTGCTTTTCATTAAAAAAAAAAAAAAACAACATTATTCGGGGGTGGCTAGGTGGCGCAGTGGATAAAGCACCGTCCCTGGATTCAGGAGTACTTGAGTTCAAATCCGGCCTCAGACACTTGACACTTACTAGCTGTGTGACCCTGGGCAAGTCACTTACCCTCCATTGCCCCGCAAAACAAACAAACAAACAAACAAACAAACAAAAACCATTATTCTTCACCCTTACAAAAACTGATGCCATTTGTCATAAGATCCCTCATCTCCCCCTATCAGGTCAAATCCCCCTGGCATCATCCCCCACAGTCTCCCCCTAAATTCCAGTCTTCAATGAAGAGGAAGTCTTTTTCTTTGCCAAGGTCAACTCCTTTCCCTATACTCTTTGTCCTGTCCCCTCCCATCATTTCCAGCGGATTGCCTCTACCATCAATCTTTACCCTAATCTTCAATCTCTCCTTAAAGATAGTCCTTTCCTGCTGCCTTCACAGATGTTCAAGTCTCCCCCAACCTTAAAAAAAGCCCTTATGAGAATTTACCATCCCCATCATCTAATAGTTTTCTTCCTTTTCTAAGCTTGATTCCTTGAAAAGTCATTTACACTCAGTGCCTCTACTTCCTGTTCTTTCACTCTTTTCAAAGCCCTCTGCAATTCTGTTTCTGTCCTTATCATCCAAGTGACAACCCTCTCTCCAAAGTTACCAAAGGTCTTTTAATCGTAGATCTTTCTCAATCCTCTCATAGCACTTGACACCATGAACCATCTTCTCTTGGATTCTCTCTTCTCTCTGGGTTCTTGTACCACTGCTCTCTCTTCATTTTCCTCTTACCTGTCTGACTGCTCTTTCTCATTTGCTGGATCTTTATCCAGGTCATGCCTACTAACCAAGAATGTTCCCTAAGCCTCTGTCCTTTTCTCTTTCCTGTCTATACTCTTTCACTTTGTGATTACCAGCTACCTACTGGACATTTTGAACTAGACATCTCAAACTCGGTATATCTAAAACAAAACTCATTCTCTACCTCAAAACACATTCCTCTTCCAAACTTCCCTATTATTATTATCTATAGTTCCATCATGCTTCTAGTCACCCAGGTGACTGCCTCACAGTTCTGTTTCTCACCCTGTTCTCATCAACATTTTGATTAGTGACTCATAGGAAAACTTAGATGGAAAGCTTATTAAATTGCAGGTGACACAAAGCTGGGAAGGAGAGTTAACCTATGGGACAACAGGGGCAGTTCAGAATCTTGATGTCATCCTCAACATCTCATTCTCATTCACCCTATATCCAGTCGCAGTTGCTAAATGTTACAATATTTTTTTCTTTTTCTTTTTGCAGGGCAGTGAGGGTTAAGGGACTTGCCCAGGGTCACACAGCTAGTAAGTGTCAAGTATCTGAGGCTGGATTTGAACTCAGGTCCTCCTGAATCCAGGGCTGGTGCTTTATCCACTGCACCACCTAGCTGCCCTTACAATAGTTTCAATCTCCACAATCTCTCTATGTCCCTTTCTATCTCTCTATTTAGTTCAGGCTTTTTAACCTCTAACCTGGACTACTGTAATACCCTTCTAATTATTTTCCCAACTTCAAAGGTCTACCCACTCCAGTCCACCAAGCATATGCTGCCAAAGTGATTCTCCTAAAGTACAGCTCTGACCATGCCACCCTCCCTATTCAATAAACTCCAGTGGTTCCCAATTTTTTCTAGGATCAGATATAAACTATGGCATTTAAAGCTCTCCAGAGCCTAGCTCCTATCTTTCCAGTTTCTTTAAATTACTCCCTTCTATACCCTCTGTGGTCCAGACTATTTTTTGCTCCTGACCCCAAATAACCTCCTCCCACCTATGTATCTTCTATTGGCTGTCTCCCACACATTGTAAGCACTCTCTTCTCACCTTCACTTCTTAGAAACCCTGGCCTCCTTCAACACTCACCTTAAACAGTCTCTTCAATGGGAGACCCTTTCCAGTCACTCTACCCCTACCCTTTCCTCAGCTTCTGGTGTCTTTTCCTATAAGATTACTTTATATCTACTCAGTGTGTATCTTGTCTATACCTCTCAATGCACATGTATCCCTTTAGAATGTAAGTTTCCCGAGGGCAGAAACTGTCTTCCCCTTTTCTTTAGCTTTCCAGCACTTAGCATAGTGGCTAATAGTAAGTGTTTAATAAATTGATGCCCATTGTTGTTATGAAGAAATAAGAAGAAATTCTATATTAGATCTGATTCTCTGCAACACAGGGGAACTAATTGCTGGGATGGGACTAATGGGAATCTTGGGGAGAAATGACCACTCTCTGCTAGAGTTTATGATATTGGAGTGGAAAACATAGGTATAGCTTCCCATGCACCCTAGAACATGGGAGAGGAGATTTCAGTGGGTTCAGAGGAAGGATTGGTAGAATCCCATGGACTAAAACTATATAGGGGAGATCCCTTCACAAACACAGATCTGTACCATTCTATAACATGGGGAACATGTTCATTTATCTGAAGGCTTGTCAATGTGGAAGAGAGATTGGATTTGCTATTTGTCTTTAGAGGATAGTGGAAGTTACAAAGAAGTAAATATAAGATTGATGTCAGGGGCAGCTAGGTGGCACAGTGGATAGAGCACTGGCCCTGGACGCAGGAGTACCTGAGTTCAAATCCGGCCTCAGACACTTAACACTTACTAGCTGTGTGACCCTGGGCAAGTCACTTAACCCCAATTGCCTCACTTAAAAAAAAAAAGATTGATGTCAGGAAAAACTTCCTAATTATTAGAGCTATTCAGAAATGAAATGTATTGCCTTTCAGGGTAATGAGTTCTATGTAAATGGACATCTTCAAGCAAAGGCTGAATGATTGCTTACCGGGTATATTACAATAAGGATTACTTTTCAGTTGTGGTTTGAACCCTTCCGATTCTAGATAACTGTGATTCTGTAAGTAACCTAAGAGCTAACAGAATCTTTTGTCGGTGATGTAGTACACCCCCCCCCACCCCCCCCCCCCCACACCATCTTGCTTTCAGGCAAGACAGTAGTAACTACCACAAATAAGAAAATAGGGTGGCTCAATTTTTTAAATCTCCAAGGAAATCAATTCAATAAAATAGCTTTAAAAGACTAATTTAGTATCCTATAATCCCCACTGTAAGAAGGTTTTCCTATTTAATAGTCTACAGAACATTCAAGTTTAGCATCATTGTATCATCATAAGATCAATAAACCAATGAACAGGATGACCAAGTATAGCCGTATTCTTAAATATTCTGTCCAAAAAGAAGCCTAGATGGTTTACGGATCATCCTACAGAATTCAATATTCCTTGGATTTTGCACCCCTTCCCTTCCATGGAGGAGCTAAAGCCCTGGCAAGGCCTCCTGAGGGTGCCTTAGACTATAGGTGTCAAACATGCTGCCTGCAGGGTACACAGGACCCACCACACTCCCAAGTGCCAGGAAACCAGATTAAAATGAAGTTCTTATTTGATTTTAATGTGTTGACACATCAACAAAAAATAATATATAAATATAAGCTAATATATGGCTGCATGGACCCTTATGTTTAGTGACCCTTATTTCTATTTGAGTTTGACGCCCCTGCTTTTGCCCATTGGCAAGCCTGTATTTGATTTTCCCATATATATCTGGCCCAGATAGGAAGAGGAATATAAGCCACTGAACAGATTCAGGAGGCCTGGGTTCTTAGGGCAAAAGTAGTTAAGTTGTATAAGACATTCTTTCATGTAGTGTAGAGAAGATATGTCTGTATGAATCCTATATTGCCATGTTGCTGTCGCACAATGGGAAGGATACCGAAATAGTACAGAAACTAGGTCAATATCTTGTTTTTCTTTGTTGTGTATTGTTTTTCAGGGTGTTCTCTAATTCAACAAATATTTATAAGCACTTATTCTGTACTAGGCCTTGTGCCAGGCACTATGGGGCATACAAAGAAACTAAAAACCTTATCTCTGCCCTCAAGGATTCTATAATATAGTTTGGGAAGGTATAGACTTGAAAAATTAACATAAAATACATAAATCATTATAATACAAGTATTCTGACAAAGCAATACATGACTAATGGAGAACCTCAAGATATGCCACTGCTTCCTAGAGTCTACTAGGTCTTACCATCGGGCCTGCCATTATGCCCTTCTGACACTCAGTTATTACCAACTGATTTGCATTTACCCAAAGGACCCTGGGTTTTTCATCTGTCCTGACTCTGTATCCTATGATTTACTGGGTCTATTTGTCTGGTGGTTGAACCCTCTTAAAATATATTTGCTCTCCTAGTTAGATGTGAGCTACTTGAGAGTAGGGTTGTCTTGTTTTTTTCTTGTATCCCCAGAACTTAACATAGTGCTTAGCCCAGAGTAAGCACTTAATAAATGCTTTTCCATACCATCTTTTAGCTCCAAGGCATTGTAGAGGACATACATGAATAAAAGCAAGGTTCTCTAGGAGTTTATAGCATAGTAGAGGAGATGACTAATAGCTATAATTCAAGGCAGGTATCACTTAGCATAGTGCTTGACACATAGCAAGCACTTAATAAATGCTTGTTGACTGAATGAGTGATTTTGGTTTGTATTTCATTCATTTGCTCTTCTTGAGATATTACCTTGTAAGCATACTTCAATAGTTTCTTATATGTGGATTCTATTTCTTCAATTACATTGTGATTTCCCCAAGAGCATGCTTTAAACAATTACATAGCATTTAATAAGCAATTCTAACTAGTTTACTGCTCTACCTTCTCAGGTGTAAGTCACAACCTACATAAACTGTCCACTTTAATTTTTTTCTATAGTGATTCCCAAGAGAAGGGATCCACTTGCATTTTGATATAAATAAAGGATTTTACTTTTGGAGAAGTATATTAGAAAATCAGATGACAGTATGTATCAATCTTGTTTCCTCATCACCCTACCCCACCCAAAGAAGGGAAAATCACCACTCTAAAGCAACTCAAGAAATGATACAAATACTACAATTTACCTTGTTATCGAGAGTTATAGGATCGGCAAACTGTTCTAGTTCATAATTCTTTTGTTTAACAAGTGCAGAATTCTCCTATCAAGATGTAAAAGAGAGAAATTAATTGAAGATGGAAAGCTCTACAAATCTAAATGTCTGAAAGCTGAAGTATAAGTTGTCTACAATAACAAAAGAAGAGTTGTATAACTAAGTTCAACCAGGGACACTTGATTATCAAAATGTTTGTATCACCTTGATGGCCAAAACAGTCATGCAGAAGATACTTCTATTATGAAATACTCATTACTGAACACATAAGAGGGAAACACTTTTTAAAACATTTTGCTAATTCCACAGTTGAAAACAATGCCACCCACCCTTCCCCCCATCAGTGATGATAGCAATAATTATGATAATTTGTTAACTTCCCTAGACATTTTAGGTGAACGTGACTATGGTCCATTAAGATAAAATGGAGAAAAGTATTTTGAAAATTAAAATGACAAAATATTTTCTTTAGATAATAAATGCCCACATATATAGTCTATATACATTAATATTATGTGGAATTTTTTGTACTCTTGTGTGTGTGTGTGTGTGTGTGTGTGTATAAATGTAGAATTTGTCCAGAGCTGTGATTTCACAAATGCACTAAATTTCCAGGGTGAAAAGTCTTCCATTAACTAGGATGGGTAAGCTGGAGTTGCTCAGAACAATGAGAAGTTAAATTATTTGCTCATGGTCAGTGAGTAGATCACACAGAAGAAGCAGCATTTGAACCCAGACTTCAAGCTGGTCCTCTATCCACTATGCCACAATGCTTCTCTTGTATCACACATTAAGAAAGGGAGCCTGACAAACTAGAACAATCTGAGCTCCAGTACCACTTCTGATATGTACTATCTTTGTGACTTGGAGCAAACCACTTAACTGTTCAGTGTTCTAGACCACTCACTCTCCAAGGTTCAATGTCACAGAGAAGGTGGCTGAAATTCCACGTGGGTATTTGGGAACAGTATAATGTAACCTTAGGGCTGATATCTGGTGTTAGGTGGTTAAAAGACAAACCTTAGTGTGCTTAACCAGTTAGTGGGTGTGTGGTAGTTAGACTGTAGAGTGAAAGGGTTTTGGGTTTTGTTTTTTAGCTGTCTGTGGTATTTTGCAGTGAATGAGTTTCAGAGCATACACTTTGGAGTCCTGGCTTTGAACTGAGACTAGGTGTGAGAAGAATTATATCTAAGGGTTGTGCTGCATCTTGACTAAATACTAGAAGGATGTGAGCAACGATGAAAAGGCTGAAATTTGATTCAGTTTCCCACAAGGTATTTGTGGGAATTGTGGGCTTCTCAATTCCTCTTAATTTCTTTTTGAGAAGACTATCTAGTGGAACACAAGGTGACCCAGGGCACTGAGCACTGAGGCAGTTTATGGTAGAATACAATAGAGCATAATATTATATTATATATAAGCAGTCACCAACTTACCCACAGTCGTTATTCCAAAAGTTTGTAAGCCAGTTGTTTGGAACTCAGAATGCATTTCCCCACAAAAACAATGTCATAAATAAGAGGAGCTGACCTAATAACAGCAATGACCTCACTGGGAAAACAGGGATAATAATAACTTTAACACCTACCTCAAAGGATTATTGTCACGACCAAGTGAAATAATGTATGTAAAGTGCAACATAACCCTTGAAGTGCTATGCAAATGTCAGCTGTTATTATTTATACAATACCTTAAGGTTTGCAGAGCGCTTTATATACATTAGCTCCTTTGATCCTCTCAACACACCCCATGAGATAGGTAGTAAAAGTGTTATTATCTCAATTTTCTCATTCTAGTCCACAAAAAGATAGTTAACCAAGGATGAATCTGAACTGTTGTATTAATGGTATTTATAGAGTCCTAATTCCCATTTATAACAATGTTTCCATGCCTCACAGTTCTGTTTCTCACCCTGTTCTCATCAACATTTTGATTAGTGACTCATAGGAAAACTTAGATGGAAAGCTTATTAAATTGCAGGTGACACAAAGCTGGGAAGGAGAGTTAACCTATGGGACAACAGGGGCAGGATGCAAAAAGAACTCAGTAGGCTGGAAGGATGAGTGAAAACTAATAGAGCCAAGTGCAAAGTATCTAAACTTAGGTTTTAAAAAGGTGACATGCTCAGGGTGGAGAAAGCCCCATCAGAGGACAATCCCTGTGGAGGGCTCTTAGTTTGCTTTCATGTCAGGCCCTGGTCAGAATGAAGAAAGTAAGAGCACCTGGTATGTGATAGGTAGTGAAAAGATGTGTGTGGGAATGATTTGGAAGTGACATGATACCATTCTCTGGACAGACCATCTTTGGAGTATTTTTGTCAATTCTGGAATGCTATTTTCAGAAAGACACTGACAACCTTGAGTGAATCCAAAGGAGGTGACCAGGAGATGGTTTGGGAGCTAATGTCCTCTGCACCATATGAGGGACAGTTGAAGGAACTGGGAATGTTTATCTGAAAAAAGAGAAAACTTGAGCGGGAAGGGATAACTGCCTTCAAGTATTCCAACTTAATTCAATCCAACAGATTCTTTATTAAGTACCTACTGTATACAAGACATTGGAGGTGCAAAGATAGAAAAACAAAGTAGAACTGGCTCTAAAGAAACTTATGGGACAGGTAGGTGGCTCAATGGATAAAGCACTGGCCCTGGATTCAGGAGAACCTGAGTTCAAATCTGGTCTCAGACACTTGACACTTACTAGCTGTGTGACCCTGGGCAAGTCACTTAACCCCAATTGCCTCACCAAAAAAAAAACCCCAACAACAACAACAAACAAAGAAGCTTATGTAGTAAGAGGATGTGATCGGCACACCAATCAATATATAGTACAAGGAAAATTGAGGAAGGAGAGACCACTAACGAGTGGAGAGATCAGGAAAGGTATCATAAGAGGATATGGCATCTGAGAAGAGCCTTGAAGGAAGATAAGGATCAGAGATGAAGATGAGAGGGGAGAGTGTTCCAAACATGGAAAGGCTTGTGTGTTGGGGGTGGTAGGAGTGGTCTGTCCAACAGAGTTCAAATTTTAGATGATAGCTAGCAAACCCGTTTGTCTGGAATGTAGAGCTCATGAAAGGGAATAGTATAGAAATAAGGCAGGTAGGAGCCAGAAAGTGGAGAACCTTAAATTCTAGGCTAAGGATTTTAAGTATTTTACCCAGTAGACCAGTAGTCTCCAAATTTTAAAAATTCTTGAACCTCTACCAGCAAAAAAAAAAAATTGTTTTAATTGCTGAGCATGCATCCTCAATTTTTACATATTTATTTGTAAACTACACTATGTACCATTACATTAACAAATTACATACATGACAAAATATGTAAAACATAAGTTTAAAAAGATGAGATAAATATGAAATATTTAAAATTTTTCTTATGAATAGTACAAAACCCTTTTTGCTCTCACTAAAATATTAATGTAACATTTTATTAGATGCAAGATGATTGAATATGCTTCATCATAGTAGAAAAGCCTTGGGTCTGTCCCCCAGGGGCCAGGGAAGATTTGTAAATAATAATTGCTGGCAAACAACTGTTTCCTGAAATAATACTGTAACTGCCCTACCACCACCCTAATGGGACATCCCCTCAGAGAACCGCAAATCTACATGTGCATGCCTCTTTTCTGAGTTCTAATCTTGTATCTAACCGCCTGCAGGACAACAGCTAGATATCCCATAGGTATTTCAAACTCAACATTTCAAACCCAAACAAAACTTGTCTTTCATCCTTAAACTAACCCTTCCTCTAAACTTACCTATTTCTGTTGAAGGCACAGTCATTCTTGACACTGAGGTTTGTAACCAAGAAATCACCCCCGACTTTCCATACTCCATTTCTACATGACCAATCAGTTACTGAGTCTTGTCAGTTACACCTCCTCACCATCCTTCCTAGCCACTCCCTTCTCTTACACTCCGCTCACTTTAGGTCCTTATCACTTCTCACCTGGATTATTGTAGTGGCTTCCTAACTACATCCATTTTCTTCTCTCCAATCCATCCTCCACACAGCCTCCTGATTGCTAGTCCTGAAACACATGTGGGTCCACCTAGCTTCCCACTGCCTCGCTGTTTGGCATTTAAAGTACTTCATACTCTGGATCCAGCCAATCTCCGGCGGCTAATTATATATATTACTTGACCCGATAGACTTGACTTCTCCTGCCTGGAATGTTCCTCCTTCTCCTCACCTGTGCCTTTTGATAAACACAGAAACCCCGGGAGAGGCAGTACCCTCCAGATCAGTATTCCTGCTTCTAGCTCAGTCCTCATAGTTATCACCTGGAGAAACAACTTCTGTGGAGAAGGGGTGAGCCATCTCCACCAACTACCAATCAGTTTGCCACCACAGAACAGGCTAAAGCAGCGAGACAGTCTGCAGGAGAAAAGAGGCAGCCTGTGCCAGGAAAGTCAAACCACCATCTTCTCTCGGACCCTGATGGAGACAGACCAGGACCCTGGACCCAAGAGCCTTGGGAATAGTCATGCTTCCAGCCCAGTGCCCTCAGCCATGGTCCTGGGAAGCAACCTCTATGGAGGAGCAGCCACACAACTGTTCCTGCAGGTGCTACTGCTATAGGTAATGAAAAGGACAGTTCTTCCCACCAAAGTTTTTGCCACTGTCAAATGGCACATCAGAAACTGTTTCTATCAGTGGAAATGACATTAAAGAATAGGCATTTGCAGCTATATCCTAAGATCCATGGGACTTGCTCCTGAAACCTCCCATATGTGTTGCCTCCCTCACTGGAATGTGAACGGGGACTGTCATACTTTATATTTGTATCTCCACTTCTCAGAACACAGTAAGCACTTAATAGACGCTTCATTTATTCATGCTTGGAACGCCTGGCTCCTTTTAAAGTTTAGCTCAGATTTTATCAACTTTAAGAAGCCTTTCCTGATTTCCCCAGCTGTAAGGGCTCTTTAGTCTTTCCCCATCCCCTCCCCAGTATTGTGTGTGTGTGTGTGTGTGTGTGTGTGCATGCATGCATGCACATAGCTAGGTGGCACAGTGGATAAAGTGCAGAGTCTGGAGTCAGGAAGACCCAAGTTCAAATTTGGCCTCAGATACTTAATCGTTGTGTGACCCTAGGCAAGTCACTTAACCCTGTTGGCCTTAGTTTCCTCATCTGTAAAATGACCTGGAGAAGGAAATAGCAAACCACTCCAGTATCTTTGGCAAGAAAATCCCAAATTGGGTCACAAAGAGTCAAATGTGACTGAACAACACATGTGTGTGTGTATGTATGTATATATATATACACACACACATGTATGCACAAAAGGTAGAACATGTATCTGTGCATATGTATAACTACATGTATATGTGTGTATGCATATGGGGGGGGTCTTCCCCACATGTAGCATGGGGAAGTCATTGTTCTGCTTGAAGGGAGGCAGAATAGATATCTCTAGCTTATTCTTACTCCACCTTTTTCCAGAGGAGATTTTATTCCCTGTCAGGATGGGAAACAGGAAGGCAGAGGCCAGAGGCTATCACCCTGTACTCAGAAGGGGTACCAGGGAAGAATTATAACTTTCTGCTCTCTTAAATATTGTTAGTCTTTTTGTTGTTCAGTCATGTCCAACTCGTGGTAACTCCATTTGGGACTTTCCTGGCAAAGATACTGGAGTGGTTTGCTATTCCTTTCTTCAGCTCATTTTACAGATGAGGAAACTGAGGCAAACAGGGTCAAGTGACTTGCCCAGGGTCACCCAGCTAGTAAGTGCGTGAGGCCAGATTTGAACTCAGGAAGATGAGTCTTCCTGACTTCAGGCTCAGTGCTCTATCCACTGAACCACCCAGCTGTCCATTGTTGGTCTAAGGGATGTGATTTTTAGATTCAAGCTAAACTTCTGATCACTGTATCATTGATGGGAGAAGTAGGACCTCAAGATTCATATTTAAGGTTTGACTCTTTTATCACCAAATATCAGCTCCCCAATGAACAAACAGAACACTTAGCCAAGAGGCCCATTTATCCAAATTGGTAGCAAAATGGAAGTGAGAGAAAGTATACATATGGAAATATAAGCCAGACAATACAGAAGGAAGGAACTCTCCCATTGGGATCCAGGTAACTCAGCTCAACCAAGAGAGAGAGAGAGAGAGAGAGAGAGAGAGAGAGAGAGAGAGAGAGAGAGAGAGAGAGAGAGAGAGAGAGAGAGAGAGAGAGAGAGACCTAAGTCCCATGAAAGAAGTTAGCTTTAGTCTCTAGTGTAGCAAGCTGGGGAGGGACATGATGGAGACTGACAGCTTCTCTTATGACTTCCCAGTCTTTTTCTTCAGCAACCGAAGTGGGGTTGAAATTTTCCATTGTCTCTCTCAAAGCTGGAAGCCAGAAACATCCAAAGTGACTGCAAAGACCGAAGAGACCTGAAGAAGACCCTCTGGATCATGAAGAGAATCTCTGTCTGTCTCTGTCTCAGTTTCTCTCTCAGCAACTCTACCTCTCATGCAGGTCCAGGGCTTTGATTTCCATCAAAGAGGAGAGTCTCATAACCATGGGCTTTGGGACATACACACATATACATACATATGAATGTACACATGTGCAGGAATATGCAAATATGTTTGTACGAGTACACAAATATATATATATACATATATGTAATATTCCATATATACACACACATATATATTCCATATATATCCTGTATAAACTGTTTATATTACCACTCATCCACTTCCCTATAACCCACCAATCTAACATACAGTGAAAGATCCTTGAGAGCACGTCTCTGTATTTCTCCAGTGCTTAGCACAGTGTCTGGCACATAGCACCAGAGAACAGACTGAAATCACACATCACTCTCACTTAGTAGTTACAGCCCCAGATGGTTGGGGATGAGGCACACTATGAAGGTATCTAACACATGGGCCATTTGCTCTGGCTATCAGGCTGGTGTCAGAGACGGGTCCTTTTGGCATGTAAGTTCAGTCTTGTGTCTTAGTTTTCCTGCTGCAGGGGTGAATGAGGTGACAAAGTATCCTTTGGTTCTTTTGACACAGTCTTTTTGGCAGCAGGAGTGGGTTCTGAGGCTTAACCCTAGGGCAGCACCAGACCTTTGTCTAAGGTCCTAGCCTTTTAGGCTTCAGGTATGTGTCCAACTTGGACTTATAGGGGACAACTAGGAATAGTGAGCAGAAATTGTAGAAATGTAGATCAGTGCAATGTAGGAAAATATTTTTTACAATTAGAGCTGTACAAAAGTAGAATGGACTACCTTGGGAATTAACTGGTTCCCCATCATACTGGGGGTCTTCAAAGACAGGTTGGATGATAACATTATTAGAGTTGCTAAAATGAAAACAAAACACAAAAAAAGATGTGGACTCCTCTTCAGGAAGGATTAGATTAGAGCTTTGAGGTCCCATGCAATTGTGAGATTCTGTGTAATAAGTTACATGTAAAGGTCATATATAGAAATCTGTCCAGTTGCCACCTCTATCCAGGGCCACCTCATCTGCAGCCTTGCCTTTTTTTGCAGGGCAATGAGGGTTAAGTGACTTGCCGAGGGTCACACAGCTGGTAAGTGTCAAGTGTCTGAGGCTGGATTTGAACTCAGGTCCTCCTGAACCCAGAGCAGGAGCTTTATCCATTGTGACACCTAGCTGCCCCCAAATCATCTTTTTTATACTTTTTGTTTGCTTGTTTGTTTTTTGTGGGACAATGAGGATTAAGTGATTTGCCCAGGGGCACACTTACTAGCTGCAAGTCACTTAACCCCCATTGCCCCGCAAAAAAAAAATGTAATTGTTTTTAAACTAAAAGATATATACTATACTATACATATATACATACATACATGCATACATATACACTAAGATATCTTTCCAGTTCCAAAATTCTTTGATCTTTTCCAGAAAGATTCCTGGCCTCATTAGCTCAGAGAATTTGAGCATAATGCTAATAGGGTCAAGATTGCTTGTTAAATTGGTTGGCTTTATGCAGAGAAAAAACTTCCATGGTGACAGAATTCACCAATTGCCCTGTTGAGCTGTTGTACAGATATGTATTAATGGATGAGAAAGTATGGAGGCCTCAGTCCAAACTTTTATGCCATCTCACACTTTTTTGTCCTTAAATAACACAAGTGTATTTCTTACTGATAATGGGTCAGCAACCAACTTTTTCTCAAAAAGATGTACATTAACAAAGCAAATAGCATACTGATTTATCAGAATTATATTTTAATTAGGATGACTATGACAATGGGTGTTGAGGCTATGCTCTTAAATGGTAAATAAGAAAATGTGTTTCCTAAAAAACCCAACAATATCCCTATAGGTTGATATATTGATGCTTACATTTCAAATTTGGGACCTAATAAATAACATCACTAACTCAAAAATATAGTAACTTCTTGCTTTGATATTTGTGTGCCTTGCTTGACACTTACTAGCTGTGTGACCCTGGGCAAGTCACTTAACCCCAATTGCCTCACCCCCCCCCCCAAAAAAAAAAGAGTTGTAAGATATTTGTGGGCCATATTTTTATTTCATTGATGAGACATTTATCAAGAAATAAGTCAATATAAATTAATATGATACAGAGAGCTTGAATAAGTTAAACATTTTTCTCGGGAAGAATTTAGAATTATATCTCCACCTAGAAATGATCTAGGTGGCACAGTGAATAGAGTGCCTGGCCTAGAATCAGGAAGACTTGAGTTGCAATTTGGCCTCAGATACTTCCTAGCTGTGTGACCCTGGGCAAGTCATTTCACCTCTATTTGCCTCAGCTTCCTCAACTGTAAATAAAGAATAATAACAGCATTTTCCTTGCAGGGTTGGTGTGAGGATCAAATGAGATAATATTTGTAGAAAGTATTTAGCACAGTGTCTGGCACATAGTAGGCACTTTATCCATCCATCTGTCCATCCATCCATTCATCCATCCATCTGTCTATCTATTTACTCAATCACTTGCCCTTTTCACTCCCCTGGTAAAGATGATATCTAACATCCATTAGCACATGACAGAGGTAAGAAAATAGGGTTTTCCTAAGTATTATCAGAAAATGTAATTTGCTCCTCTTTGACACAAATGGAATAAGTGAAAACATACCTTTGGGAATTAGAGTGTTTTTTTTCAATTAATTAAGCAAAATATTTTAAGTTGTTTTATATTGTCTCCTAAACTCTTATGTACTTCTGAAATCACAGACTTAATTGCAACAATGACAACATACATATTCCCTTGATGACTCCGTTCATTTGATTTTTCACAGTTATGCCAGTGGCTAAGGCACTCTGTGGTATATACCACCCTCAGGAAAAAGTGCAAATCTTTGTAAAATGCTTCAGACATGTAGCAAATATCTGAATTTGAAGGCATTTTTCTAACCATTGGGTACCTTTTTTGAATGAATGGATGAACTAAGCCTGGGTACCTTGTCTCCAAACCCCCATGACCACCTCAGATTATCATGTCAGTTGCTTCCAACTTTAACCCAGTGCTGCTATGTTAATTGATCAGTCAATCATCAATAAGTATTAAGCACCAACTTTGTGCTGGGCACTGTGTTAAGCACCGGGGTTACAATGAAACAATCCTTACTCTCATGGAGTTTACATTTTGAGAGAGACAAGTACATCTATAAGTATAGACAGCATAAATATAAAGTAAATGAGAAGAAATAAATATACAAATCAATTAAATATCAGGTAGTTTGAAGGGGAGAAAAACAGCAATTGAGAGGATCAGGAAAGTTCTGTGTAAAAGATGGTGTTAAGATACATCTTTCTTTCTTTCTTTCATTCTTTCTCTCTCTCTCTCTCTCTCTCTCTTTTTTGCGGGACAATGGAGGTTAAGTGATTTACCCAGGGTCACACAGCTAGTGTCAAGTGTCTGAGGCCGGATTTGAACTCAGGTACTCCTGAATCCAGGGTCAGTGCTTTATCCACTGTGCCACCTAGGTGCCCCCTAAGATACATCTTAAGGAAGAGGGAGACTGAGGAAAAGGGAAGGAGTGGCTTGATTACAGAGAAGAGGGAAAGGAACATTCAATGAGGCTGGAAAGAAGTCCAGTTTGTAGAAGACTTTAAAAGCTTAACAGAAAAGTTTCTATTTTATCCTGGAGGAAAGAAGAAGCTACCAGAGTAACTATGCAATGTTGTCTAATTTTCTGTCATGAGTGGTTTTCCCTGACAAAACTAATAAGCTAAAACATCAATGAGCTGGAAGGAATTCTTGCTATTATTCTCTGGAGTCACTGCCTGAGCTAGGAGCTGAGTATCAGAGATCTATCTAATTGCTTACTGTATTTCTCTTGCCCCCTACGCCACTCCTCAGCAGTCTCTTCCTCTTCCTGAAGGAACAGGGCCTTTCCAAATGCCTTTGGTGGAAGTAGTTTCCCAGTATTGGGATGCGGCTCTCCCTCTGTTCCTCAGGTCTGAACTTCCAGGGGGTAATTTTTCCAGATGAGTCAGAACCACTTCTGCTTCTTAGAGTGTTCGCCTATGTATGTGCATGATGGTTGTTCATACTTTTGTTTTTTTAGAAACTCCATTGGCATAAGGGTTTGATGTACACATGGAAAACTTGGTAAATCCTCTATGTCTTGTATAGTCTTAACTTCTGAAACTAGTTGTCCAATTTTTTGGAAGGCCTGAATATTGGTAAATGTATGGACTCCTGTCAGAATTGGTTTGATTTTAAGTGTATGTGGGGGTCTCGTCATTTCCTTTAATCTTGTTCTATAAGGAGGAAAATTTTATAGGCAATATGCAGAAGTGGGAACTATATCTCTTCTGCAAATTTTTCCATAATTGAGCTGTGAATTTCAGGCCCCATTCAGAAATTATCTCAGCCAGAAACCTGCCTCCTTTAAAAAGCATCAAGGTGTCTGTGGAATGGGTGACAGTTTCCAGTAAGGAAACAAGTAGTAACAAAAATTCCCAGTTCATATATCTCCAAAGTCACCTAAACTGTAACCTCAAGCTTTATCACTTCTAGAGCAACACACTAACCAGATTAAAGAAGATAGAGTCATAAGTACAGCATTTTTTTTTTTTTTGGTGATAGCAGAGAACTGGAGAGTAATGGGGATATCTACACAACTAAACAAATTATGGGATATTATTGTGTTTAAGAAATGTTGAGGAGGGGGCAGCTAGGTGGCACAGTGGATAAAGCACTGGCCCTGGATTCAGGAGGACCTGAGTTCAAATCCAGCCTCAGACACTTGACACTTACCAGCTGTGTGACCCTGGGCAAAACCCTCATTGCCCTGAAAAAAAAAAAGAAAGAAAGAAAGAAAAGGAAAAAGAAAAAAAGAAATGATGAGAGGTGCAGTTTGAGACTTCTGGGAAAATTGATACGGACTGATACAGAGTAAAGTAAGCAGAACCAGGAGAACAATTCATATGATAACAATAACATTGTAAGAAAAAACAGCTTTGAAAGATAAATGAGCAACCACAATTCTGGAAGGCCAATGATTAAGCAAGCTGCCTGACAAAGAAGTGATGGCTCAAGATGCAGAATTAGATACACATTTTCAGATATGATTAGTGTGGGATTTTGTTGTGCTTGACAATGCATACTTGTTATTAGGCTTTGTTTTTCTTTTTTTCCCTTTTTCTGTGGGGGTGGGGGGGAGGAGGTAGTAGAAAGGAGATGGAGAATAGAACTATCAAAAACAAAAAAAGAAAGAAAGAAAGAGAGGAAAAGAAAAGAAAAAGAGGTCACCAAAGAATTTTTTTTTAAAATGTGCTGAAATACAATGATCCAAGACAATCCCAAATGACTAGCAATGAAGCATACTATCCACCTCCAAAGAAAGAACTGATTCAACACAGACTGTAGCATACTGTTTTTCACTTTCTTTCACTTTTTTCCTTTTATTCGAGTATTCTTATACAAAATGACTAATATGGTAATGTTTTACATAATTGCACATGTATAACCTATATCTGATTGCTTACTGCCTCAGGGAGGGGGAGGAGAGGAGGGAAGGAGGGATAGAATTTGGAACTCAAATCTTTAAATAAAAATGTTTATTAAATTTTTTAAAAAATGTGCAGAGAAGGAGAGACCAGAAGGAATCACACACAAGAAGGATATTGAAAGTTATATATTGGATTTTTATATGCTTCAAAAGAAAAGCAAGCTTTTTTCCTAAGAGAGCTTCACAGTTTCGTGAACAATCTTCTTTTTATATTCTACTACATATAGGAAACAGTCATTTTATTTGGTGTAAAATTTAGAAAAAAAAATTAGGTGGGGGTAGAGCCATCCACAGCCAGCTGCAGAAAATAACCTTCTTAGGGCAGATGTGAGACAGTCTGGGTTGACATTAGACAAGGGGCTGACAATATATTCTTGCCATGGGCAGGTGTACCATGAGCAGAAAGCAACAGGAGAGTAACAGAGCCCATCATGCATGGCGACTCTAAGATTTTGCCCTCTAAAGTGTAAAAGATCCTTATGGTCCATTATGACTATACCTGTACTTCTTTGAAGTGTTACTTTCAGATCTCCACAAAATAGTCTTAATTACCAATTACAATATCTATTTATCTATTGGCATCAGTTGACAAGAGTAGCCATCTATTAGTTCATCTCAGATGAAGAGGTGACTCTTCTCTTTTTAAGGCAAACCCTTCTAAATAGAACCTTGATTTTATTTCCCTCCTCTCTCTTCCAGCAGATTGTCCCAACAATCATCGCCTTCCTCCAGTCTTCAATCTCTCTTTATCTACTGATTCTTTCTCTGCTACATTTCATATCCAAAGTCCTAGAAAAAGTCTACCATATGCACAAAAATATTTATAGCAGCAATTTTCTGTTGTAGGAAAAAACTAGAAACAAAGTGGGTGCCTATCAATCAGCAAATGGCTAAACAAACTGCTGTATGCAAATGTAAGGGAGCATTACTGCTTTTTAAGAACCACTGATGAAGGGGCTTCAGACAAACTTGGGAAGACTTGAATGAACCGATGCAGAGTGAAATTAATTGAACCAGTGGAACAAGGTGGAAGTTGATACAATTATGTAAAGGAAAACAACTTGGAAAGATTTCAGAACTCCAATTAATGCAATAGCCATTCATGACTTTAGATTTATGATGAGGCATATCTCCTGCCTCTTGGCAGAGAGGTTATGGATTAGAGTGAAGACAGATATATTTAACTTGATGTTGTCATGAACAAGGTGCTCCAGAATCTACCAGCGCTGAAGCTTTGTTACTAGGATTCTTGAGAAGGGCTGGTTTCTAGGACTATTTTTCAGAGATTTCTAGGAGAGAGAGGCTAGAAAAAAAGGAATGAGGAGGTAGCATTCAGAGTTCATTGTCTGATATCTTTGTGCCATGTGAGTAGATGCTGTGTACCCTCAGGTATTCTGCAGCTCTATTTCTTTCCTTCAGAGGCCATAATGAGTTACTGCTGAGGTCGATGATGGTGTTTCTTTTCACTGATGAGAATAATGATTGATGAGCTAACCCAAACATCCCCTCAGAGACATGAGCCTTCTCTCTTGCCTCTCAGGAGGGGGTAAGACACTAACCTTCTAGGTCTTGTTCTCTCTCCTTTCCATAAGGGGGTTAGGAGTCTAGGTGGGTGAATGGGAGAAAATGAGCCTACTATGTGCCAGGCACCATGCAAAGTACTTTACAAATATGATCTTTTTTAATCCCCACAACAACCCTGGGAGGTAGGTGCTGTTATTATTCTAATTTTACAGTTGGGGAAATTGAAGCAAACTGAGGTTAAGTGATTTACCCAGGATGGTGCAGCTTGGGAGTATCTGAGGCTAGATTTTTTTTTTTGGTGAGGCATTTGGGGTTAAGTGACTTGCCCAGGGTCACACAGCTAGTAAGTGTCAAGTGTCTGAGGTCAAATTTGAACTCAGGTCCTCCTGAATCCAGGGCCGGTGCTTTATCCACTGTGCCACCTAGCTGCAGGAAAAAGGAAAAGCCATTTTGTGCTCTTGTGGTTAGAAGCACCTGATGCTGGTCTCTCTTATATCCCACAAAAGGTACCTTTCTACCCTTTTGCTCTCTCTCCCCAATTACCTTCTTGTCTATTTCCCTCCACAGAAAATAATTAGTGGCCACTAATTTTTGTTGAGTCATTAATACTTGCATTACAGTTATAGGTCTGAGGAAACCAGTTGGTCTAGGAAAAACAGGAGACACATCCAGTTTCCAGCATGAGACACAGGGAGACAACAAAGTAATGATTTTTGTCCCAAGAATCACAAACCTTTCATGTAACCTTGAGTATTCCTTAGCCAGTTGGAAGTGGACTTATGGAAGAGAGATGATTAACTTGAACTGAATCAAAAGATTCCCTAGACCAAGTAGAAAATAATTCTCTCGGGGGCAGCTAGGTGGTACAGTGGATAAAGCACAGGCTCTGAATTTAGGAGGACCTGACTTCAAATCCAGCCTCAGACATTTGACACTTACTAGCTGTGTGACCCCGGGCAAGTCACTTAACCCTCATTGCCGCCCCCCCCCCCCAAAAAAAGGGGAAAAAAGAAAATAATTCTCTTGGGGCAGATGTGAGACAGCCTGGGCTGAATATGGACAAGGGGCTGCCTTAGGTGGGCAGTGTAACTTCCATTTTAGATTTCTTTGTCATTATACACAACATGGCCTCCTTATACCTACTTCACCTTTAATTAGCTCACTGGGAGAGGATTTTTACAGAGTGAAGGACTGTCCTCAGCTCTCATATCCATCTTTGATATCTACATTTCATTTAAATTGTCAGACATTACCGATGTGCTGATTTGATACTTGTTACAAGGGCTTGGGTTAGGAGATGAATTGGTGTGTTGGGATAGAAATGTGAAAAAAAAGAGAGAGAGAGAAAAAGAGAATTCCAAGAAAACATTAACAAATACACAGAAGAAAATGAAGCTCAGAAAGGAACAAAACTAAGGGCAATTTTATTACTCCCTTGTTAAATTTCATATACACTTAAAAACAAGCTATATGCAAGATAAGTTCAAGGGTTCACATCTTTTGTATTGGTTTTGTATTGTTGTTGTTATTGTTTGTCTTTTGTTCTCAGAGAGGACCATGACAGATGTCATGACTTGAAATGAATTGGATTTAAGTGAGAAAGGGCTGTGCAAAGTTACCAGCCTCTCTCCTCCAGAGCCATCTGGGTCCAGGGGCAAGATACATTATCAAGACAACTAGAGATAGCCCAGGGTGTTTAAGGCAACTGGGGATAAGTGACTTGCTCAGGGTATCTGAGGTGAGATTTGAACTCAGATCTTCCCAACTTCAGGGCCAGTGCTCTCTCTGTTATGCCATATAGCTGCCCCTCTGGTTTTGTATACTGAAATGTTTGTTGATAAATAATTCATAATCAAAAAAAAGAAAAAATATTCAAAGCTGTCTATTTATTTTCACTCTCTCCCCTCTCACTCCCTTCTCAAACCCTTGCAGTCTGACTCTGACCTCATAATTCACCTGAAATTGCCCTCTCTAGAGTTCCCACTCCTCTCTTAATTGCCAGATCTGAGTGCCTGTTCTCAACCCTCATCTTCATGGATCTCATGGCAGCATTTGACTTCGTTGACCACCCTTTCTCCTGCTGCAGAATCTCTTCTCTGGGACTTTGTGACATTGCTCTATTAGTTCTCCTTGTCCATCTGCTCTGTCTTAGTCTCTTTTTCTGGATCATTATTTTAAACTGTACCATCTAACTGTTGGTGTACCCCAAGATTCTGTTCTGGTCCCTCCTTCTACACATTTTGTTCTTGAAGACTTCATCAACTTCCATGGGCTTAATTATCACCACTACACAAATGACTTTTAGATCTCTGCCTTCAACCCTAGTCTCTTTTCTGAGACTTTTCTGAGTATTACCAGATCCTACTGGATATTTCAAACTGGATGTCCAAGGGACATATCAAACTCATCATGTCCCAAACAGAACTCAATTATCTTTCTTTTTAAACTTTTCTCTAATCCAAAGCTCCCTATGACTACCAAAAGCACTATCATCCATCTAGCACCTCAGGTTCACAAGCTCAGTCATCCTTCTCTAACCATTCCTAGAAGTAGAATAGTTTGGTTTAGCAGGAAAGCTAACTTCTTCTTGGATGGCACCCACTTTCATGTGGGTGAATTGACTCTTTCCCACCTCCCCCTTAGGTGTCCCTGTGGGCATGACTTCCCCCACAGGGGCAGGTAGGACCCCTAGGAGGAGAGTGGCCCAAGGCCAACTGCCTCTGAGGATCTCTGGGAGAAAGTTTCTTACTGTACCTCTTTTCTCCTAACAAGAAGTTTTAGCACAACTGTACTTAAGGAAACTCAGAACAGTTCAGATTCATGTGACTTAATCTTAATTCCAAGATCATCAGGAATTATAATATTGCTTATCAATACAAATCTTTTTGGTTTTCTTGAGCACCCATCAGAGAGAACTGGCAATTTAGAAGAGAGAATCTCCTTCTTGCACTTTGCATAGCTGACTCACCCTCTTTCCACTGCCCATAAATACATGAAATACACACAGACTACTTGGTCCTTTGGTTTAGCCACAGTTTTGTCAATGCAGTGAACAACAAATATAAATGATAGACTGTAAAGGAGCTGGAGTGGGTATTTGCTTTCCCTAGAAGAGAAAAAGGGTGGCAAAGGGGAAAAGGGAAGTATCACCATTATTATCTTCTTGGCAAGCAAAAATAGCTAGTCTTTCCCATTGGTTCTGTATAGTTTAGTCTTCTGAGCTAGTCATGTCCTACTCCATTGCTCCATTCTTCCCCTTGCAGGATTTCCAGCCTCACTCCCCTTCAGAATGAGAGAAGGAAACTGCCTTTTTCCAGAGCCCCCAGTGGTCTTTGGATCAGAATATATTAATAACTCATTGTTCATCCTGTAGGCTTCTATTCTGGTAAGTGTAGGAGGCTACGCTTACTCCTCACTCTCTCTCACCTCACATATCCAATTAGTTGCCAAGTCTTATTAGTTCTTTCTCCACAACATCTCGCGTTAATCCCCATCTCTACTCACACAGCCACTACCTTAGTTCAGGCCTAGTTCAGTTGATTACTGTTTGTTTGGACCACTGAAATAGCTTACTGATATGATTCAAGACTCTCTCCTCTCTCTTCTCCAATCCATTCTTCTACAAAGAACTACAAAGGGGATTCTGTCAAAGCATTCACCTGACTCTACTCAATAAACTCCATTTACCTCTAGGATCAAATACAAACTGCAATGTTTGGCACTTAAAACCTTTTGCAACCTGACTCCAACTTACCTTTCCAGTCTTATTATATATTATTCCCCTTCATGCACTCTTCAGTCCAGTCAAACTGACTTTCTTGCTGTTCCTCACACAGGACTCTCCATCTCCCACCTTCTTGTCTCTTAGAATCCCTAGTTTCTCCTTTACAGACCATGACAAAATAAAAATTGTAATCAGTTTAGGGAAAACAAACAAAACACAAAGACCCAAATGAAGACTTATCAATGAAATCCTAAATAATAAGGAGGTCAAAGAACAAATCATATACACAATCAATGATGGTATGAAAAAATTATGATGATGAAACATACCAAAATTTCTAGGATGTAGCCAAAGTAATCTTTGGCTAGTGGTGGTGGGAAGAATGATATCTCTACAAACATACATTAACAATACAGAAAAGAATAGGATCGATGAACTGGATATGTATTTTAAAAGTAGAAAGTCAAATAAAGTTTAAAATAAACACAAAAGAGAAGATATTAAAAATTAGAGGAAAAATAGAAACTAGAAACAAAAGACCTATAGAAATTATTAATTTAACTAAAAGCTGGTTCTTTGAAAAAACTAATAAAATTGATAAATTTTTAGCCCATCAGGTTAAAGAGGAGAGATAAGAAAATCAAACCAACAAAATAGCAAATGACCAAGGTGAAATTACAACAAAATAAGAAAAGAATCATCAGAATCCACATCCTACACTTATATTCTACCAAAAGTGAGAATACAAAAGAAAATAAATACTTTAAAATATATAAAATATCCAAACAGAAGACCAAATAGAGATTCTAAATAATCCAAGAAGCAAAGAAGCAAAACTAGGTATAAAGGAAATTTTTAAAAAGCATTTCTTGGACCTGATGATTTCACAGTAGAATTCTACCAGATTTTGAAAACATAATTTTTACTAATACTACACAAATTATTTTACACTACTAGATTCCCTTTTTGAGATAAATATAATCCTAATGCCAAATAAGGGAATAATAAAGCACTGAAAAGAGAATTGTAGACTAATATCATTAATGAATATTGGGTAATAGATAAACAAATTGTGGTACATGAATGTAATGGAATATTGCTGTGCTGAAAGAAATGAGTGTGTGAAGAATACATAGAAAAATGGAAAGATCTACATGAACTGATGCAGATTGAAATAAGCAGAATCAAGAAAACAATTTAAACAATGACTACAACAATATAAATGGGAAGATCTACCAAAAAATCAAAAGTGAATAGTGAAAAATTACAGAGAACAAGTATGGCTTCAAAGAAATATGAGGAGACATCTCCACTCCATCCCTTTACAGATGTGGAACGGTTGATGAAAGTGGCATATTGCATAAATTCTTTCAATGTACTGACCAGTTATACCAAGTTTTCCCCTCTTCTCTTTCATTTTTTCTTTAAGAAATGTTATTTATTATGTAGCATGACTATCAAAGGTGAAGGATACTGGGGGAAATTATGGTGCTGTAAAAAAAAGACATTAATTTTTTAAAAAGTGGTTTTCTTTAAAGCTCAGCACAAGCCCTGCCATCTGCCTGCTACCTTTCCCCACTCTAGTGCCTTCACTCAAAAATTCTATTTATGATGTGTGTGTGTGTGTGTGTGTGTGTGTGGTCTCTCCTGATAAGATTTAAATTTCTTGAGGGCAAGGTCAATTTCATTTTTGTCTTTGTATCCCTAATGACTCAGGGTGAAAATCCTAGAATACAGTAGGCTGTTAATAGGTGTTTGCTGCTGTTTAGTCAGTACATGGTTTCTAGTTCAAGTCCCCCCTTCCTCTCCTGGCATTGTCCTAATTTTGATCTTGACATTCAAAATAGAGCATATCCACCTCTGGGCAGAGGAGGATTGACTTTTGGATGGATAACAATGGCCAGGCTGGCATGAATTTCCCTTTTCATTCATCTCTTCCTAGATAGATGGCCCCTTCTTTTTTTTTTTTTTTTTTTTTTTTAGTGAGGCAATTGGGGTTGAGTGATTTGCCCAGGGTCACACAGCTAGTAAGTGTTAAGTGTCTGAGGCTGGATTTGAACTCAGGTACTCCTGATTCCAGGGCCAGTGCTCAATCCACTGAGCCACCTAGCTGCCCTGGCCCCTTCTTTTAATGGCATAGTAGACAGAGTGCTGGATTTTGAGTCAGGAAGACCTGAGTTCAAATCCAGACTCAGGCTTACTAGTTGGATAATCTTCAGCAAGTCACTTAAGCTCTGTCTGTCTCTATATGCTCATCTGCAAAATTGGGAGAATAATAGCACCTAACTCTCAGGGTTTTTGTGAGGATAAAAGGATACATTTGGTTTTTTGTTTTGTTTGTTTGTTTGTTTGTTTTTTGCGGGGCAATGGGGGTTAAGTGACTTGCCCAGGGTTACACAGCTAGTAAGTGTTAAATCTCTGAGGCCGGATTTGAACTCAGGTACTCCTGACTCTAGGGCCGGTGCTCTATCCACTGTGCCACCTAGCTGCCCCAAAAGGATACATTTGTAAAGTGCTTCACAAACCTTAAAGAGCTATATAAAGGTAGGTGTTATTAGCCAAAGGGAACCATAAGAAAAGCCTCACAGGTTTGCAGTAGCATAGAACAAACGGTTTAGAAAAACTAGCTGTGCCCAGGAAACACCAGAGCACCTTTATCCCCAGCAGGGAGACCTATCCTTGAGCTGCCTGTTATATACCAGGTCGATTTTTACACCTTCAGGACCCAGTACAAAATCCAGAAACTGGTGAGAAGAGTGTCTGGTAAAAGGAGCATTTTCCCAACTTGAAGAACACAGACAATCTGAATTGGAGAATTAGAGAAGGAGGACGTGTCACAACCTTGTGAATCTGATGCATAGCTCATGTCCAATGGGAGGAAGTAATGGAGGCATGAACACCTCAGAACATTTTACTGATAAAAGCATTAAAGGATTAAAACATAGCTGGACCAGAGATAGTCAACCCAAATAACAGCACCCAATACTTGAAGTATTAATAACAAGTATAGAATACTCGATTCCATTCATCTCTGGCTCTAATCTGGACATGGTGAATTTAAGGCAGTGTGACGTAGTGAAGAGGGCTGAACTTGGTATCAGAAGAGATCTGAGGTCATATCCCATTTCTGACACTAGTCATGGAATCACAAGCAAGTTAATTTTTCTGAGTCTTGGTTTATTCATCTAGAAAATCAGGATAATAATAACTAGCTAGCATTTATATAGCACCTTTATCCTAGGCACTGGTATTGTGCAGAAAGCTTTTCATAAATAATCTCTTATTTTATTCTTATAACAACCCTGGGAGATAGGTGCTATTATTATCCTCATTTTAAAGTGAAGGAAACTGAGACAAAGTTAAAATGACTTGCCCTGCGTCACACAGCTAATAAATGTCTAAGGTAGCAGAATTTGACCTCATGACTTCCTGACTCCAAGCCTAGCACTCTATTCATTCCAACACCTTTTAGCCTATCATCGCAATTGCCTTAGAGGGCTATTGTAAAGACCAAATAAGATATTGAACAGGTCAACAAATGGGTATTAAGTGCTGACTATGTGCCAGGCACTATGCTAAGTGCTAAAGATACAAAGAAAGGGCACAAAAAAACAAAACGAAAACAAAAATATAGCCCTTCCTCACTCTCAAGGAGCTCAAGATATAATTTTTTCAACCATTAAAAAGCATTGTATAAAGGTTAGCTGTTGTAATTAATAATCATCGGGGCAGCTAGGTGGTGCAGCGGATAAAGCACTGGCCCTGGATTCAGAAGTACCTGAGTTCAAATCCGGCCTGAGACACTTAACACTTACTAGCTGTGTGACCCTGGGTAAGTCACTTAACCCCCAATACCCCACAAAAAAAAAAAAGGTAATTAATAATCATCGTCTTCCAAAAGAGCTCTGGGTACTTTATAATTCCAGTTCTGTAAAGTATTCACAACTACATGAAAGAATGTTCCAAATAACTAATAATAAGAGAAATGAAAATCAAAATAATCCTGAAGCTTTACCTTACAACCTGCAAATTGGCAAAGATGAAAAAAATTACAATAGTCGATGTTTGAGGAATTGTGGAATGATGCACTGTTGGTGAAGCTCTGAAATGGTACAAGTATTTCACAAAACCATTTGGAATCATGCAAATAAGGTGACTAAAATATCGATACCTGTTGAACCAGAAACTTCATTTTGGGATTATTTTTGCTGTTGTTGTTGAATTATTCCAGTTGTGTATGCTTCTTTGTGACCCCATTTGAGGTTTTCTTGGCAAAGATACTGGAGCAGTTTTCCATTTCCTTCTCCAGCTTATTTTTTATTTAAATTTCTTTTTTTGTGGGGCAATGGGGGTTAAGTGACTTGCCCAAAGTCACATAGCTAGTAAGTGTCAAGTGTCTGAGATCAGATTTGAACTCAGGTACTCCTAAATCCAGGGCTGGTGCTTTATCCACTGCGCCACCTAGCAGCCCCCTCCAGTTTATTTCACAGATGAGGAAACTGAGGCAAGAAGGATTAAGTGACTGGTCCTGAGTCCACCCAGTTTATGTGTCTGAGGTTACATTTGAACTCAGGAAGATGTTTCAAGTCCAGTGCTCTATCCACTGCGCCCCCTAGCTGCCCCTTAAAAGGATGGTTTAGTGAACAACTAAAAATGGAACTAGTGATCACAAGGAGCCAGCACAGCTTTATCAAGAAGAGATCACATCTAACTAGCCTCATTTTCCTTTTGACAATGCCACTAAAGTGGTAGACTGATGAAGTGAGGTAAATGATTTACCAGGATGTCAGCCAATTGGTTGACAAAATCTCTCATGACATCTTGTGCACAAGATATGTGGGACAGATAATACAAATTGGTGGGTTGGAAATGGTTGAACAACAAACAGTAGTAATCACTGGCTTGCGATCAATTTGAAAGGAGGTGTCAAGAGGCCCAGAGACCTGTGATTCTTATGCATTTTTATCAATGATTTGGATGATAGAAAAGATGACATTTATGACATTTTCAGATTACACACAATGTGGGTGGAACAGCTAATGTGCTGAATGTGAGTTCTGGGATACAAAAAATTCCAACAGGCTAGACTGTTGGACTAAATATAAAAATAATGACATTTAGCACTGTAGCCAGGACTTCTGCATAGTATTTTCATCTTTGTGGAGATTCAAGGGACCAAAATATTTCCATAGAGGGAAAGAGGCAAAATAGAGTTTGTAAGACATACCAAAAGATCTGAAAAATCCTTGTTTTTCCTCTCTATGACAAAGGAAACTGTATAGCCCTTAGAGCCAACTGAGGCAGGAAGCTGTTATATAGGGTTGAGTTACATGGATTCTCTAACTTACAGCTGAGGGTTGGCTTTCCTCTTCCTTCACTGCTCTTAGGACTTCCATATTTTCATCTAGGAGATGGAAATAGGCAATGAACAAAATGACCAGACCCTAGCACTGTAGGAAATGCTTATATCCTGGAACCAAGATGTAAACACCTGTGTGGATACTTGTCCTGGGAAAGTGTGTGTGAATTGGGATTTTTTAAGCTGAGAGATACTCCTTTTCTAGTTATATTTTATTTTTAATGAAAAAATAAATTTTCTTTATATTCTAATTTTTCATGTTTCATCATGACATTTTTTCTAGTACTAAGTGATACTTTTAAAAAATCTTTTTGTTCCCTGGGATTGTACTCCCTCAGGATTTATCCAGTTTTTCATTGAATTCTAAGTACATTGTGCATGTGAATACTATTGACTATTAATGAATCATGCCTGCTACATGCAGTGGTATTGCTCTGCTGATAATCCACACTACTTAAAATTATGTACTATTGATAACAGTGTTGCCTGTTTATATGTATCATTGAGTTCATTGACACCGCTTACCTTTTCATGTGCTAATTGTTGGTTATAGCTTCTAGATTGTTCCATAGTAGCACTATGTATTATTAATTACAGTAGCATTTTTGTTTACTAATTAGTTACTGTGTGTGTTGTATTATTGTATTCACATTGAGTTGTTTTCTTTGGGACTATTGATTTACTAGATACAATTTACAACTAAGATTTGAGCAAAATGGAGGCCAAATTTTAAGAAAAGTGATGTGAAACAATAGAGAAAACACCAAGGGGTGATCATAGAGGTAGACCCTGAATGTAAAAAAAAAAAGGACATTATAAAAAACACTGAAAAGAGCTAATAATATTTAGGCAGCGATATGGTGATTAATACAAAATTCAAAGTAGAAAACCCAACTCAATCTACTTTGTCATTTTTTTGTATTGTAGCAGACATAGACGATCATTCAAAAATTCCTGATACAGTAATTGTAGGGAAGTTGATCCCTATTTCTCCCTCTAAAGAGAAGAAACAGAATTAATGAGAAAGGTTACCAGTGATGAGCTTACTTAAGTCAGGACAAGATGTTTTACTTACAGATAATTTTGGGTGTAGACCTCCCACTTTACAGGCAAGTCACTGGCCCAAGTCATAAATATTCTCAGGAAAGGACCCATGTCCTCCTGGGGAAGGCAGAGTTTACCTCTGAATCAGCCATGCAACTGAATTACTATGGTGCGAGCAAGTATGGGACCTAGAACAAAATGACTAACTTGATTTTTAAAAGATTGAAGAGTCTACTGTTGTACATGTATAGCCTAAGGATAACAAATTCTAAAATCATATGCAGACTACTGGTCAATGGTATCATCACAGAATCCAGTAGTGTATAGATATCACCTATCATGGTGGTATGGAAAAAGAAGAGCAAAATATGAAGGTGTGTAGAGTAACAATGTTTTGGGGGTTTGTTTGTTTGTTTATTCTAGTGAGGCAATTGGGGTTAAGTGACTTGCTCAGGGTCACACAGCTAGTGTTAAGTGTCTGAGGCCTGATTTGAACTCAGGTACTCCTGACTCCAGGGCCAGTGCTCTATCCACTGTGCCATCCAGCTGCCCTGAGTAACAGAATGTTAACAAGAGGACCAAAGTGAATCACTTTTCCAAAACTATAAGATGTCATGGATTGTCTGCTATGAAGCCAGTGGTTTTCAATATTGGATTTACACAGTAGATATACTTAGATACCTAAGGCAGAGGAAGATAAAGGAAGATAAAGGGAAGACAGTTTTCATCTATTCAGTTTTTACCAATTTTAGTGTAATCTGCAAACCATCTTGGTGACAACTCTTTTCTATGGTTTATGAAGAAATGAACTACATGTACATGTTGGTGTACCTAGATCACCTTGCTGTCTTTGGAAAGATACCAGAAGAATATGGGGAAAGCCAGATAAACATGTTAGATCACCTGGAATTTGCTGTTTTGAAGCTGCTGATCAAGAAGTACCAGGTTTGGGGGCAGCTAGGTGGCGCAGTGGATAAAGCACTGGCCCTAGATTCAGGAGTACCTGAGTTCAAATCGGACCTCAGACACTTGACACTTACTAGCTGTGTGACCCTGGGCAAGTCACTTAACCCCCATTGCCCCGCCAAAACAAACAAACAAACAAACAAACAAAAAGTACCAGTTTTATATTCTCAGCAATACAATGATCCAAACAGTCCCAAAGGACTAATGATGAAGCATGCTATCTACCTCCAAAGAAAGAACTGATGTTGATTGAACACAGACTGAAGCATGCTATTTTTCACTTTCTTTCATTTTCCCTTTCATTTGGGTCTTCTTATGCAAAATGACTAATATGGTAAGGTTTTACATAATTGCACATGTATAACCTATATGTCATTGCTTACCACCTCAGGGAGAGGAGAGGGGAGGGAATAAGAGAGAGAATTTGGAACTCAAAACTTTAAATAAAAATGTTTATTTTAAAATTAGTACCAGTTTTACAGAATGCCAGTCAAATATTTGGGTCACATAGTATCTCAGCAAGGAATGAGCTCTGACTCAGAGAATGCAGGATGATTCTTCAACTGCCTGTGTCCAAAGAATCTTAAAGACTTGATATTTTTTCTAGTATTTTTGGGCTATTACTACACATTTGTAAAGAAACTATGCTGCTATTTTTAACTGTATGGATGATCTCATTTGTGAATATATGACTAAGGAGTACTGGAAACAGAACTAAAGGTCAATTTGTCCTGAACTCTCTAAAGCCATATAGAGACCACTGAATTGAAAAATGTGAGCACGAGGGGCAACTCGATGACATAGGGGAGAGGGTACTGGCCCTGGAGTCAGGAAGACCTGAGTTCAAATCCAACCTCAGACACTTACTAGCTCTGTGAGTATGATACATACTATGTGTTAGTCCCCTTCCTCCAACCCTAAAGACAACTAGTAGATATGGTAGGATTTTACTTACCAGGAGCTCCAAATACCAATGAAATCAGAGATTTAGGTGTTTTTTAAAGCCCTTTTCCTTATGACACCATTTGTATAGGTTTCAAAGTATATATATATATATATCTGTATTGGTAGAAGTATTCACCAGGAGTTCTTTATACTGATGAAATCACAAACAAAATAACACTTTTCATATAGGATTATTATAATCCATTTCAATGTCATTTCTGTTGTCCCTCATCTTTTTTTGTCAATTAGTTGTTTAGTTCAGGATTGAATTGTTTCAACTGTATTCCATACCCTTTTCTTGTTATTATTCTTTCTTGATTTTTCCTCATTTTGATCTTTACTTCAACAAAGAGATATACAGAGAGCTGATTCAGGGATAACTCTCACAACAATAACAAGTCTCCTCCTTGCTTTTAAAATGCAATCTGTTTAATTTTTTTGGCAATTTTATTTGATGCTTCCATGTCCTGTGCCTGTCTTTTTTTTAATGGGGCAATGAGGGCTAAGTGACTTGCCCAGGGTCACATAGCTATCAAGTGTCAAGTGTCTGAGGTCACATTTGAACTCAGGTCCTCCTGAATCCAGGGCTGGTGCTTTTTCTACTGCGCCACCTAGGTGCCCCCTGTGCCTACCATTTCTTTAAAAAGTTTATGATATAAAGGAATAAAGCTTCTGTGTAGCCTCCTAGTTTCTGTCTTCTCATTCCTTCTTCCTGAGCCATAATTTCCTATATGTATTTTTGCCATCTTTCCCCTGTAAGTTACCAAGTATAAGAGTGTGCATTGATTGGCTTTGAAGGATATTAATGAATTTGTCATAGGATTTTTCTACTTTAGCCTCAATAATTGAGACTGGGGTCTAAACTATGATTATTTTTATGTTTTTTCTGCATATAGTTATCATTGATACTGTGATGTGAGATAACCAAATATCTCCATGAATTAACATTTCTCATTGCTTTTGGATAAATAATAAAATTAACTCCACCAAACCTTTTCTTTCCAAGGAGTACCTGTTAGCCATCATTGCATGTGAATGCAACTTTCTTCCTTTTTCTGGTGTCATTTATAGTGAGAATGTCAAGACTGGTACCTCCTCCAGCCATATGTCTATACTGGTCATTGGACAAATTATGGCACATCTAGCGTAGTAACTGTGAAGTTAAAGTTTATCAACAGTCTAAGAACTGGGATTCTTAGCATCTCTGTAGGCATTACTGGCCCTCTGCTGCCATGACTGTAGAGGCAGAATGAGACTGCATAAGCCTTTAATGGGAATGTCCAAAAAGAATGGTAGTAAAAGATATCAAAGAAAAAAACGTATGATAGGAAGAGAAGATGGACTGGTTACATGGAGAAGGCAGAGGATGCTGGGTGGATTGCCAGGACATTCCACTAACAATTCCTTGTGACATGGCAAAGCTATGTGAGGAACATGGACAAGAGTAGCACAGGATGTCAGATGTCAGTGGATAGTGATCAAAATTATGTAGGTAGAAGTGTCTGCCACAATGGTTTCCATGGTAATGGCCATATTATACCCATTCCACAGAAATATAAATGATACTATGGATGAATAATGATGAATATGGATGCATAAATTCACAATGCCCCTACAATGCCAATATTTGCTCTTGTTCCCTTTGGAAACTAGAAGGGGAAAGAAAGGATGGCAGGCTTGAGTACTCTCAATGCTATTGCTGCTACAGTTGGGGGTGAGCAGTCATGGTGACATAAGGACACTGCACATGCCAGTACCTCCACAATTACTTCAAGTGCTTTTCTCAATTGGTGGGTCACCTGGACTTGAAGGCTAGGCAGAGAGACTCATTCCATGGGTCCTGATGATGCTGTTAGGAGGTCTTATACTCACTTCTAGTTTTCAGTGCTTTCTCCCTCTTAAAATTCCCTGATTTATATACTTTTATGGATGGATATTATATTTAACATTATTATGTTGCATTGTGTTATGTTTTATTACATTATATTGTTATGTTACATTCCATTATATTATATTATGCTATATTATATTATATCATATTACATTGTAGTTGACTCTTTGTGATCCCATTTGGGGTTTTCTTGGCAAAGATACTGGCCTGGTTTGCCATTTTCCTCTCCAGCTCATTTTATAGCTGAGGAATTGAGGCTAACAGGGTTAAGTGACTTGCCCAGGGTCATACAGCTAGGTAGTATCTGAAGCCAGATTTGAATTCAAGAAGATGAGTCTTCCTGACTTTAAACCTAGCACTCTATTCACTGTGCCACCTAGCTGCCCCCTTATATTACATTATATCGTGTTATGTTATATGCCATTATATTATATTGTCTTGTATTATATTCAGAGGCTTTCATAGAGGTAGACTTTGAATATGCATGTTATGTGGATTGGTAGCTTGGAATACAGAAAGCATATCAAGCTGAAGGAATAAAATAAACAAAGATATAGAGGTAAGAAAGAATGAGTCATGTTTAGGAAACATGAGATTCCCAGCCTGGATGGAGGAGAAGACTCGTCACACAAGGACCCAGCCCCTCTTCTTCTACCCTTGAACACAGCTGATGCCGCAGCCAATGTGCGTTAATTGCACATAAATTTCCCAGGGATGGCATTCCAAGTAGTGGATACTGCTGCTTCTCTGACTCAGTGGACATTACAGACATGATCCTAATCTCAAGTGGGGAAGAGACTTGTGGCAGGCAAACCAACCAGCAGGCTACAGAAGTAGTCCTGGTGCTAAGTGATAAAAGGCCTGAACCAGGGTGTTGGCTGTGTCAGAGGAGAGAACAGGGCTAAGACTATGAGAGAATTCTTTGCGATAGACTGGATATGTGACTGAGAGAAAGTGAAGAGCTGAGGATGAGGCTGCCAGCCTGGGTGACTAGGAGAACAGTGTTGTCCACAATAGTAACAGGGAAATCTGGAAGGGGGGAGGGGCTGGGAGGAAAGATAATGAGTTCAGTTTGGGACTTGCTCAGTTTGAGATGTTCACAGAACATCCAATTCAAGATGTCTAATAATCAGTTGGAGTTGTAAGAGTGATGATCCACAGAGATGTCAGGGCTGGATAAGTGCTTTGAGAATCATCAGCATAGAGATGATAGTTGAATCCACAGGATCTGATGAGATCACCAAGAGGAATAGTACAGAGGGAGAAAAGAAGAGGGCCCAGGACACAGCTAGGACAGGTCATGACTGACAGTGTTAAAGGCTGAAAAGAAGTCAAGAAAATGAGGGTTGAGAGAAGACTGATGGACCTGGCAGTTAAAAGATGGGGGGGGGCGGTGTAGCTAAGTGGTGAAGTGGATAAAGCACCAGCCTTGGATTCAGGAGGACCTGAGTTCAAATTCGACCTCACACACTTGACACTTACTGGCTGTGTGGCCCTGGGCAAGTCACTTAACCCTCATTGTCCCACAAAAACCAAACAAACAAATAAAAGATCAATGGTAACTTGGGAGAAAGCACTTTGGGTGGAATAGTGAGGTTAGAAGTTAGACTGTACAGAGTTAAGAAAAGAGTGAAAGGAAATAGAGGCTCTGATCGTTAGGCCTTCTCAAGGAGACTTGCCACAAAAGAGAGGCTAGTGAAGATGGATGGATCAAGCAAGAGTTTTTTAGGAAATTGAAGTGTATAGCATTAGATTTTGTTGCTTTTAAAATAATACCTTAGAGGGGCAGCTAGATGGCGCAGTGGATAGAGCACCGGCCCTGGAGTCAGAAGTACCTGAGTTCCAATCCGGCCTCAGACACTTAATACTTAACCAGCTGTGTGACCCTGGGCAAGTCACTTAACCCCAATTGCCTCACTAAAAAACCAAAAAAATTTAAAAAATAATACCTTAGAGTAATTTGTGGCTACTTTTGGATCTAAAGTTTGACAGATATCTTAAGGTCCCTTTTAATTTTTTTTTTTTGGTGAGGTAATTGGGGTTAAGTGACTTGCCCAGGGTCACACAGCTAGTAAGTGTCAAGTATCTGAGGCCACATTTGAACTCAGGTCCTCCTGAATCCAAGGCCAGTGCTTTATCCACTGCACCACCTAGCTGGCCCCCCCTTTTAATTTTTTAAAATGTATTGCCATATTATTTTTTACATAACCTTCATTTCTGAATGTATCCCTCCCTATGCAGAGAGCCATCTCTTACAACAAAGAGGGAAAAAAAAAAACCCGGTAGTTCAGCATAAGTATAGTAAATGCCAACAGAATCTGATTGTATATGCAGTGTTGTATATCTACATTCCTCCACTTCTGCAAGGAAGAATGAGGGGCTTTTTCTCATCTTTTCTCTAGTGTTAAGGTCTTTGGTTAAATCAGAATGACCTATATAAGATCTTTGGATTCAAAACCTGTTAACCTATCATAACCTTTAGATCTTCTACTTTTTTAGATTACTGATTTAAACTAAGATTATTCAAGATATATTAAAATTGAAAGATAAGAGGCATCTTTTTCACCTGATATAATTTGTATAACCCAGATTGCCAATTTATCCTGGAAATAGTTTTAGATAAATTATATGAAAAATATTTTCTGAAAAGCAGAACAAGGATTAGACAAATAGAAAAAAATTGTTTAATGAGTCCCTTCAAATCATTGGTGAAATATCTTTGAAATGAACTCAGTAAGACATCATACTTATGTCAATAAATCTTAATTATATTTCAATATGAACCTATTGTTATAATGTACAAAAAGTATTATAATTTTGGGGAAGAAGACAGAGATGGCATGTTTGGTTTATCATGTTTGTGACTGGTATGAAACCAGGAGTGACTGCTAATATACTGGATAAAACAAGTAATATCCAAAAACAACTTGGCAGCAAAGTGTAATGATTGGAGTGACGCCACCTGCTAGAGAGTTACTGTAGGAAAGCTCCGCCATGGGGAGAAGGTGTCTGAGGGCAAACCATTTGGCTTTTCTTTGGCGTCAGGAAATGACGTTTGCTCGTGGGTACTGTCTATCAAAGCTACCAGCCAATTAGCTTGGAGCTGTGTGCACGTGGATGGGGGATGTTCCCAGTTTCACAGGAGGTTCTGGGAGGAAGGAGGAAGCATTGGGTCCTTTTTTATTCCTGACCTCACCATGGCAGGTTGGATGATGGGGTCTCTTAGAAATAGTTAGATTTTTACCTTTCTCTCTGATCATTAGATCCTAATGCTCTTTAATAAACACTTAAATACTCTTGCTTAAGCTTATAATTTATTGGCAACCACTCATTAGATATTTTAGACAGTATAGCTAGGATTTTAGCCCCTTACAAAAGAATGGTGGGATAAAGCTAACAGGATGAAATTTAAAATGGATAAATTGAGTTTTCCACTTGGGTTAAAAAAATCAATTGTTCAAGTCTTGAATAGGGTAGCTATAGTTAGATAATTCATATTTTTTTAAAAAGCCTTGCAAGCTCAATGAGCCAGGAATATGAAATGAAACCCAAACTAAAGTGACTCATGATTACATTAATAGAAGTATATAATGTCCAGAGCGGTCACTTTACCCTGGTCTAGTTCAAGGTGGTGGTGGGCTTTTTGTCAAGACCCCCAATAAACTGTAGCCTGTCCAGAAAGGGGGAGCCAGAAAAAAAAGGCAGCCAGCATGGGGAGGGGGGCTAGAAACCATGCCAAAGAGGACTAGCTAAAGAAGCTGGGGAAATTTAGTTTAGAGAAGCAAAAACTCAATATCTTCCAGTTCAAAGGGTTGACACATAGGAGAAACTATACATATCTCAGCGCTCTGTACACGGTAGGTATTTAAAACGTTGAACTGAATCTACCTGGCTTCAGAATGCAGAACTGGGACCAAGGGGCAGAAGCTACAGGAGGCCAGATTTCAGTAAAACATCAGGGAAGAATCCTGAAAATGGAATGAGTTTCATTGAAAGAGGACATGATCCACAGCAGAGGTTTTCTAGCAATCAGGAAGGCTGAGGATATTGTAGACCGGATTCATGATTTGAGTGAGGGCTGAATCTGAAATCCTTTCCATCCCTAAGACTGGTTAAGTAGATTTTTGTGTTTGTTTTTTGTAGATTTTTTTAAAAAGAAAAGTAATGATAACCCCCATTAAAGTTCCATTTTGGTGCCTCATTGTGGTACGGAGGTGTTCTTCTGATTTTCAAAAGTTATGCCAGCAGATGTAGGTTCTGAAAAGTCATATCAAGCTGGAAGGATTCCTGGTGTGAACTTGGCAAAGGACTGGCATTTGAGGCAGGCTAGCAGAGTATGGAGATGCTAATGCCCAGAACGCTGACCACCACATAAATTTTTCCTGTTATAGCAAATCAGGAAGAACACTCAAACATGAAACGACTGTGATCAGCATTCAGAGAAATATTCACACTGAGGAAAACACAGATCCTCTGCAACACTGAAGTAGTGACTACTTTAGGTAATACATAAAGTCATTTGGAACAATAACAACTTTTGGGGGGGTACATTAGTGTATGCATGCTTTAGGATATGGAGTTCGGTGTCTCTGGCTTAGGGAGAATTAGAAATAAGTGAAAGCAGTAGTCCCTGGAAGGATAAATGCTATCCTATCTATATTTATGCCTTCTCCTCTAACTATACCTAATATTCCAGTCTCTGAGCCTTTCTCTCTCTACATCTTATTGTTCTTGGATATGCTGCCTGCCCTTTTGTTCTGTTTTTCACTAATCTACTAGCTCCTTTGCTGTCTTACATCCCATCTATCTTTGTCTCTCCTTCTCTTCATTTGACTGCTACTTGCCTCTACCCATCTTCCTTGAATCTGCAGTTACCCCAAACCTTTGCAGATATAGTTCATGTGGAAAGACCAAATGCTGAACCCAAAAAACATTCCCATTAAACAGTCTGACTGCTCCATAGATTTGAACTTTTGACTACATCCGTTCTATAGGATTTTTTATTTAATAAATTCTGGGTGGAAAAAGAGACCGGGTCTCTTTAACTCTAGCAGGCTGGGCATGCAACGGCCATTCACAGGCCTAACCCCACTACTGAGCAGCGCAGGTGCTCTGACCTGCTCCAGGCAGGTAGCCACACTGTATTGATACTGGACTCGACACAGACACTAGAGGCCCAGGACCTGCCCATCTCACTGCAGCTCTGAACTCCTGAATTCAGGAGATTCAGCAGCCTCAGCTTCCCCAAAGCAGGTTGCATCACACCCATTTTAGAGTTTATTTCTATACAATAAGAATGACGATTTTACTATGGATATTCTTCCAGAGCATGGAAATGGCTTTGTAAAACAGAACTCTACATCAAAACAGCATTTTTAATGTATACTTTTTCTTCTTGATCATTAGTAGAGTGACTTGCAATTTACTATTCTTAATTATTTTCAAATATTCATATAACAGGAAGCTACATACTTTTTTGACTTTGTTTTTTCTTGGTGAGATTTTGGTGTTCTTTTCCAGAGCCATATCATCCAAATTCTCTAAATCATGGGAAACATAATGAAAATTGAGATAAGAACATGAAAGCTATCAAAGGAACAGATGCTAATTACCAAATCCAATTTCCTCACTCATAAGTTTAAAAATGAGATTGTTATTATAATTATTATTTTTAAAGGGGTCAATGGTCCTGGCTTACTGGTTTATGAGAATAGTTTATTCTTTTCATTGACAGTCACTGAGCAACAAGTACAAGTCTGCTAGTGGGAAGAGGATCCAAAGGCCCATCCCTACTTTCTCTTAGGTACTATACCAAACTGATTAATTGTTTATACAGCTTCTCTTTATAGGAGAACGGTTGCCTAATAGTCATTGAGTAAAAGATAATGGAATGTGATAGATGAGATTTAGCAAGATACTCAGGGACCCACCTGGAGATTGCTAAATTGTAAGCACATCTGGCTGGTACTTAAGGATACTTAAGAAGGCATGGTACTTAAGAAGCTAAAAACTTTGAACTTGACCACCTTCGGGTCCAGTGAACCCATGAATTTGAATGACACTAGCCAATCAGCTTGAAGAACCTCCCATTTCTGGGAGGGGAACATGAAGCAGGAAGCAGATGCTGGGGAGAGTCTTCTTCCTCTTTTGGCTGGAAAGATCAGCACCGTGGCAGGACTTCACAGGGCAGTTTAGGAAGGTGAGGATTTCAGGCTATAAGAAATCTATTTTCAATCTTTCTCTTTCTTTTGCTATCTTTCAATAAACCCTTAAAAACCCTAAACTTGTTTATCAGTGATTTTAGTCAGTTTCCCCCCAAAACTGGGGGGACAGATTAGAACCCACATTTAGAATTTTAAATTACACACTTGCTAAACTAGAAAAGAGTAGGGAGTTATGTCAGATCTTCTCTTCCCACACATTTATGTATGATGGCTCCTAATATTAGTTGCTTTGAAAGGTATGCTTTGGGACCTGAGAGTTTATCTGCTAAGGACTTTGACACTGGGAGGCTCTACGAGGGAATTCTAGGGCTTCTGAAGGGGTGTACCATTAGGGAATTCCAAAAAGTGTCCTTAATCCCCAAATTCCAAGGTTTCCAAAAGGATTACCGAGCAGTTCTTGTTTGGGACAGTGAGACAACATCTATGAGACCCTAGATAAAGGAAGGTAAGTTAAATCCATTTGGCTCTTATGTACCTTTGATCATATATATAATCTGAGTGTTCTGAGGGGTTCTGAAATTTGTCTGTAATAGATTTTGACTTTAGGAATCAAATAGCAATTTGGTGTGGTTGTTAGGATGATTTACAGTTTATAAGTAAATTAAAATTTTTTCAGGTATTTGAAAGCTGTCAAATAGTTACAGTTACATAATTCTCCTTGAACAACAAATGGTTCCTGGTTTTCATGACCTGCTGGAGAACCTATGTTGAAAGCTGGCCAAAAAATGGTATTTAAGAGCTCTGTTTTGATATTTTAAGATACGTGAATTGCTCTGTATAAATCCATTAAAATAAGAATTTTTAGCTACACAAATTGTGGATTAACCATCATACCTTCATCTTCCTCATTTTCCAAGTCCTGATATGGCTCTTCAGTTTTCTCCTTAACCTTAAGTTCTGTTGATAGACTTGAATCTGTCAACATTTCTAGTAGTTTATCCTCATAAACCTGTCTTGTGGAAGCTGAGAAAGTTGAGAAGAGTTTAAATTATTCCTCACAAACTTACTATCCCACTGGCCACAGTGGCTCTTCCAAACCTTTTCATCCCTCCTCCCAAGTACTTTTTTTTTTTGGGTGAAGCAATGAGGGTTAAGTGACTTGCCCAGGGTCACACAGCCTGTAAGTGTCAAGTGTCTGAGGCCAAATTTGAACTCAGGTCCTCCTGAATCCAGGGTTGGTGCTTTATCCACTTCGACACTTAGCTGCCCCCTCTTTTCATCCCTCCTCAAACCTCCATGGTTCTCCCTTTCATCACACTCTCAGCTGAGAACTATGCCCTTTAACAGCAGGGGTCCTACAAGATTCTGTCCTAGGCCTTCTCTTCTCCCTCTATACCAAAGCTTCTTAAACTGTGGGTTTAATAAAAAAAGCAACTGAATGTGAGGCTTGTGAAAAATCTGGCAACAGTAAAAGGTTATGCATACCTATTTTACATACTAATATACCTGGGCTACTGTAAAAATATCTCAGGTGAAAAGGGTTCATAAGCAGAAAAAGTTTAAAAAGCCCTGCTCTATACTCCTTCACTTGGGGAATCTCATCAGCTCCCTTGTATCTAATCACCATCTATATGCTGATGATTCTCAGATCTACTCATCCTGCCCCAGTCTCTCTGCTGGTCTCTAATCTCACATCTCCAACTGCTCTTCAGGCATCTTGAACTGGATGTCTGGTGGACATCTAAAACTCAACATGTCCAAAACAGAATTCATTGTCTTTCCCTCTAAACCCTCCCCTACCTCCTACCTTCCTTAGTACTTCAAAAGGCAACACCATCCTCCCAGTCCTTTAGGTTCCCAACCAAGGAGTTATCCTCAACTCTACTATCTATCAGCCCCACCCCTAACACCTCCCCCCCCCCCATATCCAAGGTGTTTCCAGGGTCTGTTGATTACACCTTTGCAAAATCTCTCTTATACTCAGACCTGTTCTCTCCTCTGACACTGCCAACACCCTTATCACCTCATGCCTGGATTATACTGTAAGAGCCTGCTGGTGAGTTTGCCAGCCTCAAGTCTCTCCTCTACTTGGCCACGAAAGTGATTTCCTGTAGCACAAGTCCAATCATATCACCCCTCTGCTCAATAAACTCCATTAGCTCCCTATCTCCTACAAAATACAAATGCCCTTCATGACCTTCTTACACTTTACTACCCAGTGACACTAGTCTCCTGGCTGCTCCACTCACTCCATTTTTTGGCATCAGGCATTTCTCTGGCTTGTCCCCCAAGCCTGGGATGCTCTCTGACTTGCCTGGCTTAAGTTCAAACTAAAATCCCACCTCCAGGATGCCTTCCCTACCACCTCTTAATGTCAGTTCCCTTCCTTTGCTATTTGCCTCCTATTTAGCCTTCAAATAGCTTGCTTGGTATATATTTGTTTGCATATTGTCTCCTTCATTAGATTGTAAGCTCCTTGAGGACAGGAACTCTCTTTTGCCTCTCTTTGTATCTCCAGAGCTTAGCAGAGAGTCTGGCATATAGTAGGCACTAATTAAATGTTATTAAAATAAGTTTAACTGTCTAATGAAATGCTATTAGATAATAAAATGTTATGATTCCATTTCTTACATCATGTTAAACATTTTAAAATGTAGTTGGCCCCACAGCTATATACCCCTTCCCTGTATATTGATTCTGTTATTGATGAAGACATTAAATCTCCCTCTCTGACATAACACTTTTCACTAGTCCCTAATTTCTATTTTTGTTTGTTACGTGCATACGTATTATTGGCCCCGGTTTATATCCATGCTTGATAAGCTGTTCCTGCAATTCACTGTTTGTCAGACTTTGGATATCCACCATGCTAATGGGAACTTGGCCTTCTTCTTGAGTCATGGAACCTTTGAAATAATAAAACATTCAATTAATTAAGAAAGTCTTACAAATAAGTACCAAAAAATCATCAGTTCACAAGAATGTTTATTAGCCTGTCTATCCCATCATAGCAAGAATATAGACAGCAAGTGAAATGTTCATTCTTTCTTACAGTAAAAAATTATTACTCAATGACTATTTACAAAGATACACTAAAATCACCTTATCTTTGCTCCCTTTATCAGCTGCCCATCTATCAGCTGCCAATGACAAAGAACCTGAAGTGACATTCCCTCCAATATTATATTTTTAATTTCTTCTAACTTTTTCTAACAAATTTGTATGAAAAAGATCTTCCTCAAGAAATTATCTAAATTACTAACACCCTAATATTTCCATAACTGCCTACAGACCTCTAGTAAGATTCAAGCTTTGAAAAGAGAGATAAGAAACTAATTAAATATGAAAGAGAAATTTCAGTTAGTTGAATGAAAGTTATTTATTTCTGACCTACTAAAGAAAGCATAGGGCAGTAAGTTATTCTGAACAGTAGTGTTTTTCACACTTGTAATTTACCTCTGAATATAATGAGATGGTAGTTTTTAATTAACCGCCAGCAGACTTTGTAATTGCTGAATTGGCATTTGAATGAAGTTGGCTATTCATTCCCTGGCACAGAAATTGATTTATATAGATTTATACAAGTCATGATTCAGTGTTCCAAACTCCTCAGCCTCAGGTTCAATCAGTTTTATTCAGATAATCCCTTCATCAGAGAACTAAAATCTCTACCTATTTAACAAAAACCTAGAAGAAAAAAAAGCAAAACACATTAGCAATACTTTAAAAAAAAAAGAAAATCCACCTTGAGTTTATTTATTGTATGCATCTACTCACTACTTTTTATCAGATTACAAAGTATTTTAAGATTGCAGTGAAAATTACTGCAAGACAATTATACACATAAGAGGATTTGCCTTCATAAGTAATCAATCATTGTCCAATTAGGAGGAACATAGTATGCTAGAAAGAATAAAAAAATCTTATGAGCTATTTTGCATAATAAGCCAGTAGTTCATAAACAACAATTTCAACATTTCTCTTTTTTGAATTCAGGTCTGGTTTTTTTTTTTTTTTTTAAATCTCACTTCAGGGGCAGCTAGGTGGCGCAGTGGATAGAGCACTGGCCCTGGATTCAGAAGGACCTGAGTTCAAAGCCAGCCTCAGACACTTAACACTTACTAGCTGTGTGACCCTGGGCAAGTCGCTTAACCCCAATTGCCTCACCAAAAAAAAAAATTTCACTTCAATATTATTATTATTGAGAAGCAACATGGTACAATAGACAGAGTTGACCTAGGAGCCCGTAAGACTTAGGTTCAAGTCTTACCTCTGGCTATATGACCCTGGGCAACTCACTTAATTTCTCAGTGCTCCAAACAATTGACTGAGACTCTTAGGGAGCAAAGAAAGTACCAACCTGCACCTCAGAGTTCCCTGTATCCGTGAAATTGGTCATATTCTATCTCTTATTCCCTGTCAGAATATGAAGCTTCTGGGCATAGAAACGGTTTCATTTTTATCTCTGAACCCCCTTAGACTATCACATGCCTTGCATATGGTAAAGGTTTAAAAATAAGTAAGACATTTGATCAATGTTTGTTGTTGAGGCAGTCAAGGACAGAGTGCTGGGTTTGGAATCAGGAAGGCCTGCTTTGAAGATGTGGGATCAAAGCTGCTCTGAAGCTGACTGCCTCCGTGACCCAAGAACAAGTCACTTAATCTTTCTGAGCATAGGTAATTCAGAGAGTTTAAGTGACATAAGATGCAACTAGTCATCAATGGTTGGAGTTCTCATCGGAAACAAATCACTGGTCCTTGAGTTCCTGGCATTTTTTGTTGTTGTTGAATTGTGACAATTAACCTGCGCTTAACTTGTACTGTAGAGAAGCCAAATCAAATGCTCTGAACTTATGGGTCAAAGGACCTGGGTTGAGACCTGGGTCTACCATCCATCAGGATGATCTTGGGCAAATCACAAACATTTCTGAGCCTAAGATTCCTCAGCTAGAGAATAGGGGTAATGATACTTGCACTATCACCCCGGGGTTATTAGAAAAGAATGTGTAAAATGTCCAGTACTAATTAATTGTGAGCTATTACAGATCATGGAGGTGCCCTGAAGAAAAAGAAAAATAGGATGCCAAAGAATCCATTCAGTTTGTATAAAACTAGCTCAAGCATGTCTTGGGACATCTGTCCTTGCAAAGTGGTTTCTGCTATTTTACCTGCTCTCCCAAAACAGACTCTAAAAGAGATCTCATAGTTTAAAGAAACACTTGAAAATTGCCTAGAGGAAACAATGAAACACATGAGGAAATATTAAAATGGAATCCAATGGGATGATTCATCCACTTACCCCTTCATAAGGCCTAAAAGGTTCCAAAGCTATGTGACTTTCACCTTGGGGTTTCTACTAACAACCAGGTCTTCTGCCTATTTAGACACTATGATAATCATAATACCGACAGTGTGACATCAGTAACCTCCATAGCAACAGAATGATATAACAGAAATTATAAACAAGTTTATAATTTCATTCCAAGTTCCAACTGAGGGAGAAATTCGTTTCTTGGAATAATGTCTATGGTAAAGTGGCAAAAGATACAGAGAAATCATTACTTATCAATCACCGACCATTTAATTGTCGATACTATGCATAGGTATTGGGTGTGCTAGACCCTGGGGATACAAAGACAAAAATGAAATAGCCCTTGCCTTGCGAAGACTACATTCTATCAGGGGAAACAAACAATATACACGTGTATAAATATATTTTTTAAAATGACTCCACACTACTTAACTAAAATGAGTTAAAAAAAAATAGAAGAAAGCAATGATCAAATAAGCTTAAAGGGCTGGATAATCAACAAGGGATTCCAGTACCTGAGTAATTTGACTATGTGGTATAGAAGTGGAGGAAGGAAGAAAAGGAAAACATTTTAAATGTAAGCACCCATGTTGGTGTGAGAATTAGCTGACACGGTAATTATAACAAGGGACTGGCCAAGGACAGACTAGTGTAGGAAGCAGGCCTACCAAATCCCCTACATGGTTTGGAGGTTGGTAAAGTCTGTAGACTGGTCACTCATTGGCTGGTCTCTGGTTACAATGGAATAAAGCTAAGGAGAATACTTCACATTTGTACGGTGAAAGACAGATAAGCATGGACAGCATAGTGGCTAAGACACTGGAATGACAATCAGGAAGACCTAGATTCAAATTTTACCTCAAATGCTTACTGCGGTAACCATGAGCAGGTCACTGCACTTCTGAGCACCTAACTCAAAGGGCTGTTTTGAGGAACAATGAAGTAACATAAGTAAGGAGTTCTGCAAACTCTAAAGCACTGTTTGTCAGCTATAGCTGGTGGTTTAGTGGATTAGAGAACTGGTCCTGGAGTTAGGGAGATGTGACTTTAAGTTATTTCACCTCTATTTGCCTCAGTTTCTTCAACTGTAAAATGGGAGATAAAATGGCACCTCTCTCACAGTGTTGTTGTGAGGATCAAATGAGGTTTTTGTGAAAAGTGCTTACTTAGCAGAGTGCCTGGCACATAGTTGGTGCTATTTAAATGCTAATTTCCTTTATTATAATGCTTTAAGGTTGATAATAAGAACATTATTCGCACCATTTTAGGGATGAGGAAACTAAGGCTCAACAACGGTAAGTGCCATGCCTTTGCTTAATTGTTTGAGACAGTATTCAAATTCAGTTGTTTCCTCGATAGAAGTTCACATCGATGATCTCTCAACCATATCTCTACAGATGGGTAGGATAAGTATTATTAGTTTTACTGTACAGACTAGTTTAAAAACAATAAAAAGATCAGACCATTAGACTGAGGTCTCTTCTAAGAAAAGCTGTTGAGCCAAAAACAAAACAAAACAAAGCCACAATATAAAAAAAAAAACAGCATGGGAAACATACAAAAATACAGATCAAATGCAAATGTTGGGGGCAGGTAGGTGGTGCAGTGGATAGAGTACCAGCCCTGGATTCAGGAGGATCTGAGTTCAAATCCAGCCTCAGACACAACACATACTAGCTGTGTGACCCTGGGAAAGTCACTTAACCCTCATTGCCCTGAAAAAAAAGAAATGCAAATGTTAGCAGAAAGCTAATGTTATTTATTTATTTATGTTTTCACTCATCCACATTAGGCTATAATCTATACTACTTCAGTAGATACCTTCTCCTACCTGATGAACTTCCACCACTTCTTCTGGTCATTTATTCTATATGGACCAAAGAAATTAATATTCTTTAGCTCTCTATCAGGGATGTTCACAGGATGATTCTGATCATAATTTCAGGGCTATGGCAAAGTATGTTTCTAAATAAAGTGTTTGTTTACAAACAGATTATTTGTGTGAATACTTGATAACAGTCAAACATTGATTTCCACCAGACAAAGACTTCCAAATTTATCACATTTGTTTCAATAAAAGCAAATAAATGATAGGTTTGAGCTATTATGATGCATGAGCAATTTGTTTACATTTCCAGGCAGTGCTCCCAACAAAAAGCTACTTGCCAGGTGGAAATGCTTTCATTAAATACTTGGGCCTTTGAAATGATGCAAACATTTTCAAGATATTTTCTGGGCAAAAATATATGAGGTTTGACACATCAAGCAAGGAAACAAAGGGCTAAACTATAGATGATTTCAGTCAAAAGAAATCTCCTAGACACCCATGGACCTAGAGGGCACTGTGCCAGGCACTGAGCTCTTGAAGTTCTAGCTCTATGATTCTAAGATATTTCACTGGAAGATGTATTGGGGGATGCTGAATTATCTGGATCTGCTCTCTATTTTCTCCACATTTACCATATAAATTGCTCCTTTTCCCACTTATGTTTGGTTGTGTCTACATGGGCCTTAGGTTGCTTTTTATTTTTCCCAGGGCTCACAGAGGTGTTTTATTCACGGAAAGTAGGATTTCAATTGCCAATCTACTAGGAATTCAACATGATAAGGTATACAAACACTGAGAGCTTCCTCCTTTCATTAAAATGTAGATAAAATTTTTCCTCCCTTAATGCCAAATGCTGTTATTAAACCTAAATAACTGAAATAGTAAAAGCCAGATGTCACTTCAGTTATAGGTTTGGTACCACACAATTTCCACTACTAAAGTTTAATCTGCAGTTATTTACTTACCCCATCCTTTGGAAGAATACACAATTTAAATGTAAATGCAATTTACATAGGGGAGCCAACAGTAGATATGCAGTTTCATCTGCCAATAACCATCTGCAAAGGGAAATCAAGTGAACCAAAGATCAGCAGCTGTCAGGCTGAATTCCCTGCATCAATCACTATTTCCATTACTATGACCTCACAACTACCACCTGTCTCAGAGTCACAGTCTGAGGCAAAGGAAAGAGGAGAATTGTGGTAATTAACCAGATAATTTAGGCCAAATGAAAATAAGTCTGTAATTGCTATTAAAAAAAGGTTTCAGTTTGAATTATCCAAAATTGTTGTCTACATTATTTGAACCAGTTAACCAATGTTCCTCGTGCTTGCAATAGGCAAAGTTTGTACAATATAGTATTCTTAATCCTTATGTCTGGTCCATGAGTAATCACTTATATAAAACATAAATTTGATTTAATCCTCTATACAGTATTGGCATTCAATTATTATTTAGGGGTTAGTACATACAACTCTTGATTATATATACTACTTAAGGGAAGTAGTGAAGTGGATAAACCCCAATTCACTGATATTTGGCTTTGGAATTTATTCTATTCCCCCTTTTGTGGAAAATCTGCCTTCCTAATTATGTTTTGCTTAGGTCAATATTGAAATGAGTTAATACTCTTTGAGCTCAAACCAGCTGGGCAATGGAGGGAGGCAGCTCAGGCTAGGCAGTAAGGAGAAGCCAGCGCAGCGTTAAAAATTCACCATGACTAATCTAACAGAGGAAATAATCTGGATGCAGATAATTGAGAATGACTGTATAATTAATTAGTCAGATCATAGAGTGGGACAAAATAAATACTGTCGGTTCTTCATAACAGAGTCATAAACTAGTATCTACTCGTTTTCTGGCTTTCATTGCAGCATCATGAAAAACAGTGTTTCCTGATCCAGTCTATGACTCCATTTTATTCTATTATAATCTCAAGAGGTTTTGGTGGTGGTGATAGTGTTCATTCATTTCAGTCATGTCCAACTCTTTATGACCCCATTTGGGATTTTCTTGGCAAAGATACTGAGGTGGTTTGCTATTTCCTTCTCCTGCTCATTTTACAGATGAGGAAAGTAAGGTAAATGGGGTGAAGTGACGTGCCCAGGGTCACACAGTAAGTGTCTGAGGTCAGATTTGAACTCAGGAAGATGAGTTTTCTTGACTTCAGGCCTGGCACTCTATCTACTGCACCACCTAACTTAGTTTACTTGTCATGGTACTGAAGAGCCTAATAAGACAGAGAACTTATCTTTTCTTTCCTCTATTCAACAAATATTGAGTACCTACTATGTGCAAAGCACTATGCTAAGATATGAAGAAGTATAAGACATAGTTTCTGCCTTTATATAACTTGCCATCTATTGGGGAAAATGCCACAAAGTTAAATAATAATATGGTATAGCATATAGAATAGCCATAGAATGTTGAAATTGGAAGGGAACCTAGAGGTCATTTAATGCATTTCCACACTGTAGCGTGTGGTCATCAGAATGGCAAGGAAACTATGGATCTGGAATAGAACCTCTTCTAAAATATTACTATATCTACTTTGACACATTTCTTTTCATAAAGTGATATCCTACTTCTAAAAATCAGTACATCTTAATGCTCCCTCTCCTTCCTAGATGGAATTCATGATGTACTGAATGTTAAGCACACATCTGTTGCTAGAGAAAACAAAAATAAAGTCAGCTGTAAAATCCATTGACTTGTTTAGTTCCTATATCACCTTTCCTCTGAAGAAGTTTAGGTAATAGTGATGATGATAACTAACATTTATATAGCACCTACTATGTGCCAGGCATTATGCTAAGCACTTTACAAATATTATCTTGTTAGCTCAAAGCCTGTGTTCTGGGTCAGTCTCATGATTATTTCTAAGTGCTAACATCTGGGTTTCTTATTGATGCCATAAAAGCCAATACTTCTCAGTCTCAGATGCACAGTTCCACAATAGCATGTTCCTATATTATTACCTATTGTTTTGACATTTATTGGAGGTGATAAGTTATCAAATGTATGGATAACCAGAAGGATTAGCTGGTCATGTACTGAGAATTAAAGGCAATAGATGGGTAGACTGAGCACTTTAGTGGGACCCTCAAAGACATTAAACAAACAAGGTGGCCTCCAATAAACTGGGTGTGTCCTCTGTGGAGACATTACAGAAAAACCTGGATATGAATTGGCATAGGATTGGAGGGCATGAGAGGGGAGCAGGGGATGTGGTAGGAAGGGAACAAGCATTTATTAAGTATTTACTCTATACCAGGCACCATTTTTGTAGGGGTGGAAAGACTACTGACACCATTATTAAGATGACAGACAAAGCTATCTAAGAAGGCAAATAATAAGCACACCAAGGATCTCCGACCAGTAAGTCAGGACCAAACGTTCGATCTGGAAGAGATCATGGAATCAGAGATTTAGAACTAGAAGGGACCTCCAAAACCACTTAACCCAACTCCCTCATTTTACAGAAGAGGAAACAGTGGCCTAGGAAGGGGGCCTGAAGAGACTTGACCATGGTCACATGTTGTTGTTCATGCTTCTTTTTTTTTTTTTTTGTGAGGCAATTGGGGTTAAGTGACTTGCCCAGGGTCACACAGCTAGTAAGTGTTAAGTGTCTGAGGCTGGATTTGAACTCAGGTACTCCTGACTCCAGGGCCAGTGCTCTATCCACTGCGCCACCTAGCTGCCCCCATCCTTCATTTTTGAAGAGGACCAATGACATCACAGGGTGGTGTCTTGACTTGCTTGTGAATTAAAGTGGGGCAGAGCCTATGGTCACATAAGCAGTGTCAGACACAGGGTATGAACCCTTTCCTCTTTGATTTGCTAGGATACTCAGGAGGAAATCACAAAAAAGTTGAAGAGCCCTGCTCTAGAACATGCCATGGCTACCTAAATCTTTCAAGTAGTGATAACAGATGAACATGTAAATGCTTAGTAAGTGATTCCCCTTCCTGATACGGTGGGGTTTTTCTACTTCTTAAGAGGATAGCTACAGAGATCATAGGATTACATTGCAACAAGATGGACTGGGTTAGAAATTTTAAACTGGGCAGGACTTGTAATTTCATCAATAGATGTAGCATATAAAATTGTTCACCAGACTAGTTGTGATGAGCAGGGTGTCCCTGAATACCCATTTCTAGAGATTTTAAAAAACAAGCACAACATTTCTGAATACTTCAAAGCATGACTTGGTTGAAGGCAGAAGGATGAAATAAAATAATTCCTGAAGATGTCTCACCTTCCCCATGCTACTTACTATCATGGTACAGTGGAAAAAGTGCTTTGGAGGCAGATTACTTGAGTTTAAAGCTTACCTGGGGACTTTAGGCAAGACACAACTTCTCTAGGCCTCAGTTTCCTGTCTGGTAAAATGAAAGGAATCAGACTTGACAGCTTCTGAGGTACCCAGTCCTATTTGTGGATGCATATTAAACTGATTTTTTAAAGTTTCTCTAGAAATATTTTTGTAAAATGGTATTTTCTTTGGCCTAAAACCCTTTCCAGATTTTTCCCTTTAGGAAGAACAAAGGCAAAGGCTTTCCTTTGAAATGGAATTAAGAGTGATAGTCAGGGGACAGCTAGGTGTCGAAGCAGATAAAGCACTGGCCTTGGATTCAGGAGGACCTGAGTTCAAATCCAGCCTCAGACACTTAACACTTACTAGCTGTGTGACCCTGGGCAAGTCACTTTACCCTCATTGCCCTGCAAAAAAAAAAAAAAAAAGTGATAGTCATACTCAACTCTTGTCTAGATGGGATTACTGCCTTGCCACTCAGCTGGAGTATCATGACCTAGCTGGGGATAGTATCTCCTCTTTTGAAATTATAGGCTAAGATACTAATCACTGGAAAGTGGGTTAAGGAGAAGTGATCCAGGAAGGAACTGAGTTTAACTTCTGAAATGTTAACCTAAAACTGTACTTTAATATGGTATGATCTTTTCCTTGACAAAGATTCCTATAAATGTTTCCTAAAATTACAGAGAATATGATGAGTTAGAGTCACGTTGGAAGACATGGGGAACTATGCCCATCTGGACATCTCTACAAGCTAAAAATGGCTTGTTGTTCAATTGTGCCCAACTCTTCAGGACCCCATTTGGGGTTTTCTTGGCAGAGATTTGCCATTTCCTTCTCCAGCTCATTTTATAGATGAGGAAACTAAGGTAAACAGGGTTAAGTGACTTACCCAGGGTCACACAGGTATTAAGTATCTGAGGTCAAATTTGAACTCTGGTCTTCCTGACTCTAGACCTGGTGATCTAACCACTGTACCACCTGGTTGCCCGTCCAGAAATGTAGACTGAGGTTAGATTAAAGTTTCTAGCACATAAGTGCCCAAATTACAGGGCACAGTTGGTATTTTTTTTCCTTAGATGTTCTTTTCAACAATAATAATGACTATGACAACGATGATGATGACAGCTAACATTTACATAGTACTTCCTCTGAGCCAGGCACTTTGCAATTATTATCTCATTTGATCCTTACAGCAATCCTGGAAGGTAGCTAAAATTATCTCCATTTTACAGATGAGAAAACAGAGGCAAACAGGAGTTAAGTGACTTGCCCAGGGTTACACAACTTGTAAATGTCTGAAGCTGGACTGGAACTTAGTTCTTCCTAAATATAGGTCCTGTGCTCTATCCACTGTGTCAATTAGCTTCCACCTGAGTGGAAAGTTACCCTTTCTAGGCCTCAGTTTCCTATTCAGCAAAATAAGGTTGGACTAGATGGCTCCTAAATTAGCTTCCAGCTCTAAATCTGTGCTTTCATGTTAAATTGCCATCTGAGTGACTTTGGGAAAGCCACTTAAACCTCTTTAGCTTCAGTTTCTTCCTCTGTAAAATGAGGAGGTTGGACTAGACAGTTTCTGGGAAGCCATGTTCCAGCTGAAACCCACCCTTTAACAGGAAACCTTTCTGAATCCCTCTTAATTCTAGTACCTTCTGTTATTTCCTGTTATCTCCTCTATAGTTTATTAGCACACAGTTGTTTGCATATTTTCTCCCCCCTTAGACAGTAAGCTCCCTGAGGGCAGGGCAAGTCTTTTGCCAGTCTGGCTCTCAGCTCAGTGCCTGGCACATAGTAGGAGCTTAATAAACCTTTATTGACTGATTGGTCCTATGTCCAATATATAGAACCCTGGACTTGGAGTCAAGGAGCCCTGAGTTCTAATCACAGCCCCCTCAGTTTCCTCTGTAAATTATAGGATTTATCTGCCACGGCTGTGAGCATCAAAATGAGATAAAAGCGTATATGTAAAATGCCTTGCACACCTTAAAAAGCTATATAAATGCTAACTATTATATGGCTACTAACAATATGTCTATGATCCTCTTTCCACCTGAGTTCACTCTCCTACCCTTGGGCCTCAGTTTTCTCCGCTGTAAAATGGGGGGGGGGAGGCTGAGGGGTGGACCAGGTACTTTTCCAGGTCCCTGCTCGCTCTAAAGCTGTGAATTCTAAGGCAGGGGTGAGGATACCAGTAACCGAGCTCCCCTGAAACCAATATTTGACAGATTTTGAGGGGATGAAGGATCTGAACCCCGGCCCAAGCCGCTGTCTGAGATCCCACCCCCAGGGAGCGGAAACAGCTGCCGCCCGCCCCGCGCCGCCCGCAACCAATTACGTCACGCTTCCCCTAGGAGTCTTGGTCCATTCCACTGGGACTCGGTCTCTGGGGGGAGCGACGAGAGCTTCCCATTTCCTTAGACCAAATGGCACGTTCCACATCTCCCCGCTCACCCCCATCTTGGGCCGTACCAAGTCATAAGCTTTGGACGGAACGATTCCCAACAAAAGAGCGCTCCTGGCTTCTAGGAGATGCTGCCACTATAGTCAATCCTGAGGAGGTGATAGAATAAAAAGGCACATTTTGCCACCCACTCACTAAAAAATTACTAGTTTAAGGAGATATTTACTTTCATTTATTTTACTGGAAAGTTGAGGTAGCATTGCTCTCATAGATTTATTATGCAAAGAAAACAAGGTTCTTCTGAAGTCATGCCGTTTACCCCCCTTCATTTTAAACTTGGTATGTCTCACTTCCGTATAGTCACCCGTTTAGAGGCACCCTGGATTTAAAGGGGCAGTACCAGTTTCCGACGCTAGTCCTTGAACTTCCAGCTAGGGGGAAAGAGAAGGGGCGAGTGCGTACGTACTACGTGAGTGCGTGCGTGCGGGAATATCAGAGGAGAGCCGGGATCCGGACCCCTTCACGATATCATAGGTTTGCCGCTTGTGCGGCCCTTGGAAGCCATTTAGTCCAACCACCTCATTTTACAAACGAGAAAACTGAGGCCCAGGGAGATTTAATGACGTGTGCTCCGTGGAAGTCACCCAGGTAGTGAGTAGCAGAGGCAAGACTGGAACTCAGATCCTCTGGCTCGAGCCTGTCATCTTTTCCTTACAGCCTCTGAATGCTAGATAGGTTTATCAGGATTGCCAAAGCCTCCTGCACTCGGCCAGTCAACTAGCATTTAAGTCATTACCGTATCAAAGATACCAGGGAAGCGCAGAGGATGCAAAGAAATGCAAAAACCGAAACAACAAAACCAGCCCGCGCTCCCACGAGGGAGACGTCTCGCACGTCAATAACTAGGTGCACACAGATTGGATGCATCTCCGAGGAAGAGAAACTAGCAACTAGGGGGAAGTGGACAGGCCCCAAGATGGATGATCCACATCTACGAAGCACCTGCTACGTGTCGGGCACTGTGCTAAGCGCTGGGGATACAAAGAAAGACGCTACTCCCTGCCCTCGAGGAGATTATAAACTCCTCCAGGTCAGGGACTGTCTTTTGCTTCTTTTTGTATCCCCAACGTTTAGCACAGTGCCTGGCACATAGTAGGCACTCAATACATAGTTATTGGCTGGTTGGTTAGCCTTCGTGTTTACTTCCACATTAGATTGTAAGCTCCTCGGGGTCGGGGACTATCTTTTCTCTCTTTTTGTATCCCCAGTGCTTAGGACGGTGACTGGTACATAGTAGGTGCCTAATAAATACTGATTGATTGATTGATTGATTGATAGTTAACTGACAGTGGAAGGCACAGGGATGGGAGATGGGGATTCGTGAACAAGAACAGCATTAGCTCAGTGTGGCTTGATCGTAGCATGAATGGAGGGAAATAAAAGATTAAGAGGACTGAAGAAATAGGAAGAGGCCGGGTTAGGAAGAGCTTTAAATGCCAAAGGAGGCAATAAAGAAATGGAGGTGGGGATGTGTGCCCTGAGTAGACCTATGCTTGCTGAAAATCCCTTTGGTACTTGTTTGGAGGATCACTTAGAATAGGAAGGGACTTGGGGAAACCAACTAGAAGGCCATTCCAATAGTCCAGGCAGGAGTTGATAAAGGCTATATGTGGTGATGTTATGAAGCTAGAAACAAAAAGACTCCTTAAAAGACTGGGTACGTGATGTTGAGAGTGAGGAGCCCTGAATGACACAAAGGTTGCTGACTTGGGTGACTGGGAGAATGGTGGTGTTCTCAACAGTAACTGGAAAGTTCGGAAGAGATTTAAAACTGGAAAGAACCTCAGATCATTTAGTCCAACCCCGCCCCATTATGTTGTTGTTTGGTCATTTCAGTCGTGTCTGACTCTTTGTGACCCCATCTGGAGTTTTCTTGGCAAAGATGCTGGAGTGGTTTAGCCTTCTTCAAACCCCCTCATTATATAGATGAGGAAACTGAGGTCCAGAGAGAGCAAAGGATTTGTTGAGGGTCAAGGGCTCTCATTTTAAAAGTTCGGGGTGAATGGGCAAAAGGGAAAGAGGAAAAAGGGAGGAGAGGTCACACAATTTAAGACAACTCTAATAGAGACCAGTGTCTGTTGCTGGAAATAAAATTTTATTTACGTGCCCTCTTCGCTGTGTTTTTATCAGTCATTTCTGCACTTTACCCTCAAAGGGCATTTTCCTAGGCAGTGTTTTTTGATGGTGGGTGTAGGGTCATTGCTTGGGATTGAAGCCTGAGGAGAGAGAGGTAGGATGGTGATCACTCTTCAATCGGAATCATCTGTTACCCAGCGTGGGAGGGAAAGCAGTCCGGGCTGTTGCTGGCTTAATGAAGACGGAGAGGCGTTTCTAGCTGTGCACAGTTGCATCTTCCCCCATTAACAGAGGTGACATTCCCACTCACTGCTCATTACCCAGAAAAGATTGGACAGGAATGGGGAGACATATTGATTACACCAGAGCTCTCCAGCTTCTGTCTCCAGTTAGCTTGCTAAGAGTGTCAAAAGCCCCCTCACCTTCTCTGGTTTTGTAAAAGGAAAAGAATATCTCTGGTATCCGAGGTCATCCATTCCATACTCATGCTTTCAGGCCCTAATAGCCTTTGCAGACAGGCTTCAATATTTCCAGGCTGATCAAAATGTAACTGAAGTTACATGGACAAGCCCATGAAATGTTCTCAAAGCCTTTCCAACCTTCCCATTGCTCTGGAAATGATGTATCTAAAGGCAGGGAATGTGTGTGTGGAGGAGGAGACAGAGAGTGAGGAGGGACCATCAGAATGGGCAGTGACCCTCACTCCCAGGTTAGTGTCTGGAATCTTTTCCTTTGATTCAGAAGGAGAGAAAATAGGTATAAGTTGTATAGGTATATGAGATACTTGAGCTCCAGGAAGAAATTCCTGACTCCTAGTGTTATATGATTAAGGCAAGTTGGGGAATTTTCTTCCCTATAAATTTTTCCAAAAAAGACAGAACTCCCCACTCTCAACCACCAAGACATATCTATGTAGATCAAATCAATGTTTAAGCATTTCTGTGCCAAGCACTGTGTTAAACACATAAGACAGTATACAAAGAAAGGCAAAAGACATCCCCTGCTCTCAAGAATCTCATGGTCTAGTTAGGCAGACAACATGCCAACAATTATGGGGGAAAGTATATGTTTGTATGTATGTATGAGTGTGTTTATGTAAAATTGAAGGATTAATGGGACTCAAGATAGGCAGCTTGTAGAATATAGGATTAGAGGTGAGATTTGAAGGAATCTAGGAGGCAGAGATGAGCAGGAAGAGCATTCCAGGCATGGGAAGACAGCTAGTAAATGTGCCTGGTCAAGATGAGGAACATCTTGTTTGAGTTGTCTGAAAATAACCAAACCAAGTCTTTTATATTTGATCATTTTACATTTGAGGTAATGGGAGCCACTGGAGTTTGTGGAATACTGGGGCAGGGGATGACCAAGGGCTCCGCAGTGCTTGTTTCAGCCACCTTCACACCTGTTGGAACAAATTGCTCTCATCCATCTGTTGCACTGAGGAAAGTCTTCATGTGCTTGGGGTAGATATCCCCTTAACTTACCAACAGGTTTCTGACGTGGTTGGACCCATACTTTAGGAAGATCCCATTATCCGAGTAGCAGATGGACTGGGTAAAGAGGCCACTTTGCCTGAAAGCAGAAGAATGAACTTAACTCCAAGGGTACCCCCATTCAATTAGGTGAACCAATAAAGACAAAGCAGAGAGATCTCCAACTCCAAAAGTTTCTGTAGCCTGGAGGAACACACACACACACACACATACCCCACATGTTCACATGCATACATCCATAAGCCCAGGAATACACGTGCAGAGGACAGGCTCACATAGATCCTCCTTATATGCAGGCACATTCCGCCAGCCACTGCCTCTCTGTGACTCCTCCAGCCCTCACGTCTCAGCAGGCGCCCCCGCTGTCGCTCTACTTAATTTTAAACTGGCAGCAGACGGGGCTCCACTTAAAAATAACTATTTTGACAGTTCAGATGTAAATATGTGAGTGGCTGGTGGGGCTGTTTTTCCTTCACATTTCCCCCCACTCACCACCCTTCCCCAGCCCCTTTATGTGCCAAAGCTGAGTTGGTGGGAGAACTTGCCATCTGTAGGGTGCTCCCTTAACCAGAGTTTCAATCAGTTATTCCCCACTTTGTTTCATCCAGTTTCACCAGACGGCCCCTGCTTGGGGAATAGCCAGCCAGGCCCAGTCAGCCTTATTTCATAACTACTTGCCTATTTGAGAAAGGGGCGTATCATGGAGAAATCTTCTCCTAGGACCTGGGTGATGTTTAAGATCCTTTCTAGCTTTAATATTCAACTACGATGGTTCTAAAAGAAGGATACGGGCCTCGACTTGTGACTTCCTTGGTAAAAGGAGCTCTCCAGTGAAGAACCGCCCTGTACCAGCACCTCTGTGACATAGTCTTAGAAAGTTGTCCAGAACAATCTCTTGATTCCACAGTATATTCAGTTCAATTAATCAAGGGTTTATTTACTGCCCAGTACAGGGAAGGCTACAAATACTTTTCCATCTATTATCTGTTCTGATTTGAAAAAAAAAAGATTTTCCACGTTACAAATAGAGAAACCAAGGAAGAGAGGCAATGTGTTAAAGGGAGATCAACCAGCATGCATTTGTTAGTCACCTGCTGCATCCCAGGAAGGAATCCTGGATTGATAGTGAGAAGGACCTGAGATCAAATTTTGGCTGTGATCTATCTATACCATGACCTTGGGCAAATCTCTTTGCCTTTCTAGGTCCAGGGTCTGTGAAATGAGAGTGTGGGACTGGATGTCAGCATTAAGTCTCTTTCAGCTCTTGAACCCATGAGTGTACCTTTCCAGCTCAGAATAGGATAGTGATGGGCCCAAGATTCCAAGGTAAATAACTATGGGAGTTGAGACTGATCTAGAAGGGTCTTTTTCCATTGGAACCTCTTTCCTACCCAGTGTTTCAGAATTTCTCTGTGAATTCCATAAACACCTTTGTCATGCCCTGATGTCTTGGGCCCTGGACCTCTTCAGTTACTGCTAGGAATCAAGCCCCCAGGCCTTAGGCACTGCTGACCACACCCCAGGGAGTCAGCTTTTCCCCAGCTCCCCCTTTCTCATTTTTCCACTTTGGCCCTGGTTTCACTACTTTTTTTTTTTTTAATTAAAAAAAAATTTTTTTTGGTGGGGCAATGAGGGTTAAGTGACTTGTCCAAGGTCACACAGCTAGTAAGTGTCAAGTGTCTGAGGCCAGATTTGAAGTCAGGTCTTCCTGACTCCAGGGCCGGTGCTTTATCCACTGCGCCACTTAGCTGCCTCCCTTCACTACTTTTCTTTCTTTCTTTTTTTTTTCTTTTTTGTTTTTTTTTTTAGTGAGGCAATTGGGGTTAAGTGACTTGCCCAGGGTCACACAGCTAGTAAGTGTTAAGTGTCTGAGGCTGGATTTGAACTCAGGTCCTCCTGACTCCAGGGCCAGTGCTCTATCCACTGCGCCATCTAGCTGCCCCCCCTTCACTACTTTTTAAACTGCTGATTTCTAGACCTTGGCTCCAAAAAACAAGCTTCTTGGATTTTCCTGATCTCACACAGGCAACAAGGTGAATAGAAATCACACTGGGGGCCCTGAATTTAAATCCTGGCTCTGCAATTTACTACCTGCATGACTATACCCCAAGATACTTCATATTTATGGGCGTTGGTTTCCTCATCTGTAAAATGGGAGGTTGGACTAGCTGACCTCTAAGGTCCTTTGTAGTTTAAGTCTTGTGGTCTTGATTCCTGGGTTTATACAAGGGAGGCATCTGATCCTTGATTACTTTTTCTTTTTGAATGATTCAACTCTTTCTTTCTTTTTTTGAGGGGGGGGGCGGGGCAATGAGGGTTAAGTGACTTGCCCAGGGTCACACAGCTAGTAAGTGTCAAGTGTTTAAGGCCAGATTTGAACTCAGGTCCTCCTGAATCTAGGGCCGGATCCACTGCACCACCTAGCTGCCCCTGATTCAACTCATTTTTTGGAGGCAGCATGGCCTTGGAGTCAGGAAGACCTGGGTTTAAAACCTGCCTTTGACACTTACTAGCCATGTGACCAAGGTGGTATTATTTAGCCTCTCTAATCCTCAATTTCTTCATCTGTAATACCCATCTCAAGGATTGTTGTGAGGCTCAAAGGAGATAATATATATAATACATTTTGTGAATTTGAAAGTTCTTTGTAAATGCCAGTTATTGTTATTATTTTTGCTACCTTTCTATTGCCCTCTAACCAGTTTCCTTTTTTCTTTTTTGAGGGGCAATGAGGGTTAAGTGACTTGCCCAGGGTCACACAGCTAATAAGTGTCAAGTGTCTGAGTTCTGGAATTGAACTCAGGTCCTCCTGAATCCAGGGCCAGTGCTTTTACTGTGCCACCTGGCTGCCCCCAGTTTTCACTTTTACTACCCATTTTCTTTCCATATCCAAACAACCTTGGTCTAAAGCAAAGATATTTATTTAAATGGAAAGAGCAAATATCAGTTCAGAAAAGAGCAATTAGAAATGCATATGGAAGATTATATTTAGCTCAGACTGGAGAATACTGACTGAATGGTCAAATTCCTAAGCTACGCTCCTTACTTATAGTTTCCCCAGATTTAACTTACACCCATAGGCCTGCTGGCCTGGAATTCAGCCAGACTCCAGCTCCCTCATAATCCTCAAAAGAGGACGGCAGTCCATGTCCTGAACGTCACTTCCACATGGGCCTTAAGGACTTAGTTTCTTCTGTTTACTTTGACTCACTTTCAATTAGGAATAAGTGCAGCATTTATGTAACCCCTCTAAAGTACACAGGGACATCTTGGTGGTGTAGTGGATAGTGTATTGGCCCTGGAGTCAAGAGGACCCAAGTTCAAATCTGGCCTCAGATGACATTCACTAGTTGTATGACCCTGAGCAAGTCACTTAACCCTGATTGCCAGCAATAAGTAAATAAGTATGTAAGTAAATAAATAAATGAACAAACAAACAGATAAATGAATGAATGAATAAATAAATAAAGTTTATGATACTTTTCCTATTTTATCTCATCTGACTGTGGCATTCTTGACCTGTGAGGAAAGAATGAGAGGGATTATTACTCCTATTTTAAAAACAAGGGGCCTGACCTCAAAGAGGTTAACTGATTTGTCCAGTTTTAAATCAAGTGTGCCTAACTGGACCACTGGATCACAGATTTATAGCCAGAAGGGGCCTTTGAGTTCATCAGGTTCAACCTTTTTATTTTATACCTGAGAAACCTCACAATCAGAGGAGTTAAGTGACCTGCTTAAGGTCATACAGCTAGGGGATGTCTGAGATGTGATGAGCAGCCGGGCTGTCCTGAGTCCAGCCCTAAACCTCTATCCCCTCAGTCACACTGCCTTTCTCATTGGTGAACCATGCTTCATGTCCCATACACACTTCTCCTTATTCAACTGACTAGGTATCTCTCCTTCTTCCTCCCAAAGGGATAGATAAAATAACTACTGCATATATAACACCCTTGATTAATTAGAAAACAGAATGATTCACGACACTCAGTTCACCCCTAAAGTTCACAAAAGACTTCCCTTGCATTGTACTCACCTGTGGCAATATTGATAAGAGGAGCTCAGGAAGGAGGTAGCATTAACTGTGCCCAAGGGTAGATGAGGATAGTTGGGGTGGGAGTATGTACTTCTGTGCTCTTTGATGGTTGGCCTTTGACAACATTTCGAAGACTGAGGTTGTACTGGGTAAACACCATATTGTGGGGTCTCCAGACTTTTGATTGTGCATTCCATCAGTAAAAAAAGTATGCATGCATCTCCAATACTTACTTATTTGTAAATTATATTTATGGAGAGGAATAATGGATATAGAGATAACCTTGACACCCCAAATGTCTTGAATTCAAATTCTACCTCTGATATGTATTGTCTTTGTGACCCTGGCCAAGTCCCTTAACCTTTCACTACTCTAAGGATATAAGTTGCAGAGAATTCTCCATACCAAATAAATTGGAGGACCAGTGACTGTCACTATCCCTAAATATGCATCATCATATTAATACTTGTGGAAATTATTAAATTTACATAATTTTTTCAACAAAAAAAATTAAAGAGGAAATCACATTTGATCCTATGGTTAGTATGAAACCAATATAGTTTATTACTGAAGTGATTCAGGAAAATCATTTTAGTAGCTGTGTGGAAGATAGATTGGAAAAGGGGAGACCTTTCATTATTAGGCAGGGAGACCAATTTGGAGGACAGGTAAAAGGTGATTCAGGTCTGACCTAGGGTGGTACTGTTGTGGGGGGTGGAACAGGAGGTAATTGTGGAAAGTCTGGGGGCAAAGATAATACAGATCACATTCTATCCATGTCTACTCAATCCTATGTGACTCACTCTGTTCCACCCAGATTTAAAAGGAGGGCAGGGGTCTTACTGAAAGGTCTCTCCATCAGAGTCACAATATGATCTGGATGGGTAAGAACCGAGGGTAAAATTTTCCCAGTGGCAGCTGTTGCCATGAGTACCTGACAGCAACTCTGAGCGCACAAGGAAGGAGGCTGGAAACTCACACATCAGAGGGAAGGGGCAGAGTGAAAGAATATTAGAGGAGAAAAGGTAGTCATAGTTGTATTGATTTACTTGAGGAAGGTGGGATGCAACCTATCTTCCTACTTTTTTTTTCACTCTCCTCCTGTCAGGGCTCCCAGTGGGGTTCACTCCTACTTTGTAGGCCATAGATTTAATGGTGAGTGTGTTGGGCTTGAATTCAGGAAGACATGAGTTTGAATTTTACCTCGAGACTAGCTATGTGGCTCTGGGAATTACTAGCCTCTCTGAACTTTGGTTTCCTCATCCATAAAACCAAGATAAAATAGCGCCTACTTCACATGGTTATGAGATAACGTATGTAAAGTATTTTACAAACCTTAAAGTGTTCATGAATGTGAACTAGTTATTATTACTTGTTTGATATATTGCAAAGAATGCTCACTGGGGAGAAAGAAAATTTGGGTTCAAGTGTCAGCTAAGCTCCCGACTGACTGTCTGACCTTGAAACAGTTACCCCATATCTCTAAATTACAGAATGAGATGATTACTAACTACTCCACATGTATTGCAGTATTGTTGTGAGAATCAAATGAGATAATGAATATGAACATTCTTTGTCATTATTAGGCTCTCCACTTCTTTTTCTTCAACCTTTGCCCCTTTCAATTTTCCTGCCCCCCCCCGCTGTTTCTACCATGCCCAGCACTTTTCTATTCCTTCCCTTTTTACTTATCAACATCTATATTCAGGATAAATTGTGATGAGCTCATTTGCATTAAGATGTATATGACTAAAAAAGGTTAAAGTGGTACTCCTGTCAAAGAAATTAAGCTATAATTGTGGGATTTTAGGGTAAGCCAGTTGGATAATAAAAGGATTTGAGCAAGAGAGGCTTACAGGTATCTTTGAAAGTGTATTACCTCTGACACCTCATTACGCTGCTTCGATCAAGGTTGGCCTATATACATAGATGCATGTGTGTATGTATGCACATGTACATATATGGTTTTTGTGGAGGTCCTCATCTGTGATTTTATCTAGGGCACTCCTACTATGTAAATATCCTCAAATAATGCAGATGAAATAAACCACATTTATTTTTTACCTAACCTGTGATTTCATTGCCTGGGTCACCAAGAAGTTCAACAAGTTTCCTGTGGTCAGATAGCCAGTGTGTCTCTGAAGGCAGGTCTTCCTGCCTCTAAAGCAGGTTCCCCATCCCCTATGTCATGTTGCCTCTCAGATCTGTACATATGTCTATACTTAGCCTGTTCTAAGCCAAGCCAGTGAGCATTTATTAAGCTCCAAGGTGAGAGGCACCCTGGATTAGCATAAGGAGCTGGCTTCTGAATTGGGAAGAACTAGATTCAAATCCTCCTCAGATATAGAGTGGCTGGAGGATCCCAGGCACATCACCCCCAAGTCACTTTCAGGCTTCCATTTCCAAACTTCTGGTCCTCTGAGCATTTTCCTCCTCTTCCCCCCAGTCTTGGTTTCTACTCCTGGAACCACCCTGGGTTCTGCTGTCTTGCCTAGAACCAGGTCTCTCCATCACTTCCTGGCCACCATTTCCAGACTGCGTCACCGTTTGCATGCTCTCTCCTACCCTACCTATCTTTCCAGCTTCCCTTTATGTGTTCATGTCTATCTGCTAGAATGTGAGCTGCTTGAGGGCACGGAATGGCTTGCTTACTTGTATTTGTATCGTCATCATTTAGCACAGTCCATTAGGACCCTTACTAAATGCTCTATCTAGGGGTCTCTTCTCTCTGTATGTCCTAGGCAACTCTCTAAAACTGTAAGGTGGAGAAGGGTTGCCAATCTGTACTGATAAAGGAAGTATGAGCTCCATTCCTTGATGAGACCACAAGTTGCTTTAAAAAATGTACTAGGGGGCAGCTAGGTGGTGCAGTGGATAGAGCACCAGCCCTGGATTCAGGAGGACCTGAGTTCAGATCCAACCTCAGACATTTGACACGAGCTGTGTGACTTTGGGCAAGTCACTTAGCCCCAGTTGCCTCACCAAAAAAAAAATGTACTAAGCCCTGGGAACATGAAGACAAAAGCAAAGATCCCCATTTAAGGCAACTCCATTTCTTTCTTAAACTCTTAAATTTTAATCTATAGCTGATGTCTCTAACTCTTCATCCTCTGCCTTCAACCCCGTGGGACCTGGTTTCTATCCTCACCACTCTACAGAAACTTCCCTCTCAAAGGTCATGGATAAGCTCCTAACCAGTGGCTTCATTTCAGTCCTCATCCTTCTTGACCTTTGAAAGTATTGAGGGGGCCTACCTTATAGACGATCTCCTCTCTAGGTTACAGACACACCAGACTCTTTTGCTTCTCCTGCCTCACTAGACATTCTTTCTCTGGTCCTCAACCTCTTCCCCACCCCTTAAGGAGGATATTGCCCAAGATTCTGGCCTTAGCCCACTTCCCTTCCCTTCCCTTCCCTTCCTTGGACATTTTATCACTCTCAGGGTTTCAATTGTAACCTCTATGGTGATGATTCTAGATCTCACCTCTCATACTCCAGACCTGTATCTTTATCTGCCTACAGGACATTTTCTTTTTTTTTTTTTTTTGGTGAGGCAATGGGGGTTAAGTGACTTGCCCAGGGTCACACAGCTAGTAAGTGTCAAGCGTCTGAAGCCAGATTTGAACTCAGGTTCTCCTGACTCCAGGGCCCGTGCTCTATCCACTGCACCACCTAGCTGCCCTGACATTTTCTTTTTTACCTAGAAATACTACCCACTGGTACCTTAAGTGCAACATGTCTAAATCTAAGCCTAATAGTTTTATCCCAGGGCCTCTTTCTCTATTTGTTTTCCCCTGGTGCTCACATTTTAATACCCAGGCTCACTTTCTAAAGTTCATGTTCTCTTTAACTATTCCCCATCCCTCGCCTTTCATATTTAAGCAGATGTTTCTATCTCTATAGTATGTCTTGTACCCATCCCTTCCTTTCTATTCCTACTGCCACCTCCCCCCACCCTACCCCCTGCTAAGCTATGCCTGTAATCTTCTCTCAGTTTTCTTAGCTTTCCTTCCCTCCCTTTCTCCCCTCCTATTCACTCCTTTCTCCTCCCTTCCCCTCCCCTCCTCTCCTCTTCTCTCTCCTCCCTTCCTTCACCACTCCTCTCCCCTTCCCTACTTCCTCCCCTTCTCTCCTCTCCTCTCTCCTCTCCTCTCCTCTCCTCAATCTATCTTTCACCCTGCTGCCAGACTTGTAGCAGTAGGCCTGAGAGTCAGGAAGACCTGGGTTTGAATCCTGCCTCAGACAAGATGTGTATTGGGTGACTGGATTAAGTTAGGTTACCTCTGAGGACCAGGCCAACAAAGGGAGTTGGACTTTATCTCTAAGGTCCCTTCGGACTTTATATATAGGTCTAATTATGTTACCCTCTACTCAAAACCCTACAGTGACTCTGTTCTCTATGTGGTGAAATTCAAATTCTTTAGCCAGGCATTCAAAGGGGGTGGGGGAATGGAAGAAGCATTTATTAAGCACCTACTATGTGCTAAATGATATACAAATATCTCATTTGATCCTCACTGCAACCCAGGGAGAAGTAGGTGCTATTATTATCTTCATTTTACAGCTGAGGAAACTGAGACAGAGATTAAGTGACTTTCTCAGAGGCACAAACTAGTAAGTGTCTGGGGCCAGATTTGCATTAAGGTGGTTGTTTTTTTTTATTCCAGGAACAGCACTCTATCCACTGGGCTACTGGGCTGCCTCCATTTTCCATAATCGAGTACCACCCTTCTCAGTTACCTCTGTCCTTAGCTGCTTATAAACTTAGATCTCCCCTACCTTTAAAACAAACAAACAAACAAAAGCCCTCACTTCACTCTACAATCCTCTCCAGTTTTCATCCTAGGTCTCTCCTCTTTTTCATAAGCAAATTTCTAGAAGGAGCTGTCTACACCTTTTGCCTCTGCTTACTCTCTCTTCTTTCACTAGCTCCTCTACCCTTGCAGTCTGGTTTGTGATGCGCCTGTTCAAGTAAAACTACTCTCCCCCAAATTACCAAGGATCTCTTAAGTGATCGCATTCCTAATATTCAACACTTCCTTAAAAGTACTCTAAGCTCCAACTAAAGTAGACTTCTTCTACTACACATACCACACTTTCTCACTTTCAAACCTTTGCTCACAGCCGATCCCCAAACCCATTAGAGTGGACTCCCTGGAGCCATTTACTACTGTCACTCCTACTCAAATGATAGGTTTGAATAAGTTGGTTTCATGGCCTTGCTCTGAAGTTCAAATGCGACTTTCTCTTGGAAATGTCTTCCCATCCTCCGAGTTGATTGTGACCTCCTCTCCCATCCTCCCTAGGATCTTAAATAGTGCTTTGCTTCTACCTCCCTTAGGCATTCGTTCCATATAATTTTATACTATAGTTTTCCTAGTAACATGCAGCATCCTTCATTTTAAGTCTTCCTCTGATATGTAATTGGGGCATAGAAATAGTTCTGTGTCCTTGGAAGGCTGTGTACCAACTTAGTGAGGGCCCCATCTAATGGACTAGACTAGCTAAATTCAACAATTGGCTGCCAGGTTAACTTATTTAATTTTACAGTTTTGGTCAGTGAAATTCACTAACACATCTACCAAGACATATGGGAGGGTTGGGATCTATGTTAACAGAAGGAATATTCATTCTAATAAAAGAATGGATTGGGGCAGCTAGGTGGTGCAGTGGATAGAGCACCGGCCCTGGAGTCAGGAGGACCTGAGTTCAAATCCAGCCTCAGACACTTGACACTTACTAGCTGTGTGACCCTGGGCAAGTCACTTAACCCCAATTGCCTCACCAAAAAAAAAAAGAAAAGAAAAGAAAAGAAAAAAGAATAGATTAACACAAGTCATATGTCCATGCTAACCTATACACTTATAGATATGAACTCACCAGATTGATCTGTTTCTGGGGCTAGGGATATGGATGGATTGATAGCTGGCCTGTGACAGTAGGCTCATGGGTAGGCTAAGATGAAAAAGAAAAGAAAATATGCCTGCATCGGGCAGACTGTGATGACTGGAGGGGGGAAGGGAGCTATGAAGCCACCAGCTCCAGAGTATTCTTTGCTCAATCTCAACCAAAACTTGCCGATATCTGACATTTTCTTTTTTTTTTTTTTAACATTTGCAGTATTTTCAGTGGGTCTTCATTCCTAGTTTGACTGGTTTCTACCTAGGACTTGCTTGATTTACTGGAATAGTACTTTTTTTTTAAACATTTGCTATATCTGACATTTTCAAATGCTATCATCCTCTTCCTGGGGCAGTGATGGAGGCTGGAGTAGGAGGAGGTGAGGAGGTGTCGATGTGTGTGATTGTGTACCCTGTCTCCTCTCAGAGCCTTTAACGCTGATTGTTGTCAGTTCTTCACCCCATACTCTCCTAAGAAGTTTCCAATTTACTTTCTCTGAATCTCTTTTCAATTAGAAGCATCTTCTCTTTTTTCCCTTTTAACTCTGGGTCTGAGAATCTCCATTTTTGTCCCCTTGTGCTATTCACACTTGAAATAACCTTAGCCTGAAGCTTTTTTTTTTTTAAAAGGAAAATAAAGGATCTTTCATTATTACATGCAAGCACATTCTGTAGTCCTAAGAAACCTTTCTTCCCCAGAGTAAGTCAAGTCCATGCGGCTGTTCTTCTCTGTGAAGAAAGAAAACAGAAAGATTGATTCTCCTCCAATCAAAGAGAAGATGAGGCTCATAGAGGGGAAGGCTCCCAAGGCCCCAGAGAGGGCATGTCTCTTGAAACCTTACTGAGGGCTTCAATTCAACTACCTTTTGAATCATCCCTCCTCCCTCCCTTCCCCAACAGCATTGGCAGTAATTTTGTTCTGCCTGCTGCAGTGGGTCGCCCTGTGTAATAAACATGGGTGCCCCATCCACAATGACACCATAACCCATTTACTGCAAAGGGATATAATAAAGTCCATTTATTACAGCAATTAACAGAGCAGCATTTACAGGCATGTTTTTCAGCAGGAATGAGAAAAGTGCTTACTCCAGGTGCATAGGTTCAGGAAAGGGACAACTTGAGCCAGAAAGAAACCAATTATATGCCAAGTAAATGGGTCCCTGCTACCCCAGGAATATGAATAATCAAGGAGGCAGCTTGGTAGAGGAAGACTTCAGTGCAAGAGACAGCTCAAGTTTGCTACTTTACTGGCTCAGGAACTAGATCTGTCTCCTAGGTTGTGGCTTCATGGAAATGCCAGGATTTTGGATGGTTTGTATAAAAGCATCCTCACCCCAGGTCCATGTGCTAGGTCCAAGAGCTGCTGACCCATATTGGAACAAATAATGAGGGGAATTAGTAGCACCATTGTCTCCCTAAGGGTTCCCTGCCATCCTGGAAGAGGGGTGGGTGAGGGTGAAGAAGGATGAAGTCTAGGAAGGGATGAAGGGGGTGAAGGGGGTGAATGGGGAGAGAAAGAACACCTCCAGAAAACTTTCCCAGTCAGTCTCTCAGGGTCCTAGTTAGGCTTTAGGCCCCTGAGAAGGGAAGGGAGATGGAAGCATGATTATTCTTGTGAAGGAAAGGAATCCATGATTCCATTTCCTAGCCTGAGAAGTGACCACAATCTTAATCTTGTGTGTAAGGAAGCCAGAAGTCCTCTCTGTTAGCTGTTTTTAATTCTGGAGAGCTATCAGAGGTGTTCTCAGGGACAACCCACTTGACCACTAATTATCCAAATTCATTTCTCTCTGTCCTTTCAGGACATGGACGATGTACTCCATAGGGCTGGCAGGGACCTCCCTCAGAATCTGCTTGTTTAACTAGAGGGGAAAAGATCTCTCAGATTTACTGCCCTGAGTAATAACTCTCCCAGGATGACAGCTGTTTTTCTCTGGGGCAACTGCCTGGAGAGAGGATGAGGACGTTTGATCACTTAGGAACTAGGTTCCTAAGACAGACACAAAACCAAAGGCATGGGGACTGAAAACCCTCAGAACTGTGTCCCTGTTGAGAGGAATGCCCAGCTGGGAGGTCACCTGGCAGGCCTTCTGTCCCTCCATTTGTCTCCCCCACCTCAGGTCTCTGAAAGGAGGGACAACATGGAAAGATAAGGGCAGAGGCCAGTCTGGCCTCTCTGGAGCAGAGAGAGTCAGTGCTCCCAGCATCATGAGTAACTGGCTAAAAATAACTGCGTTGCCATGGTGACGGAGGCTGGGAGAGTCCTGAGGATTTCGCCTGGGTCCAGCCATCTCCCTCTGACAACTGTTTCCTCATGCCTCTTCCCCCTTCCACATTAAATCTTATATGGAATATAGAGGGGACTGCCTCAAAAGGGGGAAGAGAGTGGCCAGATATCCCACTGGGAAGGTAGGAAAAAGCTGAAGAGCTAAAGGGTTCTTGCAAAATACAAAAGCTTCCTGAGGGAATAGGAATATTAACATTATCCTTATTCGGAAAGAGAGCATTAGGGCTAATTGGGCTTGCTTATCCCTAGCTAAATCTTCACAGACCTCCCAAGAGCTAGCTAGGGTGAAGTCTCAGACTTCATGCCCTACAATCCCCTCCCCCCCACCTCCTGCCAGTGCCTGGCTGATATCATCAGCCCAGGGCTGCAACTCTACTTCACGGAAGAATCGATCTCCATTCTGTATGTTGCAAAGCTATAGCCCCTAAAATTCAGAGCATGAAAAAACAATTTAGAGGAGAGGACCTAGGAATAGGTAACATCTTCCAATAGATGGGCCAAGACAGGATTCCTTTCAAAAGATCAAAGCCCAAGTCCTGGATCCTTAATGAACAGTGGGTTATTACATTTTTTTTCTTTTTCTTTTCCCAAGATTGGAGAAAAGGGGGTGGTGTTTAAGGAGGCAAAAAGATGACAGCTGTGACTAACCCTTGCTTCATGGCTCAAGAGATTGACTATTTCTTAGATCAATCACACCAAGTTAATTACCTTACATGTGAATTGATACATATTCTGCTGTAAAAATAGCTACATCTACAATGAATACTAAGATCTCATGGACTAGTCCAGCAGAGTTGCACTTAACCCACTTGAGAATACTTTAATGGGCATTTGCAATTTTATAAATTGGGGTGGATTCCATTGTTATAGTGGGAAAAAGCCCTGGAGTTAGAGTCAGAACACCTGCATTCAAATCTTTGCTCTGTCACCTACTACTTGTGTGACCTTGGACAAGTCACTTAACCACTTGAGTCTCAGTTTCTTCAACTGTAAAATGAGAGGGTTAGACTAGATGACTCCAAAGGTCCCTTCCATCTCCTTAAGTCTGTGACATCACTTTTGTGGCAAGTTACTCATTTTCTTCACCTATACATAACTTATATGGTCCAAACCCCCCAAAATCTGAGTTTCTGTGAATTGGGTTTTTGTGAGATTCTCAGAAAACTATCTGACTCATTTTAGTTATACTTTCTCCATGTAAAATGAGGGGTTTGGACTAGATAGTTTCTAAGGTACCATCTTGTTCTAAATCAAATTAGCCTATGAAACAATTCTCTCCAAATTCAGACCACTTTGAACAATCTGATCAGGTTCAATGTCACATTCCTTATCTGGTAAGGGAGGGTGTGAGAATGATTTTCCATATTATAGGTGAGGAAAACCGAGACTCAGAGAGAAATAACTTGCCCAAGGCTACACAGGAGAGTCAGAAGTGGCACTGGCTTAGAAACTCAGGTGTTTTGATTACAAGTCCATTTCATGTTATTTCAATCTCTCTGACTTCTACCCTCTCAACCCTGCCATACTGTAACCCCATCATTGGTATCCCTGAATTCCATGTGCAAAATGCATGTTTAGTCAGTAGAGGGGGCAGGCTCTCAGCTTTCATGTTACCCATTTCAGAAATCAGGGGATAAGTTTGTGCAACCACTTTGGGTAGGGACTCACTAGCAATTACTTAATGACCCTCAATAATTTGCTAGTAGTTTACTCAGATGGGGGCAGAGGAAAAGGACTGAATAATTCTTTTTACTTTTAAGCAATTCCAGTAAAGAGCCTAAAATAGGTGAAAAAATGTGTCTGGAGTGCTGCTGATAATAAGGTGGAGAGGGCAGAGTACCCGTGCATGTGAATGTGTGATATATGAATGTGTGTGTGTGTGTGAGAGAGAGGGGGGGGGAGGGGGAGGGAGGGAGGGAGGGAGGGAGATCTAAACAGGACACAAAAGCTTTCTAGGGGCTTTAACAACATAAAGCTTGGATCTTCCTGGAGACATTCTAGGGACATGAGCACCAGTTCTGTGTGTGCTCATCCCTGCCATGTTTTTAGAGATGCCAACATAATTTCCTCCTCAGAAACCCACCATACCAAAGTGAAAGTAGCACAGAATAGCACTCACTCTGTTTAGAGCACAGGGGATAGGTAGAACTAAACATGGCTAAATCTTTATCTTAGTATTTCAGCTGACTAAATTATTGCATTAAATATTATGTGTGTATATATACATATATAATATATACATATTCTCTCCCCATGCCCACCCTTTACATTCAGAAATCCCTTCCCTGGAAAATTGGAAAAGAAAATACAAGGAAATTCAACCTGAGGCAGAGACTAGGGATCCCAAAAGGTCCCTTTGCCCCTCTGTTCCCTGAGCCAGGACCCTGGACAGCAATCAGATTCTAAGAATTCCAACCACTTCAAAGTCCTAATCACACTCCTGCTGAGAGCAGGGAAGGGGACAGGGAAGGGGAAAAGCATGCAGAGTTGATTCTTTCCCTTTCTTATATATAGGGAAACCAAGGCACAGGGAGACTAAAAGAATCCCCTCAGCTCACACAATGAGTCAGTGGAAGGGAACCTGGGAGGTTTGATTTCCCTTAGATTCCCAACACTTACCAGATAGCCCCCTTGACCCTGACTCTAGACCCAGAATAGATCTAGAACAGAGTAAAAACATTAATATAGAGACCATAACTGCAGGGTGACCTTGACTCAGGGTAGTGATTCAAGCGAGGAAGGGCAAAGCAGTTCCACCTCACTTTCTGGGAATAAGTGAGAGACAGAGCATGGTGGCATGTGGCAAGTTGGCCAGAGATACCACCTCCTGAAAGAACAGGTAGACGAGAAACCTCTGAGGGTGAGAACAGAATAAAATTCCTGTCATCTTCATGGAGCACTTTTGCCTTTGCTTTTCTAATCCTATCTCCTTCAGTTCTCCCAAGGGAATGAGGGCTGTACATTCATCTCCACCATTTTCCTAGTAAAGGATGGAGGATAATGGTCCCCCTATGTTCACTGGAGGGAAACCAGAGCCCAGAGAAGCCACTAAGATGTTTATCTTAGGTGGACATTGCAACCTAAGAGGCTGTGTGTGGCTCATCCTCATTTCAACTTCAGCAGCAATGGCAAGAGCAAGTCCACACTGGCCTTTTAATCTTCCCTTTTATTACTTTCACCCAAGCTCTGAAAAAGGGACAGAGCTGGGAGATGCTTCTCTTCAGGCTTGGCAGCGAAAGAACTATACCACTTTCTATAACTGCCAGCTAGGACTTGGTTCAGAAATAACTATTGACCTTAGGGAACCTCTGCTCTCTGCTTTTAGGACTCTAAAGACTAGCAGTGTATGTAATCTCGAGTCTGCCTTGTGGATAAAATAAGTACCTTTCAACTCTTCTTCTGGCATTCTCCTGAAGTCCAAGGAATCAACAAGATGTGAATTGTGTGTTCTGGGGGTGGGGTAGGGTAATCTACTCATGAAAACTTTCAAAGTTACTACACATCTCTGGTTTCAGGGTGTGTGATGACCTATGGAAAGTTTCATTTTCCTACCTCCCCATTGTTCCCATATTCAGAGCTTCTTTGCCATCTAAGAGTCAGAAGGAACTCTTAAGTTTCTCTTTTAAAATGCTGGTTCTTGCTGTTTTCTTTGGGGAGCAGCCTCTGTTTAAGCTATTTAGGTCTGTGGGAGTGGGGGTGGAAGTGGGGATTGCAAGGCTAGGGCCTGGGTTTGGAGATAGGCAAAGTTTTAGGAGTTACCCCACCCTCACAATCCAAGTATTGCCTCTAAATGTCCCTGAAGAGGGAGTGCTCAGAGCTGGTAAAGGCAGATGATTTAGGATTTGCCTCTACTTACTTCTCTTCCTACTCCCTGTTGTTCAAGAACCTCCACAGGATTGGCCCACCTCCAAGGGATGGGAAGTCATGGCAATGCTTTTGGCAACCTTTGACTGAATTATCCTTTATCTTGGTAAGTGGAGGGTTTTTTTTCCCCTTGGATACCAAGGGCCTGATTTTCATATGGTTTCTGCACTATGTTCTATAGTGAGAAAGAACATTCTTTTAAAAACAAGATCTTTCAATATATTTCTTCCTTTTTCCTTCTTTTTTTCCCTCTCTACTTCTGCTTCCCTCTCTCCCTCCCTTGCTTCCTTCTTTCTTTCCTTTCTTCTTTTCTTTTATTCCCTCTGGCATCTAAAAAGGTATCTCAGGCACAGTGACAAAGTCTATTTGCATACAAAACAATACAAAGAAGGAATTATTTCCTCCTTTGCCTCCTACTTTCTGGGAAAGGAGGACAGATACTAAGCGCCAGGCAAAGGAAGGAAATCAAAAATGACTAGATATTTTGAGGCCCTCCACTCCCCAGATCTCCTCCCAAAGGCACAACATTTAGGCATTTTCCTATGGCTTTGAGAAAAATGGGGAAAGGTAAGCAGGTGAGGTTATGGAGCCAGAGGGGCCCTCAGCCAACCCCTGAAAGATAGTCACTGAGGGGAGAAGGGTTGAGTGGAAAGGCAGGGTTGCTTTAGATCACTCTTCCTGCCCTGGAAGCATGAATGGTGGAAGCAGATGACGGCACTGATTGGCTAAGTTGGAAGAAGAAGCCAAGTTCTCAACAGAAGATGAGGAGAGAAAAAGAACCCAAAGAAATAGTGTCTGCCTTGAAGTTCCTTGATTCCTTTATCCCACCTTTGACTGCTCTAACCTCCAGTGGAGCCTAAAACAGGAGGATCTGGAATAGATTCTTCCAAAAGGAGAATGGAAAAACAGATGCAGGGCCAATCCTTTTCCACTACCCTCCTATCAGCCGTTAGAAACTCCTCTCCAAAATTCTAAGCCCCAATTTCCATCCTGGGTCTTAGAAAAATATTGTTTTTTCCACACTGGTTCCACCAGAGCCCACCAAAGAACACATCCCCTCCTTTCCAACTTCCCCAATCCATATAAGGGACAGTTCCATGTTTCTGATCAAAAGAAGCTGGTTGCCCACCTCCCCACCTTCTTGATTTTGCAATAACTGTCCCAGCCCATGGCTGCATGTTCTTCATTCAATCTGAATGGGTTGCCTTCAATGAACTCTCATTCTCTGGGTAGTGTTCTGTATGTTCTAAAGTCTTGTCTCTCTCTTGATGGTCCGACAGGATTTTCCATGCTTCAGCCGGCTTCATCCTGTCTTTGCCCCACCTCCCCCAAACATGGAGGTTCCTGGGTATGGACCAGAAGATTGGAAGGTACGGAGGAGAGGTGAAAGTGGAGGTAGGAGGGTGGGTTCAAGGTGATACTTAGGTTTTGAATCAGCTTGAATAGAAAAGGACCCTCTAGTTTTGTTTCTGGGTTAAGTATCTACTTCTCCTCAGATCACCTGGGACCATCCCAAACACCCCCATTTTGCATCTGGAAAAATCCCAACATCCATTCAGGGCTAGATGAGATGAGGCACGGGGAGGTAAAGCATGTGGAAGGAATAAACTATATCTTCAACTTCAAGGTCCCAAGCCCCAGGTTGGAGCCTTACATCTGGAATCTGAAAGGGTGTCAGGTGAAGTGGTCTCTCAGGGAGGGACAAATGGATAACCTGACCAGGCAAATGGTACGGTCCCTCTTCCCACTCACACTGCTGTCTCCCGATGCCTGTGAGTATCCTCTTTCTTCCTCTTCATTTTGCAGAAGCCATGGAGTCCACAGAAACAGGCAAAGGTGAACTGGGGCATTCCCTACTCCTGGCTGAGGGCCATTCACTGGAAGAGATCTGTAGGGAAGTAGGGGAAGGAGGAATGGAAGAAGGACAGGAAGACACAATGCAGCTTGGGGTTAATGTTCCTAGAAGCCTCCTGGTTGGGGCACCCCTACCATCCTCAGAGGACAGCTGACTTCAGCTGCTTCTTTCTTGCCTCTCAGACAAAGGGAGGAGTGAGGAAATGCCTCTGAAACCTGAGTCCTCTGGTCTGTGCCCAGGCAGGTACTAACTGCAAAATTGGAGGACTGAGGCCAGCAAATATTAGTTTCCAGTTTGAACCTGATAAATCCATGGTGGCCAAGAAAAAGCACTATATCTCCTTCTCCCAGCTTACCAACACACACACACACACACACACACACACACACCTGTGGTTGGGGAATGGACAAATAAGTGGACAGAAATTTCATTTTGACTTGCAAAGACTTACACTGCGGGGGACTATTCCTGCTTCCTTCTTTTTGCAACTTGGTCTAGTGGATGGTGTTAGACAAGTGAGAAGCCTGTGGTTTGAGTCACTCCCTCCAGTTTTTACTAGTTCTTGTGTGCCCATAGGCAAGTCACAACCCCTAAGCCTTAGTTTCCCTCTCTATAAAATAAGGATAGTAATACTTTTGCTTCTATTGTGAAGAAGGTGTCTCCCAAACCTGAAAGTGTTGCATACTTGGGAATTGTTACTGTTCCTTGGGTGATAAAGACAAAAAAGTTAAATGGTATCCAGGGGCTCAGAAGTGAGTGATAAGCTTGTGCAGACATTGCTAAAACCCTTGGAAGTGAATTTTGTTTTCTTGCCTCCCCTCCTCACCCATTTCAACAGTTCCAGCTAGTAGAAACAGTGTTTGAGGGAATTTCTTCACAAATGCTAGTGAATGCTGCCCTCCTCCCCCTTCTCCTGTTCATTCAGTATAAACCTGAAAGAACATCTGTTCATTCAACACATCTTTGCTGACCACCTACTCTGGGTAAGACCCCATGCTGTGGACTAGACAAAGATGACTAAGACAATGGTCCTTTCCCAACTCCCAGCAGAATGAGAAGTATGACCACATTTAGGTTTGCCTCTGGTTGGGCAAGTATTTCCACCTGGCAGGGTCCTCAACACAAAAAGCTGGAGAATTCTCATGCTTGCCTCAGTCTCAGTGAGGGATAGAGAGTCACCGGAGATTAGCCTGCTCACTTTAGGAGTGTCATTTACTCCCGGACCCAATAAATGGTTCTGTGAACCAGCTTAACAGGACTGCTCCTGTTAATGGTCTGTCTTGGCCATTTTGTGATTCCACTGGTGCACATTTTCCATCCCTCCTTTACCTGAGCCCTGATACAGGAAGAGAGGAATTATATTCCAGCCAAGTTCCACCTACAATGGTCTGCCAGGCTTGGGGCTGTGGTGCTCACAGGAGGGAGCTGCTGTGCATAGGTAGATGGCAGGGAGAATCTTGGAGAATTTTCCTGAGCTGTCTAGCTTACACTTCTTCAGAGGCAATGGAAAAGAAAAACAGTATTTGACATTTATGCAGCAACTCAAAGTTTGCAAAGCACTCTTGATAATAGTAGCTAACATTTATAATAGCACTTTAAGGTTAACAAAGAACTTTGCACAAATGCCACAATAACCCTATGGAGGAGGTGCTATTATTTATCTCCATTTCACAGATGAGGAAACTGAGGTTCAGAGAGTTTAAGTGACTGACAAATCACAGAATCTAGTAAGTTTCTAAAGGGTGGGATTAGAACTCAGGCCTTCCTGACTCCAACTCCAGTGTCCTCTCCACTATACCACTGTCTTCCAGAGATATATTATGGGAAAGAGATCCAGATTTGGAGTCAAATGATATGCCACAATCCCAGATCTGCCATTTGGTATCTATATGACCTTGGATGAGTCACTTAATCTTTTTTGAGAGAGCTGCACTAGATGCTCTCCATCTCTTGACTCCAAGCACTCCTCCATGTCTGCAATACCCTTTCCCTCCTCCACTTTGAATAGTGCCTTCCCTGGCTTCCTTTAAGTCCCAACTAAAATCCTACCTTCTACAGAAAGCCTTCTCCAACTCTTTTTTTTTTAAATTTTATCTTATTTTTGAGGCATTTGGGGTTAAGTGACTTGCCCAGGGTCACACAGCTAGTTAAGTGTTAAGTGTCTGAGGCCGGATTTGAACTCAGGTCCTCCTGAATCCAGGGCCGGTGCTCTATCCACTGCACCACCTAGCTGCCCCTTCTCCAATTCTTTTTAATTCCAGTGCCAACCAAACATATAACTTGTCGGTATGTTGTTATTTGCATATTGTCTATTGGACTGTAAGTTCCTTGAGCATGGGGACAATCTTTTGCCTTTTTTTTGGGTATCCCCAGCATTTAGCACAGTACCTGGTACATAGTAGATGCTTAATAAATGTTTATTGTTTGATCAATTGATTGATCTCTAAGGTTCCTTCCAAAGAAAAAGCTATGATCTCATTTAATGCTCACAACTGCCCTGTGAAGTAGATTTTTGTAGGTATTGTTGCATTTTACAGATGAGGAAACAGGTTCAGAGAGATTGAGTGAGAAAGCTAGCCTCAGAGGTGAGATACAAAGCTAGAACTTGTTGACTCCAGGTTCAAAACTGCCTACTATGCCATCCTGCCTCTCCAGAAAGCTGTAATTAACTATTATCAGCCCTACTACATTGTTTTGTAACATAGGCTGGAGCCAAATCCCCAAAGTACCACCCCTTGAAGCCCCACAGAGTCTACTGGGTGCCAATAACTGGAAGTTGGTTCAAACTGGATTAACTACTGAGGTGGTCCCAGGGGCTGGGCTCTTCTTTAAGTCTAGAAGTTCAGGTCTGCCTTTGTCTGTTTTCCTTTTGGAGAAAGAAAAAAACCCTCAGGCTTCTTTAGGCAGAGGAACAGAGGGTTAGGCAGGAATTTTACCAATCAAAACCCACCCATAGTGGGGCCCATGGTGCCTATGGGACTCTTCCCCTCCCACCCTCTCCCAGTTAATTTGCTGCAGGGAAGACAGAGTCACCAGGGTCCTCCTTATAAAAATTTCACCAGCTGTAGTTAATGGTTGTAATTAATAGGTACAATAAATTTCCAATAGCTGGCTGGGATGGGCAGGCGATTGAGTCTTAGTAAGTCCAGGCAGGGAAGCCTGTTACTTAATAACCCATTTTCTAGTGCTGTTCATACACCCACTTGCCTGGAATAAATATAGATACCAGAGAGCAATCTCCAGGATATATATAGAGTATGGAGACAAAACTACTATATTTCTACATGTACCTACTGTAGCTATCTAAGGAGCTTTCCCATGACAAACCTAGAGAGAGAGAGAGAGAGAGAGAGAGAGAGAGAGAGAGAGAGAGAGAGAGAGAGAGAGAGATATTGATTTAGACACCCTGTATACTAGGAGTCAGGAGACTTGGGTGCTATTCCTGGCTCTGCTGCTGAGTCACTTCAGGATTGTCAGAGAACTTCTCTGGGCTTTGGTTTCTTTAGCTCAGAAATGCCAGGTTACTGACTAGTCAAGGCTTAACATTGGGCATTTTTAGGACTCATCTCCAACTGGGATGGGAATGGGGGTAGGTAAAGGAATTTGACCATATACCCTTAAGGAATTTGGATTAGGAGATAGCTCTAGAGAACCACTGTAATTCTCCAATGTCTCATGCTATCCCTGCTTGGCTTAGTATACTCTCTAACAAAGTATTATTAAAATTGCAAAGGTAAAAAAATACAGGTAGAAATCGACACAGATTTTTTTAAAAAAAGAAAACCAGCAGCAGAAATATACAACTATCAACTATGGGAATAGTGTCGATAATAATTCCCTCCCTGCCCTCCCAGGCCCCTCCTTTGACACCTTTCTGCTTGATTACATGTCCATCCCTGTCCTGTCCCTTTTCTGCCAGTTCAATTTCTCACTTAAAATATGACCTCTTTCTCCACCCTGCCCCCATTAACAGCAGTGCCTTCCCTGGGGTCCTAGAATACATGGGGCAAAAGATAAAAGTCTCATCCTTTTAAGAATAGGCCCATGTGATTCAGTAAGGCAGGTTTAGAATGGCCAGCTGGAATAAGGAAGCAGCAGTGGAAAGAAGGAATGAGCCAGCAGCTTTGGCAATGGATGGGTTGGAGCTCCTAAAGTTTGGTCCAAGGCTCTCTGAAACATCAGTGTTGACTTCCTCTGCTATAGGAATTCCAGGTCTGTTGGCCAGATGGGAAGGGGAACATCTAGTCGGGTGCCCCTTGTGATTGGGGAAAAGGAGCCTCTAATGAAAAAGATCTCATTATTTTGACCCAGTCTCTAGCCTAGGACATTGTGTGAATGTATGCTAAGGGAGGAACAGGATTCTCTTCCTCATCCCCAGCTATGCCTCCTCTGGGCCTAGAATAGAGAAAGCTGCTTTCTAATTCCATCCCCCAGTCCTCCCTCCCTTTTCCTCTTAAACTGCCTAGCTCTCTCTCTTTCCCCAATACATCAAAGGAGGCTGGAAATGAGAAACAAAACCTTATTCACCAGGTAGTATTTTCAGGGAGCTTCCTCCTAAATTTAACCCTTAGTAAGGCACAAAATCCATGCAAACTATTCTGGCACTGATCGCTGGATGATCCTCAAGTCTCTGGTTGAGGGGAGAACCCAGGAGACACAGTTCCATTTTGTCCCTTCCATTGACCCTTATATACAATGTCAGGTAATAGAACCCTTGAGGTTATACTGATACACATCAGGGTTTAGGAAGACCTGGCTTCAATTATTACTTCAGACATTTGATAATTTTGTGGCCCTTGGGTAGATTACTTAATGTCTCTGAGCCTCAGTTTCTTAATCTGTAAAATGGAGACGAAAATAGCACCTACCTCACAGGATTGAGGAGAATCAAATAAGATAATACACATAAAGGGCTCTGTAAATCTTAAAGTATTATATAAATGTAAGTTTACAACCTCTTTCCTGGTTTCCACTGGCAGAAATCACTCTAGGTCAAGAGAAATTCACCCTTATGCTGTGTTTTTTCTTTTGTCACTTTATTTATGGATAAGCAGCAGAAACAAGAGCTGGGAACAGAGCTCAAGTCTAGAGAAGCCTAGGCTCTCTTCAGAGGCTGAAAACACTCTAATTCCTGAGGGACTTGGGGTTTTCTTCTATGGGAAGGGCGTTCTCTCTCTTTCTCTTTCTCTATCTCTCTGTCTCTCCCTGTCTCTGTCTCTCTCCCTCTCTGTCTCTGTCTCTGTCTCTCTCTCTCTGTCTCTCTCTTTCTCCCTGTCTCTGTCTCTCTCATTTTCAACCACTTTTTTATCTGTACTTATATGGAAGTTTGAACATTGAAAATCGACAAATAATCCCAAAATCTCATTTCATCCAGTAATTTCAATCTACTCTTAACAACAATGACTTAACAACTAATGAACAAATAGCCAAAATGCCCAGAGTTGGAGAAGCTGATGAGGCATAGTGTGTTGTGGCAGGTAGAGGGTAAGCTCTTTTTGTCTTCAAATTCTTGGCAGTGACTTGTGCCCAGCTTCCCTTCCCTGGTTTTTCCTTTAAGGTTTTCACCATCATTTAATGGCCCCAAAACAGTCTTTGATGTGGGGGCCTAAATTACTGTTCCGCCAAATATACTATTCAATAGTCCAACCAAAGAGATGGGATGGGAAGATGGGAAAAGAATCATCCCAAACAGCCAGGAGAAATCACCACTTAATCCTTCCCTCCCCTTAGTCTCTCAATTCAATTCAATTCAGTGAGATACAGCAAATATTAGATTGCTTGCTTTGTGCATCTCACTGTGCTGGGCTAGGTGCTCCCTTCCTCTGACCACCCCAACCACCTCTTTCTTTCAGGCCAGATATTGTCTCCATTCCTCCCCCTCCCTCTCCCTCCTTCTGTCTCTGGCATGAGTGGGGAGATGGTATACCACCCCCATTGTGCAGATGGGAAAACCTACAGAAAACAGGCTGAACAGGCTCCTGACCAAGCCAAAAAGAAAGCAGATCCTCAGATTTCCAGTCACTAAATTTCAGGATCTCTCTGATATTAGATATGCCCCCTTTCAAAGCTTTGAGTTTGTCTGTGTTATCGTAGGGGAGGGGATGCTTAGAAGCTAGTAATGGGACATGCATTGAATTAGCAGAGAAGTAAGAGAGAGACTTCTTTCTCAAGACAGAAACATCGTCGCTCCCGGTAAAGACACCACCCTCCCACCTCCTCAGGAGTCAAAGAGGAAAGAGATGCACCTGGGTGAAGGAGGAGAGCCCTGTGGTCATGCACTCATGCACAGCGCTAACTCTATCCCCCTCCCCAGATCTAGAGAGGCAAACTCCCCCAAATCCCCCTCAGTACCGCACCTCGGTAATTAAAATATGAATTCACCTTCCCTCCCAGAGCCATTCATCACTGCGGCAGGGAAGCAGCTGCAGCTTAGGAGACCGGATTTGGGGGATTAGCCAGGCGGTGGAGCAGACACACCAGAAGAAAGAATTAAAAAGGAAGGGGGGAAAATTGGGTTTTGTCTTGCCACCTCCTCCCTCTCCCTTCATCTCCTGCTGCCGCCGCTCCCCATACACCTCCCCCACCTTGTTCCCCCAAAGCCTGCTCAGAGTAGGTTTCTGGGAGCTGTAGTCTGTAAGGCGGGGTTGATAAACTGTTAGGCCATGGGTGGGTGGTGGCACTGCCTACAGATCCCAAGGCTTCTTCTCATAGCTGTCAGGGGCTGGGGCAGGAGCTGGGCACCAGGTTCAAACCTAGGGAAGCCTGGGCTCTCTTCAAAGGTTAACTCTTTCTCAGCCCAGCTGAGACAGGGCCCCCACTTCCTTCTTGCTGAAAACACCCTAATTCCTGAGGGACTTGGGGGTTTCTTTCTAATCAGGAAAGACCCCTGAACTCAGCTGAAAGGCAAGCCACCTCTTTCTCCCAGCATTTTGGGATCCCTTTCCCACCTACTCAGCCATGGAGAAGAAAAAGGATACCTCTCTTTCTAGATTCTGCTAGAAAGCAATCCAAAATTCCCCCATTCTATGCCTCCTTCTTCTGCCTTACAACATCCCTTCCACATGGGGAGCCCGCTATTTTGGCACTTTGTTGGGAGCATGGATACTCCAGTGGTCAAGACTCTGGAAATTCTGCCCTTATACACTGACATTCCGGGGTTTTTCCTTTTCTGCTCAGTGAAAGTTGCCACACCCTTCCGAGCTCTGATCATTGGTTGTGTTGTCAGCTTGATACAGAGCTGCAGCTAAGAATATAGAATATAGAATGTGGAATTTTAAAACTGGAAAAAAACCTTCAAGATCATCTTAAGCCAACCCTTTTTCCTAGAGGGAGGGGGACAAGGTGCTTTTTCTAATAGTCTTCACATCTAGGAAGAGATGAGGTTGAGGACCTACACTCCATCTTCACCAAAAGATGGGCTGAAAGATACAAGAGGGATTCAGACCAGACCTTGAGGCAGCACTAATAGTCAGGGTTGTTAAACAGGGAGATAATACCACCAAAGAATGTTCTGGAATTGACTTCTTTGGGGATTATAATGAGAAAGGAGGGGCTATCAGCATTTGGGATGATTTAAGGTTTAGCTTGCCTGCACAGGGCACGTTTTGTTTATGAATCCTCAGAAAACAGAGAGGTGTGTGTGTGTGTGTGTGTGTGTGTGTGTGTGTGTGTGTGTGTGTGTGTCCATCCTCCCTAGGTTCCCCTAACCCTACCGTATTGGAATAGACCAAGAGTCAGGAACGAGGTAGTTAGATCTGGCTTTATCCTCTCCAACTAAATTCTGGTCCAGGTCTAGAGAATCAAAGACCCCAAGAGCAGGTACTCTTTTGGGGGGGGGTTGGGCAATGAGGGTTAAGTGACTTGCCCAAGGTCACACAGCTAGTAAGTGTCAAGTGTCTCAGGCCACATTTGAACTCCTGACTCCAGGGTTGGTGCTCTTTCCACTATACCAAGAACAGGTGCTCTTTCTGTGGCTTCTGAGGCAGATTATTTGTTGTCAGGGTTGATGGAGCCCAGCCCTCTGGCCATTTCCCATGGCTCTCCTCCATAGACAGGAACAAGGGCATGAAAGGTAGGCAGCCACTCAGGTCCCCACTTCAGGTGGGGCATGACACAGAAACTTTTTAATGCAAAATAAAAATATATGACTGTGCACTTCTCGAGGGCAGTGACTGTTCCTCTCTCCCAATTTGTATCTCTAGCATTTAGCACAGTACATAGTAGGCACTTAATACTTATTAACTGCTATCATTTTTATAAATGCACATAGATAGAAACGTTCCCCTATTCAGGATACGTACATGTGTTTGTGTGATAAGTCAAATGATATATGTGAAGACTCAAAGTCTCCATTCCCACGTCAAAGTAGGAATCACTTTTCCAGTGGAGGAGAGATCATTTTCAAACTTTGCCTAAGGTGTACAAGTGCATTTTTTCCTGGCTCTGCTCTCACAGTCATGATCCCTCTACCTTCAGCTCTCGGTTTTTCTTTTCTTTATTTAGAGCTTCAAGGGACATTTCCTTGTCTTCTAGTAGACTTATCAGCAAGCTTAGAAACAGGATTCCTGGGACTCAGCTCACCTGGGAAGATGGGCCCTAATGATGAGTGGTAGGGCAGGAAAAGAAAGCTAGGGTTCATGGAAATGAATAGACCATTCTCTGGGGACAGGTAGATAACTATAAGGGAAAGGCACAGGTCTCTGAGAGACTGAGGGAACTAAAGGCCTGGGAGACACTATTGGATACTGGGTCCTCTCTCTTCCACCATTCTTCCTTGGGGACTCTAAATCAAAGGAAGGAGCCGAACACCATCTGGGGTACTGGGCCCCAGAAAAGTCTGGCTTTCTCTGTTGCCTAATCTCATTCAAGCTTGGATGGGACAGTTCTCTAATTGCTTTCTTTTTATGCCTGGTCCTTGAAAAGGGAAATAGATGGTAATAAATGAAGGGATTTGGAGTTGGTCCCTTGAGTGACATTATGGGCATATGTCTTCCCTCACATCTCCTGAGAAATATACCCCCCTGAACATTCTCCCTGACAACTGCTCATAACATGGATTAATAGGAGGTTGGGGATGAAGGCCAAGAGTATTTCCGTAGCCACTCATCCTGGGTAACCTAGTTCCCTTCTTTCTCCTGGAGGCTTCTGGGTTAAGAGAAAAGTTGTTCACATCAAATCAGGAAGGGGATTCACTAGAAAATGGCTGGATAGTTGGGATGCTGGGGCAAGGGATCAGGTTCCAATTAGGAGTATAAGAATCACAACTGACATTTACATGGCATTCCACTCACATTATCTCATTTGAGTCTCACAACAACCCTGCAAGATAAGAGCTGCAAGTGTAATAATCTCCATTTTACATGGGAAGAGACTGAGATTAAAGTGGCTTTCCCAAGGTCATAGAACTAGCAAGTGGCAGAAGTGGGATATGAACACTGCTTTTCCTGACTGAAGTTCAGGTTGGAGTCTATCCACTACTCCCAGCTGCTGTGAGGTCAGTAGTCACAGAGAAACAGGTGTGGGGGGGAATGGAGAGTGAGGGGGCAAAGAGGGATATTTTACTGCTACTCTTTACAACTATCCATGTTTTAATGCCAGGAAATTGTGCTTTCTATGTCAGGTGGGTATTAATTTTGTTTCTTTCTTTCTTTTTTTGGGGGGGTGTGGGTATTTATTTTGTGACAAGTTGAGTTGTATTGCATAACAAAGGCTCTAAGCATCCAGTAAAGAATATATTTTCAGAGAGGGGGACAGAAATGTTCAAGCCTTGCCCAAGGCATAGAAATGATCCATGTTCTGGCTCCAGTGGGGGACTCATCTAGATGAGGAGGGGCAAGGAAAGAAACTTCCCTGGTTGGAGTGGCACCAGAATTCTCTATGGGAGAGGTGAATGTGCTGCCTCAGGACAACGATTTCTCTAATTCCACTCTTTCCAACCTCTTTATAATACTGAGTATTTCATCTGTGCAGGGAAGATATTAAAGGAACCTAGAAGATCCTAGTTAGTGACATCAGGAGAGAGGAGGTGGTGAGGACCAATCAGCTAAAGCTGCTGTTCTGTTCCCCATTTTGATCTATAGATGGATCTATGTACATAATATGCTTACTAAGTTTTCAGATGACTTAAAGTTGGAAGGGATGGCTCATGTATAACAATGGAGTTCTGAATAAATTCTAACAGGTGGGAATGGTAGGCTGAGGCTAAGGAAAGGAAATATAAAAGGGATAAATGTAAAATCTTGCACTGGGATTCAAAAAATCAATTGCACTAGATGGATGAAACATAGCAACATAACAGCTGGACATACAGTTCATGCTTAAAAGACACAGGGGTTTTCACGTTCCATAAGCTCAGTAGAAATCAGTGAGTGTGACATTGCAACTAGAAGGCTGCTCTTGCCCTTGATTAGTAGGCATATGCTGTCCTAACATCCTTTCTTCTCTGCTCCTGCCTCCTCTTCTATGGAGCCACATGGCCTTCTTTTAAATGGTACAATAAATAATAGGGATTACGGCTCTCAGGATTGGCTCTTTTGATTCTTTTTCAAAACCCAACAACTCCTTCCTCATCTCTTCTTCTTAGAAATCCTAGGTCCCTTCAAGGTTTAGCTCATGGGCTGTCTATGGGAAATCTTTCCTAATCCATTTCGTTATTAGTGCTCTATCTCTCCTCAAATTATTGTGTATAGACATATCTGTTTACATGTTATGTCCCACCAGGAGAACATAAGCTCCTTTTGGGCAAGGTCTGTGTTTTATTTTTTTGATGTCCAGTGCCTAGCATAATGCCTTACTCATTTTAGGTACTTAATGGGCATTTAATGGATTGGCAGACCTGTGAGACCTCCACAGAAGTAGAGTGCCCAGAAGGAGGGCAGTGATAGCCCCATTGTCCCTTGTCCTAATAAGAATATATCTGGAACATCCAATTAAATTTTGAATGCTACATTTTAGGGGTAAAAAACATTGACCAAGATGCTATGGGTAGAAGAGTTAGAAAGGAAATGGAAAATATTATCAAGTACGTCTCAATATCAGTCTCAGTTTGAAAGGAACTCAGTGACTGAGTCCAACTCAAACCTGAAAAAGTATATCCTCTTCAAATACCCATTGAGCCTACATAGAATCCACTGGGAAAAGCTCACTACATGTGGAGGAAGCCCATTCCCACTGTTGAACAGTTCTACTTATTAGGGATTTTTTTTTCCTTCTAACATTGAGCCTAAATCTGCCTTTCTGCAATTTCCATCCATTGATCCTAGTTCTGACCTTTGGGAACAAGCAAAACAAGACTAATCCCTCTTCTGTATGACAGCCCTCAACACGCTTTGAAGATCAATACCATTCTCCCCCTCCCATCTTCTTTTCTTCAGGTTAAACTTCCCCAGGTCCCTCGGCCAGTCCTCATGTGGCCTGGCCTCTAGTCTCTCTCTCCTGGATACTCTCCAAATGAAACAGTACCCTTTCAACTCCACACTTTCCTCCTTCAGGGCACTAGTTCTCTTATGTGGGGCAGCTGGGTGCCATAGTTGATAGAGCACTGGCTTTGAAGTTGGGAGGACCCAAGTTCAAATCTCACCTGACACTTACTAGCTGTGTGATCCTGGGCAAGTCACTTGACCCCAATTGCTTTAAACATCGGGGGCTATCTCTAGTCCTGCTGATCTATATCTTGCCACTGGACCCAGATGGCTCTGGAGGAGAATGAAGTTGGTGACTTTTCACAGCCCTCCATCACTTTAAATCCACTTTAACATCACCCTGATGTCATGGTCCTCTTTAGAACAAAGGACAATATTCCTCTTCCATCCTTTGAATGACCTCATTTTATTTGCCCCTAGAAGGTAGAACTGGAACTAAAGAGGTTGAAAGTACCAAGAGACTAATTTGGGCCCTATATGAGAATGAGGATGAGGAGGATGGTAGTTCATTCACAAATGGAATCCTTCATCATTTATTAAATGCTTTCCTAACCCTTAGAGCGGTCTGGATAAGGAACTGGCTGCCTCAGCAAATGATTATTTCCCAACATCTAAAGGTCTTCATTGAAAGGTTGGATGTCTGCTTTTGGGGGATGTCATTGAGGAAATTCATGTTCTAGGGACAAGATGGACCAAGTGATATCTGAAGTCCCTTGTAATTCCATAATCCTATAATTTATGGACTTGGAGGTCTAGAGCACCAGATGATTTCAAACCCCTGATTGCCCACTCCTGTCCTGAGCTACATGCCAGTAGACATGACCTGAGTCAGAAATCTCAGATGCCCCCTTTTCCACTTGCCACCATTTAGGCAACCACTAAGTGTAAAGTGATAGGAATAAAAAGAAAAACCCAAATAGTGCTTGTGTTCAAGATGCTTATCTTCTATTTGGAGAAGAGGAGTAGGGGAACAGCCAGCAGATCATAGATTTAGGGTTGAAATCAACCTTCAATGTCATCACATCTAATCCCCTCCCCCCTTTTTTAACAGTTGAAGAAACTGAGACCCTAGAGAGTTAAAGAACTCATCCAAGGTTACACAGATAGTAAGTGGCAGGGCCAGACATGTGAACCCATGCCTTTTAACTCCCAATGCAGCATGCCTTCCTACTTCACCAAAATCACAAAGGTGGAAAGGACTATAAAGAACCACCCGCTTTATAGATGGGGAAATTGAGGTCTAGAGAGGCCAAGTTACATGTCCAAAGCACACTCAGCAAATTAGTGACAAAGCCAGGACTAGAATTCCAATTTTCTGACGCTATTGCTATGTAGATTATTCTTTACCCCAGTCCCATCACCGCCCCAAACGAGAACCCTGGGGGTTCCAGTGCCCCCCTTTTTCCAGTGAGGCTCAGAATTTGGGTTCCAAGGGAAGATGCAGGAGCTGTCAGAAGAGGAGGCTCTCCCCTCCCTGTAGCCCATGGCTTTTAGCCCTACATGAGTTGGGAACAGCAATCACATAGGAATGAAAAGCCATAAGCCACAGCAGAGAGCTAAGGGAGGATCCGTCGATGGGAAATCCAAAGGAAATGGGGTATACCTGAGAAAATCCTCCCTCCCCACCCCTCCTCAGCCTCCCAGAGCTGCCTTACCCTGGCTACAGCCCAAGGCCCCCCAAGTTACATTCTTCACCTTTGTCCCCCAACCCTCGCCCCAGGAATACTAAAGCCAGTCTTGTAATGAGTCTTCAGTTCTCTGTCCCACAAAGGCCTCTGCACAATGGTACTCACTCTGGGCTATGGGAGGTGGTGATGGTGGCTTCCTGGCCATAAAGGACACTTTCTAATTCCCTTAATTAGCTTCCAACCCCCTGCCTTGGAGACCTCAATGTTCCCCCCACCCCCTTCCCCCAGAGCATGGAAATGGATTCTTTTAATGCTGGGCTGCCCCTGTGCCCCAGATCTTACAGGTCCCTACAAACATTAACCCTTTCTGGTCCATTGGTGGCAGTAATTGGGATTGGGGAAAGGTACCCCCTATCCTTTTTGAGTTCAATGGATATGGACCAAGTCTCCCCAGGGACCCCAATCTATGTGAGAACTACGAGTGACTGCCTACATCAGGAGTTCTTCATTTTTTTGTGTGTCAGAGACCCCTTTGGCAGACTACAGTGAAAGCTATAGATCTCTTCTCGGAATAATGTTTTGAAGTACATTAAATAAAATTTAGAGGATTACAAAGGAAACCAATTATGTTGAAATACAGTAATCCAAATATTTTAGAAACTCCATATTAGAAACTCCTGCCCTAGACTTTCCAGGTTAGCTTGAGATAGATGCAAACTTCAGCCTTTCATGGGCTTCTCAAGAGAGAACAGTTATTTATTTCTGACCTAGAGCAAAGGTAGAGAAGGTAGGGAGAATTTGGTGGTGTTTCTAGGAGGCTTAAGATGCTGGCTACTGAGGGCTATTAGAGGATCCATACTGTCCCTGACAGTAGTGGGGAGGGGGAGTAGGCAATGGTGGTGGTGAAGGTAATGGTGGGCTGTTGCTCTTCTGCATCATATAATTGCCAAGCAGAAATGATTAAGCCTTATTCATGGCATCAGGTTTGAAGTAACAGGCAGAGCTGAGAGACAACCCCCTACCTGGTTCCAGATCCATGAATACTGGGTCTGACCCCTGTTCTTGACTCCATTGGTGGGACAGGATCCTGGAAAGCTTGGCTGTTTCCTTCTTCCTTATCCTGATAATGTATTCTGTTAGCAACAATCTCTCAGAAAACACTGACTAGAAGCTCCCCAGTTGCACCTAGTTATTTGGCTTCCAGTAATGTCCATGGGATCCTGAGCTCACCTGCCCTTGTATTGGCTAATAAGACAGGGAAAGAGACAGCTGGGCTCACACCCCCTAGCATTAAATGGCCATTGGAGCCTGGACACTGCTATCAGCTGCCCACCAAATGGCTCCCACTACTCCCAGGGAGACATCTACCCTAGAGAGAAACTTTTTCCAGTCCCCAGGTTTGCAATCTATGTCTGGACTCATGGGGACACTTTGCCACACTCCTCTCTAATGGGATTTCATGTTTTTTCCAGACTCTTGGCCTGGAGAGCTGACCTCAGGCCCCTTTTCATACCATCTGAGAGAAGGAACCCAACCCACAGGCTTCAACACTCCTTCAGTTTTCTTCTCCCTTCCTAACTGCTTCAGCATTCACAAGCCCCAAGATTCACTCCAGGGTAGAGGGCAAGGGCTCTCCAGAAAACTTCAGCCACCCCCAATCCCCCTTAACCCTCCCTTTCCTTCTTCTCTTCCCAAATGGAATACAAGAGAGATGGTCCCAAGGGTCGACAGTCAGCTCACCTGGCTCCTGGCAACAGGCTCAACTCCCACGAGGTCCCCTTCCATCGACTGTTGAACCACTTTCCTTAGCTCTCCCTTCTTCTATTTCTCTTAATCCCCAACTACTTCCATGTTCTCTCTGGACCTGGGGTGAGTAGACCTTGGCCAGCCAGTCCTGACCTCCTCCTGACAGAGCCAGACCTCTTATGCCTTTTTCCCTCCCTCCAAGCACACATCCAATCTGAGCAGTGCCCAGATCAATTTGAGTAATTTTTTAAAGACATCAACCCCTCCCACTCTTCTCCCTCTTGTCTCCTCCAGTGAAGCGAGAGCCTGGGCTTCCAGCAGCAGAGGGGCGGATACCAGGGAGGAGCCCCGGTCAGGTATTCCTTGAACCCTGACTATGGTACTTCAATAACAAAGGTCTCATTGAGCTGCCTTCTGTTTGGTCTGCAAAGCACAAACCTCTATATCCGCTCCCTTTTGATCTCATTCCCTCTGTGTTCTGGGTATTATTACTCACATCTCCCTGCTATACTCTTGGTATAGAGGGCCTTTTTTCTCTTTTCCTCTTCCTTTCTTCCCTTCAGAAGTGCCTCCCCCCCCCCCATGCTTTGTTGTTGTTGTTGTTGTTGTTTGGGGCATGAGACCTAAGGCAGTCTCCTAGAAACCCCCAATTTTGATCTTTTCCACTGGTCCCAATGCCACCTGCTCCTCTGGGTTTGTGTCCTGCCTGCCAAGCCTTCCCTTTCCCTAACCACTAGTCTTCCCTCCAAAAAGATATCCATTAAGCTAATCTCCTTCCCTCTTGAATAATCTCTCCAGATCATTCAACCAGTCTGGGGAATAATGAGATCAGTATTTCTCTCTGTTATTATATCCCCTTTTCTGAGTTCCCCCCCAACCTTGAGTGTCACACCCTCTCCTCCCCCTTCCCCACCACCCCTGTCCCTCCCCTCCTTTCCTCTCAGTGTGACTAAGCACCTTGAAAAATCTATTGAACTCAGGCTTTGATTCTTAGGACATTCTGAAGTTGGGAGATCAGACAAAATGTGAGCTTTTCCTCCCAAAGGGAGTATTCGGGCAGATAGAAATGGGACTCAGGCTAGAGTGAACCCAAGGTCCTGACCTGCCAGGTGCACCTTTGATGGGCAGCTGCTTCTTTTGAGGGATGTCCTGAGGCTAGCTGGACTTAGGAAATGAGAGGACCCTGAACTCTCTTGGCAGGGGGAGGTTATTCAAGGCTAATGCCAATGGGAGGGTGTCCTCTACTTCTCTCCAAAAGCCATGGTTAAGCTAAAGAATCTCCAAGGAAGATGGGGGTTTATACCCACAAAGATCATTCAATTACTTGCCTCCTTAATGTTAGTCTTATTGCCCCTAATCCTTGGTTTACAATGATTTTCTCTGACCTCACATTCCAAACCCATCTTGGAATTCCACTTAATCTCTAGGATCCTGGACACAGCTGGTAGTAGGAAACGGGAGACTGGGAGACACTGAGCTCAACAAATTTCAGAAAGCGGTCTCAGGATCACTTGCATCTGCCCTTCTCTCTTCCCCACCCCAGCAAGCCCTCCAGTTTGTGGATTGCACATTCCTTGGTCAGATTTCCTGAGCCACATCCCCTCCATCCACGAGAACCTCCTCACTTTCTATCTGGAGATGGAAGGAAAGAAGTCTAAGTACCTTCCCTGAAATTCTAACCGATGCTCATGCTCTCTATCCTGGCCCACTCCAGAGGGCAGTGGATGCTGGCTCCCCACACCTCCCAGCTCTGTCCTTCCCTCCTCCTCCCTGCTTCTCTCTCCCCTTCCAGTCCCTCAGGTGCTCCCATTCAGCCCAGACCCAGGGATTTAGGGAACTTCCCTTGCCCTGACAGAGGCCCCATTCTTTCCTCCTCTAGCTCTTATTGTTCTTCATGACTACACATTCTCCGGCCTCTAATAAGATAGCTGACCTCCCTGCCTACTGGTCCAAGTCCGGTCCTGTTGCCTTTAGAAGGATAGGAAAGTGAGGGAGGGAGGGAGAGGTGGCTAGCTCAGAGGAAGCCAGATTGGGAGAGGGCAGCTCAGAAGGGAGAAAAAAGGAGGTGGGAGACAAAGGAAGGGAGGAGGGAGGGAATGAGAGAGGCAGGAAGAGAGGTGGAGAGAAAATGGAAAAAGAGGGGACGGACAAAATAAGCTAGACACAAGAAGCTTGAGAAAGAGCAAATCCCAACAAGCAAGAGGAAAGAAGGAAGAATGAGGGTGAAAAAGAGCAAGAGGAAAGCTGTATGGAGGAAAATACACACATACAGAAAAGGAAACAGGAGAGAAATTAAGGAGGGGGAAATATGAGGTACAGAGGCAGGAAAGGAGGAGGGAAACTGAAAAAGAAGAAAGGAGGAAGGGAGATGGAGAGAATGAGAAGATAGAACAAAGCAGCGGGGAGGGGGGGAAGGGGCTAGGGTGACCCTGACCTCATACTGCTGCTGTGTATTCCCTGATGGCAAAACAGGGACTATGAGGACAACCCTATCTGGTAATCCCCCACCCCACCCCACCCTACCCCACCCCCTGCTGGAATCACTACTGCTAAGAAAGATCACTACTCCATCTGTCCCTCCAGGGAGCAGCCAGGCCCCACCACCCTAGGATCCAGCCTTAAAGCCAAATCCTCTTTCACAGGAAAACCCCAAGATCCCTTTCCTAGGAGTCTGGGAAGTGTCATCCCTCTAATTGCCCTTGGCAGGAGCTCTCTGGAGACTGTCCTCCAGACTTTCCCAGGGTGGAGTATTCACCTTTGCCAGCCTGAATGGGTGTCCTGCTCTCCTGTCTCCAGGATACTCTTAGATATGCTCTTAGATATCCTGATTGTCATTACATTATTATGATTGCTGATGATGGCTCACACATATATCACTTTAAAGTTTGCAAAACACTTCTTCCCTCATCCCATCCCAAACCTAACTCAAGCAAAGGAGGGCTGGAGATGACTCCAGTGATCCAAATGGAAGAGGAGCAAGAATGAGGAAGGGGTTCTGGGAGAAGGAACCTATCTTTCGAGGAGAGAAATGAGAAGTGTAATGAGCCTTCAACGTTTCCCAGACATGAAACTCTCATGTCTCATAGGGGACATGTATAGGAAGACTGATCTTAATTCACTAAAAGGAAGTGTCTAACCACTAGAAATTACCAATGCAACTCACATTTGTATAGCCACTTGAGATTTACAAAGGTAGATAGTGCAAGGACTATCCCCATTTTACAGATGAGCAAATTGATCCCCTGAAAGAAGTGATTTCCCCAGGGAAATGTCCTTGGTAGGATTTTAATCCAGGCATCTAACTCCAAGTCCAATCCATTAAAAGTAGGCTTCCGGGCCGGCTAGGTGGCGCAGTGGATAAAGCACCAGCCCTGGATTCAGGAGGACCTGAGTTCAAATCCGGCCTCAGACACTTGACACTTACTAGCTATGTGACCCTGGGCAAGTCACTTAACCCTCATTGCCCCGAAAAAAAGTAAAAAAAAAAGTAGGCTTCCTCAGAAGGTAGTGAACATCACTGAAAGTGTTCAGGGAAGGGCCCCTATCAGAGATATCATAGATGGGATTCCTGCATAGGGATTCCATAAGGTGACTTACAACTCTAAGGTTCTGCAATTCAAAGTCTTAACTGGAAATTTCCCTCTGTAATTCTTCCAGGAGGCACCAAATCTGGTAGCTGTCTCTACTTCAATGACAAAGAGCAAAAACTGATCACCTCTTGTAGAGACACAGGGGTAGATTGGGCAGCAGATTAACATCATTTCATCTGGCAGTATAGGCTTTTATGACAGGAATGTCAGATGAGAGACACAGTGTCTTACATAGTACTAAACATCTATTGAATGAATGAATAAATGGAAATATTTTTGTATATATATTTTTTTCTTATCTCTTTGGGATACAGACCCAAGAATCAGTTGGACAGAAATGAAGAAACCAAGGGAAGAGTAGGGAGGAGATGGGAAGTGGGGGAGATAGTTTATTCTTGAAGGCCCAGCTGTGTGCTGAAGTCTTTCTTCTCCATCCTGGGGATTCAGAGAAGGAGAATCTGTTAATGTTAAGGCTAGTAGGATGGGTGGGCAGGGTAAAAATCTCTTCCACAATCCCTGGAAGTCAATTGACTTTAGTTCATCCCCATAGACGGACTCTAAGGTGGCCAGGTTCGCACTGTCTTTCTGAACTATCTCCTGGGTTGGGGGTTTCATCTAGGATGGATCCTAAAGTCTGCTTCCTGTGAATTCCAAAGGATGAATTAGGTCTTAGATGGACCTTATTGTGCTTTAAACCCTGGACAAGATAAGCCAAGGTACCTATGCCTTTTTAGCCTACTAGTTAGAGTTTCCTAAGGTTCTGGCCCTTCCTTAAGGAGAAAATAATTTGAAAAGGGCAGATGCTCTGAGAACCTAGTTACCTGTCCCACTGCCTTCTGGAGGAAGAATTCTACAACTTCCTTGTTGAGTTAGGATCCATATTGGAGTTCTAGGTAGCTGGGAAGCATCAAGCAGGCTTTCTACACACACACACACACACACACACACACATCCCTCTTCCTCTTCTCCACCCTGTTCTGAGGACAAAAGGACAGGTTACCAATCTGACTCCCCACAAAGATACCTGGCATACATAGTCTGACCCAGAAAGCTAACAAGCCACTGAATGCTTTAGGGAAAGGGAAGGCCAATAGATTCCCCCAAAGGGGATAAAGGCAGGCAAAGGGAGGCTCAGAGAAAGGAAAAACCACCGAGGGCATAGACCATGGGTCTTGTCCCAGCCCAGACTGCTCTAGTCCTGCACTTGATTTGTTATTTTATCTCTTTCTTAACCTGTTTGTCTGGGATGAGGATGGGAGTGACCTTGGCAGTGGTTTCCTGCCTCCCTCCATAATTCTTCCCAAGACATTTCAGTTACCCAGAAATTCCAAGTTATTTGCAAAAGGAAAAAAAAATGAAAAAAGATCTTTGACTTTTGCATCTTTATCATTCATCTGGATAAAAATAAATTAAAATTCTCACAATCTCTGCTTTCTCCTCTCTGTACTCCACTCCTCAGATTCTCCCCCTCTTCCCCTAATTTTTCCCCTTTTCTCCTAATGCCCCCAACAGTCAGACACATTAAGATGACACCCATCTCCCCACCCCCACCCCAATCAAATGGCTGAACTCTTGAATGGTTCTCACCCTCATTTGAATACCTGAAAGTCTTCCCAGAAGGTTCTTCTCAAAAAGGGGAGGGAAATAGTTTGAGGAAGAGGTAAAAAGGAAACTGTCTTGGGAAGAGGAGGTGAAGGGGGGGAGGGGGTTCAGGAAGCTGGGCAGAGATCTCCTAAGGATCTTTGCTGTCTCCAATTTGTCATCATCATTCTGCCTCATCTGGAATTGAGGTGTCTGCTTCACCCTGCTTCTTTATCTAAAACCACCTCTCCCCTGGGGGCATGATTTCTTCTTCCTCTCTGGGACTGCTGATCTGAGATTGATTTCCCAGGGAACTTGGAGTTTTTAGGTCTAAGGGACAAGTTTTGGTTGGCTTTATGCTCCAGACCTGTAAAGGAACATGGCCTGATGGACAGAAGATTAGCCGTGGAATAGGAAAACCTAGGTTCAATGTTCAAGTGTGGTGTCAGGATCACATTCTGGTTGATTGACCCTGGGCAAGTCACAAATGTCTCAGTGGCCCCAAACAACTCTCAGAGACTATAATTTATAGATGACTTGATGAGCTGAATCTATGAAAGGCATTTCCATGCTGGGTGTTCCCCCACATTAATGAAATCTCAAGTCTGGGTGGATTGATAGGAAGTTAGAATTGACTTAAGGAACTGTTCTAAGGACACCCTATCACCTAAGATTGGGAATTTTGTCTTTCCTCCTCCACTCCCAGGATGAACTACAGAGATAGGACAGGGGTTTCGTTTCTACTACTTAGTGCCCTTTCCACCTGTTTTTTATAATGTTTTATAAACCCAGGAGTGGGTCAGAGACAGAGATAGGAAGGATTTATATTAAATATAAGAAAGAACTTCCCCATGAAGAGGGGCAGGCAGAGGAATGAGAAAATAGAGTGGATGAACAAGGGCTACGGAAACCTCTTCTCTGGAGAGTTTACTGTCTCGTACAAATCTGAATTTAGTCTTTCATGGGTGAGGAAGATGATGGTCACACCCTCAGAGAAACTGCAAAGAACAAAGCCCCTTCTCTTAGTGCCCAGCTTCTGAGGAGCCCAGAGCAAAGAAATCAATAGCAAAATAGAAACCTAGGATTTGGAGAAGTAGAATTTTCTTCCTCCTGGGCCCCAGAGCACCTCCTTCAGGTTATCTTGCTAAAGAGAGGAGCTGATGACCAGTCAGTTTTTGCCCATCAGTGGTCATAGCTAGGTAATGACCTCTCATTCTCTGGAAGGGGGTTAGCCCAGCTCCATCCCTCATTTGCCTTTCGAAATCCCAAACTTCCACTCATCTAAGTATTCTTGCTTCTTTTTCCTTTGGGAAGTCCCCAAACTCCAACCTTCAAAACCTCCCTTTAGGAATACTGAAATGGGGCTACCCTGAAATGTATGGGATTTAATGAAGCATATTGGGGTGGGTGGAGCTGAAGAGGCCTGGAGCACTTAGAGCTAAACTAAGACACATTGGGATAGGCAACTAGAGGAACATTTATGGCAGCCCCTCCCCCACCATGACATCTATGTAGCCCTAGTCAATTAATTTTGTAACTGGGAATGGTTATAAAATTATTGTGCCCTCTCAATATCCCTGAAGACCACCTGACTGACTGTCCCTAGAGGACATCTCTACTTTTTCCTTCCCTGACACAAGCATATATGCAAATATCTCCAAAAGTCTTGCCCACACCCCCTCTCGCCACCTGACAGCAAGTCCATATATCTTGTCCAACACCAACATCATCCATCTCCCTAAGGGGCAAAGGTAGAAAACATCTGAGCACCGGCATCCTGAAACATGGCTACTTGTCTCACCAGGGGAGATTCAGTTACCCCTCTCACACACTGCCCTCAGAATCCCACTAGCTAAGAAATCTTAAAGGGGAACAAAGACAATGTGAAGAGAGCGGGGTTCCCAGCTCCCATTGGCAAACTGAAGAGAAATTCGGGCTAGCACTAGAGGGGCTAATCAACAGCCTCAGAGCATCTCATCCCCAATTCCCCCTAACCCTTCTCAAGACTCTCCCCCTTCCTCAGTCAAACCCCAACCGCAAAGAGTCAGTTCCAGCCTCCCCCTCCCCCCAATCCCAGCTGGTAAGTCCCTGACTCTCGGCACTTTCTGTCTGTTTGTTTTCTCTCGGTACTCACAGTTTCTGATGCTAAGTCGTCTCTCCTCTCTCTTGCACTCACTCCCTTTGTCTCTCCTCTTCTTCTCCTCTTCTCTCTCTCTCTCTCTCTCTCTCTCTCTCTCTCTCTCTCTCTCTCTCTCTCTCTCTCTCTCTCTCCCCCCTTCTCCGATCTCTCTCTCTCTTTCTCCCCCTTGTCTGATTCTCTGCTGTAGCTTCCAGTCGAGAAAAATAATTATTCTTCTCAATGGGTTAGCACGGGGCACACACACACGCGCGCGCACAAGCACACACAGCAGTGGTACCCAATCAATGCACAAATCTTTGGGGTCCCTTTAACCTCTGCGGATGACTCCGGGAGTTAATTATGAAACCTATTTCAGCGCAGACATAAATATGTATTAAGGTATGAAATGACAACCGATGCACTGAACTTCAGGGAATTGGCATTTAGCCAGATTCAGTCTCTCTCCCTCCCCCTTCCTTCTCGCCTCCCCCACCCCTAACCACCCCAAGTCACCCTGCTGGTAAAAAGGACTCTACACCACATCCCCCTCCGATTTCCATCTCTGTATGTGATAACTACTGCTGGAAACCCTACACAACCTCTCTAGTTTCACACTATCCAGCAGCTCCTGAGCCAGGGAGCAAGCTTCTCCCAGGTGTTTTCGATCCGCACACCGCACACCCCCACCCCTTCCCTACAAATCTCCCCCAATCCAACATCCACCCTGCTTCTTCTCTTAGAGCCAATTCATAACCCGATCCTTTCAGGACCCAGACAACAGTGGGATCGCAACCCGCCCGCAATTCCGAAGTCCCAATCAATTAGAGAAAGAGCAAAAATCCAATTCAATTCGAATTCAGCCAAAGCCACATCACCTCCTTATCATATACCACCCTCCACCCACATCAGATGCCACCCCCTCCCCTCCTGAGCTCACTCCACACATTTTTAAAAGACTGGATTATAACAAAGGAAGAGGGGGAAAAAGCTGCCTTACTTTTCTTTTTCTTCTTCTTTTTTTCATCCCCTCCTCCCCCCCCCCACTCCATGCATCACCTCTGCCACCCCGACCCTCCTCGCCCCAGTTGCGTCTCTCGTCTCCCCCTCCCTCCCTCCCCTTTCTCCCCTCTCTGGCTCCCGGCGGCCGTGTTATTTCGAGACTTCAGCCAAGCCGGCATTCCTAAGGAGAGCTTCTCCAAAGCAACTTAACACAGCCCCAGCCTCAGTCCTCGGACCAACCCAGGCAGCAGACAAAAGCTGCGCGGCTGAGCGCGGTGTTGGCTAGGTGTGCTCCCTAATTGTCAGGAAATGTGTGTGTGTGTGTGTGTGTGTGTGTGTGTGTGTGTGTGTGTGTGTGTGTATTCGTGCGCGCGCCTGCGAAGGAAGGGGCGGGGTATGGTGGGTGGGGGCGGGGAGCGGGAAAAGCGGAGGGTGGACGGCCCTCTGGGTTGGAGAGGGGTGGGGGGCGGGGCAGATAGAGGAGAAGAAGCCTCCCTCCCACATTGCCCGTGCGGTGGAGCCCGGAATCTGAATGCGGGATTAGAGAATAAATTATCTCTTCTCTTCTCTTCTCATTGGGCTGTGGCCGAGGGAACCTTTAGCGGCGCTAGGGATGGAAAGCGCAAACCAACAACACACACTGTTTGCATTCACTGCACACCTCTGAGCTCTCTTCTTTTCGGTGGGACCCCGAGCCCTGGGCCTCTGCTTCAAACAGGAGACTCAATCTAGCTTCTAAATGATCCTCTCCCCTATCCCCATGAACCGCCCTCCGACCTCCACACACATTCACTCCTATCCTCGTCTACCCCATCTCGCCCACTTTCTGCTCTGGCAGGCCCCCCACCTCCTTCTCCCAATATAACTGTTGTCCTTGGGATTAAAAGGGAAGGAAAAAGAGACAGGTCGGGGGCTCAGGATCTTATCTTCCTCGATTAAGAGGGAAAGACCAGTCACTACGCATGGGGACTAGTCACTTTGCACAGACCCAAATTGGCAAAGGCGAGGCATTAATAGGCACCGCTGGGAATCAGTCACAACCCCACCCCCCACCCCCACTCACCCACTGACCGTGAGTCTTCACTGTTTGCCTCCACGCCTCAGCATAGACCACAAAACAAAGAGATGCCCAGTTAGCAGATACCCTTTCTCCAGGGTTCCAGTCCCATCTTCTCCGACCTCCTCATCTCCCGAGAAATCCACAGTTCCTCCAAACTGGCCTTGGCTTGGGTGTGGGCTCGTATTGATTCTGGAGATACACTTTCTCTTTTCTACTCCCTCTTCATTCAACTGTATCTCTTCCCAACCAAGGTTTTGTTGAAGAATCATACTATTCTTTTCTTTCCCTTCCTTTCCCTTCCTTTCCTTTCCCTTCCTTTCCTTTCCTTTCCTTTCCTTTCCTTTCCTTTCCTTTCCTTTCCTTTCCTTTCCTTTCCTTTCCTTTCCTTTCCTTTCCTTTCCTTTCCTTTCCTTTCCTTTCCTTTCCTTTCCTTTCCTTTCCTTTCCTTTCCTTTCCTTTCCTTTTCTTTCCCTTCCTTTCCCTTCCCTTCCTTTCCCTTCCCTTCCCTTCCTTTCCTTTCCTTTCCTTTCCTTTCCTTTCCTTTCCTTTCCTTTCCTTTCCTTTCCTTTCCTTTCCTTTCCTTTCCTTTCCTTTCCTTTCCTTTCCTTTCCTTTCCTTTCCTTTCCTTTCCTTTCCTTTCCTTTCCTTTCCTTTCCTTTCCTTTCCTTTCCTTTCCTTTCCTTTCCTTTCCTTTCCTTTCCTTCCTTCCTTCCTTCCTTCCTTCCTTCCTTTTTTCCTCCCTTCCTTTCTATGCCCAAACTGTTTGTTCCAAAGGGGAAGAGTAGTCATTTATTTACATAGAACAGGCTGTCTTTTTCCAAGAAAATCTCTTTCTTTCTTTTTTTTTTGTGAGGCAATTGGAGTTAAGTGAATTGCCCAGGGTCACACAGCTAGTAAGTGTTAAGTGTCGGAGGTCGAATTTGAACTCAGGTCCTCTTGAATCCAAGGCCGGTGCTCTATCCACTGCTCCACCTAGCTACCCCAGAAAATCTTTTTCTACCCCTCTCCCTGCACCCCTAATAGGTTTGAGCCCCTGCCAGGCTGAGGAAGAATGGCTATCCATGTTAAAGGAGCAGCAACCTTCAAATGGGGGAGTTTTAACTTCATGGACTAGGAAATCTCTGTTCCTGCCTTTTCCTTTCTTGCATGTCACACACTATGATAAACCCAATTGGTTTATTCCATGGTCTTAAGTACTCCAATATATCACCTTGCCTACATTTGTCCCATGTCACGTGCTTTTCAAAACACTTCCATGATTATTCTTTTATTCTGCCCCTTGAGTTTCTTTATATCATCACATCAAAGTTGATTTAATAACAATACCTTAACAGAGTTACAGATTCCAAGAGTTAAAAGTAGTATCCTCCCTCATAGGGATGCAAGCAGTTCAACATCATTGAACAACCTTCCCCCCACCCCTTTGTTTACTTCTTTATATTTCTCTAGAGTCTTGTTTTTGGAGATCAAATTTTCTGTTCAGTTCTGGTCTTTTTCTCAGGAAGCCTTGGAAGTCCCCTAATTCATTGAATGTCCATCTTTTCCTCTGAAATAAAATACTCAGTTTTGCTGGATAGTTGATTATGGGTTGTAATCCAAGCTCTTTTGCCTTCCTGAATATCATATTCCTAGCCCTTCGATCCTTTAATATTGAAGCTGCCAGGTCCTGTGCAATCCTGACTGTGGCTCCATGATATTTAAATGGTTTCTTTCTGGCTGCTTGGAGTATTTTCTCCTTCACCTGGTAATTCTGGAGTTTGGATACAATATTCCTTGAAGTTTTCCTTTTGGGGTCTCTTTCAGGAGGTGATTGGTGGATTCTTTCAATGATGACTTTATCCTCTGATTCTACAATTTCGGGGCAGTTCTCCTTGATAATTTCCTGGAATATGGTGTCTAGACTCTTTTCTTCATCATGGCTTTCAGGTAGTCCAATAATTCTCAGATTATCTCTCCTGGATCTATTTTCCATAATTATTATTGATCATTAACACTGATGAAGAACAGGTAGAGTTGGGCTGAATTCAAGAGATGGAGAGTTGCTTCCCCCTCCCCCTACATTGACTAGCTATTTGATTCCTAATCCAGTTTTCTTACACTTGACTTTACACACTTTATAATTCATTCACATTGGCCTCATTGTTCCTAGCACTTGACTTTCCATCTGCTGGATGTGCCTTTGTAATGGCTATCCTCTATGCCTAAAATTCTCTCTCTCCTCACCTTCATCTCTTAGTTTCCCTTCCTTTCTTCAAGACTTAACTCAAATCCCACCTTCTTCAGAAGACCTTTCCTGGTCTTCAGCTGCTACTTCCTTCCCTTCAGAGTTTACCTTCCATCTAGTCTGTATATGTCTTGTATGTATCTAGTTACTTACATGATGTCTACTAGAATGTTTGCTCCTTGAAGGTAGAGATTGTTTTGGGTTTTTTGTCTTTCTTTGTATTCATAGGAATTAGCATAATACCTGGGACTTATAGCACTTTTCGTTATTCAGTCGTGTCTGACTCTTTGTGACCCCATTTTGGGGTTTTCTTGGCAGAAATACTGGAGTGGTTTGCCACTTCCTTCTCCAGGTCATTTTGCAAACGAGGAAACTGAGGCAAACAGGGTTAAATGACTTGCCCAGGGTCCCACAGCTAATCTTTTTTTCTCTTTTTGGTGAGGCAATTGGGGTTAAGTGACTTGCCCAGGGTCACACAGCTAGTAAGTGTCAAGTGTCCAAGGCCAAATTTGAACTCAGGTCCTCCTGAATCCAGGGCAGGTGCTTTATTCACTTTGTTGCCTAGCTGTCCCCCCACAGCTAATCTTGAGACCAGATTTGAATTCAGGAAAATGAGTCTTCCTGATTCCAAGCCCACCACTTTATTCACTGTGCCACCCAGCTGCCCTAGTAAATGCTTAATAAATTCTTATTGACCCACTGACTTAGCGCCTACCAGAGCCTCAGTTGCCTCATGGGCCAAATGGGGATAATAATATTTGCAATACCTACCCAAGGGGATTATTGTTAGGAAAGCCTTTTACAAATAGAAAAGGTATGTCTGTGTTGGGAATTCCTTTTCTCCAAATTGTCTGTGATTAGCAGATTAACTAGGGTTTATTAGGGACATTGCCTGAGGCACATAGAAGTTGAGTAGCTTCTATAGGATAACATAGCCAGGAAGTGTCAGAGACAGGATTTGAACCCAAGTAGTCCTCATTCCAAGCCCAGAATTCTGTCTACTATGGCTGGCAGCCTCTATACACTGTAAAGCCTGAAGGCACATCTTCCTGTTTTATGCACATATATTGTAAATATCCACACCCATACATATTCACATTATCTATCTATATGCATATATGTGTGTTTGTACACACATCCATCCATCTACACATGCACTCAGATGATTCTGTGAGGTAGATGGGCACTCATTTATGCCTAGCCATACTGTTAAACTCTCATCCTTGTTCTCCTATCAGTTCACCACGGGGGGGGGGGGGTCCCACAATATGCTGGGGCTCTTCCTCCGTTTATCTTGACCTTGTGAGAATACTAATGTAGCCTAATGGTTATCCCTCTTTTGGAGGTGGGGCATGATGGGCACAGGGTGTGACCAGTCCATTATTTTGATCACGCATTTCTTTGATGTCTTCCTCAAATACACATACTGGCTATGGGATTCAACTAAAGTCACTTGATACCCAGTGATTCACTGAGGCAACTGTCTAAAGAGACTCTAAGTGGCTGAGAAGGTGTTGACCTGTATTCATGGAGGGAGTTTTCTATACTAGTGAAATCACACTGGTCCCTATTTTGAGGGTAGCATCTTTTACTCTTTTTCTCCTTCTTAAGTCCTTGTTACTTCCCCGCACACCCATGACATGTCTCTCCATTGCCATTTAGTGATTTTGGTCCTTCAAAGACCACAGTTTTCCATGGCCCATAGCTATAGAATAACACTAAATGAATATTGATATTTTTAAGTGGACCTTTGTTCTAGGAAAAGCTTGAGGTCTTAAGAAAGTCACCATTTCCCAAAAGCATTTTTTTTAGGCATCTTTCCTCTTCCTCTTCAATTCTGGGCCTGGTTCATTGCCCATTTTCTGTATTTGTGTAAGACATATACACTGACTAAAGCACTCTCTTTAGGTTGTCCCTACAAACTGCATGTCAAAGTCTGGGTAATAGATATTCTTCATCCACTTGATTTTTCCTGTGTGAATAGTTAAGCAAAGCTCAAGTGATTATTGATCTCATTCAGGAGGTTCTGTAATGCTCCAGGACTGGATTCACTCAGAACAATGTCATCTGCAACCAGGAGAATTTGGAGTCCTCTACTCTGAAGAACATGGATTTGTAATTCTGGTGTGTGTGAGTGTGTGTGTGAGGCAGTCTGGGGAAGCTGAGGTATCCCTTCATAGAATAATGTTAATTGCCTACATTTGTAGCTGACAGACAAAGATTTCAGTTTAAGAATCCCTGATCTAGGGGCAGCTAGGTGGCGCAGTGGATAGAACACCAGCTCTGGATTCAGGAGGACCTGAGTTCAGATCCGGCCTCAGACACTTTACACTTACTAGCTGTGTGACCCTGGGCAAGTCACTTAACCCCAATTGCCTTACCCCCTCCCCCAAAAAGTACCCTGATCTAGAGGGAATCTCTCTTTGACTTGCCTTGGACATTTGCTGGGACAGTGAGAAATCGTATTGTCAAGCACATTTTCCTGTTTTATGCACATATATTATAAATACCCACACCCACACATATGTACATTATCTGTCTATCTATCTATATATCTATGCTACTAATATTTCTAAGTGGCACATTAGAAAGAGCATTGGACATGGAGTTAGTAAGACCTGAATTCAAATCTTGCCTCAAGTATTACTAGTTATGTGACCCTGGGCAAACCTCTCTCAGTCTCAGTTTCCTTAACTGTTAAATGGAGATGATAAAAGCAATCTCAGGGTTTTTGTGAGGACAAAATTAGAAAATATTTGTAAAGCACTCTGCAAACCTTAAAGAACAAGTATGCTAGTTGTTGTTGTTGTTAGATTCTGTAGGTCCATAGATAGATTTCGAGGGATTTATAAACTTGGATAGGAAAAAAAATAATTTTTGTTGTCACTGACTCTTTTTTTAAAAATATTTATTTGTGTGTGTGTGTGTGTGTGTGTGTGTGTGTGTGTGTGTGTGTGTGTGCGCGCAGGGCAATGAGGGTTAAGTGACTTGCCCAGGGTCACACAGCTAGCAAGTGTCAAGTGTCTGAGGCCAGATTTGAACTCAGGTACTCCTGAATCCTGGGCCAGTGCTTTATCCACTGCGCCACCTAGCTGCCTCCTTGTCACTGACTCTTAACTGAAATTTATCACACCTTCTTATAGATCCATATAATTACCCCCCATTTAACATATGTGGAGAAATCAAATAACTGGTCCAAAGGTCACAAATTTTTGTCAGTGGCAGAAACAGCTCCAGGACCCTGGCCTCCGAACACCTACTGAGTGAAGTTCACTGACTTTGGCAAGAAGCCTTTGGGTATTTCAACTGTTTTTCTGACTCTTCTTATAGACTGTCACAGATCTCTGCACACAGTGAAGCACTCAGAAAACATTAATTACTGCCATGAGCACTCTAGCAAAAAAAGGAATGAGGTCAGAAATGGAAAAAAAAAAAGAAAAAGGAAAGGAAAGAAGGAAGAAGTGAGGGAGGAAGGAAGGAAGGAAGGAAAAGGGAAGAAAGCCCACTGAGGTTGCCATGTTTTGGGAGAGTGGAATGCATTATTGAGGAAGATAGTGGAGCCTCCTATGGCGATTTCTTTTTTTTTTTTTTTAGTGAGGCAATTGGGGTTAAGTGACTTGCCCAGGGTCACACAGCTAGTAAGTGTTAAGTGTCTGAGGCCGGATTTGAACTCAGGTACTCCTGACTTCAGGGCCGGTGCTCTATCCACTGTGCCACCTAGCTGCCCCTCCTATGGCGATTTCTAAGAAAAAGGAGCTTAGATTCCAGACTCAGAAGATCTGAACACTAATTTTCCAATTTGCTTGTAGGCACGGATAGGGACCAGAGAATATTTGGAGGTATCTTTCAGCCACAAGATACCAAGCTCATAGCCCTTTGTCACCTATCAGGGAACCTTATTTCTAGCTGAGATGGCAGGGAGGGGTCATGGAAATAGAAGCAGAGCCTAAGGATCTGGACTAGACCCCAAGTGTGTTCTGACAAAACCAGGAGAATGTTGTGAGAGGCAGGAACTCCAACTCCTGGCTTTGCTTCCTTGGCATTCCTCCTATGGGCTAGCCATCTCCCCAAACATCCAGAGGCCCCCAAGGAAAAATGAGAACAGCTGGTGCTGAGCAGGTGCAGGCCTGCAGAGGGGAGAGGGCTCTCTCTTGTTACTCTCCAGGTATTGAGGGCTCTTGTTGAGACAGTAAAACCATTCATCTTCCAGCACAATGGGAGGCTCTCTGAGCCGCACAAAGGCCAGGCCAGGCCTCGTTAGACACGCCTCATGGCCGGAGAGACAGCCCTGACAGTGGGTGGGGAATGGAAAAAAGGGTCAGGGATTTGGGTTCCCTTTCCCAGTGGGACATTGGAAAGGCACATCATTTATGGGAGAAACTATGGGGGCTAGAGTTCAGAGGTGGATGGAGAGGTAACCCCTAAGCCTGGAGCACAAAGGGGAGGGCATTTGGGGTCAATCTCATTCTTAGAGAGAGTCAAGATAAGAGGCACAAAACCCCAGAAAGACCATTCAGGTGGGGAGGGGGGGAAAGGAGGCAAAAGAGGGTCCAGAAACAAGCTATGAAGAAAAAAAGGTCAAGGGATTGGGATTATTGATCCTAGGGAAGAAAACACCACAGGTGGTAAGGACAAAAGAACCAAGGTCCAGGGTCAGAATGTCAATCATCAAAGAGTCTAAAAAGCTAATATTTGGAGATCACTGAGCACCTGTTTCTGTTCACTAAGGAGAGAAAAGAGGAGCTGGGCTGGGCATGGAATGACAAGGCAGGGTGGGGCAGCTGACATCTAAGAGAGAGGGGGGAAGGGTGACTTTTCTGCAGCCTTGTATGGCTACTCCCCCAACTCCATCTCCTGTCACCCAACTTTACACAACAGCACAATAATAAACCAATTAACAAGCATTTATTGAGCATCTACTAGATGCCAAGCACTGTGCTAGACAAAAGTGAATCAGTCCCTGCCCTCAACAAGCTTCCACTTTATTGGAGGAGACAGCATGTATGGGTGTGTTACATTTTGTTTTGAGTTTTGTTGTTGTTGTTGTTTTTGTGTGAGGCAATTGGGGTTAAGTGACTTGCCCAGAGTCACACAGCTAGTAAGTGTCAAGTGTCTGAGGCCAAATTTGAACTCAGGTCCTCCTGAATCCAGGGCTGGTGCTTTATCCACTGCACTACCTAGCTGTCCCTGTCAGTGCTATTAATATTCCCATTTTATAGATGAGGAAACTGAGATAGACACAAGTTAAGTGATTTGCTCAGAGCCATACAGCTAGTAAATGTCTGAGGCCAGATTTGAACTCCAGTCTTGAACTCCAGGCACAGGGCTTTATCCACTGCATCACCTAGCTGCCTAGAAGGATGGTATACCCTCAATAGAAGTAGAGAAGTTTGTGGGGGGAGGGGGGGAATGAGGTTTTAGGGATAAGATCATGAGTTCTATTTAACCCATGTTGAGTTGGAAATGTCAATGAGACATAGGAGGCAGCTAGGTGGCTCAGCAGATAGAGTGCTGGGTCTGGAGTCAGGAAAACCTGAGTTCAAATCAGGGCTTGGACACTAACTGTGTGACCCTGGGCAAGTCACTTAACCCAGTTTGCCTTGTTTTCCTCATCTGTAAAATGAGCTGGAGAAGGAAGTGGCAAAAAAACTCCAGTATCATTGTCAAGAAAACTCTAAATGGGATCATAAAGGGGTTCACATGACTGAATAACATGGGACACATAGTTTAAAATGTTCAGTAGTCAGTTGGTGATCTATGCCTAGAGCTCAGCAGAAGGGTAGATATGGAGCATAAAGATGAAGCCTTGGAACCTGATGAGATCATCGGTGTCTAGAGAAATAGAGAAAGAAGGGAAGAGGGTCCTGTTGGTTTCTACCAGAGAAGAAATAATAATTTGACTGTGGAAAGCAAGTCTGGGTTATAGGGACTATATGTTCTAGTGGGAAGGACCCTGGCTTTGGAGTCTGAGGACCAAGATTTAAATCCCAGCTCTACTATTCCCTTTGTGATCTTGGGCAAATCATTTCATATTTCTGTGCCTCAGTTTCCTCATTTATAAAATTCAGGAGTTGGATTTTGATGGTCTCTCTCTTTTATTTTTTTTTTTGCAGGGCAATGAGGGTTAAGTGACTTGCCCAGGGTCACATAGCTAGAGATGGTCTCTTTTAGCTCTAAATTGTACTACTCTATAAGAGATAGGCAAATTATTTACTGGTTAGGCAATCACTGCGACATAAAAATGTAACCTCTTTCAGCCTCAGGTCCTCATCTGTAAAATGGGTGTAACAATTTTGTTGTTCAGTCATTTCAGATGCTCCATGACCTCATTTGGGGTTTTCTTGGCAAAGAGACTGGAACCCTTTGTCATTTCCTTCTTCAGCTCATTTTAAAGAAAAGGAAACTGAGGCAAATGGAATTGAGTTGCCCAGGATTATATAGCTAGTAAGTGTCTGAGGCTGGATTTGAACTCAGGTCTTCCTGACTGAAGGTCCAGTGCTCTATTCACTGTGACATATAGCTGCCTTGGGAATAATAATAGCACCTCCCTTAGCTGTTGTGAGAGTTAAATGAGATTATTTATATATTATATTGTTATTATATTTTATATTATTTATATATATAAAATGTCTTGCAAACCACACAACACTATATAAATGTCAGCTAATATTAAACTTTGATACAGGTAGAATGCTGGACTAGACTCTGAGGATACAAAGAATTATAAGACACTTACCTTCCCTTGGATACTGAGTCCAGTCTGGGGAACAACCCTCACTATTTTCTCTCCTTGGCCTACACTAAACTCCTCAGCCTCTGTAGTCATCTAGTTTCTCCTGTGACTTCCTGTTGATTATGCCCTCAACAACTATACCAGTTACCAGCAGGTAAAACCAGAGGCTTCCTGGTGCATTGCAAGGAAACCGAGATTGGAAATTCAAATCCAAGCTCTTATTACTACTGTGTGACTGGTCAAGTCATTTTCATCCTCCAGGGCTCAGCTTCTTCATCTGAAAAATAAGTGGGTTAAAGTGATTTATTAGATTTGTTACTTATTATTAGATAGTGCCTTGGGCTTTCATCCAATCATAGGATTCCTTTGTTATAACTCTCAAAAGGGAGCCAGTTTGCCATGGGAGATAAAGAGCTAGGACTGAAGTCAGTAGATCCTGGGTTCCAATCTCACTTTGAACACTAGCTTGTGTGATCCTGGGCAAGTCACCTAACCTCTGGGAGCCTCAGGCAACCTCCTAGAACTTGCCTTAGACTTGTGATCTCTGTTGGCAAAAGGAGTTCTCTTTGTGGGAATTCCCCAGGATCACAAATCTGCTCTGTCACAGGGCTTCCCCTGTGAATAAGCCATTTACAAAAATCTCATTTGATCCTCATAACCACTCTGGGAGGGAGATGCTATTATTATCCCATTTTACAGATGAGAAAACTGAGGTGAAATGACTCAGTCAGGGTCATATAGCTAGTTAAGTGTCTGAGATGGGATCTGAGCAAAGGTCTTCCTGACTCCAGGGCCACTGTGTCACCTAGCTGTCTCAGTCACAGCTGGCAGTGGGGAGGGAGGGAGCATGGGAAAGGAAAAAGGACCACAGGTTCTGAACTCCACCTAAAGGAGGATATCCCCGCCATTGCTACCAGAGAATATAGACCCCCCTAGCTTTGCTTCCTCAGCTCTGCTCCTCTGGTATTGCCATACTTGTGCATCTCAGTGTGGGGGGCCCCAAGGAAAATGGAGACTGGCTCATACCAAGTCAATGCCAGCCTTCAGAAGCTCCTCTCTCCTGTTACCCTCTAGGTTCTGAGGTTACAGGATAGGACAGTAAGGCCATTCATCTTCCCTCTCAACTAGAAAATTCCGGTGCCTGTCAGTCATTAGAAGCTTTAATGTGGCCCAGGCCTGTCTTTTCCTGCCCCCCTGCCAAGCAAAAAGAACTCTTTCCACACACTTACTGAATTTCCATTTCCCTCCTCTCTGGAGGTATCTGTAGCTTCCCTGGAGGTCAGCGTGTTCCTTTACCCTGCTGGGAACACATGGTGACTTGAGGTGGCAGGTGAAGAGATCCCTGGACCCTGAGTCAAGTGAAAATGTGGTTCCGATTCTGACCATGGAAAGTCATTTGGCCTTTCTGAGCTTCAGTTTTCTCATCTGTAAAATGGTCTATCAACACTGCCAGTAAGTACCTCACAGAATTGTTCTGAGGATCAGATGAAGCCCTGTTTGTCGAGTGGTCTGTAAGCCTCAAAGCATCGTGTCAACATCAGCTCTTATTGACAAAGCCGGGAAGCTCCTCTGTTCGCCTTCAGGGAATAGTCAGCTCTATTTATAGTCCTTCTTATTAACACAGAAATAAATTAAGTGCTGAATGATGAATTAAATCACAACAGCTCATGTCATCCTGTCCCACTCAGGGTTTTAGGTGGAGAGAAGGAGGAGCCATCAGACCAGCCTGGACCCTTCTGCTTCTCTTACCTGGTAAACTGGTCCTCAGGTGTCTTCTCCTTTCCTCATCGGCACAGCTCCCAGGATTGCCCCTGGGAGGACTTTGGATTTAAGTGGGAAGCAAAAAAAAATGTTGTTTTCGGATTTGCTCTGATTTTTTATTTCTCTTTTTAAAAAATGCAATTGGCCCCAGGAGGTTTACAAGTGGGGCCGAGTGCAGGGAAATTGGTGTCTCTGTTCTCTTGCTCATCATTTCCCAGCTATGCTGACACCCTCAGGCCCTGAAAATCTGATGAGTTGGAAGTTGGGAGCCTACTGGCTGATCAGGAGAAAGAGAAACCGGATCTTATTTCTCATTAGGACTGAGAGAGAAGGTGGCAGCTTGAACACTGAAAACCACAGATCACCCGAGCTTGGGGGAGGGATTCAATTCAGTCAGAATGGGCCTCAGTTTCCTCCTTTGTAAAATGAAAAGGGAGGACCAGATGAGCCCTAAGAACCTTTTCACCAGGTGTAGAGTAACAAAAACAGGCATAACGACAAGGCAAATTAGAATATGATGAGTGCAGAGTCATCTAAATCTAAAATGTTATGAGAGCTTGGAGGAAGAGGAGGACAAGGGCAAGGTGAAAGAGGAGGTGGAGGAGATGATGGAGGAGATGATGGAGGAGGAGATGGAGAAGGAGGAGGAAGAGGAGGAGGAGAAAGAGGAAGAGACGAGACAAAAGAAGTGGAGGAGAAGGAGGAAGAGAAGGGAGAGGAACTTCAGTTGGGGAGAATCTAGAAAGAGATTCATGGAAGAGACGCTGCTGCAATTTAAAGGAAGGAGAGCTGGACGTAGGATTGGGTCACAATCCCTGCTAGGTATGAAAGAAGGCCAGAAGATCAGGGGATAACAATAGCTAGTATTTAGATAGCTTTTAAGGTCTGCAAAACACCCTACTATTTGATCCTCACAACAATCCTGATAGGTAGGCATTGTTATTATCCCCATTTTACAGAAGAGGCAGACAAAGGGTAAGTGACTTGTCCAGGGTCACACAGCTAGTAAGTGTCTGGGGCAGGATTTTAACTTAGATCTTCCTGATTCCTGCTCCAAGACTCTATCTCCTGAACTTAGCTGCTTCGGGAAAAGAAAGTCGACTAGTTTGGTTATAGCACAGAATGCATAGTGGGGAGGCAATGCTGGAAAGGCAGGCTGACACCTTAGAATAACAGATTAAGGGATTTCTCTTTAGCCTGAAGGTAGTGACGATTTGGCTGGTTTGGCCCATGCCGCCTCCTGCCTCTCTCCCAGAGTGTCTTGCAGCTTTTGCTAGGCTGTGGGTGATAGCTGGTGGAAATGGCCAGAATTGCTTCCCCGGATGAGGGCTGTGGAAGCTGGGCTGGAAGCAGGAATGGAGATCTGTAAGGGGATGTTACCGCCAAGGGGTGCTCATGTGCCTGTTGGTGGCAGTTGGTCCACAGGCATTGCTGGTGGTGATGAAGAAGGTGGATCCCTTCTCTACAATGACTTCTCCCTAATGTGATGACTGTGGGGACTGGGCTGGGAGCCCATCTGGTGGTTTGTGGGCCCTGCTTTCCCCATGGTTCTTGTGTTTAGGGTCCTGGGCTGTCTCCTACAAGGTCTGGGGTAGATAGTAGCCAAGGGGGTGGTGGTTATTTGACTTGGCTGGCACATGCTTCTTCTTGGATTTCCCTAAGGGTGCCTGCTGCTGCAGGTTCTTGCGCTTGCATGACAAGAACAAAAATAAAACTGCTACCACTACTACTCATATCAACAGAGAGGGATGATGCAGTGACATTAAACTTGAATAGAAAGGTAGGGACCAAGGCAGCTTGGTGGTGCAGTGGGTAGAGCACCGGCCCTGGGGTCAGGAGTACCTGAGTCCAAATCTGGCCTCAGACACTTGACACTTACTAGCTGTGTGACCTTGGGCAAGTCACTTAACCCCAATTGCCTCACTAAATAAAATTTTTTAAAAAGGAAGGTAGGGACCATGAATGTGTGCATAACCATCCCTATGAGCTACATATTGACTAAGTTTTCAAGTATAATGCTATCTATGTTTTATTGCATTTTTATTTATTTTGTTAAATATTTTCTGATTCTATTTTAATCTGGTTCAGGCTATACTTGAGATCATTGTGGCCAAAATTCCTCCTGGGTCTTGTTTTGTATGCCATAGAGAGCTGATCTCAAAGTCCTGCCTCCACACATACTAAGGGCCGTGTGGCCCTGGGCAAGTCGCTTAACCCCTGAGTGCTATAAGCAACTCACTATACAAGACTATAATTTGCAGAAAAGGTGCCAGCCTGTATTGGTAGAGGAAGTTTCCTCATCTGGGAGTTTCCTATACCAATGAACTCACAGGTCCCACCTCTATCTTAGAGGCAACTAGGTGTTTCAGTGGTGTGAAAGCCCTGGTCCTGGAGTCAGGAAGTCCTGAATTCAAATCCTGCCTCAGACATTTACTAGCTGGGTAACCCTGAGGAAATCACTTCACCTCTGTCTGTCTCAGTTTTCCAAGCTATAAAATGGGGATAATAATAGCACCAGATCTCAGGGTGGTTGTGAGGATCAAATGAGATAATATTTGTCTGGCACATAGTAGGCTAAGCATAAATGCTACTTTCCCTCCCCTTTCCCCTTCCCCCTTCCCTCTTCCTCCTTCCCCAATTTTATTCAAAACAATATAAGGGGATCAGAATGGCCTGGGTTCAAATCCTACCTTAGGCATTCTGGGCAATTCACTTACTCTCTCTGCTGATTTCCAAGTCTCCCATCTCTATGTCTATTGAGCATCTTGAATGAGGTATCCTATGGACATCTTAAACTCCAAGCTGAACTCTTTATCTTTTCCCTAAAACCATTCCCTTTTCCTAAATTGCCTATTGAAGGTGGTACCATCTTTCCAGTCACCCAGTCTCAAAATCTAGGGACCATCCATAGTTCCTCACTCTCTCACCTCCCTTCCCCCTGTTTCTAATTTATTGCCAAGTCCTATTGATTTCCCTTTATAACATCTTTCACATATGCCCTCTTCTCTCCTCTGACCAAGTCACCTCCCTCACTCAATAAACTTCAGTGGCTCCCTATCACCTCCAGGCTAAATAAAAATTCCTCTGTTTGGGATCCAAAGTCCTTCATAACCTGTCCCCTTTTCCCAGTCTTTATATACTGATGCATACTTACTAATCCAGTGACGCTATTGCTGGTCTTTTTCCCCTCCACAAGACATTCATCTCTTGGCTCCAAGCATTTCCCCCTCCCCTACGCCTGCCCCTGCACCCCCAACTGCCACGCCTGGAATTCTCTCCCGCTTCTGCTGCCTGGCTTCCCTGGCTTCCTTCAAGTCCCAGCTAAAACCCCACCTTCTGCAGGAAGCCTTTCCTGATGCTAATTCTAGCATCTCCCCTCGGTTGATGACCTCTAATTTATCCTGCTTACAATTCGCTTGTTGTATTTGGTGGTTTGCCTGTTGTCTCCTCCATTAAACTGAGCTGTGGAGGTCAAGGAATACCTTTTGCCTTTCCTTGTATCTCTAGAGCTCAGTGGAGCCTGGCGCATAGTAGGTGCAAAATAAATGTTTATTGGCTGAGTATCCTTCCAGGCTCTTTGCTCATTCTATTCCCTCACACATTCCACACTTCAGCTACGCTAGCCTCATTGCTCCTCCTCAGACTCTCTAATTCATCTCTGGCCTCTGAACCCTTATTGTTCCCCATGCCTGCAATGCTCTTCCTTCTCACTTCTGACTTTGGAAGTTCTGGCTCCTTTCAAGTACCACCTGCTTCAAGAGGCCACCTCTGACCCCTTCAGCTGTTCGTACTCACCTCCCTCCCCATCATTGTGTTTTTATTTGGTGTCTTTGCTTTTCTGTGAACAGTCCATTTGGAGGTAGCCCCACATCGGCAGCCATCCCTCTGTCCTCTTTCATCTGTGTTTTGGATTCTCTGGATGTGACCACTCTGCCTTTCTTTCTCCTCTCTCTTTTCCGTTCCATTTTATGCGTTATCTTATCCCACTAGAATGTAAGCCCCTTGAGGTCAGGGGCTGTTTTTTGCTTCTATTTGTATCCCTAGTACTTAGCACAGAGCCTGGCACATAGTAGGGGCTTAAATGCTTGTTGACTTAAAGGCAGACACTGTATGATTCGGGGGCCTCTATCCACAGTGCCCAGAACAGTGGCTAATGCTGTGCTAGGAGATTCTTAATGAATGCTTTGTTGATTGTTGAATGAAATGAATAATCACCTGCGATTTATTACCATGTTTCAGACACTGGGAACTGAGAATACAAAGACAAAAATGAAACAATTCCTTCTTTCAATGGGTTTACATTCTATTGTATCTGTCTTCTAAAGAACATTTTCCTTCGTGTTGGGGACGCTACGCCGGGAATTCCTTTCACAAATAGGTTGGATTAGATATGTCTTCCTACTCTCGAATGCTGTGATTCTGTGATTCTTACTTAAGGTTTTTAATTAACCAAGCTCATGAATTCTGCATGTTTAACCGATTTTATCCATTTCCCAGCCTTTCTCCCCTCCTTTAGAGATAATTACAGTATCTGGTCCCTTCAGCAGTGTTCTGTTTTGATGCACACACAAGTATTCATTATTTGTGTGTGGCTCCCCTTGCTCCCCACCCCCACCCTCACCCTCCGTCACCCCCGGTTCCTTTTCAGAACCAGATCAGTGCCTGGGTCCAGGATTTCGCCTTTCCAGTATTAGCTGTTTACTCAATACTTCTTGGCTGATTAATGGGAGCTGGCTGCTGTTCAGCCTTTTTCCAGGGCAGTCTCCATCCCAGGCCCATCTCCCCCACAAGCCAGGAAACCCCCCCAGGGAAGGGCAGCATGCTGAACTGGGGAAATCACCAGTGGGAAAATAGAGGGAGGGAGGGAAGGAGAGCGTGGGGAAAACAGACAAGGGAAAAATAAGGAATCAAAAGCTTGGGGAGAGAAAGAGGGAGGAAGAGAAACAGACTAGGGTTGGGGTGGGCACGAAAGCGATAGAGCAAAGAAAAGGAGGGGGAGAGAGAGGTGATGAGGAGGGGGAAAGTGGGGAATGCAGAGAGAAAGGGAGAAGTAATAGGAAGAGGAGAAGTAGAATGAGAGGTAGAAAAGGGAGAGGGAAGAGAGCTTAGCTCTTAAGCACAGAGCTAAGCCCTGGTGGGGGAGAGGGCACGGCAGCTGCCGGGTGGGGTGATGCCTGGGTTATGAGTCTCTCTCCTCCTGCATGAAGATCAGAGCTGGGCCTAGGATCATCCATCTTCATTACGACATCCCCACAAGCTCTGTCACTTCTCAACAGAAATTTCATCAATATCCCCCTGTGGCCTGGCAGGCTCCAGCCCATACCCTTCTGAGACCTGCTGCCCCCACCCCCATCCCAGGACCAACACATGCTGGTCACCATTCCTTCTGCAACCTTCCCCCAATCCCAGAACTCCTGCTCTGCTCTCCCCCATCTTCTTTTTCTCCCCCTCCCATTTCAGGTGAATCTTCTGCTCCCACCCAGCACCTCTGAACTTGCCCCACTACCCACCCACCCCAGTCCCCCCACCAGCTCTTGACCTATTCTGCTCCTGGGCCCCTGCCAGGGAAGGATTGGAAGATGATGGTTCTGGGGAATACTGATCTCATACAAAGGACTCAGATGCCCCACAGCCAGGGGACTTCTCTTGGCCCGGGATGCTCATACGACACTGGATTTAGGGGGTTTGCTGTCATTTTGGAAAGCTAGTGGGATACAATGTTCGAGATACAACTGTGAGTGTGATCACACCCACGGACACCAGTGGAACCTCAACCATAGCCACACCCAAAGCTGCGGCTAAAACTGGAACCGCAGCTACAGACCATGGCCACATCCACCACCCTAGCCACAGCCACAGCCACAGCCACAAACTCAGCCACAAACTCAGCCACAGTCACGGCTATGACCACAATAAAAGAATACCCACAGCTGCTTGTGCAGGCAATTCAAGTGAACAAACATGATTAAGCACATGCTTATGGAAGGTATTGTGCTGGGTTCAAAGGCTCACAGACAAAACCCAAAGTGTCCCTACCCTCAAGGAAATTATCTATTATGGAGGGATACAGCATGTTCACAAACAATGTGGTGGATTAAACTTCTGGCCACCATTTGCAGGGCATGCTACTGACACTCTGGTCACTGTCCTTGTCCACCTCATGCTTAACCCTTGGGAACCTTGGACTCTGCCCCTGGAATCACTGTGGGCTCTGGTAGATCGCCTTTCAATTGATCTTTTTTGGGGGGGGCGGGGCAATGGGGGTTAAGTGACTTGCCCAGGGTCACACAGCTAGTAAGTGTCAAGTGTCTGAGGCTGGATTTGAACTCAGGTCCTCCTGAATCCAAGGCCGGTGCTTTATCCACCGTGCTGCCTAACTTCCCCGCCTTTCAATTGATCTTGCCCAGAACTATGCCCCATGTTACTTCCTAGCCACCACTTTTAAATCATCTTTCTAGGCATACTCCCCACCTCCCGATTTCCAGCTCTCCTGTATGTGCTGTCTTCTCCCATGAGAATGTAAACTCTTTGTGGGCAAGGACTGTCTTGATTTTTAAATTTGTATCCCTAGCATTTAACAGCTAGAGCCAGCTAGCGGGTACAGTGGATAGAGCTCAGGCCTAGAGTCAGGAAGACCTGAGTTCAAAACCTTACGTACTATCTATGTGACCCTGGGCAAGTCATTTACCCTCAGTTTATCTCTGTTTCATCATCTGTAAAAAGGGAAAAATAACATCACCTACCCTGAATAATTGTTGTGAGAATGAAATGATTATAAAAGTGCTTAGCACAGTCCCTGAAACATAGTAGGTGCCAAATAAAAATACACCTTCCCCTTTCCCTTAATAGAGTTCTTGGAAAATAGCAAACACTTATTTTTCATTTATTCAGATAAATAAACAAGGATCCTCTGATATGGAATCACATATTTATAGCTGGAAGGGACCTTTAGAAACTATCTGGTATTGTTTTTTCTATTTTGAGGTTTTTCCTCATTGCTCTGATTTTTCTCTTATAACGTGACTAATGCAGAAATAGGATTAATGTTATTATGTGTGTGTGTATATATATATATATAAAACCTATATCAGATTACCTGCTGTCTAGGGGAGGGGGAAGGAGGGGAGGGAGGGAGGGAGAAAAATCTGAAATTGGAAAGCCTGTATAAACAAAAGTTGAGAACTATCTTTACATGTAATGGGAAAAAAAGAAAATACTTTATTAATTAAAAAAAAAAGAAACTATCTGGTATAACCTCATTTTACAGATGAGGAAACTAAGACCCAAAGAATTTGAATTATTTACCCAAGGTTACACAGTAAAAGACAGAAAGCAGAATTCGAACCCATGTTCTCCTACTCTAGAGCCATTAATCCTTTGACTCTACCATGTAGGTAAAGCCAACTAAAACCTGAGAACGTCATAGAAGACTTGAGAAGACCTCCTGAATGAGCTCAGGCTTGAAGGAAGACAAAGATTCTGAGAAGTGGAGATGAGGAGGGAGTGTATTTCAGGGCTGGGGGATAGTCGTGTCAATACACAGAGGCAAGAGATGGGGGTTTGGGAAATGCTTAGGAATCTAATTTGGCTAGAACACAGAGAGCCTGAAGGGAAGTAAGATGAGACACGTCTGGGAAGGCAGTTGAGAGCCAGATGTGGAGGGTCTTAGGTGCCGGTGTAAGGCTTGTGTCCTATAGGCAACAGAGGACAAACAGCCTAAGAATTTTTTGAATTGAGGAGTGACTTGGTGGGGCTATTGTGACAGTCCTGTGAAGGATGGTTTGGTGAGGAGAGAAATTGGAAGCAGAGAGACCAAGGTAGAGGCTTTTGAAATAGCCCAGGTGATGAAGTGATGAGGGCTTAAGCTAGGCAGGGAAAATTTGAATGAAAAGAATCTGATAAGTGGGAGAGATATTGTGGAGGTAGCAGCAACAAGACTTAGGAGTCAGTCGATAACCAGTTTTAATAAGTGCCTACTATATACCAGGTGCTGTGCTAAGCCATGAGGATACAGAGAAAGGCAAAAGACAGTCTCTGCCCTGAAGGAGCTCACAATCTAAAGAAGAAAACTAAATGCGAACAGCCTTGGACAAATGATATAGAGGCTAAATAGGAAATATCAACAGATGGAAGATCCTAGAATCAAGAGGGATTATGTAGGATTTTAGCTGGGACTTGAAGGAAGGTAGGGGGTGGAAATGAGGAGGGAGAGCCTTCCAGGCATGGAGAACAGTCAGTAAAATTGTCTGGAATTGGGAGATGGAGTTTTTAATTTGAGGAATGGCAAGGAGGCCAATGGCACTGGATCAAAGACTATATGTGTGTATGTGGGGGGTGGGCAAGATGGGGGTAGAGTGTAAGGTATAAGAAGACCCAAAGAATGTGTGTGAGGGAGGAGGTTATGAATGGTTTTTTGTTTGTTTGTTTGTTTGTTTTTGTCAGGGCTATGAAGGTTAAGTGACTTGCCCAGAGTCACACAGCTAGTATCAAGTGTCTGAGACTGGATTTGAACTCAGGTCCTCCTGAATCCAGGGCTGGTCCTTTATCCACTGTGCCATCTAGCTGCCCCTATGAATGTTTTTTTTTAAGCCAAACAGAAGGTTTTGTTTATGTCTTGGGGGTGATAGGAGCCATTGAAGTTTATTGAATAGGGGGATGACATGGTCAGACCTGTGCATTAGGACAGGGCTTCTTAAACTTTTTCCGCCCTTTTTGCCTGAGAAATTTTTATGCAACTCCCAATATATAGTTATATAAAATAGGTATACATAACCTTTTACTGTTATCAAATCTTTGAAGACCTCCACATTCAGTTACACAACTACATATGGGGTCGAGACCCACAGTTTAAGAAGCTTTGCTTTAGGAAAATCACTTTGGTGACTGAGTATAGGATAGATTGGAATGAAGAGACACTTGTGGCAAGCAGACCAATCAGCAGGCTATTACAATGGTCCAGGTGTGAAGAGATGAGGACCTATATCAAGATGGTAGCAGAAGCAGAGGAGAGAAGAGAGCATATGCCATATCTGAGATGTTAAGAAGGTAGAAATGTGTGGAGATTTTGTGAAGGTAAAATCAACATGCCTTGGCAAGAGATTAAATAGGTGGTGAAAGAAAGTAAAGGATTTAGGATGACGCTGAGGTTGTAAGCCTGGATGACTCAGAGAATAGTGTAGCCCTAGATAGTAATAGGGAAATTTGGAAGCAGAGAAGGTTTTGGGGAAAAGATTATGAGTTCAGTGTTGGACATGCTAAGTTTAAGAGGTCTGCAGGACATACAGTTGGAGATGTTTAATGGGAATTGGAGATGGGAGAAGAGGCCAGCAGAGAGGGTAGGGCTGGATGAGTAGGTTTGAGAATCTACTGCATAGAAATGATAATTGAATCCATGGGAGAGGATAAGACCATCCAGTGAAATGGTATTTTATTTAAAATTTTTTGCACCAATATTCATTAGGGAAATTGATCTTTAGTTTTACTTTTCCTGGTTTAGGTATCAGCACCATATTTGTGTTGTAAAAAAAATGGTAGGACTTCTTTGACTATTTTTTCAAATAGTTTATATAGTATTGAAACTAATTGTTCTTTAAATGTTTGGTAGAATTCACTTGTGAATCCATCAGGCCCTGGGGATTTTTTCATAAGGAGTTCATTGATGGCTTAATTTCTTTTTTTCCAAGATGGGGTTATTTAAGTATTCTATTTCTTCTTCTGTTAATCTGGGCAATTTATATTTTTGCAAATATTCATCCATTTCACTTAGATTATCAGATTTATTGACATATAATTGGGCAAAATAGCTCCTAATAATTGCTTTAATTTCCTCTTCATTGGTGGTGAATTCATCCTTTGCATTTTTGATACTGTTAATTTGATTTTCTGCTGTCTTTTTTAAAAAAAACAAATTAATCAATAGTTTCCATTATATTCATCTGTCCTTTAATTTTCAGGCTTTCCAATTTGGTGCTTAATTCAAGATTTAAAATTGTTTTCTAGTTTTTCTAATTGAATGCCTAATTCATTGATCTGATCTTTCTCTAGTTTATTAATATAGGCATTTAGAGATTAAATTTCCCCCTAAGTACTGCTTCGGCTACATCCCTTAAATTTTAGTATATTGTCTCATTGTTGCCATTCTCTTTAATGGAATTATTGATCATTTCTAAGCTTTGTTCTTTGACCCACTCATTCTTTAGTATTATATTATTTAGTAACTAATTAATTTTTAATCTATCTTTCCATGGCCCTTTACTGAATTTAATTGTTATTGCATTATGATTATTACTGCATTTAATATTTCTGCTTTTCTGCATTTGATTGTTTGTTTTTGTTTGTTTGTTTGTTTTGGTTTTTTTGAGTGAGGCAATTGGGGTTAAGTGACTTGCCCAGGGTCACACAGCTAGTAAGTGTTAAGTGTCTGAGGCCGGATTTGAACTCAGGTCCTCCTGACTCCAGGGCCGGTGCTCTATCCACTGCGCCATCTAGCTGCCCTATCTGCATTTGATTGTAATGTTTTTATGTCCTAATGTATGGTCATTTTTGTGTGTAGGTGCCATATGCTGCCAAGAAAAAGGAATATGCCTTTCTATTTCCATTCAATTTTCTCCGGAGGCCTATCATATCCAACTTTTCTAAAATTCTATTCACTTCTTTAACTTCTTTCTTGTTTATTTTTCTATTCAATTTATCTAGTTCTAATAGGGGGAAGTTGAGGTCCACTACTAGTATAGTTTTACTGTCTAGGTCCTCCTGAAACTCATTTAACTTCTCCTCTAAAATATTGGATGCTATACCGTTTAGTACTAGTATGTTTAGTATTTATATTACTTCATTGTCTATGATAGCTTTTTAGCAAGATGTAGTTTCCTTCCTTATCTCTTTTAGTTAGATTGATTTTTGCTTTTGCTTTGTCTGAGATCATAATTATTACCTCTGCTTTCTTTACTTCAACTGAAGCATTACAGACCTTTTACTCTCTATGTGTCTCTGCTCCAAATGTGTTTTTTATAAACAATATCTGTAGGATTCTGGTTTTTCATCCACACATTATCTGTTTCTGTTTTGTGGGTGAGTTCATCCCATTTACATTCACAGTAATTAACTGTGTATTTACCTCCATCCTATTTTCCCCTGTTTATCCTTCTCTCTCTCTCTCTCTCTCTCTCTCTCTTCCTCTCCCTCTCCCTCTCTCTCTCCCTCTCCTTTTGCCCTGTTCCTCCTCAAAGGTGTTTTGCTTCTGACCACTGCCTCCCTTAATCTGCCCTCTCTTCTATCAGTCCCTCCCCTTTTCTTATTCCATTCCCCTCCTAGTTCCCTATAGGGTAAGATAGATTTCTATACCCAACTGAGTGTGTATGTTATTCCCTCTTTGAGCCAATTAAGATGAGTAAGTTTCAAGCATTGCTTGCCACCCTCCCCCCATCTTTCCCTCTGCTCTTTTAGATCTTTCATCTCTTCATGTGACATAACTTCTCCCTTCCCACTTCTCCCAGTGCATTTCTCTTTTTCACCCCATGATTTTTTTTTTATATTATCCCATCCAAGTCAACTTATACCCACTCTCTATGTATACTCCTTTTAACTGCCCTAATAGTGATAAAGTTCTTAAGAGTTTCAAGTATCATTTTCTTGTGTAGGAATGTTAATATAAACTATTAACCTCATTGAATCCTTATATTTTTCCTGTTTACCTTTTTATGCTTCTCTTGTTTAATTAACCACGCAACAAAATTTTGTTTGCTGTGGCTGTTAGCTCCAACAAGCCTGCACTTCTCCCCTACCTGGGTCTCTGATGCTCAAGATTTCTTCCTGGTTCCCTGCTGGGGTAGGACAGCTGAATTCCTCCTCAGCTCCCATAGACACCCCTGTATCCCTGCTGCCAGCCATTCAGCCCTCTCACCAGACCGTGAGCTTAGTTCCAGAAGACACCAGCACTGCAGCTGATTTGGAGGCTCCAGGGGTAAGTTTCTCTGGCTCAGCCTGCCTGGGGCTGAATCTGTGTTGGCATGACCATGGGGTTGGACTCTACTCCCAGCCCAGTGAGCAGCCCCCTCCTGCTGAACTTCTAAGCTGTCTTTGACTGGAAAATTATCTCAGCCTGTCTTTTTCTGGGTTCTACTACTCCAGGAGTTGTCTTATCGCCATGTTTTTTGGAGTAATCAAGTATTGTATTTAAAAGTCAAATTTTCTATTCATCTGTGATCTTTATATCAGAAATGCTTGAAAGTCCTCCACCTCATTGAATATTCTCTTTTCCCCCTGAAGGATCATGCTCAGTTTCACTAGGTATGTGATTCTTAGTTGCAATCCTAATTCTTTTGCCTTCCAGAATATCATATTCTAAGCCCTCTGTTCCTTTAATGTAGAAGCTGCTAAGTCCTATATAATCCTGATTGTAGCTCCACAATATTTGAAGAGTTTCTTTCTGGCTGCTTACAGTATTTTCTCCTTGACCTGGGAGCTCTTTTATTTAGCTATAATATTCTTGGAGTTTTCATTTTGGGATCTCTTTTAGGAAGTGATAGATAGATTCTTTCAATTTCAGTTCCCCTCTGGTTCTAGGATATCAGGGCAGTTTTCCTTTATAATTTCATTAAATATGGCATCCAGACTTTTTTTTAAACATGGCTTTCAGGTAGTTTAATAATTCTTAAATTATTTCTCTTTGATCTATTTTTCATGTCAGTTGTTTTTCCAGTGAGATATTTTGCATTTTCTTCATTTCTTCATTTTAAAATTTTTGTTTTATTGTTTCTTTTTTTCTTTTTTTTTGCAGGGCAATGAGGGTTAAGTGACTTGCCCAGGGTCACACAGCTAGTTAAGTGTCAAGTGTCTGAGGCTGGATTTGAACTCAGGTCCTCCTGAATCCAAGGCCAGTGCTTTATCCACTGTACCACCTAGCTGCCCCTGTTTTATTGTTTCTTGATGTCTCACAGAGTCATTAGTTTCTACTTGCCCAATTCTAATTTTTAAGGAACTATTTTCTTCAGTGACATTTTGTAACCCCTTTTCCATTTGGCCAATTCTACACTTTTTAAAGAGTTGTTTTCTTCAGGGAATTTTTGTACATCTTTTCCCATTTTTTTGGTATTTTCTTCACCAATTTGTTGACTCCTTTTTCATGATTCTCTTTCATTACTCTCATTTCTTTCCCCAATTTTTTTCTACCTCTCTTATTTGATCTTTAATTTTTTTTTCTATTTTAGTTCTTTCATGAGTTCATTTTTTTGACCTGAAACAAATTCACATTTTTTGAGGCTTTTCATGTAGTCATTTTCTGTGCCTGCTCATTTTGTTCGCCTCTTTCTTGGCTTCCAGGATGCATTGTCCCAAGCTACAGAGGGTCCTAGGTGGTATGATTTAAGCTCATTCTCAGCCCTCCTAGTCTGTAAGTAACCACAGGCCTGCTTTCTCTTTAACCTGGAAGCAGAAATCTGTTTGAAATCTGATTCTCTATGGTCAAAAGCTTGGCATACCTGTGCCCTTCCTTCACTGGGCCACTGCCACTCAAGTCCACTTCCTGGGTAACACCACAGCACTCCCGCCAACCACTGGACCCCCCTCACAGGTCTGTGAGCTGAGTTTCAGAATGTTACAAGGCTCCAGAGGCACAGCTTGCCTGGAGCTGGATCTGCACCATGTGCTGAGTTCCTTTCTCATCCAGTACAGCAGATGATCCCTGCAATCTATTTAAGCCATCTTTGGCTGGAAAATAGTCTTATTCTGTTCTTTTGTGGGTTTTACTGCTCCAGGAGTTGTCTTATGGCATTTTTTGGAGGTATGTGGACAGATTTGTCAGGAGCTTGGAGAGTCACAACCTTTCCTCTGCTATTTGGCTCCTCATGTAGTCTTTTTCACATTTTTATCCTTTTCTGAGTTTGTATTTTGATCTTCCCTAGCACCATAGTAACTTTCTATGGTCAGGTTATTTTTGTTGTTATTGTTGTTTTTACTTATTTCCAGAATATTTCATGACTTTTAATTTTATGTTAAAGTTGGGCTCTGTTCCTGGGGTGCAGGGAGCACTGTCTCAAGCTTCTTACTCCTGGGCATGGGACTTCACTGCTGGCCTATCCCAGGGCTCAGAGACTGACTGCTGGCTCATCCCAATGCCACCTATGCTAAATTGTACTTCCCCTTTCCCCCCAGTAAGACAGATTTTTCCTGCTGACCTTCTGAGTGGTCTCAGACCTTTGTATGTTCTGCCACTGCAGAATTCATTTTGAGGCATTATTTTATTGTTATTTGGAGACAAATTTGGTAGAGTTCAGGTGAGTTCCTGCCTTACTCTACTATCTTGGTTCTGCCCTCCTCACCAAGTAAAATAGTGTAGAAGAAGAGAAGAGGGCCCAGTATGGAGCCCTGTAGGACACTCCCCCACCCCCATTAATAGGTATGACCTTAATGAAGATCCAGCAAAAGCAAATAAGTAGGAGCAGTCAGATAGGTAGGAGGAGAACCATCAGGGGTGAGCAAGGTGGTAAGGGAGAAAGAAGAATCAAGGATAATTCTGAGTTCACCCTCCTGGATGGTGCTCTCCAGAGAAAGAGGGTTAAGTTTGGAGGAAGGATAGATTGAGGGAGAAGATAATGAGTTCCATTTTGGATATATTGAGGAGGAGTTGCCAATAGGATATCCAGGAGAAGATCACAAAATCAATCAACTAGAACTAGAAGAGACCTTGGATGTAGACCAAGCCCTTCATTTTATAGCTGAGAAAACTTAGACCCAGAGAGGGTAATTTATATTCAAGGTCATACAGTTAGTAAGAGTTGGAGCTTGGGTGCTCAGGCTCCAATGCACCACTTTGATTCCAAGAAGGGGAACAAACATTCACGAAGTCCCTACTACATGCCAATCACTACTAAGTGCTTTGCAAATACTATAGTGTATGATCCTCACAATAACCCTGGGAGGTAGCCACTATTATGAACCCCATTTTGCAGTTGAAGAAACTGAGGCAGACAGAGATGTAAGTGACTTGCTCAGTCACATAGCTAAGTGACTGAGGCTGGATTCTGAACTCAGCTCTTCCTGACTCCAGGAAGTCTGTCCAGTATACCACCTAGCTGCCAGGAAAGGAGACCGAGAAGGTCCCTTTGATAGACAATTTAGGTTCAGAATTTTTTAGTGGGATTGTGATGGGTAGGAACTCTGTGTGTATGTGTGTGACATGATATTACAGCTGTTGGTAATCTGAGCAAATTCATGTAAGTCACTTGAAGTCATTTCTTCACAACAACCTATGAGGAAGGAAATAAAAGTATTCTTAACCCTCTTTTGCAAATGAAGAAACTGAGGTTTAGGGAACCTAAATAATTTGCTTGCTGTCAGATCTCCTGATTCCGGTTCCAGTGGAAGTTTACTGAACCACCTGGGAGGAACCACTCTTCCCAATTCAGCAAAAAGTGACTGATAGCAGCATGTCTGATACTAAGGATGGTCCAGGGGCAGCTCCCCCCACTCCAGCCTTTCTAGTGGGCCCTCATTCCACAGGGCCATGTGATCTCTCCAACAAGCTGTCCCACATCCAGGAGCCCAGTGGCAGAAGGCTAAATCCTCAGGGCTGGCTCCAGTCTCTCCCTGAGCATTTGCCTCAGAGCTGAGTCCTCCCCTTTCCGGCTTAGGCAGATGGCAGAGACCCCTATGGGAGCTGGGAGCAGGAAGGAATGTGGGCAGAGGGCCCTGCCCACTTTTCCCCTGGCCTCAGACCTCCTGAGGCACTTAGCACATATCTTGAGTTCCCCTCACCAGAGGGAACACTTTTCTCTCACTTCTACTCTGGGTCCACCTCTGACATAGGCACACGTAGTCTGTCTTCAGCTTGGTCCAATGCTTGCTAGTGATATCTGGCTGTCTCTGTTTTATGTCCTGGCATTTTCAGCTAATTTAGACAGACTCAGAGAATGTTAGAGCTGGGAGGGACCTTAGAGATCATTTATCTCATTTTTTTATAGCTGTAGAGTCAGAGCCCCAGAATGACTTGCTGAATGTCACATAACCAGTTAATGGTTGAGCCTGTAGTAGACCCAACTATCCCAGGGTTCCCAATAGGTCCAGATTAGGGGCAGGAAGGCTAAGAGCATAGAGTCTGGAGCCAAATGGAACCTTTAAAATCATTTCAACCAACCCCTTTATTGTATAGACTAGGGGACTGAGCCCCAGGAATGGGAAGTGACTCAGTCAAAGTCACACAGGGAATAAATAAGCAGTGAAACTGAGATGTAAACCCATGACTTCTGAGGCCTAATCTTGTGTCACTACACTATGCCAGGCTGCCTGGTGCCATAGACACCCCTCACCACCATAAGTATCTCGATCCCCACTGTTCTTTCTTTGAGAGGCAGCATGGATTTTGCAGTTAGATGATCTGAGTTCAAATCCCAGCTCTGACACTTACCACCTATGTAACCTTGGGATATGCTTCTTTAGGCCTCGGTTTCCTTGTCTATAAATTGAGGAGGTAGGTGGCCTCTCAGCCCACTGACAGCTCGAAATCACTGATTGTCTGAGCCTTCTTTTCTCTGCCTAGCTTTGTGATAGAGTAGAAAGGCCACTAGCCTTGGAGTCAGAGATTCTATGACTTACAACCTCCATGACCTCAGGTAAGTCACTTCAGAGTCGAAGATGCTATGATTCATGTTGGTGAACCTTAGAACGGAAGGAGTGGTTGATTCCTGAGCCTCAGTCTCTTCCCCAGCTTTGAAGATCACAGAGGTCGTCGGCCTGACACAATTTCTGTTAGCCTCATTCCCATTTTCCAGTGCTCTCCTCCCAGCCTCCTGCCACTCACTGCCCTTGGGCAAGGGGACTCAGCTGCAGAGTCACAAATGAAGGAAACGACATTTTTCTGTATTTGGAAAAATAAGAACTTTCCTTGCAGTAGCCCTGTAAGCTGGGTATTACCAGCCCCATTTTCTAGATGAGGAAACTGAGTGAGGCTCAGAGACTTGATCATACAACTAGTTAGTGGCCAAGACAGGACTGGACCCTATATGTAGAAATTATGCCATAGTACATCTGCAAGAGACATTCGTGTGCTCTGAGGCTGGCAGAGTCTGGGACAAAACACAGTTCCCTGACCCTGTCCTCCATCCACCCCTTCTTTCATAAAGTATGTCTACTTAGTATCTGTTGGTGGTGCAGCATAGAACCCTGGGCCTGGACTCAGGAAGACCTCAGTTCACACCTGGGCCCAAATGCTTATCACCTCTGTCACCCTGCGCAAGTCACTTTGCTTCTGCCTGCGTCAGGTTCCTTATCCCTGCCCCTTCCCCTTCTCCTTCCTATGAAAGTGTTTAGTCTCTGCCTGTGTATTTCTTTAGTGGCTGCCCATGTTTTTGCTCTTTTCTCTCAGTCCTCTTCTTTTGCACATTGTGCTAGCTTGGCCTGGCATAGCAACTGGTTGGGCTTGGCCTGGGAGTCTGGAGCCCCCTCCGGAGCCCCACTCCCTTCCAGTCCTCCCTGTTCCTCCCCGGTCAGACATCCTTGCTTCCATCCTCCGATCTTAGCTCTGCTCTCTCCAAACAGTGTGGGGACATCTTCCTTTCACTTCCCACTCTGTCCAACTCAAAATAGCAGCTGACATCATCAGGAGCTTCTGCCATCCAAAACCCGTCTGGGCAAGAGGATGGCTGGGGATGGAGCTGGGGCTAAAAGGAAGAAAAGCTTAGAAATCAGACAGGATGAGAAGAGCAAGCCATCCTTAGGCAGGGGAGCCGTGCCCAGTGGCGACAGGGATTGTGGGCCAGAGGTAGAGGGCAGAGTGAGGGCGGGGAGCTGGGGAAAGAGCAGGGCCCCCATGGTTTTATGGGTGTTCATCAGCATAAACCTATCTTGTTCTTGTTGGCACGTGTGTCTGCATGTGTGTGACCCTGTATGACTCTGGGAGCACTCGTGCCAACCTGGGAGCTTCCATATCATGTGTTAATAGGTTAATATCTGGTAGGCTTATGTCCCCATGAGCTCATGGGGCATGAGTACCGACTATGCTGTAGTGGGAATGCAGGGAAAAGCTATGTTCTTGGCCAAACTTTCTCAGTGATGGAAGGCCTTGCTAACTTCTCCTGGAAAGGCAGCTGTGATGGAGTGGAAGGAGTACTGTGCAGGGAGCACACACTCAACCCCTCCTCCCCCATGACACGACATCCCCTATCCCCCACCCCCACCCCCACCCCCATTCCCCTTCCCCCATCCTCCATCCCCCTTCTCCCATCCCCCATCCCCCATCCCCCATCTCTCACCTCTAGCCTTTGCCCTGCTGGTCCTTCAGGGACTCCCATCTCAATTCCACCACCTAGAATTCTTTGTTTTCTTTAATACTTTGCTCAAACAACGTCTTCTACATTCCTTCCTGCCCCCAAGTGACAGTGGCATTTCCCTCTTTACATTTACTTTATCCTAATTGTGTGTATGAGGCAGCTAGGTGACACAGTGGATAGAGTATCTGGCCTAGAGTCAGGAAGATTCTTCTTCCTGAGGACAAATATGGCCTCAGACACTTACTAGCTGTATGACCCTGAGCAAGTCACTTCACCCCATTGGCCTCAGTTTCCTCATCTGTAAAATGAGCTGGAGAAGAAAATGGCCAAGCACTCTGGTATCTTTGCCAAGAAAACCCCAGATGTGGTCATGAAGAATTGGACACAAATGAAAACTGACTGGGTATTAGCATATGTACTTATTTATGTATGTTTTGTCTTCTTTGATAAAATGCAAGCTCCTTGAGACCAAGGGCTGTTTTCATTCAGGTCTTTGGATCTCTAGGGCCCAAGGGTGCCTGAAACCTCATCAATGCTTGTTGATTGATTGACAAATTGATTATATATGACTTTGGGCAAATCAAAGTCATTTCATCTCTTGGTAGCCTCAAATCAACAAGCTCAGTTTCCCAATTTGTAAAAGTTTAAGCTTGGATTAGATGACCTCCAAGGTGGTCTCTTCTAGCTCCGACCTTATTTGATTCTCTGAAGTTGTCAGCTGCCAGGACATTTGCCAAGGAGGGTCTTATCCTGATGGAAAGGTGCAGGGTTGGGCAAAGGAAACAAGAACAACAACTGGAGGGGAGGGGCTACCAATCAACAGTCAGAAATGAGGAGTCTAATAATGTACTCCCCATCTTTGATGGGGGGCTCTGCCTCAGTTTATTCCTGTGTTTGGTAGGAAGTCTGCAAAGGTGTTGATTGGTCATGAGAGGCTCATGGGGATCAACTCCACTGCTCTCTCCCACCCTTCTCTACCTTTGGGCCACAAACTTCTTCTAAACTTCCATTGCCTGGTCTTGAATTTCTGAAGCCTGGGCATGCTTCTCTATTTGGTTTCCAGGCCCTCTTGCCCCCATTAAAATGACCCCTGGCCCTCTCTCTCAGCAGCTGTCTCTTGTCTCTGTTAGTTCCTAGCTCTTGACAACCCTAAGCATCCATTTCCTGCAAGCCTGAAAAGTCCCTGTTGGGAGGTGGATGTGGTGTTGGAGGGAGGCAGGGAGACAGTCCTTTCTGCTTTGTTTTCTGCTATCACCTGCAGGGACCAGGATGTCCCTCTGCACTGCTTGACCCTGTCCCTTGTCCATCCCTGGGAGAGGAAGCAGTTGGGGGTCAGGGGAAGTGATGGGCAGCTAATAAATGGACAAAGATCTCTTGAAACCAATGCAAATGGTGGTGTAAACGTCACTCCCATCCAGGTTCCTGGACAGGGTTGCACATTTCTTCCCCCAGGGAGAGGGGAAGGATGGATTATGTGTGCTAGGGATGGATAAGTGGTAACATTAAGCAATACAGGTGTGGAGAGGGTTGGTATAAGGGAAATATTGAAGTAAGGGGCATGGGGAAGCTGCTCTCTTCACTTAAAAACTTCCTAATAACATCTTTAGCTTTTATATCACTTTAATTTCTCCTGGTATCCCTTCCATTGAGCCATCCCATAAAACACAGAATATTTTGCTCCCTTCCCTTCCTCTTCTCCCTGACTACTCCCTCCCCACACTCCTTCTGGTAACCAAGACTCAGAGAGCTGTAGATTAGGTCTGCTAGGGGTTTGGCGGAGGAATCAGAAAGGTATTTAGCCGGAAGCCGGACAATAGAAAGGCTTAAGACCTGGGAGTTCATTCGGCTTATTCTCCTGTTTTTGTGTTGGGACAAGGCAGGGTTGGGCATCTACATTTCTATAAGCCTCTTGCAACAATAACATTCCCAGCAGCTGCAGTCACTTTTACCCAGAGTGATAATCCTCTCCAGAAGAGCTGGGTCCCTTGCAGAAACCCGTTTGACTGTGGCTCAGGCAAGTGGCTCCTTCTCTCTCTGGTGCTACCCACTCCTCTTGAGCATCCCTTACCTCTCTCTTCTCCACTTTAGATTTCCCAGTTGACAAAAAAACAAAAACAAACAAACAAACAAAAAACTCAGCCAATAGGCCATCTAGTAGCAGGAGGAATTCAGGCTAGACACCAGGAAAGACTTCAAAGGTGAAAAGCAACATGTTGGGAAGGGTGAGGGAGATTGGGGCATTTCAACCCCCTCGCCCCCAGTTCTAAGATCAAGATACTTCCTTCATGGAAGAGGGAGTAAGTAGATGGGAATCAGGGTAACCTCGTTTGAAGGTCGAGAGGTGTGACCTCTAGAAAGCTCTGAGCAGGGGCAGCTAGGTGGCCCAGTGGATAAAGCACCAGCCCTGGATTCAGGAGTACCTGGGTTCAAATCCGGCCTCAGACACTTGACACTTACTAGCTGTGTGACCCTGGGCAAGTCACTTAACCCCCATGGCCCCGCAAAAAAAAAAAAGAAAGCTCTGAGCAGTGGGACTATATGGATCATTGCAAAAACCAAACAAAACTAGCTGTGTGGCTGGAGGAGAATCACTTAACCACTCTATGCTAGTTTCCTCATGTGTCCAGTGGATCATGGGATCAGGTTTTTAGACCTAGAAGAGACCTTAAAGGTCATCTAAGTGACCTCACTTTGCAGATGAAGAAACTGTAACCTAGAGGGTGTAAGTGACCTCCCCACTGAAACAGAGTTTGCAAGTGGGAGTCAAAATATCTGCCTTATTTCCTTGGAGGGTTGTTGGTGGGGGTGGGGCAATTGTTTTGATCCTTTGACAATATCTGGCACAATTGAGAAATTCTTCATTTTTGGAACTCTCTCCTCTCTTGGACCCATTGACATGATGTGACTATTTCTCCTGTGTCTACTATATGATTCCACCTTCTCTTCCCATCCCCCAAGTGTATATTTTCCTAAAACTGTCCTCAGCTTTCCTCTCTCTCCTCACTCTCTTTCACAGCTTCAACTATCACTTCTGTGATGATGGATGCCAAACCTAGGCCAGCATCCCTGTCCTCTCTTCCTTACTCCAGGCTACACCTCCAATTGCCTTCTAGGCATTTTCACTTGGATGTCTTGCTTGAATCCACCTTGTGTAAGACCAGATGGATCCACCATCTTTCCCCCTAAAGTCAACTCCCTCTCCTGAATTTCCCATTTCTTTCAGGGTAACTATCCTTCTCTGGCTTTAGGTTCCTTCCCTACCCTTCTAGCTAATGAGTCACCATATTCTGACAAGTCTTCCTTCCAAATATTTCTCACCCAAGTCCACAAAACTGTTCACAAAAGTGCTAATCTGCTATCTCATCTTGATGCAGAGGGAATCTTGGATTCTCAAAAGCACACTGGCAGAATACACGCTCTGCCATTCTGGAAAGACTGTGAGTATGGCCCTAGACCCAGACTAGGTCTGCTTTCTGAGAACTAGCCTAAGAAAATATCTAAAGGCTCACGGCTAGCAGGTTTGGCCACCAGGTGATGAATTATTTGGCCGTGGCTACCCATGAAACAAACTACAGTCATGGTGGCAGAGATAGAAAAAAGGAGGCAGAGGGTGCTAAGAATCACACAGTTTGGAGCCCAGATGGTAGACAAGAATGATGATGATGGTGTTAACCATTACTTTATCTGTTGCTCTTCTAAATGTAAGGTTCTTGTCCAAAGACAACAAATTAACACAATATTGGAGGAACTGAGTCATACAAATCCTAATGTATCTAGCAATAAATGAAACTAGAAGATGAAAAGAGATTGAAGTTAAATAGAGAGTTGGCTCACAGGTCCTCCCTGGAGAGGAAAATAAAGACATCATGTTGATTTTACTGTGTGCCCAAAAGCAATAAGAAATATCATTTCTGAGGATGCATTGCAGGGCTCTTCATCAGTAAAAGAAGCAGACCACTGAAAGACATAATCACAGTGTATTGCCAACATCTGTGGCACTATGAAGTGGGGAGAGGCAGGGGAACAAGCATGTATTAAGCACCTACTATGTGCTAGGCACTGTGCTAAGTGCTTTACAATGGGTAGAGAAATACCATGAAGAAGTTGACAAGATCCACTAAACAAACAGATACATTGTAGGTACTTAATAAATGCTTTTTTATTCATCAATTCATTTTTCTGGTCACCAGGGTACATAATCTTTGAGTCATTCTTTTTTTTTATTCAAAGTTTTGAGTTCCTAATTCTATCCCTCTTTCCCTCCCTCTCCACTCCCATGAGGTAGTAAGAAGATATACGTTATACATGAGAAATTATGTAAAATGTCACCATATTAGTATTTTTGTCAAGAAAACTTGAATAAAAGTAAAAACTAAAAGAAATAAAGCAAAAATAGCATGCTTCAATCTGTGTTCAGTCAATATCAGTTCTTTCTTTGGAAGAGGATAGTATGCTTTATCATTAGTCACTTGGGATTGTCTTCGATCATTGCATTGCTGAGAATAGTTAAGTCATTTACAGCTCTTCATCAAACAATATTGCTGTCTCTGTGCACACCATTCTTTTGGTTCTACTCACTTCACTATACATCAGTTCATAAAAATCTTTCCAGGCCTTTCTGAAATCATTCTGCTTGTCATTTCTTAAAGCACAATAATATCCCATCACCATCATACACCACAGCTTGTTTAGTCATTCCCCAATTGATGGGCATTCCTTTGATTTCCAATTCTTAGCCACCACGAAAAGAGCTGCTAGAAATATTTTTGTACAAATAGGTCTTTTTCTCTTTTTTGGGATGTCTTTGGGATACAAACCTAGCAGTGGTATTGCTGGATCAAAGGGTATGCACTGTTCTATAGCCCTTTGGGCATAGTTCCAAATTGCTCTCCAGAATGGCTAGAGCTTTTCACAGCTCCACCAACAGTGGATTGGTGTCCCAGTTTCTCCACATTCCCTACAACATTCAATATTTCCCCCCTTTTTTTGGAACACTAATGCATTGTTGGTAGAGCTGTGAACTGATACAACCATTCTGTAGAGAAATTTGGAATTATGCCCAAAGGGCTATAAAGCTGTGCATATATCCTTTGACCCAGCAATACCACTTTTAGGTCTTTTCCCCAAAGAGATCATAAAAAAGAGAAAAGGACCCACATGTACAAAAATATTTATAGCTGCTCTTTTTGTGGTGGCAAGGAATTGGAAATTGAGGGGCTGTCCATCAATTGGGGAATGGTTGAACAAGTTGTGGTATATAAATGTAATGGAATTCTATTGTGCTGTAAGAAATGATGAGCAGGAGGAGTTCAGAGAAACCTGGAAGGACTTGCATGAACTGATGATGAGTGAGAGGAACAGAACCAGAAGAACATTGTACACAGTATCATCAACATTATGTGTTGATCAGCTGTGATAGACTAGATTCTTCTCACCAATACAACGGTACAAGAAAGTTCCAAAGGACTCATAATGGAGAAGGCTCTCCAAATCCAAAATAAGAAAAAAAAAGAACTGTGGAAGATGGATGCTGATTAAACCATGCTATTTCTTTTGTTTTTGGTGCTGTTGTTTTTCTTTTTTGAGGTTTTTCCTTTTTGCTCTGATTCCTCTCTTATAACATGACTAATGCAGAAATATGTTTAATGTTATTATATATATATAAACCTATATCAGATTACCTGTTGTCCAGGGGAGGGGGGGAGGGAGGGAGAAAAATTTGAAATTGCAAATCTTATAAAAACAAATGTTGAAAACTATCTCTACATGTAACTGGAAAATAATAAAGTACTTTTATTCAAAAGAAAAAATTCCTTTTTTGTTATATTTGCCATTCGAGTCACTTTTTTTTTTGGTTGGGGCAATGAGGGTTAAGTGATTTGCCCAGGGTCACACAACTAGTAAGTGTCAAGTGTCTGAGACCAGATTTGAACTCAGGTCCTCCTGAATCCAGGGCTGGTGCTTTATTCACTGCACCTCCTAGCTGCCCCATCAAGTCATTCTTAATTCCAGAAAGATGGACTTTCTCACCCTACTTACTACTGTGACCTTGGGAAAGTCACTAATCTGTCTGGGTTTAAGTTTCCTTATTTATTAAAAGGGGGTGGGAAGTTGGACAAGGTAGTCTCTGAGATCCCCTCCAATTCTAGCTTTATGATCCTATGCTCTTTTTCCCCCTATGCTCTTTTTTTTTTAAGTGAGGCAATTGGGGTTAAGTGACTTGCCCAGGGTCACACAGCTAGTAAGTGTTAAATGTCTGAGGCTGCAACTGAACTCAGGTACTCCTGACTCCAGGGCCGGTGCTCTATCCACTGTGCCACCTAGCTGTCCCCCCCCCCCCATGCTCTTAAAGTATATCCAATCAATTGTCATGGCCTGTCTAATGTAATTGCAAAGGGTCTCTCAATCCATCCCCTTTTTTTCTACTTACATGCCTACCAACCTAGTCCAAGCCCTCGTCACCCCTTATTTAAGATGATCACAATAGGCTCCTACCTGATTTAATAGCCTCCCTGGTTTAAGTCTTTCCCCTCCTCAGTCCACCCTCCATATAACTGTTAAAGTGATTTTCCTAAAGCCTTGTTGTTGCTGTTGTTAAGTCATGTCTGACTCTTCATGACCTCATTTGGGTTTTTTCTTGGAGGGGTTGGGGCAAAGATACTGGAGTGGTTTGCCATTTCCTTTTCCAGCTCATTATATAGTTGAGGAAATTGAGACCAACATAGTTAAGTGACTTGCCCAGGGTTACACAACTAGTGAGTGTCTGAAGCTAGATTTTAACTCAGAAAGAGTCTTCCTGATTCCAAGCTGGGCATTTTATACACTGCACCACTACCTTCCCAGACCTAAAGCCTAGTTCTAACCATATCACTTCCTTACTCAATAGACTCTAGTAGTAGCTTCTTATTACAACTAGGATCAAGTACAAATTCTGTCTGGCATTTAACATCCATTGAAACCTTGTTCTTAACTTTCCTTTCCCACTTCACTCCCCTTCACATACCCTATGGTTCATCCAAACTGTCCTTTGTGCCGACTGTCCCCCATGCCTGGAATGCTCTTGCTCCTCACCTCTGACTTAGAAGCCCTGGTTGGCTTCAAAACTTGACTCAAGCACCACCCTTTACATGAAGCCTTTCTATCCTAATTCAAGTCCTCTTTACCTCTTGCCTAGACTAAAAGTAGTCTCCTAGGAAGCTTCATCCCTGCCTCCAGTCTTCCTCTTATTACCCATCCTGCCCACAGCCTCCAAATTAATCTTCCCAAAGCTCTTTAAGGTATAGTAACATATTTAGAGTTGTAGAGGACCTTAGACAATATTTACTTTCTCACGTGGGCTACTAGGTGGCGCCATAGTGCACAGAGTGCTAGGCTTGGAGTCAGGACCATTCATTTTCCTGAGTTCAAATCTAGTCTCAGACACTTAGTAACTGTATAACCCTGGGCAAGTCACTTCATCCTGTTGGCCTCAGTTTCCTCATCTGTAAAATGAACTGAAATAGGAAATGGCAAACCGTTCCACTCCAGTATCTTTGAAACCCCCAATGGGGTCATGAAGAGCCGGACACTGCTGAAACACCCAAACAACACTTCTTCATATGACTCCAATTTTATCCTGTCACTCCTAGTCAAAGTGATTTCTGCTGCCTAAAGGATGAAGTTAAAACTCCTTTGTCAGTAATTTAGTGCTTTCACATTTTGTTCCCATTTTTTCAACAAATGTTGAACACTTCATTTCCCATATATAGGTCATTTCTACTCCCCAAAATGAACTTCAACTCAATTCAAACTAATCCAATTAAATCCAGCAGGTATTTATTAATTGGCCGTCTTGTACAAGGCACTGGGCTGGGAACCCAGGAGACAAAAAAATGAAATATCACCTTAGAGGTTCTGTGCCTGTGAAATTGATCCCAATTTTGTAGCTCCTCTTCATTGGGTCTGGAATGCTCTTTCCAACCCTATTGTCATCTACATAAATTCTAACCATCCTTCAAAACATAGCTCAATCTTTCTTCTCTATATATACCTTTTTCAGACCACTGTAGCCCAAGATAATCTTCCTACAGAATGAGTAGTTCATGACAGGGGCAGGTAGGTGGCATAGTAGATAGAACACTAGGGGTTGTAGTCAGGAAGATTTGAGTTCAAATCCAGCTTCAGACACTTAAGGTAGATAGGTGGTGCAATAGATAGAGCACCAGGCCTGGGGTCAGGAAGACTCCTTTTCCTGAGTTCAAATCTGGCTTCAGACACTTACTAGCTGTGTGACCCTGGGAAAGTCACTTCACCCTGTTGACCTCAGTTTCCTCATGTGTAAAATAAGCTGGAAAAGGAAATGGCAAACCGCTCCAGTAATTTTGCCAAAGGAAAAAAAAAAACACCCAAATAGGGTCACTTAATGTGTCTGCCATAGTTTCCTAATCTGTAAAATGGGGATAATAATAGAACTTACTTCCTAGGATTTTTGTAAGGATCAAATGGAAATAATTATAAAGTGATTTGCAAACTTTAAAAAGCTATATAAATGTTAGCTATTACTATTATTATTACTACTTCCTGGTACCTTGCATATACTATCATATGCTTAATTAACTATATATGTATCTACAAGTATATATATATACATATATATATATATATAATATGTGTATACAAGGTGTCCCAAAAGTCTTAGGGCTAGTTTAAGTTTTTAGATATGGACAGTCAGGGGGCAGCTAGGTGGTACAGTGGATAAATTTGAACCTGAGTTCAAATTCAGTCTCAGACACTTGATACTTACTAGTTGTGTGACCCCGGGCAAGTCACTTAACCCTCATTGGCCAGCAAAAAATAAAATAAAATAAAATTGAATGAATGAATGTGGACAGTCAGTCAATTAGCATTTATTAAGTGCTTACTATGTGCCAGGTAGTATGGTAAGCACTGGGGATACAGACGAAATCCTTTCTCTCAAGGAATTCCCAGTCTAATGGGGGAGTCAACTTTCAAACAGCTATGTAGTCAGTCAGTCAAGTAGCATTTATTGAATTTCAATGTGCTTTAAGTTTTCAGTGTGAATTAAGATTCACTTCTGACACAGACTGGCTGCATGACCTTGATGATGAGCCTCTCAGTGCTCTAGGTAACTCTCTAAGACCTCAAGTTGTTAGGCAGGTGCTGATCTACTTTATTAGCAGTTCCCTTGTTTGGGAATCCCTGCCCCGATTAAATCACAGGTCCAGTCCCCATCTCCCCAACTAGATGAGGGAGGCAGCACATCCCAGTAAAAATAGTACAGGATCTAGAGTCAGAAGCCCTCCATTCAGATCCTGGCTCCATGATGTGTGACCTGGAACAAATCTTTTCACCTTTCTGAACCTCAGTGCTGGGATCTTGTGATTGTGTGACACTGAACAGGGAAGAAAGACACAGGTTTGGGCTTCTTTTGGGCCACCATTACATGGGAACTGCAGTGATTGTCATTCAATGAGGGGTTTTTAGGAGCTTTGGGAAATAGCCAACAGGCTGGTGTTTGAAGTTTGGAGGTTGTCTCTAGTGCCATCAGGAAACAAGGAAGGAGAGATGGTGGATGAGGTGGGAGTATGTTCATGTGAGAATAGAGGGTGAGTGGGGAAGCTAGGTGGCGCAGTGGATAAAGCACTGGCCTTGGATTCAGGAGGACCTGAGTTCAAATCCAGCCTCAGACACTTGACACTCACTAGCTGTGTGACCCTGGGTAAGTCACTTAAACTTCATTGCCCTGCAAAAAAAAAAAAAAATAGAGGGTGAGTGGGAAAGGTGCTGGATGCAATTAAAACATGTATTTCAAGGTTGAACCAACAGAGGGGCTTAGTCCTGAGGATGGGAGCCCTGAGGGTCCCAGGGTTTGGCATGGAGTCTCTTCCCTTGCTTGGACGTCTTGGTGTATGCACAGAGATACATCATCAGGCTTGGTTGCCAGTAAAGCAACCTAACTCCCATCCAACCTACACCAGTATGGAGTGAGCAATAATGATAAGCCGAACGATCAGATTCTCTTTAATATAAATTTATTTTTACTAGTATAACTTACAGTATAGTTCCAGTATTTTCACTGGCTGTCCCCGTGTCTGGATTTCTCTCCCTCCTCTTCTCTGCCTCCTTGTCCTTCCTTGTTTCTATTAAGTTACAGATAAAACCCTAGCTTCCACAAGAAGCCTTTCCCAATCCCCCTAAATTCTAGTGCCTTCCCTCTGAAATTACCTCCAATTTATCCTGTTACAGGATAAATTGTTGATACATAGTTGTTTGCATGTTGTCACCTTCAACAGACTGTGAGTTCCTGAGAACACAGACTATTTTTTGCCTTTCTTAGTATTTCCAGTGCTTACCACAGTGCCTGGCACATAGTGGGCACTTAATAAAGGCTTGTTGATGACTCAATTATTTGCATCACAGTTGAACTTGCCCCTCTAGGTTTCTGTTTTAGAAGAAGGTTGCCCCATCCCTGTTTTTTCATCTAGGGAAAAAAAAAAACCAAGAACATTACTTTAAATCATCTCTGGGATTCCAGGAGCTTTGTAAGCTCACTGTGGACAAGGACTGTTTCTCACACGTCCATGTATGAATCTCAAAAGCCCGTCAGACACATTGTAGAGCCCAGAGTCAACACAATAAATATTTGTTGGATGATAAAATTTGACAGCATACATGAAAGTCGCTAGATCCTTCCTTCATGACCTGAATAATCTTCCTAATGCATAATGCATTGCTTTGGTCAGGATGTTCTGCTCAGAAACTTCTAGTGATTCCCCACTGCCTACTGAATGAAGCTTAAACTCTTGACCTTGGACATCCCCGAGGTTTCTGGGCAGGCTCTGTCCAGTAGGGTAATGATCTCACTGGAGAGAGGGGCTTTGAGAAGGTCATCCAAGCCCCTATGAATGATCATAAGAGGCAAAAGAGGGAAGTACACAATGGCAGATCAGAGACATGAGTTATGCAGGGTCTGGGGTCAAAGAGGACGTGTTTCCCCTACTAGGGGAAAATCATCTAGCTGGATCCTCTCTCGGTCAGTGGGGCCCTCCTGCCCTCTAGTGGCCACATGGAGGGTAAACATCTGCACTCTGAACAAGAAGCCACTGGGTGTGAGCAGGGAGGTCCTTGCACAGCTCTTTCCTGTGTTCTTAGGTAGGTCACTAGATATTTGGCAAGAAAATTGGTACCTCTAGTCTCAAGGGAGTCTCTCTTCTTTTGGACACTAAGTGCCTGAATCCTGCTGGTTTCCATAGTGTGTGTCTCTCCAATTCCAATGGGCAGCCTGACTCCTTCCTATGGCTATCTCCTTATCATAATGGGGACAATGGGCAGCCTGAATGTCCCTGATTCAAATCTGGTCCCAAGCATTTAATAGCTGTGTGACCCTGGGCAAGTCACTTAACCCTGTTTAATTTGTCTTTTTAATAAATGTCTGTTTTCTTTCCTTCTTATTTTTATAGGACACCCAAAATATTCATTCCTCAATACTTATGCTTCTCCCTGTGGCTCTCAGACCATCCCAAGGACTTAATAAATGCTTTTTCATTCATCCTTCATTCATCCCTTCTTTGTCTCCTTTACTGATTCTCCTGCCTTTTCTTTTTTCTTTTCTTTTTCTTTCTCTTGTTTTTTTGTTTGTTTGTTTGTTTTTGGTGAGGCAATTAGGGTTAAGTGACTTGCCCAGGGTCACACAGCTAGTAAGTGTTAAGTGTCTGAGGCCAGATTTAAACTCAGGTCCCTTCAGGGCCAGTGCTCTATCCATTGCCCCACCTAGCTGCCCCTCTCCTGCTTTTTCAATGTATAAATCACTATGTTTATGGCTTAGTCTTTAGACCCTTGGTCTTCTTTGGAGAGCTTATCCACACTCAACTATCATCACTATGTGATTGAATCCCCAAACTCCATCACCATTCCTGCCCTCTCTCTTGAGCTATGAATCAATGAACATTTTATAAGTGTCTACTACGTACTGGGCACTGTGCTAATTAATGGGGATACAAAAAGAGGCAAAAGACAGTCCCCACCCTCAAAGTAAGCTCTTTGAGTCTAATGGGAGAAACAACATGCAAACATTCAAAGCCATCTGGATGCAGTATAAATAGGAAATAATTAACAGAGGGAAGGCAGTGGAATTAAGAGTTACCATCCCTAACAGCCAAATAGATGTCTTTACTTGTATGTTCCAGTCTTTTGTTGAACTGAAGATGGATGGAGAACTGAACTCTTCAGCTTTTCCCCAGACCTGCTACCCTATCCCTTATCTAAGTCCTACCCAACCTTCCGGCCCAAGTCATGCCCATCTCCTCTGTAAAGTTTTCCTGACCTCTCCAACCTAAGCATCTCCCATTACTTGGCTGTGGTATTTCCTCTCTGTTTTGTTATTTTGCCACATCATATGCTTCCTGGAATTGTCATCTATCTTTATGTATAGAAGAGGCAGCTGGGTTTTTTTGTGGAAGAGCTGTGTCAGGAGTCACAGTTACTTCCCATGCCACTTATTTCATATATCTCAACTTTTTCAGATATAAAATGAAGAGAGTAAACTAGATGATCTCTGAGGTTCCTTAAAACTCTAATATTCTGATACTGTGACATCAGTTCAGTGATAATATGGGTATGGTATACATTTACCTTTAGTACTTCACAGTCTTATGAGGAAGGTGACTTGTAGACTGGTAAAATTTCATATAAATGTTTGAGTTTTTACATTTTAATAGTATTTTATTTCTTCCAATTACATATAAAGACAAATTTTAACATTCATTTAAAAAAATGTCGAGTTCTGAATTTTCTCCCTCTCTCTCTCACCTCCCTTTTCCCTGAAATGATGAGCAACTTGATATAGGTTATATATGGGCAATATGTAAAACATATTTCCATATTAGTCATGTTGTGAAAGAAAAAATGAACCAAAAGAAAAAACACAAAAAATTAAAATAAAATAAAATAAAAATAAAATCAAAACAGTATGCTTTGATGTTCATTCAGACTCCAATCAGTTCTAGATGTGCCATTAAGCTAATGTTCTAAATCCTATTTTTCCCAACATGATTGTAAGATCCTTGAGACCAAGGGCCTGTGTGCATATCTATATATATATATGCATGCATATATGTATATATGTGTTGTATATATGCACACATGTGTGCATTTCTGTAACCCTAGAGCCTACCACATTGTCTTGCAAGCAGATGCTCAATAAATATTTGTCAATGATGTTTGTTGTTGTTCAGTTGTCTCTGACTCTTCATGACCCCCAACGGACCTCTGTCCATGGGGTTTTCTTGGCAAAGATACTGGAGTAGTTTTCCATTTCCTTCTCCAGTGGCAAACAGAAGTTAAGTGACTTGCCCAAGGTCACACAGCTAGGAAGTTTCTGAGACTCTGTTTGAACTCAGGTTTTCCTGACTTCAAGCACTCTATCCACTTCAGTATCTAGCTGCCTACCACATCATCTTTCACATAGCAGATGTTCAATAAATATTTGTCAAAGATAAGATTTGTCAAAAATAGCCTTAACGGAAGGGCCAGTTCAGAGTCTCGACTCTCTGTGGCCAGTAGGTGGCAGCATATACCCACCTGCCTACAAATGGACAAGTAGAAAGGGATGGGAGTGGTGGGGGGAATCCACCATGTTTTCTCAAGGTCATTCATCAAATTAAGCAATTCTCAGATGGTTCCCCAGTTTGAATCCTATTTCTAACCCCAGGCAAAGACTTGTATCCTAAGCCTTTAGAAAGTTTCACTAGTAGATGGGCCACTAGGGTCATGAATTCTTTGGCCATAGCAACTTTTGATGCAGGCAAAGAGGTAGGGTATCTAAATACCTGAAAGATAATTAAGGAGAGTTATCAGAGGAGGGGGAGAAGTACTCACACACTCATGCATTCCCATGCCCATAAGTACTAAATCTTGAGTTAGAAGATCTGAGTTCAAATCTTACCTTAACTGCCTTCTAGATGTATGACCTTGCACAAGTTACTTAGCTATTCCAGGCCAAAATTTCCTCATTTGTAAAATGGGGACAATAATAATGGCACTACCTACTTCCCTGTATTATTAGCATCAAACAATATATTGAAAGCATTCCTTTGAGGCAGGTAGGTGGGCAGTGGTTAGTGTGCAGGGCCTGAAGTCAAAAAGACTTGAGTTCAAATCCAGTCTAGGTACTTACTAGCAGTGTGACCCCAGGTGAGATCCTTAGCCTTTGTCTGCTTCTGTCAAATGGGGGTAAAAAGATCACCTACTTTCCAGGGTTGTTCTGAAGACTAAATGAGACAATAATTGTAAAGTACTTAATACAATTCTTGGCACATGGTAAGTGCTACATAAATGTTAGCAATTATTACTCTCAAATGAGATAATATTTTTAAAGCACTTAGCATAGTACCTGGCTCAAAGTAGACATTTAATACATTTCATAAATGCTTGCTTCTTCTCCCCCCTCCTTTTTTGTAAACTATAAAGCATCATAGAAATATAAACCATTCATCGTATATAATCCAGGAAATATTATCCAGGAATGCCTGATTTTAATTAAATAATCAACATGTGCTGGGCATTGTGCTAAGGACCTGAGATAGAAAGATAAAAATGAGACAATCCCTGACCTTGACACTCTAGCCGAAGGAAACAACACCGACAGATATAGGTAAAGACAAAATGAATTCAGGGTAATTTGTGGGGAAGACGTTAGCAGCTGGGGAGGATCATGGAGAAGGTGATACTTGAGCTGAACCTTGAAGGAAACTGGGTTAGTCCCAGAAGGAGAGATAGGAGTTGGAGAGGCTGAGTCACTGGTGATTTTATTGTTGTGGGAACTCCCTCCTGTCTATGACTGAACCAATTCAGTTGTTTCAGTTGTGTCCGACTCCTCATGCCCCCTTTTGGGGGAGGGTTTCTTGGCAGAGGCACGGGAGTGGTTGACCCTTTCCTTCTCTGGCTCATTTGACAGATGAAGAAACTGAGGCCAACAGGGTGAAATGACTAGCCCAGGGACACAAAGCTAATAAATGTCTCAGGCTGGCTTTGAAATCGGGTGTTCAAGACTTCTGGCCTATACACTCCATCACCTAGCTATTGTTTTTAATTAAAAAAATTTTTTTTAAAACCAAACAGAACAAAACCAAGTTCACAGACCCCAGGTTAAGAATCCTGACCTAGGGGCAGCTAGGTGGCACAGTGGATTCAGAAGGATCTGAGTTCAAATCCAGCCTTAGATACTTGCTAGCTATGTGGTCCTGGGCAAGTCACTTAACCCTCATTGCCCCACCAAAAAAAAAAAAAAAAGAATCCTGACCTAAAGGAAAGCTTCTAACGTATTGGTAAAACCTCTATGAAGCTTTTATTTATAGGAGGACGTGGACAGATATAGAGGGGATTGCATCTACTGTTGGCAGCAAGATCCATACCAACACAATCCTTTGAAGTATACCTACATACTGGTGCTTTTAAATTTTTCAGTCACGTGCCACTCTTTGTGACCCCATTTGAGGTTTTCTTGGCAAAGACACTGGAGTGGTTTGCCATTTCCTTCTCCAGTTCATTTTACAGATGAGGAAACTGAGACAAACAGGGTTAAGTGACTTGTCCAGGGTCACACAGCTAGTAAGTGCCTGAGGCTGGATTTGAACTCAGGAAGATGATTCTTCCTGACTCCAGGCCTGGCACTCTATCTACTGTACCACCTAGCTGGCCCTAGGTGCTGATAGAGGGTGTCCCAAAACTCTTAGTGTACTTTCTAAGCCTATAAATGAATTACGACTTTTGGGACGCCCTGTATGCCTATAAACCCCTTCATTCTCTGACATTCATTCTAAAACACGTCCCACCCCACCCCAGTCCATTCATTGGCAGACCTACCTAAATATAAACAAGCATCCTCACAGGCTCATTCGCAGGGACACTAACTTTCATCTACAGGTGCATTCAAAGGCATTTTTATATACACAGAATCTCCCACATACACACATGCACATACATTTACAAAGTCTCATGTTTGTCCCTATGTTTCTATTTCCACTGACTCCACAGGCTCATCCATTTCCATCCACCTTCAGCTGGGAGCCGGGGATCCAACAGCTCAGTCCAATCTTGTCAATTAGAGAAGGAAACAGAGCAAGTGTCACCTCTGTAGATTGGGAAGGTCAGGCTAGAAGTTGCGTCAACATCCCAAGTATTCATTATTTCATTTCACGAGGATATTCTTTCCCCTAGTAAAGATAGCCAGCCCTTGGAGAGTTCTGTTGCAGATGTTTGAATGAGTGCCTGTTGGCTGGTGGTCAAACCACTGGTCATGAACCTCTGGGAACATGGGTGGGGTTGGTCCCGAGTCTACAGAAGTATAGACCACGGCCTGGGCTGTCAGTAAGGCCTGTCCATCTTGGGAAAACCTCCCAGAGCTTATAATACATGGCCACTTCTATCCCACAACGATGGAGTGCATTAGTGGAGGCATGCTATATATGGAGTGCTTAATGGCTGTTTGTTAAATGAATAAATGAATGGAAGGAAGGAAAGGAGAATTTGATAAGCACCTATGGTGTGCCAGGAACTGTGTTAAGCACTTTACCAACACCACATTTGAATGAATGTATTATTTATGCCATCTTCCCTAATGCCCCTCCCAAGACAAAGTAAGACTATGCTCTAGACTCCTCCCTTCTCTTTACTGCCTTGCGACTCCCTGTCCCACAACATTCATCATCGTCGATCCCCTTGCCCCATTCCTATTCCCGTTCTTCTGCTGAGGTGTCCCAGGGAATATAGAAGAATAAAAGGATTGGGGTGGGGCAGCTAGATAGCACAGTGGATAGAGCACCGGCCCTGGAGTCAGGAGGACCTGAGTTCAAATCTGGCCTCGGACACTTGACACTTACTAGCTGTGTGACCCTGGGCAAGTCACTTAACCCACATTGCCTCACACACACACACAAAAAAGAATTAAAAGGTTTGGGGTTTTGGTTTGTTTTGGGGGGTGGTGGTGACTTGTCATGGGATTGGGAGAGTAGATCATTGAGAGAGTCCGGGTTTCCATTTTTATTTGTGTTTTGCTTCACCTGCTTGCTGATTTCCATCAGCCTGTGGGGCTGGATCAGTGTGCTTGGCTGGTTTAATAAACAGGACACATTATTGGAAGCCAGGGCCTTTGGGGACAGGGAATACAAAAACAGCTCATAAGTAGAGAATGTGGAGATCAGATCCTTTAAATCAGTCTTTTTTCTTTCTTTTTTTTTTTTTTTAGTGAGGCAATTGGGGTTAAGTGACTTGCCCAGGGTCACACAGTAAGTGTCAAGTGTCTGAGGCTGGATTTGAACTCAGGTCCTCCTGAATCCAGGGCTGGTGCTCTATCCACTGCGCCACCTAGCTGCCCTAAATCAGTCTTAATGAGAGGGTGGGTGGGAGTTGTTCAGATTTCTTTCTCCATCTCATGTCCTTGGTAACTACATTGACTAGAAGCCCCAGAAGGTCTTTGCAGATCCCTTTATTTTCCTGACTCATTTGGAGCCCTTTCCCCTATCCTTTCTATCTCATCTCACCCCACTTCTCCTAGGAAGGCAGCCAGTCAAGGGTGGGGGTGGGGAAGCCTAGAGTCCCTGCCAGGGCAGGGCCATCTTGGCTGACAGAGGAGATGTCACTTGGAAAGTCTGAGAAAGTGAATCAACTGAGGGAGGAGGGGCTGGGATGGGGGAAGAAGATTAGAGACTTCCAAAACTTCGATGAACTTAATAACTTACTACTGGCTGGGGGCATCAGGGAAAGCAAGTCCCTGGGGGGGTCACAAGGGTCCGAGAGGATCAACATTCCCCATGAGTTAGCCCGGTAAGATGCTTTTATCAGAAGCTCAAAGAGGGGTAAGGACCCTCCCAACCCACCTCTACCCCTGGACTCTCTCAGGAAAGCTGGGGTATAAAGAAGAGGCATGGCTATGATGGGGTGTTTTCCCTTCCCTGCCTCTGCTTGGGCCCCAAGATACAGCTGGAAGAATGGGGGCTAACCAATGAGAAAGTCACTAAGGACCTTGAGTCTGTAGGAGGATAGAAAATTTGAGAGGAAGGATGGGTTTCAAGCAATGGACAGAACCCAATAAATCTGGGAGACAGCCATCTCTTTCATGCAGCACTAGACTAGATGCCCATTTGGCCTGAGTGGCACTGTGTTTGGGAAGCTTGTCGAGAATGAATGAATGAATGAATGAATGAATGAATGAATGAATGAATGAATGAATGAATGAATGAATGAATAAGCATTTATTTGTTTGCTATGGACAAAGCCCTGGGAATAGGAAGGGTAAGGCCAGGCTGTCTCTGTTCTCCCATTCACTCGCATTCTTATAGCAGGAGACAACACATATGGGAACTTTCTGCAGCCACGCTGGATGGTGGCAAATTCTTTCCACTGATAAGGCAGTATCCATTTTGGTGTTGAACCAGTTGATAATGCCAAGGACTTTGAAGGTTAGAACTTCCTCTTTTGAGTCTTCAATAAACGTGATTGCTGAATACATGCCTATTAGTGGCAGTTGGTTGGGAGCTTGCAAGTAGAGGTTCACGTGATAGAAGAATGGTCATCTGGTCTGGGAAACTGAGACCTAGCCTCTGCCTTCATCACTCTATACCATCTTGTGGAGAAGTGATCCGGCCAAGTGGATAGAACATTGGATGCAGGACCAGAGATTTAGAAAAAGAAGGGAAATCAGAAGTCATCTAGCCCAGCCCCTGATTTTACAAATGAGGAACTGAGATCCAGAAAGGTGAAAGGGTTTGCCCAAAGTCACACAGGAAGTAAGGGACAGAAACAAAATTTGGTTTTGGTTGTTTTATTTTTTGGTGAAGCAATTAGGGTTAAGTGACTTGTCCAGGGTCACACAGCTAGTAAGTTTCAAGTGTCTGATTCTGGATTTGAACTCAGGTCCTCCTGAATCCAGGGCCAGTGCTTTATCCACTGTGCCACCTAGCTGCCCCTCAGAAACAAAATTTGAACCCAGATCTTTTGACTCCAAATCGACCCCTCTTTCCACTATGCCACTCTATTTCTCCTGGGGGAACATAGGATCATAGATAAAAAGCTGGAAAGGACCACAGAGGTCATCTAGTCCTACTCCCTCATTATATAGAAGAGGCCCAGCTTAAGTGACTTGCCCAAGGTCATATATATAGTAGAGAAAGGATTTTAACTCAGCTCCTCTGACTACAAGGCCAGTGATCTTTCCTTGCTGCTTCCTTTGGAGTCAGGAAGACCTGGTTTCAAATCCTACTTCAGACATTTACTGGGTGACCCTTGGAATGTCACTTAATCTCTCCAAGCCTCTGTCTTCTTACATGTAAAATGGGATAATAATAGCAACAATTTCAAAGGGTTGTGGTTGAAAAGCAATTGGGGGGAGCAGGGCAATGAGGGTTAAGTGACTTGGCCAGGGTCACACAGCTAGTAAGTATCAAGTATCTGAGGCCAGATTTGAACTCAGGTCCTCCTGAATTCAGGGTCGATGCTTTATCCTCTGTGCCACCTAGCTGTGCCCTGAAATACAATTCTTAAAGTGCTATATGAATGCAAAATGGTTGTTATTGTTATCTTTTTCCTACATTCTTTTCAAGGCTTTCCTCGATCCTGCCCCTTTCCATTAATATGTCTTCCATATACTCTCCTTTCCTCTTGCCCAACATAGGCCCTCCCACTACCTGAAGAGACCAATTTATCAGGAGAAAAAAGGGTACTCCAGCATTCCCCTCCCTCATGACACCCAAATGCCTGAAGAAGATGGAGGAAAGAAGAGAAAGAGGTTCATCTTCCCCACTTGGACAAGGAAGGAAGGAACCAACCATTTATTAAGTGCCTACAATATGACTTTGCAAATATTATCTCATTTGATCCTCACAACAACCCTGGAAAGTAGGTATTATTATCTCTTATTTTACAGTTAAGGAAACCAAGGCAATAGAGATAAAATGACTTGCCCAGGTTCACACAGATAGTAAGTGCCTGAGGCTGGATTTGAGCTTAGGTCTTTCTGACTGCAGGCTCAGAATTCTATCTACTGTACCCAGATGCCTCTAGAGGGATGCTCACACTGACACTGAGCCTGAGTGACAAAGGGCCCTTTGTCTCCCTTTCGGGAGTTAATATTAGAATCCATTCAGTCACCAACAGGTTAGCTGCTCTAGGGCTTACAAAAATCAGAATAGTCTAGTTAAGGTAATTTCCAGCCTGAGGGCATTCACTCACAGCTCCTTGCTCCTCCAGCCAAGAAAATAGGGGTGTGTGTGTGTGTGTGTGTGTGTGTGTGTGTGTGTGCAAGGCATTGCCACACCCTTCCATTCACCCAGCTGTAGCTTCAGGTAGTTGCCACTAGCTCAGAAGACTAGGTCTGGCACTTAGGAGTGATCCGCATGTGACCAGCCCGAGTCCTTTACGGTGGACATAGTTCCTGCTGCTAAGCAGAGAGTCTTCACTTGGGACAGCCTGGGGCATTCAGGTATTTCTCTTTATCACACCAGATTTTCTCAACACATCTTACCTCCACTTTCCTGCTCATTCCACTTGTTGGTTTTACCTTGTTCTACCTGGTGTGCTCAGGTCTGTTTTCACTGGACATGCCAGTTCATTCAGGTAGAGTCTTTCTGTACTTAGCTGAGCATTCAGGTGTGCCGGACCCAAGGCAATCCCGGGACGCACCTTCCCACCCCCATGTCAATAAGTGCTTATTCTCAGGTAAGGGTGCCCAGTTCATTCCACTAGCTAAAGGAAAAATGAGAAGAAATGGAGACTCTCCTCCCCTGCCCTCACCTCAATGCCCTTGGTGTCGCATGCATGGACAGAGCCACGGTAATGATGCAATGATCTCGGCCTTGCTGTTTGTGGAAACTATACGTTGGTGGTCGTTTATATAAATAACTTTTTTTTTTTTAGTGAGGCAATTGAGGTTAAGTGACTTGCCCAGGGTCACACAGCTAGTAAGTGTCAAGTGTCTGAGGCTGGATTTGAACTCAGGCACTTCTGAATCCAGGGCCAGTGCTCTATCCACTGAGCCACCTAGCTGCCCCCATAAATGACTTTTGATACTGGAAAATTGTGAGGTAATTTTCCAGTAAAGGGGCACAACACCAAGGTGGAGATAAGATACCTAAGAAAACAGAAAAATCAGCAGAGCTTTGGGCCTAAATCCTAGGAAATAGGGAATGCTAATTGGACTGAGCATGTGTCTATGATCTACTTTCTGACAATGAGTGGAGGAAAGAAATGTGAACTTTGATAGGAGGTGACAGAAGTTTGGATGCTAAAAAAGAAAAGTAGTGATTCTGTGACTTGGGGGGAGACACTGAGGGTCCATGCTAGAACTTTTAAAGTAGGTATGGTCATTTAGAAGCAGGATTAGGCCTAGATTTAGGTTAGGTTGTAACCAGAAAGAGAACTAGACTGGGGCAACTAGAGCTTTGTCCCAGAGCACTTAAATTGATTGGATGTCAACAGAAGCATTCCAGAGCACACTACTGAGGTTCATAGGATCTTAGATTTAGGGTTGGAAGGGACCATAAAGACCTTCAGTCCAAGGGGCGGGTCTATGAACCTTTTAAAAAATATTGTGATATATTAAAAAAAATTTTGTTAATGATTTCAATATAATTAGTTTCCTTTGAAATTCAATGTATTTCATTTTATGCATTTAACATGATCTTGAAAAGGGTCCCTAGGCTTCACTGGATTGTAAATACACAGCAGAGTTAAGAAGCCCTGAGCTAGTCCAACTCCTTTGTTTTACAGATGAAGAAACTGAGGCCCACAAGGGCCCATGGTCACATAGATAGAAAATGCCAGGATTAAAACACAGTGTCTCTGACACTAGCCAGTGTGCTTCCCACTGTCCTGTGTTTCTTCAAACTGTTGTTTTCTTTTAGTCACAAAATCACAGAATCTTAAAATTAGAAGGTACTTCAGAGGTAACCTCGTCCAATCTGAATCATGAATGTTCTCTGTACCATTCTGGGCAAGTGGTCTTCGGCTTCTCCTAAAACACCTCTAGTGATGGGGGACTTACTACCTCATAAGGCAGCCCAATCTGTTTGATCAGTAAATGAAGTTTTCCCTTTTCCCTTAGTTAAAAAACAAAAAAAAAGCTCTTAAATCCTGTACTGTTGAATCAAGGTTTTAACACCCAACCTAGAAAGTTAGGGGGAACAGAAGAAATTCCCTTGGGGGTCTATGGTAAAGAGTTCAGCTATGGAAGGCATTTCCTTGCACAACCATCCACCTCCTCCCTCTCACCTTTCATTCCTCCATCCCCAGCCTTCTCTCTGTACAAATCACCCCATCTTTCCCCCTCTCTATCTCCCAGGTCTCAGGCCCATTCCCTCAGGCTACACCTGGCAGGCCTCCAGGTCCCAGAGCAGGCCTAGCCCATTCCAAGCAACAGAAAAAAGGGAAGCTTGTCAGGGAGGGGCCCCTGGGGAAATTAACTGAGACTCCAGAGAACAGCTTGTCTCTAGAGGGGCTGATTCACACGATGCTGCAAAGGACAAGGTCCCATGGGGCCCACATTCCTGTATTGTCCTCTAGGGAGGTTGGAACAGGCTCCACAGCTGGTTTTCACTGGGAGAGGGGAAGTGGCCTTAGGGCCCTCACAGCCTGGAAGGACCCAGCTGTCTGTACCCACCCCAAGAAAAGAAGACTCCTCTGACCCCTGCTCCTCTCCCTCCCCCAAAGTTAACCAGAGGTGGAGAGTTGCCTGCTGAGTCTCTGAGGAAGGGCTTCTCAGCCTGGGCCCTGAAAACTTGTCTGTGCACTGTTTTGATAACTGTACTTCAATATAATTGCAATCCTCTGTGGCTCATCTTACACATTTAAAGCTGTGCTGAAAAGCCCCCCCCCCCCCTCCCCAGACTGCTCCAGTCTACAGGCTTCACACAGAAGGGGCTAAGAACCTCTGCTTTCAGGGGAGAGCTAGGATCAGGGCTGCAGGAGGCAGAGCAGAAGGAGATCGGGCCAACCACTAGAATGTCTCCCCTCTTCAGATCCAATGAGGCTGAGGCTGGGGGCTCCTGAAGAAAGCGGGGAAGGCTGGCACTGGGGAGAAAGATCCAGAGGTGTGAGGGTACCCAGCGAGAAGCACCTGATTCACTTCAGGGGCTGGACGTTCTCTCCCTGGTAGGTTGTCAGCATTGTTTCTTTCACACCCCCTGTGTGCTGACCACTGAACTCCATGTGGCGTCTTAACATGAACTATCATGTAACGTATATGCAAACAGCATGTAAATCTGCCTCCCTGCTGGCACCCAGACATCCCCCCTGCCTTCCTGGGGTGTTCTCTTTCCTTCATCTCTACTCTGAAGTGCTTTTCCTTCTGGCTCTATCCTTCCCCATCAGCACGGGCTGTCAGAACTGCCAGGCAGCTGTCTGTCTGCCGCCAGAGCCACGGATGCCCTGGGGTGGTGGAAGGAGCCCGGGGAAGCCTAGTTCCCTTCCTCCAGATGAGGGGGGGGGAAGCTCTGCACAACAGCACAGCCACAGTCAGGATCCCCTCCTAGTAGTTCCCAAATTGGCCCCAACAGAAAATGGAGATGGCCTCAGCCCCCAGTCAGAGCTTGGCACTATGGCAACAATGCTCTGATGAGACACTCGTGTAGGTCACTGCTGGCAGAAATCAGTCTCTTGTCCATCTCCCTGGTGGCCGCACAGCATCCAAGCCAGATGGTACCTCCCTCCCCTGTTTCTCAGGCTGATGTTGTGTAATGACAGTTCCTCCTTCCCTGTACAGATGTGTGAGATGGCTCAACCTCTCCCCAACCCTTCTGGTTACCTCCCCAGGAGCAAATTCTTCTCTGGTCTTTGGTGGAAAGGGAGATGAGGTAAGCACCCCCTTCTCAATACATGTTCTTTCGCTTACCCTCCCAGAGGTCTTCCAAGTTTCAATTTTAAGATCACAGTAGGACAATCATAGTTTAAACTCAGATGGGACCTCGTAGGTCATCTGTCCAAACTTCTCATTTTACAAAGGAAGAAACTGAGGACCAGAGTGGGTACAGTGACTTTCCCAAGGTCACACAGGTAGTAAATGGCAGAGCTAGGATTTGAACCCAGGGCCCCTGATTCCAAATTCTGAACTATTTTCATTGCACTATGCTGCCTCTCAATTCCCAATGATGGGGCCATATTACTATGACCCTCAGTGCACATTTTTCTTCAACTTCATGCATCCAAAAAGGTATGTTTACACTGCAAAAGACACAGGTTTTTGAGTCAGCAGACATGAATTCGAATTCTGACTGACACATACAAAATGCGCCCCATTGACTGGGTCACTTAATGTTTCTGGGTTTCCGTTTCCTCATCTGTAAAAGGAGGGAATTGGACTAGATCCCCTTCCAGTTCTAACATTCTAGAGTTCCATGATTCCCCATCTTCCAATTCATCAGTCAACAAGCATTTTAAAGTACCTACTATGTGTCATTAGGAAGCAGATCCTACCCTTAAGGAGTTTACAATCTAGCAGAGGAGACTATATACATACATATGGGGGGGGAGAAAGACAGACAGACAGAGGGAAAGAGAGACAGACAGAAACAGAGACAGTGAGAGAGACAGAGACAGAGACAGAGAGAGAGACAGAAAGAGAGGTCATTGTAAAATAGAAGAATTTTTCAGGGAAGGCACTAGTGGCTGAGAGAAAAGAGGAATCAGGGGAGGCTTCATGTAGAGGATTGTACTTGAGATGATTCTTTTTTATGTGGATAGAGTCATTTTAATGTGGGTTTTAATAGATGTAGCTGTCATCATTTATTTTTTTTAATTATAAAAGTATTGTATTATTTTTTCCAGTTACATGTAGAGATAGTTTTCAACATTTGGTTTTTTTTGGTTTTTTTTGCAGGCAACGGGGGTAAAGTGACTTGCCCACGGTCACACAGCTGGTAAGTGTCAAGTGTCTGAGGCCGGATTTGAACTCAGGTACTCCTGAATCCAGGGCCGGTGCTTAACCACTGCGCCATCTAGCTGCCCCCAACATTTGTTTTTTTAAATCAGATTTCTAGTTTCAAATTTTTCTCCCTCCCTCCGTTCCCTCTCCCCTCCTCCAAGACAGCAAGTAATCTGATATAGGTTATATATGTACTATAACATTAAACATATTTCTGCATTAGTTATGTTATAAGAGAAGAATCAGAGCAAAAAAGGAAAAACCTCAAAAAAGAATAACAACAGCACCAAAAAAAGAAATAGTATGGTTCAATCTGCATCCATATCCCACAGTTCTTTTTTTTTTTTCTGGATTTGGAGAGCATTTTCCATCATGAGTCCTTTGGAACTATCTTGCACCATTGTATTGCTGAGAAGAATCAAGTCTATCATAGTTGATCAACACATAATGTTGATGATACTGTGAACAATGTTTTGAGATAATTCTTGAAAGAAACTATGGATTCTAAAAGGGAGACATAGGGAGAAAATGCATTCCTGGCTAAGGGAAAACCAATTAAAAGGCACTGGGACAGAAAATGGACATCTATAGATAAAGAATAATAAAAAAGGCAATGTGTGTGTGTGTATGTGTAGGGGGATACTGTATAATAAGGTTGGAAAGGTAGGTTTGAGACCAAATTGAGAAGGGCTTTAAATGTCAAGAAGAATTTGTATTCAAGCCCATTGGAGATTATTGAGTAGGGGACACAACCCATCTTTCCAATCTCAGCAGAAAGTATAGACACTCTCCTTCCCACACTCAATCCAGCCAAATCAGTCTTCTTGCTGATCCTCATCATATAACACTGCATCTCTTGTCTCCATGTCTCCCCACTGACTCTGTCACCCTACCCAGGATGCACTCCTGCTTCACCTCCACCACAAAGAATCTCTTACTCGAGGCACATTGTCAGATAGAAACTTTAGGAAAATCTGCCAAAGTGTCCTTGTTACTAAAATTCCCTGAGAAACAACATTACTTAGACTGGAGGGGCAGGAGGTTTCATTGGTAAAGTGCATTTTCAGGGTCTGGGTTTTTTGGAGGACACAATTACAGATCACAGTTTTGACCCTGAACCATCTCCAGGCAGGGGTGTGTGCATAGCCTCTCAGCACCCTGGTTAATGAATGAGACAACAGCGAGCATGCTAACACATTCTGCCTCTGTACTTTACAGTTGCCTAATTGCTTTGGAAGCTATTGCTCTGAATGCAGCCTAAAACCAGGGTGCATTGAGGGGCGGGGAGGGGATGTTAAAAAAGAAACAAAAACCTTTTCTTACTGTGAAAATGAAATGCAGCTCTGCCTCTTTTGTTTTTTGTTTTTGTTTTGGGGGTTTTTTCTTTTGTTTTGTTTTTTTGCTGAGGCAATTGGGGTTAAGTGACTTGCCCAGGGTCACATGGCTAGTAAGTGTTAAGTGTCTGAGGCCAGATTTGAACTCAGGTTCTCCTGAATCCGGGGCTGGTACTCTATCCACTTCGACACCTAGCTGCCCCTGCTCTGCCTCTTTTGTGCTGTACCACCCATAACTAAAGTTCTCTGGAAGGCCTTTCGGGTCAAATCAAATGAAATCAAACCACAAGGTTCAAATCCCCAGCTCTACAACTATTGCTCTGTGTGAAACTGGATAAATTATTTAATCTCTATGGATATCAATATCCTTCTCTATAAAATGGGAAGGTTGGAGTAGCTGACACTGAAGATCCTGCCAACTTCTAAATCTTATGATTTCAAATAGAAGATGAACCCCATGGTGCGGTAGAAGATCTAGGTCTGAAGCCAGGCTCTGACATTAACTGTGTGACCTTGGGCAAGTGAATCAACCTCGCTGGTTTAGTTTCTTCATCTAAAAAACAAGAATTAGAAAAGTTCCTGTTGCTCCATGGTCAGAACATGGATGATAGATAGACTCAAGCTTGTATCCATTGGCATTCCCACCTTTACTAGCGTTTGGGCCAATGGTTCCTCCAACTTCCCTTTTTTCTGTTATCTCATCTCCACCCTTATGTTATGGCCCATTATTAAATAACACAGATACTACATGGCTCCTTCCAGCTCTAAGCTCTATGATCTTTGCAGAGACTCAGTCTCCTTTTCAGAAGAATGAGGATAATCACACCTATGTAACCCCTCTCACTTTGTCAACTTTCAAGCATTATAAATGTATGTTATTGTTGTAGTCAATCTACAATCCCTCCAGCCTCCCAGGTTCAGGACCTCACCATTATCCTCCTGTACTCAACGTCAACAACAATAGATACCATTTATGTAGCACTTTAAGGTTTGCAAAATGCTTTATAAGTATCTTTTTATCCATCCTTACAACAACCCTGAGAGGATCAAGTGCATTGCTATCATTTATTCCCATTTTACAGATGATGAAACTGTGGCAAAAGAAACTGGAGGTTAAGTGACTTGCCTGGGGTCACATAGGTGGTAAGTGAGTGTCTGAGGCCAGATTAGAAACTGGCTCTCCCTGACTCCAGGTCTTGGCCTCTATCCACTGTGTAAATCTTTCCATGTCTACCTCTACAATGTTTTACATGCATCACACAACTTGTACAGCCAACACCTTAGTTCAGACCCTCATCAACTCTCCCTTATACTATTGTGATGCCCTCCTGATTTGTTTCCCTGCCTTAAGTCTCTCCCCTTTTCTTTTCTTTTCTTTTTTTTTTGGTGGGGCAATGAGGGTTAAGTGACTTGCCCAGGGTCACACAGCTAGTAAATGTCAAGTGTCTGAGGCCGGATTTGAACTCAGGTCCTCCTGAATCCAGGGCTGGTGCTTTATTCACTGTGCCACCTAGCTGCCCCCAGTCTCTCCCCTTTTCAATCCACACTCCAACCACTGCCAAAATTAATTTTTTTTTTAAGTGAAGGGTTGATCAGGTCACTCCCCTCATCAATAAACTCCAGTGGCTTCCTGTAGTCTCTAAAATAAACTAAAATGCCTATTAGGCTTCCAAAACCCTTCACAACCTGAACCCAACCCACCTTTTCAGTCTCACTAGAAAGTGTATCCAGACACTCTCCTTCCCACACTCAATCTAGCCAAACTGGCCCTCATGCTGTTCCTCACCACACCGCAATCCATCTCTTGTCTCCATATTTTCCCACTGGCTATCTATCTCCCTCCCTGGTGTGACTCATAAAAAGTTCAAGAGACATAGTTTCTGGGTAATTAATCATTTTATTAATCATGCTAGCAATAATTAATAAAAAGGGTCAGTGACACTCTTGAATGCCAAAGACCCACTCCGTGCTTATATGTGCTTGGAAGAGTGGGTATTCCTGACTCTGGGTAACAATTAATGAGAAAAATGAATATTATAATGAGAGGTGGACCTATTCAAATAAGGGGCTGGGGGACGTGACTCTGATCACTCAGTCTTCTCAAAGAGACTTATCTATACCCATATCACTCCATCTAGGGTGATTTAAACAAAAGGATCTACCTCCCCCCTGCCCAAACCTGCCCAAGTGGAACACAATAAGATGGAATTCACCCTAGATTAAATTCTTCATAAAGTTCTCTAATTGGGTGGGGCAGCAACTCCCACCCATGATCAAAAGACATGTACCCTGGGGATTTGAGCAATCTCATCCATCAACAAGGCCGATGCTGGCTTGGCCTAGTAGAAAATGAAGAACTAGGAAGGAAAAATCCTGGGTCTCCCCAATATTAGCAATTAGTTATTTAATAATAATTTCTCTCACTGGGCTGCACTCCCACTTCACCTCTCCCTCATAGAATCTCCTACTTCATTGGAGACACAGTTTATGTACCACATTTTAGATGAAAACTTTCTTCTTTCCCATAGCTGTTATCACCTCTCCCTAAACTAATTGTATTTATTACTGTTTATTCTGATCATTTGGGGTATGTGTTGTGGTTCCCATGAGAATGTAAGTTCTTTGAAGGCAGACAGTTTTATTTTTGTCTTTGTGTCTCCAGGGCCTTCCATCAAGCAAGATAACCCATTACCCATTACCATTATTACTATCTATGTCTCAAAGGGACAGCTAGGTGTCGCAGTAGATAGAGCACTAGGCTTGGAATCAGGAAGATGAGTCTTCCTAAATTCAAATCTGGCCTCAGACACTTACTAGCTGTATGACCTTGGGCAAGTCATTTCGCCCTGTTTGCTTCAGTTTCCACATCTGTCAAATAAGCTGTAGAAGGAAATGGCGAAGCACTCCAGTATCTTAGCTAAGGAAACCCCAAATGGGGTCACAAGGAGTCCTACACAGCTATACAAAAACAAGTCGCCCTGCGCCAGATTTTCCTTTGCTCCTGACCATCCTCCATTCATCTTCCAAAAAAGCATAGGTGTGACCAATCTCCACCCCTATTCCATAAACTCCAGTGGCTCCCTATGACCTCCTGAGTCAAATGTAAAACCTTCTGATTGGCTTCTAAAGTCCTTCATAATCTGTCCCCTTCCTCTCTTTTCTGTATTCTTACACCTGATTCCCCTTCAGTTGCTCTGCGACCTCTGCCTTCTTGTTGTTCCTTGGACCAAGCCACTCCACCGGTACCTTTGTCTCTGGCTGTGCTCGGCAGGCTCCTCCTCTTCATCTCTGTCTCCCCATTCCCCTGCTTTTCTTCAATTCATAGATAAAACCCCACCCTGTACAGGAAGTCTTCGGCAAGGCTCCTTAATTCCAGTGCCTTCCCTCAGAGATTATCTCCAACTGACCCTGTGCATGGCTTGTTTGTACATACTTGTTTGCTCCCCTTAGACTGTGAGCTCTTCGAAGACAGGCAGGTCCTGTCCCCATCTTTCTTTATATCCTCTGTGCTTAGCACAATACCTGGCACACAGCAGGTGTTTAATAAATGCAGAGTTCAATTGCTAACAACTTGACTCCCCTCACTATGCACCAAAAAGCAGCTCTGATTTTTTGTTGTGTTTGCTTTTGTTTTGGTTCAGAGAGGTAGTCTCTGGTGGTGCATCTCATATATGCAAGAATATACCTGTACTCAAAAGCTGGATTATTCAATAGGATTCTGAGCCAATCAGGATTCTGTCTCTGTCCATCTTAATCATTTCTTTCTCCCCTAGGGATTCCAAAACCCCTTGAGTTATTGTTTCCTTCAACTATTATCAACAATATCTATTGAGCATGTGTATGTATATGTGTATGTGTTTGTGTGTATATATGCATGTGTATATGTGTGTGCATGTGCATGCATGGGCGTGTACATATGCATATGTGTGCACACGTATATACATGTATGTGTATGTATAGGTATATGCATATGTGTATATATACATATATGTGTGCATATATTATAGAGAGATGGGTGTGAGTATTCTATATGTGGTGTGCATTGTTAGTCCCAGTTCTATAGAGGGGAGAAACTGAGGCCCAGGACTTTGACACAGACTTAAAGTGACCCACTTCCCTCAGTTTCCTGGCTTCAAAACCCTCTCCATGCCCTATAGATCCCTAGTCCTTTTCCCAGTATTTGGCCCTGTTGCTAAGGACAAATTTCCCATTTGCCAGGCCTCTGAGTGGTAGCTCTGTTGTCATGGAGAAGCGAAAAACTGAAGCGGGTATAGGAGGGTACTACTAAAGAGGGGTGTGTATGAGAGGGGGGTACAATTGGCCTGCTGGTTGCTAAGGTCAACAGGTCTGTGATTGATTAGCTGTGTTTCTACGCCAAAACCCGTCCTTCTGGGTGAGTAGCTCTTGTCCCTCGGGAAGTGGCCTCAAGGTGTACACATTGGGGATGGAGAGGAGGAGGAAGTATAGGAGGTTCAGTGAGTGGAATCAGTATCTCTCATGCTCCTTATTTTGAACAGCCCTGCCTTGCAGGTAAATACACATTAGCTGTGCCTGTGCATGTCTGTCCCCCTCATGCCAGGAACCAAGGCAGTAACACCAGTCACAAGTATCTTAGCATCATTCATGTGTGACCCTGGGCAAGTCACTTAACCCTCAGTGCCCCGTAAAAAAGAATAATAACAATAATTATACAGCCCTTATACAGCCCACGGGCAGCTGGGGTGGCATGACCTCAGCTGACCAGGCACAGTCTCACAAGTGTAGGATTCTGGGTTGGAAGGAACCTCAGAGATCATCTGGTCTAATACTGTCATTGTACAGAGGAGGAGACTGAGGCCTTGAAGGGAGGTGTTCCCAAGGTCACACAAGTAGTAAGTAACAAAGTTAAGGTTTGAACCCCTGCTCTCTACCTCCACATTCGCTGCTGCTTCTAGTACATCACACAGGCCCCACCTGCTTTCTCCCAGCATTGGGGGAATCCGGTAATAGGCTCAAAGAGGGAACCCCATCAGCTTGGGCCGGAGGCTCCCTTGGTTTGTCTCAGATCAGCTGCGGGGGCAGGGGATCGGAATGTGGCTGGCGTGAGCTCTGCTTAGCCTTTGGAGGCGCTACCCTCCTTGGCTGCCCACACAGCCACGGAGGGAGAGATGTTTCCAGCTCCCCCACAGATCCCGCCGGGGGCCAGGGACGCCTGTCCAATCTGCAGAACAGCAGGCATGTTATTGGGAGCCGAGCGGGGGAGAAGTTGAATGGGGGAGGAGAGGAGGTCTGCTCGGCTTCCTAGGAGAGCATCCCCGCTAGTCCCTGAGGCTCCCCGGCTGGGATTGGCATGCTGCTCAGCTCTCTTTCTATCTCAGCACTGGGGCTGGGAATTACAAGAGCCTCTACCTCCCGTGTCCCTCTGGAGTTGGATGGGGGGAGGGGAGAAAAGATGGCAGAAGCTCTGTGTGTCCTCCTTTTCACCCCACCCCCGCTGCCCAACCTCTACCCAGGGGAACCTCTCTGTGCATGGGATACAGAGGAGTGGGGTACCCGAGGTAACTGAGCTGGATGGGAGATGTCCCGGGGGCCCCACTCCACCCAGCTCCTCTACCCTTGTTTTGGAGTTGTAGGGTAATGAGCCAGGCTTCCTGGCTGGTGGGAAACATCTGCAGAGGAGGGAAATGAGTTGTAAGGAGTTGAGCTCTCTTTCAAAGAAGAGATTCCTTTGTGGCTGGAGAGGAAGCACAGAGCTAGGCTGGGGCAATGGTCTATATGGGGGTATATGTCCCCCCTCCTCCCCCACATGGTTAGAGTGCTGGGGACCCTGTGAAACAGCTACCCAAAGCTCACAGCTCTGGGCATTTGGAGGCATTGCAAAGTCCACTGGATAAACATACACACACGTCTACCTCACAGAGCACCCAATGCTCTAGCCTCCCTTTGGTCTATCTGTTCCTCCTAAGCCCTAGAATGAAAAGGAATTCCCAAGGTTGAGATCCAGAGCATCCAAAGTCCTCTACCATCAATTCAGGAGCTTTGGTCCAACCTTCAGCCTTCCAACCCTGCTTATGAGGGAGAAGCAGCCTGCAGACTCAAAGGCAGGCAGCTTCTCCGCCTTTCATAATGTGCTTGTTGTCTTCACTGTCCCATGAATGGGGGCCTGAGACCCAAAGGATGGGGACAAGAGGACCTTCAGGCCATGTGGCTTTAGCCTAAAGACTCTCCCCCAACAAGCTGGAGATTCTGGGTCCTCCGTGGGGTGGGCTGGTGAAGAGCACCGTCTTTGAAATCCCCCTCTCTGCACCTCAGTTTCCTCCTCTGTAAATGAATGTATTGGATTAGATGAGCCCTTTGGTCCCTCATTGCTGTAAATCTTATGGTTGGTCCTATGTAGGCCGGTTTAAATGAGATTATAAGCTCTAGGAAGGCAAGAACTCCACTGTATGAGAAGCAGCACAGAGTCATAGAAGCAGTATTCAATTTGGATAAGGAAAGACCTTCATTCCCATCCTGGCTCCCACACTAGTTGTATGGCTTTGAGTAAGCTGATTAACTTCCCAGCCTCAGTTTGCTCATCTGCAAAATGGGAACCTGTATTACCTACCTAATGTGCGAAGAGGACAGTATTATAGAGGTGATTTATTATTATTTAACTTCATACCCCCCATACAGTAGAGCTTCAAGTTTATTATCTGTCACTTGTGCCATGCATTCTTGGATTAGCCAAACTAGCTTCCTTGCTGTTCCTCATACGGGACAAACATTCTGCCACCCACTTCCATGCTTTCTCACCCCCCCATTCTTTTTTTCTTTTATTTTTGGTGGAGCAATGAGGGTTAAGAGATTTGCCCAGGGTCACACAGCTAGTAAGTGTCAATTGTCTGAGGCCGGATCTGAACTCAGGTCCTCCTGAATTCCACTGTGCCACCTAGCTGCCCCTCCCCTCATTCCTTTTTGAAGAGCTGTCCCCCATGCCTTAAATGCCCTCTCTCCTCACCTCTGCCTCTTAGAATCTCTAGTTTCCTTGAAAGCTCAGCTCAGATACCACATGGAACATTAGGCCTTCCCTGACCTTCCCTGGCCTTCCTCTGGCTCTGTGCACAATTACTTGAATACCTGGGCTCAAATTTATGGGTAACCTGAGCTCAGTCCTCCCTCCCCTTGCTCCCTCCTCGGCCTCTCTCCAGTAGTAGACAGGATTTATCGGTCTCAGAGCTGACCTCATCTCTTCTCAAAAGAGGCTCTCCCCACTAAACATCCTATCGCCTTTCTCAGCCATCTGCAGATGAATTACCCAGGCAGAACCAGGGCCCAGGCCCCTCCTCTATGGGAACCTGCTGGAGTCATTAGCATCCTGACACTTCAGCTTTGCTTATTGGTTTTATTTTTATAGAAAGTGTCTGTGCTGGGGAAATCTGCATGCTCTAGCTAAATATATAAAGACTCAAAGCAAAAGCAGAATAGAGAGGCCCTTCTCTGGATATTCCCCCAAGCTTCCCTCCCCCCTCAACACACACACACACACACACACACACACACACAATCTTTTCCCATCTTCCTGCTGTTCTTTCACTAGCTTCTGATGGGTCTGGGTATATACCTGTCTTTGATGCTAGGAGGCCTGATAATGGAGAATGAGAAGATGGGAGTTTCCAGTCCTCCTAATGTATCTCAAATACATATCTTCCTAGAGAGAAAATAAATCCATTTTCAACATCCTTTCCAAACTAGCCTCTCGCTCCCCCTTCCCTTTCATCAACTAGTCACCTCCTGGTTTTGTGACCTTGGGTGAGTGGTTTAACTTCTCGGATCCTCAGTCTCACATAAAATAGGATTAATGGGGGCAGCTAGGTGGTGCAATGGATAAAGCACTGGCCTTGGATTCAGGAGGACCTGAGTTCAAATCCAACCTCAGACACTTGACACTTAACTAGCTGTGTGACCCTGGGCAAGTCACTTAACCCTCATTGCCCTGCCAAAAAATAGGATTAATGAAGCATTGTTGTGAGGAAAAAATGAGGCAATGTACATTTTGATCAGACCTCTGGTTTCATTGGTGTAGGTAGTGGCAGGTGAGGAACTTCTTCTGTCTATAAAGATCAGCATCTGCTACTAAAATTTATGGTCATAGAGGGTATCCTGGGGATACTGAGAGGTTAAGTCACTTGTCCTAGGTCATACAGCCAGTATGTGTTAAAGGTAGAATTAGAACCCAGGGCTTCCTGTCTTTAGACACCATGTGACATTGCCTTTATATACTAAGTAAATGTCAGCTGTGATTGTAATTCATTTACATATAAGTTAAATGTACCACAGATATTACATCTATTTTTTTATTTTAAAAAATTATCAGGCATTTCTTTTTTTTCTTTCCACCTTCCTCCAACCCAGAAAAGAAAAATAGAAAATAAGCCACTTGTAACAAGTCAACATAATCAAGCAAAATAAATGCCCACACAGACAAAGTCCAAAAATGTGTCTCATTCTGAATATTTAGTCCATCACTTCTCTGTTAAGAGTCAGGTAGTATTTTTTTATCATCAGTCCTCTGGAATCATAGTTGATCATTCCGATTTTTAAATTGTGTTTTGTGGTGTTTTTTTAAACAATGGTTATATCATAGTATAAATTGGTGTCATGGTTCTACTCACTTTACCCTGCATCAGTCTGTACAAGTCTTCCCAGGTTTCTCTGAAACTGACTCTTCATTTCTAACAACACAATAAATAGTACTCCATTACATTCATATACTGTAATTTATTCAGGTATTTCCCAAATTGATGGGGAAACCTCCTTAGTTTCCAGTTCTTTACTACTACAAAAAGAGCTGCCCTCAGCATTTTTGTACATATAGGACAGTTTCCTATTTGATGTCCTTGTGGTATTTCTGGGTCAAAGGCCATTCATGGCTTAGTAACTTTGTGGGCATTAGTCCAAATCATCTCTCCAGAATGTCTGGATCAGGTCTACCAATAGTGCATCAATGTGCCTGTTTGCCCACAGACCTGCCAACATTTGTCATTTTCCTTTTTTCTGTTATGATGTCTATTTTAGAGATAAAGAAACCAAGATAGCCATAGTGGATAATCAGCAGGGCATAGTGGGTCAAAACATTGTCCTTGAAAGATCTAGGTTGGAATCCCTCTCTGACCTCAACTAGCTATGTGACTGACTCTAGGCAAGTCACTTCTCTAATCCTCCATTTCCTTATCTGTAAAATGGGGGTAATAATAGCATTTATACAGGGTTATTTTAAGTCAAGTGAGGTAACATATGTAAAATGCTTGGCAAACTCCATAGCCCTGTATAAATGTCAGCTGTTATTATTATTAAGTGATTTGTCCAGGTTTTCACTTACTGATCTTACTAAGTAAGCTTAGCTCAGTGCCTGGCACTTGGTAAGTGCTTAATAACTGCTTATTTCCTTCCTTCCTTCCTACTTACTGTGTCAGAGACAGAATTCAGATGCAGGTTCCTGTCTCTAAGTCTAGCATTCTTCCCCCCCCCCTACTATGATGCTTCTAAGAACCACAGAAGCTCAGAGTAGGTCAGGGTTTTGGTGGTCAAACAGTCCAGTTTATATCTGAAGAATTCCTTTTCTAATATACCTGATAAAGGTTCATCCAGCCTTTCCTTGGAGACATCCAGGGGAGAACCAACCTGTCCTACATTTGGAGAATTCTAATTGTATTCCCTTCCATCAAATTAGTCAGTCAATAAACATTTTTTAGGCACCTACTATGTGTTAGGTACTGAACTAAGCGCTGGGGATACAAAGAATGGCAAAAGATGGTGCTTGCCCACAAGAAGCTTATACTCAACTGGGAAAGAAAAGTAAGCAAATACATACAAGCAAGTTTTATAAGATTTGAATATGCTTTGCAATTTTTACACATTCCTGCAACTTCTACTCTCTAGGGTCAAAAACAAGTCTAATCCCTTGAAGACAGTTATCATTTGTCCCCTGAATCTTCTCTTTTCCAAGAAAACACCCCCAGGTCCTTCATATCCTCAGATGGCATGATGGTGAAGCCCTTCACCATTCAGGTTATCCTCCTCTGCCCAATTCTTTTGAAAATCTGGCACTCAGGACTAAAAATATCTGAGAAATAGTCTGACAGGGATAGAGCACATACAACAGGACCATTGCTTTAAAAAAAATTTTTTTTTAACTGGGCAATGAGGGTTAAGTAACTTGCCCAGGGTCACACCGCTAGTGTCAAGTGTCTGAGACCGGATTTGAACTCAGGTCCTCCTGAATCCAGGGCCAGTGCTCTATCCACAGGACCCCCGCTGCTGCTGTTTCTCTTCCTCCTCCTCATTATTATTATTCATTAAAGGAATAATTGGGTCCCAGCAAGACCCAACTGCAAATCCAGCCTCAGACACTTACTAGCTGTGTAAAATTAGGCAAGTCACTTAACCCTAACTGCCTAAAAAAAAAAAAGAATATATTACTCACAAAACTCTGTGGAATAGGTGGCAGCAAATATGATTATCCTCATCTTACAGATAAAGAAACTATGATTCTGAGAGGTTGTGACTTGCCAATTATCACATAGCAAGCATCTGAGGTAGAATTTGAATTCAGGTCTACTGATTTTCCAGGCAGCTAGGTGTTGAAATGGGTAGAGCTCTAGGCCTTAAGTTTGGAAGACTCATTTTCCTGAGTTCAAATCTGGCCTCAAACACTTATTAGCTGTGTGAGCCTGGGCAAGTCACTTCACCCTGTTGGCCTCAGTTTCCTCATCTATAAAATGGGATGGAGAAGGAAATGGCAAATCACTCCTAGTATATTTGCCAAGAAAACCCCAGGGAATGGGCTCCACACAATGAAACAAAATAAACTCCTGATTTCCAAGACCATAATTTTCCTAGTTGACAGCAGTGAGTAGAAGGCTGAACCTGAAGTCAAGATCTCAGCTTGAATCCTGCTTCAGACACTTACTAGCTATAGTCATTGAATAGGTCACTTCACTTCTGTCTGCCTCAGTTTCCTCAACTGTAAAGTGGGGATGATAATCTAGCACCTACCTCCCAGGGTTATTGTGAGGATAAATGAAGTCAAGCCCCGCAAACCTAAAGCACTCTATAAATGCTAGCCATTATGATGGTGATTGTTTTCTCCTTTTTGGATACAGCTGTGCAGAAGCTCTCCTTCCAACTAAGGTGGCTTGCTTGCTCGGCTGGCCGTGGGAACTGAGGGATGGGCAAACTATAAGCCACAGGACCTTCCAGTATGCTGATAGACCTCTAGTTGGGATGGGGCAACATCGCACGGAGAAGGGAATGAGTGGAATCCTGGTGGGGACATGAGAGAAACCACCTATTTCAGAAGTACCCTGAGAGGCAGCAGCGTGGTGTAGGCAGGCCCTGGATTCGAATCTCAGCTCTGCCTTCAACTGTGTGACCTTGGGTAAATCACTTTTCTTTTCTGGGGCTCTTGGTAAAACGAGGAGGCTGGACCACATGATCGTTAAGGCTCGCTGCGGTCTCTGACTTCTCCGAGCTGGGAGGAGGGGGTGGGCACCTGGGCAGTGCTAGCTCCGGGGATTGGCAGCGGCAGAGGGCTGGGCTGGGAGGAGGTTGGGTAGGGGGAGGAGCCAACTTGGACAAGTGAAAAACTCCGGCCGGGGGCTGGGCTTTTTCCTTCCCTCCTCCCCTTCCCGGCCGTCTCCTTTCCCTCCCTCCTTCCTTCCCTCCTCCCCCTCCGGCTCAGGTTGCAGCTTCTCTCGGGAGCTGCTCACCTTTGCTGAGCTGGGGAAGCAGCGGCCGTGCCAGGGCGGGGAGAGCAGCAGGGCGCAGGGCACAGAGTTGCTCGGACCTCCTCCTGTCTTCCACCCAGCCCAGGCAGGGAGCCGGAGCCGGAGCCGGAGCCGGGGCGCGGAGCGGTGGGTGAGTCCTGCCCTGAGAGCTGCGCGTTCGGTCCGGCTCGCCCGCCCGGGGTGCTCTGGGGGTGGGGCAGGGGAATGTTTGCAGGGGAAGGAGGGGGTACTGCCCGCCGTGTAAACGGAGCAAGGTACAGCGGAGGAACTCTTAAAGGGGCCTCACTGCTCTCTGCCCTGGGGCTGGAGGTGGAAGGAGAGGCAGAGAAGACGTACTCTGTGTGTGGCATTTTTGGGGGGGAGGCGCTGGAAAGCGCAGCCGCCCCAAATTCCAGGTGGTCAGGAGTAAGAGCGAGGCCATTTTCTTACATTCAGACAGCCCCCCATGCAATCCCCCCACCCGCAACCCCCACCCCGCTTGCTCTTAACCTGGTCCACTCAAGGATTCTGCAAACCAGACTCAGGTGTCCGGGCCAATCTGGTAGCCCTTAGACTGCCGTCACCACCCCACAAAGCAAAGTTTGTTGTGGCTTTTTGAAGCTCCCCTCAACAGGCTTTAAGCGTCCTTCTTCTGGGGGAGGACCTTGGGTCAGGGATCCCTCTATGAACCCAGGCGACCCAGGCATCTGGACTAGAGAGCCACAGGGAAGAGAGCTCAAGGCCTGAGCTCTGGCCAAATGTTCTGTCTGAGCCATGAGCGGCTGAGGATTTGCGTTGGGGGCAATGATGTATTGCGAGGAGGGCAGAAGGCCTTTGGGGATTGCCCATCGGCTTGCCTTCCTGCCTTTTGTAACTGAACTTTGTCCCGAACCCAAGGAGAAGACTTCTGAGCGCTGTTGGCCTATTCTTCCTCGGGGAAGGTCTGCCGGGCGTGTGGGAAGGGGATGAAGGGTCTGGGGCAGATGGAAATGAATGTGTGCCCAACCTCTCACCTCCAGCCAGCAGGCAAAGGGTTAGTTAGTGTTAGGCGCTGGAAATGCGTGAGAGGGAATTGGTTCTGGGGGAGACGTGGCTTGGGGATTCTGAGCCTACATGATTTAAGGACCGAATGTGTGGGAAGTGGGGTGGGGGGAGAGGCAGGTTAGGAATCAGAGATGGTTCGCTCCAGCAGGAGAACCGGGAAGACCTTTCCCCCCTGGGGGGAGGGGAGTGGAGAAAAGTCTTCCTGGTCCCAGGAGATGATGATCTGGTGGCAGGGGGAGATCAGAGGAGAGTGATGTTATAAGTAAAAACCTACGTTGGAGGGAAAACACTTCTACACAGCCTCCTTGTGGTTTCCCCTATGCCTTCTCCAGACACCCAGGCCTCATTGTGAGTGCTATGCAGATTGAGAAGGGGGAATGGAAAATGGGTCTTCATAGCTAAGATTCCGGAGTCCAGGGATCTAATTGGTGCAATTAATTGTTGTGTAGAAGAGCTCTAAGAGCAGGTATTGGGTGGTGGTGGTGGGGAGGTCAGGGGGGGGGGCATAGCAAAGGTCTCCCTGGGGCCACTTCTCAGTGACTAGCCCTGTCCTCTACCTCTAGTTCCTCTGGCTCTCGGTGGTTCCTTGACAGTAGGGCCTGGCTCTGTGACTCACTGACACCTTGCCCTGTCCATCCTGTGTCAGCTTCACGTGAGATTTCATGTCCTCTCCCCTCCCCCTCCAAGTACTCAGAGTATTTGCACATTCCATTATAGTGACCTGAGTGAGCAGAACCAAGAACCAGTCATAGAGATGGGACAAGAGAGGTACTGGCTGACTGGAGCAGAGATGGAGATTTTGAGAGAGGGGAATTAGAGGAGTCTCTTCACCCCTCCAGGCCTCAATGTCTTAATCTGTGAGAAGAGAGAGTTGGACTGTATGACTTTTACGATCTCTTAGATCTGTGATCCAAGGGAGGGAATGACACAATTCTTCCATTTCTGCTTTAGGACGGGGCGGGAAGGTGTCCTTAGGGTTTGGGACAGGGAAAAGATCTCAGCACCTCATTGCTTGTGTGTGTTTGGGGTGGGAGAGTCATGGCCGAGCCCCACCGGGATCCCTAAAACTTTCTCCTGTTGCCTAGAAAGAGCATCAAAGCTCTTTGGTCATTCAGGGCAGTCCTTGCCGTGGCTGCCTCCCGCTGCCTTTTGTTGATTCTCTGAGTAGCCGTGATGAAGGGCTGGGCATACAAAGACCTCTCATCACAGTGCTCCTAAGCCTCAGTCTAGGTAGGGGCCTCTCTGTTCCCTGTGTCTAGCTTCCTAGACATCCTACTCCCCTGGCCTATTTATGGTAGTTCAGCTTCATCCCAGTCCCATCTGGGTTTTCAGAAAACAAATTGGACTTGGATAAATCACTTCATCTTTCTCAGCCCCTTGTTTCTTTATCTATAAAATGAGGAGGGGGGTGGGCAGCTAGGTGGCGCAGGGGATAGAGCACTGGCCCTGGAGTCAGGAGTACCTGAGTTCAAATCTGGCCTCAGACACTTAACACTTACTAGCTGTGTGACCCTGAGCAAGTCACTTAACCCCAACTGCCTTACTAAAAAAAGAAAAAAAAAATGAGGGTAGGGGACTAGACGGTGTCTGTGGTTCCATCTAGCTTGAACACCTTAGGATTCTTTCCTTATCTTTGGCCTAGGGCCCCCAGGGAAGGGAGGAGTGGGGTTAGGGTAGGGAATTGAAGGATGAAGTTCCTATTCCTTTGGCACTGATCAGAGCAGGACTTCCTGTACCTGAGAAAAGGGGGCTTAGGAATCAAATGGGTGCTTGCAGCTGATCTCCTGCTAGGGTCAGGTTTCTTGCCTGGGAGGCTCCCACTCTAGCTGGGATGAGACCGAGCTGCCTTTTAAGGTTGTATTTATTTCCTCTACGGTTCTAGGGACTCTGTTCTCTGCTGCCCTCTGCCCCCTCTTCAGGAAAAGGTTTTTCAAACTCCTGGTAAAAATAGCCCCTACTATTGCCCCAGTCATCCTCCCTTCCTCAGGACTCCCAGTCTTAGTGGGGGTACACTCAAAGCACCCACTCTTCCCGCTTGTTCTCCTGACCGGTGCTTGGGCCCTCCAGGGCAGAAGAAAGACCTTGGACATTGAATGCTTTTGTTTGGAAGGAAAGCTTCTTCCTGATTGGTGGGCAGGGGTCTGCCCTGTGCCTGGCCAGGCAGAGAAGGCAGGAACAGGCTCGCCCACTACCTCGAGGTGAACCACGAGGTGACTATCTCCCTTGTTATGCCAAAGGAAAGAAGGGGGTGCAGCCCAGGGGAGAACAGATGGAGAAACAAGGCCCCGAGTCAGGAAAGAGGAACTAAGGAACTTGTTAGCCAGGGACTGATAAATCCTGTTGACTCGATGGGGGTGCAAGGGGATGGCATTGGACAGCCCCTCTTCCGGGGATCTCCTCTATTTCTAGGACTGGCCCTGCAGGGCAAAGTGCCTTCCCCGATTCTTAATTAATTACAGCCCTGTTCTGTTCTGGACCCATCTGGAGTAGGCTCAGCTCCAGCCTTGGGTGATTAGCCCTTAGGAGACAGTCATGCCAGACTCTCTCCACAACATCCACCCTCACCCACGCTCTGTGCCTCATACACAACGTCCTGCTTTGACCTTTATCTCTTCTTCCCCCTGCCCTCTGCCCAACTCTCCCAAGCCTGGACCCTGTGTCCTTCTGACAGTACCTGCTGAGTGGGCACTTTCTCATCTCCAAGGGGAGGGGACAGAGAGAGGCCAGCTTTTCTTCTTCCTTCCTTGCCTCCCTCATCCCTCCCTCCCCTCTAAACTTAAGCCTGGATCTCAAATCAAGCCATTCAGAGATGGTAAGTCTCATAGACTATTAGAATTAGAAGAGATGGGAGAGATCATCTAAGCCAGGGGGTCTGATACAGGAGATCACCTGTTAGACCAGGAGTCAGGAATTCTGGGGTAAAATTCTGACCCTGACACTGAGTAACCAGAGTCTAGGCACATGACCTTTCTGAGCCTTGGTTTTCCTCATTTGTCAATGGAATACCTGTGGCACCACACTCCCAGGGTTATCAGGAGGGTCGAATGAGATAAAAGACAAAGTACTTTGCAAACTTTGAAGCATTATTCAGTGATTATTATCTATCGAGGCACAAACTCTTGGATTTAGAGCTAAAAGGGACCTTTGAGTCTATCTTGTCTACCCTTTATTTTTCCAAGGCCCAAGAAGTAACATAGGTTGCCCCTGGATCAGGTATTAGGGCTGAGATCTGACGCAGAGCCAGAACTAGGTGCCAGGTCTTCTGGTTCCAAATCCAACATCCTATCTGACAGCCTACATCAACCCCAGCATTTTATAGCGGGGGAAGCAGAAGTCCCTACCCCCACCAACTGCCATGGAACTTTATGCCTGGTATAGGCAGGGAGGGGGTGAATTAGACCCAGGCACCACACTGGGAAGACAGGAAGCAGTTGAATCTCCTGACTGAAAGACAATCCATCTGTTCCCAAAGTCTCCTCTGCTCAGGGTCAGAAGAGAAGGAGAGAAGTTAATCAGCGATATAGCTGTGGACAAAAATAGACCCCAGTACTCCCTGCCCTGAAGGAGAAATTGAGGGGACACAAGAGAAAACATCTCACGCTCTCAAGCATTTGTGAATATTTTGTATATATGGTACACATGCTTATTTATACATATGTTGTTTAAGCTCTTTGAAGACAGGAATGGTTTCATTGTTGTCTTTGTATTTCTTGCGCTTGGCATATAGAAAGGTGTTTAATAAATGCTTGTTGATTGATTGATTATAGGGCAAACTTCATGAAAGCTAGGGCCATGCCTTAATTATCTTTTAGACCTGAGTACCCATCACAGTGCTTGTACACATTAGGTGCTTGATAAATAATTGAACGAATGGACGAACGAACAAATGAATGAATGATTTAGTGAATGAATGAATAAGAGAGTAGAATCTCCTTTCTCTGAGGTCTTGCTGAGTAGGTAAGGTCCCCATAAATACTCTGAACAAGGAAAGGTAGAATTCTACCCAGAAGTAGGAAAATAGAGTAGATAAACCTTGAAGGGCCATTGGCTGTGCTCTTCTGATCAACTATGGCAGTAGAGATGGGCTGTCTCTCCAGAGAAGGAGGTAAGATCAGTCTGGGAGGCTCTAGCAAAGTATACTCTGTTCTGTTTGCCCTAAATAAAGGTTCCTGTGTGGCACCAGGTTTTCACTCCAATGATGAATTTTGGTTTCATCTATTCGCCACCACCACCACAACCCCAAATTTTAGCAGAATTATTGGAGGGGCTTGTGGAGACAGCTTGGCAAAGTGTAAGGGGCAGTGGACACTTAGCAAGAAGAGCTCCAAGTCACCCCAGACACATCATCCTAGGCAACCGACTTTTCCTAAACTTTATTTTCTTCATCTGTGAAACTTGTAATAACTTGGTCAGGTCATTGGCGTTGAAAGCCCCATGTATACTGTAAGGAACTCTACAAAGGCCAAATAGTGTTATTCCTGTTGTTATAACTCCTGTTGAGTTGGTTCTTCTTCCCAACTCCAGGCCTTGTTTCTCCATCTGTTCTCCCCTGGGCTGCACCCCTTTCTTTCCCTTGGCATAACAAGAGAGATAGTCACCTTGTGGCTCACCTTGAGGTGGTGGGCGAGCCTGTTCCTGCCTTCCTCTGCCTGGCCAGCCACGGAGCAGACCCCTGCCCACCAATCAGGAAGAAGTGCTCCTTCCAAACAAAGGCCTTCAGTGTCCAAGTTCTGCATGATAGGGAGAGAGCACTCCTTAGAGTAGTTTCCATTGGACAGGGAATAGTCAGTGGGGAGCAATTGCAAGCTGTAGGGGAGAGGCAAGATGAAGTCAAGTCAAGTTAATAAGCATTTATTGAGAACCTGCTGTGTGCCAGGCTAAATTCTGGGGATACAAAGAAAGGCAAAAACATTCTGCCTTCGCGGAGCTTATAGTCTAATGTGAGAGGGAACATGGAAATAACTAGGAATATAATTGGTAACACTTATATAGTGGCTTTGCAGTGCTTTCCCTATGTTATCTTATTGAATCCTCACAACAGCACTGTGAAGCATGCCAATGGGCAACCACAACTTCACGTAGATGCTATTATCATTCCTACTTTTTTTTTTTTAGTGAGGCAATTGAGGTTAAGTGACTTGCCCAGGGTCACACAGCTAGTAAGTGTTAAGTGTCTGAGGCCGGATTTGAACTCAGGTACTCCTGACTCCAGGGCCGGTGCTCTATCCACTGCGCCACCTAGCTGCCCCTATCATTCCTACTTTACAGATGATGGAGCTGAGGTTGAATAAGGGGTGAGATAGGGAGAGACCTTCTTTCCCTTTTTGCCTTGACCATGGGGATATCTGCCTAGGCCTCAGGTACTAGGATCTCCCTGCTTGGGAGGGGAAGGATAAGGACAGGAGGCTGTATTCCTATGGGCATCAGTGACATGAGAGCTACCAACCACTCATGGATCAACCTGAACTCAACTCTCCTAGCAGAGAAAATGACAAAACCAGGATAGGGGTCAAAGAATCCTTCCCTGCCCTTGGCACCAGAGACTGGGCTGGGTGCCATGTTCTAGGGCACCACCAGACCTTAGCATAGCTCCTTTCCTGGAGAGTACAAGCACTTGGATGTATTGTTGACTATCCCTACATTGATGCCCATAGAGAGGGGCAACGCCAGCTAGATAGGTTCTCCTAGTCCCACCCAGAGCTGGCATATAGTGCCAATACTCTTGGACCAAGAGTCTGAAACCTGGCCCTACCCAACTAGTTGTATGACCTTGGACAGCTCCCTCATGACCTATTGAGGGGATACAATATAATTGCATCTCTCTCCACCACTACCTGCTCTCAACTCCTCTACAACTGAGTAGATGTCTTCAAGAGTCATTGTGGTTGAAAAATGCATCCCAACCTCCCTCAGCAACTAACCTGATAATGAGCTTCTCTGATCCCAGTCAGGCTGGTCTTTGGACACTAGATCAACCTTTCCTGCTTGGCAGAGTTAGATATCCATTGACAGAACCTTCAAGAGCCCAGAGTCATCCCCATACCATAAGGAGGCACTAGAGTAGCATCCACTAGGGTGGAGGCATTCTCAGAGATGGGAGGGAGTAATGTGGTCCAATGGAAAGAGTGGCACATTTGGAGTCGGAGAACCTGGATTTGAATTTCAGCCCTGCTGCTAATTACCTGTGTGACCTTGGGCTAGACACTCACACTCTCTGGGCCTAGGTTCCTCAATCTGCAAAAAGAGGAGATTGACTAGTTGGTCTCCAGAGTCCCTTCTGAGGGAATTGTAGAAATTGAGTGAACCCCACTGACTCCAACTTGTGACTCAATTCTGGAGCTAGCTCAGTTCCTTTTTAATTTAATTATGGGTCTAGTCCAATTTCTGTCTTGTGAGAACACTTTATATTGCATTGTTCAAACCTAGTCCTGTGTGGCTGGGAAACTGGACCACCTCTATCAGTTGCTTAGAGATCCTTGACTAAGGACCAAGGTTTTGTTGGCCAGAAACTCGGTCAGATGCTAAGATCAATGCAAGAAGTTTTCTCACAATTGTGTCCATCTCAAGCAGCCCATATGTTTTTTTTTTTGGTTTTGGTTTTGGTTTTTTTTGCGGGGCAATGAGGGTTAAGTGACTTGCCCAGGGTCACACAGCCAGTAAGTGTCAAGTGTCTGAGGCCGGATTTGAACTCAGGTGCTCCTGACTCCAGGGCCGGTGCTCTGTCCACTGTACCACCTAGCTGCCCCAGCCCATATGTTTTATCTGAAAACTGGCCCATGCTGGTCGATCAGTTCTTGTTTCCATGTTCCTTTGATTGAAAACAGATACTTGGGGGGAGTGGGACACCTCTTTTTCTGATTTCAGGGAATCTCACCTATTCACTCTCCCCCTCCCAACTTTGAAAGTCCCTAATCTTGCCTCCAATTAGAAATTAGATCACCTAATTTTGCATCCTGATTGTTTTCTTTTGATTAATTGGTTTTATTTGATTAATGGAGCAGCTAGGTTAGCAAAGTAGATAGAACATTAGCCCTGGAGTCAGAAGGACCTGGTCTTAGATGTGTAACCCTGGGCAAGTCACTTAACCCTGTTTGCCTCAGTTTCCTCATTTATAAACCAAGATGTAAAATAGCAAACCACTCCAATATTTTTGCCAAGAAAACCCCAACTGGGGTCATGAAGAGTCAAACATGACTAATCAACTGAAAAAAATTTTGATTGTTTTTAATACATAAAAATCTGTCTCACTCTGTATTTCAGGGCCTTTGAACTGACTGGGGAGTCCATTGACCTATTTATTATGCCTGTTTTGCTAATAAATCATATAACACAGATTGTTCCCTCAGTTATTATTAATTATCCACCACACTTCTAGTTCTAAATCTATGGTCATATGACCTGAGTTGAACCAGGACACTGCTCCTTGGCCACCTGGCAGCTGTGTGACCTTTGGGTATGTCACTCCACCTCTCTGGGCATCACATTCCTCAACTGTGACGTGAAGGTGCTGGACTAGGTGGCCCCTAGGTACTTTTCATCTCAAAGTGGATGGTTCTGACATGTACTGGGCAATAGTAGACCTCAGGAGGGCTCTTTCAAGTTCACACCCGCCATATCTCAGTTGATATTACAACTGCCCCAGTGAGTTGGGTACTACAGGTATCATGATTCCTGTTTAACAGAAAGTGAAGTGACAGGCCCAGGGTCACACAGTGAATACATATAGAGACAGAGCTCTAACATTAGACCAATGTGCCTCTCACAGACAATAGACTGATAAGTATTTAAGAAGAGGATGAGGGGGTGGCTAGGTGGCGCAGTGAATAAAGCACCGGCCCTTGATTCAGGAGTTCCTGAGTTCAAATCTGGCCTCAGATACTTGACACTTACTAGCTGTGTGACCTTGGGCAAGTCACTTAACCCCCACTGCCCTGCAAAAAAAAAAAAAAAAAAAGAAGAGGATGAAGGGACAGGGTCAGAAGGAGAGTTCACGTCCATCTGTGGAGCCAGGAAAGGCTTTGCAGAGGAGGTGGTTCACACCAGCCCTTCCCCCAGGACCAGGGGTATAGCTGAGGGTCCAGCTCAGGGGAGGAGCCCTCCACTCTAGAAAGCTTCCCCCCTCATCAGACAGAACAAGGCCAAGGACAGACAATTGGAGGCCAGACACACCCCTCCCTGACTGAGGCTTTCTTTCTCATTACCTCACAGTCCCTTCCCAATGCCTCAGCTCAAATGATCCTGCAATATTAATCAAGTAATTATGGGCTCCTGATGGGAGTCCAGCAGCCGGCTGGGTGCGGTGGGGAATGACAAAGAAGGGTTAGAGGCAGATCCTGTCTTCAGAGAGCACAGGCTCCGGGGGAGACAAAACTAACCCACAGGAGCTCGACTGTGATACTGCAATAGGATAGACCATGAGGGAAGATCTGAGACAATTGTGGAAGAGTTGGGCCTCTAACAGGATGGGTAGGAATTGGACAAGTGGATGGAGATGAGGTGGGGATAGGTCTTCCAGTCTCAGGGGAGAAACAAAGGAAGGGAGATGGGGCTGATGAGGAATCCTGCCTGGAGATGGGGATTCCAGAAATGAGATGGTCTACCCTGGGAGGGAAACAGTAAGTCTCTTGTCCCTGGAAATCATCAGACAGTAGCTGGAAACCACTTGTCATGAATGTTGTAGATGGGATCTCTGCCTTACATGGGAAGTTAGACTCAACGACCATAACCATTCTTTCCAATTCTGAGATCTTTTGGAAGGCTTGAGAAGAGGCTGAAGAGGGTTGGGGGGAAGAAGAAGGTTATACAGGATCGGGGGAGAGCACTTCTTAGAGAAGTCATTTTGATGGGCATGGAAAGTAGGGAGCAATCGTAGGCTGTTGGGGAGAAACACGATGAAGGCAGTGTTTTGGGAAGTTTAGTTTGACATTGTGAGAAAGACTGGAGGGAGAAAGACTAGCTGTCAGCTAGGAAGCTATTATAGGAATCTGGGATTGACGTGCAAGAGGCCTGTGGACTGGGGGGAGGAGGGAGAAGAGGAAGAGTAGGAAGGGAGTATAAATAGGAATGTGACAAAAGGTGCCTCGGAATCTTAGGATCATAGAGCTGGAGCTGGAAGACATGACATAGGCTATCTCGTGTTGTAATCATCATTGAGTCACTTCTGACTATTCATGACCCCATTTGGGGTTTTCTTGACAAACATACTAGGGAGGGTCTTCATTTCCTTCTCCAGTTCATTTTACAGATGAGGAAACTGAGGCAAGGAGGATGAAGTGACTTGCCCAAGGTCACACAGCTAGTAAGTGTCTGAGGCCAGACTTGAACTCAGGAAGATGAGTCTTCTCAACTCCAGATCCAGCACTCTGTCCAGTGGGCCACCTAGCCGCCCCATCTTGTTTAATCCCCTTGTTTTATAGATGAGGAAATGAAGACCCAGGGATGTTAGTGGTTTGTCATGGTCACACATCTAGGTGGCCCCATAGGGCACAGAATGCCAGGCCTGAAGGCAGAAAGATCTGATTTCAAATTTGAATTTACACACTTAGTAGCTGTGTGACCCTGTGCAAATCATTGTACTGCTGTCTGCCTCAGTTTCTTCATTTGTAAGATGAGGATAATAATGCCACCTGCCTCCTAGGATTGCTCTGAGGATCAGATGAGATGAATTTGTAAAGGCTTAGCTCAGTGCCTGGCACGTAGTAGGGACTTAATAAAAAGTTGTTCTTTACTTCCTCCCTCTCTGTCTTCCTTCCGTCACCTCTCCCTTCTTTTCTCCCTCCCTCCCTTCCCTCCTGCCCACAATTACCAATCATCAGAGGTAGAATTTGACCCCAGGTCCAATACTCTTGACCCCATACACAATTGTCTCCCCCCCATTTTCCAGTCTCTACCTTACTACTACTCCCCAAGACAAGGATTTTTTGAGTGACAGCTGAAGTGGCTATGGAGAGGAGCGAAATAGACATGGGGAAACTGACTTTCATAGAAAGACAAATAGAACTGGAACTCCATCTCTTCCTAGACAAAGGGTGACCAGCAACTTTCCTTTTGTCTCTCATTACCCAGTGCTTAGCCCAGTGCCCAGCACATAGTAGGCTCTTACCAAATGATAATTGACGGAACCTCTCTACTAGGGGCAGAGCAACAGAGAAATAAATGGGCATAGGCTAATACAATAGGGATATAAGAACACAACAGCCTGAACTTATAGAATACTTTTAAGTTTGCAAAACAATTTACTTAGACTGAGTGCTTTACACATAGCATAGTGTCTCATCTGACCCCCACAATGCCCCTGAGAGCATTACTACTATCATTCCCCTTTTATAGAGACTTAGGTCAGGGTTATACTGTTAGAAATGTGCAAGGAGGAATTTTAATTAGGCCCAAGAAAGAACTTCCTTCCAGGGATGTGAGAATAAAACAGAAAGTAGAAGCTCTGACTGTGTAGGAGGAGCATGGATCTACCTGGGAGGGTCAAGTCCGGCCCTGCCTCCTTTGGAATGACCACCAGAAGGGCAGCACCAGCATAGATGAATGATGTAAGGGAATGACCCTGGCACATGTCTTGGCTTCTCTGGCAGAGGGAGAGAGAGAGAGGCAGAATTGAGTGGTTACCCTGTAATTCTGAGTTCATCTCTTGGGCAGCACGCCTTTGGGCTGGCTTCCCAAAGAACATCTCAGTCAATTATTTAATCAATAACCATTTATTAAGCACCTACCATGTGCCAGACTCTGTGCAAAGGGCTCGGGCACAGACAGAAACAAAAACAAAACAATCCCTGCCTTCAAGTGACCTGTGTTATATCGGGAGATAGCGTGTATGTACATACGTCTCGGTGCACTTTTAAGCTTTGAATAACAGAAAGCTGCACTAATACTTTTGGGACATCCTGCATACAAAACAAACACAGAGTGATTATTTGGGGGAAGTCCCTGGCATCTGGGAGGATCCAGAAAGATCTCATGTAGAAAGAAGGGGGCCCTTGAACAGAACTTTGAAGGAAACCAGAGTGTCTTCAGGAGGGAAGCAAGGAGACTACATTCCAGGCCTGAGCAAAGGCATGAAGAGGGGAGAGGATTATAGATGTCTAATAATAATAGCAGGTTGGCTGGACTGTACAGTGCATGAAGGGAAATGTTGTTCAGTCGTTTTTCCTGACTCTCCATGACCCCATTTGGGGTCTTCTTGGCAGAGACAGTAGAGTGGTTGGCCATTTCCTTTTATAGCTCATTTTACAGATGAGGAAACTGAGGCCAACAGGGTGAAGTGACTTGCCCAGGGTCACATAGTTACTAAGTGTCTGAGGCTGGATTTGAACTCAGGATGAGGAGTGTTCTTGTCTCTAGGCTAGGCACTCTATTCTCTACATCACCTAGTTGACAATGAAGGGAAGTAACAAACATATAATAAAGTTGGAATGATAGATTGAAGGCGGGCTATAAAGGGGTTTAAATGCCAAACTGAGGAGTTTTTATTTGATCCTAGAGATAATAGGGAGTCATTGGAGTTTATTGAGGAGGGGAGTATGAGTGTGGCATGGTGGATAGACTTGGAGTCAAGAAGACCTGGGTTCAAATCCTGCCTCATACATACCTGTGGTGTGACCCTGCACAAAGCACTTAGTTTCTCTGGGCTTCAGGATGCCCACCTGTCCTCTCAAGTCCCTTCCAGTTCTATGATGCTACAGTTTTCTTGGGCAATATCTCAAGGAGAGTTTTATTACTTGAGCCTGAGGATGCCAAATAAGATAAAACCCTCCCAGTAGAATGTAAACTTCTAAAGGGCAAGGATTGTTTCTTCTTTGTCTCCACTGATAACAGCTACTTATTTTTTTTGCATTAAATTGAATTATAAGATAGTCATCCTATTGGCAGGATTTACAGTTGGGGAAGGGTGAACACTGGGCAGCTGGATAGGAAAGAGAATGGAGCGCTGGACTGGGAGTCAGGAAGACCTTATTTGCACTTCCTGGCTGTGTGACCCTGGGCAAGTCACTTAACCCTATTTACCTCAGGTCCTCATCTGCAAAATGAGCTGGAGAAGGAAATGGCAAACCACTCCAGTACCTTTGCCAATAAAACCCAAATGGGGTCATGAAGAGTCAGACACAACTGAAACGACTTAATAACAACAGACACTGGGCATAAAAGGTTAGGGGTATTGAGCAATGGCTAGAGGTTCTACTTAGGGATAGGAACTAAAGATTCTCTGAACTTGTCTTTTAGGGATTCGGAAGGGGGATGTAAAGGGAGGGGTGGAGATTTGGGCTCCCAGATGCTCTAGTGTTCATAAAGATCATCCATCAGGAAATCTTGTCTTCTGATGGGCTTGGGCTTAAAGCAGGGATAGAGAAAAAAGCATTTGGATAGGACAATGAGGGCATGGAAATCTCCCCCCAGAAGAAGAGACAAAGAAGAGACAAAGAAGAAAGCCTTTACCTACCCTCCAGACCAAGCCTTACCTTCTTAAAAGGATGACATCATTAATGGTAGGTTTGAACCTTGAGTTAGGATTCCACCCTTTCCTTAGTCAGCCCCCCATCCCTGCCACGTCCTTGGTGGGGCTGTGGGCTTGGGCTTGGGTTTGGGTTTGGCTCTTCCCTGCTCCTGAATCATCTCACAGATGCCTTAGGAGATGCTAGGCTGAGCTGGGGGGGGGGGGAGAGACAGGGGAGAACAACGCCCTTGTCCATTGTCTTCCTTCCTTGCCCTAGTCGGATCCAAGGGCTCTAGGTTGCATCCAAAAGACTCCTCAGTGTTTCTCCCCACCCATCCCAGACCCCTTTCAGTTCAGCAGACAAAACCCGGCCTTGTCACTGAGCCAACCTATTGTATTGTAGTTATCTGCATATGTGTCTTAGCCTGAGAACTCCTTGAAAGCAAGAACTGTGTTATGTATAAACTGTATCTATGGCTGGGGGTGGGGGGCAACACAGCCCACTTTATGTTTGTAAAAGTCATTTTGTCCATCCCCCTGTCTCTTGGCAGTCCCCTCCCCCTATCTAGCCTAAGAAGTTTAAAGATCTCTACAAAAGGTGATTGATTCGACTCCTTCCCATCTGTTTCTAAGCTGTACTCTCCATTCTTCCTTTTGAAATATGTGTCAGGCTACCTTTCCCTTTCTGTCCTTTTTAAAAATAAAAAAGGGGCAGTTAGGTGGCGCAGTGGATAGAGCACTGGCTCTGGAGTCAGGAGTACCTGAGTTCAAATCCAGCCTCAGACACTTAACACTTACTAGCTGTGTGACCCTGGGCAAGTCACTTAACCCCAATTGCCTCACTAAAAAAAAAAAAATTAAAAATAAAAAAAAGCTATCACCACATCTATTACAGTAACTACCATATGCACTTACATATATTGGGTGCTTAATCCATGTTGGTTAAATGAATGAATGACTATCTGGAGCTCAGTGGTCAGGGAATCCCGTACCTGTTGAAGGGAGTATAGGAGGAAGACAAGAACTGTGTTAATTTGGCCTTCTTGGATCTTGTTAAAATCCCAAAACAAACCTGCTCCAAACAGGAAGGTGAGATATAGAAAAGATTGACGATTTTCCTTGCTATTACAGGACATAAACAACTTCATCCCCTAGTATTAACTCACCATGTGACCTTGGACAAATCACCAGTCTGGTAAGGAAAGGCATTAAACAAGCTGATTGATCTCTACTGAGATTCTACCCCCGAAAATCTAGAGATTTAGATTCATTGCTGTAAACCTTGAGTTAGTGTAGCATAATGGAAAGCATGTTGGCCTTAAAAGTCAGAAGATCTGAGTTCAAATCCTGACCTTGCCATTTATTCCATGTGACCCTAGGAAAAATGCTTAAGTTAATCAAAAATTGCTTAGTTTTCTCATTAGTAACATGAAGGGGTTGGACTAGATGACCTCTAAGGTCCCTTCCAGTTCAAAATTTATGATCCTTTGACCTCTTATTGGAGCAAGGCTACCTCAGAGGGTGATGGGGCATGCCTCCAATTGCATAAACTTTGTTTGCGGGGCAATGGGGGTTAAATGACTTGCCCAGGGTCACACAGCTAGTAAGTCTCAAGTGTCTGAGGCCAGATTTGAACTCAGGTCCTCCTGAATCTAGGGCTGGTGCTTTATCCACTGGGCCACCTAGCTGCCCCCTGGCATACACTTTACGAGCAAGGAGAGACTGATCTAGAAACTCTGCCTCCTAACCTGACATTCTGCAGGAACTGCCTGGTCCATCTGGGAAGGTTGTCCCACCCTGCCTCCTGCATTCCAAACCGAGGCTGTAAGAACCTGATTTGAATTCTGATGGTTGCCTCCAAAGCATCTGCTGCAGAGAGGGAGAGGGAGAAGGGGTGGGGGTGGGTGGCAGAGTTGAGTTAATCTCTTCTGTCTTCCCGAGGGGTGATTACCTCTGAGGGTAGGAAGACATGAACCAGCTCCCTTCCCCAAGCCCAGCTAGCTCCCTTTGGAGTCTGGTGAAACTGGGGGGCACAACACTCACCGGAACAACTGGGAGAGTTTGTTGGGGGAGCAGTGGATAGCTGGACTTCTTCATGAAGATACAGAGGCTTGAGATCCACTACAGGGGAACAAAGCTGTTGTGGGCAAGCCATAACCTTTGTGGTAGAGGGGACGTCATGGTGATAGGAAGAAGAGATGTTATCGGTTCCGTGGGCAGCCCTCCTGTTGGAACCATGGCCAAGTTTCCCCAGTGGGAAGGGAATGTCTCCAAAAAGACGAACGTCCAAAGATGGTTGTGACGTCTGTAAAGCTCAGCCGACCGCGGTCTTTTGCTCTTTTGAAATATTCCTAAAGTTGGCAGAGAGGTACAGGCTGATGGAACGCATTTGCCTGGACCCGGGCCAGGTGTTCACTCCGATGTTTTCTTTGGGCAAGGGAACCAGCTGCCGAGCCCTCCTGGCTTCGTCAATTAACTCAAAGTCACCTCCTCCTTCCTTCTGGGTCTGAGCCAGCAGTGTCTGGGATCTGAATGTCAAGGGACCAGGTAAGGAGAGTGGGACAGGTCACCCTCTTCTAGATCAGGTACCTACTTAATAGAGGTCAATAGATAAAAGTTAGAGAATGAGAAAGGGAGGGGGATGGGGCACCGGGAAGAGTGAGGACCATTGGGATCACAGGATCATCATCATCATTATTATATTAGCTGTATTACATCATCTATAACCTTGTGAGCTAGCTAGTGATTGTCTTCATTTTTCAGAAGAGGAAACTGAGGCCAAAAAAGTGAATGCCCAGTATGACACAGTGAGAATGTGTGGGAGATGGGGTTTGACCCCCAGCCTTCCTGACTCCAAGGCCAACCCTGGGTGCCAGGCACCAGAGTTCTCTCTACTATCCAGGCTTCCTCTCTGAGATTGTAAGATTCAGAGCCAGAAGAGACTTTAGAGGCCATCAACACCAGCCCCCTCAGGCCCAGGGAGGGGAAGACACTTGGTTATGGTTACACAGGTTAGAGAGCTTCCAACCTGACACCATTCCTTTGGGTTAGACACTCAACCCTCCCCTTGCTTCAATTTCCTTCTCTGCAGCTCAAGAATCGGGCTGTCTCAAACTCAACTCTAACACTGGTTCTCATGGAGGTCTCTCCATGAAGTTTTTAACCGCAATCCGTGTGGCACTGGCATGGCCTAGTGGATAGAGAGCTAGTCAGGAAGACCTAGGTTCAAGTCTTGCCCCTGACCCTTACCAGTTGTGTGACCCTGGACAAGTCATTTAACCTCTCAATGGCTGAGGCAACTCTCCAATGAATTACACATTGTTAATGAGAGTTTCCTCACCTGACATGTCAAGCTCAAGTGGGCTGATTGCAAAACTCCCAAGTGCTGCCCAAATCAGCTTAAAATGTAATTGGGGGGGGGGGCAGCTAGGTGGTGCAGTGGATAGAGCACCGGCCCTGGAGTCAGGAGCACCTGAGTTCAAATCCGGCCTCAGACACATAACACTTACTAGCTGTGTGACCCTGGGCAAGTCACTTAACCCCAATTGCCTCACTAAAAAAAAAAAAATGTAATTGGGAAATGTTTAGCAAAATTTTTAAAAAGTACAACATGAATAATGTTAATTTGTGTTTTTTCATGTCAAAATGCAGCTAAATCTGAGTCTGACACCACCGCCTGTATCAGTGAAACCACAGCTCCATTCCCTATCCCTGTGCAGTCCCTTTTAATTTAAAAATCAATTTTGCATGTGTTCTCTCACTTGAAACTCACAAGGACCTTGTGAGTAATGTAGGGATGAACAACAAGGATCCTGTCCCCATTTGGTAGATGAGCAAACTGAGGCACTTAGAAGTTTAGTGATTTTCCAAAAGTCCCACAACCCAATACTGCCAGAGTGAGAACTAGAACTCAGGTCTCTGGCCTACAGTACTCTTCCTGTAATACTATGTTTTGGGCGCTCTTCTAGCTCCCCTCCAGTAGCCATGTGGTAACTTTTCCCTGCTCCTGCCAGTCCAACACTGAGCTTGTCTTTGGGTCAGTCTTTTCCTCACTTAGGGCAGTAGCCTTGGCCTTAATGCCGGTCTCCCCCTGGGCAGCCTCTTTATAGCTTTCTCAGCCACTCCAGTCCCAATGCCATAGAATTCATATTTGTGGTCTACAGTGGGGGTGGGGCGACCTCTGCTTTTTTAGTCGGGGTGGGAGGGCAGAATCAGGGCAGAGGAAAGGCAAGAGAACCAAGAACCAGTAGCCTGGCTTGTTCTGGCCAGCTGGGGATGGGGGAAGGGGTAGTTCCTGCCGTTCTGACTCATGACCTTGGGCAGTGTGGTCTAATGGAAAGATTCTCCCCGGTTTGGGAGTCATGAGACTTAGGGTTCGGTGTAGGCTTTGTCACTAAATTGCTTCTTGACCTTGGGTTAATCACTTCCCTTCCCTGAGCTCCAGTCTGCTTAGTAACCAGCTGTATTCCAAGGTTCCTTTGAGGCCCATTTGACCAGGAGGAGGGGATGGGGGGAGGGGAAGTGAAGGGTCTTATTCCTAGACCCAGTCTGGTCTGACCACTAGGAATTGTGAGTTCATCCTCAGGAGGGGGCCACAGGATAGCAATGAGTGGCTCTCTTGCTTCCTTCTCCCCTTCATCCCTTTCATCTTCTCTGTTGTTCACTGTTATTTCATTCTTCCCCCAACCCCAATGGCTGACCATGCTCTGTCTTTCCCTCCCTCCACCTAGATCCTTCATCTCAGGACCTCAAAGCATTTGGTGCCAGGGAAGCATCACCTCACCAACTTGGCCAAGTCTACCTTTGGGTGGAGAAAACCAAGAAAATGGGTCTGGCATTCAGGGCTGTGTAGGGTAGGAAAAGGGGCTTGTGCCCGGAAACCCTTCCTGGGACTCTTTTCTTGGGGTACCTTTATTGCTTGGCAGGGACTCAAGATTCAGGTTGGACTGGGGTCAGGTGGATCAGAGCAGAAGCCAGTGATGGCAAGTGGGTTGGCAGGAAAACATAGGACATTTACATTTTGGGAGAGGGGGAAGGAGACCACGTGGAGGAGAAGAACACTGATGTGTGGGCATCTGGTTCTGCCATTATTAACTCACTGTGTAAACCTGCACAAGTTACTTCCCCTCTGTGAGCTTGTTTCTTCATCTGTAAAGTGGGGGCATTGGACCCTATGATTTTGAGGGTCTCCCCTAAGTTCTCAACATTTTATGATTCTACTCCTTTTCAAACTAGAAGGAAAGCCAGAGTGGGTATATGTAGGTCTTTGTGTCTACATGAGCACTTGGCTTGCTCCCAGGCCTTCTCCCTCCAGCTCCTCCCTCCTCTGCCCATGCCCCATGCCCCATACCCTCCTCCTCCACCCCTGTCCCAGCAGGAAGTGCCTGGGCAGACTGGCGTCAGCTCAGGAGGAAGTAGACAGGAGAGCGTGGCCGAAAACTTTCCACACTGACCTGGATGGGGGAAGGCAGATGGTTCCTTAAGGAATGACCCAAAGCAGGGATACTCTAGGCTGCTCCAGGCTGATGGGCTTGGGGCAAGCCAGGAGAATGTCCATTGAGCCTGGACTTCCTGTAAGACATTAAGTACCCTTTATTCTGTGTCCCTCCCTCCTCCCCACTCAGGCTCTGATCAGGGTCAATTTGGTCTTCTTAGATCTCCTCCTCCCCACCCCCAATGAACTCCAGAGAGTTTGACAGCCCCTTTAACTCCTCGATGACCCAGGCAGACTACCCCCTCTCCCCCCAACACTAGCATCTCCCTCCTTACCCTGGCACCAATCGTTCAGTGCCAGCCCCGGCTGGCTCCTCAGCCCCAGGGACAAAGGCCACACTGTGTCACACTGCCCTGCCCTGGTCCGGCTATAAACCGGGTCACACTGAGACCTTCTGTCCCCAGCTTGGGGCTGAGGGGAAGACGGCACCAAGGTGACAGGCTTCTTTTCCTGACTCTTCCTCCCCTCACCCCACCAATCCAGGGAGCTGATTCTTCCCAAGGAAACTTGACAGCAGGCAGCTTGTGTTTCGACCTAAGGAACAATAATTCATTCACAGCCTAGGCTGACCAGTCATACCAGGGACTATGCTGGGCTCAATACCCTGATTGTCCCAAGCAGAAAGAGGGCGTCTACTCTCCAGCTGTGCTCATCTCTTCCCCAGTTGCCTGTTCCCCATCATCATCAGTAAATCATGCCCTATGTCTTCCCATCATTCCTCCTGCTACAGGGTGAGTCCTTTTCCTCTTCTTCTCTGCTGTACACCAGAGGTTCTTCTTTGTTTAATACACATTCAATCATGTAAAACATTTCCATATTAGTCATTTTGTGCAAGAAAACTCAAAAAAGAAAGAGAGGAAGGAAGGAAGGAAGGATGGATGCATGCATGCTTTGGTCTGTATTCAGACGAAATAAGTTCTTTCTCTGGAGGTATTTCCCTGGATAGCCGTTTTTGTCATGAGTCCTTTGAATCACTGAATTGCTGAGAAGAGCTAAATAATTCATAGTTCATCATAGTACAATGTTGCTGTTACTTTATACATTGTTTTCCTGGTTCTGCTCATTTCACTTTGTATCAGTTCATGTAAGTCTTTCCAGGTTTTTCTGAAATCATTCCACTTGTCATTTTTTATAGCGTAATACCATCCCATCACAATCATATGACACCACTTGTTCAGCCATTCCCCAATTGATGGGCATCCCTAGAGTAGAAGTTTTTAACCTGCAGTCCTTGAATCTTCCAGGGGCTTGTAGATAGATTTCCAGCAGTCTGTGAACTTGGATGGAGAAAAAAATTGCATCTTTGTTTTTCACTCACCTCTAACTAAAATTTAGCATTTCCTCCCATTGTAAACATTCTGAGAAGGGGTCCATAGGTTTTACCAGATTGCCAGAAAAGTCCATGACATACAAACAGTTAAGAACCCATGCTCCAGGGGCAGCTAGGTGACACAGTGGATAAAGTACCGGCCCTGGATTCAGGAGGACCTGAGTTCAAATCCGGCCTCAAACACTTAACACTTACTAGCTGTGTGACTCTGGGCAAGTCACTTAACCCCAATTGCCTCACCAAAACAAAACAAAACAAAACAAAAAAAGAACGTTAAAAAAAAAAAAAAAGAACCCATGCTCCAGGAAACAGCTGATTCTTATCTCCTTTCCTCACCCTTGACGTCTCACCAGCCAGCCAGGCCAAGATGATTTGTCCACTCCAACCTCCATCTCTCTACCGCTGAAACGCCCAGCAAGAAGAGGTCCCCCCAGAGGAGAATCTTCTCCTATCTCCTCTGATCTTAGTATTTCTGTAATCCAGGCCTGAGGTTCTTTACCCATGAATTTAGTCTGGAACCCTGAGGAGAGTAACTGTGATTTTGAATCAGGTTCCCTTTTGTTTTAGGAAGTTGGTTGCCTCCCTCCCAGAAAGTTTTAAGCCAATTCCCTACCTCCCCTAGCGGGAAAGCTGAGAGGAGATTTATAGTGGCTCCTGGTGGATTTGTGAACCACAAACTGAACATTCCACCCCATAAATCCCTAGTCATGTGATTTTGTGGGGATGCCCTGTTTTCAGAGGGTGGAATGGCTGGCCACTCCTGCATGGGGCAAAGATGGAGCTCACGCTAAGCCTAGGGAATCTGTGCTGACCCCCAAATTAAGCCACGGTCCCAGCAATATTTAGGGAAGAGTTGCCACTGAATCCTACCCCTCCCCTTCTCCTTCACTTTCCTATAGGCCATGGGAAGTGATAGGGAGCAGAGAGAGCTTTCAAACATTGGGATGGTAGATATCGAGAGAGGGAGGATGGGATAGTGGGAAGAGTGTTTATACTTGTAGTCATGAAAGACCTGGGTTTGAATCCCACCTGTGACATTGATTAGCTATGTGACCTTGGCTGGGCAACTTATTTAACCTTGAAGGTTCCCTTTCTCTGTTTAAAGTCTTTCACAATCTGGCTCCAGCCTACCTTTCTGGACTCATTACATACATAAGTTTCCTTCATGTATGCCAGAGTTCAGTCAAACTGGCTTTCTCACATATCTCACAGCTGTTGTCTCCTATCTCCATGCCTTTGCATACACAAGCTGTCCTCCCATGCCTAAAATGCACTCCCTTCTCACCTTAAAACACCTTGTTTCCCTGAAGATTTGGCTAAATGGGCAGGGGGCAGTTAGGTGGTGAAGTGGATAGAGCACTGGTCCTGGAGTCAGGAGGACTTGAGTTCAAATCTGGCCTCAGACACTTGACACTTACTAGCTACATGACACTGGGCAAGTCACTTAACCCCAATTGCCTCCCCCTTCCCCCACCAAAAAAACCCCAACCTTAGTTAAATGAGGAAGGCCTGGGTTCAAGTTCTACCCCTGATACAAATTGACTGTGTGGCTTTGAGCAAGTCACTTGATTTCCCTGTACCCATGGAGATTATTTATGTTGTAAAGAAGATGTGACTTGTGTTAGCAGAAGGAATCAGGAGATCCCTGTGCTAATGGAAGCACAAGTCCAATCCTCCCTCTGGCTATTTTGTGGAGACTTATGCATGTACATGTTGTTTTCCTTGTTAGAATGTGAACCCCATTGAGGGCTGGGACTTTTTAGATTTTCTCTTTTGTAACACAAGCACAAAGGTGCTTAATTAATGTTGGATGGATGGATGGATGGATGGATGGATGGATGGATGGATGGATGGATGGATGGATGGATGGATGGATGGATGGATTAGCCACCTAGCCAGGCTGTCTTGAGGAAAGTGATTTATAGTGTTAAAACCCTAGGCAGAGGTGAGTTATCATCCTTATTGTTCTAGGGCCAGGATATTTTCCATTCCTATTTGAGGAGTTCCCTTTTTCCTCTTGTCTCTCTCTGGCTTTCCCCACCTCTGGTGGTCTCCATCCCAGATACCTCCCCCTTCATCCTAGTACACAGACAAATGATTTGTTACTCAGGACAGCTGGGTTCTGTTCCTGGTCAGCCCTAGTGCGGGGCCCCTGACCCTGACCTCATTGGCTTGGGGGAAGACCCCACTGTTCCCATAGTGCACACATAAGGCATTCTTTCTATTGTCAAACTATAGGGAAGGGATGTTCTAGGAAGCTGGAGGCCTAGAGATAGGTGGGGGAGGGAACCTGAGGATGACTCATCAGTCTGAAAGCTTAGGAGCTGGGGGAAAAAAACAAAACAAAACCATGCATCTTCCTCTCTTGAAGGCCCAGCTGGATGGTGAGGGATCCAGGTCTGGTCTAGAGAGGTGTTCACAGTAGGAAGCCATTAGGAGGTACTTTAAAGCCTAAGAATTTACTGGTAGAAAAAAAGTAAGATCCTCGGGGTACTGGGGTGATACCTGTAGCCCCACCCCATCCTAATTATACCTGAACTGTTCCCCATATCTTTTCTGACCCTTGGTTTTCCCATCTGGACAATGGACATCTTACCATTTGGCCAAGGCTGTCTCAGGATGGGGGGAGGAGTTATGTGTTTGTCCCTAGTCATCTTATAACTATTTGCCCCTGATGTTCATTATCTTTTTTTTTTAAGTTTTTTTTTTAATATATGAGGTTCTATTCAGGGCACTGTATAGAAACAGTTCAGACATAGCTTCTGTCCTTTGGAAATTTCTGGTCTAAAGCAGTTTAGATTAGAATACAAAATACAGATTAGAATTTGTAGTCTAATACAGATGAAACACACACAGGCAAGATAAGAGGAACACTAATGATAGGAAGGGAGAATGCAAAAGTAATTGCTTCATATACTGTATACTTTACATTTTATTTCTCCGTGTACCAGCAGCATTGCAGGGGAACTCAGACCCTTATTGTCACTTCTATCTTTGACATTTTATGATTTTTTTTAATTGGGAGGGGGTGGGACAATAAGGATTAAGTGACTTGCCCAGGGTCACGCAGCTAGTAAGTGTCAAGTGTCTGAAATCAAATTTGAACTCAGGTTTTCCTGAATTCAGGGCTAGTGCTTTATCGCCACCTAGCTGTCCCCCAATTTTAAACAAACAAACAAACAAATAAATAAATCTGATTTTTATTGATGCCTTCTGTTTTTACATTATTTCCATTTCCAAAAGTCTTCTCACCCCAGCCCCAATGAAGCCATCCCTTTTTAAATTAAAAAAAAAAGTTAAGGCCAGATCTGATAAGATATACAGTATTCCTTACCCATAGGCCCTCCCATCTCTGGAATGAAGAGAATAAGGTAATTTTTTCCTCAATTCTTCTTCGGGGTCAGGCTTAGTTATTGCAATTATGCAACATTTGATTTTGCTTGTTCTTTCTGTTGAACATTCTGTGAGTCTTGCTGGGCTCAGTTTTCTCTAATATAAGAGAATTGGACTAAGCAATTTTTAAAGTTCACTCTAGCTCTGACATTCTGGGAAGTGGGATTTTAGGAGCCATTGAAATGATGACAGAGGAATCCCTTGGCAGGAAAGAGCTGTCGAGTCTTCAAGTTGAAAGGGCTCCAGGAAATCATTTAGTCCAACTTCTTGCCAAATACAGGAATGACCTCTAAAGCATCTCTGCCAGGTGGTCAGTCACTAATGGGATAATGTATGTTAAGTGCTTTGCAAAGTTTAAAGGTCTCTATAGGAACGTCTGCTGTTATTCAGGATCTACTTGAATACTTCTCCTCTTGGGGAACTCATTCTAGCACTGCACAGTTCTGATCATTAAGTAACCTTCTGCTCTTGAGCCAAAATCTGTCTCCCTGGAACTTCCACTTATTGGTACTAGAGCTCTCTTCTCTGGAGGTGGGAAACAAAGAAATACACTGATTTCCTCTGCTCCCCCACAGCCCTGTACTAGAATATTAGAAGGAAGTTATCATCCCTGATCTGTCCGAGTCATCTCTTCGACAGAACAAACATCTCGATTTCCTTCCATAGTCAAGATGGTTCCCTCACTTTCCTTATCCCCTTCTAACTTACCATAGTCATTTTAAAAGTGTGACATGTTTTGACCACACATATGTGTGGTTAAGTAGGCCAGTAGTTACCAAAATGATTTGGCTGTTCTGAGAAGAGGAACAATGCCTTTAAAAGGTAGTTAGGCAGGGGGCAACTAGGTGGCACAGTGGATTCGGGAGAACCTGAGTTCAAATCCAGCATCAGACATTTGACACTTCAAATGTGACCCTGGGCAAGTCACTTAACCCTCATCGTCCTGCAAAAACAAAACCCAAAACAGTAGTTAGGCTCTTTTATAAGCCTTCTCAAGTGGATCAGAAAAGAAATTCCCCTCCAACTCACAGCAACTCTCTTGGCCAATCTTCCCTACCCCCATCCCCAATCATCAGCTTTTTATTTAACACCCTCAAAAGCCCTAATCTTTGACCTGTATATAATATTCATAACTCACTGCCCATCTTCTCATATCAGTTAACCAAATGTTTTTATTTTACTCTGTTAAATGATTGTAAAGTAACAAGGCAGGGGTGTGTTTGTAAAATTTTTACAGTCGGCTCACACAAAAAAATATAACACGTTCCACACTTTTAAGTTTAATCTTCATCAACAAAAGAATAAATCAAGCCCTGATTTGTAATGTTTGCCAATTTCTGAGGTGTTAATGCTCATACCTAAAATTTAACAATCAGTTCTTGGGAGCCACTATGAGCTGGGTCCAGCACACTCCTGAAGGTCAATTCAATTTAACCAATATTTATTAAATGCCCTACTATGTGCTAGAAACTGTGCTAGATGTGGAGAATACAAAGGCAAAAATGAAGCATTCCCCAGCCTCAAGGAACTGACATTCTAGTGATGGTAATGCAACTGGTACACAGAGAAGTAAAATGTAAAGTATATGAGGCAATTACTTTTTTTTTTTTAAGGAAATTAGGGTTAAGTGACTTGCCCAGGGTCACACAGCTAGTAAGCAGCCCAGGCCAGATTTGAATTTAAGTCCTCCTGATTCCAAGGCCAGTGCTCAATCTACTGTGCTGCCTAAGGTGCCATCATATGAAGTAATTCTATGAGGGAGACAGTACCAATGACTGGGTACTGGTGAGTATGGGATGGGGGAAGAGAGAGGGAATCAGGAAAGGTCTTGGGCAGGAGGGACCCCTTGAGGTCCTCTTGGAAGGCAGCCAGGGAGTCAATGCAGCAGAGGCAAAGACAGGTTTCCTTTCAGACATGGTGGTGCCCCTGGGCCTTTGCAGATGGAATGCCACAGTCGGCCAGTACGGAAAAGAAAATACCTGAAATAAAATTCACAGGGGAAAAAATGAGCTTGCAAAACAAGGCTGTTTGAGAAGTAAGTGGGAGCCAGATGATGGAGTGCTTCCTTTCATCTCTGAATTCCTGTCATTTAAGTGAGTGGTGTTCCCCGACAGGGATCCAATTGTCCCCTCTGGGGATGCTGTCATTGCTCAGGGCACTTTGGGAGCTGCTTTAGGACTTGTGACATCATATTCGCAGTGTCCTCAATGGTGCCAGATTATCACCCTCCAAGGGGCATTTTGAGTTTTGTAAAAAGTCACCAAGGCAAAGGGACAGTGAAAATAACATTAGATGGGGGCAGCTAGGTGGTGCAGTGGATAGAGCACCGGCCCTGGAGTCAGGAGGACCTGAGTTCAAATCTGGCCTCAGACACTTGACACTTACTAGCTGTGTGACCCTGGGCAAGTCACTTAACCCCAATTGCCCCACAAAAAAAGAAAAGAAAAGAAAAGAAAAGAAAAAGAACATCAGATTCAGGGTCCCTGGCCAATTCAATCCCCTTCTTTCAGCTTTCCATTTCCCCTTTCAGAAAATGAGGAAGTTGTATTTGGATAGGTTTTTAAAGGTCCCTTCAAGCTCTAAAAAATCCATCGGACTGACTTAATCTAACAATGGCCAATTTGAGAGGACCTGGGAGCCCCTTCTCACTCTTCCCTCCCCAGCCTTTGAGGATTTCCAAGGCATTTCTTCCTGGAGACCCCAAATCAAGCTGACTCTTCTTCTCTCACATAGCGTGTGGTATTTAGTTGTTTTCAGTCATGTCTGAGTCTTCATTACCCCATTTGGGGTTTTCGGCAAAGATACTGAAATAGTTTGCCATTTCCTTCTCCAGCTCATTTTACAGATGAGGAGACTGAGGGAAACAGGGTTAAGTGACTCGTCTAGGGTAACACAGCTAGTGTCTGAGGCTAGATCTGAACTCTGGTCTTCCCGACTCTGGGCCAAGTGCTCTATCCACTGAGCCACCTACCTCCTCTCCCCTGAATATAGTACAGGACAAAGTCCAGAGGAGGATGTTAGGTAATCACTTCCCGTTAGGAAATCCTACCTCATAATTTGGAGGAAGGCTCTGGGAAGATGAAACTTCCTTCATCCTTTCTCGTAGGATTTCAGCAATCCTGGGTGGGTTCAAGGTCTTTTCACAGTAATTGGCAGGGAGTAACTCTGTAGGCCAGGGGAGTGGAGCCTTCCCAGGTTGACTGAGGACAGAGAGATGTGATCATTGAGCAAAGCAAACATGGTACTGGCCCATAATCCCTTAAGCCAAGAGGATCCAGGAGGGGCCTGGTTGCCATGGCAATGATATGTTGGCCAGTGGTGGGGATGAGAGTATCCAATCTGGAATTGGCCCTGTCTGCAGTGTAGATAAAAGCCCAGAGGGGAGGCAGGGTTGAATATCTCCCATTAGGGGCCCTGTCTCAGTTTAGGGGAGGGCTCTGGAGAGATCAAGGAGGTAGATGTCAAAGGCATTCTTTCTTCCCCAGACCCTATTTGAGCTATGGTCCTAGGCAGACTTTGGGGCAGCTTTCCAGGGCTAAAGGGAAGAAGGGAATGGTTTGGGGTGGAGAGAGTAGTAAGAAAGGCAGGGGAGTGAAGGGGGAGAAGGAAGAACCTTGGACAGGGACAGCAACCAGTGTCACCAAGGAGGCAGGGCAGTGTCCACAGGAGCTTGCCTGAACCCCCTTCTCTAAAAGGTTGATTAGAGTCATGGATTTTTTTTTTTTGGTGAGGCAATTGGGGTTAAGTGACTTGCCCAGGGTCACACAGCTAGTAAGTGTCAAATGTCTGAGTCTGGATTTGAACTCAGGTTCTCCTGACTCCAGGATCAGTGCTCTATCCACTGCGCCAC